>NC_134532.1:55841423-57333923 GCF_050624435.1 Tenrec ecaudatus
TCCATGGTAAAAGATTTCCTAACGAATAAGAAATCTTCCCATCGCAATGACAATATGAGAGAATTGCCACCGGTGGATTTGCCGATGTGCCTATAAACATCTTCTTCAGGCCATGAAGTAGTGAAGCACGGGAACCCAGGCGCTTCACCCTTTTTCCTAGACCAGTGAAACTTAAAGAGCCACTATTGACCTGTGAGACATGACGTTGCTGGAAGCATCAGTGTACAGAGGCATGGGAAGCTCAAAGGAGTTTCTTCCATGAGAAAATAACAACCAGGCTGAACTTCATGGCAGGGTTCCAGATTCCCAGGAATTCCACGGGCTGTATTGCTCAGAGATAAAACCTACTGCTTGGGGCACACTTAATCTGAAAAGCTTGCTGGTCCCAAAGTCCCAAGATCCTCAAGAGCGAGCGTAAGTTTGACGGAAAAAACAAACTGCCGGTGACGCCTCTTTTACCTTGAAACCGGCAAGAAGCAAGATTTGCCTTAAACCTTGTATCTCAGAAACATTTTGATCATGAAGGAAAACCAGTGAGAGCCAATGTACTTCCAATAATGCAACACTTAAATTAAACCTCAAACCTAAATCCTATACTAAAACCAACCCTATTCCTAACCCAATCCTAGGTGAAAACCTAACCCTAGGTCTGAACCTAAACAGAGATGTAACCCTAAGCCTAGATCTAACTCTGTATACTCCTAAACTTAAACTTAACCCTAATCTAAGGCTCACCCTAAATCAAGCCCTAACACTAACCGTATGTCTACCCTAAGGCTAAGCCTAATCCTAACCCCAAATCTGATATGAACACGCAGCTCCCCCTACAACTAACCTTATTCCTAACCGTCATCCTTCGCCTGAACCTAACAACTCCATCCCTCACCTTCAATCGATACCTCAATTTCACCGTTAATGTAAACCAATCCCTTAAACTAGACAGAGAGCTAAACTTAACCTTAATGAAAACGGATGTAACACACAAACCGTAAGCCTGACCCCAAATCTTAACTTCGCACACTATCTAACCCTCACATAAATATTAACCCCAACCTATATCTAAACAGTCAAGTTTACCATAAGCCTAAAGGAGACAATAGGTTCGCTCATCCTTAAGCACTAAACCCTACTATTACCTTCCACCTCAGACTCACCCTACATTTGATCCTCAGACTTACCATAACCCGAATCCTCACACAGCCGTAACTCTAACGTGAACTCTAACTCTGTCCCTAAACATGCCCAAATGCCTGTACCTATGCCCGTCTAAAGTTAAACCTAAACCGAAATCTTCTGTGCCACCATTTTGCAGCAGTTTAAAGAAGTACACTGGGAAAGATTTATCTGCAAGGAAGAAACTGCAGGCGGCGTGCCTGAATTGAGAATATCATGCTGCACGAGCTCTTTGGCCTCAGATGCTAGAAGTGCCATGAGTGGGAGGTATAAACGGGACTTTACTTTCTCGGTGATCATCAATCTTTGTGGATTCCCTTTGTTCTAGACGCCTGAAATGAAGAGTTGTCCTGAGTCACCTAAACCCCCACCGAGTGGTCTTAGTGTGGCGCGGGAACTTGCCGGTATCAGAGAATTCCGAAGAAGGCTGAACGTCCACAATTAAATGGTCATTGCCCAGAAATGAAGCGCCAGCCGGATCAGCCTGGGAAACAAGCTTCCATTAGAAAATGAAGATGTGAGAAACTGGTACGGCCACACTTCATGGTTTCCATAGATCCATGCAATTCCGTGTTGAATTTCAGTCCGAAAATGAAACCGCTGGAGCCTCTGTTCAGCAGGCACTGGTGTAGCTCCCAGAGGCAAAATGGTGCTCCTCTAGAATTTGGACGAAAAACGTTTTCACGGGAATAAGCAACCTTGATCAAGCCAGGTGGGTCTTGGAAAAATGAAATTGCTGCGTGTGCCTGCAATACTGACAAGCACACACCTGTGTCACTCTATGGCGCATTCAGCACAGGAATCTGCATCGATTGAGCCAAGACAAAGGAAAGTTCAGGGAGGCAGCACCCGTGTAGAAAAGCATTTGTTCTTCAAAGAGGAGGCCAATATTGTGAAACGACATACCCATGGCAAATAGTTTTCATCCGCAGAGTTTCATGGAGCAATATTGCGGGGAGAGAAAAGGCACCACCTGAGGGAGGCACGCTCAAAAAAACTACCTACGGCAAGAGACGGGTCGCCCCCAACACTAGGGGTGTCGTGCCTCAACATTGTAAGCAGAGTTCACTGAAGTCCCTGAGTGAAGTTTTCTCCAGTATGCTACGTCTACGTTCCTAAAATTTACTCTGCGGTTTCTGATGACTATGGGTTACGAACGGCCACCATTCACCGTTCTCCTTACACTCGTGCGTCTCCATCGACCTTAAAGGAAAGGGAGGACACGCAGATTCTGGCAGCTAAATTCAGCAGAGTTTATCTCAAGACAAAAGAGACAGCTCTGTGGGGTCCCGTGTTCCATGGTAAAACATTTCCTAACGAATAAGAAATCTTCCCATCGCAGTGACAATGAGAGAATTGCCATCGATGGATTTGCCGATGTGCCTACAAACATCTTCAGGCCATGAAGTAGTGAAGCAGGGGAACCCAGGCGCTTCACCCTTTTCCCTATAGCAGAGAAACTTAAAGAGCCACTATTGACCTGTGAGACATGACGTTGCTGGAAGCATCAGTGTACAGAGGCATGGGAACCTCAAAGGAGTTTCTTCCGTGTGAAAATAACACCCAGGCTGAACTTCATGGCAGGGTTCCAGATTCCCAGGAATTCCACGGGCTGTATTGCTCAGAGATAGAACCTACTGCTTGGGGCATACTTAATCTGAAACACTAGCTGGACTCACGGCTTTCCCAAATACCCAAGATTCTCAAAGAGCGAGCGTAAGTTTGACGGAAAAAACAAACTGCAGGTGGCGCCTCTTTTACCTTGAAACCGGCAAGAAGCAAGATTTCCCTTAAACCTTGTATCTCAGAAACATTTTGATCGTGAAGGAAAACCAGTGAGAGCCGATGTACTTCCAATAATCCAACACTTAAACCTCAAACCTAAATCCTATCCTAAAACCAACCCTAATCCTAACCCTAACCTAGGTGAAAACCTAACCCTAGGTCTGAACCTAAACAGAGATGTAACCCTAAGCCTAGGTCTAACTCTGTATACTCCTAAACTTAAACTTAACCCTAACCTAAGGCTCACCCTAAACCAAGCCCTAACGCTAACCGTATGTCTACCCTAAGGCTAAGCCTAATCCTAACGCCAAATCGGATTTGAACATGCAGCTCCCCCTACAACTAACCTTACTCCTAACCGTCATCCTTCGCCTGAAACTAACTTAACTCTATCCCTCACCTTCAATCGATACCTCAATTTCACCGTTAATGTAAACCAATCCCTTAAACTAGACAGAGAGCTAAACTTAACCTTAATGAAAACGGATGTAACACACAAACCGTAAGCCTGACCCCAAATCTTAACTTCGCACACTATCTAACCCTCACACAAATATTAACCCCAACCCATATCTAAACAGTCAAGTTTACCATAAGCCTAAATGAGACAATAGGTTCGCTCATCCTTAAGCACTAAACCCTACTCTTACCTTCCACCTCACACTCACCCTACATTTGATCCTCAGACTTACCATAACCCGAATACTCACACAGCCGTAACTCTAACGTGAACTCTAACTATGTCCCTAAACATGCCCAAATGCCTGTACCTATGCCCGTCTAAAGTTAAACCTAAGCCGAAATCTTCTGTGCCACCATTTTGCAGCAGTTTAAAGAAGTACACTGGGAAAGATTTTTCTGCAAGGAAGAAACTGCAGGCGGCGTGCCTGAACTGAGAATATCATGCTGCACGAGCTCTTTGGCCTCAGATGATAGAAGTGCCATGAGTGGGAAGTATAAAGAAACGGGACTTTACTTTCTCCATGATCATCAACCTTTGTGTATTCTCTTTGTTCTAGACGCCTGAAATAAAGACAGTTGTCCTGAGTCACCTAAACTTCCACCGAGTGATGCGCGGGAACTTGCCGGTATCAGAGAATTCCGAAGAAGGCTGAACGTCCACAATTAAATGATCATTGCCCAGAAATAAGGCGCCAGCAGGATCAGCCTGGGAAACAAGCTTCCATTAGACAATGAAGATGTGAGAAACTGGTACGTCCACAGTTCACGGTTTCCATAGATCCATGCAATTCCGTGTTGAATTTCAGTCCGAAAATGAAACCGCTGGAGCCTCTGTTCAGCAGGCCCTGGTGTAGCTCCCAGAGGCACAATGGTGCTCCTCTAGAATTTGGACGAAAAACGTTTTCACGGGAATAAGCAACCTTGATCAAGCCAGGTGGGTCTTGGAAAAACGAAATTACTGCGTGTGCCTGGAATACTGACAAGCACACACCTGTGTCACTCTATAGTGCATTCAGCACAGAAATCTGCATCGATTGAGCCAAGACAAAGGAAAGTTCAGGTAGGCAGCACCCGTGTAGAAAAGCATTTGTTCTTCAAAGAGGAGGCCAATATTGTGAAACGACATACCCATGGCAAATAGTTTTCATCGTCAGAGTTTCATGGAGCAATATTGCGGGGAGAGAAAAGGCACCACCTGAGGGAGGCACGCTCAAAAAAACTACGTAGGGCAGAAGACGGGTCGCCCCCAGGCACTAGGAGTGTCGGGCCTCAACATTGTAAGCAGAGTTCACTGAAGTCCCTGAGTGAAGTTTTCTCCGGTGTCCTTCGTCTACGTTCCTAAAATTTACTCTGCGGTTTCTGATGACTCTGTGTTACGAACGGCCACCATTCACCGTTCTCCTTACACTCGTGCGTCTCCATCGACCTTAAAGGAAAGGGAGGACACGCAGATGCTGGCAGCTCAATTCAGCAGAGTTAGTGTCAACACAAAAGAGACAGCTCTGTGGGGACCCGTCTTCCATGGTAAAAGATTTCCTAACGAATAAGAAATCTTCCCATCGCAATGACAATATGAGAGAATTGCCACCGGTGGATTTGCCGATGTGCCTATAAACATCTTCTTCAGGCCATGAAGTAGTGAAGCACGGGAACCCAGGCGCTTCACCCTTTTTCCTAGACCAGTGAAACTTAAAGAGCCACTATTGACCTGTGAGACATGACGTTGCTGGAAGCATCAGTGTACAGAGGCATGGGAACCTCAAAGGAGTTTCTTCCGTGTGAAAATAACAACCAGGCTGTACTTCATGGCAGGGTTCCAGATTCCCAGGAATTCCACGGGCTGTATTGCTCAGAGATAGAACCTACTGCTTGGGGCATACTTAATCTGAAACACTAGCTGGACTCACGGCTTTCCCAAATACCCAAGATTCTCAAAGAGCGAGCGTAAGTTTGACGGAAAAACAAACTGCCGGTGGCGCCTTTTGACCTTGAAACCGGCAAGAAGCAAGATTTCCCTTAAACCATGAATCTCAGAAACATTGTGACAGTGAAGGAAAACCAGTGAGAGCAGTTGTACTTCCAATAATCCAACACTTAAATTAGACCTCATACCTAAATCCTATCCTAAAAACAACCCTAATCCTAACCCTAAAGTAGGTGAAAAGTTAACCCTAGTTGTAAACCTAAACAGAGATGTAACCCTAAGCCTAGGTCTAACTGTATTCTCCTAACCTTAAACTTAACCCTAACCTAAGGCTCACCCTAAAGCAAGCCATATCCATAACCGTATGTCTACCCTAAGGCTAATCCTAATCCTAACCCCAAATCTGATGTGAACATGCAGCTCCCCCTACAACTAACATTACTCCTAACCGTCATTCTTCACCTGAACCTAACTTAACTATATCCTTCACCTTCAATCGAAGCCTCCATAGCACCGTTTATGTAATCCAATCCCTTAAACTAGACAGAGAGCTAAACTTAACCATAACCAAAACGGATGTAACACACAAACCGTAAGCCTGAACCCAACTCTTAACCTCGCACACTGTCTAACTCTCACACAAATATTACCCCCAACCCATATCCAAACAGTCAAGTTTACCATAGGCCTAAATGAGACAATAGGTTCGCTCATCCTTAAGCACTAAACCCTACTCTTACCTTCCACCTCACACTGCCCCAACATTTGATCCTCAGACTTACCATAACCCGAATCCTCACACAGCCGTAACTCTAACGTGAACTCTAACTCTATCCCTAAACATGACCAAATGCCTATACCTATGCCAGTCTAAAGTTAAACCTAAACCGAAATCTTCTATGCCACCATTTTGCAGCAGTTTAAAGAAGTACACTGGGAAAGGTTTTTCTGCAAGGAAGAAATTGCAGGCGGCGTGCCTGAACTGAGAATGTCATGCTGCACGAGCTCTTTGGCCTCAGAAGCTAGAAGTGCCATGAGTGGGCACTATAAAGAAACGGGACTTTACTTTCTCCATGATCATCAACCTTTGTGGATTCTCTTTGTTCTAGACGCCTGAAATAAAGACAGTTGTCCTGAGTCACCTAAACCTCCACTGAGTGGTCTTAGTGAGGCGCAGGAACTTGCAGGTATCAGAAAATTCCGAAGAAGGCTGAACGTCCACAATTAAATGGTCATTGCCCAGAAATGAAGCGCCAGCCGGATCAGCCTGGGAAACAAGCTTCCATTAGACAATGAAGATGTGAGAATCTGATACGGCCACAGTTTAAGGTTTCCATAGATCCATGCAATTCCGTGTTGAATTTCAGTCCGAAAATTAAACCGCTGGAGCCTCTGTTCAGCAGGCCCTGGTGTAGCTCCCAGAGGCACAATGGTGCTCCTCTAGAATTTGGACGAAAAACGTTTTCACGGGAACAAGCAACCTTGATCAAGCCAGGTGGGTCTTGGAAAAACGAAATTGCTGCGTGTGCCCGCAACACTGACAAGCACACACCTGTGTCACTCTATGGCGCATTCAGCACAGGAATCTGCATCGATCGAGCCAAGACAAAGGAAAGTTCAGGGAGGCAGCACCCGTGTAGAAAAGCATTTGTTCTTCAAAGAGGAGGCCAATATTGTGAAACGACATACCCATGGCAAATAGTTTTCATCGGCAGAGTTTCATGGAGCAATATTGCGGGGAGAGAAAAGGCACCACCTGAGGGAGGCACGCTCAAAAAACTACCTAGGGCAGGAGACGGGTTGGCCACGGCACTAGGGGTGTGCGGACTCAACATTGTAAGCAGAGTACACTGAACTCCCTGAGTGAAGTTTTCTCCAGTATCCTACGTCTACGTTGCTAAAATTTACTCTGTGGTTTCTGATGACTCTGCCACCATTCACCGTTCTCCTTACACTCGTGCGTCTCCATCGACCTTTAAGGAAAGGGAAGACACACAGATGCGTGCAGCTAAACTCAGCAGAGTTTGTCTCAAGACAAAAGAGACAGCTCTGTGGGGTCGCGTGTTCCATGGTAAAACATTTCCTAACGAATAAGAAATCTTCCCATCGCAATGACAATATGAGAGAATTGCCACCGGTGGATTTGCCGATGTGCCTATAAACATCTTCAGGCCATGAAGTAGTGAAGCATGGGAACCCAGGCGCTTCACCCTTTTTCCTAGACCAGTGAAACTTATAGAGCCACTATTGACCTGTGATACATGACGTTGCTGGAAGTATCAGAGTACAGAGGCATGGGAACCTCAAAGGAGTTTCTTCCGTGTGAAAATAACAACCAGGCTGAACTTCATGGCATGGTTCCAGATTCCCAGGAATTCCACGGGCTGTATTGCTCAGAGATAGAACCTACTGCTTGGGGCACACTTAATCTGAAAAGCTTGCCGGTCCCAAAGACCCAAGATTCTCAAAGAGCGAGCGTTTAAGTTTGACGGAAAAAAACAAACTGCCGGTGGCGCCTCTTTTACCTTGAAACCGGCAAGAAGCAAGATTTGCCTTAAACCTTGTATCTCAGAAACATTTTGATCGTGAAGGAAAACCAGTGAGAGCCAATGTACTTCCAATAATGCAACCCTTAAATTAAACCTCAAACCGAAATCCTATACTAAAACCAACCCTATTCCTAACCCTAACCTAGGTGAAAACCTAACCCTAGGTCTGAACCTAAACAGAGATGTAACCCTAAGCCTAGATCTAACTCTGTATACTCCTAAACTTAAACTTAACCCTAATCTAAGGCTCACCCTAAATCAAGCCCTAACACTAACCGTATGTCTACCCTAAGGCTAACCCTAATCCTAACCCCAAATCTGATATGAACACGCAGCTCCCCCTAAAACTAACCTTATTCCTAACCGTCATCCTTCACCTGAACCTAACAACTCCATCCCTCACCTTCAATAGATACCTCAATTTCACCGTTAATGTAAACCAATCCCTTAAACTAGACAGAGAGCTAAACTTAACCTTAATGAAAATGGATGTAACACACAAACCGTAAGCCTGACCCCAACTCTTAACTTCGCACACTGCCTAACCCTCACACAAATATTACCCCCAACCCATATCTAAACAGTCAAGTTTACCATAAGCTTAAATGAGACAATAGGTTCGCTCATCCTTAAGCACTAAACCCTACACTTATCTTCCAACTCACACTGCCCCTACATTTGATCATCAGACTTACCATAACCCGAATCCTCACACAGCCGTAACTCTAACGTGAACTCTCTGTCCCTAAACATGCCCAAATGCCTGTACCTATGCCCGTCTAAAGTTAAACCTAAACCGAAATCTTCTGTGCCACCATTTTGCAGCAGTTTAAAGAAGTACACTGGGAAAGATTTTTCTGCAAGAAAGAAACTGCTGGCGGCGTGCCTGAACTGAGACTATCATACTGCACGAGCTCTTTGTCCTCAGATGCTAGAAGTGACATGTGTGGGCACTATAAAGAAATGGGAATTTACTTTCTCCGCGATCATCAACCTTTGTGGATTCTCTTTTGTCTAGACGCCTGAAATAAAGACAGTTGTCCTGAGTCACATAAACCTCCACCGAGTGGCCTTAGTGAGGCGGGGGTACTTGACGGTATCAGAGAATTCCGAAGGCTGAAAGTCCACAATTAAATGGTCATTGCCCAGAAATGAAGCGCCAGCCGGATCAGCCTGGGAAACAAGCTTCCATTAGACAATGAAGATGTGAGAATCTGGTACGGCCACACTTCATGGTTTCCATAGATCCATGCAATTCCGTGTTGAATTTCAGTCCGAAAATGAAACCGCTGGAGCCTCTGTTCAGCAGGCCCTGGTGTAGCTCCCAGAGGCACAAGGGTGCTCCTCCAGAATTTGGACGAAAAACGTTTTCACGGGAATAAGCAACCTTGATCAAGCCAGGTGGGTCTTGGAAAAACGAAATTGCTGCGTGTGCCTGCAATACTGACAAGCACACACGTGTGTCACTCCATGGCGCATTCAGCACAGGAATCTGCATCGATTGAGCCAAGACAAAGGAAAGTTCAGGGAGGCAGCACCCGTGTAGAAAAGCATTTGTTCTTCAAAGAGGAGGCCAATATTGTGAAACGACATACCCATGGCAAATAGTTTTCATCGGCAGAGTTTCATGAAGCAATATTGCAGGGAGAGAAAAGGCACCACCTGAGGGAGGCAAGCTCAAAAAAACTACCTAGGGAGAGGGTGGCACCCAACACTAGGGGTGTCGTGCCTCAACATTGTAAGCAGAGTTCACTGAAGTCCCTGAGTGAAGTTTTCTCCAGTATCCTACGTCTACGTTCCTAAAATTTACTCTGCGGTTTCTGATGAGTCTGTGTTACGAACGGCCACCATTCACCGTTCTCCTTACACTCGTGTGTCTCCATCGACCTTAAAGGAAAGGGAGGACACGCAGATGCTGGCAGCTCAATTCAGCAGAGTTAGTGTCAACACAAAAGAGACAGCTCTGTGGGGACCCATCTTCCATGGTAAAACATTTCCTAACGAATAAGAAATCTTCCCATCGCAATGACAATATGAGAGAATTGCCACCGGTGGATTTGCCGATGTGCCTATAAACATCTTCTTCAGGCCATGAAGTAGTGAAGCATGGGAACCCAGGCGCTTCACCCTTTTTCCTAGACCAGTGAAACTTATAGAGCGACTATTGACCTGTGATACATGACGTTGCTGGAAGTATCAGAGTGCAGAGGCATGGGAACCTCAAAGGAGTTTCTTCCGTGTGAAAATAACAACCAGGCTGAACTTCATGGCATGGTTCCAGATTCCCAGGAATTCCACGGGCTGTATTGCTCAGAGATAGAACCTACTGCTTGGGGCACACTTAATCTGAAAAGCTTGCTGGTCCCAAAGACCCAAGATTCTCAAAGAGCGAGCGTTTAAGTTTGACGGAAAAAACAAACTGCCGGTGGCGCCTCTTTTACCTTGAAACCGGCAAGAAGCAAGATTTCCCTTAAACCTTGTATCTCAGAAACATTTTGATCGTGAAGGAAAACCAGTGAGAGCCAATGTACTTCCAATAATGCAACCCTTAAATTAAACCTCAAACCGAAATCCTATACTAAAACCAACCCTATTCCTAACCCTAACCTAGGTGAAAACCTAACCCTAGGTCTGAACCTAAACAGAGATGTAACCCTAAGCCTAGATCTAACTCTGTATACTCCTAAACTTAAACTTAACCCTAATCTAAGGCTCACCCTAAATCAAGCCCTAACACTAACCGTATGTCTACCCTAAGGCTAACCCTAATCCTAACCCCAAATCTGATATGAACACGCAGCTCCCCCTACAACTAACCTTATTCCTAACCGTCATCCTTCGCCTGAACCTAACAACTCCATCCCTCACCTTCAATAGATACCTCAATTTCACCGTTAATGTAACCCAATGCCTTAAACTAGACAGAGAGCTAAACTTAACCTTAATGAAAACGGATGTAACACACAAACCGTAAGCCTGACCCCAACTCTTAACTTCGCACACTGTCTAACCCTCACACAAATATTAACCCCAACCCATATCTAAACAGTCAAGTTTACCATAAGCCTAAATGAGACAATAGGTTCGCTCATCCTTAAGCACTAAACCCTACACTTATCTTCCAACTCACACTGCCCCTACATTTGATCATCAGACTTACCATAACCCGAATCCTCACACAGCCGTAACTCTAACGTGAACTCTCTGTCCCTAAACATGCCCAAATGCCTGTACCTATGCCCGTCTAAAGTTAAACCTAAACCGAAATCTTCTGTGCCACCATTTTGCAGCAGTTTAAAGAAGTACACTGGGAAAGATTTTTCTGCAAGAAAGAAACTGCTGGCGGCGTGCCTGAACTGAGACTATCATACTGCACGAGCTCTTTGTCCTCAGATGCTAGAAGTGACATGTGTGGGCACTATAAAGAAATGGGAATTTACTTTCTCCGCGATCATCAACCTTTGTGGATTCTCTTTTGTCTAGACGCCTGAAATAAAGACAGTTGTCCTGAGTCACATAAACCTCCACCGAGTGGCCTTAGTGAGGCGGGGGTACTTGACGGTATCAGAGAATTCCGAAGACTGAAAGTCCACAATTAAATGGTCATTGCCCAGAAATGAAGCGCCAGCCGGATCAGCCTGGGAAACAAGCTTCCATTAGACAATGAAGATGTGAGAATCTGGTACGGCCACACTTCATGGTTTCCATAGATCCATGCAATTCCGTGTTGAATTTCAGTCCGAAAATGAAACCGCTGGAGCCTCTGTTCAGCAGGCCCTGGTGTAGCTCCCAGAGGCACAATGGTGCTCCTCTAGAATTTGGACGAAAAACGTTTTCACGGGAATAAGCAACCTTGATCAAGCCAGGTGGGTCTTGGAAAAACGAAATTGCTGCGTGTGCCTGCAATACTGACAAGCACACACGTGTGTCACTCCATGGCGCATTCAGCACAGGAATCTGCATCGATTGAGCCAAGACAAAGGAAAGTTCAGGGAGGCAGCACCCGTGTAGAAAAGCATTTGTTCTTCAAAGAGGAGGCCAATATTGTGAAACGACATACCCATGGCAAATAGTTTTCATCGGCAGAGTTTCATGAAGCAATATTGCAGGGAGAGAAAAGGCACCACCTGAGGGAGGCAAGCTCAAAAAAACTACCTAGGGAAAGAGAGGGTGGCACCCAACACTAGGGGTGTCGTGCCTCAACATTGTAAGCAGAGTTCACTGAAGTCCCTGAGTGAAGTTTTCTCCAGTATCCTACGTCTACGTTCCTAAAATTTACTCTGCGGTTTCTGATGAGTCTGTGTTACGAACGGCCACCATTCACCGTTCTCCTTACACTCGTGCGTCTCCATCGACCTTAAAGGAAAGGGAGGACACGCAGATGCTGGCAGCTCAATTCAGCAGAGTTAGTGTCAACACAAAAGAGACAGCTCTGTGGGGACCCGTCTTCCATGGTAAAACATTTCCTAACGAATAAGAAATCTTCCCATCGCAATGACAATATGAGGGAATTGCCACCGATGGATTTGCCGATGTGCCTACAAACATCTTCAGGCCATGAAGTAGTGAAGCACGGGAACCCAGGCGCTTCACCCTTTTCCCTAGACCAGTGAAACTTAAAGAGCCACTATTGACCTGTGAGACATGACGTTGCTGGAAGCATCAGTGTACAGAGGCATGGGAACCTCAAAGGAGTTTCTTCCGTGTGAAAATAACAACCAGGCTGAACTTCATTGCAGGGTTCCAGATTCCTAGGAATTCCACGGGCTGTATTGCTCAGAGATAGAACCTACTGCTTGGGGCACAATCTGAAAAGCTTGCTGGACTCACGGCTTTCCCAAAGACCCAAGATTCTCAAAGAGCGAGCGTAAGTTTGACGGAAAAAACAAACTGCCGGTGGTGCCTTTTTTACCTTGAAACCGGCAAGAAGCAAGATTTCCCTTAAACCTTGAATCTCAGAAACATTTTGATCATGAAGGAAAACCAGTGATAGACGATGTACATCCAATAATCCAACACTTAAATTAGACTTCATACCTAAATCCTATCCTAAAACCAACCCTAATCCTAACCCTAACCTAGGTGAAAACCTAACCCTAGGTCTGAACCTAAACAGAGATGTAACCCTAAGCCTAGGTCTAACTCTGTATACTCCTAAACTTAAACTTAACCCTAACCTAAGGCTCACCCTAAACCAAGCCCTAACGCTAACCGTATGTCTACCCTAAGGCTAAGCCTAATCCTAACCCCAAATCGGATGTGAACATGCAGCTCCCCCTACAACTAACCTTACTCCTAACCGTCATTCTTCGCCTAAACCTAACAACTCTATCCCTCACCTTCAATCGATAGCTCAATTTCACCGTTAATGTAAACCAATCCCTTAAACTAGACAGAGAGCTAAACTTAACCTTAATGAAAACGGATGTAACACACAAACCGTAAGCCTGACCCCAGCTCTTAACTTCGCACACTGTCTAACCCTCACACAAATATTAACCCCAACCCATATCTAAACAGTCAAGTTTACCATAAGCCTAAATGAGACAAGAGGTTCGCTCATCCTTAAGCACTAAACCCTACTCTTACCTTCAACCTCACACTCACCCTACATTTGATCTTCAGACTTACCATAACCCGAATCCTCACACAGCCGTAACTCTAACGTGAACTCTAACTCTGTCCCTAAACATGCCCAAATGCCTGTACCTATGCCCGTCTAAAGTTAAACCTAAACTGAAATCTTCTGTGCCACCATTTTGCAGCAGTTTAAAGAAGTACACTGGGAAAGATTTTTCTGCAAGGAAGAAATTGCAGGCGGCGTGCCTGAACTGAGAATATCATGCTGCACGAGCTCTTTGGCCTCAGATGCTAGAAGGGCCATGAGTGGGAAGTATAAAGAAACGGGACTTTACTTTCTCCGTGATCATCAACCTTTGTGGATTCTCTTTGTTCTAGACGCCTGAAATAAAGACAGTTGTCCTGAGTCACCTAAACCTCCACTGAGTGGTCTTCGTGAGGCGCGGAAACTTGCCGGTATCAGAGAATTCCGAAGAAGGCTGAACGTCCACAATTTAATGGTTATTGCCCAGAAATGAAGCGCCAGCCGATCAGCCTGGGAAACAAGCTTCCATTAGACAATGAAGATGTGAGAATCTGGTACGGCCACAGTTCAAAGTTTCCATAGATCCATGCAATTCCGTGTTGAATTTCAGTCCGAAAATGAAACCGCTGGAGCCTCTGTTCAGCAGGCCCTGGTGTAGCTCCCAGAGGCACAATGGTGCTCCTCTAGAATTTGGACGAAAAACGTTTTCACGGGAATAAGCAACCTTGATCAAGCCTGGTGGGTCTTGGAAAAACGAAATTGCTGCGTGTGCCTGCAATACTGACAAGCACACACCTGTGTCACACTATGGCGCATTCAGCACAGGAATCTGCATCGATTGAGCCAACACAAAGGGAAGTTCAGGGAGGCAGCACCCGTGTAGAAAAGCATTTGTTCTTCAAAGAGGAGGCCAATATTGTGAAACGACATACCCATGGCAAATAGTTTTCATCGGCAGAGTTTCATGAAGCAATATTGCAGGGAGAGAAAAGGCACCACCTGAGGGAGGCACGCTCAAAAAAACTACCTAGGGAAAGAGACGGGTGGCCCCCAACACTAGGGGTGTCGTGCCTCAACATTGTAAGCAGAGTTCACTGAAGTCCCTGAGTGAAGTTTTCTCCAGTATCCTACGTCTACGTTCCTAAAATTTACTCTGCGGTTTCTGATGAGTCTGTGTTACGAACGGCCACCATTCACCATTCTCCTTACACTCGTGCGTCTCCATCGACCTTAAAGGAAAGGGAGGACACGCAGATGCTGGCAGCTCAATTCAGCAGAGTTAGTGTCAACACAAAAGAGACAGCTCTGTGGGGACCCGTCTTCCATGGTAAAACATTTCCTAACGAATAAGAAATCTTCCCATCGCAATGACAATATGAGGGAATTGCCACCGATGGATTTGCCGATGTGCCTACAAACATCTTCAGGCCATGAAGTAGTGAAGCACGGGAACCCAGGCGCTTCACCCTTTTCCCTAGACCAGTGAAACTTAAAGAGCCACTATTGACCTGTGAGACATGACGTTGCTGGAAGCATCAGTGTACAGAGGCATGGGAACCTCAAAGGAGTTTCTTCCGTGTGAAAATAACAACCAGGCTGAACTTCATTGCAGGGTTCCAGATTCCTAGGAATTCCACGGGCTGTATTGCTCATAGAACCTACTGCTTGGGGCACAATCTGAAAAGCTTGCTGGACTCACGGCTTTCCCAAAGAACCATGATTCTCAAAGAGCGAGCGTAAGTTTGACGGAAAAAACAAACTGCCGGTGGTGCCTTTTTTACCTTGAAACCGGCAAGAAGCAAGATTTCCCTTAAACCTTGAATCTCAGAAACATTTTGATCATGAAGGAAAACCAGTGATAGACGATGTACTTCCAATAATCCAACACTTAAATTAGACCTCATACCTAAATCCTATCCTAAAACCAACCCTAATCCTAACCCTAACCTAGGTGAAAACCTAACCCTAGGTCTGAACCTAAACAGAGATGTAACCCTAAGCCTAGGTCTAACTCTGTATACTCCTAAACTTAAACTTAACCCTAACCTAAGGCTCACCCTAAACCAAGCCCTAACGCTAACCGTATGTCTACCCTAAGGCTAAGCCTAATCCTAACCCCAAATCGGATGTGAACATGCAGCTCCCCCTACAACTAACCTTACTCCTAACCGTCATTCTTCGCCTGAACCTAACAACTCTATCCCTCACCTTCAATCGATAGCTCAATTTCACCGTTAATGTAAACCAATCCCTTAAACTAGACAGAGAGCTAAACTTAACCTTAATGAAAACGGATGTAACACACAAACCGTAAGCCTGACCCCAGCTCTTAACTTCGCACACTGTCTAACCCTCACTCAAATATTAACCCCAACCCATATCTAAACAGTCAAGTTTACCATAAGCCTAAATGAGACAATAGGTTCGCTCATCCTTAAGCACTAAACCCTACTCTTACCTTCCACCTCACACTCACCCTACATTTGATCCTCAGACTTACCATAACCCGAATCCTCACACAGCCGTAACTCTAACGTGAACTCTAACTATGTCCCTAAACATGCCCAAATGCCTGTACCTATGCCCGTCTAAAGTTAAACCTAAACTGAAATCTTCTGTGCCACCATTTTGCAGCAGTTTAAAGAAGTACACTGGGAAAGATTTTTCTGCAAGGAAGAAATTGCAGGCGGCGTGCCTGAACTGAGAATATCATGCTGCACGAGTTCTTTGGCCTCAGATGCTAGAAGGGCCATGAGTGGGAAGTATAAAGAAACGGGACTTTACTTTCTCCGTGATCATCAACCTTTGTGGATTCTCTTTGTTCTAGACGCCTGAAATAAAGACAGTTGTCCTGAGTCACCTAAACCTCCACTGAGTGGTCTTCGTGAGGCGCGGGAACTTGCCAGTATCAGAGAATTCCGAAGAAGGCTGAACGTCCACAATTTAATGGTTATTGCCCAGAAATGAAGCGCCAGCCGGATCAGCCTGGGAAACAAGCTTCCATTAGACAATGAAGATGTGAGAATCTGGTACGGCCACAGTTCAAAGTTTCCATAGATCCATGAAATTCCGTGTTGAATTTCAGTCCGAAAATTAAACCGCTGGAGCCTCTGTTCAGCAGGCCCTGGTGTAGCTCCCAGAGGCACAATGGTGCTCCTCTAGAATTTGGGCGAAAAACGTTTTCACGGGAATAAGCAACCTTGATCAAGCCTGGTGGGTCTTGGAAAAACGAAATTGCTGCGTGTGCCTGCAATACTGACAAGCACACACCTGTGTCACACTATGGCGCATTCAGCACAGGAATCTGCATCGATTGAGCCAACACAAAGGGAAGTTCAGGGAGGCAGCACCCGTGTAGAAAAGCATTTGTTCTTCAAAGAGGAGGCCAATATTGTGAAACGACATACCCATGGCAAATAGTTTTCATCGGCAGAGTTTCATGAAGCAATATTGCAGGGAGAGAAAAGGCACCACCTGAGGGAGGCACGCTCAAAAAAACTACCTAGGGAAAGAGACGGGTGGCCCCCAACACTAGGGGTGTCGTGCCTCAACATTGTAAGCAGAGTTCACTGAAGTCCCTGAGTGAAGTTTTCTCCAGTATCCTACGTCTACGTTCCTAAAATTTACTCTGCGGTTTCTGATGAGTCTGTGTTACGAACGGCCACCATTCACCATTCTCCTTACACTCGTGCGTCTCCATCGACCTTAAAGGAAAGGGAGGACACGCAGATGCTGGCAGCTCAATTCAGCAGAGTTAGTGTCAACACAAAAGAGACAGCTCTGTGGGGACCCGTCTTCCATGGTAAAACATTTCCTAACGAATAAGAAATCTTCCCATCGCAATGACAATATGAGGGAATTGCCACCGATGGATTTGCCGATGTGCCTACAAACATCTTCAGGCCATGAAGTAGTGAAGCACGGGAACCCAGGCGCTTCACCCTTTTCCCTAGACCAGTGAAACTTAAAGAGCCACTATTGACCTGTGAGACATGACGTTGCTGGAAGCATCAGTGTACAGAGGCATGGGAACCTCAAAGGAGTTTCTTCCGTGTGAAAATAACAACCAGGCTGAACTTCATTGCAGGGTTCCAGATTCCTAGGAATTCCACGGGCTGTATTGCTCATAGAACCTACTGCTTGGGGCACAATCTGAAAAGCTTGCTGGACTCACGGCTTTCCCAAAGAACCATGATTCTCAAAGAGCGAGCGTAAGTTTGACGGAAAAAACAAACTGCCGGTGGTGCCTTTTTTACCTTGAAACCGGCAAGAAGCAAGATTTCCCTTAAACCTTGAATCTCAGAAACATTTTGATCATGAAGGAAAACCAGTGATAGACGATGTACTTCCAATAATCCAACACTTAAATTAGACCTCATACCTAAATCCTATCCTAAAACCAACCCTAATCCTAACCCTAACCTAGGTGAAAACCTAACCCTAGGTCTGAACCTAAACAGAGATGTAACCCTAAGCCTAGGTCTAACTCTGTATACTCCTAAACTTAAACTTAACCCTAACCTAAGGCTCACCCTAAACCAAGCCCTAACGCTAACCGTATGTCTACCCTAAGGCTAAGCCTAATCCTAACCCCAAATCGGATGTGAACATGCAGCTCCCCCTACAACTAACCTTACTCCTAACCGTCATTCTTCGCCTGAACCTAACAACTCTATCCCTCACCTTCAATCGATAGCTCAATTTCACCGTTAATGTAAACCAATCCCTTAAACTAGACAGAGAGCTAAACTTAACCTTAATGAAAACGGATGTAACACACAAACCGTAAGCCTGACCCCAGCTCTTAACTTCGCACACTGTCTAACCCTCACTCAAATATTAACCCCAACCCATATCTAAACAGTCAAGTTTACCATAAGCCTAAATGAGACAATAGGTTCGCTCATCCTTAAGCACTAAACCCTACTCTTACCTTCCACCTCACACTCACCCTACATTTGATCCTCAGACTTACCATAACCCGAATCCTCACACAGCCGTAACTCTAACGTGAACTCTAACTATGTCCCTAAACATGCCCAAATGCCTGTACCTATGCCCGTCTAAAGTTAAACCTAAACTGAAATCTTCTGTGCCACCATTTTGCAGCAGTTTAAAGAAGTACACTGGGAAAGATTTTTCTGCAAGGAAGAAATTGCAGGCGGCGTGCCTGAACTGAGAATATCATGCTGCACGAGTTCTTTGGCCTCAGATGCTAGAAGGGCCATGAGTGGGAAGTATAAAGAAACGGGACTTTACTTTCTCCGTGATCATCAACCTTTGTGGATTCTCTTTGTTCTAGACGCCTGAAATAAAGACAGTTGTCCTGAGTCACCTAAACCTCCACTGAGTGGTCTTCGTGAGGCGCGGGAACTTGCCAGTATCAGAGAATTCCGAAGAAGGCTGAACGTCCACAATTTAATGGTTATTGCCCAGAAATGAAGCGCCAGCCGGATCAGCCTGGGAAACAAGCTTCCATTAGACAATGAAGATGTGAGAATCTGGTACGGCCACAGTTCAAAGTTTCCATAGATCCATGAAATTCCGTGTTGAATTTCAGTCCGAAAATTAAACCGCTGGAGCCTCTGTTCAGCAGGCCCTGGTGTAGCTCCCAGAGGCACAATGGTGCTCCTCTAGAATTTGGGCGAAAAACGTTTTCACGGGAATAAGCAACCTTGATCAAGCCTGGTGGGTCTTGGAAAAACGAAATTGCTGCGTGTGCCTGCAATACTGACAAGCACACACCTGTGTCACACTATGGCGCATTCAGCACAGGAATCTGCATCGATTGAGCCAACACAAAGGGAAGTTCAGGGAGGCAGCACCCGTGTAGAAAAGCATTTGTTCTTCAAAGAGGAGGCCAATATTGTGAAACGACATACCCATGGCAAATAGTTTTCATCGGCAGAGTTTCATGAAGCAATATTGCAGGGAGAGAAAAGGCACCACCTGAGGGAGGCACGCTCAAAAAAACTACCTAGGGAAAGAGACGGGTGGCCCCCAACACTAGGGGTGTCGTGCCTCAACATTGTAAGCAGAGTTCACTGAAGTCCCTGAGTGAAGTTTTCTCCAGTATGCTACGTCTACGTTCCTAAAATATACTCTGCGGTTTCTGATGACTCTGTGTTACGAACGGCCACCATTCACCGTTCTCCTTACACTCGTGCGTCTCCATCGACCTTAAAGGAAAGGGAGTACACGCAGATGCTGGCAGCTCAATTCAGCAGAGTTAGTGTCAACACAAAAGAGACAGCTCTGTGGGGACCCGTCTTCCATGGTAAAAGATTTCCTAACGAATAAGAAATCTTCCCATCGCAATGACAATATGAGAGAATTGCCACCGATGGATTTGCCGATGTGCCTACAAACATCTTCAGGCCATGAAGTAGTGAAGCACGGGAACCCAGGCGCTTCACCCTTTTCCCTAGACCAGTGAAACTTAAAGAGCCACTATTGACCTGTGAGACATGACGTTGCTGGAAGCATCAGTGTACAGAGGCATGGGAACCTCAAAGGAGTTTCTTCCGTGTGAAAATAACAACCAGGCTGAACTTCATTGCAGGGTTCCAGATTCCTAGGAATTCCACGGGCTGTATTGCTCAGAGATAGAACCTACTGCTTGGGGCACAATCTGAAAAGCTTGCTGGACTCACGGCTTTCCCAAAGACCCATGATTCTCAAAGAGCGAGCGTAAGTTTGACGGAAAAAACAAACTGCCGGTGGTGCCTTTTTTACCTTGAAACCGGCAAGAAGCAAGATTTCCCTTAAACCATGAATCTCAGAAACATTTTGATCATGAAGGAAAACCAGTGAGAGACGATGTACTTCCAATAATCCAACACTTAAATTAGACCTCATACCTAAATCCTATCCTAAAACCAACCCTAATCCTAACCCTAACCTAGGTGAAAACCTAACACTAGGTCTGAACCTAAACAGAGATGTAACCCTAAGCCTAGGTCTAACTCTGTGTACTCCTAAACTTAAACTTAACCCTAACCTAAGGCTCACCCTAAACCAAGCCCTAACGCTAACCGTATGTCTACCCTAAGGCTAAGCCTAATCCTAACCCCAAATCGGATGTGAACATGCAGCTCCCCCTACAACTAACCTTACTCCTAACCGTCATCCTTCGCCTGAAACTAACTTAACTCTATCCCTCACCTTCAATCGATACCTCAATTTCACCGTTAATGTAAACCAATCCCTTAAACTAGACAGAGAGCTAAACTTAACCTTAATGAAAACGGATGTAACACACAAACCGTAAGCCTGACCCCAAATCTTAACTTCGCACACTATCTAACCCTCACACAAATATTAACCCCAACCCATATCTAAACAGTCAAGTTTACCATAAGCCTAAATGAGACAAGAGGTTCGCTCATCCTTAAGCACTAAACCCTATTACCTTCCACCTCACACTCACCCTACATTTGATCCTCAGACTTACCATAACCCGAATCCTCACACAGCCGTAACTCTAACGTGAACTCTAACTCTGTCCCTAAACATGCCCAAATGCCTGTACCTATGCCCGTCTAAAGTTAAACCTAAACCGAAATCTTCTGTGCCACCATTTTGCAGCAGTTTAAAGAAGTACACTGGGAAAGATTTCTCTGCAAGGGAGAAATTGCAGGCGGCGTGCCTGAACTGAGAATATCATGCTGCACGAGCTCTTTGGCCTCAGATGCTAGAAGTGCCATGAGTGGGCACTATAAAGAAACGGGACTTTACTTTCTCCATGATCATCAACCTTTGTGGATTCTCTTTGTTCTAGACGCCTGAAATAAAGACAGTTGTCCTGAGTCACCTAAACCTCCACTGAGTGGTTTTCGTGAGGCGCGGGAACTTGCGGTATCAGAGAATTCCGAAGAATTCCGAACGTCCACAATTTAATGGTTATTGCCCAGAAATGAAGCGCCAGCCGGATCAGCCTGGGAAACAAGCTTCCATTAGACAATGAAGATGTGAGAATCTGGTACGGCCACACTTCATGGTTTCCATAGATCCATGCAATTCCGTGTTGAATTTCAGTCCGAAAATGAAACCGCTGGAGCCTCTGTTCAGCAGGCCCTGGTGTAGCTCCCAGAGGCACAATGGTGCTCCTGTAGAATTTGGACGAAAAACGTTTTCACGGGAATAAGCAACCTTGATCAAGCCAGGTGGGTCTTGGAAAAACGAAATTGCTGCGTGTGCCTGCAATACTGACAAGCACACACCTGTGTCACACTATGGCGCATTCAGCACAGGAATCTGCATCGATTGAGCCAAGACAAAGGAAAGTTCAGGGAGGCAGCGCCTCACTAAGACCACTCGGTGGAGGTTTAGGTGACTCAGGACAACTGTCTTTATTTCAGCCGTCTAGAACAAAGAGAATCCACAAAGGTTGATGATCATGGAGAATGTTAAGTCCCGTTTCTTTATAGTGCCCACTCATGGCACATCTATCATCTGAGGCCAAAGAGCTCATGCAGCATGATATTCTCAGTTCAGGCACGCCGCCTGCAGTTTCTTCCTTGCAGAAAAATCTTTCCTAGTGTACAGCTTTAAACTGCTGCAAAATGGTGGCACAGAAGATTTCGGTTTAGGTTTAACTTTAGACGGGCATAGGTACAGGCATTTGGGCATGCTTAGTGTCAGAGTTAGAGTTCACGTTAGAGTTACGGCTGTGTGAGGATTCGGGTTATGGTAAGTCTGAGGATCAAATGTAGGGTGAGTGTGAGGTTGAAGGTAAGAGTAGGGTTTAGTGCTTAAGGATGAGCGAACCTATTGTCTCATTTAGGCTTATGGTAAACTTGACTGTTTAGATATGGGTTGGGGTTAATATTTGTGTGAGGGTTAGACAGTGTGCGAGGTTGAGTTGGGGTCAGGCTTACGGTTTGTGTGTTACATCCGTTTTCATTAAGGTTAAGTTTAGCTCTCTGTCTAGTTTAAGGGATTGGTTTACATTAACGGTGAAATTGAGCTATCGATTGAAGGTGAGGGATAGAGTTGTTAGGTTCAGGCGAAGAATGACGGTTAGGAGTAAGGTTAGTTGTAGGGGCAGCTGCATGTTCACATCAGATTTGGGGTTAGGATTAGGGTTAGCCTTAGGGTAGACATACGGTTATGGTTAGGGCTTGCTTTAGGGTGAGCCTTAGGTTAGGGTTAAGTTTAAGGTTAGGAGAATACAGTTAGACCTAGGCTTAGGGTTACATCTCTGTTTAGGTTTACACCTAGGGTTAGCTTTTCACCTAGTTTAGGGTTAGGATTAGGGTTGTTTTTAGGATAGGATTTAGGTATGAGGTCTCATTTAAGTGTTGGATTATTGGAAGTACATCTGCTCTCACTGGTTTTCCTTCACTGTCACAATGTTTCTGAGATTCATGGTTTAAGGGAAAGCTTGCTTCTTGCCGTTTTCAAGGTCAAAAGGCGCTACCGGCAGTTTGTTTTTCCGTCAAACTTACGCTCGCTCTTTGAGAATCTTGGGTCTTTGGGAAAGCCGTGAGTCCAGCAAGTTTTTCAGATTAAGTGTGCCCCAAGCAGTAGGTTCTATCTCTGAGCAATACAGCCCGTGGAATTCCTGGGAATCTGGAACCCTGCCATGAAGTTCAGCCTGGTTGTTATTTTCACACGGAAGAAACTCCTTTGAGGTTCCCATGCCTCTGTACACTGATGTTTCCAGCAACGTCATGTCTCACAGGTCAATAGTGGCTCTTTAAGTTTCACTGGTCTAGGAAAAAGGGTGAAGCGCCTGAGTTCCATTGCTTCACTACTTCATGGCCTGAAGAAGATGTTTATAGGCACATCGGCAAATCCACCGGTGGCAATTCTCTCATATTGTCATTGCGATGGGAAGATTTCTTATTCGTTAGGAAATGTTTTACCATGGAAGACGGGTCCCCACAGAGCTGTCTCTTTTGTGTTGACACTAACTCTGCTGAATTTAGCTGCCAGCATCTGCGTGTCCTCCCTTTCCTTTAAGGTCGATGGAGACGCACGAGTGTAAGGAGAATGGTGAATGGTGGCCGTTCGTAACCCAGAGTCATCAGAAACCGCAGAGTAAATTTTAGGAACGTAGACGAAGGACACCGGAGAAAACTTCTCTCAGGGACTTCAGTGAACTCTGCTTACAATGTTGAGGCCCGACACCCCTAGTGCCTGGGGGCGACCCGTCTCCTGCCCTACGTAGTTTGTTTGAGCGTGCCTCCCTCAGGTGGTGCCTTTTCTCTCCCCGCAATATTGCTCCATGAAACTGCCGATGAAAACTATTTGCCATGGGTATGTCGTTTCACAATATTGGCCTCCTCTTTGAAGAACAAATGCTTTTCTACACGGGTGCTGCCTCCCTGAACTTTCCTTTGTCTTGGCTCAATCGATGCAGATTCCTGTGCTGAATGCGCCATGGAGTGACACAGGTGAGTGCTTGTCAGTATTGCAGGCACACGCAGCAATTTCGTTTTTCCAAGACCCACCTGGCTTGATCAAGGTTGCTTATTCCCGTGAAAACGTTTTTCGTCCAAATTCTGGAGGAGCACCCTTGTGCCTCTGGGAGCTACACCAGGGCCTGCTGAACAGAGGCTCCAGCGGTTTCATTTTCGGACAGAAATTCAACACGGAATTGCATGGATCTATGGAAACCGTGAACTGTGGCCGTACCAGATTCTCACATCTTCATTGTCTAATGGAAGCTTGTTTCCCAGGCTGATCCGGCTGGCGCTTCTTTCTGGGCAATGACCATTTAATTGTGGACGTTCAGCCTTCTTCGTAATTCTCTGATACCGGCAAGTTCCCGCGCCTCACTCGGTGGAGGTTTAGGTGACTCAGGACAACTGTCTTTATTTCAGGCGTCTAGAACAAAGAGAATCCACAAAGGTTGATGATCACGGAGAAAGTAAAGTCCCGTTTCTTTATACTTCCCACTCATGGCCCTTCTAGCATCTGAGGCCAAAGAACTCGTGCAGCATGATATTCTCAGTTCAGGCACGCCGCCTGCAGTTTCTTCCTTGCAGATAAATCTTTCCCAGTGTACTTCTTTAAACTGCTGCAAAATGGTGGCACAGAAGATTTCGGTTTAGGTTTAACTTTAGACGGGCATAGGTACAGGCATTTGGGCATGTTTAGGGACAGAGTTAGAGTTCACGTTAGAGTTACGGCTGTGTGAGGATTCGGGTTATGGTAAGTCTGAGGATCAAATGTAGGGTGAGTGTGAGGTTGAAGGTAAGAGTAGGGTTTAGTGCTTAAGGATGAGCGAACCTATTGTCTCATTTAGGCTTATGGTAAACTTGACTGTTTAGATATGGGTTGGGGTTAATATTTGTGTGAGGGTTAGACAGTGTGCGAGGTTGAGTTGGGGTCAGGCTTACGGTTTGTGTGTTACATCCGTTTTCATTAAGGTTAAGTTTAGCTCTCTGTCTAGTTTAAGGGATTGGTTTACATTAACGGTGAAATTGAGCTATCGATTGAAGGTGAGGGATAGAGTTGTTAGGTTCAGGCGAAGAATGACGGTTAGGAGTAAGGTTAGTTGTAGGGGCAGCTGCATGTTCACATCAGATTTGGGGTTAGGATTAGGGTTAGCCTTAGGGTAGACATACGGTTATGGTTAGGGCTTGCTTTAGGGTGAGCCTTAGGTTAGGGTTAAGTTTAAGGTTAGGAGAATACAGTTAGACCTAGGCTTAGGGTTACATCTCTGTTTAGGTTTACACCTAGGGTTAGCTTTTCACCTAGTTTAGGGTTAGGATTAGGGTTGTTTTTAGGATAGGATTTAGGTATGAGGTCTCATTTAAGTGTTGGATTATTGGAAGTACATCTGCTCTCACTGGTTTTCCTTCACTGTCACAATGTTTCTGAGATTCATGGTTTAAGGGAAAGCTTGCTTCTTGCCGTTTTCAAGGTCAAAAGGCGCTACCGGCAGTTTGTTTTTCCGTCAAACTTACGCTCGCTCTTTGAGAATCTTGGGTCTTTGGGAAAGCCGTGAGTCCAGCAAGTTTTTCAGATTAAGTGTGCCCCAAGCAGTAGGTTCTATCTCTGAGCAATACAGCCCGTGGAATTCCTGGGAATCTGGAACCCTGCCATGAAGTTCAGCCTGGTTGTTATTTTCACACGGAAGAAACTCCTTTGAGGTTCCCATGCCTCTGTACACTGATGCTTCCAGCAACGTCATGTCTCACAGGTCAATAGTGGCTCTTTAAGTTTCACTGGTCTAGGAAAAAGGGTGAAGCGCCTGAGTTCCATTGCTTCACTACTTCATGGCCTGAAGAAGATGTTTATAGGCACATCGGCAAATCCACCGGTGGCAATTCTCTCATATTGTCATTGCGATGGGAAGATTTCTTATTCGTTAGGAAATGTTTTACCATGGAAGACGGGTCCCCACAGAGCTGTCTCTTTTGTGTTGACACTAACTCTGCTGAATTTAGCTGCCAGCATCTGCGTGTCCTCCCTTTCCTTTAAGGTCGATGGAGACGCACGAGTGTAAGGAGAATGGTGAATGGTGGCCGTTCGTAACCCAGAGTCATCAGAAACCGCAGAGTAAATTTTAGGAACGTAGACGAAGGACACCGGAGAAAACTTCTCTCAGGGACTTCAGTGAACTCTGCTTACAATGTTGAGGCCCGACACCCCTAGTGCCTGGGGGCGACCCGTCTCCTGCCCTACGTAGTTTGTTTGAGCGTGCCTCCCTCAGGTGGTGCCTTTTCTCTCCCCGCAATATTGCTCCATGAAACTGCCGATGAAAACTATTTGCCATGGGTATGTCGTTTCACAATATTGGCCTCCTCTTTGAAGAACAAATGCTTTTCTACACGGGTGCTGCCTCCCTGAACTTTCCTTTGTCTTGGCTCAATCGATGCAGATTCCTGTGCTGAATGCGCCATGGAGTGACACAGGTGAGTGCTTGTCAGTATTGCAGGCACACGCAGCAATTTCGTTTTTCCAAGACCCACCTGGCTTGATCAAGGTTGCTTATTCCCGTGAAAACGTTTTTCGTCCAAATTCTGGAGGAGCACCCTTGTGCCTCTGGGAGCTACACCAGGGCCTGCTGAACAGAGGCTCCAGCGGTTTCATTTTCGGACAGAAATTCAACACGGAATTGCATGGATCTATGGAAACCGTGAACTGTGGCCGTACCAGATTCTCACATCTTCATTGTCTAATGGAAGCTTGTTTCCCAGGCTGATCCGGCTGGCGCTTCTTTCTGGGCAATGACCATTTAATTGTGGACGTTCAGCCTTCTTCGTAATTCTCTGATACCGGCAAGTTCCCGCGCCTCACTCGGTGGAGGTTTAGGTGACTCAGGACAACTGTCTTTATTTCAGGCGTCTAGAACAAAGAGAATCCACAAAGGTTGATGATCACGGAGAAAGTAAAGTCCCGTTTCTTTATACTTCCCACTCATGGCCCTTCTAGCATCTGAGGCCAAAGAACTCGTGCAGCATGATATTCTCAGTTCAGGCACGCCGCCTGCAGTTTCTTCCTTGCAGATAAATCTTTCCCAGTGTACTTCTTTAAACTGCTGCAAAATGGTGGCACAGAAGATTTCGGTTTAGGTTTAACTTTAGACGGGCATAGGTACAGGCATTTGGGCATGTTTAGGGACAGAGTTAGAGTTCACGTTAGAGTTACGGCTGTGTGAGGATTCGGGTTATGGTAAGTCTGAGGATCAAATGTAGGGTGAGTGTGAGGTTGAAGGTAAGAGTAGGGTTTAGTGCTTAAGGATGAGCGAACCTATTGTCTCATTTAGGCTTATGGTAAACTTGACTGTTTAGATATGGGTTGGGGTTAATATTTGTGTGAGGGTTAGACAGTGTGCGAGGTTGAGTTGGGGTCAGGCTTACGGTTTGTGTGTTACATCCGTTTTCATTAAGGTTAAGTTTAGCTCTCTGTCTAGTTTAAGGGATTGGTTTACATTAACGGTGAAATTGAGCTATCGATTGAAGGTGAGGGATAGAGTTGTTAGGTTCAGGCGAAGAATGACGGTTAGGAGTAAGGTTAGTTGTAGGGGCAGCTGCATGTTCACATCAGATTTGGGGTTAGGATTAGGGTTAGCCTTAGGGTAGACATACGGTTATGGTTAGGGCTTGCTTTAGGGTGAGCCTTAGGTTAGGGTTAAGTTTAAGGTTAGGAGAATACAGTTAGACCTAGGCTTAGGGTTACATCTCTGTTTAGGTTTACACCTAGGGTTAGCTTTTCACCTAGTTTAGGGTTAGGATTAGGGTTGTTTTTAGGATAGGATTTAGGTATGAGGTCTCATTTAAGTGTTGGATTATTGGAAGTACATCTGCTCTCACTGGTTTTCCTTCACTGTCACAATGTTTCTGAGATTCATGGTTTAAGGGAAAGCTTGCTTCTTGCCGTTTTCAAGGTCAAAAGGCGCTACCGGCAGTTTGTTTTTCCGTCAAACTTACGCTCGCTCTTTGAGAATCTTGGGTCTTTGGGAAAGCCGTGAGTCCAGCAAGTTTTTCAGATTAAGTGTGCCCCAAGCAGTAGGTTCTATCTCTGAGCAATACAGCCCGTGGAATTCCTGGGAATCTGGAACCCTGCCATGAAGTTCAGCCTGGTTGTTATTTTCACACGGAAGAAACTCCTTTGAGGTTCCCATGCCTCTGTACACTGATGCTTCCAGCAACGTCATGTCTCACAGGTCAATAGTGGCTCTTTAAGTTTCACTGGTCTAGGAAAAAGGGTGAAGCGCCTGAGTTCCATTGCTTCACTACTTCATGGCCTGAAGAAGATGTTTATAGGCACATCGGCAAATCCACCGGTGGCAATTCTCTCATATTGTCATTGCGATGGGAAGATTTCTTATTCGTTAGGAAATGTTTTACCATGGAAGACGGGTCCCCACAGAGCTGTCTCTTTTGTGTTGACACTAACTCTGCTGAATTTAGCTGCCAGCATCTGCGTGTCCTCCCTTTCCTTTAAGGTCGATGGAGACGCACGAGTGTAAGGAGAATGGTGAATGGTGGCCGTTCGTAACCCAGAGTCATCAGAAACCGCAGAGTAAATTTTAGGAACGTAGACGAAGGACACCGGAGAAAACTTCTCTCAGGGACTTCAGTGAACTCTGCTTACAATGTTGAGGCCCGACACCCCTAGTGCCTGGGGGCGACCCGTCTCCTGCCCTACGTAGTTTGTTTGAGCGTGCCTCCCTCAGGTGGTGCCTTTTCTCTCCCCGCAATATTGCTCCATGAAACTGCCGATGAAAACTATTTGCCATGGGTATGTCGTTTCACAATATTGGCCTCCTCTTTGAAGAACAAATGCTTTTCTACACGGGTGCTGCCTCCCTGAACTTTCCTTTGTCTTGGCTCAATCGATGCAGATTCCTGTGCTGAATGCGCCATGGAGTGACACAGGTGAGTGCTTGTCAGTATTGCAGGCACACGCAGCAATTTCGTTTTTCCAAGACCCACCTGGCTTGATCAAGGTTGCTTATTCCCGTGAAAACGTTTTTCGTCCAAATTCTGGAGGAGCACCCTTGTGCCTCTGGGAGCTACACCAGGGCCTGCTGAACAGAGGCTCCAGCGGTTTCATTTTCGGACAGAAATTCAACACGGAATTGCATGGATCTATGGAAACCGTGAACTGTGGCCGTACCAGATTCTCACATCTTCATTGTCTAATGGAAGCTTGTTTCCCAGGCTGATCCGGCTGGCGCTTCTTTCTGGGCAATGACCATTTAATTGTGGACGTTCAGCCTTCTTCGTAATTCTCTGATACCGGCAAGTTCCCGCGCCTCACTCGGTGGAGGTTTAGGTGACTCAGGACAACTGTCTTTATTTCAGGCGTCTAGAACAAAGAGAATCCACAAAGGTTGATGATCACGGAGAAAGTAAAGTCCCGTTTCTTTATACTTCCCACTCATGGCCCTTCTAGCATCTGAGGCCAAAGAACTCGTGCAGCATGATATTCTCAGTTCAGGCACGCCGCCTGCAGTTTCTTCCTTGCAGATAAATCTTTCCCAGTGTACTTCTTTAAACTGCTGCAAAATGGTGGCACAGAAGATTTCGGTTTAGGTTTAACTTTAGACGGGCATAGGTACAGGCATTTGGGCATGTTTAGGGACAGAGTTAGAGTTCACGTTAGAGTTACGGCTGTGTGAGGATTCGGGTTATGGTAAGTCTGAGGATCAAATGTAGGGTGAGTGTGAGGTTGAAGGTAAGAGTAGGGTTTAGTGCTTAAGGATGAGCGAACCTATTGTCTCATTTAGGCTTATGGTAAACTTGACTGTTTAGATATGGGTTGGGGTTAATATTTGTGTGAGGGTTAGACAGTGTGCGAGGTTGAGTTGGGGTCAGGCTTACGGTTTGTGTGTTACATCCGTTTTCATTAAGGTTAAGTTTAGCTCTCTGTCTAGTTTAAGGGATTGGTTTACATTAACGGTGAAATTGAGCTATCGATTGAAGGTGAGGGATAGAGTTGTTAGGTTCAGGCGAAGAATGACGGTTAGGAGTAAGGTTAGTTGTAGGGGCAGCTGCATGTTCACATCAGATTTGGGGTTAGGATTAGGGTTAGCCTTAGGGTAGACATACGGTTATGGTTAGGGCTTGCTTTAGGGTGAGCCTTAGGTTAGGGTTAAGTTTAAGGTTAGGAGAATACAGTTAGACCTAGGCTTAGGGTTACATCTCTGTTTAGGTTTACACCTAGGGTTAGCTTTTCACCTAGTTTAGGGTTAGGATTAGGGTTGTTTTTAGGATAGGATTTAGGTATGAGGTCTCATTTAAGTGTTGGATTATTGGAAGTACATCTGCTCTCACTGGTTTTCCTTCACTGTCACAATGTTTCTGAGATTCATGGTTTAAGGGAAAGCTTGCTTCTTGCCGTTTTCAAGGTCAAAAGGCGCTACCGGCAGTTTGTTTTTCCGTCAAACTTACGCTCGCTCTTTGAGAATCTTGGGTCTTTGGGAAAGCCGTGAGTCCAGCAAGTTTTTCAGATTAAGTGTGCCCCAAGCAGTAGGTTCTATCTCTGAGCAATACAGCCCGTGGAATTCCTGGGAATCTGGAACCCTGCCATGAAGTTCAGCCTGGTTGTTATTTTCACACGGAAGAAACTCCTTTGAGGTTCCCATGCCTCTGTACACTGATGCTTCCAGCAACGTCATGTCTCACAGGTCAATAGTGGCTCTTTAAGTTTCACTGGTCTAGGAAAAAGGGTGAAGCGCCTGAGTTCCATTGCTTCACTACTTCATGGCCTGAAGAAGATGTTTATAGGCACATCGGCAAATCCACCGGTGGCAATTCTCTCATATTGTCATTGCGATGGGAAGATTTCTTATTCGTTAGGAAATGTTTTACCATGGAAGACGGGTCCCCACAGAGCTGTCTCTTTTGTGTTGACACTAACTCTGCTGAATTTAGCTGCCAGCATCTGCGTGTCCTCCCTTTCCTTTAAGGTCGATGGAGACGCACGAGTGTAAGGAGAATGGTGAATGGTGGCCGTTCGTAACCCAGAGTCATCAGAAACCGCAGAGTAAATTTTAGGAACGTAGACGAAGGACACCGGAGAAAACTTCTCTCAGGGACTTCAGTGAACTCTGCTTACAATGTTGAGGCCCGACACCCCTAGTGCCTGGGGGCGACCCGTCTCCTGCCCTACGTAGTTTGTTTGAGCGTGCCTCCCTCAGGTGGTGCCTTTTCTCTCCCCGCAATATTGCTCCATGAAACTGCCGATGAAAACTATTTGCCATGGGTATGTCGTTTCACAATATTGGCCTCCTCTTTGAAGAACAAATGCTTTTCTACACGGGTGCTGCCTCCCTGAACTTTCCTTTGTCTTGGCTCAATCGATGCAGATTCCTGTGCTGAATGCGCCATGGAGTGACACAGGTGAGTGCTTGTCAGTATTGCAGGCACACGCAGCAATTTCGTTTTTCCAAGACCCACCTGGCTTGATCAAGGTTGCTTATTCCCGTGAAAACGTTTTTCGTCCAAATTCTGGAGGAGCACCCTTGTGCCTCTGGGAGCTACACCAGGGCCTGCTGAACAGAGGCTCCAGCGGTTTCATTTTCGGACTGAAATTCAACACGGAATTGCATGGATCTATGGAAACCGTGAACTGTGGCCGTACCAGATTCTCACATCTTCATTGTCTAATGGAAGCTTGTTTCCCAGGCTGATCCGGCTGGCGCTTCTTTCTGGGCAATGACCATTTAATTGTGGACGTTCAGCCTTCTTCGTAATTCTCTGATACCGGCAAGTTCCCGCGCCTCACTCGGTGGAGGTTTAGGTGACTCAGGACAACTGTCTTTATTTCAGGCGTCTAGAACAAAGAGAATCCACAAAGGTTGATGATCACGGAGAAAGTAAAGTCCCGTTTCTTTATACTTCCCACTCATGGCCCTTCTAGCATCTGAGGCCAAAGAACTCGTGCAGCATGATATTCTCAGTTCAGGCACGCCGCCTGCAGTTTCTTCCTTGCAGATAAATCTTTCCCAGTGTACTTCTTTAAACTGCTGCAAAATGGTGGCACAGAAGATTTCGGTTTAGGTTTAACTTTAGACGGGCATAGGTACAGGCATTTGGGCATGTTTAGGGACAGAGTTAGAGTTCACGTTAGAGTTACGGCTGTGTGAGGATTCGGGTTATGGTAAGTCTGAGGATCAAATGTAGGGTGAGTGTGAGGTTGAAGGTAAGAGTAGGGTTTAGTGCTTAAGGATGAGCGAACCTATTGTCTCATTTAGGCTTATGGTAAACTTGACTGTTTAGATATGGGTTGGGGTTAATATTTGTGTGAGGGTTAGACAGTGTGCGAGGTTGAGTTGGGGTCAGGCTTACGGTTTGTGTGTTACATCCGTTTTCATTAAGGTTAAGTTTAGCTCTCTGTCTAGTTTAAGGGATTGGTTTACATTAACGGTGAAATTGAGCTATCGATTGAAGGTGAGGGATAGAGTTGTTAGGTTCAGGCGAAGAATGACGGTTAGGAGTAAGGTTAGTTGTAGGGGCAGCTGCATGTTCACATCAGATTTGGGGTTAGGATTAGGGTTAGCCTTAGGGTAGACATACGGTTATGGTTAGGGCTTGCTTTAGGGTGAGCCTTAGGTTAGGGTTAAGTTTAAGGTTAGGAGAATACAGTTAGACCTAGGCTTAGGGTTACATCTCTGTTTAGGTTTACACCTAGGGTTAGCTTTTCACCTAGTTTAGGGTTAGGATTAGGGTTGTTTTTAGGATAGGATTTAGGTATGAGGTCTCATTTAAGTGTTGGATTATTGGAAGTACATCTGCTCTCACTGGTTTTCCTTCACTGTCACAATGTTTCTGAGATTCATGGTTTAAGGGAAAGCTTGCTTCTTGCCGTTTTCAAGGTCAAAAGGCGCTACCGGCAGTTTGTTTTTCCGTCAAACTTACGCTCGCTCTTTGAGAATCTTGGGTCTTTGGGAAAGCCGTGAGTCCAGCAAGTTTTTCAGATTAAGTGTGCCCCAAGCAGTAGGTTCTATCTCTGAGCAATACAGCCCGTGGAATTCCTGGGAATCTGGAACCCTGCCATGAAGTTCAGCCTGGTTGTTATTTTCACACGGAAGAAACTCCTTTGAGGTTCCCATGCCTCTGTACACTGATGCTTCCAGCAACGTCATGTCTCACAGGTCAATAGTGGCTCTTTAAGTTTCACTGGTCTAGGAAAAAGGGTGAAGCGCCTGAGTTCCATTGCTTCACTACTTCATGGCCTGAAGAAGATGTTTATAGGCACATCGGCAAATCCACCGGTGGCAATTCTCTCATATTGTCATTGCGATGGGAAGATTTCTTATTCGTTAGGAAATGTTTTACCATGGAAGACGGGTCCCCACAGAGCTGTCTCTTTTGTGTTGACACTAACTCTGCTGAATTTAGCTGCCAGCATCTGCGTGTCCTCCCTTTCCTTTAAGGTCGATGGAGACGCACGAGTGTAAGGAGAATGGTGAATGGTGGCCGTTCGTAACCCAGAGTCATCAGAAACCGCAGAGTAAATTTTAGGAACGTAGACGAAGGACACCGGAGAAAACTTCTCTCAGGGACTTCAGTGAACTCTGCTTACAATGTTGAGGCCCGACACCCCTAGTGCCTGGGGGCGACCCGTCTCCTGCCCTACGTAGTTTGTTTGAGCGTGCCTCCCTCAGGTGGTGCCTTTTCTCTCCCCGCAATATTGCTCCATGAAACTGCCGATGAAAACTATTTGCCATGGGTATGTCGTTTCACAATATTGGCCTCCTCTTTGAAGAACAAATGCTTTTCTACACGGGTGCTGCCTCCCTGAACTTTCCTTTGTCTTGGCTCAATCGATGCAGATTCCTGTGCTGAATGCGCCATGGAGTGACACAGGTGAGTGCTTGTCAGTATTGCAGGCACACGCAGCAATTTCGTTTTTCCAAGACCCACCTGGCTTGATCAAGGTTGCTTATTCCCGTGAAAACGTTTTTCGTCCAAATTCTGGAGGAGCACCCTTGTGCCTCTGGGAGCTACACCAGGGCCTGCTGAACAGAGGCTCCAGCGGTTTCATTTTCGGACTGAAATTCAACACGGAATTGCATGGATCTATGGAAACCGTGAACTGTGGCCGTACCAGATTCTCACATCTTCATTGTCTAATGGAAGCTTGTTTCCCAGGCTGATCCGGCTGGCGCTTCTTTCTGGGCAATGACCATTTAATTGTGGACGTTCAGCCTTCTTCGTAATTCTCTGATACCGGCAAGTTCCCGCGCCTCACTCGGTGGAGGTTTAGGTGACTCAGGACAACTGTCTTTATTTCAGGCGTCTAGAACAAAGAGAATCCACAAAGGTTGATGATCACGGAGAAAGTAAAGTCCCGTTTCTTTATACTTCCCACTCATGGCCCTTCTAGCATCTGAGGCCAAAGAACTCGTGCAGCATGATATTCTCAGTTCAGGCACGCCGCCTGCAGTTTCTTCCTTGCAGAAAAATCTTTCCCAGTGTACTTCTTTAAACTGCTGCAAAATGGTGGCACAGAAGATTTCGGTTTAGGTTTAACTTTAGACGGGCATAGGTACAGGCATTTGGGCATGTTTAGGGACAGAGTTAGAGTTCACGTTAGAGTTACGGCTGTGTGAGGATTCGGGTTATGGTAAGTCTGAGGATCAAATGTAGGGTGAGTGTGAGGTTGAAGGTAAGAGTAGGGTTTAGTGCTTAAGGATGAGCGAACCTATTGTCTCATTTAGGCTTATGGTAAACTTGACTGTTTAGATATGGGTTGGGGTTAATATTTGTGTGAGGGTTAGACAGTGTGCGAGGTTGAGTTGGGGTCAGGCTTACGGTTTGTGTGTTACGTCCGTTTTCATTAAGGTTAAGTTTAGCTCTCTGTCTAGTTTAAGGGATTGGTTTACATTAACGGTGAAATTGAGCTATCGATTGAAGGTGAGGGATAGAGTTGTTAGGTTCAGGCGAAGAATGACGGTTAGGAGTAAGGTTAGTTGTAGGGGCAGCTGCATGTTCACATCAGATTTGGGGTTAGGATTAGGGTTAGCCTTAGGGTAGACATACGGTTATGGTTAGGGCTTGCTTTAGGGTGAGCCTTAGGTTAGGGTTAAGTTTAAGGTTAGGAGAATACAGTTAGACCTAGGCTTAGGGTTACATCTCTGTTTAGGTTTACACCTAGGGTTAGCTTTTCACCTAGTTTAGGGTTAGGATTAGGGTTGTTTTTAGGATAGGATTTAGGTATGAGGTCTCATTTAAGTGTTGGATTATTGGAAGTACATCTGCTCTCACTGGTTTTCCTTCACTGTCACAATGTTTCTGAGATTCATGGTTTAAGGGAAAGCTTGCTTCTTGCCGTTTTCAAGGTCAAAAGGCGCTACCGGCAGTTTGTTTTTCCGTCAAACTTACGCTCGCTCTTTGAGAATCTTGGGTCTTTGGGAAAGCCGTGAGTCCAGCAAGTTTTTCAGATTAAGTGTGCCCCAAGCAGTAGGTTCTATCTCTGAGCAATACAGCCCGTGGAATTCCTGGGAATCTGGAACCCTGCCATGAAGTTCAGCCTGGTTGTTATTTTCACACGGAAGAAACTCCTTTGAGGTCCCCATGCCTCTGTACACTGATGCTTCCAGCAACGTCATGTCTCACAGGTCAATAGTGGCTCTTTAAGTTTCACTGGTCTAGGAAAAAGGGTGAAGCGCCTGAGTTCCATTGCTTCATTCACTACTTCATGGCCTGAAGAAGATGTTTATAGGCACATCGGCAAATCCACCGGTGGCAATTCTCTCATATTGTCATTGCGATGGGAAGATTTCTTATTCGTTAGGAAATGTTTTACCATGGAAGACGGGTCCCCACAGAGCTGTCTCTTTTGTGTTGACACTAACTCTGCTGAATTTAGCTGCCAGCATCTGCGTGTCCTCCCTTTCCTTTAAGGTCGATGGAGACGCACGAGTGTAAGGAGAATGGTGAATGGTGGCCGTTCGTAACCCAGAGTCATCAGAAACCGCAGAGTAAATTTTAGGAACGTAGACGAAGGACACCGGAGAAAACTTCTCTCAGGGACTTCAGTGAACTCTGCTTACAATGTTGAGGCCCGACACCCCTAGTGCCTGGGGGCGACCCGTCTCCTGCCCTACGTAGTTTGTTTGAGCGTGCCTCCCTCAGGTGGTGCCTTTTCTCTCCCCGCAATATTGCTCCATGAAACTGCCGATGAAAACTATTTGCCATGGGTATGTCGTTTCACAATATTGGCCTCCTCTTTGAAGAACAAATGCTTTTCTACACGGGTGCTGCCTCCCTGAACTTTCCTTTGTCTTGGCTCAATCGATGCAGATTCCTGTGCTGAATGCACCATGGAGTGACACAGGTGAGTGCTTGTCAGTATTGCAGGCACACGCAGCAATTTCGTTTTTCCAAGACCCACCAGGCTTGATCAAGGTTGCTTATTCCCGTGAAAACGTTTTTCGTCCAAATTCTGGAGGAGCACCCTTGTGCCTCTGGGAGCTACACCAGGGCCTGCTGAACAGAGGCTCCAGCGGTTTCATTTTCGGACTGAAATTCAACACGGAATTGCATGGATCTATGGAAACCGTGAACTGTGGCCGTACCAGATTCTCACATCTTCATTGTCTAATGGAAGCTTGTTTCCCAGGCTGATCCGGCTGGCGCTTCTTTCTGGGCAATGACCATTTAATTGTGGACGTTCAGCCTTCTTCGTAATTCTCTGATACCGGCAAGTTCCCGCGCCTCACTCGGTGGAGGTTTAGGTGACTCAGGACAACTGTCTTTATTTCAGGCGTCTAGAACAAAGAGAATCCACAAAGGTTGATGATCACGGAGAAAGTAAAGTCCCGTTTCTTTATACTTCCCACTCATGGCCCTTCTAGCATCTGAGGCCAAAGAACTCGTGCAGCATGATATTCTCAGTTCAGGCACGCCGCCTGCAGTTTCTTCCTTGCAGATAAATCTTTCCCAGTGTACTTCTTTAAACTGCTGCAAAATGGTGGCACAGAAGATTTCGGTTTAGGTTTAACTTTAGACGGGCATAGGTACAGGCATTTGGGCATGTTTAGGGACAGAGTTAGAGTTCACGTTAGAGTTACGGCTGTGTGAGGATTCGGGTTATGGTAAGTCTGAAGATCAAATGTAGGGTGAGTGTGAGGTTGAAGGTAAGAGTAGGGTTTAGTGCTTAAGGATGAGCGAACCTATTGTCTCATTTAGGCCTATTGTAAACTTGACTGTTTAGATATGGGTTGGGGTTAATATTTGTGTGAGGGTTCGACAGTGTGCGAGTTTAAGGGTTGGGTTCAGGCTTACGGTTTGTGTGTTACGTCCGTTTTGGTTATGGTTAAATTTAGCTCTCTGTCTAGTTTAAGGGATTGGATTACATTAACGGTGCTATGGAGGCTTCGATTGAAGGTGAGGGATAGAGTTAAGTTAGGTTCAGGCGAAGAATGACGGTTAGGAGTAAGGTTAGTTGTAGGGGCAGCTGCATGTTCACATCAGATTTGGGGTTAGGATTAGGGTTAGCCTTAGGGTAGACATACGGTTATGGTTAGGGCTTGCTTTAGGGTGAGCCTTAGGTTAGGGTTAAGTTTAAGGTTAGGAGAATACAGTTAGACCTAGGCTTAGGGTTACATCTCTGTTTAGGTTTACACCTAGGGTTAGCTTTTCACCTAGTTTAGGGTTAGGATTAGGGTTGTTTTTAGGATAGGATTTAGGTATGAGGTCTCATTTAAGTGTTGGATTATTGGAAGTACATCTGCTCTCACTGGTTTTCCTTCACTGTCACAATGTTTCTGAGATTCATGGTTTAAGGGAAAGCTTGCTTCTTGCCGTTTTCAAGGTCAAAAGGCGCTACCGGCAGTTTGTTTTTCCGTCAAACTTACGCTCGCTCTTTGAGAATCTTGGGTCTTTGGGAAAGCCGTGAGTCCAGCAAGTTTTTCAGATTAAGTGTGCCCCAAGCAGTAGGTTCTATCTCTGAGCAATACAGCCCGTGGAATTCCTGGGAATCTGGAACCCTGCCATGAAGTTCAGCCTGGTTGTTATTTTCACACGGAAGAAACTCCTTTGAGGTCCCCATGCCTCTGTACACTGATGCTTCCAGCAACGTCATGTCTCACAGGTCAATAGTGGCTCTTTAAGTTTCACTGGTCTAGGAAAAAGGGTGAAGCGCCTGAGTTCCATTGCTTCATTCACTACTTCATGGCCTGAAGAAGATGTTTATAGGCACATCGGCAAATCCACCGGTGGCAATTCTCTCATATTGTCATTGCGATGGGAAGATTTCTTATTCGTTAGGAAATGTTTTACCATGGAAGACGGGTCCCCACAGAGCTCTCTTTTGTGTTGACACTAACTCTGCTGAATTTAGCTGCCAGCATCTGCGTGTCCTCCCTTTCCTTTAAGGTCGATGGAGACGCACGAGTGTAAGGAGAATGGTGAATGGTGGCCGTTCGTAACCCAGAGTCATCAGAAACCGCAGAGTAAATTTTAGGAACGTAGACGAAGGACACCGGAGAAAACTTCTCTCAGGGACTTCAGTGAACTCTGCTTACAATGTTGAGGCCCGACACCCCTAGTGCCTGGGGGCGACCCGTCTCCTGCCCTACGTAGTTTGTTTGAGCGTGCCTCCCTCAGGTGGTGCCTTTTCTCTCCCCGCAATATTGCTCCATGAAACTGCCGATGAAAACTATTTGCCATGGGTATGTCGTTTCACAATATTGGCCTCCTCTTTGAAGAACAAATGCTTTTCTACACGGGTGCTGCCTCCCTGAACTTTCCTTTGTCTTGGCTCAATCGATGCAGATTCCTGTGCTGAATGCGCCATGGAGTGACACAGGTGAGTGCTTGTCAGTATTGCAGGCACACGCAGCAATTTCGTTTTTCCAAGACCCACCAGGCTTGATCAAGGTTGCTTATTCCCGTGAAAACGTTTTTCGTCCAAATTCTGGAGGAGCACCCTTGTGCCTCTGGGAGCTACACCAGGGCCTGCTGAACAGAGGCTCCAGCGGTTTCATTTTCGGACTGAAATTCAACACGGAATTGCATGGATCTATGGAAACCGTGAACTGTGGCCGTACCAGATTCTCACATCTTCATTGTCTAATGGAAGCTTGTTTCCCAGGCTGATCCGGCTGGCGCTTCTTTCTGGGCAATGACCATTTAATTGTGGACGTTCAGCCTTCTTCGTAATTCTCTGATACCGGCAAGTTCCCGCGCCTCACTCGGTGGAGGTTTAGGTGACTCAGGACAACTGTCTTTATTTCAGGCGTCTAGAACAAAGAGAATCCACAAAGGTTGATGATCACGGAGAGAGTAAAGTCCCGTTTCTTTATACTTCCCACTCATGGCCCTTCTAGCATCTGAGGCCAAAGAACTCGTGCAGCATGATATTCTCAGTTCAGGCACGCCGCCTGCAGTTTCTTCCTTGCAGATAAATCTTTCCCAGTGTACTTCTTTAAACTGCTGCAAAATGGTGGCACAGAAGATTTCGGTTTAGGTTTAACTTTAGACGGGCATAGGTACAGGCATTTGGGCATGTTTAGGGACAGAGTTAGAGTTCACGTTAGAGTTACGGCTGTGTGAGGATTCGGGTTATGGTAAGTCTGAAGATCAAATGTAGGGTGAGTGTGAGGTTGAAGGTAAGAGTAGGGTTTAGTGCTTAAGGATGAGCGAACCTATTGTCTCATTTAGGCCTATTGTAAACTTGACTGTTTAGATATGGGTTGGGGTTAATATTTGTGTGAGGGTTCGACAGTGTGCGAGTTTAAGGGTTGGGTTCAGGCTTACGGTTTGTGTGTTACGTCCGTTTTGGTTATGGTTAAATTTAGCTCTCTGTCTAGTTTAAGGGATTGGATTACATTAACGGTGCTATGGAGGCTTCGATTGAAGGTGAGGGATAGAGTTAAGTTAGGTTCAGGCGAAGAATGACGGTTAGGAGTAAGGTTAGTTGTAGGGGCAGCTGCATGTTCACATCAGATTTGGGGTTAAGATTAGGGTTAGCCTTAGGGTAGACATACGGTTATGGTTAGGGCTTGCTTTAGGGTGAGCCTTAGGTTAGGGTTAAGTTTAAGGTTAGGAGAATACAGTTAGACCTAGGCTTAGGGTTACATCTCTGTTTAGGTTTACACCTAGGGTTAGCTTTTCACCTAGTTTAGGGTTAGGATTAGGGTTGTTTTTAGGATAGGATTTAGGTATGAGGTCTCATTTAAGTGTTGGATTATTGGAAGTACATCTGCTCTCACTGGTTTTCCTTCACTGTCACAATGTTTCTGAGATTCATGGTTTAAGGGAAAGCTTGCTTCTTGCCGTTTTCAAGGTCAAAAGGCGCTACCGGCAGTTTGTTTTTCCGTCAAACTTACGCTCGCTCTTTGAGAATCTTGGGTCTTTGGGAAAGCCGTGAGTCCAGCAAGTTTTTCAGATTAAGTGTGCCCCAAGCAGTAGGTTCTATCTCTGAGCAATACAGCCCGTGGAATTCCTGGGAATCTGGAACCCTGCCATGAAGTTCAGCCTGGTTGTTATTTTCACACGGAAGAAACTCCTTTGAGGTTCCCATGCCTCTGTACACTGATGCTTCCAGCAACGTCATGTCTCACAGGTCAATAGTGGCTCTTTAAGTTTCACTGGTCTAGGAAAAAGGGTGAAGCGCCTGAGTTCCATTGCTTCACTACTTCATGGCCTGAAGAAGATGTTTATAGGCACATCGGCAAATCCACCGGTGGCAATTCTCTCATATTGTCATTGCGATGGGAAGATTTCTTATTCGTTAGGAAATGTTTTACCATGGAAGACGGGTCCCCACAGAGCTGTCTCTTTTGTGTTGACACTAACTCTGCTGAATTTAGCTGCCAGCATCTGCGTGTCCTCCCTTTCCTTTAAGGTCGATGGAGACGCACGAGTGTAAGGAGAATGGTGAATGGTGGCCGTTCGTAACCCAGAGTCATCAGAAACCGCAGAGTAAATTTTAGGAACGTAGACGAAGGACACCGGAGAAAACTTCTCTCAGGGACTTCAGTGAACTCTGCTTACAATGTTGAGGCCCGACACCCCTAGTGCCTGGGGGCGACCCGTCTCCTGCCCTACGTAGTTTGTTTGAGCGTGCCTCCCTCAGGTGGTGCCTTTTCTCTCCCCGCAATATTGCTCCATGAAACTGCCGATGAAAACTATTTGCCATGGGTATGTCGTTTCACAATATTGGCCTCCTCTTTGAAGAACAAATGCTTTTCTACACGGGTGCTGCCTCCCTGAACTTTCCTTTGTCTTGGCTCAATCGATGCAGATTCCTGTGCTGAATGCGCCATGGAGTGACACAGGTGAGTGCTTGTCAGTATTGCAGGCACACGCAGCAATTTCGTTTTTCCAAGACCCACCAGGCTTGATCAAGGTTGCTTATTCCCGTGAAAACGTTTTTCGTCCAAATTCTGGAGGAGCACCCTTGTGCCTCTGGGAGCTACACCAGGGCCTGCTGAACAGAGGCTCCAGCGGTTTCATTTTCGGACTGAAATTCAACACGGAATTGCATGGATCTATGGAAACCGTGAACTGTGGCCGTACCAGATTCTCACATCTTCATTGTCTAATGGAAGCTTGTTTCCCAGGCTGATCCGGCTGGCGCTTCTTTCTGGGCAATGACCATTTAATTGTGGACGTTCAGCCTTCTTCGTAATTCTCTGATACCGGCAAGTTCCCGCGCCTCACTCGGTGGAGGTTTAGGTGACTCAGGACAACTGTCTTTATTTCAGGCGTCTAGAACAAAGAGAATCCACAAAGGTTGATGATCACGGAGAAAGTAAAGTCCCGTTTCTTTATACTTCCCACTCATGGCCCTTCTAGCATCTGAGGCCAAAGAACTCGTGCAGCATGATATTCTCAGTTCAGGCACGCCGCCTGCAGTTTCTTCCTTGCAGATAAATCTTTCCCAGTGTACTTCTTTAAACTGCTGCAAAATGGTGGCACAGAAGATTTCGGTTTAGGTTTAACTTTAGACGGGCATAGGTACAGGCATTTGGGCATGTTTAGGGACAGAGTTAGAGTTCACGTTAGAGTTACGGCTGTGTGAGGATTCGGGTTATGGTAAGTCTGAAGATCAAATGTAGGGTGAGTGTGAGGTTGAAGGTAAGAGTAGGGTTTAGTGCTTAAGGATGAGCGAACCTATTGTCTCATTTAGGCCTATTGTAAACTTGACTGTTTAGATATGGGTTGGGGTTAATATTTGTGTGAGGGTTCGACAGTGTGCGAGTTTAAGGGTTGGGTTCAGGCTTACGGTTTGTGTGTTACGTCCGTTTTGGTTATGGTTAAATTTAGCTCTCTGTCTAGTTTAAGGGATTGGATTACATTAACGGTGCTATGGAGGCTTCGATTGAAGGTGAGGGATAGAGTTAAGTTAGGTTCAGGCGAAGAATGACGGTTAGGAGTAAGGTTAGTTGTAGGGGCAGCTGCATGTTCACATCAGATTTGGGGTTAAGATTAGGGTTAGCCTTAGGGTAGACATACGGTTATGGTTAGGGCTTGCTTTAGGGTGAGCCTTAGGTTAGGGTTAAGTTTAAGGTTAGGAGAATACAGTTAGACCTAGGCTTAGGGTTACATCTCTGTTTAGGTTTACACCTAGGGTTAGCTTTTCACCTAGTTTAGGGTTAGGATTAGGGTTGTTTTTAGGATAGGATTTAGGTATGAGGTCTCATTTAAGTGTTGGATTATTGGAAGTACATCTGCTCTCACTGGTTTTCCTTCACTGTCACAATGTTTCTGAGATTCATGGTTTAAGGGAAAGCTTGCTTCTTGCCGTTTTCAAGGTCAAAAGGCGCTACCGGCAGTTTGTTTTTCCGTCAAACTTACGCTCGCTCTTTGAGAATCTTGGGTCTTTGGGAAAGCCGTGAGTCCAGCAAGTTTTTCAGATTAAGTGTGCCCCAAGCAGTAGGTTCTATCTCTGAGCAATACAGCCCGTGGAATTCCTGGGAATCTGGAACCCTGCCATGAAGTTCAGCCTGGTTGTTATTTTCACACGGAAGAAACTCCTTTGAGGTTCCCATGCCTCTGTACACTGATGCTTCCAGCAACGTCATGTCTCACAGGTCAATAGTGGCTCTTTAAGTTTCACTGGTCTAGGAAAAAGGGTGAAGCGCCTGAGTTCCATTGCTTCACTACTTCATGGCCTGAAGAAGATGTTTATAGGCACATCGGCAAATCCACCGGTGGCAATTCTCTCATATTGTCATTGCGATGGGAAGATTTCTTATTCGTTAGGAAATGTTTTACCATGGAAGACGGGTCCCCACAGAGCTGTCTCTTTTGTGTTGACACTAACTCTGCTGAATTTAGCTGCCAGCATCTGCGTGTCCTCCCTTTCCTTTAAGGTCGATGGAGACGCACGAGTGTAAGGAGAATGGTGAATGGTGGCCGTTCGTAACCCAGAGTCATCAGAAACCGCAGAGTAAATTTTAGGAACGTAGACGAAGGACACCGGAGAAAACTTCTCTCAGGGACTTCAGTGAACTCTGCTTACAATGTTGAGGCCCGACACCCCTAGTGCCTGGGGGCGACCCGTCTCCTGCCCTACGTAGTTTGTTTGAGCGTGCCTCCCTCAGGTGGTGCCTTTTCTCTCCCCGCAATATTGCTCCATGAAACTGCCGATGAAAACTATTTGCCATGGGTATGTCGTTTCACAATATTGGCCTCCTCTTTGAAGAACAAATGCTTTTCTACACGGGTGCTGCCTCCCTGAACTTTCCTTTGTCTTGGCTCAATCGATGCAGATTCCTGTGCTGAATGCGCCATGGAGTGACACACGTGTGTGCTTGTCAGTATTGCAGGCACACGCAGCAATTTCGTTTTTCCAAGACCCACCTGGCTTGATCAAGGTTGCTTATTCCCGTGAAAACGTTTTTCGTCCAAATTCTGGAGGAGCACCCTTGTGCCTCTGGGAGCTACACCAGGGCCTGCTGAACAGAGGCTCCAGCGGTTTCATTTTCGGACTGAAATTCAACACGGAATTGCATGGATCTATGGAAACCGTGAACTGTGGCCGTACCAGATTCTCACATCTTCATTGTCTAATGGAAGCTTGTTTCCCAGGCTGATCCGGCTGGCGCTTCTTTCTGGGCAATGACCATTTAATTGTGGACGTTCAGCCTTCTTCGTAATTCTCTGATACCGGCAAGTTCCCGCGCCTCACTCGGTGGAGGTTTAGGTGACTCAGGACAACTGTCTTTATTTCAGGCGTCTAGAACAAAGAGAATCCACAAAGGTTGATGATCACGGAGAAAGTAAAGTCCCGTTTCTTTATACTTCCCACTCATGGCCCTTCTAGCATCTGAGGCCAAAGAACTCGTGCAGCATGATATTCTCAGTTCAGGCACGCCGCCTGCAGTTTCTTCCTTGCAGAAAAATCTTTCCCAGTGTACTTCTTTAAACTGCTGCAAAATGGTGGCACAGAAGATTTCGGTTTAGGTTTAACTTTAGACGGGCATAGGTACAGGCATTTGGGCATGTTTAGGGACAGAGTTAGAGTTCACGTTAGAGTTACGGCTGTGTGAGGATTCGGGTTATGGTAAGTCTGAGGATCAAATGTAGGGTGAGTGTGAGGTTGAAGGTAAGAGTAGGGTTTAGTGCTTAAGGATGAGCGAACCTATTGTCTCATTTAGGCTTATGGTAAACTTGACTGTTTAGATATGGGTTGGGGTTAATATTTGTGTGAGGGTTAGACAGTGTGCGAGGTTGAGTTGGGGTCAGGCTTACGGTTTGTGTGTTACATCCGTTTTCATTAAGGTTAAGTTTAGCTCTCTGTCTAGTTTAAGGGATTGGTTTACATTAACGGTGAAATTGAGCTATCGATTGAAGGTGAGGGATAGAGTTGTTAGGTTCAGGCGAAGAATGACGGTTAGGAGTAAGGTTAGTTGTAGGGGCAGCTGCATGTTCACATCAGATTTGGGGTTAAGATTAGGGTTAGCCTTAGGGTAGACATACGGTTATGGTTAGGGCTTGCTTTAGGGTGAGCCTTAGGTTAGGGTTAAGTTTAAGGTTAGGAGAATACAGTTAGACCTAGGCTTAGGGTTACATCTCTGTTTAGGTTTACACCTAGGGTTAGCTTTTCACCTAGTTTAGGGTTAGGATTAGGGTTGTTTTTAGGATAGGATTTAGGTATGAGGTCTCATTTAAGTGTTGGATTATTGGAAGTACATCTGCTCTCACTGGTTTTCCTTCACTGTCACAATGTTTCTGAGATTCATGGTTTAAGGGAAAGCTTGCTTCTTGCCGTTTTCAAGGTCAAAAGGCGCTACCGGCAGTTTGTTTTTCCGTCAAACTTACGCTCGCTCTTTGAGAATCTTGGGTCTTTGGGAAAGCCGTGAGTCCAGCAAGTTTTTCAGATTAAGTGTGCCCCAAGCAGTAGGTTCTATCTCTGAGCAATACAGCCCGTGGAATTCCTGGGAATCTGGAACCCTGCCATGAAGTTCAGCCTGGTTGTTATTTTCACACGGAAGAAACTCCTTTGAGGTTCCCATGCCTCTGTACACTGATGCTTCCAGCAACGTCATGTCTCACAGGTCAATAGTGGCTCTTTAAGTTTCACTGGTCTAGGAAAAAGGGTGAAGCGCCTGAGTTCCATTGCTTCACTACTTCATGGCCTGAAGAAGATGTTTATAGGCACATCGGCAAATCCACCGGTGGCAATTCTCTCATATTGTCATTGTGATGGGAAGATTTCTTATTCGTTAGGAAATGTTTTACCATGGAAGACGGGTCCCCACAGAGCTGTCTCTTTTGTGTTGACACTAACTCTGCTGAATTTAGCTGCCAGCATCTGCGTGTCCTCCCTTTCCTTTAAGGTCGATGGAGACGCACGAGTGTAAGGAGAATGGTGAATGGTGGCCGTTCGTAACCCAGAGTCATCAGAAACCGCAGAGTAAATTTTAGGAACGTAGACGAAGGACACCGGAGAAAACTTCTCTCAGGGACTTCAGTGAACTCTGCTTACAATGTTGAGGCCCGACACCCCTAGTGCCTGGGGGCGACCCGTCTCCTGCCCTACGTAGTTTGTTTGAGCGTGCCTCCCTCAGGTGGTGCCTTTTCTCTCCCCGCAATATTGCTCCATGAAACTGCCGATGAAAACTATTTGCCATGGGTATGTCGTTTCACAATATTGGCCTCCTCTTTGAAGAACAAATGCTTTTCTACACGGGTGCTGCCTCCCTGAACTTTCCTTTGTCTTGGCTCAATCGATGCAGATTCCTGTGCTGAATGCGCCATGGAGTGACACACGTGTGTGCTTGTCAGTATTGCAGGCACACGCAGCAATTTCGTTTTTCCAAGACCCACCTGGCTTGATCAAGGTTGCTTATTCCCGTGAAAACGTTTTTCGTCCAAATTCTGGAGGAGCACCCTTGTGCCTCTGGGAGCTACACCAGGGCCTGCTGAACAGAGGCTCCAGCGGTTTCATTTTCGGACTGAAATTCAACACGGAATTGCATGGATCTATGGAAACCGTGAACTGTGGCCGTACCAGATTCTCACATCTTCATTGTCTAATGGAAGCTTGTTTCCCAGGCTGATCCGGCTGGCGCTTCTTTCTGGGCAATGACCATTTAATTGTGGACGTTCAGCCTTCTTCGTAATTCTCTGATACCGGCAAGTTCCCGCGCCTCACTCGGTGGAGGTTTAGGTGACTCAGGACAACTGTCTTTATTTCAGGCGTCTAGAACAAAGAGAATCCACAAAGGTTGATGATCACGGAGAAAGTAAAGTCCCGTTTCTTTATACTTCCCACTCATGGCCCTTCTAGCATCTGAGGCCAAAGAACTCGTGCAGCATGATATTCTCAGTTCAGGCACGCCGCCTGCAGTTTCTTCCTTGCAGAAAAATCTTTCCCAGTGTACTTCTTTAAACTGCTGCAAAATGGTGGCACAGAAGATTTCGGTTTAGGTTTAACTTTAGACGGGCATAGGTACAGGCATTTGGGCATGTTTAGGGACAGAGTTAGAGTTCACGTTAGAGTTACGGCTGTGTGAGGATTCGGGTTATGGTAAGTCTGAGGATCAAATGTAGGGTGAGTGTGAGGTTGAAGGTAAGAGTAGGGTTTAGTGCTTAAGGATGAGCGAACCTATTGTCTCATTTAGGCTTATGGTAAACTTGACTGTTTAGATATGGGTTGGGGTTAATATTTGTGTGAGGGTTAGACAGTGTGCGAGGTTGAGTTGGGGTCAGGCTTACGGTTTGTGTGTTACATCCGTTTTCATTAAGGTTAAGTTTAGCTCTCTGTCTAGTTTAAGGGATTGGTTTACATTAACGGTGAAATTGAGCTATCGATTGAAGGTGAGGGATAGAGTTGTTAGGTTCAGGCGAAGAATGACGGTTAGGAGTAAGGTTAGTTGTAGGGGCAGCTGCATGTTCACATCAGATTTGGGGTTAGGATTAGGGTTAGCCTTAGGGTAGACATACGGTTATGGTTAGGGCTTGCTTTAGGGTGAGCCTTAGGTTAGGGTTAAGTTTAAGGTTAGGAGAATACAGTTAGACCTAGGCTTAGGGTTACATCTCTGTTTAGGTTTACACCTAGGGTTAGCTTTTCACCTAGTTTAGGGTTAGGATTAGGGTTGTTTTTAGGATAGGATTTAGGTATGAGGTCTCATTTAAGTGTTGGATTATTGGAAGTACATCTGCTCTCACTGGTTTTCCTTCACTGTCACAATGTTTCTGAGATTCATGGTTTAAGGGAAAGCTTGCTTCTTGCCGTTTTCAAGGTCAAAAGGCGCTACCGGCAGTTTGTTTTTCCGTCAAACTTACGCTCGCTCTTTGAGAATCTTGGGTCTTTGGGAAAGCCGTGAGTCCAGCAGGTTTTTCAGATTAAGTGTGCCCCAAGCAGTAGGTTCTATCTCTGAGCAATACAGCCCGTGGAATTCCTGGGAATCTGGAACCCTGCCATGAAGTTCAGCCTGGTTGTTATTTTCACACGGAAGAAACTCCTTTGAGGTTCCCATGCCTCTGTACACTGATGCTTCCAGCAACGTCATGTCTCACAGGTCAATAGTGGCTCTTTAAGTTTCACTGGTCTAGGAAAAAGGGTGAAGCGCCTGAGTTCCATTGCTTCACTACTTCATGGCCTGAAGAAGATGTTTATAGGCACATCGGCAAATCCACCGGTGGCAATTCTCTCATATTGTCATTGCGATGGGAAGATTTCTTATTCGTTAGGAAATGTTTTACCATGGAAGACGGGTCCCCACAGAGCTGTCTCTTTTGTGTTGACACTAACTCTGCTGAATTTAGCTGCCAGCATCTGCGTGTCCTCCCTTTCCTTTAAGGTCGATGGAGACGCACGAGTGTAAGGAGAATGGTGAATGGTGGCCGTTCGTAACCCAGAGTCATCAGAAACCGCAGAGTAAATTTTAGGAACGTAGACGAAGGACACCGGAGAAAACTTCTCTCAGGGACTTCAGTGAACTCTGCTTACAATGTTGAGGCCCGACACCCCTAGTGCCTGGGGGCGACCCGTCTCCTGCCCTACGTAGTTTGTTTGAGCGTGCCTCCCTCAGGTGGTGCCTTTTCTCTCCCCGCAATATTGCTCCATGAAACTGCCGATGAAAACTATTTGCCATGGGTATGTCGTTTCACAATATTGGCCTCCTCTTTGAAGAACAAATGCTTTTCTACACGGGTGCTGCCTCCCTGAACTTTCCTTTGTCTTGGCTCAATCGATGCAGATTCCTGTGCTGAATGCGCCATGGAGTGACACACGTGTGTGCTTGTCAGTATTGCAGGCACACGCAGCAATTTCGTTTTTCCAAGACCCACCTGGCTTGATCAAGGTTGCTTATTCCCGTGAAAACGTTTTTCGTCCAAATTCTGGAGGAGCACCCTTGTGCCTCTGGGAGCTACACCAGGGCCTGCTGAACAGAGGCTCCAGCGGTTTCATTTTCGGACTGAAATTCAACACGGAATTGCATGGATCTATGGAAACCGTGAACTGTGGCCGTACCAGATTCTCACATCTTCATTGTCTAATGGAAGCTTGTTTCCCAGGCTGATCCGGCTGGCGCTTCTTTCTGGGCAATGACCATTTAATTGTGGACGTTCAGCCTTCTTCGTAATTCTCTGATACCGGCAAGTTCCCGCGCCTCACTCGGTGGAGGTTTAGGTGACTCAGGACAACTGTCTTTATTTCAGGCGTCTAGAACAAAGAGAATCCACAAAGGTTGATGATCACGGAGAAAGTAAAGTCCCGTTTCTTTATACTTCCCACTCATGGCCCTTCTAGCATCTGAGGCCAAAGAACTCGTGCAGCATGATATTCTCAGTTCAGGCACGCCGCCTGCAGTTTCTTCCTTGCAGAAAAATCTTTCCCAGTGTACTTCTTTAAACTGCTGCAAAATGGTGGCACAGAAGATTTCGGTTTAGGTTTAACTTTAGACGGGCATAGGTACAGGCATTTGGGCATGTTTAGGGACAGAGTTAGAGTTCACGTTAGAGTTACGGCTGTGTGAGGATTCGGGTTATGGTAAGTCTGAGGATCAAATGTAGGGTGAGTGTGAGGTTGAAGGTAAGAGTAGGGTTTAGTGCTTAAGGATGAGCGAACCTATTGTCTCATTTAGGCTTATGGTAAACTTGACTGTTTAGATATGGGTTGGGGTTAATATTTGTGTGAGGGTTAGACAGTGTGCGAGGTTGAGTTGGGGTCAGGCTTACGGTTTGTGTGTTACATCCGTTTTCATTAAGGTTAAGTTTAGCTCTCTGTCTAGTTTAAGGGATTGGTTTACATTAACGGTGAAATTGAGCTATCGATTGAAGGTGAGGGATAGAGTTAAGTTAGGTTCAGGCGAAGAATGACGGTTAGGAGTAAGGTTAGTTGTAGGGGCAGCTGCATGTTCACATCAGATTTGGGGTTAGGATTAGGGTTAGCCTTAGGGTAGACATACGGTTATGGTTAGGGCTTGCTTTAGGGTGAGCCTTAGGTTAGGGTTAAGTTTAAGGTTAGGAGAATACAGTTAGACCTAGGCTTAGGGTTACATCTCTGTTTAGGTTTAACCTAGGGTTAGCTTTTCACCTAGTTTAGGGTTAGGATTAGGGTTGTTTTTAGGATAGGATTTAGGTATGAGGTCTCATTTAAGTGTTGGATTATTGGAAGTACATCTGCTCTCACTGGTTTTCCTTCACTGTCACAATGTTTCTGAGATTCATGGTTTAAGGGAAAGCTTGCTTCTTGCCGTTTTCAAGGTCAAAAGGCGCTACCGGCAGTTTGTTTTTCCGTCAAACTTACGCTCGCTCTTTGAGAATCTTGGGTCTTTGGGAAAGCCGTGAGTCCAGCAAGTTTTTCAGATTAAGTGTGCCCCAAGCAGTAGGTTCTATCTCTGAGCAATACAGCCCGTGGAATTCCTGGGAATCTGGAACCCTGCCATGAAGTTCAGCCTGGTTGTTATTTTCACACGGAAGAAACTCCTTTGAGGTTCCCATGCCTCTGTACACTGATGCTTCCAGCAACGTCATGTCTCACAGGTCAATAGTGGCTCTTTAAGTTTCACTGGTCTAGGAAAAAGGGTGAAGCGCCTGAGTTCCATTGCTTCACTACTTCATGGCCTGAAGAAGATGTTTATAGGCACATCGGCAAATCCACCGGTGGCAATTCTCACATATTGTCATTGCGATGGGAAGATTTCTTATTCGTTAGGAAATGTTTTACCATGGAAGACGGGTCCCCACAGAGCTGTCTCTTTTGTGTTGACACTAACTCTGCTGAATTTAGCTGCCAGCATCTGCGTGTCCTCCCTTTCCTTTAAGGTCGATGGAGACGCACGAGTGTAAGGAGAATGGTGAATGGTGGCCGTTCGTAACCCAGAGTCATCAGAAACCGCAGAGTAAATTTTAGGAACGTAGACGAAGGACACCGGAGAAAACTTCTCTCAGGGACTTCAGTGAACTCTGCTTACAATGTTGAGGCCCGACACCCCTAGTGCCTGGGGGCGACCCGTCTCCTGCCCTACGTAGTTTGTTTGAGCGTGCCTCCCTCAGGTGGTGCCTTTTCTCTCCCCGCAATATTGCTCCATGAAACTGCCGATGAAAACTATTTGCCATGGGTATGTCGTTTCACAATATTGGCCTCCTCTTTGAAGAACAAACGCTTTTCTACACGGGTGCTGCCTCCCTGAACTTTCCTTTGTCTTGGCTCAATCGATGCAGATTCCTGTGCTGAATGCGCCATAGAGTGACACAGGTGAGTGCTTGTCAGTATTGCAGGCACACGCAGCAATTTCGTTTTTCCAAGACCCACCTGGCTTGATCAAGGTTGCTTATTCCCGTGAAAACGTTTTTCGTCCAAATTCTGGAGGAGCACCATTGTGCCTCTGGGAGCTACACCAGGGCCTGCTGAACAGAGGCTCCAGCGGTTTCATTTTCGGACTGAAATTCAACACGGAATTGCATGGATCTATGGAAACCGTGAACTGTGGCCGTACCAGATTCTCACATCTTCATTGTCTAATGGAAGCTTGTTTCCCAGGCTGATCCGGCTGGCGCTTCTTTCTGGGCAATGACCATTTAATTGTGGACGTTCAGCCTTCTTCGTAATTCTCTGATACCGGCAAGTTCCCGCGCCTCACTCGGTGGAGGTTTAGGTGACTCAGGACAACTGTCTTTATTTCAGGCGTCTAGAACAAAGAGAATCCACAAAGGTTTGTGATCACGGAGAAAGTAAAGTCCCGTTTCTTTATACTTCCCACTCATGGCCCTTCTAGCATCTGAGGCCAAAGAACTCGTGCAGCATGATATTCTCAGTTCAGGCACGCCGCCTGCAGTTTCTTCCTTGCAGAAAAATCTTTCCCAGTGTACTTCTTTAAACTGCTGCAAAATGGTGGCACAGAAGATTTCGGTTTAGGTTTAACTTTAGACGGGCATAGGTACAGGCATTTGGGCATGTTTAGGGACAGAGTTAGAGTTCACGTTAGAGTTACGGCTGTGTGAGGATTCGGGTTATGGTAAGTCTGAGGATCAAATGTAGGGTGAGTGTGAGGTTGAAGGTAAGAGTAGGGTTTAGTGCTTAAGGATGAGCGAACCTATTGTCTCATTTAGGCTTATGGTAAACTTGACTGTTTAGATATGGGTTGGGGTTAATATTTGTGTGAGGGTTAGACAGTGTGCGAGGTTGAGTTGGGGTCAGGCTTACGGTTTGTGTGTTACATCCGTTTTCATTAAGGTTAAGTTTAGCTCTCTGTCTAGTTTAAGGGATTGGTTTACATTAACGGTGAAATTGAGCTATCGATTGAAGGTGAGGGATAGAGTTGTTAGGTTCAGGCGAAGAATGACGGTTAGGAGTAAGGTTAGTTGTAGGGGCAGCTGCATGTTCACATCAGATTTGGGGTTAGGATTAGGGTTAGCCTTAGGGTAGACATACGGTTATGGTTAGGGCTTGCTTTAGGGTGAGCCTTAGGTTAGGGTTAAGTTTAAGGTTAGGAGAATACAGTTAGACCTAGGCTTAGGGTTACATCTCTGTTTAGGTTTACACCTAGGGTTAGCTTTTCACCTAGTTTAGGGTTAGGATTAGGGTTGTTTTTAGGATAGGATTTAGGTATGAGGTCTCATTTAAGTGTTGGATTATTGGAAGTACATCTGCTCTCACTGGTTTTCCTTCACTGTCACAATGTTTCTGAGATTCATGGTTTAAGGGAAAGCTTGCTTCTTGCCGTTTTCAAGGTCAAAAGGCGCTACCGGCAGTTTGTTTTTCCGTCAAACTTACGCTCGCTCTTTGAGAATCTTGGGTCTTTGGGAAAGCCGTGAGTCCAGCAAGTTTTTCAGATTAAGTGTGCCCCAAGCAGTAGGTTCTATCTCTGAGCAATACAGCCCGTGGAATTCCTGGGAATCTGGAACCCTGCCATGAAGTTCAGCCTGGTTGTTATTTTCACACGGAAGAAACTCCTTTGAGGTTCCCATGCCTCTGTACACTGATGCTTCCAGCAACGTCATGTCTCACAGGTCAATAGTGGCTCTTTAAGTTTCACTGGTCTAGGAAAAAGGGTGAAGCGCCTGAGTTCCATTGCTTCACTACTTCATGGCCTGAAGAAGATGTTTATAGGCACATCGGCAAATCCACCGGTGGCAATTCTCTCATATTGTCATTGCGATGGGAAGATTTCTTATTCGTTAGGAAATGTTTTACCATGGAAGACGGGTCCCCACAGAGCTGTCTCTTTTGTGTTGACACTAACTCTGCTGAATTTAGCTGCCAGCATCTGCGTGTCCTCCCTTTCCTTTAAGGTCGATGGAGACGCACGAGTGTAAGGAGAATGGTGAATGGTGGCCGTTCGTAACCCAGAGTCATCAGAAACCGCAGAGTAAATTTTAGGAACGTAGACGAAGGACACCGGAGAAAACTTCTCTCAGGGACTTCAGTGAACTCTGCTTACAATGTTGAGGCCCGACACCCCTAGTGCCTGGGGGCGACCCGTCTCCTGCCCTACGTAGTTTGTTTGAGCGTGCCTCCCTCAGGTGGTGCCTTTTCTCTCCCCGCAATATTGCTCCATGAAACTGCCGATGAAAACTATTTGCCATGGGTATGTCGTTTCACAATATTGGCCTCCTCTTTGAAGAACAAACGCTTTTCTACACGGGTGCTGCCTCCCTGAACTTTCCTTTGTCTTGGCTCAATCGATGCAGATTCCTGTGCTGAATGCGCCATAGAGTGACACAGGTGAGTGCTTGTCAGTATTGCAGGCACACGCAGCAATTTCGTTTTTCCAAGACCCACCTGGCTTGATCAAGGTTGCTTATTCCCGTGAAAACGTTTTTCGTCCAAATTCTGGAGGAGCACCCTTGTGCCTCTGGGAGCTACACCAGGGCCTGCTGAACAGAGGCTCCAGCGGTTTCATTTTCGGACTGAAATTCAACACGGAATTGCATGGATCTATGGAAACCGTGAACTGTGGCCGTACCAGATTCTCACATCTTCATTGTCTAATGGAAGCTTGTTTCCCAGGCTGATCCGGCTGGCGCTTCTTTCTGGGCAATGACCATTTAATTGTGGACGTTCAGCCTTCTTCGTAATTCTCTGATACCGGCAAGTTCCCGCGCCTCACTCGGTGGAGGTTTAGGTGACTCAGGACAACTGTCTTTATTTCAGGCGTCTAGAACAAAGAGAATCCACAAAGGTTGATGATCACGGAGAGAGTAAAGTCCCGTTTCTTTATACTTCCCACTCATGGCCCTTCTAGCATCTGAGGCCAAAGAACTCGTGCAGCATGATATTCTCAGTTCAGACACGCCGCCTGCAGTTTCTTCCTTGCAGAAAAATCTTTCCCAGTGTACTTCTTTAAACTGCTGCAAAATGGTGGCACAGAAGATTTCGGTTTAGGTTTAACTTTAGACGGGAATAGGTACAGGCATTTGGGCATGTTTAGGGACAGAGTTAGAGTTCACGTTAGAGTTACGGCTGTGTGAGGATTCGGGTTATGGTAAGTCTGAGGATCAAATGTAGGGTGAGTGTGAGGTTGAAGGTAAGAGTAGGGTTTAGTGCTTAAGGATGAGCGAACCTATTGTCTCATTTAGGCCTATTGTAAACTTGACTGTTTAGATATGGGTTGGGGTTAATATTTGTGTGAGGGTTCGACAGTGTGCGAGTTTAAGGGTTGGGTTCAGGCTTACGGTTTGTGTGTTACGTCCGTTTTGGTTATGGTTAAATTTAGCTCTCTGTCTAGTTTAAGGGATTGGATTACATTAACGGTGCTATGGAGGCTTCGATTGAAGGTGAGGGATAGAGTTAAGTTAGGTTCAGGCGAAGAATGACGGTTAGGAGTAAGGTTAGTTGTAGGGGCAGCTGCATGTTCACATCAGATTTGGGGTTAGGATTAGGGTTAGCCTTAGGGTAGACATACGGTTATGGTTAGGGCTTGCTTTAGGGTGAGCCTTAGGTTAGGGTTAAGTTTAAGGTTAGGAGAATACAGTTAGACCTAGGCTTAGGGTTACATCTCTGTTTAGGTTTACACCTAGGGTTAGCTTTTCACCTAGTTTAGGGTTAGGATTAGGGTTGTTTTTAGGATAGGATTTAGGTATGAGGTCTCATTTAAGTGTTGGATTATTGGAAGTACATCTGCTCTCACTGGTTTTCCTTCACTGTCACAATGTTTCTGAGATTCATGGTTTAAGGGAAAGCTTGCTTCTTGCCGTTTTCAAGGTCAAAAGGCGCTACCGGCAGTTTGTTTTTCTGTCAAACTTACGCTCGCTCTTTGAGAATCTTGGGTCTTTGGGAAAGCCGTGAGTCCAGCAAGTTTTTCAGATTAAGTGTGCCCCAAGCAGTAGGTTCTATCTCTGAGCAATACAGCCCGTGGAATTCCTGGGAATCTGGAACCCTGCCATGAAGTTCAGCCTGGTTGTTATTTTCACACGGAAGAAACTCCTTTGAGGTTCCCATGCCTCTGTACACTGATGCTTCCAGCAACGTCATGTCTCACAGGTCAATAGTGGCTCTTTAAGTTTCACTGGTCTAGGAAAAAGGGTGAAGCGCCTGAGTTCCATTGCTTCACTACTTCATGGCCTGAAGAAGATGTTTATAGGCACATCGGCAAATCCACCGGTGGCAATTCTCTCATATTGTCATTGCGATGGGAAGATTTCTTATTCGTTAGGAAATGTTTTACCATGGAAGACGGGTCCCCACAGAGCTGTCTCTTTTGTGTTGACACTAACTCTGCTGAATTTAGCTGCCAGCATCTGCGTGTCCTCCCTTTCCTTTAAGGTCGATGGAGACGCACGAGTGTAAGGAGAATGGTGAATGGTGGCCGTTCGTAACCCAGAGTCATCAGAAACCGCAGAGTAAATTTTAGGAACGTAGACGAAGGACACCGGAGAAAACTTCTCTCAGGGACTTCAGTGAACTCTGCTTACAATGTTGAGGCCCGACACCCCTAGTGCCTGGGGGCGACCCGTCTCCTGCCCTACGTAGTTTGTTTGAGCGTGCCTCCCTCAGGTGGTGCCTTTTCTCTCCCCGCAATATTGCTCCATGAAACTGCCGATGAAAACTATTTGCCATGGGTATGTCGTTTCACAATATTGGCCTCCTCTTTGAAGAACAAACGCTTTTCTACACGGGTGCTGCCTCCCTGAACTTTCCTTTGTCTTGGCTCAATCGATGCAGATTCCTGTGCTGAATGCGCCATAGAGTGACACAGGTGAGTGCTTGTCAGTATTGCAGGCACACGCAGCAATTTCGTTTTTCCAAGACCCACCTGGCTTGATCAAGGTTGCTTATTCCCGTGAAAACGTTTTTCGTCCAAATTCTGGAGGAGCACCATTGTGCCTCTGGGAGCTACACCAGGGCCTGCTGAACAGAGGCTCCAGCGGTTTCATTTTCGGACTGAAATTCAACACGGAATTGCATGGATCTATGGAAACCGTGAACTGTGGCCGTACCAGATTCTCACATCTTCATTGTCTAATGGAAGCTTGTTTCCCAGGCTGATCCGGCTGGCGCTTCTTTCTGGGCAATGACCATTTAATTGTGGACGTTCAGCCTTCTTCGTAATTCTCTGATACCGGCAAGTTCCCGCGCCTCACTCGGTGGAGGTTTAGGTGACTCAGGACAACTGTCTTTATTTCAGGCGTCTAGAACAAAGAGAATCCACAAAGGTTGATGATCACGGAGAAAGTAAAGTCCCGTTTCTTTATACTTCCCACTCATGGCCCTTCTAGCATCTGAGGCCAAAGAACTCGTGCAGCATGATATTCTCAGTTCAGGCACGCCGCCTGCAGTTTCTTCCTTGCAGAAAAATCTTTCCCAGTGTACTTCTTTAAACTGCTGCAAAATGGTGGCACAGAAGATTTCGGTTTAGGTTTAACTTTAGACGGGCATAGGTACAGGCATTTGGGCATGTTTAGGGACAGAGTTAGAGTTCACGTTAGAGTTACGGCTGTGTGAGGATTCGGGTTATGGTAAGTCTGAGGATCAAATGTAGGGTGAGTGTGAGGTTGAAGGTAAGAGTAGGGTTTAGTGCTTAAGGATGAGCGAACCTATTGTCTCATTTAGGCTTATGGTAAACTTGACTGTTTAGATATGGGTTGGGGTTAATATTTGTGTGAGGGTTAGACAGTGTGCGAGGTTGAGTTGGGGTCAGGCTTACGGTTTGTGTGTTACATCCGTTTTCATTAAGGTTAAGTTTAGCTCTCTCTCTAGTTTAAGGGATTGGTTTACATTAACGGTGAAATTGAGCTATCGATTGAAGGTGAGGGATAGAGTTGTTAGGTTCAGGCGAAGAATGACGGTTAGGAGTAAGGTTAGTTGTAGGGGCAGCTGCATGTTCACATCAGATTTGGGGTTAGGATTAGGGTTAGCCTTAGGGTAGACATACGGTTATGGTTAGGGCTTGCTTTAGGGTGAGCCTTAGGTTAGGGTTAAGTTTAAGGTTAGGAGAATACAGTTAGACCTAGGCTTAGGGTTACATCTCTGTTTAGGTTTACACCTAGGGTTAGCTTTTCACCTAGTTTAGGGTTAGGATTAGGGTTGTTTTTAGGATAGGATTTAGGTATGAGGTCTCATTTAAGTGTTGGATTATTGGAAGTACATCTGCTCTCACTGGTTTTCCTTCACTGTCACAATGTTTCTGAGATTCATGGTTTAAGGGAAAGCTTGCTTCTTGCCGTTTTCAAGGTCAAAAGGCGCTACCGGCAGTTTGTTTTTCCGTCAAACTTACGCTCGCTCTTTGAGAATCTTGGGTCTTTGGGAAAGCCGTGAGTCCAGCAAGTTTTTCAGATTAAGTGTGCCCCAAGCAGTAGGTTCTATCTCTGAGCAATACAGCCCGTGGAATTCCTGGGAATCTGGAACCCTGCCATGAAGTTCAGCCTGGTTGTTATTTTCACACGGAAGAAACTCCTTTGAGGTTCCCATGCCTCTGTACACTGATGCTTCCAGCAACGTCATGTCTCACAGGTCAATAGTGGCTCTTTAAGTTTCACTGGTCTAGGAAAAAGGGTGAAGCGCCTGAGTTCCATTGCTTCACTACTTCATGGCCTGAAGAAGATGTTTATAGGCACATCGGCAAATCCACCGGTGGCAATTCTCTCATATTGTCATTGCGATGGGAAGATTTCTTATTCGTTAGGAAATGTTTTACCATGGAAGACGGGTCCCCACAGAGCTGTCTCTTTTGTGTTGACACTAACTCTGCTGAATTTAGCTGCCAGCATCTGCGTGTCCTCCCTTTCCTTTAAGGTCGATGGAGACGCACGAGTGTAAGGAGAATGGTGAATGGTGGCCGTTCGTAACCCAGAGTCATCAGAAACCGCAGAGTAAATTTTAGGAACGTAGACGAAGGACACCGGAGAAAACTTCTCTCAGGGACTTCAGTGAACTCTGCTTACAATGTTGAGGCCCGACACCCCTAGTGCCTGGGGGCGACCCGTCTCCTGCCCTACGTAGTTTGTTTGAGCGTGCCTCCCTCAGGTGGTGCCTTTTCTCTCCCCGCAATATTGCTCCATGAAACTGCCGATGAAAACTATTTGCCATGGGTATGTCGTTTCACAATATTGGCCTCCTCTTTGAAGAACAAACGCTTTTCTACACGGGTGCTGCCTCCCTGAACTTTCCTTTGTCTTGGCTCAATCGATGCAGATTCCTGTGCTGAATGCGCCATAGAGTGACACAGGTGAGTGCTTGTCAGTATTGCAGGCACACGCAGCAATTTCGTTTTTCCAAGACCCACCTGGCTTGATCAAGGTTGCTTATTCCCGTGAAAACGTTTTTCGTCCAAATTCTGGAGGAGCACCCTTGTGCCTCTGGGAGCTACACCAGGGCCTGCTGAACAGAGGCTCCAGCGGTTTCATTTTCGGACTGAAATTCAACACGGAATTGCATGGATCTATGGAAACCGTGAACTGTGGCCGTACCAGATTCTCACATCTTCATTGTCTAATGGAAGCTTGTTTCCCAGGCTGATCCGGCTGGCGCTTCTTTCTGGGCAATGACCATTTAATTGTGGACGTTCAGCCTTCTTCGTAATTCTCTGATACCGGCAAGTTCCCGCGCCTCACTCGGTGGAGGTTTAGGTGACTCAGGACAACTGTCTTTATTTCAGGCGTCTAGAACAAAGAGAATCCACAAAGGTTGATGATCACGGAGAAAGTAAAGTCCCGTTTCTTTATACTTCCCACTCATGGCCCTTCTAGCATCTGAGGCCAAAGAACTCGTGCAGCATGATATTCTCAGTTCAGGCACGCCGCCTGCAGTTTCTTCCTTGCAGAAAAATCTTTCCCAGTGTACTTCTTTAAACTGCTGCAAAATGGTGGCACAGAAGATTTCGGTTTAGGTTTAACTTTAGACGGGCATAGGTACAGGCATTTGGGCATGTTTAGGGACAGAGTTAGAGTTCACGTTAGAGTTACGGCTGTGTGAGGATTCGGGTTATGGTAAGTCTGAGGATCAAATGTAGGGTGAGTGTGAGGTTGAAGGTAAGAGTAGGGTTTAGTGCTTAAGGATGAGCGAACCTATTGTCTCATTTAGGCTTATGGTAAACTTGACTGTTTAGATATGGGTTGGGGTTAATATTTGTGTGAGGGTTAGACAGTGTGCGAGGTTGAGTTGGGGTCAGGCTTACGGTTTGTGTGTTACATCCGTTTTCATTAAGGTTAAGTTTAGCTCTCTCTCTAGTTTAAGGGATTGGTTTACATTAACGGTGAAATTGAGCTATCGATTGAAGGTGAGGGATAGAGTTGTTAGGTTCAGGCGAAGAATGACGGTTAGGAGTAAGGTTAGTTGTAGGGGCAGCTGCATGTTCACATCAGATTTGGGGTTAGGATTAGGGTTAGCCTTAGGGTAGACATACGGTTATGGTTAGGGCTTGCTTTAGGGTGAGCCTTAGGTTAGGGTTAAGTTTAAGGTTAGGAGAATACAGTTAGACCTAGGCTTAGGGTTACATCTCTGTTTAGGTTTACACCTAGGGTTAGCTTTTCACCTAGTTTAGGGTTAGGATTAGGGTTGTTTTTAGGATAGGATTTAGGTATGAGGTCTCATTTAAGTGTTGGATTATTGGAAGTACATCTGCTCTCACTGGTTTTCCTTCACTGTCACAATGTTTCTGAGATTCATGGTTTAAGGGAAAGCTTGCTTCTTGCCGTTTTCAAGGTCAAAAGGCGCTACCGGCAGTTTGTTTTTCCGTCAAACTTACGCTCGCTCTTTGAGAATCTTGGGTCTTTGGGAAAGCCGTGAGTCCAGCAAGTTTTTCAGATTAAGTGTGCCCCAAGCAGTAGGTTCTATCTCTGAGCAATACAGCCCGTGGAATTCCTGGGAATCTGGAACCCTGCCATGAAGTTCAGCCTGGTTGTTATTTTCACACGGAAGAAACTCCTTTGAGGTTCCCATGCCTCTGTACACTGATGCTTCCAGCAACGTCATGTCTCACAGGTCAATAGTGGCTCTTTAAGTTTCACTGGTCTAGGAAAAAGGGTGAAGCGCCTGAGTTCCATTGCTTCACTACTTCATGGCCTGAAGAAGATGTTTATAGGCACATCGGCAAATCCACCGGTGGCAATTCTCTCATATTGTCATTGCGATGGGAAGATTTCTTATTCGTTAGGAAATGTTTTACCATGGAAGACGGGTCCCCACAGAGCTGTCTCTTTTGTGTTGACACTAACTCTGCTGAATTTAGCTGCCAGCATCTGCGTGTCCTCCCTTTCCTTTAAGGTCGATGGAGACGCACGAGTGTAAGGAGAATGGTGAATGGTGGCCGTTCGTAACCCAGAGTCATCAGAAACCGCAGAGTAAATTTTAGGAACGTAGACGAAGGACACCGGAGAAAACTTCTCTCAGGGACTTCAGTGAACTCTGCTTACAATGTTGAGGCCCGACACCCCTAGTGCCTGGGGGCGACCCGTCTCCTGCCCTACGTAGTTTGTTTGAGCGTGCCTCCCTCAGGTGGTGCCTTTTCTCTCCCCGCAATATTGCTCCATGAAACTGCCGATGAAAACTATTTGCCATGGGTATGTCGTTTCACAATATTGGCCTCCTCTTTGAAGAACAAACGCTTTTCTACACGGGTGCTGCCTCCCTGAACTTTCCTTTGTCTTGGCTCAATCGATGCAGATTCCTGTGCTGAATGCGCCATAGAGTGACACAGGTGAGTGCTTGTCAGTATTGCAGGCACACGCAGCAATTTCGTTTTTCCAAGACCCACCTGGCTTGATCAAGGTTGCTTATTCCCGTGAAAACGTTTTTCGTCCAAATTCTGGAGGAGCACCCTTGTGCCTCTGGGAGCTACACCAGGGCCTGCTGAACAGAGGCTCCAGCGGTTTCATTTTCGGACTGAAATTCAACACGGAATTGCATGGATCTATGGAAACCGTGAACTGTGGCCGTACCAGATTCTCACATCTTCATTGTCTAATGGAAGCTTGTTTCCCAGGCTGATCCGGCTGGCGCTTCTTTCTGGGCAATGACCATTTAATTGTGGACGTTCAGCCTTCTTCGTAATTCTCTGATACCGGCAAGTTCCCGCGCCTCACTCGGTGGAGGTTTAGGTGACTCAGGACAACTGTCTTTATTTCAGGCGTCTAGAACAAAGAGAATCCACAAAGGTTGATGATCACGGAGAGAGTAAAGTCCCGTTTCTTTATACTTCCCACTCATGGCCCTTCTAGCATCTGAGGCCAAAGAACTCGTGCAGCATGATATTCTCAGTTCAGACACGCCGCCTGCAGTTTCTTCCTTGCAGAAAAATCTTTCCCAGTGTACTTCTTTAAACTGCTGCAAAATGGTGGCACAGAAGATTTCGGTTTAGGTTTAACTTTAGACGGGAATAGGTACAGGCATTTGGGCATGTTTAGGGACAGAGTTAGAGTTCACGTTAGAGTTACGGCTGTGTGAGGATTCGGGTTATGGTAAGTCTGAGGATCAAATGTAGGGTGAGTGTGAGGTTGAAGGTAAGAGTAGGGTTTAGTGCTTAAGGATGAGCGAACCTATTGTCTCATTTAGGCTTATGGTAAACTTGACTGTTTAGATATGGGTTGGGGTTAATATTTGTGTGAGGGTTAGACAGTGTGCGAGGTTGAGTTGGGGTCAGGCTTACGGTTTGTGTGTTACATCCGTTTTCATTAAGGTTAAGTTTAGCTCTCTGTCTAGTTTAAGGGATTGGTTTACATTAACGGTGAAATTGAGCTATCGATTGAAGGTGAGGGATAGAGTTGTTAGGTTCAGGCGAAGAATGACGGTTAGGAGTAAGGTTAGTTGTAGGGGCAGCTGCATGTTCACATCAGATTTGGGGTTAGGATTAGGGTTAGCCTTAGGGTAGACATACGGTTATGGTTAGGGCTTGCTTTAGGGTGAGCCTTAGGTTAGGGTTAAGTTTAAGGTTAGGAGAATACAGTTAGACCTAGGCTTAGGGTTACATCTCTGTTTAGGTTTACACCTAGGGTTAGCTTTTCACCTAGTTTAGGGTTAGGATTAGGGTTGTTTTTAGGATAGGATTTAGGTATGAGGTCTCATTTAAGTGTTGGATTATTGGAAGTACATCTGCTCTCACTGGTTTTCCTTCACTGTCACAATGTTTCTGAGATTCATGGTTTAAGGGAAAGCTTGCTTCTTGCCGTTTTCAAGGTCAAAAGGCGCTACCGGCAGTTTGTTTTTCCGTCAAACTTACGCTCGCTCTTTGAGAATCTTGGGTCTTTGGGAAAGCCGTGAGTCCAGCAAGTTTTTCAGATTAAGTGTGCCCCAAGCAGTAGGTTCTATCTCTGAGCAATACAGCCCGTGGAATTCCTGGGAATCTGGAACCCTGCCATGAAGTTCAGCCTGGTTGTTATTTTCACACGGAAGAAACTCCTTTGAGGTTCCCATGCCTCTGTACACTGATGCTTCCAGCAACGTCATGTCTCACAGGTCAATAGTGGCTCTTTAAGTTTCACTGGTCTAGGAAAAAGGGTGAAGCGCCTGAGTTCCATTGCTTCACTACTTCATGGCCTGAAGAAGATGTTTATAGGCACATCGGCAAATCCACCGGTGGCAATTCTCTCATATTGTCATTGCGATGGGAAGATTTCTTATTCGTTAGGAAATGTTTTACCATGGAAGACGGGTCCCCACAGAGCTGTCTCTTTTGTGTTGACACTAACTCTGCTGAATTTAGCTGCCAGCATCTGCGTGTCCTCCCTTTCCTTTAAGGTCGATGGAGACGCACGAGTGTAAGGAGAATGGTGAATGGTGGCCGTTCGTAACCCAGAGTCATCAGAAACCGCAGAGTAAATTTTAGGAACGTAGACGAAGGACACCGGAGAAAACTTCTCTCAGGGACTTCAGTGAACTCTGCTTACAATGTTGAGGCCCGACACCCCTAGTGCCTGGGGGCGACCCGTCTCCTGCCCTACGTAGTTTGTTTGAGCGTGCCTCCCTCAGGTGGTGCCTTTTCTCTCCCCGCAATATTGCTCCATGAAACTGCCGATGAAAACTATTTGCCATGGGTATGTCGTTTCACAATATTGGCCTCCTCTTTGAAGAACAAACGCTTTTCTACACGGGTGCTGCCTCCCTGAACTTTCCTTTGTCTTGGCTCAATCGATGCAGATTCCTGTGCTGAATGCGCCATAGAGTGACACAGGTGAGTGCTTGTCAGTATTGCAGGCACACGCAGCAATTTCGTTTTTCCAAGACCCACCTGGCTTGATCAAGGTTGCTTATTCCCGTGAAAACGTTTTTCGTCCAAATTCTGGAGGAGCACCATTGTGCCTCTGGGAGCTACACCAGGGCCTGCTGAACAGAGGCTCCAGCGGTTTCATTTTCGGACTGAAATTCAACACGGAATTGCATGGATCTATGGAAACCGTGAACTGTGGCCGTACCAGATTCTCACATCTTCATTGTCTAATGGAAGCTTGTTTCCCAGGCTGATCCGGCTGGCGCTTCTTTCTGGGCAATGACCATTTAATTGTGGACGTTCAGTCTTCTTCGTAATTCTCTGATACCGGCAAGTTCCCGCGCCTCACTCGGTGGAGGTTTAGGTGACTCAGGACAACTGTCTTTATTTCAGGCGTCTAGAACAAAGAGAATCCACAAAGGTTGATGATCACGGAGAAAGTAAAGTCCCGTTTCTTTATACTTCCCACTCATGGCCCTTCTAGCATCTGAGGCCAAAGAACTCGTGCAGCATGATATTCTCAGTTCAGGCACGCCGCCTGCAGTTTCTTCCTTGCAGAAAAATCTTTCCCAGTGTACTTCTTTAAACTGCTGCAAAATGGTGGCACAGAAGATTTCGGTTTAGGTTTAACTTTAGACGGGCATAGGTACAGGCATTTGGGCATGTTTAGGGACAGAGTTAGAGTTCACGTTAGAGTTACGGCTGTGTGAGGATTCGGGTTATGGTAAGTCTGAGGATCAAATGTAGGGTGAGTGTGAGGTTGAAGGTAAGAGTAGGGTTTAGTGCTTAAGGATGAGCGAACCTATTGTCTCATTTAGGCTTATGGTAAACTTGACTGTTTAGATATGGGTTGGGGTTAATATTTGTGTGAGGGTTAGACAGTGTGCGAGGTTGAGTTGGGGTCAGGCTTACGGTTTGTGTGTTACATCCGTTTTCATTAAGGTTAAGTTTAGCTCTCTGTCTAGTTTAAGGGATTGGTTTACATTAACGGTGAAATTGAGCTATCGATTGAAGGTGAGGGATAGAGTTGTTAGGTTCAGGCGAAGAATGACGGTTAGGAGTAAGGTTAGTTGTAGGGGCAGCTGCATGTTCACATCAGATTTGGGGTTAGGATTAGGGTTAGCCTTAGGGTAGACATACGGTTATGGTTAGGGCTTGCTTTAGGGTGAGCCTTAGGTTAGGGTTAAGTTTAAGGTTAGGAGAATACAGTTAGACCTAGGCTTAGGGTTACATCTCTGTTTAGGTTTACACCTAGGGTTAGCTTTTCACCTAGTTTAGGGTTAGGATTAGGGTTGTTTTTAGGATAGGATTTAGGTATGAGGTCTCATTTAAGTGTTGGATTATTGGAAGTACATCTGCTCTCACTGGTTTTCCTTCACTGTCACAATGTTTCTGAGATTCATGGTTTAAGGGAAAGCTTGCTTCTTGCCGTTTTCAAGGTCAAAAGGCGCTACCGGCAGTTTGTTTTTCCGTCAAACTTACGCTCGCTCTTTGAGAATCTTGGGTCTTTGGGAAAGCCGTGAGTCCAGCAAGTTTTTCAGATTAAGTGTGCCCCAAGCAGTAGGTTCTATCTCTGAGCAATACAGCCCGTGGAATTCCTGGGAATCTGGAACCCTGCCATGAAGTTCAGCCTGGTTGTTATTTTCACACGGAAGAAACTCCTTTGAGGTTCCCATGCCTCTGTACACTGATGCTTCCAGCAACGTCATGTCTCACAGGTCAATAGTGGCTCTTTAAGTTTCACTGGTCTAGGAAAAAGGGTGAAGCGCCTGAGTTCCATTGCTTCACTACTTCATGGCCTGAAGAAGATGTTTATAGGCACATCGGCAAATCCACCGGTGGCAATTCTCTCATATTGTCATTGCGATGGGAAGATTTCTTATTCGTTAGGAAATGTTTTACCATGGAAGACGGGTCCCCACAGAGCTGTCTCTTTTGTGTTGACACTAACTCTGCTGAATTTAGCTGCCAGCATCTGCGTGTCCTCCCTTTCCTTTAAGGTCGATGGAGACGCACGAGAGTAAGGAGAATGGTGAATGGTGGCCGTTCGTAACCCAGAGTCATCAGAAACCGCAGAGTAAATTTTAGGAACGTAGACGAAGGACACCGGAGAAAACTTCTCTCAGGGACTTCAGTGAACTCTGCTTACAATGTTGAGGCCCGACACCCCTAGTGCCTGGGGGCGACCCGTCTCCTGCCCTACGTAGTTTGTTTGAGCGTGCCTCCCTCAGGTGGTGCCTTTTCTCTCCCCGCAATATTGCTCCATGAAACTGCCGATGAAAACTATTTGCCATGGGTATGTCGTTTCACAATATTGGCCTCCTCTTTGAAGAACAAACGCTTTTCTACACGGGTGCTGCCTCCCTGAACTTTCCTTTGTCTTGGCTCAATCGATGCAGATTCCTGTGCTGAATGCGCCATAGAGTGACACAGGTGAGTGCTTGTCAGTATTGCAGGCACACGCAGCAATTTCGTTTTTCCAAGACCCACCTGGCTTGATCAAGGTTGCTTATTCCCGTGAAAACGTTTTTCGTCCAAATTCTGGAGGAGCACCATTGTGCCTCTGGGAGCTACACCAGGGCCTGCTGAACAGAGGCTCCAGCGGTTTCATTTTCGGACTGAAATTCAACACGGAATTGCATGGATCTATGGAAACCGTGAACTGTGGCCGTACCAGATTCTCACATCTTCATTGTCTAATGGAAGCTTGTTTCCCAGGCTGATCCGGCTGGCGCTTCTTTCTGGGCAATGACCATTTAATTGTGGACGTTCAGCCTTCTTCGTAATTCTCTGATACCGGCAAGTTCCCGCGCCTCACTCGGTGGAGGTTTAGGTGACTCAGGACAACTGTCTTTATTTCAGGCGTCTAGAACAAAGAGAATCCACAAAGGTTGATGATCACGGAGAGAGTAAAGTCCCGTTTCTTTATACTTCCCACTCATGGCCCTTCTAGCATCTGAGGCCAAAGAACTCGTGCAGCATGATATTCTCAGTTCAGGCACGCCGCCTGCAGTTTCTTCCTTGCAGAAAAATCTTTCCCAGTGTACTTCTTTAAACTGCTGCAAAATGGTGGCACAGAAGATTTCGGTTTAGGTTTAACTTTAGACGGGCATAGGTACAGGCATTTGGGCATGTTTAGGGACAGAGTTAGAGTTCACGTTAGAGTTACGGCTGTGTGAGGATTCGGGTTATGGTAAGTCTGAGGATCAAATGTAGGGTGAGTGTGAGGTTGAAGGTAAGAGTAGGGTTTAGTGCTTAAGGATGAGCGAACCTATTGTCTCATTTAGGCTTATGGTAAACTTGACTGTTTAGATATGGGTTGGGGTTAATATTTGTGTGAGGGTTAGACAGTGTGCGAGGTTGAGTTGGGGTCAGGCTTACGGTTTGTGTGTTACATCCGTTTTCATTAAGGTTAAGTTTAGCTCTCTGTCTAGTTTAAGGGATTGGTTTACATTAACGGTGAAATTGAGCTATCGATTGAAGGTGAGGGATAGAGTTGTTAGGTTCAGGCGAAGAATGACGGTTAGGAGTAAGGTTAGTTGTAGGGGCAGCTGCATGTTCACATCAGATTTGGGGTTAGGATTAGGGTTAGCCTTAGGGTAGACATACGGTTATGGTTAGGGCTTGCTTTAGGGTGAGCCTTAGGTTAGGGTTAAGTTTAAGGTTAGGAGAATACAGTTAGACCTAGGCTTAGGGTTACATCTCTGTTTAGGTTTACACCTAGGGTTAGCTTTTCACCTAGTTTAGGGTTAGGATTAGGGTTGTTTTTAGGATAGGATTTAGGTATGAGGTCTCATTTAAGTGTTGGATTATTGGAAGTACATCTGCTCTCACTGGTTTTCCTTCACTGTCACAATGTTTCTGAGATTCATGGTTTAAGGGAAAGCTTGCTTCTTGCCGTTTTCAAGGTCAAAAGGCGCTACCGGCAGTTTGTTTTTCCGTCAAACTTACGCTCGCTCTTTGAGAATCTTGGGTCTTTGGGAAAGCCGTGAGTCCAGCAAGTTTTTCAGATTAAGTGTGCCCCAAGCAGTAGGTTCTATCTCTGAGCAATACAGCCCGTGGAATTCCTGGGCATCTGGAACCCTGCCATGAAGTTCAGCCTGGTTGTTATTTTCACACGGAAGAAACTCCTTTGAGGTTCCCATGCCTCTGTACACTGATGCTTCCAGCAACGTCATGTCTCACAGGTCAATAGTGGCTCTTTAAGTTTCACTGGTCTAGGAAAAAGGGTGAAGCGCCTGAGTTCCATTGCTTCACTACTTCATGGCCTGAAGAAGATGTTTATAGGCACATCGGCAAATCCACCGGTGGCAATTCTCTCATATTGTCATTGCGATGGGAAGATTTCTTATTCGTTAGGAAATGTTTTACCATGGAAGACGGGTCCCCACAGAGCTGTCTCTTTTGTGTTGACACTAACTCTGCTGAATTTAGCTGCCAGCATCTGCGTGTCCTCCCTTTCCTTTAAGGTCGATGGAGACGCACGAGTGTAAGGAGAATGGTGAATGGTGGCCGTTCGTAACCCAGAGTCATCAGAAACCGCAGAGTAAATTTTAGGAACGTAGACGAAGGACACCGGAGAAAACTTCTCTCAGGGACTTCAGTGAACTCTGCTTACAATGTTGAGGCCCGACACCCCTAGTGCCTGGGGGCGACCCGTCTCCTGCCCTACGTAGTTTGTTTGAGCGTGCCTCCCTCAGGTGGTGCCTTTTCTCTCCCGCAATATTGCTCCATGAAACTGCCGATGAAAACTATTTGCCATGGGTATGTCGTTTCACAATATTGGCCTCCTCTTTGAAGAACAAACGCTTTTCTACACGGGTGCTGCCTCCCTGAACTTTCCTTTGTCTTGGCTCAATCGATGCAGATTCCTGTGCTGAATGCGCCATAGAGTGACACAGGTGAGTGCTTGTCAGTATTGCAGGCACACGCAGCAATTTCGTTTTTCCAAGACCCACCTGGCTTGATCAAGGTTGCTTATTCCCGTGAAAACGTTTTTCGTCCAAATTCTGGAGGAGCACCATTGTGCCTCTGGGAGCTACACCAGGGCCTGCTGAACAGAGGCTCCAGCGGTTTCATTTTCGGACTGAAATTCAACACGGAATTGCATGGATCTATGGAAACCGTGAACTGTGGCCGTACCAGATTCTCACATCTTCATTGTCTAATGGAAGCTTGTTTCCCAGGCTGATCCGGCTGGCGCTTCTTTCTGGGCAATGACCATTTAATTGTGGACGTTCAGCCTTCTTCGTAATTCTCTGATACCGGCAAGTTCCCGCGCCTCACTCGGTGGAGGTTTAGGTGACTCAGGACAACTGTCTTTATTTCAGGCGTCTAGAACAAAGAGAATCCACAAAGGTTGATGATCACGGAGAAAGTAAAGTCCCGTTTCTTTATACTTCCCACTCATGGCCCTTCTAGCATCTGAGGCCAAAGAACTCGTGCAGCATGATATTCTCAGTTCAGGCACGCCGCCTGCAGTTTCTTCCTTGCAGAAAAATCTTTCCCAGTGTACTTCTTTAAACTGCTGCAAAATGGTGGCACAGAAGATTTCGGTTTAGGTTTAACTTTAGACGGGCATAGGTACAGGCATTTGGGCATGTTTAGGGACAGAGTTAGAGTTCACGTTAGAGTTACGGCTGTGTGAGGATTCGGGTTATGGTAAGTCTGAGGATCAAATGTAGGGTGAGTGTGAGGTTGAAGGTAAGAGTAGGGTTTAGTGCTTAAGGATGAGCGAACCTATTGTCTCATTTAGGCTTATGGTAAACTTGACTGTTTAGATATGGGTTGGGGTTAATATTTGTGTGAGGGTTAGACAGTGTGCGAGGTTGAGTTGGGGTCAGGCTTACGGTTTGTGTGTTACATCCGTTTTCATTAAGGTTAAGTTTAGCTCTCTGTCTAGTTTAAGGGATTGGTTTACATTAACGGTGAAATTGAGCTATCGATTGAAGGTGAGGGATAGAGTTGTTAGGTTCAGGCGAAGAATGACGGTTAGGAGTAAGGTTAGTTGTAGGGGCAGCTGCATGTTCACATCAGATTTGGGGTTAGGATTAGGGTTAGCCTTAGGGTAGACATACGGTTATGGTTAGGGCTTGCTTTAGGGTGAGCCTTAGGTTAGGGTTAAGTTTAAGGTTAGGAGAATACAGTTAGACCTAGGCTTAGGGTTACATCTCTGTTTAGGTTTACACCTAGGGTTAGCTTTTCACCTAGTTTAGGGTTAGGATTAGGGTTGTTTTTAGGATAGGATTTAGGTATGAGGTCTCATTTAAGTGTTGGATTATTGGAAGTACATCTGCTCTCACTGGTTTTCCTTCACTGTCACAATGTTTCTGAGATTCATGGTTTAAGGGAAAGCTTGCTTCTTGCCGTTTTCAAGGTCAAAAGGCGCTACCGGCAGTTTGTTTTTCCGTCAAACTTACGCTCGCTCTTTGAGAATCTTGGGTCTTTGGGAAAGCCGTGAGTCCAGCAAGTTTTTCAGATTAAGTGTGCCCCAAGCAGTAGGTTCTATCTCTGAGCAATACAGCCCGTGGAATTCCTGGGCATCTGGAACCCTGCCATGAAGTTCAGCCTGGTTGTTATTTTCACACGGAAGAAACTCCTTTGAGGTTCCCATGCCTCTGTACACTGATGCTTCCAGCAACGTCATGTCTCACAGGTCAATAGTGGCTCTTTAAGTTTCACTGGTCTAGGAAAAAGGGTGAAGCGCCTGAGTTCCATTGCTTCACTACTTCATGGCCTGAAGAAGATGTTTATAGGCACATCGGCAAATCCACCGGTGGCAATTCTCTCATATTGTCATTGCGATGGGAAGATTTCTTATTCGTTAGGAAATGTTTTACCATGGAAGACGGGTCCCCACAGAGCTGTCTCTTTTGTGTTGACACTAACTCTGCTGAATTTAGCTGCCAGCATCTGCGTGTCCTCCCTTTCCTTTAAGGTCGATGGAGACGCACGAGTGTAAGGAGAATGGTGAATGGTGGCCGTTCGTAACCCAGAGTCATCAGAAACCGCAGAGTAAATTTTAGGAACGTAGACGAAGGACACCGGAGAAAACTTCTCTCAGGGACTTCAGTGAACTCTGCTTACAATGTTGAGGCCCGACACCCCTAGTGCCTGGGGGCGACCCGTCTCCTGCCCTACGTAGTTTGTTTGAGCGTGCCTCCCTCAGGTGGTGCCTTTTCTCTCCCCGCAATATTGCTCCATGAAACTGCCGATGAAAACTATTTGCCATGGGTATGTCGTTTCACAATATTGGCCTCCTCTTTGAAGAACAAACGCTTTTCTACACGGGTGCTGCCTCCCTGAACTTTCCTTTGTCTTGGCTCAATCGATGCAGATTCCTGTGCTGAATGCGCCATAGAGTGACACAGGTGAGTGCTTGTCAGTATTGCAGGCACACGCAGCAATTTCGTTTTTCCAAGACCCACCTGGCTTGATCAAGGTTGCTTATTCCCGTGAAAACGTTTTTCGTCCAAATTCTGGAGGAGCACCATTGTGCCTCTGGGAGCTACACCAGGGCCTGCTGAACAGAGGCTCCAGCGGTTTCATTTTCGGACTGAAATTCAACACGGAATTGCATGGATCTATGGAAACCGTGAACTGTGGCCGTACCAGATTCTCACATCTTCATTGTCTAATGGAAGCTTGTTTCCCAGGCTGATCCGGCTGGCGCTTCTTTCTGGGCAATGACCATTTAATTGTGGACGTTCAGCCTTCTTCGTAATTCTCTGATACCGGCAAGTTCCCGCGCCTCACTCGGTGGAGGTTTAGGTGACTCAGGACAACTGTCTTTATTTCAGGCGTCTAGAACAAAGAGAATCCACAAAGGTTGATGATCACGGAGAAAGTAAAGTCCCGTTTCTTTATACTTCCCACTCATGGCCCTTCTAGCATCTGAGGCCAAAGAACTCGTGCAGCATGATATTCTCAGTTCAGGCACGCCGCCTGCAGTTTCTTCCTTGCAGAAAAATCTTTCCCAGTGTACTTCTTTAAACTGCTGCAAAATGGTGGCACAGAAGATTTCGGTTTAGGTTTAACTTTAGACGGGCATAGGTACAGGCATTTGGGCATGTTTAGGGACAGAGTTAGAGTTCACGTTAGAGTTACGGCTGTGTGAGGATTCGGGTTATGGTAAGTCTGAGGATCAAATGTAGGGTGAGTGTGAGGTTGAAGGTAAGAGTAGGGTTTAGTGCTTAAGGATGAGCGAACCTATTGTCTCATTTAGGCTTATGGTAAACTTGACTGTTTAGATATGGGTTGGGGTTAATATTTGTGTGAGGGTTAGACAGTGTGCGAGGTTGAGTTGGGGTCAGGCTTACGGTTTGTGTGTTACATCCGTTTTCATTAAGGTTAAGTTTAGCTCTCTGTCTAGTTTAAGGGATTGGTTTACATTAACGGTGAAATTGAGCTATCGATTGAAGGTGAGGGATAGAGTTGTTAGGTTCAGGCGAAGAATGACGGTTAGGAGTAAGGTTAGTTGTAGGGGCAGCTGCATGTTCACATCAGATTTGGGGTTAGGATTAGGGTTAGCCTTAGGGTAGACATACGGTTATGGTTAGGGCTTGCTTTAGGGTGAGCCTTAGGTTAGGGTTAAGTTTAAGGTTAGGAGAATACAGTTAGACCTAGGCTTAGGGTTACATCTCTGTTTAGGTTTACACCTAGGGTTAGCTTTTCACCTAGTTTAGGGTTAGGATTAGGGTTGTTTTTAGGATAGGATTTAGGTATGAGGTCTCATTTAAGTGTTGGATTATTGGAAGTACATCTGCTCTCACTGGTTTTCCTTCACTGTCACAATGTTTCTGAGATTCATGGTTTAAGGGAAAGCTTGCTTCTTGCCGTTTTCAAGGTCAAAAGGCGCTACCGGCAGTTTGTTTTTCCGTCAAACTTACGCTCGCTCTTTGAGAATCTTGGGTCTTTGGGAAAGCCGTGAGTCCAGCAAGTTTGTCAGATTAAGTGTGCCCCAAGCAGTAGGTTCTATCTCTGAGCAATACAGCCCGTGGAATTCCTGGGAATCTGGAACCCTGCCATGAAGTTCAGCCTGGTTGTTATTTTCACACGGAAGAAACTCCTTTGAGGTTCCCATGCCTCTGTACACTGATGCTTCCAGCAACGTCATGTCTCACAGGTCAATAGTGGCTCTTTAAGTTTCACTGGTCTAGGAAAAAGGGTGAAGCGCCTGAGTTCCATTGCTTCACTACTTCATGGCCTGAAGAAGATGTTTATAGGCACATCGGCAAATCCACCGGTGGCAATTCTCTCATATTGTCATTGCGATGGGAAGATTTCTTATTCGTTAGGAAATGTTTTACCATGGAAGACGGGTCCCCACAGAGCTGTCTCTTTTGTGTTGACACTAACTCTGCTGAATTTAGCTGCCAGCATCTGCGTGTCCTCCCTTTCCTTTAAGGTCGATGGAGACGCACGAGAGTAAGGAGAATGGTGAATGGTGGCCGTTCGTAACCCAGAGTCATCAGAAACCGCAGAGTAAATTTTAGGAACGTAGACGAAGGACACCGGAGAAAACTTCTCTCAGGGACTTCAGTGAACTCTGCTTACAATGTTGAGGCCCGACACCCCTAGTGCCTGGGGGCGACCCGTCTCCTGCCCTACGTAGTTTGTTTGAGCGTGCCTCCCTCAGGTGGTGCCTTTTCTCTCCCCGCAATATTGCTCCATGAAACTGCCGATGAAAACTATTTGCCATGGGTATGTCGTTTCACAATATTGGCCTCCTCTTTGAAGAACAAACGCTTTTCTACACGGGTGCTGCCTCCCTGAACTTTCCTTTGTCTTGGCTCAATCGATGCAGATTCCTGTGCTGAATGCGCCATAGAGTGACACAGGTGAGTGCTTGTCAGTATTGCAGGCACACGCAGCAATTTCGTTTTTCCAAGACCCACCTGGCTTGATCAAGGTTGCTTATTCCCGTGAAAACGTTTTTCGTCCAAATTCTGGAGGAGCACCATTGTGCCTCTGGGAGCTACATCAGGGCCTGCTGAACAGAGGCTCCAGCGGTTTCATTTTCGGACTGAAATTCAACACGGAATTGCATGGATCTATGGAAACCGTGAACTGTGGCCGTACCAGATTCTCACATCTTCATTGTCTAATGGAAGCTTGTTTCCCAGGCTGATCCGGCTGGCGCTTCTTTCTGGGCAATGACCATTTAATTGTGGACGTTCAGCCTTCTTCGTAATTCTCTGATACCGGCAAGTTCCCGCGCCTCACTCGGTGGAGGTTTAGGTGACTCAGGACAACTGTCTTTATTTCAGGCGTCTAGAACAAAGAGAATCCACAAAGGTTTGTGATCACGGAGAAAGTAAAGTCCCGTTTCTTTATACTTCCCACTCATGGCCCTTCTAGCATCTGAGGCCAAAGAACTCGTGCAGCATGATATTCTCAGTTCAGGCACGCCGCCTGCAGTTTCTTCCTTGCAGAAAAATCTTTCCCAGTGTACTTCTTTAAACTGCTGCAAAATGGTGGCACAGAAGATTTCGGTTTAGGTTTAACTTTAGACGGGCATAGGTACAGGCATTTGGGCATGTTTAGGGACAGAGTTAGAGTTCACGTTAGAGTTACGGCTGTGTGAGGATTCGGGTTATGGTAAGTCTGAGGATCAAATGTAGGGTGAGTGTGAGGTTGAAGGTAAGAGTAGGGTTTAGTGCTTAAGGATGAGCGAACCTATTGTCTCATTTAGGCTTATGGTAAACTTGACTGTTTAGATATGGGTTGGGGTTAATATTTGTGTGAGGGTTCGACAGTGTGCGAGTTTAAGGGTTGGGTTCAGGCTTACGGTTTGTGTGTTACGTCCGTTTTGGTTATGGTTAAATTTAGCTCTCTGTCTAGTTTAAGGGATTGGATTACATTAACGGTGCTATGGAGGCTACGATTGAAGGTGAGGGATAGAGTTAAGTTAGGTTCAGGCGAAGAATGATGGTTAGGAGTAAGGTTAGTTGTAGGGGGAGCTGCATGTTCACATCAGATTTGGGGTTAAGATTAGGGTTAGCCTTAGGGTAGACATACGGTTATGGTTAGGGCTTGCTTTAGGGTGAGCCTTAGGTTAGGGTTAAGTTTAAGGTTAGGAGAATACAGTTAGACCTAGGCTTAGGGTACATCTCTGTTTAGGTTTACACCTAGGGTTAGCTTTTCATCTAGTTTAGGGTTAGGATTAGGGTTGTTTTTAGGATAGGATTTAGGTATGAGGTCTCATTTAAGTGTTGGATTATTGGAAGTACATCTGCTCTCACTGGTTTTCCTTCACTGTCACAATGTTTCTGAGATTCATGGTTGAAGGGAAATCTTGCTTCTTGCCGGTTTCAAGGTCAAAAGGCGCCACCGGCAGTGTGTTTTTCCGTCAAACTTACGCTCGCTCTTTGAGAATCATGGGTCTTTGGGAAAGCCGTGAGTCCAGCAAGTTTGTCAGATTAAGTGTGCCCCAAGCAGTAGGTTCTATCTCTGAGCAATTCAGGCCGTGGAATTCCTGGGAATCTGGAACCCTGCCATGAAGTTCAGCCTGGTTGTTATTTTCACACGGAAGAAACTCCTTTGAGGTTCCCATGCCTCTGTACACTGATGCTTCCAGCAACGTCATGTCTCACAGGTCAATAGTGGCTCTTTAAGTTTCACTGGTCTAGGAAAAAGGGTGAAGCGCCTGAGTTCCATTGCTTCACTACTTCATGGCCTGAAGAAGATGTTTATAGGCACATCGGCAAATCCACCGGTGGCAATTCTCTCATATTGTCATTGCGATGGGAAGATTTCTTATTCGTTAGGAAATGTTTTACCATGGAAGACGGGTCCCCACAGAGCTGTCTCTTTTGTGTTGACACTAACTCTGCTGAATTTAGCTGCCAGCATCTGCGTGTCCTCCCTTTCCTTTAAGGTCGATGGAGACGCACGAGTGTAAGGAGAATGGTGAATGGTGGCCGTTCGTAACCCAGAGTCATCAGAAACCGCAGAGTAAATTTTAGGAACGTAGACGAAGGACACCGGAGAAAACTTCTCTCAGGGACTTCAGTGAACTCTGCTTACAATGTTGAGGCCCGACACCCCTAGTGCCTGGGGGCGACCCGTCTCCTGCCCTACGTAGTTTGTTTGAGCGTGCCTCCCTCAGGTGGTGCCTTTTCTCTCCCCGCAATATTGCTCCATGAAACTGCCGATGAAAACTATTTGCCATGGGTATGTCGTTTCACAATATTGGCCTCCTCTTTGAAGAACAAACGCTTTTCTACACGGGTGCTGCCTCCCTGAACTTTCCTTTGTCTTGGCTCAATCGATGCAGATTCCTGTGCTGAATGCGCCATAGAGTGACACAGGTGAGTGCTTGTCAGTATTGCAGGCACACGCAGCAATTTCGTTTTTCCAAGACCCACCTGGCTTGATCAAGGTTGCTTATTCCCGTGAAAACGTTTTTCGTCCAAATTCTGGAGGAGCACCATTGTGCCTCTGGGAGCTACATCAGGGCCTGCTGAACAGAGGCTCCAGCGGTTTCATTTTCGGACTGAAATTCAACACGGAATTGCATGGATCTATGGAAACCGTGAACTGTGGCCGTACCAGATTCTCACATCTTCATTGTCTAATGGAAGCTTGTTTCCCAGGCTGATCCGGCTGGCGCTTCTTTCTGGGCAATGACCATTTAATTGTGGACGTTCAGCCTTCTTCGTAATTCTCTGATACCGGCAAGTTCCCGCGCCTCACTCGGTGGAGGTTTAGGTGACTCAGGACAACTGTCTTTATTTCAGGCGTCTAGAACAAAGAGAATCCACAAAGGTTTGTGATCACGGAGAAAGTAAAGTCCCGTTTCTTTATACTTCCCACTCATGGCCCTTCTAGCATCTGAGGCCAAAGAACTCGTGCAGCATGATATTCTCAGTTCAGGCACGCCGCCTGCAGTTTCTTCCTTGCAGAAAAATCTTTCCCAGTGTACTTCTTTAAACTGCTGCAAAATGGTGGCACAGAAGATTTCGGTTTAGGTTTAACTTTAGACGGGCATAGGTACAGGCATTTGGGCATGTTTAGGGACAGAGTTAGAGTTCACGTTAGAGTTACGGCTGTGTGAGGATTCGGGTTATGGTAAGTCTGAGGATCAAATGTAGGGTGAGTGTGAGGTTGAAGGTAAGAGTAGGGTTTAGTGCTTAAGGATGAGCGAACCTATTGTCTCATTTAGGCTTATGGTAAACTTGACTGTTTAGATATGGGTTGGGGTTAATATTTGTGTGAGGGTTCGACAGTGTGCGAGTTTAAGGGTTGGGTTCAGGCTTACGGTTTGTGTGTTACGTCCGTTTTGGTTATGGTTAAATTTAGCTCTCTGTCTAGTTTAAGGGATTGGATTACATTAACGGTGCTATGGAGGCTACGATTGAAGGTGAGGGATAGAGTTAAGTTAGGTTCAGGCGAAGAATGATGGTTAGGAGTAAGGTTAGTTGTAGGGGGAGCTGCATGTTCACATCAGATTTGGGGTTAAGATTAGGGTTAGCCTTAGGGTAGACATACGGTTATGGTTAGGGCTTGCTTTAGGGTGAGCCTTAGGTTAGGGTTAAGTTTAAGGTTAGGAGAATACAGTTAGACCTAGGCTTAGGGTACATCTCTGTTTAGGTTTACACCTAGGGTTAGCTTTTCATCTAGTTTAGGGTTAGGATTAGGGTTGTTTTTAGGATAGGATTTAGGTATGAGGTCTCATTTAAGTGTTGGATTATTGGAAGTACATCTGCTCTCACTGGTTTTCCTTCACTGTCACAATGTTTCTGAGATTCATGGTTGAAGGGAAATCTTGCTTCTTGCCGGTTTCAAGGTCAAAAGGCGCCACCGGCAGTGTGTTTTTCCGTCAAACTTACGCTCGCTCTTTGAGAATCATGGGTCTTTGGGAAAGCCGTGAGTCCAGCAAGTTTGTCAGATTAAGTGTGCCCCAAGCAGTAGGTTCTATCTCTGAGCAATTCAGGCCGTGGAATTCCTGGGAATCTGGAACCCTGCCATGAAGTTCAGCCTGGTTGTTATTTTTACACGGAAGAAACTCCTTTGAGGTTCCCATGCCTCTGTACACTGATGCTTCCAGCAACGTCATGTCTCACAGGTCAATAGAGGCTGATATCCCTAGTGCCTGGGGGCAACCCGGCTCCAGTTCATCGAGAACTCTTCCCACAACGTGATGTTTTTCACTAAGTTTTAAAACTTAACCTGGAAATTGAAGAGGTGATCTGAATGTTAGAAACCCCAGAAGAAAGACGAAAAAAGTAGAGAAACTTCCAATCTTTTCTCAGAAACTGAAAAGAAAATGTCTAATGTCCCCTCTTTCTTTTTTTTATATTTCTTTAAAAAAAACATTTTATTAGGGGCTCATACAACTCTTATCACAATCCATACATATACATACATCAATTGTATAAAGCACATCTGTACATTCTTTGCCCTAATCATTTTCTTTTTTTACATTTTATTAGGGGCTCATACAACTCTTATCACAAACATACATATATATACCTCAATTGTATTAAGCACATCCGCACGTTCCCTGCCCCAATCATTCTCAAAGCATTTGCTCTCCACTTAAGCCCTTTACATCAGGTCCTCTTTTTTCCCCCTCCCTCCCCGCTCCCCTCTCCCTCATGTGCCCTTGGTAATTTATACATTGTTATTTTGTCATATCTTGCCCTATCCAGAGTATCCCTTTCCCCCCTTCTCTGCTGTCCCTCTCCCAGGGAGGAGGTCACGTGTGGGTCCTTGTAATCAGTTCCCCCTTTCCAACCCACTCACCCTCCACTCTCCCAGCATCGCCCCTCACACCCTTGGTCTTGAAGGTATCATCCACCCTGGATTCCCTGTGCCTCCAGCCCCCATATGCACCATTGTACAATCTCTGCCCTAGCCAGTCCTGCAAGGTAGAATTCGGATCATGGTAGTTGGGGGGAGGAAGCATCCAGGATCTGGGGGAAAGCTGTGTTCTTCATCGGTACTACCTCGCACCCTGACTGACTCGTCTCCTCTCCTAAACCCCTCTATGAGGGGATCTCCAGTGGCCGACACTTGGGCCCTGGGTCTCCACTCTGCACTTCCCCCTTCATTCAATATGGTATGTATGTATATATATATATGTATATATATATATATACACACACACATACATACATATACATACATACATACACACACATATATGTCTTTTTTTGCATGATACTTATACCTGGTCCCTTTGGCACCCCGTGATCGCACTGGTTGGTGTGCTTCTTCCATTTGGGCTTTTTTGCGTCTGAGCTAGATGGCCGCTTGTTCACCTTCAAGCTTTTAAGACCCCAGACACTATCTCTTTTGATAGCTGGGCACCATCAGCTTTCTTCGCCACATTTGCTTATGCACGCATTTGTCTTCAGCGATCCTATCATGGAGGTGTGCAGTCAATGGTATGATTTTTTTGTTCTTTGATGCCTGATAACTGATCCCTTTGGGACCACTCGATCACACAGGCTTGTGTGTTCTTCCATGTGGGATTTGTTGCTTCTGAGCTAGATGGCCGCTTGTTTATCTTCAAGCCTTTAAGACCCCAGTCACTATCTCTTTTGTTAGCCGGGCACCATCAGCTTTCTTCACCACATTTACTTGTTCACCCGCTTTGGCATCAGCAGTTGTGTCGGGAGAGTGAGCATCATAGAGTGCCAATTTAATAAAAGAAAGTATTCATGCATTGTTCCTCCTCTTTCTTAAGATTTGCTTCCATCTATTGAGGAATCAATCTCCTTAGGCTGAAAATCAGAGAAACTGTTGGGACACAGAAAGCACAGAGAATGTTAAGAGATTCTGATATTTTAAAAACCTCAGTTAAGAGTGGACATTTATTTTACCATGTTTTCTCATTCCTCTGCATATTTGCTGGAGAGTTAACTTCTCTCTTTATCATGCCATCTCACTTACTGCCAGTAATGACAGTGGAACATGTAGGGTTTTGAGACTCAAAATAGGCAAAGGGTATGAAATGGAACTTGACTGAAGGAGACATTTAAGTTGCAAAAATACAAATATATTAACTCACATTAATCATTGCTGCTATTATTGTTTGTTTGATTGGCATTGGGGTTTTTTTGAAGATATTTTCTTGGAATGGGTGGTTATAGAATAGCCATATTATCTGGAAAGCATTTTAAGCACTTTGATGAAGTCATTTTTCATATCTAAGCTCAATGTGGTGTGATTTTTGGTTTGTTGCTTCCATGGGTGTTCATTGTGCATCACAGAAATACAGAATCATAGAACATGTCAGCAGTTTCTCTGCATAACATGCTAAATGGGACAAATAACACGAGAAGCTGTACTAAATGGAAAACACATCAAGGTTGTAGGAAACTCCGCTAAAAATCTGTGATATGCAGGTGACATAAAGCTACATGTTCTAAGATAGCAGGATTTGAAAACATGTTCTAAGGTGATAGCAGGATTTGAAAACTTACTGATGAAGTTCAGGAATTTCTGCCTTCTCTGTACACCACAATTCAATGTAAACAAAATGAATCTATGGGACAATGGAAAATATGGGAAATAGAGACAAGATTAAAGTTGGGATGGAGTTCATTTTGCATGGATCTACAATTAATATTCATGGAAACCCCAGTCAATGATGCATTTCATTGAGCAAACCTGTTGCACAGAACTCTTCAAAGATTGAAGAGCAAGGATGTCCCTTTGAGGACTGAGATACACCTGGCCCAAGCTATGAAGTTTTCAATTGTCTCATATGCACGTGAAAGATGGAGAATGAATGAGAAAGATCTAAAATTAAACAATGTATTTGAATTATGGTACTGGTGAATAATTTCATGGTGTGATGGACTGCCAGAAGAACAAACAATCATATATTGGATGATGTACACTTGTAATCATTAGTAGAAAGAAGTGAGCATGTTATTACTTCATCTCAAGTACTTTGAACATGTGTCAAGGAAATCAGAACTTGGAAGAGGACATCCTGCTTGATAAAGCATAAGGTCATTTTTAAAAGGATGACCTTTAAGAATATACATTGCCACAGTAACCACAACAAAGGCCTCATACATGAAAATTGTGAGGATGAGGCAAGACCTGTGTTTAATTGTTTTCTCTAGTGTTTCTGTGAGTTCAAACTGATTTGATAGGTCTTAAAACAGCAAAATGCAATGCCAATGGCAAACATTGCACTCCATGGAGAGGAAGTGAACTCATTCAACTTTCTAATTGGAACCAGATTAAGGATACCATTAAATACGAATCTTATTTCATATCATGCTGCAAATCTTAACTATAGCTATCAATCAACAAATGAAAAAACAGAGGCATCCAAATGGTAATAAAGAAGTAAAACTCTCTAAACATAGAAAACGCAAAAGCTTGAGAAGAAAATTATTGCAACTAGTTGGAAGGGTAAGCCATTTCACAAGTTATAAGGTAAACATAGAAAATCAGTTTGGTTCCCACATACCAATAGAGAAAGCTCTTAAAAGAAAATCAGAAAATAATACAATTTGCAATAGCCACCTCAAGCATAAAACAAATTGGAATAAGCCTAAGCAGAGAAACAAAAGTCTCAAAGAAAGAAAACACTATTCCAAGAAACCAAAAGACATACACATCATTCAAATAATGGGTCATAATCATGAGTAAGTAGTAAGCCTTAACTTTGTGAAAATAAGACACTCTAAGCGATCTATCACTTTAATGCAATTCTGAACAAGATACCAGTGTCTATATTTAAGGACATGGAGATTACTAACCAAATTTTAAAAGAAATTACTCAAATTAAAAAAAGAGAAAAAACTTGGCATACAATGTCAAAATGACCCCCACCCCCATACTCTCCCGAACAGTTTCTACTGGAGTTTCCTCTCAATCTGCTCCTAAGCAGTGGGAACAAAATGAACCCAAGACACAGCAGAAGATTTCATCTGTGCTCACACACCCACCTGCTTCTGGTTCCTGGGCCTGAGCTACCCCTGCTGGTATAAGAGCTCTCTTAGTTCAGCCTCCAGCTGTCCTGCATGGTAGGTTGTGTGGGGACTCACATCGACTTTCCCTCTCCTTATCTCCTTGCACAGTGCTTGTCAGTGGTCACAGAGCTCAGCTGCAGGGAGAGCTGGATCTTGGATGTGTGTTGGTCAATGACTATGGTCTCCCAGGGATGGTGTGTATTCGCTAAACCACTCTGACCAATAGAAGTTCCTTCCCATCCACTTAAGGCTTCTCCCAGGGCTCTGTCTGATCCAGTCCCAAGTAACATTGTTGCTGGAGATGGAGTCCCTAGCGATGGTACAGGTGAGAGGGAGAGTCTGTAAAGGCTTCACCACTTGATTGCTTGACTCCTGTAGCTGCATGTGGTGCAGGACCCCTGGAGTCTTATGAAATAAGCATTAAAGGCCCCATATGTCTTTGAATGTGCTGTCATTCACTGCATCTCCCTGCCACTGACCCGATGGGAGACCCAGCACCATCAGGAGGAGGAAGAGATAGGAGGCAGACATTTCTGTATCAAAGGCTCCCTGACTCAGAAGGGTTTGGAATCCCCTGATTGCAGGGCGGTGATGGGGGTGGTCTCATTGAGTAAGAAACCACAACAGGCATTTGTCTAGGAGTGTTCCTGGCTGTTATAGGAGTTTGGGGCTATGAATAGCATACTAAGGTGCAGGCACCTCAGTTCCACAAGAAAGTGTCTCCAGGGATGATTCTTGAATAAAGTTGGATGACAGAGATGGGAGTGATGTGACCAACAGGCATACCTTGAATTAGTAGGCTCTCCAAATTCCAATATTTGAAATTACAAAATCAGAGTTCCAAGGTAGCAGTGTTGTTTGATTTGAACATATGCATCCACTAACTCATGAATTAATTTTTCTTTGTGAGGTCTGAGAGTTATGAACACGCCAGATATTCTTCTGACTGAGGGAAAATCAGAAAACCAAGCAACTGAGCTAGAAATGAACAATCTCTTCTTTCAAAACCAAATCTATTCTGACTCATAGGAACCCTATAAGACTGATTAGAACTCATTGAGCTTCTTCTGACTATAATTATTTACAGGAATAGGCAATGTCATCTTACATATTTACATAGATAGATAGATAACATACGAAATAAACAGTTAATTAAATTATAAAGCAGTACATATGGCTCATCGCCATTCACTCCTATGAGAGAGTTGTGAGACACTGGCAGTCCTTCAAGTCTTGAGGGCTGCTGGGTAGTCCTCTGTAGAGCAATTCAGGCTATCTGGCTACAGGCAGCACACAGCAAGTCAGGTCAACAGTCAGCCAGATGACAGGGTCCGACAGTCCCCAGCTCAAAAGATGTAGATTACAATGGTGTGGAGGATCAGGTCTTGAAGGAACCTCAAATTACAGCGACACAGTCCATGGATTAGGTGTCCCACAGGTAGTGTAGCTTGCAAATTGAGGCAAAGAAAAAGTAAGGTAGCTGCACACTGGTCCGATGATCAATGATCAAAGAGCAAGAGACAAGAGAGGCGAGGCTCTCCGAGCTATTTATCTCTCCGCACTTCAATTAATGTTTTTATTAGCCAGGTTGGCACAATAAACTAACAACCTCAGCTCCCGAGTGATCCCTGCACTCTGAAGAAGAAACATTGAGGTCTTTTAGACTCAGATTTCTGGATTTGTTTGTAGTCCCCATCTCCTCGGGTTGGGCTTGACCGGTCGCTTAATCAAGGTGTACTGCATCTTTCAAAATACTGAAATATGGAAATGATAGAAAATATGGCCTCAAGGAAAATGCAATAGATTTTTTCTCCAGTTGTCTATTGTTGTACACTAAACAGACATGAAACCTTGTAGCTTAAAATCACAAGATCTTTTTGTTTTTCATTTGTTGCTTGACTTTCCTATTTACTCTTATAATGCACATATATGATTTCAGAGGACACTCTCATCTCTGTTGTCTTCTTTGTGTGTATGTCCTTTGCTGTGTTCGATAGTATATGGATGCCCTGCAGTGGGGCACTTGCGTGTGTCCCTGCCTCCTTATAGATGGTCTCTATAGCTCTGGGATTTACATTAGGTCCTTGACCCATCTTGTATTCATTTTTGTACATGGCTGAGGTTTGGGTTGTCTTTCATTCTTCTGAGGGTGACGAGTCAATTGTGCCAACCCCATTGTTGAAGATAACGTCGCTCTCCCTTATACAGTTCCTATGGCCTTTGTTGAAGAGTTGCCTGTATGTGGATGGATTATTTATTAGTTTTCTATTCTATTTCATTGGTCAACATATCTATCATTGTATGAGTACCAGGCTGTTTTTACTGCTGTGGCGGTGTAATACTTTTGAGGTCAGTTTGTGTGAGTCCCCCTAACTTGATCCAAATATTTTTGGGTCCCTTGATTATCCTAGGATTCTCCATATAAAGTGAGTAATTATTTTCCAGTTCTTTAAAGGGTTGAATTGGCATTTGGATCACGATTACATTGTACTTAGTGACAGTACTGGGTAGTTTTAACATTTCCTTGGTATTGGGCCTCTTTATCCATGAACATGGCATATTGAGAATGTGAACAGACTTGCATTGGGAAGCATAAACATTCCTGAATCATGGCATCTTGCTGAACAAGAGAGACAGAAAATAGAGAAGACACAAAGAGGCTTTGGACCAGTGCTGAGTTCGACCTGCACACTTCCTACTAAAGATGAGAGTCATATGGGAGCCACATTCTGTTTTCATATGGTTTGTTCCCTAACTTGCTGCCTACATAACTATAGCCGGGAAATCAATGTCACAATCGGGAAATTCTATGGAAGCCTCTGCTCTCAGTCTGTCCCTTCAGAAGTAACATCACCAAGTCTTTCTCTTCAGGCATCACTTGGTAAGTTTGAATAGCCAGTCTTTCTGATTTAATTCAAATAGCTCACCTCTGGCAGTACCCTGTCGCTCCATCTTCCCTCAATTTCATTAGATCCAAATCACCAAGTTTCCATGAGTTTCATCTGGACCTTGATCCTGAGGACTGCCTGGCAAAATCATTTTACTCCACACGAAAAAAGGCTGATATTTCTGAAGAATATTTTCTTTGTTATGATACAGCTCTTTAAGTGTATGAAATATCAGGGATAGGCAAAGCTGGTAGTATAAACAGGATAGGCAAAGCTGGTAGTATAATCATTAAGAGATTCTCTGAGGGAAACTGCAAGATGGAGAAGAACACCAATATCACAACAGAAAAACAGTCCTGAATGTCCCCATCTGTACCTGCTCCTGGACCTGAGGCTTGACTCTGTGGGTCTTGCGCGCCCCCTGGGGGCCTGTTTCCTCCCTGAAGGGGAGGTTTGTGTCCTGGTTCAGTCTGAATTCTCCTCACTGTGATGGTAGCACAGAAATAAAAAGGCATGTCCTCGAATTCCAGGCTGTTCATATGCAGATGCAGCAGTTCTTGGAGATACAAAAACATCTTGGAGAAGTCTTTGTAGTATGCACCATCACCACTTGACACCCACTGCAGCTCCTTCCCTGGAGCCTGGTGGACACAGATCATGCATAGCTATTGAAGGGCAATCTTGAGGTTGCACTGGAGAATCTCAGAGACCCCCAAGGAACCCCATACTCCACTAGCTGCACCTCACTCTGGACTTCTGCAAACACAGATATCCATGGCAGGAAAACCATCAGACATGTTCACCGTGTCTCCCACTCACACCCAAGCACACAAACTGGTTCATGACAAAATCACCTGTTAAAATAGCAACAAGGACAAGCCCCTTTCAACTAAGAGGCCAGGCTTTCTGTGTTGTGCTCAGTCCTGATCACTGAGTTGGGACTCCTGAGAATCCAGGAGCACTTCCAGAGCTGCAGGGTTGGGGCTGTGTTGGCTTTCATCAGCAGAGGGAGGGGTGGATTTGCATTCCCTCCTACTACATAGCAATAAATGAAGTTGCATGACTTCTGAGATCTGAGGGTTCTGTTCCTAGAACAGATATGAGTGTTTTAAGTGTGTTGGAAAGGGCATGCTGATAATATCCTTGGTAACATGTATTATATTACTGTTCTATGCTAAATTGTTATCATATATAATTCATTTTATTCTTCTACTAACACAATACATAAGATTATATTTATAGATTTCTGGTTTTTAGGAATAATACTACATACAGAGATGTAAAAATGTTTTTTATATCTATGAAGGATTCACAGCATTTCCTTCTTAATGTCCCTTGAGATTTTGGAAGAGGCAAGGTTGAGGTTGTCCTCAGGACTAATAATAAGAGTTGTCATACAAGGAAGGCAAGGGGAAGGTGGGGGAGAAGGTGAAGTTGGGGGGGAAGGGGGAAACTGATCACAATGATCTACATGTAACCCACTCCCTGGTTATAAAACAGAAAAGTGGGTGAAGGTAGATATCAGACAATGTAAGAGATGACAAAATAATAATTTATAAATTATCAAGGGTTCAGGAGGGAGGGGTGAGTTGGGAGGGAAGAGGAAAATAAGCTGATACCAAAGGCTCAAGTAGAAAGACAATGTTTTGAGAATGATGATGACAACAAATGTACAAATGTGCTTGACATAATGGATGGATGTATCTATTATGATTGATAAGAGTTGTACAAGCTCCCAATAAAGTGATTTTTTAAAAAAAGGTCAGTGTTGTAAGATGGATGAGCAAAAATTTCCAAATTAATTCTTAGAACTGCTCTTGCTACCCTTGAAGAATAAGTAGGTACAAAGTCCTAAAGAGTTTAAAAGGGAAAAAGGAAATGTGGCACAAATTCTTTGCCCTTTTTCTCATCATTGCAGTTTTCCATTTTCTTAAAACATTTTCATATGAGCCCTGGTCATTATGCTGAAGCCTTTTAAAATTGCTACAGGACAGGGGTCCTACAGGCAATAGACCAATTATTGGGCAGTTAGCATGTCTTCTTCCCACTAAAGCATCGTGTTCTGAATGAAGGCAGGATTAGAGTTCTGGGTCATGTGGTTGTTGTGGATGGATGGTATGGAGTCAGTTTTGACCCACAGGGACCCTGAGCACAGCAGAACAGAACACTGTCTGGTCCTGCACCGTCCGTTCTCAAGATCCTATGCTTGAGCTGTCTGGGGGACAGATAATTAAGGACAAATGAGGGAGAAATTTATTCATAAGTTTTGAGGGGGAAACCTGGCAGTTTAAAATTTATTATCTAGGAGAAATGGCAGAAAAAGTACAAACAATATAATGAAGCATTTCAAATATGTTTCTTTGTTCTTTGTCCGTTGGCTTGCTTTTTAATTGTGAGGAGCTCAGGCTTTGCTTCTGAGCATTTGCAAAGGAACACTTGAATGGTGTAGATACTTTCTATGGACGTCATTCCTTCATGTCACAGAAGGCTGAGCTGGGACAAGCAATTGCACAGTGTATCTGCATGGAAAACATGGCTCTAGAGAAAAGGCACATTATGGTGTGGCAGAAGGCAGGGACAAGGCTATGTCAGATGGTTGCTGGTGAATTAGAGGAGACGGAGGCTGTCAGGACAGTGCAGTAATGAGCAGTTTGTTATTTTCTGCATCATTCATCTTAGGACCTACCATCAGGGAAGATGTTACTGTGATGGAAACTTCCAGTTCCTTTCATGTGCAAGGACATCGTGGTGAGAATGAGTAGGAATAAACTTAGGGAAGGGGGAACATGGATATCCAGGATGAGGGGGATTCCCTTGTTCTTGGAGTAGAACAGAGAGATAGCAGGGTTGTGAATGGGGAGGCAGGGACAGGAGTGGAGTGCTGGAAACTGTGATACTGGTAGGAAGTCAACTGCAGCCTGCCCCATGACTCCTGGAGATAAAGTGGTCCTGTGACCAAAAAGATGTGCTTTAACCATGCCAAACATTTTCTATGGCCTCATATGCATGTTAAAAAGGCAAAACAGAAAATCAAAAAAGAAAGAAAAAAGTACTAGGCCACCATGGTTTGGAAAAATAACCAAACCAAACCAAATACAAAACCCTGCATATTCTGAAGAATTAAATTTAAAACATAGGATAACTGCTTAAATTTCAACTAAATGATTGTCAGAATACTTCTCAAAGTGTGGTGGAAGGATATACTATTAAATTTCCAGCCAATACAAAAACACTTAATGGTTATCTTTACCCAGACCTCCATCCCTCCATTTCCCCTGAGTCTAGTTGAAAAGTATTTATCTGAGCGTCATGAGAATTCTGACACAGGGACCCCTGAGAGTGTCATTTCTTGTCCTTCAGGGACAGACTGTTGCTGTAAGACAGAATATATTCTCGTGTTACAACATAACTTTTGAAATCAAAGACATAAGGAGTAGGCATATAATTAATATTTTAAAATTAGAGATAGATTCCCTAGGGAACTGTGAGATTTAGAAGAATCCACATGTGACCACAAGCCTTGAAACTCCAGATGCTCCTGCTCTGGGGCTGAGTCCTATGCTCTGTGGGTCCTGAGCACCTCCCTGGAGACCAGTCTCCTCCCTACAGGGGAAGTTTGTGTCTGGGCTCTCACTGAGTTCCCCTCACTGTGTCTCTTGTACAGTAATACATGGACATGTCCTCAACTTTCAGATTATTCATTTGAAGATAAGAGTGTGTTCTTGGAGTTATCTCTGGAGATAGTAAATGGACCCTTCGCGGAGTTGGTGTAGAATATGTACCATCACCACTAATGGCTGCGATCCACTGCAGGCCCTTTCCTGGAGCCTGGCGGATTCAGTGCATGTAAGAGTCACTGAAAGTGAATCCAGAGTCTGCACAGGAGAGTCTCAGAGAGCCACCAGGCTTTGTTAGTTCACCTCCAGACTCCGCTAGCTGCACCTTACCCTGGACACCTGCAAACACAGAGGCACTCTGATTATACAACCCACATGCAAACAATTGCCCTCACAATTTTAAACACACAGAGCAAAGTCTATCACAATTGCCATGTAAAATAGCCAAAAATGAATGCCAAAGTCTGGCCAAAATTCATGGTGTGTCCTATGGACTAGCTCCTGGGCACAAATGGAAATATCAGAGACCCCAGGGACTGGGGCTGTCCTCTGAGATCTCCCACATCAGGGACTGTGGCCGGCTTATCAGCAGGCAGAGAGCTACATTTGCATGTCCCCTGAAATTTGAAGCAGATGAGTAGAGATCATGGGCCAGAGTTCTCCCTCAGACTCAAAGAAACACAAGCACTCTCAAGGGAAAACAGAACTCTTAGTTAGGATTTTTATCAAGCATTGCTTTAATCATTGTATATTATCAATATTTTTGAAAAGTACTTTCTAATTTATAAACCTTATATTACAGACACAACAACCTTTGTGACATAAGAGCTCATACTGCATCCTCTCCCATCCCTTTTAAGAGATGGGTACACATGATTATGATGGGTAACTATAATCTGTTTCTTGTATTACAAGGGAACCTTATTAGATGTTTTTTGTTTTGTTTTGTCTTGTTTTTTTGCTGTCCATGGAATTTCCACATTTCAGTGATACTCTTTAACTTTGGGCCTGAAGTTGATCATAGAATGTGTACAGAAAACATGAAGAATGAAATCTCCTCCCTGGTCCTACTTCTTTTGTCATGATCAGGAAAACTCGATATTGATTATTTAACTTTATCTCCTAAAAGTCACTTTTCTTTTAATTGGCTTACTTAATGTGTTCCTTCCACTTCATTTGAGTTCTTATATTTATTAGTTTCCTCCCCCACCCCCTGCCCTCCTAACTTATGATATAGCATACTCATCGTTTTCTGGTTCCAGTAAATGGAAACAGCAGCCATTAATTAATTCAGTCCAACACAGCCATTCAGGCTATGAAAATCATTAACTATGTACTAGCTATCAATGATACAAATAGCATTTGTATATAAAACAGGTATTCATGAATACATACAATGTCATATTTGCATATGTGTTAAACCAGGTTGTCTAGCGAAACAAGTCCATTGCTACTCATATATGTGTAAAAGATAACTTTATATCAAGAAGTAATTACACATCAATAAAACATCCCAGCCAGTACAGATAAAATTTATAAGTTCAATATTAGCTCATAGGTCTGATATTAGCCCATATGTCTGAATTCTTCTTTTAAGTCACATAGCACATGCAATGATGCTGAATGCAGGATGATCGCAGGCAAGTGGAAAGTCCTGGGGATCCAATGGCAGTGGACGCATCTTCAGGGCTTTGGTTGCCATCACTGTGGCTCCACGTGGCTTGTCAACATGAAAATGAGAGAGAGAGAGAGAGAGAGAGAGAGAGAGAGAGAGAGAGAGAGAGAGAGAGAGAGAGAGAGAGATATCTACCTCTTCTAATGGGAGATTCAAGAAAACACTTCCGAGAAGACTCATAAGAAGGCCACACGCACAAGAAGGGATCACCATGCTTTGATCTGATTGATGGGCTAGAATCCACCCCTTCACCTTCAGTCTTTTATCAAGTTAACATGAAATTGTGTAACTACCACAGCATAAAATCTACAAATGTATAAACAGCGCAATATCTGTGGGGTTTTGTAATAAATATTCACAGAGTGGTCATTTTGGAGGGAACTGAAACTCTAGATGCTAATAGGATGCTCCTTGTTCCCATGCCTCCCCCATTTCTATGGTCTCAGAATTCTTGCCCCTGTCCTTTCCACAACCCAAGTTATCCCCATAGACCAATACCATCATCACAGGGACGTTTGTGTTTGTGATGGTAGTGAGTCCTCTGTTTCCCTCACACATTAATGGACAGCCACGTCCTCAGTGTCATTGAGCTCAGATGCAGGGAGAACAGATTTGAGTCTGTATATTTTTCTGGAGCTTGAGCATCATCAGTTCCTTAAAGATGAGATGTTGTTTTCTGCTATTGAAATATATTGCTCACAACTACTGCAACCTTTTCTGAAGGTTTTGGCAGCTCCAGCTCCAGCAGCATCTAGGCATCAGAGACAGCAAAGCCTATGCAGAGGATCTGTGATGATTTCTCACTCTTGGACCCAAATCTTGGCCAACTAGGAACAGGGAAAATAATCACTGATGACAAGTAATGGAAGCCTCAGTAATCCAGCCCATTTTTGGAATCTTGACACTGCTAGAGAGAAGTAATAGCTAGGCAGAGGAATCTCCACAGGACATTGATGTCCTATGGAAAAGGTCTATGGATCCTAGAGAACCCTGTCTATGATGAAATGCTTTTCACTAGGTTTGAGACTTTACCTGGAAATTGATGAAGTGCTCTGCATATTAGAAGCCCAGGAATAAAGAAGAGAAGTTCCCAATCTTCTCAGAAACTGCAAGTCTGACCCCATCATCTTCTTTGTGCTAACACCAACACCACACTCACTGCCATCAGTGGATTCCGACTCCTAGAGACTCTATATGACAGTGTATTCCATCATGTTGAAAAGCACACTCGACGAAAGGAACTGTGTTACCAACATGACTCCTGCTAGAAACAAACACAGGGCTGCATGACAGTGAAAGGGACCCGCTCTCCTTGGATCAAGCAAGGACTGAGGCAGAAGATTCCCCAAAGAAAGCCTCTGAAAAAGATGGTAGGCATGGCTTAAAGGTTTGGAAATATATACCAACAAGTAAATGTATAGGATTAAGGATGTGAAACATATTTCACAGGGATGGTTACGAATATGCATTAGGGTGAGGTTAAGATTCTTTTTTAAATTAATAAATCTTTTTATTGGGCTCATACAACTCTTATCACAATCCGTACATACATCAATTGAGCAAAGCACCCTTATACATTCTTTGCACTCGTCATTCTCAAAATTCACCTTCCACTTGGGTTCCTGGAATCAGCCCGGTTTCCCATTTTCCCCCTTCCCCTCCCTCCCTGCTCCCCCCTTCCCCCTGGTCCCTTGATAGTTTATAAATAATTATTATATCTTATCTTACACTCCCCGGTGTCTCCCCTCACCCACCTCCCCATTGCCCATTTCCCAGAGAGGAGGTTACACATAGATCTCCAAGATTGGCTCTCCCTTTCTGCACCCCTTCCATCCTGGTGTAGCCACTCCTACCGCGGGTATTGAGGGGTTCATCTGTCCTAGATTCCCTGTGTTTCCAGATACCTACTTCACCGCTGTACATCCTCTGGTATAACCAGGTCCGCAAGGTAGAATTGGGGTCATGATAATTGGGAAGGGAGGAAGCGTTCAGGAACTAGAGGAAGGTTTTGAGTTTCATTGTTGCTACAGTGAACCCTGAGTGACTCATCTCCTCCACACTACCCCTCTGGAAGGGATGTCCAGCTGTCTACAGATGGGCATTGGGTCCCCATCTTGCACTCCCCCTCATTCACGGTGATGTGATTCTCGCCACCACCCCACCTTTGTTGTTTGGGACCTGGTCTCCTCTGCCCTTCACGATCACCTATGTTGGTGAGCTGCTTCTGTGTGGGCTTTGTTGCTTCTGGGCTAGATGCCTGCTTATTTGCTTTCAAGCCTTTACGTCCCCAGATGCTATATCTCTCAGTAGCCGGGCAAGACACAGCTCCTTGTACTTCTTGGTTCCAAGTGTCTTATTTGACCTTTTGGGTGACTTTTGGTTCCTTGACCAAAATTCTTATGTTCCATGTGACCTGTGACCTGAAGGTTGGGAATGTCTTGGTGGACATGTTTGCCTGGCCAGAATGGATACTCATTTGGTGTAGTGGGATATTTTTTTTGTGAGGAAAGAGCTCAACAGATACAGGATATCAGGAAGGGAAATACAGAATAATTGCAGGCAATAAATGAGGCACTCCAACATCCTGTGGCAACATCTCATATCTTAAGGAGAAGTTCCTTGGACAAGCTATGGAATTTACACTGTGACACAACCTTAAGCAGCTTGGGAAATAATCTCTAAGAGAATGTCCAAAGTTCATCTTATACTGTACTCCTTAGCTACTATATTCACAACAAATATAATCTTGTCACAAGGGATTAGTTATCAATGATAACTTTTTCCCAGAAATGGTACATCTATTGTTATTTTTAAAAACTTTATTAGTGGTTCATACAACTCTTTTTTTTCCTCTTATTTTTTATTTATTTATTTTATTTTATTTTATTTTTTAACAATTTATTGGGGCTGATACAATTCTTTTCACAGTTCATACATATACATACATCAATTGTATAAAGCACATCTGTACAGTCTTCACCCTAATCATTTTTTTCTCTTTTCTGCTTTTACATTTTATTAGGGACTCAAACAACTCTTACCACAATCCATACATATACATACATCAATTGTATAAAGCACATCCATACATTCCCTGCCCCAATCATTCTCAAGGCATTTGCTCTCCACTTAAGCCCCTTGCATCAGGTCCTCTTTTTCCCACCCCCCTCCCTCCCCTTTCCCCCCTCCCTCGTATGCCCTTGGTAATTTATACCTCGTTATTTTGTCATATCTTGCCCTATCCGGGGTCTCCCTTCCCCCCTTTCTGCTGTCCCTCTCCCAGGGAAGAGGTCACATGTGGCTCCTTGTAATCAGTTCCCCCTTTCCAACCCACTCACCCTCCACTCTCCCAGCATCGTCCCTCACGCCCTTGGTCCTGAAGGTATCATCCACCCTGGATTCCCTGTACCTCCAACCGTCATATGTACCAGTGTACAGCCTCTGTCCTATCCAGCCCTGCAAGGTAGAATTCGGATCATGGTAGTTGGGGGGAGGAGGCATCCAGGATCGGGGGGAAAGCTGTGTTCTTCATCGATACTACCTCACACCCTAATTAACCCATCTCCTCTCCTAAGCCCCTCTATGAGGGGATCTCCATTGGCCGACACTTGGGCCTTGGGTCTCCACTCTGCACTTCCCCCTTCATTTAATATAATATATATATACACATACATATATACATATACACATATATACACATACATACACACACTTATATCTTTTTTTTTTTTTTTTTGCATGATGCCTTATATCTGGTCCCTTGGGCACCTCGTGATCGCACTGGCCGGTGTGCTTCTTCCATGTGGGCTTATTTGTTTCTGAGCTAGATGGCCGCTTGTTCACCTTCAAGCCTTTAAGACCCCAGACACTATCTCTTTTGATAGCCGGGCACCATCAGCTTTCTTCACCACATTTGCTTGTGCACCCATTTGTCTTCAGCGATCCTATCATGGAGGTGTTCAGTCAATGATATGATTTTTTGTTCTTTGATGCCTGGTAACTGATCCCTTTGGGACCACTCGATCACACAGGCTGGTGTGTTCTTCCATGTGGACTTTGTTGCTTCTGAGCTAGATGGCCGCTTGTTTATCTTCAAGCCTTTAAGACCCCAGTCACTATCTCTTTTGATAACCGGGCACCATCAGCTTTCTTCACCACATTTATTTGTTCACCCACTTTGGCTCCAGCCGTTGTGTCGGGAGAGTGAGCATCATAGAGTTCCAATTTAATAAAAGAAGGTATTCATGCATAGAGGGAGTGTTTGAGTAGAGGCCCAAGGTCCTTCCGCCACCTTAATACTTGACCTATAAATATCGACACAAAGATCTATTTCTCCAACCTCCTATATATATTTGCATGTACATGTCTTTGTCTAGACCTCCATGAATGCCCTTTGACTCCTGGCTCTTTCCTCCATCTCCCTTGACCTTCCTCCTGCCCTACTACCATTCTTCATCGCCACCTGGGCTAGAGTATACCTCTTCTCTAAGCAACCTTACCCTTGATCATTTCCCATCAGGCCTGCCACTCCCCCTTCTCTACCCTTTGGGGTCCCATGTTTTTCCCTTGTCCCTGGGTTTGTTAACACCACTTCCTTACCCCTCCCTACCCCCCACCCAAAGTCCCCCCGGAACTGTCGGTCCCGTTGTTTTTCATCCAGATAGTTCATCCAGCCTGTCCTATTCAGACAGACCTGTGGAGTCACTAACATGCACGAAAACTAGACAGAGGAACCCAAAGCAACAGTATACAACCAGACAACAAAACAACCAAAACAAACCACTGAAAAAGAACAGAACAAAACAGTTCACAAGAGAAAAGCTTGTAGTTAGTTCAGGGATCTTTGCTGGCCCTTAGGAGCGTTTTCCAGTCCAGTCTGTTGGGGCACCACGCCCTGGCCCCAAAGTCCACTTTCAGCATTCCCTGGGGACCTTGCCACTCCATTCCCTTGCTGTTCCGCTGCACTCCCCCAGTGATTTGCCTCGGTGTGGTGGGATCAGGTCAGGTGCAATTCCCACACTGTGTCTCCGGTGCTGTCCCCTGTATTACCCTTAGTCACTGAGGGGCATCATGTCTCATAGTAGGGCCAGCCATGTTGTTCTCTCTGTGGACTGGCTGCTCTACTCAGGAACATCATCATCACGGCCTGGTGGGCCAGGCTGTGCTCCACTCTCTCCTCCTGCCCCTTCATCTGCTCCCGTGTGCTCTGATCAAATATGTCCATCTCCCATAGCTGCAGGGTCAATGTCATCCTTTGGAACAAGTTCTTTTCGGGGGAGGGGCAGGAATCCACTTAATTTATGGTGCTGGGGCCAGCCTCCCAGACCTCTCCACCGGTTCCGTCCTCCACGCCGGGATATTGCATTCACACCTTGCGACACTGGGTTGAAGTCTGGTCCCACTTTCCCTGTGGAGATATAAACCATACCCTCCCCTTGGGTGGATTAATGCCCCATTTCTGTCATGCTGATTGTACTTACCTCAGGGGACTCATGTTGTACCTGTCCCTTTGGGTCTGGCTTACCTCGCTTAACATAATTCCTTCCAGCTCTTCCCATGAAATAACGTGTTTCATGTGCTCATCGGTGCTTTTTAGTGCTGCATAATACTCCATTGTGTGTATGTGCCAAAGTTTGCTAATCCACTCGTCTATCGATGGAAACTTAGGCTGTTTCCAAGTCTTTGCTATTGTGAATTGTGCCGCAATAAACATTGGAGCGCATATGACTGGTCGTGTTTTATTTGCTGCTTCAACCGGGTATATGCCCAGTAGAGGGATGGCTGGGTCGTAAGGTAGATCAATTTCCATTTTCTTTAGGTATCGCCAGATTGCTTTCCACAGTGTCTGTACAAATCTGCACGACCACCAGCAGTGGAGGAGGGTTCCTATTTCACCACAGCCCCTCCAACACTTGTTGCTCTCTGATTTACTGATCTGGGCTAGCCTGAGGGGTGTTAGGTGGTATCTCATGGTTGTTTTGATTTGCATTTCTCTTATGGCAAGGGACTTCGAGCACTTTCTCATATATTTATTGGCCATATTGATCTCCTCTCTAGTGAAAGTTCTTCTCATTTCTTTTGCCCACTTCCTTAGGGGGTTAACTGTTTTCCTCTTTTTGCAGGTCATGATGGTGTTGTAGATTTTAGTAATGAGCCCTTTGTCTGACGTGTCATTACTAAAAATCTTCTCCCAGTCTGTGGGTTGCCTTGTCACCCTCTTGATAAAGTCTTTCGAGGTGCACAGGTGTTTTATTCTTATTAGATCCCATTTGTCGATTTCCAGATCACCTGTGTGTGTCCCCTTCCCTGTTGCAGTGAGCCTATGTGCTCCCTTGGCCAGTGCTCTGAGATTAGTCCCGATTCCCTCCTTAATGGTCCTGATGGTTTGGGGTTTGACTTCTAGATCTGTGATCCACCTTGAGTGTATTCTTGTGCATGGGGTGAGGTAGACGTCTTGTTTCAACTTTCTACATGTGGATATCCATTATTTCCAGCACCACTTATTAAAGAGGGCATCTGCTTCCCACTTGACGTTTTTGGGACCCTTGTCGAAGATCAGTTGTCTATATGCTGATGATTTTACTCCTGGGCTTTCTATTCTTTTCCACTGGTCTGAGTGTCTATCATTGTACCAGTACCATGCTGTTTTGACCACTGTAGCTGTGTAGTAGGCATTAAAATCAGGTAGGGCGAGTCCTCCAATTATGTCCTTCTTCTTGAGGAGTTCTCTGCTAATTCTGGGTTTCTTCCCTCTCCATATGAAGTTGGTGGTCAGTTTTTCCAATTCTTTGAAGAAGGTTGATGGTAATTGGATTGGTATAGCATTGAACTTGTAGAGTGCTTTAGGAAGAACTGTCATCTTTACTATGTTCAGCCTACCTAACCATGAGCAGGGGAGCTTCATCCATTTGTGAAGGTCACTTTTGGTTTCCTGTAATAGGGTTTTATAATTATGCTTATATAGGTCTTTAGTATTTTTTGTTAAGTATATTCCTAGGTATTTCAGTTTGTTCTTGGCTACTGTGAAGGGTACTTCCCTCTTAATCGCCTCTTCCATGGCCCTGTCCGATGTGTATAGAAACCCTACCGACTTCTGTTTATTGATCTTGTATCCTGCTACTCTTCCGTATTCCTCTATTGCTGTAAGTATTCCAACTGTGGAGTTTGGGGGGTCTTCAATGTATAGGATCATGTCATCTGCAAATAACGATCGTTTCACCTCCTCCTCTCCCAACTGGATCCCTTTGATGTCCTTCCGCTGTCTTATGTTGTTAGCCAGAACCTCCAAAACGATATTGAATAGAAGAGGGGACAGGGGGCATCCTTGTCTTGTACCCTTTTTCAGTGGTATTGTTCTTGTCTTTTCTCCATTGACTATGATGTTGGCTGTTGGTCTTTCATAGATAGCTTGTATGAGCTTGAGGAACTTACCTTCCAATCCTATCTTCATGAGTGTTTTGATTAGGAATGGATGCTGGATGTTGTCAAATGCTTTTTCTGCATCTATGGATATTATCATATGGTTTTTATCCTTTTTCTTCTCGATGTGGTGTATGATATTGATGGATTTTCGGATGTTAAACCATCCCTGCATCGCTGGGATGAATCCTACTTGGTCGTGGTGAATGATATGTTTGATGTTCCTTTGTATTCTATTGGCCAATATTTTGTTAAGGATTTTTGCATCTATGTTCATTAGAGATATTGGTGTATAATTCTCTACACTTGTGGGGTCTTTTCCCTGTTTGGGTATCAAAGTAATGCTGGCTTTGTAAAATGAGTTTGGGAGCTTGCCGTTCTTTTCTATGTTATGGAATACTTTGTGGAGGATCGGTGTCAGCTCTTCCCTGAATGTTTGGTAAAATTCTGCTGTGTAGCCATCTGGCCCTGGGGCCTTTTTCCTTGGTAGGTTTTTGATGACACTCTCTATTTCTTCCTTCGCTATGGGTTTGTTGAGGTTCTTGATCTCTGTCTCAGATAATCTAGGGATAGATTGTTTTTCTAAATATTTATCCATGTCTTCCAGGTTTCTGAATTCATTAGAATACAAACCTTCATAGTACTTTGTGATTATCCTTTTTATCTCATTGGGGTCTGTTGTTATTGCCCCCAATTCATCCCTCATCCTGGCTATTGATGATTGTTCCTTTCTATCTTTGGTAAGCTTTGCCAGGGGAGTGTCAATTTTATTAATTCGTTCATAAAACCAGCTTCTAGTTGCGTTAATCCTTTGCATTGTTCTTTTGTCTTCCCACTGGTTTAACTCCGCCCTGATTTTTATTATTTCTTTTCTCTTGCTATTGGAGGGGTAGTTCTGTTGACTCTGTTCTAGTTGTTGGAGGTTTTGTGTTAACATATCTGTCATACGCCTTTCTTCTTTTTTCATGTATGCATTTAGTGATATCAAGCTACCTCTGATAACTGCCTTTGCAGTGTCCCATAAGTTTTGATATGTTGTATGCTCGTTCTCATTAGTTTCTAGAAATTTCCTGATATCCTCTCTGATCTGGACCTTAACCCATTCATGTCGCAGGAGATCGTTGTTTATTCTCCAATTGGTGGCCCTTGCTTTTCTGGGTGCCCTCCTATTAATCTCCAGCTTTATGGCATGGTGGTCTGAGAAAGACGTCTGGATAAAATCTATGTGTTTGAATTTACTCAGGCTGGCCTTGTGCCCCAGCATGTGATCTATTCTTGAGAAAGATCCGTGTGGATTGGAGAAGAATGTGAAACCTTTTGCTTTTGGATGAAAGGCTCTATAGATGTCTATCAGGCCCTGTTGCCTAATTACATTGTTTAGCTCTCTGGCCCTTTGCTGAGCTTCTTTCCCTGTGACCTGTCTTTCTCTGATAGTGGAGTGTTGAAGTCCCCCACTATTATTGTTGTTTCCGTGATTTCTTCTGTCATTTTTTTAATAGTTTGTTTGACGAAATTTGACGCACCATTATTAGGTGCGTAAATATTCAGTATGCTTATTGCTTCCTGGTTTACTGAGCCTTTGAGCATTATGTAACGTCCCTCTTTGTCTCTTTTTATGTTTTGGATCTTGAGATCCATTTTGTCGGAGATTGAGATAGCCACTCCTGCCTTCCTGGAGTTACCATTTGCTTGGTAAACTTTCTGCCAGCCCTTTATTCTCAGCATATGCTTGTCTGCTTGCTTAAGGTGTGTCTCTTGCAGGCAGCAGATTGATGGGTTATGTTTTCTAATCCAATCCTCCAGCCTCTTTCTTTTAACATATGAATTGAGCCCATTTGTATTCAAAGTGATTATTACAATCTCTGGCTTCATGGTTGCCATATTCTGTTTTGTGTTTTGGGTCTTTGCCTATCTTCCTTCATATCAGTGTTCTTCCTTTGAGTGGAGGGTTTCTATCCTGTCCTCTTTTCCATCTGAGACCGTGTTGTCCTGGTACGTGTTGCTGGCATGTTGGCTTCTAGATGGAGATGGGCTATATGGTGGTCTCCTGGTGGTTCTAGTTGGAGCTTGATCTTCTGTCCATAGTGAGTCAGCCAGTATGTTCTGCAGGGTCGGGTGACTTGCAGTATATTTTTTGAGTTCTTCCTTGTCCTGGAAGACCCTTATCTTACCCTCTATCTTAATGGATAACTTGGCAGGGTATAGGATTCTGGGGGAGGCATTTTTATCTTTCAGTTTTTGGAAGATGTTGCTCCATTGTCTCCTCCTCTTCATGGTTTCTGCTGATAAGTCTGAGCATAACCTTACCTGCGCTCCTTTGAATGTGACTGTCTTCCTTTCTCTTGATGCTCGTAGAATTTTCTTTTTCCTCTAAGTTGGATAATTTTACAATTATATGCCTTGGCGTGTTCTTCTTGGTGTTTAGCTTAGCCGGCGTCCTCTCTGCTTCCTGTATGAGAGTCGGATTCTCCTTTGTTAGGTTGGGGAAATTTTCTTCCAGGAATTCCTTTGCTATCTTGGCGGTCGATTTGTGTGTTATGTTGTGTTCCGGTAGACCGATTATTCGAATATTATTCCTCTTCATAGCATCTGTCATTGATCTCAGGCTGTCTTCTGTTTCTTTAATTTTCCTATCTGATTGTTTTTCTCGCTTGCTTCGTTTGGTTTGAGCGTCCTCGAGTTCACTGATACGGTTCTCAGCCTCCTCAAGCCTAGATATAGCTTCTGTGACCTTTTGTGTGGCCTCTGCTACCTCCTCTGCTAGTTTCTGCAGTTCCTTTTGGTGGATAGTATTCATCCCCTCTATTGTGGACTTCATCCCCTCTATTGTGCATTTCATCCCTTCTATCGTTGCATCCTTATTTTGGTTTGCTTCTCTTAGCTCCTGTATTACTGCAAGCAGAGTTCTGAAGATTTCCTTTTGTGGCTGATCTATATCTGTTTCTTCTATGAGTGACGTTAGGTCTGTTAAAGTGCCTCGTTTTTCTGATTTTTTTGTTGGGAGTGATGTGGTCTGTTAATTTTTCCTTGATCCTTTAATAGGCCCCATGCTTCTGGGAGACAGGAGTAACCTTATTGTGTGGAGGCTCAGGCCACTGTGCCGTCTCCTGGGGTGGCTGGGGCGGGCTGCGGCAGGCTTAGGGCTGGCACTGGGGACCCAACAGGGCCCCAGGTGGTGAGAGCTGGGTGGAGCTCACTGACGGCTCCTCAGGGACTGCAAAGTCGAGACCCAGGCTCCACTGCAGGTGGAGTGTTTGATCTGCCCGGGCCGTGAGCGGGCGCGGGGAGGCCCCTTGGATAGCTGCGCAGGCAGCTGCTGGACACTGCAGGGAACAATGGTGTTCGCTCTCCGCCCTTTTGGCGCGAAACCGCAGGGGGTAATGGCGCCGGCAAAGGAGGCTTGGCGCGAAACCGCAAGGGGCAATGGCGCCCTTCCTCTGCTCAGGCTCAGAGTCGCGGCCGCCGGGGTCCCCGCAGCACCCTGGGGAGGGCACCTACTCTTGTGCCTTGCGCAGGGAGGGGCCCTTGGTGGGCAGACTCAGCAGCCCGGGGCGCGGCGCTCCGTGGAAGCTCAGGGTCCGGGACAGGCGCGGGTTGGGCTATGGCTCCTGTTGGCGGGAAGTGCTCAGCGCAGGGTCCCCGCCAGGAGTGGAGCTGGCACACGGAGGGCAGGTGGAGAGGTCCGCGGCAGCGGTGCGGGTGGATGGTCCCCCGTGGGGGTCGCCAGACAACCCGCGGGTCCGCTCCCCTGAGCTTGGATGAATGGAGGGAGGGACGTGGGCCCGAGGGCAGATCACTGCCCTGCGGGGAGAGGGGAACTGCGGGAGAGGAAAGCTTCTCTCCCATGGGGATCCGCGAGTGGGGAGTGGGCCGCTGGAGTAGGGTAGCGTGACCTGCTGCGCCTGTCTAGGCAGGGCAGGCAAGCGGCTCTGGGCTGGCGTCCGGTTTGGGGATGGAGCCTAAGCCGGTCGCCAGTGAGCTCACGGCAGCTTAGTGGCCAGAGATGTCCCACTAGTCCGGTCCTCTTTCACCTAGACCCCTGCTCCAGACAAATACTTGGGGTAGGACTGGGGTGCTGTCCCAGGGGGATATTTCACTCACCAGACTCTTACTATTCAGCTACCTGGTCGCCAATCCCGCTTTGTTTGGAGGAGCTCTCAGAGTATGCGGGTGTCCCTGTCGGCCATCTTCCCCCTACAACTCTTATAACAATCCATACATACATCAATTGTATAAAACACATTTGTACATTCATTGCCCTCATCATTCTCAAAATATTTACTCTCCACTTAAGCCCCTGGCATCAGGTCCTCATTTTGCCCCCTCCCTCCCCTGTACCCCCTCCCTCATGAGCCCTTGATAATTTATAAATTATTATTTTGTCATATCTTGCCCTGTCCAATGTCTCCCTTCACCCACTTTTCTGTTGTCCATCCCTCAGGGAGGCGGTCACATGTAGATCTTTGTAATCGATTCCCCCTTTCCAACCCACCCTCCCTCTATGCTCCCAATATCGCCACTCATACCACTGGTCCTGAAGGGATCATCCTCCCTGGATTCCTTGTGCTTCCAGTTCCTATCTGTACCAGTGTACATCCTCTGGTCATGCCAGACTTGCAAGGAAGAATTCGGATCATGATATGTGGGGGATGGGGGGATGGAGGAAGCATTTAGGAACGAGAGGAAAGTTGTATTTTTCACCGTTGCTACATCGCACCCTGACTGGCTCGTCTCCTCCCCAAGACCCCTCTGCAAGGGGTCTCCAGTGGCCTAAAAATGGCCTGTGGGTCTCCTCTCCGCACTGCCCCCCTCATTTACTATGGTAAAAATTTTTGTTCTGATGATTCCTGATACCTGATCCCTTTGGCTCCTCGTGAGCCTACAGGCTGGTGTGCTTCTTCCACGTGGGCTTTGTTGCATTTGTGCTAGATGGCCGCTTGTTTACCTTCAAGCCTTTAAGACCCCAGACACTTTATCTTTTGATAGCTGGGCACCATCAGCTTTATTCACCACACTTGCTTATTCATCCACTTTGTCTTCAGCGGTTGTGTTAGGAAGGTGAGAATCATAGAATGCCAATTTAGTAGAAGAAAGTATTCTTGCATTAAGGGAGTACTTGAGTGGAGGCCCAATGTCCTTCTGCTACCTTAATTCTAAACCTATAAATATGTGCACATAGATATAGTTCCCCATCCTCATACATTAATATATTTGCATATGTATTGTTTGTTTTCTTTCTTTCTTTTTTAGGAATTTGGCAGTGATTGGTAGATATATATGGGCAAGAAAAGTATATATTACTTCCCTTTTTGTTCCACCTTCCAAAGATCAAACTGGAGCTTCACTCAAAAATTAAAGAGTTTATTGAAGGAACAAAACAATCGAGGAATGGACAATAATAATTGTAAGGATTCACAAAGTCCCACCGTAAAAGTAAATTTTCAGAGTTTAAATGCAGAAGGATCCTGAAACTTAAAAGATTATTCCAATCCCTTGATCTTTACTACGTTTGGCTCAAATGGACAAGGCAATATCAAGGACACTATATAATGATTGAGTCATGTAACAATTTTTATTTGCTTTGCTTTGACTTTAGATATTGGGAGAGAGAGTGAATGCTCTTCCTGGCAGCTTGTTGTGGGAGTAGCTATGCTGACTTTTACTCATATTTTCTACACTTTCAACTGAGTTGAAACTAAAAATTAAAATTGTCGATCACAGGACAGAATGTTGCAAGACCAACCACTTCTATGCAAATACCTTTTACAAGTTCAAACCTGTCCGATAGAGTCACTTTGGGTCACAATCAACTATTTGACAGTGAGAGTTTCCATGTACAATTTAGAAGACACTAGTACACTCTCTACGATTGTAAACAGGGTTTCCATTGAATCTGTTTGAGAGCTGTGGGAACAAAACCAACTCAAGACTCTGGAGAAAGGCCCACCTGTGCTCAGCTCTGAACCTGCTCCTGGATCCTGTGCTTGTTGTTTGTCCTGAGCTCCCCCTGCTGGTCAGTAAGCCCCATGCAGTCCAGCCCCAGAGCTGTCCTGTGAGGGTCACACTGACTGCCCTGTCTATGTCCACCTGCACTGAAATAGACAGATGGGTCCTCAGTGCTCACAGAGGTCAGGGGTAGGGAGAACTGTTTCCTGGAAGAATCAAGGTCAATATTACAGAGATTTATAGTAGGAGATCCCTGTTCACCATGGCCTCTCCCTGGCTGCTGCCTGAATCCAATCAATCCCAAATACCCTCTCCCTGAACCAAGGTCGTCCTATCTCAAGAGGCTTTGGAGTCTCCTCCTGAGGAGGCCACTTTTAACCAGGAAACTATACCAATCATTTTCTTATGAGTATAACTGACTGTTATAAGGTCTGGAACCCATGAGTAGTTTGCGAATGCCACAGCATTACCGCTCCACCAAGAGATTTCTCCAGAACTGTTTCCCACATCAAGTTGAATGCAGGCAAGTGAATGAAGCTAGAAAGCAAGCAAATAACATGTCTACTTATTAGAAAGAAGGAAAGAAGGTCTAATAATATTGGGAATGGATGTGTTGAGAAAGGGCCAGAAAATTTGAGCTGAGCATTTTCTTCAATTTTGACAATGCACCTGCTCATTCTTCAAGGGCATCAAGGACTGAACTCTGAGAATTTCATGAAGAAACTGTACTTAATCTGCTCTATAGCCCTACGGTTAATCATATGTTACACAGTGAGCCACTTAAGAGAAACCCAATCCAGTAAGAGGCGTCAGTGCCCCCATGTGGTGAGATGTTTCCCTGTCATGTCAGTGATCTGTGTTTTTATTCTCACTCTCTAGGAGACAACAGACACTGTATCCTCTGGTGCTGGACTGAGAGATGCCTCTGAGACTCCTGCTCTGCAGCTGCATCAGGCTGAGGGTTTCTGCCCCTCTCAGGAAGGGGGTTCTCTCACCGTGTCTCTTGCACAGTAATACATGTTCTTCAGGCTGCTCCACTGCAGGTACGTGGTGCTGATGGAGTTGTCTGTGGAGATGGTGACTTTTCCTTGGAAGGATGGGTTGTACCTGGTATCAGAGTCAACAGGATAAATCATTCCTACCCATTCCAAGCCCTTTCCAGGTGGCTGCCTAATCCAGTGGCTCCAGCTTCCAGTAAAGCTGTACTCAGATGCCTTACAGGAGATCCTCGAAGATTCCCCAGGTCTTTTCACCTCTGCCCCAGACTGCACCAGGTCACCTGAGCACAGACACCAGTGGAGATAGGATTCAGAGATCAGATATTCCCTCTACACACACACACACCACCACCACCACCACCACCACCACCACCACCATCCCACCACCCCATTCATCTCAAATCCTGTGACGATCCTGACCTTGGAGAAGAGCAATGAGGAGAGCTAGGCTGGCAGAGCCATCTTGCAAGGAGGATGGAAAGGGATCACACTATGGTCCCCAGCTGGATGATGAGGGTGCTTCCCCTGTGGAGGTGGCCTGTGGATCTAAAATGGATGTCTTCACTTTGCATATTTCTTCCCTGCTCTCCATGTCAGACTCCTCCAGTCTTATAACCCTGGAAACCCAAGGTAGGAGGAGGTGCGTGTGTTGGGACTGCTGGGAGGGACAGAACCTGATCCTAGTAACATCCTGCAAAACACACACACACACACACACACACACACACTACCACCACCACCACCACCACCACCACCACCACCACCACCACCACCACCACCACCACCACCACCATCACCACAACCACCACCACCACCCGGCACTGACACCTCACGCATGGAGAGTTTTGCACTGTGGCTCTCCACTCAGTGTATCTCTTAGTCCACACCCGGGGAGGAGTTGTTTCAAACCCAGTGTGAATCTGCAGCCCAAGGAGCCTGGGGCGTCACAAAGGGTCCCTCCTTACTGTCTGTGGGGAATGATGTCCAGATAGAGAGTACCCCTGTCTCCTTAGTGAAGACTTTGCAGAATCTGATTTCCCAAATGGTCCCTTCTTAGTAAACTCTCAGGTACCTCCTAGTACCCAGGTCTGCCCTGTGCTTCCTGCTGCCTGAGAAGAAATATAATCTGTCCCTAAACATTTCTCTGACCTACTCTGATCTAAACTAAAGAAAACAATCAGTGGGTTAACTTTTTCTCTCTCTGAGGAGGAGGCCTTGGGGTTCGGGGAACACAAAGAACCACTGACATAACAGCCCACAAAGACAATGTCCTACGTCTGGGTTTTGAGAGTAGTGACTGGGGACATTAAAACATATGAAGTGCAGCTAATTGTTTCTCCCTTTCCAGAGTGATGATAATTGAAGACAGATGGAAACCATTAGCCCAATGCTGTAATTAATCATAAATTCGAGTCTCCTGAACTCTCAGACCAGAAGAAACATATGGTGCCTTACTATCAGTACCCATTTCTTTGGAAAAGATAGCATTAGAAGGTCTTAGGAAGAGTGGGATAAAAAGTGAAACAATACACACAGAGAGAAACATACACACACACACACACACACACACAAAGAAAAGAGAAAAAAAGAATAGATTTACTGGTTGGTAGACTTGTGGAAGTCCTGAGACTGTGGTTGTCAGCCTCCCTTCAGGTCTGGGACAGAACTCAGCCCTTGGAAAAACTTCCAGCCAAATAACTGACAAGCCTACAAGGGAGCAATAGTCCTGGGGAGATACAATGACTTTAGAACAATCAAACTTCTGTGATTAAAAGGGCAACATTTATCCAGGGAAAAATTCATAATGTTTGGAAAGAAAAGGTAATTGTAACAGGAGTTTGTGTGCATTGCAGTCAATGAAATGAAACAAAAGTGCATGCATTTTTGAATGAACACTAGTCTTCTCAGTATACCTTCATGCAATCCACAAAAAAAAAAGTAAAGAGAAAATAAAATTCCAGCATTTCCCCTCAGTTTTCTCCTGATGAGGAGAGAGCACCCCAGGTTGTGGTTTATGCACTTGGGGTCTCCCAAGAAACAAACAAGGACCCAGAGAATGTGTCCTACTTCCATGCCTCATTCTCCTCCCTCTGTTCTCTGGAGTTGACGGACATGCTAAAAACATCTTAATCTTGGTTCTCAGAGGCAGGAAGAGGACTAAAAACCACGACACAGGGAAAAATGAGATAGGGGAGGCTCCAATTCTGCTAGGAAACCTGTACCTTCCTCATCACACACTGAGTCTTGAATCAGGATCATGTGCCTGTTTGGCCTGAGACCCTGTGCCATGCATCCCAACCTTCCCTTCATGGTGCTTACAATCTGGTCTCACATAACTTTCCTTACCTACTTTTATCTGCATCACCACACGCATCAAATAAGTGATATATTCCTGTTGTGGAGACCCAGTTTCTTAAGAAAATCTCTTGAAGAGTGAGTCATTGTTGTATAACATCCATGTACAACTCCTTATGACACACCTCATGTTGTAGTTTGTGCATTTAGTCTTCAATTTATCTCAAATAGAAAAAAGTGTTATCTGAACACCCTCTGCCTGGACTCAGCCCAAATCCCTGAATCTGAATACACAATGACACTGGAGTTTGTTGATCGAGTTTCTTTATCTCCCTCTCCATCCTTCTATACATTTCCAATCTCTGCTCTATATCTATCTATCTATCTATCTATCTATCTATCTATCTATCTATCTATCTATCTATCTATCATAAATCTGTTAATTGGTCTACCAATCTACTGAACAATTGATTAAGTTATCATCTATTTTCTCTGTATATACTGTCCATATCTTGTATCTATCATCTATTTGTATTTATCTATCTATGTTCCTGTCCTATTTCCATCTATTTCATGCTTAACTTTATTTCTGAAATAAACCTCGGCTTAATGGGAGTATATTTGTTTTGTTCTTGGTGGTGTATGTTATATGTAGGTCATTGATTTTAGTTTACTAGACTCATTTATTTGTTTACTTATTTGATTCTTGATGTCCTTTTGGATCTTCTGTTTCAATGTTAAGTCAATAATTGAACATGTTAAATTGAATTACTCCATTATTTGGTTGCATTATGCTGTTATTTATTTATTGCATTAAAATATTAGCCAGAAGTTGTTTGATATATTTTGAAGAAATAATGACATATTCTCACCACCTATCTGGTAGTTAATTATACTGTGGTGGCTTGTGTTTTGCTGACATGCTGGAAGATATGTCACTCTTATATCAAATGCCAGAAGGGTCACCCAAAGTGAGCAGATTTCAGCAAAGCTTCCAGACTAAGAACAGACAATGCAGAAGGACCCCTCTCCCTCTTCAGAGGAAGAAGCTGCTAAAACCTTATGTATAACTTTGAAGCATGGTTGAATACTGAAAGCCTAGGCAAAGGAAGTAGGAAATTGTTGAAGCTACTTCCAGATGGGCCACTCAGGTTTGAGGGCACTCAAAATGTTACTGAAGAGGAGCTGATTTCTTGAAGTCATCTTGATTTCCATGATGATGTGATTTGGGAGTTGAGCCATCAGGATCTCCATTTGCTGATGGGGCATGCCTCAAGGTAAAGAGAAACAGCTGCAGAAGTCTTCTTAGGAACAGAACTTGTAATTTGCATACTACGGATGTTGGGAAATTGGAAGTGGTCAAATATTAAATGGTATACATGTGTATTGATTGATATCCTAGGCATTAGTGAGCATAAGTGCACTGACCAGTATTGGCCAATTTGATCAGAAAATCATAGGAGTTACTATGCTGGGAACAGCACAGTCAAGAGAATGGCATGGAATTGTCAGAAAGGTTTTGCTAAACCCATCATGAAATACAGTACTCGCTGTGATAAGATTATATTTGCCTTCAAGGAAATCCAATCAATACAACTATTATCAAGGATTACTTGAACAATGCAAGTGCTGCCAAGTTTAGAATATCAACATAACACTAATAAATAAAAATTACGTTTTTATTTGGTTCTTACTCCCCACTTTTTTTGCTGAGATTTCAATTCCATTATTATACATCCTACATGCAATAGGTCTGATTTTAAATATTTTTATACATTTACATTGTATTCCTATGTCATAAAAATAGAGAAAACCCTTGAGGGAAACAGCGAGATGGAGATGCATAACCAGACCACAAAAGGAAACCAGCCCTGAAACTGTCCCTCTGCACCTGCTCCTGAGTGTGTCCTGTGATCTGTGGGTTCTGAGCGCCCCCTGCTGCCCAGCTCCCTCCCAGCAGGGAGTTTGTGTCTGGGATCACACTCACTTCCTCTCATTTTCTCACAGAGTAACAGAGGGTCTTGTCTTTCATTTTCTTACCGTCCATTTGCAGAGAAACTGTGTTCATGTCATTGTCTCTGCAGATATTGAATCAACCCTTCAGAGTCTGCATAGTTCTTAGTGCTGTAACGGAACTATTTACACAAATTGATGAACAAAGCTTACATACCAAGGTATCTTTATCCTCCTCTCTTGAGGGGTGATTTCATTTCACAGGAACGTTATGCTATTTTCAGGGAGTAATTGTCTTTGTTTCCCATCTTGAAATGCGTAACAAGTAAAGAAAGGATTCAGCGAAATATTCGGAGTCCCTGCCTCAGTGAGCACAGCTGCCATTCCCCTGGGTTTTCTGACGCTCTCAGGATATGGGTTTCACAGCGCTTGTCTCACACAGTCAGGTTGCAGTGTCCTTGGACTTCAGGCTGCTTATCCGTAGATAAGCTGTGCTGATGGGGGCATCCAAGGAGAAGACAGAGCCCTATGTGAATCCCTGGATATATGTTGATTTCCCAGTGTGGGTGTTGATCTAGCCATCCACTGAAAGCCTCTTCCGGGTACTTGTCAAACCCTATTCATTCCATCACTGGTGAAGGGGCTCACAGAAGTCCTACAAGACACCTTCACGAATCTCCCAACTTTTTCACCTCAGCCCCAGACTGCACTAACTGCATTTAGGCATGCACACCTGTGTGTGAGGACGTAAACCAGAAAGTGAGGGCTCTGGAGCTGCCACAGTGTTCGCTCCATTCCCATGTCTTATCTTACCCAGGGCGACTGCCAATAGGAAAATGAAGCTCCACAGTCACCCCTTCATGAGTGCACTTTGTTGTCAGTGGTTTAGGAATAACCTATGTGGCAATATCTTTGCTTAATGCTTCCCCAGGGGAATGGCTTCAGCCTTCAAATCTATAGAGCTCTCGTATGTGCATATAATTCACATTCATGAATGTATTCCTGGTCTAAATCAGTGATAAATAATAAGAAGCCTTGATAACTCTAGAGCAGCAATTCTCAACCTTCCTAATGCCACGACCCTTTAATACACTTCCTCATATTGCGGTGACCTCCCAACCACGAAATTATTTTTCATTGATACTCCATGACTGTAGTTTTGCTGCTTTTATAAATCAGATGACCCCTGTCAAAGGTTTGTTCGACCCCCCAAAGGGGTTTTGACCCCATTGAGACTGCTGCTTTAGAGCATCACACATAGTGATAGCTGAGCTGTTCATCTCAAGTGCATTCTGGAATACTGATGGCTAATTGTGGGAATATCTCACCAAGTGAACTCACAGCTGGTCATGACTGGTACAGACGTATCCACGTACACACGTCTCCTATAATTTCATTCACTTCATAGGTGAGAGGTGACAAAAAATCAACTTCCCAAACACTAACACTGACCATTCAAGGGGGTTGTTTTAGGTGAAGTTGATTAGAAAAACAAACCCAGAGAGGTTAAGAGAGCTTTCTATCAAATAGCAATTGTACGTTGAGAAAACATCCAAGCCCAGTCCAGATCAAATCCATAAGCCTGATATTAGGCCATATGTCCAATACTAGTCCGTACATTTCTCTTGACTCACAGAGTATTCAGTGATGATGAGTGCAGGAAGATCACAGTCTAGTGGCTGGAAAGTCTTGTGGATCCAATATCAGTGGAAGCCTCTTGGTGCTGGTGTGTGTATCCATGTGGTTCCTCCAGCTTTCTGCATGGGCCTCCCCACAGGGAGATGAAGCACAGACAAGGTGTGTCCCGCCTCCCAAGAGAGAGGAAATTCTCAGAATCGTCATGAGAAGGCCACGCACACAAGTAAGCATCTTCAGGCTGTGAGCTGATTGACAGGCTAGACTCCACCCCTACACTTATTTATCAAGTTAACATGAAATTATGTAACTGCCACCACGGCTATTCCTCTGGTCTGTGAAGTGCAGTGATTTCTCACCGACTCCTGGGGTTGGGAGAGTCTTACTCATTTTACTGTATCCTCCTCTCTCTCACTTTTAATGTAATGAGCGGGTATTCCTAAATAGCCACCTATGTCTTCCATGAACTTAGCTTTTCTTACTCGTTGAAAAGAATTGAAACAAATGTATCATTTTAGCAGGCATATGCTTATTTCCACTACTCACATAAAAACCAGTCCACAAGAACAAAAAAAATCATAGTGAATGGGGGTGGGGGAGTGTGGAATGGAGACCCAAAGTCCGTTTGTAGGCCACTGGACATCCCCTTACAGAATAGTCTTGGGGAGGAGACTAGCCAGTCAGGGTGTGATGTAGCAACTATGAAACATACAACTTTCCTCTAGTTGCTAAATACTTCCTCCTCCCCCACTATCATGATCCCAATTCTACCTTACAAATCTGGGTAGACCAGAGGATGTACACTGGTACAGATAGGAACTGGAAATGCAGGGAATATAAGGTGGATGATCTCTTCAGGACCACTGGTGTGAGTGGCGACACTGGGAGGGTGGAGGGAGGGTGGGTTGGAAAGGGGAAACCAATTACAAGGATCTACATGTGACCTCCTTCCTACAGGATGGACAACAGAAAAGTGGGCGAAGGGAGACTTCAGAGAGTGCAAGATATGACACAATAATAATGTATAAATTATCAGGGGTTCATGAGGGAGGTAGAGTGGGAAGGAAGGGGAAAAACGAGCTGATTCCAGGGGCTTAAGTGAAGAACAAATGTTTTGAGAATGATGAGGGCAATAAATATACAAATGTACTTTACACAGTTGATATATGTATGGATTGTGATAAGAGATGTATGGACCCCTAATGAAATGATTAAAAAAAGGCAGGGAATAAAATCTTTAAAAAGGTCCACAAAACACAATGGAAGAAAAATTGAAAGGCAACCACTTGAATAATATAAAAGTGTGTAAACTTCAAAAATCATACAAAACATCTTTTAAAATATAAAGGAAATTATCTTTATCACAGTAAGTCTGATATTATTCCATAAATAAATTCAATTATTTTGCAATATATATTTAAGATACATTAACAGGATTAACAAAAGTTGTACATTTTAATTAAAAAATAATATCAGTACTGTGAAAGAAAAAAGAGAGAGAAAACCCATAATATCAGGATATATCACTACAAAATTGGCAAAATGTGAAGAGTATAGTACACATTTTTATGAAAATACTGCCTTGTCTGAATGGTCCTAAAACAATCCAAGAGCTAAGAGCTCATAAGACCCACTAACCTCTGGATGGTTTTCATTTAAAGTCCAGGGGACTGGTTTCCAGGTTTCAGCTGGAAGAACTTGGGTACAAAGCAGAAGGGGTGATAAAATGTTGATCAGGTTTGCTTGATGTTGGGCCATGAGGCACCGCTTGCACTCATCCCCCATAACATCTATTCACATGGAGATTACCACAGCTCTGTGCCTGTGTGCCCACGTTGGGTCCTTTCTGGACCCCTCCAACTCCATTTCCGCTATGGACCCCTGCACTCTCTCTCTTGGCCTGTCTCCTCCTCTGAGTCAGTCATAAGCTCCGTTTTCTGCAATGTGAGTCACGGATGCACGGATGCTGGGAGTCCCTACATGCGGGCATCAGAGAACTGACATGGATTGACATATCAAAATGCCTCCAAAAATCTAGAGAGAGGTGCATTCAGAGAGGCACAGCAGTAATCTGCTTACCTGGATCAGAAACCACTGAAACCATGTATTTAAAAAAATATATGTATATATATATAAATTAAAATGTGATAAATTTCTAGAGGCTGAGTACTGATTACTGAGACTGTGAGAAACCACTGGGACCGGTCATTAGTGGAGCTCATGATCTAACTGTAAAACCTGTTGAGGTTCTCCAGTGAACATTCAAAACAAGTCCTCGTGTTTCTGGCCCTGGAGAAGAAGACCATTCTCAACTTGAAATATTTCACACCAGAGGAAGGTCATTTGTATTGTCTTTCCATAGCTGGGGGTGAAATATTTCTCCTATCAACCACCCACCACACATCTTACCCATGATGCCTACGTTGAGAGTCGGGGGGGGGTAAGGGGGGAAAGAGGAATAGTCAACAGGGATAAACAGTCAAAGGTAAAGAATATGGATACTGCCGTGAAGCAAAGGAACACCAGCCAGTGAAGATATAAACTACAGCACAGGCATGAAGGTCAGAGCCCCACTACGAAGGTCCCATAACAGATTCAGGCTCAATTAGATGATCACACAGAAAATTCCTATTCTCTCACTTCATCACCATCCAGATTCCCAGCATAACAATTGTGGATTACAATTTAGAAAGGTAAAATTCTGCTCCTCTGAGGAGTAAAAATATAGATGTAGAGTGAACATTAACATTTTCTACCTCTTGTCAGATTAGGATAAATCCTCACAAGACTCAGATATGAGAACAAGGGCAATAAATGTTTCCACCGTGCAGAAATAGTAAATAATAAGATGAAATTCTCATTTATCTGAATACATCAATCTCATTTGATTATGACCTTTCTGTGCAGTTAGTTTTTAGTCTGTGTAGCACATTGTGACATCTCAAATTTAATTCATTAGCATCTTTGAAAGTTTTCATGATTCATTTTATATTGAAAAACTGAACAGAGTGATTTTTTCAGTCACACGACCAATCAACATTTTTTAACAAACTGCTGTAGCTTGTCCAACTGAAGTGACAGGACACATGTTTGTGGAAATGGAGTGCTGAATGAAACAGAGTCCTTTTTCATATGAGAGGAGAACATGGGACAAAATGCTCTGCAGAGCACATTGAAATCTGCAAACAAAGAGTGAGAAGACTTAGGAGATGATCGCATTCTAATAGAGTAAAGCAGGTGCAGCAGTGAATAAAGCAAACATAAATAGCAATTAATTTATTTCAAAAACATAATGAAAGTAATGCCTGAAGCCAGATGTCTCAGTAAAATCTGTCAAGCTTTAAAAACAAAGTGAAAAGTGTTTATGATACATAAGTAGCATTATAACGAGCAAATTTGCCATTAATTTGTTGACTCAGTCAATAAACAGTTGACTAAGACTAGAATTCAGAATACTGAGCACCAGAAAAATGACATGAGGTTACTATTATTTAGGGAGAATCCAGACTGCATCACACTTGATAATGAGACGTTTCTTTGCTCCTGGACCCAATTCCTACAGGCATATCTAGGTCAGTCTCTCTAGATCTAAGTTGTGAATTGCTTATATTTGACTTATAGTCCATTCTGCATAATGTGTGAATTAAGTCACTGCCAACATTAATTCAGAACTCTCCTTATTAGTTAGTTGCCAATGTCATAGTTAACTTTACTTTTGAAATTGGAGGAAACATTAACTTTAATATATACCGTGACATTTTTTTTTTAATGTATTGACCATTTTGACTCCAGGTCTACTACAGACTAGAACTGAACCCATATGGTTCCCTAGACTGTAATCTTTGTGGATGCAGCTTGTCAGTTTTCGTGTGCACAGGGACCTGATGGTTGGTGTTAATGGCTCACCTTTCAAATGGCACCCATGAGCTTGAACATTGAGGCACAGGGATTGCTATGTCATAACCTACAAAGATAGGAAGAAACTCAAGTTAAAAAATATATTTAATGAACGTGTAAAATGTTTTCATTGACACTAAGCAAGCATTTTCCAATCTCAGTCCTATCACCCTCTTAACCTGCGCTGAGAAGCCTCAACCTCATTTCTGAGTTGTAAGAAGGAATAAAGGATAAACATGCTTTCAGTGACTTTCATAAAAATGACTTCATTATTTTCAACTTTGTGTGCTCATACACTTGTCTTACTTTTATATTTATGCTTAAGTAAAATAAGCCACGTAATAGATTTCAACAGCTAGATATTGGTGTGTCTATCACTCTACTAATTAAGAAAGTGTTTGTTAAGAGAAGTATGTTCGCTTTCTGTAGAAAACACAGATTTGACCAACCAAGATTGAAGATTGAAAAAAAATAAAATTAGTTCTGGTATGCTCTTAGTAAAACTCCAACATTCATGATAAAATGTACAACAGATACATAATGTTAAATGACACCGAGCTTTAATGTCTCTAGTGCATGTAATAAAATTCCCAGGAAAAATGATAGAGGCATGAGTCTTAAACAGGATTGAAAGTCATCACACGTGTGAATCTCTCTGGATTGGGAAATATCCAAGTCAATATAACCAATAGAATAAATATAATCCAACCATTTTATGTGTATGCTAAGAGAAAAAATAACACCAGGTTATCTTCATAAAAATTTATCAAGAATCTGTCAGGCCTGAGAATGCGTCTTACATTTTGTAAAACTAGAGTGGTCACAAAGGATCACGGAACCCATTCAATTAGAACATCCAATGGCCATAGTGAACTTCCTTTGAACTGAACAATAGTTAATACAATTTCTGCCCAACATACTCCCTCTCTCTCCTTATCTCAAGACCATACAAGTAGTCTTCCAAAAGTTAAAGAAAAAAATCCATTATCATTTAATTACATTTCTCCATGAACTTTTTGAAAAAAAAAAAACAACCTTTGCCTCCTGTTATAGATTGACAGTCCTTCTCTCTCCCCTGGCCTCTTCTGGATTTTCTCTCACACAGGTGTTTCCCCTGGAAAATCTGCACAGATTTTCTCCTGACTTGGTTTCTGCATCTTGCAGGATTGAAATTAACACATGCTCTTTAACAGAGTGATTGATATTGTGGCCATGCTCCTTTGGAGATATAAATGATAACGCATGGATCATAAGTTGCTCAAGTTGAAAAAAAAGAAGGAAAGAAAGAAAATAGAAAAGGACAAATAAGGGTTCAGACCATTGTTGGGTTTGACACACTTCTGCAGGAAGGAGAGGGTCAGATGTGAACCAGATTATGCTTTTATATGTCACTGTCCATACATTACCCACTCAGTAGTCTATACTTCAAAACTCAGAGTTTTGGAATTAGGGAATTGCACTGTAGTCTTTGCCATGAGTCTATTATTTCAGAATCAAATCAAATCACAGGTCTTTCCTAAAGGCATCTCTTTGTTGGTTTGAAAAGTCAGTACTCAAACACATGATTTTATGGCCCCCCTTCACCTCATCTGACTCGAGTCTGATAGAAAATTCTACTGGGGTTTCTCAATGGTTCATCAGAATACTCAATCTGTGATGCCAGAAAAACAGTTTCCATTCTGTTAATGGACTAGTTTTCCTGCAAGTGAAGCTATTTACTTGTTATTCAATGCAACTTTTGAATCTATACATAGTAGGGGTGAACACAGAATAATTCATAGAGAGAGATCCCCCGGGAAAAGTAAGAGATGGAAAAGAATCTCAAAATCACAACAGGAACCCAAAATGGTAGTGAGGGGGGAGTGGCAGGCCTGGTAGGGAATGATCAAGGGCAAGGTTACGTAAAGAAGAGGCATAGCTGTAACCCAGGTGGGGACGGAGCATGGTAGTAGGGCAGGAGGAAAGTCAAGGGAGAAGGAGGAAAGAGCTAGGAGTCAAAGAACATTTATAGAGGTCTAGACAAAGACATGTACATGCAAATATATATATGAGGATGGGGAAATAGATCTATGTGTCTATATTTATAGGTTTAGTATTAAGGTGGCGGAAGGACCTTGGGCCTCTACTCAAGCACTCCCTCAATGCATGAATAATTTCTTATATTAAATTGGCACTCTACGATGCTCACCCTCCTGACACAACTGCTGAAACCAAAGCGGGTGAACAAGTAAATGTGGTGAAGAAAGCTGATGGTGCTCGGCTATTAAAAGAGATAGTGTGTGGGGTCTTAAAGGCTTGAAGATAAACAAGCGGCCATCTAGCTCACAAGCAACAAAGCCCACATGGAAGAACACACCAACCTGTGTGATCACGTGGTCCCAGAGGGATCTGTTGTCAGGCATCAAAGAACAAAAAATCATATCATTGGCTGCACACCTCCATGATATGATCGCCGAAGAGAAACGGGTGCATAAGCAAATGTGGTGAAGAAAGCTGATGGTGCCCGGCTATTGAAAGAGATGGTGTCTGCGGTCTTAAAGGCTTGAAGGTGAACAAGCGGCCATCTAGCTCAGAAGCAATAAAGTCCACATGGAAGAAGCACACCAGGCTGTGTTATCATGAGGTGCCAAATTGATCAGGAACAAGATATCATCAACAAAACAAATCTTACCATAGTGAATGAAGGGGGAAGTACAGAGTGGGGACCCAAAGCCCATTTGTCGGCCACTAGAGATCCCCTCACAGAGGGGTTTAGGAGAGGAGATGGGTCACTCATGGTGCGATGTAGTACCGATGAAGAATACAGCTTTCCCCCAGATCCTGGATGCTTCCTCCCCCCCAATTACAATAATCCGAATTCTACCTTGAGGGACTAGATGGGGCAGAGGTTGTGCACTGGTGCATGTGGGAGCTGGAGGCACGGGGAGTCCGGGGTGGATGATGTCTTCAGGACCAGGGGTGTGAGGGGCGATACTGGGAGAGTAGAGGGTGAGTGGTTTGGAAAGGGGGAACTGATTACAAGGATCATCATGTGACCTCCTTCCTGGGAGACGGACGGCAGAGAAGGCGGGGAAGGGAGACACCGGATAGGGCAAGATATGACAAAATAACAATCTATAATTTATTAAGGGTTCATGAAGGAGGGGTGAGCGGGGAGGGAGGGGAAAAAGAAAAAGAGTACCTGATGCAAAGGTCTTAAGTGGGGTGCAAATGCTTTGAAAATGATTAGGGCAAAGAATGTACGGATGTGCTTTATGCAATTGATGTATGTATATGTATGGATTGTGATAAGAATTGTATGAGCCCCTAATGAAAAGTTAAAAAAAAAAACAAAAAAACCACAACAGGAAACCCACCCTGACAGTCAACCAGCACTGACATCAGACGCTGGTTCCTGTGCTCACTGGATCCTGAGTGCCCCCTTCAACAGCACAGTCCTCTCCCTGCAGGGAGGTTTGTGCCTGGACTCACAGGGACTACCCCGTACTTTCAGTTCATCCTGCTTCTGGAGATGGCAAATCAGCTCTTCATGGAGCATAGGTCTTTGTGCCACCATCAGATAAAATTGTGCAACCCACTGAAAGCCCTCCCCTGGAAACTGACACACATTGGACACACCAGTTGTTACTGAAAGTGAGTACAGAGCCTGAAGGGGAGAATTCCAGAGACCACCAAGGCTTACTCAAGCCTCCCCTAGATTCCATCAGAGTTGTGTTTACATATAGGGGAGGAAAATGAAACTAAATAAAATAAGAATCAAATCAACAAACTCAATTACCCCCTATTGTTATGTTAATTCTAGTTCATAGTGTCCCTGCAAGACAGAGTAGAAATCCTTATGGTTTTGTAGACTGTAAGTCTTTAAGCAAATAAGCAGCTTCATCTGCCTTCCTCATAGTAGTTGATGTGATTAAACAACTCACTCTGCTATCAGTAGATGAGATGAGAAAAATTAGATTGGACTGGCAATTTCTAAAAAATATCCTGATAAGGACACAGGATATGGATCCGTATGCGAGAGAAGAATGTACAGCAGTAGTCAACATCTTTGACTCTGTGGACAGTAGCAAGAAATAATAGTAACATGGTAAGTATATATACAATTACTGTCCCTGAAAAATATTTGAGGAAAATGTCAAATGGGGATCTAATGTGCTGAGATAACTAACTCCAAAAACAAACTGAAAATTTATCTTTGAAAAGAACTAAAGAGAGAAGAGTGACACGGTCTTCAGGAAATATAATGAAAGTCCTAAGCAAACAAGAGAAGGATATTGTTTGGACACAAAATGTGAAATTATCACCTATGAGAATATCACTAATGAGGTTGAAATGTGAAATTATCACCTATGAGAATATCACTAATGAGATTGAATATCACATTTCTTTCAATCTCATCATAAATAAAAAACATCCTATAATCAATGTATCTTACTAGAAAATATGAACATGTTTTCATATATAAACATATAACAGCACAATCAAATCTAAGAAGGTCATTCCATTCCAACACAATGAGCATAATGAGACAAGGTAGAAACATTGCTTCTGAATTCTACCACAAGGTTTGTACATAAGACAGAGTTCTAAGGGCTAGCCCAAGCCAAGTGCAAGAAGAACAAAGCACAAACATTTGTCTATGAGAAAGAAGGTGATTCTCTAATGGGTGATTTTGTATTGAGGTAACCTGATCAACTTACTGGGCATCTGCTGGGTTACACTGACATTTAAGAAAGTTTTTCCTACCTCTCATTTTTTTCCTTCTCTCAGGGTAAGATTTGCATCTTAGCTGAGTGATCTTCCAGCCTCCATGGGCTTCTCTGCACTTTCTCTTTTACAAACATTTCCCCCAATGAAGTGAATGCACTTAATAAACCTTGGTCTTTGCATCATGGGGCTGAGGTGAGCATTTATTTTTTGACCATATGGACACACTTGCATTAACAATTATGTTATACAGGGTTCTCCAGAGAAACAAAACCATAATGCTAATAATTATATATATATATATATATATATATATATATATATATATATATATATATATATATATATATATATATATATATAGAGAGAGAGAGAGAGAGAGAGAGAGAGAGAGAGATAACATAAGAAATAAATAATCTATAAAGCAGTACAAATGGCTCAGTGCAACTCACTCCCATGAGACAGCTGTGAGACAGTGGCAGTACTTCTAATCCTGAGGGCCTATAGAGTAATTCAGGCTGTCCGGCCACAGGCAGCAAACAGCAAGGCAGGTAGGTCACCAACAGCCAGATGACAGGGTCCAACAGCTCAAGAGCTGTATATTCCAATAGTGTGGCAGAGCAGGTCTTGAAGATACCTCAAATTACAGCGACACAGTCGATGGGATAGATGTCCCACAGGTAGTGTAGATTACAAATTAAGGCACAGAACAAGCAAGGCAGCCGCACACTGGTCTAATGATCAAAGAGCAAGAAACAAGAAAGGTGAGGCTCACCAAGCCATTTATCTCTCTGCCCTTTAATTAATCCCACATGTGTTTATCGGCCAGGTAGACACAATAAATTAACTACCTCAAGAGTGTAGGACGATAGACCTATCATTATTTGCTGCCATGTGAAGAGATCGGGTACAGTGTCTAAAATTGAACATATGCAAAGATGTTTTCATAAATGAGACATTCAATTTCATAAACTTGATAATGTATCATTGAAGAGAGTCATTGTGGTGGTTTAACATGGTTAAACTTGTTGACAGGGATGCTCAAAGGGCTTTCCTCAGTTGAATATTATTTTATTCATTGTAATATTGTACTTATTGTATGTGCAAAAATATACTCATATTTTGTAGCCAAAGAATGTGAGGATAAAAAGTTACCCACAGATTTTCCTAATTCCAATAAATGTAAGCTTGAGAAAATATCCAGAAATCAATCTTCTTCAAAATTTTCAAACTGGGCACTGGTATGCATTGACGCAAAACTTTCTTGAACAGGCCAATAATATTGATACAACTAAAATAACTTATCTCTAATTTGGAAAGTCTTGTTCTAACATGGAAACTGTACAGATGAAAATGTATGCTTTACTGAAAATGTGCAATTCGCTACATTTTTATATAGAAAACTCCACAATATTTACACGTTACTTACTTATTTTATACCTTATAAATAAACATACTCATTTTTTCCCAGCAAAAAGTATCAGATAACTCCTAGACACTGTCAATCGGTTTTTTTTGCCATTAACTATGAATGCAAAATCACTTACCATCCGTTGTGAATCCATTGCATTAAAATATCCTCAAATGAGTAATACATTAAAAAGATATAATTAAACCAATACCTTTATATTTGTTTTTTTAATCATTTTATTGGGACTCATACAACTTTTAATCACAATCCACATATACATCAATTGTGCAAAGCATATTTTTACATTCTTTGTCCTCATCATTCTCAAAACATATATTCTTCACTTCAGCCCCTGGCATCAGCTCCTCATTTTTCCCCTCCCTTCCCGCCTCCCTCATGAACCCATTATTATTTTGTCATATCTTATACTGTCCAAGTCTCCGTTCACCCACTTTTCTGTTGTCTATCCCCTAGGGAGGAGGTTATATGTGGACCCCTGGAACCGGTTCCCCCTTTCCACCCCCACTCCCTCCCCTCTCCCAGTATCACCACTCACACCACTGGTCCTGAAGGGATCATCCGCCCTGGATTCCCTGTGTTTCCAGTTCCTATCTCTACCAGTGTACATCCTCTGTTCTTGCCAGATTTGTAAAGTAGAATTGGGATTATGATAGTGTGCATTGGGCGCAGGGGGGGGGGGTGGGGGGGAGAAGAATTTGGAACTAGAGGAAAGTTATATGTTTCATTGTTGCTACACTGCACCCTGACTGGCTTGTCGCCTCCCCTTGACCCTTCCATTAGGGTATCATAAGTTGCCTACAGATGGGCTTTGGGTCCCCACTCCGAACTCCCCCTCATTCACAATGACAGGATATTTTGTTCTTTGATGCCTGCTACCTCATCCCTTCGACAACTCGTGATCACACAAGCTAGTGTACTTCTTCCATGTGGGCTTTGTTGCTTCTGAGCAAGATTGCCACTTGTTTATCTTCAAGCCTTTAAGACCCATATAGTCAATTGGTTTTCATTGGTCATTATGCTCTGCCACAATGTTATAGTGCCCTCTGAGTACGCATAAATTAAAATCGTGAAGTTTTAAGCAGTTAAAACCTGGAGAGAAAACATATTTAAAACGTAAAGGATGATCATGGTTGATCAATGAAAAGTGAAGTTAGCCAAAGAAGTAATTTACTAATGAACAAACCTGGTCTGATAATTGAGATAAAACAAAAAGTGTCATCAAGTATTACATTTTCTAATGGAGCAAATACAGAGAACACAATGGCAGGCTGTGGGCTGTAAGTGTACCCTCATTTGATGTTAAATATCATCCCATTGTCTCTTATTTTTCTTCGGGTTCCCCATTCTCTTTAGGTTAAATTCTTACTTGCTACCATTTAAATGAATATTTGCCTGTGTGCATCTGTGTGTGTGTGCACGCGTGTGCATGTGTATGTGTGAGCAAAGATGTTCCTGGAGCTCCCAAGCATTAGCTAAGAATGCCTCCCTAACGCAACTTAGAGGAATCTACCTAGGGTCTAATCTGCCTTCAGCTGGACTAAACCAAGGATGGCTACATTATGTTGATTTACTAATCATGCTGAAGTAATTACAGGGGATTGTGATTTAACTGCTTTATTTCCCAGCTCACTCTCAGGACCCAGTGAGGCAGATAATTCAAGGTGCTGAAATTGGGGTGGATCGATCTCAGATCAGGCTGTGCTGTGTGGAAAGCCAGTGGATCATCCGTGCTTGAATGTTTTGTGTGTCCTAAAGGTAAGACACCCTGGAACCTGAGCAGGGGGATCTATATTATGACAGGTATCCTCAGCCAGTAGACCTGTAAGACAGGCTCAGGGAAGAACAATGCGTTTGCCTCTGTAAGTCCCTGGGGTTGAACTCAAAGGTATTAATGTCCAGGCCAGCATCAGAGAGAGCTTAGGCGGCTGTTGTTATCAGGAGTAACTCTTCGAGGACTTAGGTCTTCAGAAGTGAAGAGCCCAGTGTGCTGTGAGTGGGGGTTCCTGGCACTGGACATACAGGGTGCCCCTGGAATTGATGCCTTTCCAGCTTGGGGGTGAAGATAGAGTTCCTACTTGCAGTATGTCTTGTGAGCTTAAGATGTTAGCTGACAAGACTCTCAAAGAGACATGGACCCAAATATTTTAGAGTTGCCAGCTCTCACTATTAAAGGGGGTGTGCAAATTCTTCCTCTGAGTCTTTTTACCTAGGGCTGAGAGAAAGGCCAAGATCAATTTTGAAAAGTGGAGTCATGGATTCCAATGTAAGCTCCTTAATTTGCTACCTCCTCCATCTCTGGTGACATGCATGTCCCCTGGGAATGAGGGGAACAAGGGGGTCGATGACAGAATAACCAGTAATTAATTTGTTTTATTTAATGTGGGTTTCACCCTATCCTCCGGGGATAAACCAGGTTAAATGCTGATCTACAAATTAGTGAATAAGTGCTTATTGCACCCTCAGCATCTTGCTTATTGGGTAACATCCCTACATATGTTAGAAAAGACTCCTTGAGACCAAGACGCAAAGATCAGAAATCAACAAGGGGCCCGTGATAGCCCTTGACCATGACGTTGTTTGTCATATTTAAACTCTATATAACTTCTTTATTTTTCTAAGTTCCTTGAACCAGATTCAAATGACTTAAAATTAACTGAAAATATTTTTGTGATTCTTAGGTTTGCCTGCCAACCTACTCAAGTTCTTATTGCTTGCGTAAAATCTGAGAGAGAAAATAGCTCCACACACATAATTAGCAAGATGAGTTTTTGATGGATTAGATTTGGGGTTCTGTTTAGGCTTGTATGTGTATTAGACTCAGAGTCTGTATTTAAGACTAGAACCTATATCCTGGGATTAATCAGTGTTCCAGGTTCAAGAACAATTGCCGAGGAATAGAAATAGGAATTAAGTGTCGTGGGTCAGATGTTCGTGGACATATTAAAGGGCTTTATGTTTTGAAGGTTTAATGCCTAACATATTGTATTTGGAGTTGATTAGAGGCTTATGTGTTAAGGTATAAGGATGTAGAGCTAAGGTTTTAAGATTCTTATTTTCGGAGTTGGGTTTCTCAATTTGAGATTTAGGGTCATTAAGTTAGGTTTAAAGTTATAAAATAAAGTTTACCCTGTTACCTGATTTAAAAACTGGGATAAATGCATTATAGGTTAAGAGAGTATGGTGGTCGGATTGGTTAAGCATGTAAAGACTATTGTGGGTATCAGGATATGCTCAGGGTGTTAGTAGAAGTTCTGGTGGTAAGGGGCTTTTTCATGTACTTAGGGGGGTCAGTGCTTTAGGAAGTTGTTAGTAAGGAAGTTCAGCATGTTAATGTGTAAGGGTTAATGGTTTGGCAGTTGGAGATTAGCAATTAATGGTTAGAGTGTTCAATGCCAAAAATTATTTTTGTGTGTTGAAATGTAGCCTACAACTTTAAAAATATTTAATAGCTGTAGCATTTATGGTATATTTGGAATCTGTTACGTAAAGTATCATTAATTTATGATGATTCGAGGAATTACTATTTCTTCTCTTTGGAAGCCTCTTTTCTTCCTTTTAAAAAGTATTCCTTTTATGATTGGTCCATCTAGAAAATACTGTAGAATTTTTAATACGGTATTGAAAGTGGAAATATATGTTTGTCCTGCTTCTTAAGTGGGGTGTTTTTTTAATGAATATATTAGCACATCGAACTATACCTGTTTCATGTCACAGTTGTAGTTTTTTTACATGAAAAGCCTTTAACATTTTATTTTTTATTTTTTTAACAATTTATTGGGGCTTATACAATTCTTTTCATGGTTCATACATATACATACATCAATTGTATAAAGCACATCTGTACAGTCTTTGCCCTAATCATTTTTTTCTCTTTTCTTCTTTTACATTTTATTAGGGACTCAAACAACTCTTACCACAATCCATACATATACATACATCAATTGTATAAAGCACATCCATACATTCCCTGCCCCAATCATTCTCAAGGCATTTGCTCTCCACTTAAGCCCCTTGCATCAGGTCCTCTTTTCCCCCCCCCCTCCCTCCCCTTTCCCCCCTCCCTCATATGCCCTTGGTAATTTATACCTCGTTATTTTGTCATATCTTGCCCTATTCGGGGTCTCCCTTCCCCCCTTCTCTGCTGTCCCTCTCCCAGGGAAGAGGTCACATGTGGCTCCTTGTAATCAGTTCCCCCTTTCCAACCCACTCACCCTCCACTCTCCCAGCATCGTCCCTCACGCCCTTGGTCCTGAAGGTATCATCCACCCTGGATTCCCTGTACCTCCAACCGTCATATGTACCAGTGTACAGCCTCTGTCCTATCCAGCCCTGCAAGGTAGAATTCGGATCATGGTAGTTGGGGGGAGGGAGCATCCAGGATCTGGGGGAAAGCTGTGTTCTTCATCGATACTACCTCACACCCTAATTAACCCATCTCCTCTCCTAAGCCCCTCTATGAGGGGATCTCCATTGGCCGACACTTGGGCCTTGGGTCTCCACTCTGCACTTCCCCCTTCATTTAATATAATATATATATACACATACATATATACATATACACATATATACACATACATACACACACTTATATCTTTTTTTTTTTTTGCATGATGCCTTATATCTGGTCCCTTGGGCACCTCGTGATCGCACTGGCCGGTGTGCTTCTTCCATGTGGGCTTATTTGTTTCTGAGCTAGATGGCCACTTGTTCACCTTCAAGCCTTTAAGACCCCAGACACTATCTCTTTTGATAGCCGGGCACCGTCAGCTTGCTTCACCACATTTGCTTGTGCACCCATTTGTCTTCAGCGATCCTATCATGGAGGTGTGCAGTCAATGATATGATTTTTAGTTCTTTGATGCCTGGTAACTGATCCCTTTGGGACCACTCGATCACACAGGCTGGTGTGTTCTTCCATGTGGACTTTGTTGCTTCTGAGCTAGATGGCCGCTTGTTTATCTTCAAGCCTTTAAGACCCCAGTCACTATCTCTTTTGATAGCCGGGCACCATCAGCTTTCTTCACCACATTTACTTGTTCACCCACTTTGGCTCCAGCCGTTGTGTCGGGAGAGTGAGCATCATAGAGTTCCAATTTAATAAAAGAAGGTATTCATGCATAGAGGGAGTGTTTGAGTAGAGGCCCAAGGTCCTTCCGCCACCTTAATACTTGACCTATAAATATCGACACAAAGATCTATTTCCCCAACCTCCTATATATATTTGCATGTACATGTCTTTGTCAAGACCTCCATGAATGCCCTTTGACTCCTAGCTCTTTCCTCCATCTCCCTTGACCTTCCTCCTGCCCTACTACCATGCTTCATCGCCACCTGGGCTAGAGTATACCTCTTCTCTAAGCAACCTTACCCTTGATCATTTCCCATCAGGCCTGCCACTCCCCCTTCTCTACCCTTTGGGGTCCCATGTTTTTCCCTTGTCCCTGGGTTTGTTAACACCACTTCCTTACCCTCCCTACCCCCCACCCCAAGTCCCCCCGGATCTGTCGGTCCCGTTGTTTTTCCTCCAGATAGTTCATCCAGCCTGTCCTATTCAGACAGACCTGTGGAGTCACTAACATGCAGGAAAACTAGACAGAGGAACACAAAGCAACAGTATACAACCAGACAACAAAACAACCAAAACAAACCACTGAAAAAGAACAGAACAAAACAGTTCACAAGAGAAAAGCTTGTAGTTAGTTCAGGGATCTTTGCTGGCCCTTAGGAGCGTTTTCCAGTCCAGTCTGTTGGGGCACCACGCCCTGGCCCCAAAGTCCACTTTCAGCATTCCCTGGGGACCTTGCCACTCCATTCCCTTGCTGTTCCGCGGCACTCCCCCAGTGATTTGCCTCGGTGTGGTATGATCAGGTCAGGTGCAATTTCCACACTGTGTCTCCGGTGCTGTCCCCTGTATCGCCCTTAGTCACTGAGGGGCATCATGTCTCATAGTAGGGCCAGCCATGTTGTTCTCTCTGTGGACTGGCTGCTCTACTCAGGAACATCATCATCATGGCCTGGTGGGCCAGGCTGTGCTCCACTCTCTCCTCCTGCCCCTTCATCTGCTCCTGTGTGCTCTGATCAAATATGTCCATCTCCCATAGCTGCAGGGTCAATGTCGTCCTTTGGAACAAGTTCTTTTCGGGGGAGGGGCAGGAATCCACTTAATTTATGGTGCTGGGGCCAGCCTCCCAGACCTCTCCACCGGTTCCGTCCTCCACGCCTGGATATTGCATTCACACCTTGCGACACTGGGTTGAAGTCTGGTCCCACTTTCCCTGTGGAGATATAAACCATACCCTCCCCTTGGGTGGATTAATGCCCCATTTCTGTCATGCTGATTGTACTTACCTCAGGGGACTCATGTTGTACCTGTCCCTTTGGGTCTGGCTTACCTCGCTTAACATAATTCCTTCCAGCTCTTCCCATGAAATAACGTGTTTCATGTGCTCATCGGTGCTTTTTAGTGCTGCATAATACTCCATTGTGTGTATGTGCCAAAGTTTGCTAATCCACTCGTCTATCGATGGAAACTTAGGCTGTTTCCAAGTCTTTGCTATTGTGAATTGTGCCGCAATAAACATTGGAGCGCATATGACTGGTCGTGTTTTATTTGCTGCTTCAACCGGGTATATGCCCAGTAGGGGGATGGCTTGGTCGTAAGGTAGATCAATTTCGATTTTCTTTAGGTATCGCCAGATTGCTTTCCACAGTGTCTGTACAAATCTGCACGACCACCAGCAGTGGAGGAGGGTTCCTATTTCACCACAGCCCCTCCAACACTTGTTGCTCTCTGATTTACTGATCTGAGCTAGCCTGAGGGGTGTTGGGTGGTATCTCATGGTTGTTTTGATTTGCATTTCTCTTATGGCAAGGGACTTCGAGCACTTTCTCATATATTTATTGGCCATATTGATCTCCTCTCTAGTGAAAGTTCTTCTCATTTCTTTTGCCCACTTCCTTAGGGGGTTAACTGTTTTCCTCTTTTTGCAGGTCATGATGGTGTTGTAGATTTTAGTAATGAGCCCTTTGTCTGACGTGTCATTACTAAAAATCTTCTCCCAGTCTGTGGGTTGCCTTGTCACCCTCTTGGCAAAGTCTTTCGAGGTGCACAGGTGTTTTATTCTTATTAGATCCCATTTGTCGATTTCCAGATCACCTGTGTGTGTCCCCTTCCCTGTTGCAGTGAGCCTATGTGCTCCCTGGGCCAGTGCTCTGAGATTAGTCCCGATTCCCTCCTTAATGGTCCTGATGGTTTGGGGTTTGACTTCTAGATCTGTGATCCACCTTGAGTGTATTCTTGTGCATGGGGTGAGGTAGACGTCTTGTTTCAACTTTCTACATGTGGATATCCATTGTTTCCAGCACCACTTATTAAAGAGGGCATCTGCTTCCCACTTGACGTTTTTGGGACCCTTGTCGAAGATCAGTTGTCTATATGCTGATGATTTTACTCCTGGGCTTTCTATTCTTTTCCACTGGTCTGAATGTCTATCATTGTGCCAGTACCATGCTGTTTTGACCACTGTAGCTGTGTAGTAGGCATTAAAATCAGGTAGGGCGAGTCCTCCAATTATGTCCTTCTTCTTGAGGAGTTCTCTGCTAATTCTGGGTTTCTTCCCTCTCCATATGAAGTTGGTGGTCAGTTTTTCCAATTCTTTGGAGAAGGTTGATGGTAATTGGATTGGTATAGCACTGAACTTGTAGAGTGCTTTAGGAAGAACTGTCATCTTTACTATGTTCAGCCTACCTAACCATGAGCAGGGGAGCTTCATCCATTTGTGAAGGTCACTTTTGGTTTCCTGTAATAGGGTTTTATAATTATGCTTATATAGGTCTTTAGTATTTTTTGTTAAGTATATTCCTAGGTATTTCAGTTTGTTCTTGGCTACTGTGAAGGGTACTTCCCTCTTAATCGCCTCTTCCATGGCCCTGTCCGATGTGTATAGAAACCCTACCGACTTCTGTTTATTGATCTTGTATCCTGCTACTCTTCCGTATTCCTCTATTGCTGTAAGTATTCCAACTGTGGAGTTTGGGGGGTCTTCAATGTATAGGATCATGTCATCTGCAAATAACGATCGTTTCACCTCCTCCTCTCCCAACTGGATCCCTTTGATATCCTTCCGCTGTCTTATGTTGTTAGCCAGAACCTCCAAAACGATATTGAATAGAAGAGGGGACAGGGGGCATCCTTGTCTTGTACCCTTTTTCAGTGGTATTGTTCTTGTCTTTTCTCCATTGACTATGATGTTGGCTGTTGGTCTTTCATAGATAGCTTGTATGAGCTTGAGGAACTTACCTTCCAATCCTATCTTCATGAGTGTTTTGATTAGGAATGGATGCTGGATGTTGTCAAATGCTTTTTCTGCATCTATGGATATTATCATATGGTTTTTATCCTTTTTCTTCTCGATGTGGTGTATGATATTGATGGATTTTCGGATGTTAAACCATCCCTGCATCGCTGGGATGAATCCTACTTGGTCGTGGTGAATGATATGTTTGATGTTCCTTTGTATTCTATTGGCCAATATTTTGTTAAGGATTTTTGCATCTATGTTCATTAGAGATATTGGTGTATAATTCTCTACACTTGTGGGGTCTTTTCCCTGTTTGGGTATCAAAGTAATGCTGGCTTTGTAAAATGAGTTTGGGAGCTTGCCGTTCTTTTCTATGTTATGGAATACTTTGTGGAGGATCGGTGTCAGCTCTTCCCTGAATGTTTGGTAAAATTCTGCTGTGTAGCCATCTGGCCCTGGGGCCTTTTTCCTTGGTAGGTTTTTGATGACACTCTCTATTTTTTCCTTCGCTATGGGTTTGTTGAGGTTCTTGATCTCTGTCTCAGATAATCTAGGGATAGATTGTTTTTCTAAATATTTATCCATGTCTTCCAGGTTTCTGAATTCATTAGAATACAAACCTTCATAGTACTTTGTGATTATCCTTTTTATCTCATTGGGGTCTGTTGTTATTGCCCCCGATTCATCCCTCATCCTGGTTATTGATGATTGTTCCTTTCTATCTTTGGTAAGCTTTGCCAGGGGAGTGTCAATTTTATTAATTCGTTCATAAAACCAGCTTCTAGTTGCGTTAATCCTTTGCATTGTTCTTTTGTCTTCCCACTGGTTTAACTCCGCCCTGATTTTTATTATTTCTTTTCTCTTGCTATTGGAGGGGTAGTTCTGTTGACTCTGTTCTAGTTGTTGGAGGTTTTGTGTTAACATATCTGTCATACGCCTTTCTTCTTTTTTCATGTATGCATTCAGTGATATCAAGCTACCTCTGACAACTGCCTTTGCAGTGTCCCATAAGTTTTGATATGTTGTATGCTCGTTCTCATTAGTTTCTAGAAATTTCCTGATATCCTCTCTGATCTGGACCTTAACCCATTCATGTCGCAGGAGATCGTTGTTTATTCTCCAATTGGTGGCCCTTGCTTTTCTGGGTGCCCTTCTATTAATCTCCAGCTTTATGGCATGGTGGTCTGAGAAAGACGTCTGGATAATATCTATGTGTTTGAATTTACTCAGGCTGGCCTTGTGCCCCAGCATGTGATCTATTCTTGAGAAAGATCCGTGTGGATTGGAGAAGAATGTGAAACCTTTTGCTTTTGGATGAAAGGCTCTATAGATGTCTATCAGGCCCTGTTGCCTAATTACATTGTTTAGCTCTCTGGCCTCTTTGCTGAGCTTCTTTCCCTGTGACCTGTCTTTCTCTGATAGTGGAGTGTTGAAGTCCCCCACTATTATTGTTGTTTCCGTGATTTCTTCTGTCATTTTTTTAATAGTTTGTTTGACGAAATTTGACGCACCATTATTAGGTGCGTAAATATTCAGTATGCTTATTGCTTCCTGGTTTATTGAGCCTTTGAGCATTATGTAATGTCCCTCTTTGTCTCTTTTTATGTTTTGGATCTTGAGATCCATTTTGTTGGAGATTAAGATAGCCACTCCTGCCTTCTTGGAGTTACCATTTGCTTGGTAAACTTTCTGCCAGCCCTTTATTCTCAGCATATGCTTGTCTGCTTGCTTAAGGTGTGTCTCTTGCAGGCAGCAGATTGATGGGTTATGTTTTCTAATCCAATCCTCCAGCCTCTTTCTTTTAACATATGAATTGAGCCCATTTGTATTCAAAGTGATTATTACAATCTCTGGCTTCATGGTTGCCATATTCTGTTTTGTGTTTTGGGTCTTTGCCTATCTTCCTTCATATCAGTGTACTGCGTTTGAGTGGAGGGTTTCTATCCTGTCCTCTTTTCCATCTGAGACCGTGTTGTCCTGGTACATGTTGCTGGCATGTTGGCTTCTAGATGGAGATGGGCTATATGGTGGTCTCCTGGTGGTTCTAGTTGGAGCTTGATCTTCTGGCCATAGTGAGTCAGCCAGTATGTTCTGCAGGGTCGGGTGACTTGCAGTATATTTTTTGAGTTCTTCCTTGTCCTGGAAGACCCTTATCTTACCCTCTATCTTAATGGATAACTTGGCAGGGTATAGGATTCTGGGGGAGGCATTTTCATCTTTCAGTTTTTGGAAGATGCTGCTCCATTCTCTCCTCCTCTTCATGGTTTCTGCTGATAAGTCTGAGCATAACCTTACCTGCGCTCCTTTGAATGTGACTGTCTTCCTTTCTCTTGATGCTCGTAGAATTTTCTCTTTTTCCTCTAAGTTGGATAATTTTACAATTATATGCCTTGGCGTGTTCTTTTTGGTGTTTAGCTTAGCCGGCGTCCTCTCTGCTTCCTGTATGAGAGTCGGATTCTCCTTTGTTAGGTTGGGGAAATTTTCTTCCAGGAATTCCTTTGCTATCTTGGCGGTCGATTTGTGTGTTATGTTGTGTTCCGGTAGACCGATTATTCGAATATTATTCCTCTTCATAGCATCTGTCATTGATCTCAGGCTGTCTTCTGTTTCTTTAATTTTCCTATCTGATTGTTTTTCTCGCTTGCTTCGTTTGGTTTGAGCGTCCTCGAGTTCACTGATACGGTTCTCAGCCTCCTCAAGCCTAGATATAGCTTCTGTGACCTTTTGTGTGGCCTCTGCTACCTCCTCTGTTAGTTTCTGCAGTTCCTTTTGGTGGATAGTATTCATCCCCTCTATTGTGGACTTCATCCCCTCTATTGTGCATTTCATCCCTTCTATCGTTGCATCCTTATTTTGGTTTGCTTCTCTTAGCTCCTGTATTACTGCAAGCAGAGTTCTGAAGATTTCCTTTTGTGGCTGATCTATATCTGTTTCTTCTATGAGTGACGTTAGGTCTGTTAAAGTGCCTCGTTTTTCTGATTTTTTTGTTGGGAGTGATGTGGTCTGTTGATTTTTCCTTGATCCTTTAATAGGCTCCATGCTTCTGGGAGACAGGAGTAACCTTATTGTGTGGAGGCTCAGGCCACTGTGCCGTCTCCTGGGGTGGCTGGGGCGGGCTGCGGCAGGCTTAGGGCTGGCACTGGGGACCCAACAGGGCCCCAGGTGGTGAGAGCTGGCTGGAGCTCACTGACGGCTCCTCAGGGACTGCAAAGCCGAGACCCAGGCTCCACTGCAGGTGGAGTGTTTGATCTGCCCGGGCTGTGAGCGGACGCGGGGAGGCCCCTTGGATAGCTGCGCAGGCAGCTGCGGGACACTGCAGGGAACAATGGTGTTCGCTCTCCGCCCTTTTGGCGCGAAACCGCAGGGGGTAATGGCGCTGGCAAAGGAGGCTTGGCGCGAAACCGCAGGGGGCAATGGCGCCCTTCCTCTGCTCAGGCTCAGAGTCGCGGCCGCCGGGGTCCCCGCAGCACCCTGGGGAGGGCACCTACTCTTGTGCCTTGCACAGGGGGGGGGCCCTTGGTGGGCAGACTCAGCAGCGTGGGGCGCGGCGCTCCGTGGAAACTCAGGGTCCGGGACAGGCACGGGTTGGGCTATGGCTCCTGTTGGCGGGAAGTGCTCAGCGCAGGGTCCCCGCCAGGAGTGGAGCTGGCGCTAGGCTGCCAGGGGCTGGCGGGGGCTGGCGTGGGTGGGAGGCCAGCGTACGGAGGGCAGGTGGAGAGGTCCGCGGCAGCGGTGCGGGTGGATGGTCCCCCGTGGGGGTCGCCAGACAACCCGCGGGTCCGCTCCCCTGAGCTTGGATGAATGGAGGGAGGGACGTGGGCCCGAGGGCAGATCACTGCCCTCTGGGGAGAGGGGAACTGCTGGAGAGGAAAGCTTCTCTCCCAGTGGGGATCCGCGATAGGGAGTGGGGAGTGGGCCGCTGGAATAGGCAGGACAGGCAAGCGGCTCTGGGCTGGCGTCGGGTTTGGGGATGGAGCCTAAGCCGGTCGCCAGTGAGCTCACGGCAGCTTAGTGGCCAGAGATGTCCCACTAGTCCGGTCCTCTTTCACCTAGACCCCTTCTCCGGACAAATACGTGGGGTAGGACTGGGGTGCTGTCCCAGGGGGATATTTCACTCACCAGACTCTTACTATTCAGCTACCTGGTCGCCAATCCCGCTTTGTTTGGAGGAGCTCTCAGAGTATGCGGGTGTCCCTGTCGGCCATCTTCCGCCTTTGACATTTTAAAACTAAATTATTTTATTGGGGCTCTTACAGCTCCTATTACAATCCACACATCAATGATAACTTGTACAATTGTATATACATTGCCATCATCATTTTCAAAATATTTTCGTTCTACTTGAGCCCTTGGTATCAGCTCCTCTTTTTTTCCCTCCCTCCACCACCTTTCTTCCCTCGTGACCACTTGATGAATTTTAAATTATTATTGTTTTCATATCTTACACAATCTGCTATTTTCCTTCACCCACTTCCTGTTGTTCATTCCCCTGGGGGAATGTTATAAGATGATCTTTGCAATCGGTTCCCCTTTCTCCCCCTTGTGGCCCCATCTTTCTCCTACCTTCATGGTATCATTACTCCCATTATTGTTCTTAGGGGTTTATCTCTCCTGGATTCCATGTACTATGTTGAGAGCTTTTATCTGTACCAGTGTACATACTCTGGTCTAGCCAAATTTGTAATGTAAAACTGGGGTTATCATAGTGAGGTGGAGCAAGCTTTAAAAAACGGAAGGAATGTTATATGTTCCATAGGTGCTATACTGTACCCTGGGTGGCTCATCCTTTCCTTGTGACCCTTCTGTGAGAGGATGTTCAATTGTTTACAGATGGACTTTGGGTCTCCAATCTGACACCCTTTGTTCCCATTGATATGATTTTTTGTTTGGGGTATTCTGATGCCCGATACCTGATCCCATGAACACCTTGTGGTCACACAGACTGGTGTGCTTCTTCCATGTGGGCATTGCTGCTTCTCAGATAGCCGGCCTCTTGTTTAACTTCAAGCCTTTAAGATTCCAGTCTCTATATCTTTTGATAGCCAGGCATCACCAGCTTTCTTCACATTTGCTTATACACCCTTTTTGACTCAAGCAATTCTGCTGGGAAGATGAGAATCACAGAATGCCAGGTTATTAGCTTGCATTGAGGGAGGACTTGAGAAGAGGCCCAATGCCTTTGATTTTTAAATGTTCCTATTTTGTTTCTGTGCCTACTTAGACAGTTGACCCTCTTTTCTGTCAATGGGCTTATTACAGTGCTAATTTTCTCATGTAAAATGGGCTCTGGGACAAATTTCAATTCATCGTGGTATATAATCATTTTAATATGTTGTCTGAATCTGTTCCAAATATTTTAAAGAAATTTTAGTGTATATCCATTATCAGTATTGGGTTACAGTTTTCTTGCAGTATCATTATCTAACATTGGTGTCAGAGTATTTACTGGTCTGATAGAAAGTATTGGTAACCAAGGACTCAAGTAGAAAGAAAATGTTTTGAGAATGATGATGGCAACAACTGTACTAATGTGCTTGATACAGTGGATGTATATATGGATTGTGATAAGAGTTGTACGAACCCCCAATACAATGATTTTTTAAAAAGAAAGTATTGAAGTAGTGGTAAGTGTCCTCTCACAACCATTGTTATATCTACACTCAATAACTTGAACTTAAACTACAAAACACTAAAGCGGTGTTTATTCATACCATCTCAGTACTCCGTATTAAGCTTTAATCTATGGTCTGTTTATGCTAGAAGTTTCTCCTGGGATTTTACTTCAATTCAATTGATTATAGCCCTTGCAAGCAACCTAAAACTCATTCAACTACCATTGATTCCAGGAACTGGCTGGACCCTCTGATCTTCCAGCTGACTCCTCATTCTAGAGGACTACATGATTTACACTCCCCTTGCCAGGAAAATAGTGACTAACACCTAATCATTGTGTGATGCCTGCAAAACAGAGCCCCAGTTTGGGAAAATACTCTGCCATATGACATGCTGTATGGATCTTAGAAAATGTCCTACAGCTCACCTCCAGAAGAATGTTATAAATCAATGAGGGGCAGCAATTTCTCAGTGAGTTTTGCATCACCTTTATTTTATTAGTTTTTTTTTTAATAAAAGAAACCCATTCTTTTTTTTTTTTTAAGGAAAACTTGACTTGCTTTATTTAGCTTCCAATTTCTGGGAGGCTCAAGAATTAGGATAATTCTGGACAACAGAAGACAACAAGACTGTGCTTACAGAGCTCGTTCTGCCATTCCTGTCTGTAGGACCACCGTTTAATTGTCGCCCTCCCTGTGACATGGTGTGCATGCACATCTGATAGTCAAAGTACAGTATACTCTACAACCAAGCACCACATTCTGTAACTCAACAAGCAAAGGGAGCACACGCAACGTCAGCATCTGGCAGTATTTTTTGGAGAGGAAAAAAGGTAACTAAAATGGGTTTAAATTAACACCATGAAATCACATCTAATATTTGATACTACATGATTCAATACAGCTATACAATTATACAAAATGTGTTGACATCAAAGAATACAACCAAAATTAAGATAGCAAACAAAACCTATATAATATTTTTTGTACAGGAAAATACTTTTGAAGTATGCATGTAACTGCCCATTCTTTTAAAGAAAATATACTACAAGCAAAGTTATCATCCTCCAGAAAAATCACACAGCATTACTAAGCATATCCCCCAAAAGTGTACAATATGCACTCTTGGAGAATACAAAATTAAAAAATTGTAAGCAACAGGTGAGATCCATATTTATAAAAATGTGAAAAGAAGTTCCGTTTTTAGTACTGTCATATAACGAATTGTCTTTTGATGCGAAGTTCATGAACTGTTCGCCTGCTGGGAGTACACTTTACAAAAACACTATTTTTTTTGAAACGAGATTACGGAGCAAGATAGGGTATCTTAACAATGTCATCTTAATAAAGTTTGTGTTTTTAAAATGTTTACTACTTTATCAAAACATGTCCCTTAGGTATGTAGGATTCATTTTTAAAATTCTTTCCTGGAAACAATCTACAAAGGAGAGGCGCGTTGTCTGCCAGTCACTTCTGGAAAAGGCTTCTGGAGCTGAGAAGGAGCTACCTTCTCACGGTTTCTCACTGCTTGTTTTTGGCCTTAGCGTGTATTAAGATGTGAGATTTCAGGTCAGTAGACTCAGCAAACTTCTTGTTCACCTAGGGCCTGTCTCCCACGTGGATCTGCACGTCTGTGCACAAATTGAAGTCCAGGGAAACCGCTTCCCACAGCCTTCAAACTTATACTGAAAGGGCTTGTCTCCAGTGCGAAGCAGTTGGTGTCGTTTAGCTTTGAGCTCTCGACAAAAGCCTTGCCGCACTCGGCACAGAGGTGGACGCAGGGCCATGGGTGTCCAGGTGCCTCCTCCTGGCTGAGCTGTCCCTGAGCACCTTCGGGCAACCTTTGTGAGGGCAAGCTATTGTTCTCGGAGCATCATCTTCTTGAAATTTTCTTGGCTTCATTCTGGCAAATTCTGCTAGCTGTTTGGGGTCCAAGAGGTTGATGCCGGGGATCCCTCCGGGCGGGAGCATCTTTCCCATCATGTACTCCGATTAGTCAGGAGGGGAGTTCTCCCCAATGATCTGCTCCCCAGCCAGTCTCATGGTCAAGACCTTTTTTTCATCTGACGACCATAGGGTGACAGAGAACTGGTCCTCCAGCGTCTTGATTGATCTGCACCTGCTCATGCTCCCACTTCTTGTTGCCCGCATCGCCCCTGCCGGTGCCGCCGCCCCACAAGAGCTGTCGCTACCGCTGCTCTTGAGGCCGATGTAGTCATCGTCGTCCTCTTCGCCAATGCTGGCTGGCGCTGGAACTGGGATCGGGATCTGGCCCTCGAAGCCTTCCTCGGCGCCGACCACCAACTCACGTGTCTGCACCAGGATCGCCTCCTGGTGGTGGTGCACCTGGCTCGGGTCCACGGTGACCGGCGGCTGTAGCGCGATCATGGACTGCTGCTGCTGGTGGTGGTAGCCGGTGTGCCCATGGCCGCTCCCGCCTCCGCGATCGTCCCAGTCCACGTCCTCCTCGCCCACCACCGTGGTCTCGATGGTCTCCACCTGGATGGTCTCCACCTCGATCTCACACAGCTCCACGATCTCGGCTGGCATCTCCGGGCCGTCCATGGCGCTGTAGAGGGTGTTGCCCGAGGCCATGGCTCCGGGCTCCGGGCTCCCGGCTGTACCAGGAGGCGTCCCGCAGCGGGGAAGGAAGGCAGAGGGAAGAACGCAGTGAGTGGGCAGGGCCCATTCCTTCTTTTAAACTAGAACTTAAATTCCAGTGAATGTCTCCTGAGCTTTTGTGCATTTGATGGCATGGAAATAACTTTTGTAAACATAACTATTTAGCATTTTGTGCACGCCTTGGGTGTTGATTAGTAATTTCTGAGGCTCTTGTTGTTGATAGTTCTGATGGTGTCCATTCTATCTTACAGGGACCTTGTGCACAAGGGAATGAAACTCTGCCCACCCCTGCAGCATCCTCACAGTTTAGGATGAACCCATTGCTTCAGTCACTGTGTCAATCCATGTAGTCGAGGGATTCCTATTTGTCACTGCCCCTCTAATTTACCAAAAAAAAAAAACATCCTTCTCCACGGACTGGTCACTTCTGACAACATGTCCAAAGTATTTAATGTGAGCTCTCACTTCCTACCCTCTAACTAGCACCCTGACCTTACTTCTGCCAAAACAGATTTGTTTGCCTATTTGAATGCCCATGCACTATAATTCAACCACATTCATTCTTCTTATTTCTCCCTTATTCAATGTCCCACTTATATATGCATATGCGGTAATCGGCAATGCCATGGTTTGGGTCAGATAAACCTAGTCCTCAAAGTAACATCATTGTTTTTCAACACTCTAAAGAGGCTTTGTTAGGCAGATTTATCCAGTATAATGCATCTATTGAACTTATTATCACCTTTTAGTTCTTTTGTAATTTTCCATAAGCTGACAGTCTTTCCAGAAGAAGTTAATACTTAGTCAAGCTTAGATTAAGAATATTGATCAAGGAGGGAGCTGGAAGCCCACCTTCCTCTGAAACCAACCTGTCTCAGAGCCCTGAGCTGGAAGGCTGTCCCTAAGACCTAGAGGAATGATGACGTGGAGATTCCAGAAATGCATGGTGTCTGGGCATAAGAGAGTCTAAAACAAATTGTGCATCTGTTTATTACCATGACTTGCAGATCAGTTTTAGAGGGGCCCTAAACCTTACCCTTTATCCTAGGACTGCAACCTCACACCCCTCTGCCTTCAGAAACACCCTGGGGGTTACAAAAGGGCTGTGCCAATGATGTCCAACTAGCCACTCAGACTAATGCTACTCTCCTTTATCAAAGCACAGCCTCTCCCCACCACACTCATTTTGTTTTCCTCGCTCCAAGTTCCTGGTTAAGCATGTTTCACAAACTCCAGCCCAGACACTAGCTAATTCAGTCTCCCTAGAAGACCAAGACTATGGATGGGATATCCTAGAACCCAAGACAATAAGCCGTCTCCTTGTTTGTGTCGTTTTTCCTCTGTCAACATTACTTAGAGAGCTTGAAACCCATGCTCTAGTCCAAGATGACAGAATGGATGATAAGTCATCTCTTTCCTTAATCCATTTCATGTGCTTTTTTAAAAAGATAATTTTATTGGGGACTTGTAACAATCCACAATTCAATTGTATCAAGAATATTTGTACATATATTTCCATCATTCATTTCTAAACATTTACTTTCCATTGAGACCTTGGTATCAGCTCCTTTTATCCCCTCTCTTCCTCTCCCCCCACTCTTGTCACCCCTTGATAAATATTAAATTATTGTTATTTTTGTATCTTGCACTGACTGCTATCTCTCTTCTCCCATGTTTTGTGTGTTTATCCCCGGGGTGTGTGTGTGTGGTTATGTGTCTATCATTGTGATTGGCTCCCCCTTCCTCCCCTCCCCTCCCTGCCTTTCGCTTCCCCGACTGGTATCAATACTCCCATTCCTGTTCCTAGATTCGGTATGTTGTGAACTCGTATCTCTTTTCTGTACCTGTGCACATGCTCCAGTCTAGCCCACAGGGAAAGGCAGAATTGGAGTCATGATAGTGGGGTGTGAGGAAGCCTCAAGGAACCTAATAATATTTGTGTTTCATCAGTGCTATCCTGCCCCCAGGTTGACTCATCCTTTCAGTGTGACCCTTCTGTAAGGGGATGTCCCATTGTTTACAGATAGAGGTGGCGTCTCTACTAAAACCCCCCTCATTCTCAGCAATGTGTTGGGGGGTTTTGCTTGCTTCTTTGTGGTCTTATGAAGCCTATTACCCTATCTCTTTGACACCTCATGATCACACAGGATGATGAGCTTCTTCCATGTGGGTCCATTGCTTCTCTACTAGATAGCCTCTTTTAAACTTCAAGCCTTTAAAACCTCAGATAGTATATATTTTGATAGCCAGGCACTATTCTCCTTCACCACATTTGCTTACGTACCCATTTTGTCTTCAGTGATCATGCTGGTATGGTGAGCATCAAAGAAGGTCAGGTTGTTAGAATAAAGTGTTCTTGCATTGAGGGAGGGCTTGAGCAGAGTCCCAAAGTCCATCTACTATCTTAGTGTATTGCCTTATAAATATATGCATGTAGGTCAAGATCTCTATTTTCAGAATTAATGTATTTACATATGCACAGACCTATGCTTATACCACTATCCATAGCTTTGCTTCCTAGATCTTTCTTCTGTTTCCTTTTACCTTCCTCCTTACCCTACCATCATGCTTGTCCTTCTTCCACCTATTAGTAATTCCTCTCAACTAGATTGCTGTTGCTTCATCTGCTGTCTAAAAGTGGTCATAACCCCAGGCTTGCAGAGACCCTCTGAGAGCTAGTCACAAGACCTCACCCTGGAGTTCCCCCGTGCTGCTGTGCACCTTGTGCCTACAGTCTAGGGATTTGCATTTCTCCTCCACAGGCAGGAAGAGAGTGACTGCATCAGCCATTACCTTCCTTCATCTCATGTACTTTTAAGCTTCTTCCCTCATTCACCTTGACTCTTAGTATCATCTGTCTACCTACACCTTGTCATTCCTTATTGGTAATGTGCTGTCTTTCACAAAAGCCATAACATTGGGCATCCTTAAACACAAGAGCTGTAGAGACTAGAAAATACACCTCCCTCTGGGCTTTTGTTCTTGTTAAGGTTGTCTCTGCCTTAGCCAAGTCCCCCTAGTATTTTCTGCTTTATTTCATTTTATTTATTGTTGTTCACCTCTAAAACATCTTTCAGTGGTTGCCACACTCTACTGTGGTACCACACTCTATTACTGTGGGCTTCTAAATGTGCTCCACTAACCATACACATTTGTTCACACACTATAAATATTATACAGTTTCCATGGGATACAAGGAGTTTGAAGCAGGATGAACTTTGACGAAATACTCAGAATCTGTTGAATGTCACAGTAAGAGAAACATTTACAGTGGTATCAACACATAAACGTACAGTAATTAGCTGGATGAGATAGTGGGAAAAAAGAAACATGAACAAGTGTGTGACTACTACTTAAAATACATATAAATAATTTCTGATTCTTTAGTTAGATGATCATTAAAATATTGGGGGGATTTTCTTTAAAAATCTTTCTAAGTTCTGGAAAGCAAGGGGTTGTTTGTGTTATATTCAGATAATGAAGTATAAAAATAAACTAAAACATAAATGGAAAGAAATAATTCTAAATGGGCAACTGATTATAAGGCTCTACATATAACTTCCTCCCTGGGGGATGGACAACAGAAAAGTGGGAGAAGGGAGACGTCAGACAGTGTAAGATATGACAAAGCAATAATAATTTCGAAATTATCAAGAGTTCTTTAGTGAGGGAGGTAACGGGAGGGAGGGGGAAAACTGAAGAGCTGATGCAAAGGGTTCAAGTAGAAAGCAAATGTTTTGAGAATTATGATGGCAACACATGGATGTATGTATGGATTGTAAGAATTGTATGAGCCACCAATAAAATGGTTTTTAAAAAGAGAAATAATTGTTACTAGAAACAGTGCACAATAAATAACAGCAGCAACAAAACCATTGATCACATATCACACTTTTCTAAATTATTTTTAAAGCACAATACTAGTGTTTTAATGGCACAAAAACAATTGACACAGTGAGTTTATTGTTGTGCCTGAAAAATCACCTAAGGTAATATCAAATTCATCTGTGTGGTTTAATGCTGTAGGACAACCTTTAACAATGTAGATCTATACTCAACCTAAGCATTTACCTCCCAAGTCTATACAGTACTTCAGATTCACTGTTTTCATTTTGGGAAGACCTGGAATCCATTCATCCTCTGAGATAAAGAAATATCTCCTGTCTGACATGAATGTCAACTAAGGGGGCTGAAGAAAAGAGGAGAGTACCCTAAATTTAGAGGGGGTCCTCTATTTAATGCAAACACTCAGATTGGAGCATGGTTTTGAGGCCACAAGGAAGCACTTAGGGTAAGAAGTACAGGCCAAGAAACTGACTTGCCCTACTCAATATTATCTACTGCTAAGTTTCAGGTCACAGATTTGCCAGAGAGAAATATCGTCCAGTTGAGGGAGCTAAAACCTGGGAATACTATCTTTCACGTTTATGCATGACAAGGGAAGATTTCAACATTTGGCTGGTGTGTGAACCAAATTCATTCAACCTACTCCAAACTTTCTAGACTTCTGCTTCTTGTATGTAAAGAATGCATCAATTTGACTTCAAGAAGCTTGAGCTTCAAAATGGTATTAAAGATGCCTAGGGTATTTTCATTATCCAGATAAAGGTTAGATAGGACTTGTTGGGAACACTATGTCCAATAGCTGAGGGTTGTCTATAATGTAAGAGCATGGCAGGGGAGGGGAACAAAGACGGGGCTTCATAAAGCTTCGTGATAGCTATTGCTATCAAATGTATATATGGTATAATCCACTGGATTACTGGGATGATCTTCCTTATGTAATTTAGGCCTGGTTATGTAAGGCGTCAACCTCATAGTTTGGGACTTGGTTCATTGGGATGGGCAACAGAACTTCCTGTGTAGAGTCTGGATATAAAGCTCTACCAGAGGACATGGGTTATCCGATTGTCTAGTGTCAGAATTTCTTCAGCCCTACAGTTTTCTTTCTTCACTTCATGCAGTGAAACATTTTCTATAGGTTTCTAAAAATGGGATATTGAGCTCTTTCACGGTTTAGAAATGTAATAGTCTCAGGACTTCATTAACAGAATGAATCTGATGGCAATGTATCCAGTTGGTCAATATGTGGGAATTACTTTTTATTGATGGTGATACTTAGACTGGTAGACACACTACTCATTCGTAATGACCCTTTGCACAACAGAAGGAAATCCTGCCTAGTCTTTCACTATTTCCACAATGCCTGCCATAATTAGCCCCTGTATTGTTAAACTACACCCTATGGTTAAAATACAGCCATTGAATGTGGTTCTATTTTTTGGTTAAACTTCACAAAAACAACCATGTTTTTTTTCTCTGGACTATTCCATTCCTGTAATATGTCTCATGTCTGAGGGAATGATACCTCAACGTCTTTGATTTTAATGACATTTTTCCTGAACTTCTTCGAAGAGACTAAAAACAAAAAAGTACAAACTCACTGTGATAGAGAGGACTGAAATTCATAACAGCCTAATAGGAGAGGGTGGAGCTGTCCCAGTGGGTTTCTTACACTGGAACTATGTGTGGGAATAGAAAGCCTTATTTTTCTCCAGTGAAGTGGCTGGAAGTTTCAAATTACTGACTGAGCAGTTAGCAGCCAAATGTTTCATTAGTGCTCCTTCCAAGATAATTTTTTTATTCTTCTTCCTGTCTGTGGTATATTCAATATTCTGCACAAATAAAAAATAAAATAAATTAATATATAATTTTACTCATTGTCCACTTTTAAAAAATGGATATGTTGTAATGAATATACCATGGTCTGACTTGAGCCAAGCTCCCCATGTTGATTTCAACACTTCAAGTGGATCCTTTATAGAAGATTTTCTCCAAAAAATATGTTTTTGGATTTATTGATAGTTTTTGCCACGGATTATGGATCCAAATAAAATAAAAACCTTTTTTTTTCACTGTAGCAATAATGAAACTCACAACCTTCTTCTAGTTCTTAAACACTTCCTCTCACCCCATTATCATGATCCCAATTCTAACTTGAAAACCTGGTTAGACCACAGGATGCACAGCAGTGCAGATTTGAACTGTAAACACAGGGAATCCAGGACAGATGAACCCCTCAGGACCAGTGGAGAGAATGGCAATTCCGGGAGGGAAGGGGAGGTAGAAAGGGGAAAGCTATCACAAAGATCTACATATAACCTTATCTCTGGGGGATGGGCAACAGAAAAGTAGGTGAATGGAGACACTGGGCAGTGTAAGAGAAGATAAAATAATAATTTATAAATTATCAAGGGCTCATGAGGGAGGGGGGAACAGGGAGAGAGAGAAAAAATGAACAGCTGATGCCAAGGGGAAAAATCATATCATTGTGAATGATGGGGAGTTAGGAGTGGAGACCCAGACCCATATGATTGTCATTGGTTCCCTCTTTTTATCCCACTTTCCCCTTATCCTTATGGTATCACTACTCTCATTATTTGTCCTGATGGGTTTATCTCTCCTGGATTCCCTGTGATTCCAGTTCTTATCTGTACCAGTGTACATCCTCTGGTCTAGCCAGATTTCAAAGGTAGCTTTGGGATCATGGTAGTAGGGGGGAGGAAGAACAAAGAGCTGGATGAAAGTTGTATGTTTCTTCAGTGGTATATTGCACACTGACTGGCTGCTTTCCTCCCCATAACCCTTCTGTAAGAGGATGTCCAGTTGCCTACAGATGGGTCTTGGGTCTCCACTCTGAACTCCCCCTCATTCACAATGATATGATTTTTCCTCTTTGATTCCTGATACCTAATTCCACTGAAAGCTTGTGTTCACACAGGCCGGTGTGCTTCTTCCATGTGGGCTTTATTGCTTCTGAGCTAGATGGCAGCTTGTTTATCTTCAAGCCTTTGAGACCCAGATGTTTTATCTTTTGATACCCGGTTATCTTAAGCTTTCTTTACCACATTTGCTTATATACCGCTTTGTCTTCAGCAATCCTGTCAGGAAGGCAAGCATCATGGAATGCCAGATTAATAGAACAAAGTGTTCTGGCTTTGAGGGAGTACTTGAGTAGAGGCCCAATGTCCATCTGCTACCTTAATACTAAACCTATAAATATATGCACATCATCATATATAAATATATTTATATATATACATGCCTGTATTTAGCCGTCTATAAATGCCCTTTGCCTCCTAGTTCTTGCCTCTATTTCCTATTCCTTTCCTCATGTCCCACTCTCATTCTCAGCCTTCATTTGGGGTTCAGTAATTCCTCTTAGTTACTTTGCCCTTTTTCAAGCCCTTCCTGGCCTCCCACTCCCTCCTTGCCATTGATTTTGGATCATTTGTTGTTCCTATGCCCCTGGGTTTGTAAACACATACTTCCTTTCCCATACTCCCCCTCTCCCAGATAATCCCGGAACTGCCGATTCCATTGTTTTTCCTCCAGATTCTTTGTCCCGCCTAACTTATCTGGATAGACCCACAGAGATAATAATATGCACAAAAAATAATACAGCAAAAAAAGCAACAAAAGAAACAAAACAACAACAAAAAGAAAAGCCTATGAATCAGCAGTTCTCAACTTGTGGGTCGTGACCCCTTTGGGGGGGATCGAATGCCACTTTCACAGGAGTTGCCTGATTTATAACAGTAGCAAAATTACAGTTATGAAGTAGCAACAAAAATAATTCTATGGCTGGGGGGGTCACCACAACATGAGAAACTCTATTAGAGGTTCCTGGCATTAGGAAGTTTGAGAACCACTGCTGTAATAGTTCAGTCTCTTTGTTGACCTTTAGGAGTGTTTTCTGGTGGAGTGTGATGAGGTGCCACTCTCTGGCCCCAAAGTTTATTTTTCATATTACCTTGGGACTCAATGCTCTGCTCCCCTTGCTGTTCTGTCACACACCTTTAGTGTTTTGCCTCGGTGTCGTGGGGTCAGATTGGACACAATTCCCAGTGTCTCCAGTGTTGTTCCCCATAGTGCTATGGGTCAGTGAGGGATGTCGTGCCTTGTAGTGGGGCCAGCCCTATAGTCCTCTCTCTGTATTGACTGTTCTGAGCTGGGATATCGTCCTCAGGGCTTGGTGGCCCAGCATGTGCCCCAGCATGTGCCCCGCTCTCTCTTCCACCCCCTTCCTTTGCACCTGTGTGCTCTGATCAGACATGTCCCTCTCCCTGAGCTGTAGTTTCAGTGTGGTCCTCTGAAGTACATTCTTCTGGGCGGAGGGGAGACTATCCACGTAGTTGGGATTGTGGTCAGCCCCTCAAACCTCTCTATTGGTTCCCTTCTTCATGCTAGTATGTTTCATTCATGTCATGTTGCACCGGCTGAACTCTGGCCCCTCTTTCCCTGTGGAGATAAACTATACCCTCCTCTTGGGTGGTTAGTACCCTGTTGTCCTGCATCTCATGTCTTTTTTCTTTTTCCTTTTTGCTCCCTCATTTTGAATTCGTTTCCATATGTATCCCTAAATTTGGGCTGGCCCCTGCCATACTACCTGGACCTCGCCACAGGAATGTTTGTATACACGAGCTTTTCGCCTATGCCCCTTTTGCATAAAATAAAAATTTTGATTTAAAATTTGCTCAAACTATTAGGAAAGTTGGGGAGGTAGAGGGGTAAGGAAGTGGTGTTAACAAATACAGGGACAAGGGATCAACATGGGACCCAAAATGGTAGTGAGGGGAGAGTGGCAGGCCTGGTGGGGAATGAGCAAGGGTAAGGTTGCATAGAGAAAAGGTATAGCTGTAGCCTAGGTGGGGACGGAGCATGGTAGTAGGGCACGAGGGAAGTCAAGGGAGATGGAGGAAAGAGCTAGGAGTCAAGGGGCATTTATGGAGGTCTACACAAAGACATGTACATGCAAATATATATATATAGAAATAGATCTATGTGCCTATATTTATAGGTTTAGTATTAAGGTGGCGGAAGGACCTTGGGGCTCTACTCAGGCACTCCCTCAATGCATGACTACTTTCTTTTATTAAATTGGCACTCTACAATGCTTACCCTCCCGACACAACTGCTGAAGCCAAAGCGGGTGAACAAGTAAATGTGGTGAAGAAAGGTGATGGTGCCTGGCTATCAAAAGATATAGTGTCTGGGGTCTTAAAGGCTTGAAGATAAACAAGCGGCCATCTAGCTCACAAGCAACAAAGCCAACAAAGAAGAACACACCAGCCTGTGCGATCACGAGGTGCCAAAGGGACCAGGTATAAGGCATAATGCAAGAAAAAAATATATGTGTGTGTATATGTGTGTGTGTGTGTGTGTGTGAGTGTGTGTATACCATAGTGAATGAAGCGGAAGTGCAGAGTGGAGACCCAAGGCCCAAGTGTCGGCCACTGGAGATCCCCTCATAGAGGGGTTTAGGAGAGGAAATGGGTCAGTCAGGGTGCGAGGTAGTACTGGTGAAGAAAACAGCTTTCACCGAGATCCTGGATGCTTCCTCCCCCCAACTACCATGATCCGAAATCTACCTTGCAGGACTGGATAGGGCAGAGGTTGTACACCGGTGCATATGGGAGCTGGAGGCACAGGGAATCCAGGGTGGACGATAACTTCAGGACCAGGGGTATGAGAGGCAATGCTGGGAGAGTGGAGGGTGAGTGGGTTGGAAAGGAGGAACTGATTATAAGGATCCACATGTGACCTCCTCCCTGGGAGAGGGACAGCAGAGAAGGGGGGAAAAGGAGACTCTGGATAGGGCAAGATATGACAAAATAACAATCTATAAATTATCAAAGGCTAATGAGGGAGGAGGGAGCACGGAGGGAGGGGAAAAAGAGGACCTGATGCAAAGGGCTTAAGTGGAGAGCAAATGCTTTGAAAATGATTAGGGCAAAGAATGTACGGATGTGCTCTCTACAATTGATATGTGTATATGTATGGATTGTGATAAGAGTTGTATGAGCCCCTAATAAAATGTAAAAAAAAGAAGAAGAAGAAGACAAAAAAGAATGACCAGAGCAGATCTTCTAAGAGCTTCTTTGAAGAAGACCAGCAGCATCTTGTACAGAAGATCATTGTAGGTCTTCTATATTGCAAAGCAGATCAGCAACATCTTGGCAAGGAAGACCAGAGCAAGTCTTCCATCAGCACCCATTAAGGAAGACCAGTGATATCTTGTAAGGAAGATCATTGCAGGTCTCAATCAATTTCTTGCAAGGAAGTTCAGCTAAATCTTGCAAGGCAGATCAGAACAGGTCTTCTCTCGCAATTTGCAAGGAAGAACAGCAACATCTTGCCAGGAAAATCAGAGCAGTACTCTATCAGCATCTTCCAAAAAAGATCAGTGAAGCTCAGACCAGGTCTTCTATCAGCACCTTTTAAAGAGTATCAGCGACATCTTGTAAGACAGATAAGAGAATATTTTCCCAGCATCTTGCAAGGAAGCTTAGTAACATCTTGCAAGAAAGACTTTTATCTGGTCTTCTGTCACCATCTTACAAGTCAGATAATCGATGTCTTTCAAGGAAGATGTGGGCATGTCTTGTAAGTAAGATCAACATCTTGAAAGGCAGATCAGAGCAGGTCTCTGTCAGCATTTTTCAAGGAAGACAATGACCTATAAAGAATTGAATATTTGAAGACCAAATTAACAATTTGAATGATTACATCAAATATGTTATAGCAGTGAGTAGTATAAACACTTTCTTAGTATAATCAACTCATTAAGCTAGAGTGATATGATAACTGCAGCATTTCATTTCAACATTACAATTTTGAGGATGTCCCTGGATTTTCCAGTATTTCCTCCATTTTCATATAGGCTAACTATGAGTCAGTGCTGAGGGTATGTAGGATTCTGGACCAATTCCATATCTCTTAACAACAAGAACAGCCTAAAACATCTTTACAATGACAGACATTTTATGATTCATAAATAGAATTCATGAATTATATAAAAAATTATTCTCACCACCAGAATGCAAATCTCCCTACACAATTCTTAGTAGGTTAGACGCCTCTATTCTAATGTGAAAATACTGTGACAGTCTCTTATTTAGCTCTATGTTATCTCCCCGGACTTGTAGTTGATCCACACTTATGTCACACCTTGCAGTCATCTCAGCAACACCAACAACAGCATTCTAAAAGCAATGCCTTTTCCTTAAATGTCAGAGATTTTTAATAGAAAGTGAAACAAAACAAATACAAATGCAAACCCAAGAAGCTTAAAAGGGAGAATTTACCATAATTTAAAAAATTCTTTAAATCCTCCAAAATAAATACATCACAATGTGTCAATTTCCCTCTTGAATAAATGTGAGATTAAACTTGGAACCCCTAATAACACAAAGAGTTCCAATGTTTAGCAGCTGAGAAGATGTTTCATTTCTCCTCAGAGACACTTTAACAGATAGGCCTGGTGGCTGACTTTTGAAAAAAAAAAACCTTTAAAAACACTGAGGCAAAATTTTCAGACAAACATGAGACACTGTAAAATAAAAACAACCAAATATCAAATGTTCTTGAAAAGCTCTGGAAACTTAGAATATGAAGACAACTGTCTTTCACATGCAAAAAATGTCCTGTGAGATTGTCACTAGAACAACCAGGGACAGCGAGATGAAGAGCCAGGACTCCACCATGACTTTCACTGTCTCCCTCTATCTCCAGGCAACAGCTGCCATGAACAACGGTGGGAGAATTCTATGGACAGCCGCTCCAGAGGGGCAATGGATGAAGCCTCATGTTGCAACATAACTCTGGATGGGAAGCTCCAAGATGCTGAGTGGGTCCCTGTGCTCATTCTGACGAATCTACTCCAAAAGGAATCCTGACCCATGAAGGGTAAGCTGCATCTGCTCAGACCTCAGGAAGGGCCAACTGGGTGGGTGACCTCCGTCCTCTGATATCTTGGCCCCAGCACCCTTAGTCACTGAATGTTATTGAATCAGTGCTTCCCTGTGAGTTTCAGAGACTGTGCCCTTTACTAAAGAAGAAAGCCTCACTTTTAGTCCCATCCCGCCACCCTTACACCGTGCCAGAAATGTTTAGGAAAAATTCTAGTCACACTTCTCACCTTTTCAATTCACAGTTGTAGGGGCTGTCAAGGCTCAGATATCAGTCTGGACCACTCTCTTGACTCAAGTAGGTGAGGGCTAGAGGAATCCAAGATGGGCACGTGGGATGGTAGGCTGCTTCCTCCCAGGTTATTCAGAAGGATGAATCCAAGTTATGTAGGAAACATGGCTTTCATGCTGAACGCTGCTGAGGTCTCATTTAGAAGCACTAGGGTAAACTTTAATCATATACCATAAAGGGTGACAATTTTATTTTTACCTCTCTTTCCTTGGATAGATTGTCATTTATTTCTTTCTTATAATGAAAGTTGGTGTGGATTATTGCTAAAAGCTGTTCTATATCATTTAAAATCATTAAGGTTAACTTTAATCATATCACATGCATTGTGATGATTTCATTTATATATAGTCTTTATTATTTATCCGTTACACATTTTCTGGTTACTGATGACTATGTAGCTTTTATTTTAAAATTGTTATTTGTATTTATTGAATTTTGGGGGTCAAAAATGGATGAAATCCATCTGCAGTCACCAACACACTCTGTTCCACTAGATGCACACTGGGAAGTGGCCAGCTGAAAGGCTAGTGGAAGCTCCCAGATTTCTGTGACGCAGCGGGAGCCCAGAGATGCAAACCCTCACTGTCCTGCTGGGCAGAATCCTGGGTGTGGTGTCTGAGAGGAGTGCTGGGGGCTGTCTGCTCAGGAAGGATGTCTCTGTCCACTTTCATAGGTGAGTCCTCATTGATGTTGAGAGACAGCGGCATGGAGTCTGAACCCTGCCTTTCACGGATTTTGCTCAAGGATCCTCCAGATGCCCACCCCAATAAATCCCCCAGTTGTACTGTCAATCTCTTACTGAGTCTGTTCTAGACCATGTGTTCCACGGGGTGGAAGCTCTTCTTAGTTTTTCCCTGTGATCTGTTATATCAGGCACAGAGAGAGGCATCATCACTGAAGGTACCGACCTAAACTGGGAACTAGCAGGAAATCTATAATAAGGAAGATATAAAATATTGAAAACAGGACTTGATTTTAAAGCCTCATCCTGGAAGGACTACAAAAACACAAATAATCTGACTTTCTTAGGAAACATAAGCATCATATATAACAAATAAGCATTACTTGTCATTAGAGTGTAAGGTTAAACAGTGAGATACCATCACATACTGTTTGAAATGAAAGGACACACAAAAAAAAAACACACACACAATAAAACAGTCAATTGAGAAGTAGATGCAACAAAGACAGATCATATCTAATGTTACTGCATTTATAGTTGTCAGAAGGCATCAAACACGGTGTTGTACTTCAGAGTATGGTCAAGAATATACGTTAGCTATATTTATTTTTCATTTATAATGATCCCAAATAAATTTAAATACCATTCTGATGATTTCATTAAATTTCTGTTACCAAATTGATTGATAATGGATTGAATTGTAACTAAAATTTAAAAGTTGAAACATTTGGAAATATTTCCACCCTAATATCTAGAAAAACAATATGCTGATTATCTTTGGATTCAGTGATCTTAGTATAGTACAAACTCTTGAGTCCATGGTTTACTTAGTTTTTCTCTTGAGAATGCAAAAATGTCTCATCAGGAGCATAAAGAATTTATTTGTATTTCCTCCGATGCAAGTTCATTTATTCTTCCTTGTTATATGGGAATATTTATTGGATTCAATAAGGGAATCATTGATGATTTACTATTATTTATACCAAAACACCAACTCCCTGCCCTTGAGTCCATCCTCTGTCATCTCAGTCCTGCAGGGTAGAGCACAACGGGCTCTGTGGGTTGCGAGGCTGTAGTGCTCTACTACCTGCTGAGCTTGCAGTTAGCAGCCCAACCCAAATCCACTGTGTCACCATTTCTCCTTATTTCATTATAGCCTTTATATTTATTTCTTACACTTGTCCTCGGGTGTGTTATCCCCATAGGTTTTATCATAATTAGAAATGGCAGATTTATTGAATTTTAAATCATTTTAACACTTCTAAATAAAGATAAAATAATATGCAGTAAGATAGTATATTGCTAATTTAGGCAATTATATTTATTTCCAAATTACTTTCAGTTTTCTGCCCCTCACTGCATTAGAGACGTTGGTAGGTGCTGTTGAGTCAGTGCTTACTCTTAGCGACTTTATAAAAAACAGAATAATAACAATAATCCCCAGGCCCTGCACCATCCTCACACTTCTCCCATGTGTGAGACCATTTAGGCACCACTGACTATTCACTTGATTGAGGGTGCACCTCTTGTTGCTGACACTGCAGTGCAAAGGGACATTCTTCCCTAGGGACTTGTCTCCCTGACGACATGCTCAAACCAGGGGAGAAGTGTCGTCCTCTCCACTTCTAACCAGCATTCTGAGACACTCGTTTGAAATGTCCTGCTCTTGTAACACACTTGCCATTTTAGAGGGATCAAATGTTCCCTTCCAATGAGTGTTCCCTTCCATGAATGATCTCACAAAGCAGTCCTCCAGTCATTCCAGGCCATTCTATTTGACCTTGTCTCACAAGTCAGGGGGCCCTGTGATTTTTATATTCTATTTCAAACCAAGATTGTTAGCCGCTCCTTTCAAGCCTGCATTGTGACGGAGAAAATTTAGACAGAAAAAAATAAAGAGGCAAAATTGTCCCTGGGGATGCTGAGAGCTAAGAGAAACCTTAATTCCAACAGGACATCCTGTCATTCATCTGTGCCTGTCTAGGGTTGGCTGGCTGTTCTCTGTGGGTCCTGCGCGCCCCCTGCTGCCCAATGACTTCCCTGCAAGGGAGGTTTGTGTCTAGGCTTACACTGACTTCCCCTCACTGTGCTCCTTGTACAGTAAGACATGGCCATGTCCTCCGCAGTCAGTGAGCTCAGCTACAGGGATAACTGATTCTTCGATGTGTCTCTGGTGATGGAGAGTCGGCTTTGGAAGGACGGGTTATAATATGTATTACCTTCATACGTTATCCTGCCCATCCACTGCAGCCCCTTTCCTGAGGTCTGGCGGATCCAGTGCCAGTAGTAACCACTGCTTGTGATGGAGACACCAGAGACAGTGCAGGTGAGGGACAGCTTCTGGGAGGGCTTCACCAATCCTGGGCCTGACTCCTGAAGCTGCACCTGGGCCATGACTTCTGTAAATAAAGGTAATTGGTCTCTGTTAGTCACTCAGTCAGAACCTTCCCCAGATTCCACACTGATATCTGAGACCCTCACCTTGGGGAACTGTCAGCAGGCACAGGAGAACACATAGCAATAGCATCTTTAGCCAACAGCTGCGCTTTCCCAAGGGACCCACAGCTCTGTCAGAAGAGAACTGATAGCCTTCAGTGCCCAAGGCTGGGATTTTAACCTAGTGCCTGAAGAATGATTTGCATAGGAGGGAGCCCTGTGCTTATGAATAGATGCTCCTTTGTTTCCTCTGAGGCCATTGTAGGGTAATTCTTCTTTTGAACTCATCTCTGTGTTAGTCCGCAGTGAGAAAGCAAGTTTCCTAGGAGGTGTGAGTGAATAGTCAAAGAACAGCCCCGCATTTCTGAGCCCAGAATCTCTCCCTCCAGCCCTTCATTGCTCCTGCCCTGAGGCTCTGATATACCTGTGTGTCAGAGACTGGACAGTACAGATTTCCTTGAAACCATCAGGTCCACCCTGCAGTGTCTCCATTATCTCACACTCTCCAAAACACATTTCTTTTTCATACACTGGTGCCACTTAATCAACCTCAAAGTCCTTGGTTATTTTCATATGTGGTAAATATATGATTTACAAGAATTAATACCAGGCTGATCCCAAGGAGTTGGGGATTGATGATGCCTCAATATCCACCTCTTCCATAATGCCATTCAGTGCCCTTTTCAACCCACCCCTCCCTTGAGTATACTTCCTCATGTTTCTTGGCTCTGTGAATTGTTCCAGAGTCCAACAGAAACTCATGAATACTTGAGGAAATGGCTCACCTGCTCATGGGTTCACTTCAGACCATATTGCTAAGGTCAGGCAGGGGTAAGCTGGGACCAGAGGCTGTCCTTCACTCCTGTCCCTGCATGTTATTAATGGTCATATGCCCTGAGCCCTCTGGCAGGATGTCTCCAGGAGGCATTGGCCTCCTACTGATGGGAATCAGCCCGGTCTTTTCCCACCTTGGCCGTGATCATCACAAACCACACCGCTCCTACAAGCAACACCCTCAATGCATCCCAGTGCCTGATGGCTAAGGAAAACCTCAGTGTAAGTAAAGTGAGTTAAGTGTCATCATGATTCAGGGAAGACGTTGCCAACTAGAAAAGTTGGTCCCCAGACAAGACAAGGCTTTAACTCTGTGCCCTTTAAGAAATGCAAGATTCTGAAGAAAGACCTTTGTTTGGCAGGAACGTTCAGAAGAGTGCAAACCAGTCAGGTGTCATGACTTCACATGTAGAGATACAGCAGAGCAGTTAGGGGGAAGGAGTTGTTTAATAGACAGGACAGAGTAAGAATAAGATCCAAAAATAGTATTTCAGATCCTTAACCAAAATACACCAGTTTGAGACACAAAGGCACTCCAAATTAAATGAGGTCCATTCAGGTCCTTAAATTTTAGGAAGGATTATAGACTGTTTTAACTATTCATTACCCAGCGGCTCTGGCTCACCTGAAATTTGATCATTTACAACCAAAGTCTGTGACTCTTTTTGTGCTGTAGGGTTGACCCCTTAATAACTGCAGGACTCTCAACCTTGAATGTATTACCCAAGTCACAGATTGCCTGATTTTGGAATCATTTGCATATTCTTGACCATGAACTCAGTAGTACTATCTTGAAACATGCATTTTTAATGTTCACTTCCCATGAATATTTCTTTATCATTGATATCCACCATGACAAGCATTTTCTCCAGTCTTACAGTTGACACAACTCATTTACTGAATGCTTAAACTGTCTCTATGTCTCTAAATTAATATTTTTTTACCATTGTGGAAATCCAAGCACAGGTCCTGGTCACCTGGGCTTTTCTGAGCTCGGTTTTGCTGAGGAGAAAAAGCAAATGCCTTGCAAAAGAACACTCACGAGGTTCACTAAAATTCAGGATTTCAATCGAATAATATGATGATAGTTTTCAGTTGAAGCTCATTGGAGTCATTCAGTTTCCACATACAGACTAGTATGGCATTACGTGAACCTGGTCATTCCAGCACACACTCGTCTCATAACATCTGATGTTGCTGGCTGGCAGGACAACTTAAGGATCACACTTTGATGTAGATGCACACTAGTCCAGGTCACCTCCATCTCTGAATGTTAATGCCATGATTGTCTAAGCTAACCGTATGATAGGGCAGGCCCTTAAATGTGTCCTCTGGAACTCCTCACCTGCTTTGTCCTGATTCCCACCCAGTGTCTGAGGATGTCAAGGGGATGAAGACAAGCTGGGTTTGAGATACACAGGACAGCTCCAATGCACAGCTATGGCTTGAGGACACTGTGAAGTGCTTGCTGGTTCATGCGGGATTGAGCTAACTTTATGGAAATCCCAGCCACCCTTTCCTCCCAAGACCCTTACTGGGCACAGATTTGCATCATAGCTGAGAGATCCATCATCTTTGCCTTGTCCCTCTGTGTGTATCTGACTCCAAAGGTGTCCTTCTGCTCTTTGGAAATGGGGGACTGTTTCCTCCCCTTACAATGCAAAGTTTGTAATTCAGTGGTTGATGCAAACCCTCACATTGAAAGAAGCTCTAATGGAATTTGTAAGATGGAGAGGAAGTCCCAGACACTGACATGAAGCCAGTTCTTAACTCCCCTCCATACTGTCTGCCAGAACTGAGCCCTATGACTGAGAGTCCTGAGCAATCCCTGAAATCCATACCTCCCCTTTGGGAGGTTTGTGTACAGACCCTTACAGATTCCCTTTTCCGTGTCTCCATTATTGAAATAGAAGGTTGTGTTATCAGTGTTGAGGCTGTCCATTTGAAGATGCAGAATGTTCTTGGCTTTTCCCTGGTGACTGTCATTCAGGTATTCACAGTGTATAGGTAGGATATGGAATAACTATTACTCACTTCAGGCCCTTCATAGAATTGGCTGATGACATCCATGCCATCACTGCTGGGGATTGGTCCACAGATTGGACTGTGGAATCTCAGAGGTGCCCTATTCTGCCTCAAGTCTCCCAGAGCCTCTAGCTGCATTGAAGGCATGCAAACACAAAGACATCCGATCAGGAAACCAACATCCATGGTTTCACTCTTTTGTTCAACACATTTTTCTTTTCCTATTTAATATTGCAACAAGAGAATCTTAGGCCTTCAGAAATTCCACTGTGACTTATGTATAATCCTGCCTTTCCAGTGAATGGGGAGAACTGGGCATCCTATGGGGTGTGTCCTCTCTCCTAGAGTTGAATACTTTTGCTAGTCTGGTTTTCATCAGCAGAATAACGTGTAGTGGTTAAGTCACACAGAGACCAATAGAAACAGAGGACGCCATATGATCCCCCCCCCAGAATATAGCCCCTATCTTCCATAATACACAAAAACCAAGATATACAAGCTAAAAACTCCAAAACATGACGTTATGGTCACCTGTGATAAGCTATAGCAACTGAGGGGGAAACAGATGCGGTAAAAAAGAAGAAGGTCTATCCTGGAAGAGGGCCAGGAATTTCTCCTGGGCCCATATTTCCCTTGAGGGAGAAACGTGGATGTTTGTAAGGCCACATGTCAGACCTAGGTTCACAATGTTTCCCTTAGAATGCTGCAGTCAGAAGATCAGTTGATCACCTTTCGCTTTAGCAGAACTCCAGACAAACTTACAATCATCAACTATAATAACCCTGGAATCCCCCTGAGGGTGCTGACAAGGCAAGTGCAGGATTGTATTCCCCTTGTCAGACCAATGCCAAGAGAGAAAGGAAAACAACAGCACATCACTAGAGGCCTGAAGTCTTTAGCCAGAACAAAGAGAACTTCCAACAATGATAGCCCTGAATTGCACCTCTAATACCATTCCCTCCTCTGATCTTGTTTTTACAGTTTGAAATCATATGATCATACTCTGAAACACATGACTTTAGGATAGCAATCACCTGTGCCACCCACACTGGAGATTTTCTTCTTTAAGTTCAACAATTTGGTTCCTTTGAGAACACCATTTCAGGAGACTATGAAATTGAAGTAACCCTGGGACACTGCTGAATGTCAGAAACTATTTGCCATTTCCTAATTCCTGCTATCTGACAAGTGCCCAAGTTTGAGTGGAGCTTCCACTGCAGGTGTTTTTTTGTTTTGTTTCATTGTTTTGTGTTTGTGCGTGTGCGTGTGTGTTTGTGTAATTTCACTCATGTCTATGTCATAATGTGCTTTGTGGTCTCTCTAGTACTTTTAGGCATGTATAGCTTTCTATGGTGTGCATGTATTGATGTTTCTATATTTTGAATAAGTGATTGTCAGGAAACCTCACAAAGTGATGGAAGAATATACTGTGAACTTTGCAGCCAACAATGTTGGCACTTAACAGTTACCTTTTCCCAGTCTCCTATTTCCACTGAGTCTGATTGGAAAGTATTTATCGGAGCGTCATGAGAACTCTGATGCAAGGACCCCTAACAGAGTCATTTCCTGTCCTTAAGGGGCAGACTGTTTGTTGCTGTAAGACAGATTATATTCTCCCGTTACAATATACTTTTTGAATTCACAGATACCGGAAGTAGTCACAGAATTAATATTTTTAAATTAGAGAGGGATTCCCTAGGGAAACCGAGATTTAGCAGAATCCGCAGATCCCCACAAGAAAACAGCCTTGAAGCTCCAGCTGCACCTGCTCCTGTGTCTGAGTCCTGTGCTCTGTGAGTTCTGAGCGCCCCCTGGAGACCACTGTCCTTCCTGCAGGGGAGATTTGTGTCTGGGCTCTCACTGATTTCCCCCCATTGGGTGTCTCTTGCACAATAATACATGGCCCTGTCCTCAGCTTTCAGGTTGTTCATTTGAAGATAGAGTGTGTTCTTGGAGTTGTCTCTGGAGATGGTGAATTGACCCTTCACGCAGTCAATGTAGTGTGTACCACCACCATTCTTAATGCTTGAGACCCACTGAAGGCCCTTTCCTTGAGTCTGGAGGACCCAATTCATGCCATTGTTATTGATGCTGAATCCAGAATTTACACAGGATATTTTCAGAGATCCTTCTGGCTTTCGCATATCAACCCTAAAGTCCACCAGCTGCACCTCACACTGACCACCTGCAAGCAGGAGACACTGTGCTCAGATGACCTAAATAAACTAAATCACTCACCATCTCTCTCTCTCTCTCTCTCTCTCTCTCTCTCTCTCTCTCTCTCTCTCTCTCACACACACACACACACACACACACACACACACACACACACACAGACACAGAGCAGGGTACAGCACAATTACCATGTGAAATAGCCAAAATGAAAGCCAGCGTTGCTGCAAAATTAATTATGTGTCCTCTGGACTAGCTCCTGGGCATGAAATGGTAACAGCAGAGACCCGAAGGCTGGACTGTCCTCTGAGATCTCCCAAATCAGGGGCTGTGGCTGGTTTATCGGCAGGCAGAGAGCTACATTTGCATCTTCTCTGATATTTAGAAGTGGATGAGTAGAGATTATGGGCACCTGTTCTCCCTCAGACTCAGAGAAACACAAACACTCTCATAGGAAAACAGAGCCCTTACACAGGTTCTGTACCAAGTATTGCTTTGATTGTTACACATTATTAATTTTTAAGAAAGTAACTTTCAAGTTATAAGCTGTATATGGCAGACACAACAGCCTTTGCCATCTGAGAGCTCACAGTGCATCCCCTCTCGTTCCCCTCAACCGATGGATACGCATGATGACAGTGAGCAGCTCTATGATCTGTTTCTTATGTGGGGACATTATTAGATTCTTTTTAGCCTTTCAAGGAATTTCCCCTATTCAGTGACTTTTTTAAACTGTGTATATGAAGCTGTTCATAAAACATGTCCATAAAACCTGTGGAACCTGTGGAATGGTGTCTCTTCTCTGGTTTCTGATCTGAGAGATTCCAGTCCTCTTTCTTTTTGTCATGAGCAGGGAATCTGGGTCTTTATCACTTTAATTTGTCTTCTCTTTTTTTCATTTAATTCGTTTATTTTCTGTGCGCCTTCTGTTTCATTTATGTGAGTTTTTATATGTATTAGTTCCTACCCACCTTGCCTGCCCTGCTAAACTGTGATATGGCATGCTCATCTTTAGTAGCTCCATTAGATGGGCAATGAGGTACTTAATTTCCGAGCCATATTTCTATACTATACAGATGTCTGTGTCTATGAATTCACCATTAAGTTCTCTTCAGTTGAGTCCCACAGAGTGTTATGTTGTGCAATCATTGTTTTTTCATTCCAATACAGCCATCCAGGGTATAAAAAACATTGAATATATGCCATAGCTCTCAATGAGACAAACAGCATTCGTGTATAAAACAGGTATGCATGCACACATACAATTTTGTGTGTGCATAAAATCTACAAATGGATGAAAATTATAATATCTGTGGGGTTTGGGAATACACATTTAAGAAGACGGCATTCTGGGAGGAAATATTTTGGAGGGAATGGAAACCCTAGATGCTAACAGGAAGCTGCTTGCTCCCAGGCCTCCCACATTGCCCAGGCCCCAGAAATATAGTCGCCCCTGTGCTTTCCACACCCCACGTTATCACCGTAGATCAATGCCATGATTGCAGTGATATTTGTGTCTGGGATGGCACTCAGTTCTCTCTCAGATTCTCTCCCACATGAGTGGACAGCTGTGCCCTCAGTGTGATTGAGCTCAGATGCAGGATAACTGATTTGTGGGTATTCTTCGGGAGCTTGAGTACCATCTCCATAGTGATGGGAAGCTGTTTTCTGCTACTAGAATATATTGCTCACAACTACTCCAACCACTTCTGCAGGTTTTGGCAGATCCAGCTCTGGAATTCAGCAGTCACCAGAGAAAGCAAAAACTAGGTTGAGAATCTGTGAGGGGTTCATCAATCCTGGGTTCAAATCTTTGACAACTAGGAAGAGGGAAAATAATCACTGATGACAAGCAATGGAAACCTTATTATGTCAAGCCATTTGGGGAATCTGGACACTACCAGAGAGAATTTACTGTGGGATTCGGTCTAAGAAGTTCTCCACTTACTTCCTTGGCTTTGGTTGAGACTGAGTAGGGAATTTTCCCTAATTACTCCGGGCTTTAAGGGATTGGAGTGGGGACTCTTTTCCCTTTCCCTATCTTCCCCTGAGTCAGTTTGGAAAATTTGGCCTTTCTGTGTACATCAGAGGACTACGTGTCCAGTTGACTGATCTCACAGTATCCTTGGAGGAACAGATAGCCTTGATTGTGTGTTCTCATCCTGTACTAGATATAAAAGTTTTTTGAGGAATATATTGTTTTAGTTATGAATAAGCTTTGTATAAACAGACTGGCAAACTGCCCGGAACAGATGATGAAGTCAAGGTTGTGGTTACTGTGTTTAGTATATAAGGAAGGCTTTTGCAAAAATAAAATTGCCAGCAGCTCCAGGGTTGTTGAGCTGTTCGGTCCTCCTGAACCCCTCTGTTCTGTCTTCTATTCCTTCTTTATTTAAAGTCCCTCTCCCTACCTTCAGACCCTGTTTCAGGTTATCTCTGACAGAGCTGGACACTGGCAATTTACCGCTTGGCAGAAGAATCTCCACAGGAATTTGATGACAATGGACAAGGTCTGTGGATCCTAGAGAACCCTGTCCATGATGTAATGCTTTTCAGTAGGTTTGATATTTTACCTGGAAATTGATAAAATATTCTGCATTTTGGAAGCCCCAGGAATGAAGTAGTGATGATGCCAGTCTGCTCAGAAACTGAAAAGAGGAAATCCGACCCCATTATCTTCTTTGTTTTTTTCAATTTAAAAATTTTGTTTTACTCTGAGAATTAACTTTATTATTTCATTATTATTTATTTTCAAAATCATTTTATTAGGGGTTCATATCATACAACTCTTATCACAATCCATGCATACATCAATTGTGTAAAGCACAACTGTACATTCATTGTCCTCATCATTCTCAATTAATATTTTGTCATATCTTGCCCTGTCTGACGTCTCCCTTCACCCACTTTTCTGTTGTCTGCCCCCAAGGGAGGAGGTCACATGTAGATCCTTGTATTGTAATCAGTTCCCTCTTTCCAACCCACTCTCCCTCTACCCTCCCAGTATCGCCACTCACACCGCTGGTCCTGAAGGTATCATCTGCCCTGGATTCCCTGTGTTTCCAGCTCCTATCTGTACCAGTGTATATCCTTTGGTCTAGCCAGACTTGCAAGGTAGAATTCGAATCATGATCGTGTGGGGGAGGAAGCATTTAGGAACTAGAAGAAAGTTGTATTTTTCATCAGTGCTGCATCCTACCTTGACTGGCTCATTCCTCCCCTAAACCCCTCTTCAAGGGTATCTCCAGTGGCTGATAAATGGGTTTTGGGTCTTAACTCTGCACTCCTCCCCTCATTCACTATGGTAAGATTGTTTTCTATTCTGATGCCTTATCCATTCGACACCTCATGATGGCACTGGCTGGTGTGCTGCTTCCATGTAGACACTATACCTTTTGATAGCTGGGCACCATCAGCTTTCTTCCCCACATTTGCTTATGCACCCATTTGTCTTCAGCGATCGTATCATGGAGGTGTGCATCCAATGATATGATTTTTTGTTCTTTGATGTCTGATAATTGATCCCTTCAGCACCTTGGGATCACACAGGCTTGTGTGTTCTTCCATGTGGGCTATGTTGTTCTGAGCTAGATGGCCCCTTGTTTACCCTCAAGCTTTTGAGACCCCAGATGCTGTATCTTTTGATACTTGGGCACCATCAGCTTTCTTCACCACATTTGCTTATTCACCCTCTTTGTCTTCAGCGGTTGTGTAGGGAAGGTGAGCATCATTGAATGCCACTTTAATAGAGGAAAGTATTCTTGTATTGAGGGAGTACTTGAATGGAAGCCCAGTGTTCTTCTGCTAACTTAATACTAAACCTATAATTATCTGCACATAGATCTATTTCCCCATCCTCATATATAAATATATTTGCATATGTACATGTCTTTATCTAGACCTCTATAACAGCCCTTTGCTTCCCACCTCTTTATTTCCCTTGACCTTCCTCCTGTCCCTATCACATCTTCTTTATGATAACACCAATCCCAAACCCACTGTCATTAAAGTGATTCCGTATCATAGCGACTCTATAAGGGAAAAGCAAACTCATCTAAACGAAATGTATAACATTTAAGTAGCACCACTCTTGCTGAGAAAAAAAGACAGGAGATGTATGAAAGTGAAAGGGCCTTGCTTTACTTGGATCAAGTAAGGACTCAGCCAGAAGATTCCCCAAGGAAAGCTCCTGAAAATAAATGGTAGAAGTGGTTTACAGATTTAGCCAAGTAAACCAACAAGTAAATGTAAACGATTATGGATGTGAAACAGATTTCACAGGGACCGGGGATTGTCATGAATATGCATTATGGTGGGGTTATGATTCTTTTAAAAAATATTTTATTAGGGGCTCATACAACCCTTATCACAATCCATTCATATACATACATCAATTGCATAAAGCACATCTGTACATTCTTTGCTCTAATCATTTTCTTTTTTTTCTTTTATTTTTTTACATTTTATTAGGGGCTCATACAACTCTTATAACAATCCACACATATACATACATCAATTGTATAAAGCACATCCGTACATTCTTTGCCCTAATCACTCTCAAAGCATTTGCTCTCCACTTAAGCCCTTTGCATCAGGTCCTCTTTATTTTCCCCCCTCCCTTCCCACTCCCCCCTCCTTCAGGAGCCCTTGATAATCCACAAATATTTATTTTGTCATATCTTGCCCTATCCGGAGTCTCCCTTCCCTCCCTTCTCTGCCGTCCATCTCCCAAGGAGGAAGTCACATGTGGATCCTTATAATCAGTTCCCCCTTTCCAACCCACTCACCCTCCACTCTCCCAGCATCGCCCCTCACACCCCTGGTCCTGAAGGTATCATCCACCCTGGATTCCCTGTGCCTCCAGCATCCATATGCACCAGTGTACAACCTCTGCCCTATCCAGTCCTGCAAGGTAGAATTCAGATCATGGTAGTTGGAGGGAGGAAGCATCCAGGATCGAGGGGAAAGCTGTGTTCTTCATCGGTACTATATCGCACCCTGACTGACCCATTTCCTCTCCTAAACCCCTCTATGAGGGGATCTCCAGTGGCTGAAACTTGGGCCCTGGGTCTCCACTCTGCACTTCCCCATTCATTCTCAATGGTATACACACACACACACACACACACATATACATATGTACACACACACACATACACACACATATATATATATTCTTTTTTTTTTTGCATGATGCCTTATACCTGGTCCCTTTGGCACCTCGTGGTCGCACTGGCTGGTGTGCTTCTTCCATGTGGGCTTTATTGCTTCTGAGCTAGATGGCCACTTGTTCACCTTCAAGCCTTTAAGACCCCAGACACTATCTCTTTCTATAGCCGGGCACCATAAGCTTTCTTCACCACATTTACTTGTTCACCCACTTTGGCTTCAGCAGTTGTGTCGGGAGAGTGAGCATCATAGAGTGCAAATTTAATAAAAGAAAGTATTCATGCATTGAGGGAGTGTTTGAGTAGAGGCCCAAGCTCCTTCCACCACCTTAATACTGAACCTATAAATATACACACATAGATCTATTTCCCCATCCTCCTATATATATTAGCATGTACATGTCTTTGTCTAGACCACCATAAATTCCCCTTGACTCCCAGCTCCTTCCTCCATCTCTCTTGACTTTCCTCCTGCCCCACTACCATGCCCTGTCCCCACCTGGGGTATAGCTATGCTTCTTCTCTATGCAACCTTACCCTTGATCATTCCCCACCTGGCCTGCCACTCCCCCCTCACTACCATTTTGGGTCCCATGTTGTTCCCTTGTCCCTGTGTTTGTTAACACCACTTCCTTACCCCCTACCGCTCCCCCACCCTAAGTTCCCCCGGAACTGTCGGTCCTGTTGTTTTTCCTCCAGATAGTTCATCCAGCCTGTCCTATTCATACAGACCTGTGGAGACACTAACATGCACGAAAACAAGACAGAGGAAAACAAAGCAACAGTATACAACCAGACAACAAAACAACAAAAACAAACCACTGACAAAGAACAAAACAAAACACTTCACAAGAGAAAAGCTTGTAGTTAGTTCAGGGATCATTTGCTGGCCCTTAGGAGCGTTTTCCAGTCCAGTCTGTTGGGGCACCAAGCCCTGGCCCCAAAGTCCACTTTCAGCATTCCCTGGGGACCTTGCCACTCCATACCCTTGCTGTTCCGCTGCACTCCCTCAGTGCTTTGGCTCGATGTGGTGGGATCAGGTCAGGTGCAATTCCCACACTGTGTCTCCGGTGCTGTCCCCTGTATCGCCCTTAGTCACTGGGTGGCATCATTTCTCATAGTGGGGCCAGCCATGTTGTTCTCTCTGTGGACTGGCTACTCTACTCAGGAACATCATCCTCACGGCCTGGTGGGCCAGGCTGTGTTCCACTCTCTCCTCCTGCCCCTTCATCTGCTCCCGTGTGCTCTGATCAGATATGTCCATCTCCGGAGCTGCAGAGTCAATGTCGCCCTTTGGAACAAATTCTTTTCGGGGGAGGGGCAGGAATCCACTTAATTTATGGTGCTGGGGCCAGCCTACCAGACCTCTCCACTGGTTCCCTACTCCACCCCGGGATATTGCATTCACACCTTGCAGCACTGGGTTGAAGTCTGGTCCCACTTTCCCTGTGGAGATATAAACAATACCCTCCCCTTGGGTGGATTAGTGCCCCATGCCCCCACTCCCCTTTTGTTCCTTATATTCATTCTTTTATTTTGCTTTCCCCACCTCCTTAACCATTGTCTACCATGTGCATCCCTGGTTTTGGTCTGGTCTCTTCCATACTACACAGTCTTCACCTCCAAAATGTTTGTGTACAGTAGCATTTTCCCCTATGCCACTTTTGCATTAAAAAAAAATTTTTTTTAATACTTACCTCAGCGGGCTCATGTTGTACTTGTCCTTTTGTGCCTGACTTACTTCACTTAGCATGATTTCCTCCAGTTCTTCCCATGCCGCTATGTGCCTCATACGTTCATCACTGCTTTTTAGTGATGCGGAGTACTCCATTGTATGTATATACCACAGTCTTTTAATCCAATCATCAGTTGATGGAATTTTGGATTGCTTCCAGCTCCTTGCAATTGTGAACTGTCCCGCAATGAACATTGGAGCACAGATGTCTGGCCTTGGTTTGTTTCTTCCTTCTTCTGGGTATATGCCCAGTAGGGGGATTGCTGGGTCATATGGTAACTCTATTTCCATCTGTTTTAGCTATCGTCAGATTGATTTCCATAGTGGCAGTACGTACTTACAGGCCCACCAGCAGTGGATGAGAGTTCCTGTCTCCCCACAACCCCTCCAACACTTGTTGCTTTCTGATTTTTTGAATTGGGCTACCTTTGAGGGTGCCAGGTGGTACCTCATTGTTGTTTTAATTTGCATTTCTCTTATGGCTAAAGATAGGGAACATTTTCTCATATGTTTGTGGGCCATTCGGATTTCTGTCCCTGTGAAATTTCTGTTCAAGTCCTTTGCCCACCTTGCAAGTGGGCTATTGGTTTTTTCTTTTTGGAAGCTAGCAGAGTATTGTAGACTTTAGTAATAAGGCCTTTGTCTGATGTGTCATTGCTAAAGATGTTTTCCCAGTCTGTGGACTCTCTTATTACTCTCTTGGTGAATTCTTTAGATGTACACAAGTGTTTTATCTTCAGTATATCCCATTTGTCAATTTGTGCCACCTCTGTGTTTGTGTCCTTCCCTATTTCTGATAGCCTGTGTATTCCCTGCACCAAAGTTCTCAAGTTGGTCCCAGTTCCCTCATTGATGGCCCTAATAATTTGGAGTTTAACTTCATGGTCTGTGATCCACCTTGAGTTTATTCTTGTGCATGGAGTGAGATGAGGGTCTTGCTTCATTTTTCTGCAGGTTGATATCCATTTTTTCCCAGCACCACTTGTTAAAGAGGGCATCGGCTTCCCATTTGATATTTTTGGGGCCCTTATCAAAGATCAGCTGTGTGTATGCTGATGCTTTTATTCCTGGGTTTTCAGTTTCTTTTCCTTTGGTCTGAGTATCTGTCATTGTACCAATACCATGCAGTTTTGAGAACTGTGGCTGTATAGTATGTGCCAAAGTCAGGTAAAGCAAGCCCTCCCACGGTGTCCTTCTTCTTGAGGAGTTCTCTGCTAATTCTGGGCTTCTTCCCTCTCCATATGAAGTTGGTAATCAGTTTTTCCATTTCTTTGAAGAAAGATGATGGTAATTGTATCGGGATAGCATTAAACTTATATAGTGCCTTTGGCAGAACTGACATCTTAACTATATTAAGTCTCCCAATCCAAGAGCATGGGATATTCTTCCATTTGTTGAAGTAGCTCTTGGTTTCTTGTAATAGTGTTCTATAGTTTTCCCTATATAGATCTTTTGTTTTTTCAGTCAGGTGTATCCCTAGATATTTCAATTTGTGTTTGGCTATTGTGAAGGGTACCACCTTTTTGATCTCTTCTTCTGTGGTCTTATCTGATGTGTATAACTGTCCGATGGACTTCTGTTTGTTGATCTTGTATCCTGCCACTCTGCCAAACTCCTCTATTGCTTCCAGTACTCCCCTTGTGGAACTTGTGGGATTTTCCATATATAAAATCATATCATCTGCAAATAACGATTGTTTCGCCTCTTCCTTCCCCAGATGAATACCTTTGATGTCACATCTTTGCCTTATGCTGTTAGCTAAAACCTCCAGCATGATATTAAATAGGAATGGGGACAAGGGGCATCCTTGTCTTCCCTTTTTCAGTGGGATTGTTTTAGTCTTTTCTCCATTGACTACCACTTTGGTTGTTGGTTTTTCATATGTAGCTTGTATTGTCTTGAGGAACTTTCCTTCCATTCCTATCTTCGCTAGTGTCTTAAACAGGAATTGGTGTTGGATGTTGTCGAATGCTTTTTCTGCGTCTATTGATATTATCATGTGGTTCTTATACTTTTTCATGTCAATATGATGAATAATACTAATGGTCTTTCGTATGTTGAACCATCCCTGCATCTCTGGTATGAATCCCACTTGGTCATGGTGAATTATTTGTTTTATATACTTTTGTATTCTGTTGGCTAGTATTTTGTTAAGGATTTTTGCATCAATGTTCATTAGGGATATTGGTCTGTAGTTCTCGATTCTTGTGGGATCCTTGCCCGGTTTGGGTATCAGAGTTATACTAGCTTCATAGATGGAGTCCAGGAGTTTGCCATATTTTTCTATGTTCTGGAAAAGTTTGTGTAGGATTGGTATTAGTTCTTCCCTGAATGCTTGGTAGAATTCTCCAGTGTAGCCATCTGGTCCAGGGGATTTTTTGGTGGTAATCCCTTGATACCCTTTTCTATTTCTTCTATTGCTATGGCTCTGTTGAGATTCTTGATGTCCATGGTTATGATTCTTTACAAAAAAATAATTTTATTGGGGGCTTGTACAACACTTAGCACAGTCCATTCATCCAGCCATTGTCTCAAGCACATTTGCACATTTGTTGCCATCATCGTTCTCAAAAAATATTCTTTCTACTTGATGCCTAGTATCAGCTTCTCATTTTCCCCCTCTGTCCCTACCTGGGGTTATGATTCTTAACAAGATAGGACTCTTTCTACTTCTTGGTTCCAAATGTCTTTTTATTTGGTGTGATGATGTCTTTTTGGTGACTTGCTTCCTTGAACAAAGTCCTTCCGTTCCAAGTTATCTGTGACCTGAAGGTTGGGAATATCTATACTGGACATGTTTGCCTGGCCACTTTTGGTCAAAATGGATAGTCATTTGGTATAATGTGATATTTTCCTGTGAGGAAAGGCTCAAGAGAGACAGGGGATTGGGAAAGAAAATTCAGAATAATTATAGGCAATAAATGGGGTATTCTAACATCCTGTGGCCTCATCTCGTGTCCTAAGGGGAGGTTCTTTGTACAATCTGTGGAATTTACATTGTTACATAAAGTTAAGCAGGTTAGGGCATGGCCTCAAACAGAATGCTCAATGTTCATAATTGTTCTTACACTGTAGTCAGATTCTCCTTCGCTATTATATTCAAACAAATATAATCTTGCCACAAAAATTAGTTATTGAAGATAACTTTTTGAATCCCTTGATGTTTACTACATTTTGCTAAAAAATGGTCAGTTTATTGTTATTTATTGTTTGTTTTCTTCCTTTTTAGGAACTTGATAGTGATTGGTAGACATCTATTGTCAAGAAATGAACATATTATTTACTTTTCTCTTCTTCATTCCAAAGCCAAACAGGAGCTTCAGTTAAAAATTAAAGGGTTTATTGAAGGAATGAAACAATCTAGGAATGCACAATAATAATTGTAAGGATTCACAAAGTTCCACAAAGTAAGACAATTTTCAGAGTTTAAATGCAGTAGGATCCTGGAACTTAAAAGAAAATTCCAATACTTTGAACTTTACTACAGTTGGCTCAAGCAGACAAGGCAGAATCAAGGCCACTTATAAAGACTGAGTTGTGTAACACTTTTTTTTGTTTTGCTTTGACTTGAGCTATTAGGAGAGAGAGAGTGAATGCTCTTCTTGGCTGCTTGTTGTGAGAGCACCTGGGAGGAAGATGGGTGTCTGTAGTCTTCATGAAGTATGCTGACTTTCCAAAGTCAGTTCAAAATAAACAGTTATCAGAAACAACAGCAGAATTGGAATAATTGGAATATGGCCCTCATCATTTGGTCTTCTTTACATTGAATCCTAATACATAATAATCTCTGCAATCCTTGGTCATCATCAGCAAGTGTTTCAAGTCCTCACTTTGAGCAAGCAAGAATGTATTATCTTCATATCACATGTTATTAATAAGCCTTTCTTCAGTCCTGATGCCATATTCTTCTTCATATATGCCAGCTCTTCTGATTATTTGTTCATCATACAGCTTGGACAAGTATGAAAAGAGGTTACAACACTGACACACACCTTTCCTGATTTTAAACCCTTGTTCTGTTCACACACCTACTTCTTGATCCATGTACAAGTTCCTCATGAGCACAATGAAATGTTCTGGAATTCCCATTCTTTTCAAGGTTACACATAGTTTATTAAAATATCTAGCTTTTCATAACATTTATAATTGCAAAAAGTCCAAATGCTATTGAACTTATTTTTTTCATTAATGCATCATGATTTTATGGTTTTATCTGAAATCTCATAGTCATAAAGACATACAAACAAACAGAAATATAAAGTCCATTATTTTATTCTAGACTATTTTGCCTTTGTATTTTGTTTTAACATCTAAGCAATTTACTGTATGTTTTTTTCTTAATAGGATTAAGGTCTAACTTTCCTAGTTTTATACTTTTAAACTATTAATTGAAAAGATTATCATTAATCAAATGAATTTTTTTAACAGTCATAAAGCCTTCCCTTAGAGCTGGCCTTGAATTTTAACTTCTAGTTCCATATTCAACAAAACATATTTCTATTCTTAAAGACTTTGTAATTGTGATATCAAGTTGCAGTAGCTTTCAGAAACATAGCATTTATGCAAAAGTTCACTTAATGAAAAAGAGTCAGTTCTCTAAGTAAATGTCAACATAAAACCAAAATAAATTGTTTTTACCTTCCTCATAATACTAATGATTTAGAAAGTCATTCAATTTTTAGGCAGTGAAGGATGAAATATTGTTAATAGACACCACCCTGTGCAGTGAATAAACATACAATGATTCTGATGGCAGCAGGGACCTAGTGGGGCTGCCTGACCCCCTACACCCTCAGCCCACAAATTTTCCACCACTGACAGGGAATAAGTTTACCATTTTTCGACCACTTATTTTGTGGATAATGTTTGCATTTTACGTTTCTGGCAAGTTTTCACTTTCAAAGGGCACCAACTTGTAGTGCTTTTACTGTCTTCCTGCCCTTTGTTAAGGGACATTCTCTTTGTTGGAATTTAAGAGACGATAGTACAGTCCCTGAGGGGAGGATGTTGGATTTCAACCCAGTGACCTTGTGGTTAGAAGCCCAATGCTTAGCTTTCTTTCTTTCTATTTTAAAAAATTTTATTGGGGATACTTAGCTTTCAACATCACCACCCCTCTTTGTATCTCTGCCCCATGGGGCCTATTTCACTGGCTACCATGCTGGTACTTTCATGCGAACCCCAGGTTTGTTTATATAAATCACTCGTATTTTATATACTTTCAACTAACTAAGGTGAAACTAAAAAATAAAATTGCAGATCACATGAGAGAATTTTGCAAGACTAAACACTTATATGCAAATACCTTTTACAGGGGTAGTTTAAACCTGTCCCATCGGGTCACTTTGGATCGTAATCAACTACATGACAGTGAGAGTTTCTTTGTTACCATTAAGGAGACACTAGTACACTCCCTACGATTGTAAACAGAGTTTCCACTGAACCTGTTTGAGAGCTGTGGGAACAAAACCAACTCAAGACACTGCAGAAAGCCCCACATTATTTCAGCTCTGTACCTGCTCCTGGATCCTGGGCTTGTTGTTTGTCCTGAGTGCCACCTGCTGGTCTGAACGGTCTGTGCAGTCCGGTACCAGAGCTGTCCTGCAGTATAGTTTATGTGAGGGCCACACTGACTGCCCTCTCTGTGTCCACCTGCACAGTAATAACAGATGTGTCCTCAATGCTCACAGAGGTCGGAGTTAGGGAGAACTGTTTCCTTGAAGGGTCAAAGTCACTAATACAGTGACTTATAGTCAGAGGTCTCTGTACACCATGGCCTCTCCCTGTGTGCTACCTGAATCTAATCAATCCAAAATACCCTTCCCTGACACTGACCTCAGGTAGGACCAGTATCTTCAGGAGAAAGAGGGAGAGGAAGGATGTAGACACTTCTGAACCAAGTCCATCCTGGCTCAGCAGGGTCTAATCTCCTCCTGGGGAGATCACTTTTAACCAGGAAACTATATGAAGTATTTCCCCATGAGTGTAACTGGCTGGTATAAGGTCTGGGATCCATTAGTAGTTTTCTAATTGCAAATGCCACCACTCCACCTTAAAGTTTCTACAAAGCTGTTTCTTGAATCAAGTTGAATGCAGGCAACTGAATTCAGTTAGAACGCAAAAATGACCATCGCTACTGTGTTAGTTTGGGTACTTTAGAGAAACAAATCTATAGAAACTAATGTATAAGAGAGTTTTATATAAAGGGTAAGTGTGCATCAAGAAAACATCCCAACCCAGTGCTTCTCAAGCCCACAAGACCAACATTAACTCATATGTCCAAAACCAATCCACAAAGTCCACCTCCATCTCACAAAACGGACACAATGATGCCAACTGTAGGAGAAAAGCTGAGTCAGTGAATGTGTAAGCAACTCAGCGCACACAGGGTTCTCCACACGGGTGCTCCAGCACCCAGGGCTGCATCGGGGTAGGTTCATGTGGCTTCTCCTTGGGGATGTCTTGCAGGAAGTCAGTCTTGCAAGCTGAAGCAGGGAACTGCTAAGGCATCTGCACGCTGGTTCGATCATCACAGGCAAGAGACCTGAGAACTACAAAGGCGAGGCTCACTGAACCATTTATCCCTCCGCCCTTCAATTAACCCCACATGTGTTTATCAGCCATGTTGACAATAAGATACCTCAGTTACTTGTCAGGAAGAAGTTCTAGTAATAATTGGAATGGCCTTGGTGAGAAAAGAGGCCAGGAAATTTGAGGTTAGGAATTTCTTTCCCATTACAGCAATGCACCTGCTCATTCCTCAACGGCAGCAAGGGCTGAACTCTGAAAATATCGTGAAGAAACCTGACCTCATCTGCTCTATAGCCGTGTGGTTATTCAGAAGCCACAGAGTGAGCCACTCCAGAGAACCCCGATCCAGTAAGAGGCATCACTGCCCCCACATGGGGAGATATTTCCCTGTCGTGTCAGTGGCCTGTGTTCTTGTTCTCACTCTCTAGGACACAGCAGACATTGTGTCCTCTGGTGCTGGATTGACAGATGCCTCTGAGACTCCTGCTCTGCAGCTGCATCGGGCTGAGGGTTTCTGCCCCTTTCAGGAAGGAGTTTCTCTCACTGTGTTTCTTGCACAGCAATACATGGCCATGTCTGTGTCCTTAAGGCTGCTTCACTGCAGGGACATGGTGCTGATGGAGTTGTCTGTGGAGATGGTGACTTTTCCTTGGAAGGATGGGTTGGACCTGGTGTCAGCCTCACTAGGGTCAAGAATTCCTATCCATTCCAAGCCCTTTGCAGGTGTCTGCCTAATCCAGCCGATCCAGCTTCCAGTAAAGCTGCATCCAGATGTCTTACAGGAGATCCACAAAGACTCCCCAGGTCTCTTCACTTTAGACTGCACCAGCTGCACCTGAGCACACACACGTGTGGAGATAGGATTCAGAGATTTCCTCTTCACACACACACACACACACACACACACACACACACACACACACCTCTATTCATCTCGAACCCTGTGGCAATCCTGACCTGGGAAAAGAGCAATGAGGAGAGGTAGGGTGGCAGAACCCATCTTGCAAGGAGGATGGAAAGCAATCACACTAAGGTCACCAGCTGGGTGATGAGGGAGCTTCCCCTGTGGAGGTAGCCTGTGGGTCTAAAATGGATGTCTTCCACTTTGCATATTTCTGTCCTGCCCTCCATGTCAGACTCCTCCAGCCTCACAACCCTGGAAACCCAAGGCAGGGGGAGGTGCGGGTCTTGGGACCGCAGGGAGGGAAGAACTGGATCCTAATAACATCCCACAACACACACATGTATACAGAGAGAGACAGAGAGAGAGAGAACACTGGCACTAGCACCTCACGCATGGAGAGTTTTGAACGGTGGCTCTCCACTCAGTGCATCTCTCAATCTACACCGGGGAGGAGTGGTTTTAAACCCAGTGTGAATCTGCAGCCCAAGGAGCCTGGGGCCTCACAGATGGTCCCTCCTTACTGTCTGTGGGGAATGATGTCCAGCATAAAAAGTGACCCTGTATTCTTAGTGAAGACTTTGAAAAATCTGATAGCCTGAATGGCCCCTTCTGAATAGACCTCTCAGGTGTCTCCCAGTGCCCAGTCTCCCCTGTGCTTCCTGCTTCCTGAGGAGAGGAGACAAATTTCAGGGAATGTCAGCTTTACTCAGAGTGTCAGACAAATCTGTGCAGATTAAAGCCAAAGATGAGTGTGTCACTCTGAATACTCATGGTCAACCTGGCCCTTGTCACCATCTCTCTGACAGTGGAGCTAGTTCAGAAGAGAAGTTAAAAGTACAACATGGAGAATATTTCATCTTCATCAGTTTCATAATCTGTCCTAAATATTTCTCTGATCTGCTCTGATCTGAACGAAAGGAAACAATCAGTAGGTTAACTTTTCTCTCTCTAAGGAGGCCTTGGGGCTCAGGGAACACCAAGAACCGTTGACATAACAGCCCATAAAGACAATGTTCTACATCTGGGTTTTGAGGGTAGTCATTAGAGACTTTAAACCACATGAAGTGTAGCTAATTGTCTCTCCCTTTCCAGAGTGATGATCACTGAAGACACATGGAAACCATTATTAGTCCAATGCTGTAATGAATCATGGACATGAGTATCCTGAACTCTAAGACCAGAAGCAATAGATGGTGCCTTGCTATCAGTACCCACTTGTTTGGAAAAGATAGCATTAGAAGTTCTTGGGAGGAGTGGGATAATAAGTGAAACAACGCACACACACACAAAGAAAATAAAAATACAAAGACTAGGCTTCCTGGTTGGGTAGACTTGTGGAAGTCCTGAGACTATGGCTGTCAGCATCCCTTCAGGTTTGGGACCAAACTCACAGCCTCGGAAAAACTTCCAGTCAAATAATCGGCAAGCCTACAAGGGAGCAATAGTCCTGGGGAGATACACTTACCTTAGAATAATCAAACTTCTGAATTTAAAAGGGCATCACTTATCCAGGGAAAATTCAGAATGTTTGACAAGAAAAGGTAATTGTAACAGGAGTTTGTGTGTATTGTAGACAATGAAATGAAACAAAAGTGTATGAATTGTTGAATGAACACTAATCTCCTCAGTATACCTTCATGCAATTCACAAGGAAAAGTAAAGAGAAAATAACATTAGAACACTTTCCCTTCAGGTCTCCTCTGGTGGGCAGAGAGCACCTTGGATTGTGGTGTGTCCACTTGTGGTATCCCAAGACACAAGCCAGGACCCAGAGAAGATGTCCTACTTCCATGCTTCATTCTCCTCCCTCTGTTCTCTTGGGTTGACAGTTATGCTAAAAACATCTAAATCTTGGTTCTCAGAAGCAGGATGAGGACTAAAAACCATGACACAGGGGAAAATGGGGTAGGGAAGGCCCCCAAATTCGGCTAGAAAATCTGTATCTTCCTCCCCATGCACTGAGTCTTGAATGAGGGTCATGTCCCTATTTGGCCTGAGACCCTGTGCCATACATCCCAAGCTTCCCTTCGTGATGCTTACAATCTGGTCTCACATAGCTTCCCTGACCTACTTGTATCGCCATCCATGCATGCATCAAATAAGTGGTATATTTCTTTTGTGAGGACCCAGTTACTTGAGATAATCTCGACGAGTGAGTCATTGTTTTATAGCATCCATGTACAACAGCTTACTCCTGATGGAACACCTCATGTTGTGGTTTGTGCAATTAGTCTCCAATTTATCTCAGGATAGACAAGAGTGTTGTCTGAACACCATCTGCATGGACTTAGCCCAAACCCTGAACCTGAATACACAATGACAATGGAGTCTGTTGAACAAGGTTCTCTTTCTCTCTCTCTCTCTCTCTCATCCATCTATATATTTTCCTATATCTGCTGAATATCTATTAATTGGTTTACAAATCTACTCAACTATCGATTTAGCTATCATCTACTTTCTGTCAATACTGTCGATATCTTGTATCTGTCATCTATATCTATCTATCTGTCTGTCTATTTATAGTTCTGTTTATATTTCCACCAATTTCATGCTTAACTTTATTTCTGAAATAAACCCCAGCTTAATGGGAGCAAATATGTTTGGTTCTTGGTGGAGTATGCTATATATTGGTTATTAATTTTAGTTTGCTAGACTTGTTTATTTGTTTACTTATTTGATTCTTGATGTCCTTATAGATTTCTATTTCAATGTTAAGTTCATAATAGAGAATGTTGAACTGAAATATTCCACTATTTGGTTGCACTATGCTGTTATTTATTTATTGCATTTAAAATATTATCCAGAACTTGCTTGATATATAGTAAAGAAATGCTGTTATATTCTCACCATCTGTCTGTTAGTTCATGATACTGTCATGGCTCTTTTTGTTGAGGTGCTGGAAGATATATCAGTGTTATATCTAATGCCAGCAGGGTCACCCAAAGGGAGCAGATTTCAGCAAAGCTTCCAGACTAAGAACAGACAATGCAGAAGGACCCCTCTGCCCTCTTAAGAGGAAGATGCTGCTAAAACCTTATGCATAACTTTGAAGTATTGTCGAATATTAAAAGCTTAAGCCAAGGAAGTAGGAAATTGTTGAAGCTACTGCCAGAGGATGGGCCTCTCAGGTTCGAGGGCACTCAAAATGTGACTGAAGAGAGGCCGATTTCTTGGAGGGGAGTAGGCCATCATGACGTGATTTGGGAGTGGAGCCGTCAGGATCTTCCTTTGCTGATGGGGCATGACTTAAGTAAGGTAAAGCGAAACAGCTACAAAAGCCTTCTAATACCAGAACTTGTAAAGAGCATACTACGAATTCAGGGAAATTGGAAGTGGTCAAAAATTAAATGGGGTGCAAGAATATTGATTGGTAACCTAGGCATTAGTGAGCATAAATCGACTGACTGGTATTGACCAATTTGAACAGAAAAACATAGGATTTATTATGTTGGGAAAAGCACAGTCAAGAGAACGGCATGGCAGTCATTGTCAGAAAGGATCTTGCTAAACCCATCATGAAATACAATAATGTCTGTGATAGGATTATATGCCTTCAAGGAAATCCAATCAATACAACTATTATCAAGCTTTACTTGAAGAATGCAATTGCTGCCAAGTTTAGCATACCAATAAGTAAGGTATAACCCTAATAAATAAAAATTGTCTTTTTTATTTGCTCCTTCCTCCCACTTTTTAAATTGAGATTTCAATTCCATTGTTATACATCCTACATGCAATAGGTCTGATTTTACATATTTCTTGTACATTAACATTGCATTCCTGTGTCATAAAAATAGAGAAAACCCTTGGGGGAAACGTGAGATGGAGAAGCATCCCCAGACCACAACAGGAAACCAGCCCTGAAACTGTCCCTGTGCACCTGTCCCTGAGTGTGTCCTGTGATGTGTGGGTCCTGAGCGTCCCCTGCTGCCCAGCTCTCTCCGAGCAGGGAGTTGGTGTCTGGGATCACACTGACTTCCTCTCATGTTCTCACAGAGTAACAGAGGGTCTTGTCTTCCATTTTCTAACCTTCCATTTACAGATAAACTGTGTTCTTGTCATTGTCTCTGGAGATGTTGAATCAACCCTTCATAGAGTCTGCATTGTTCCTAGTGCTGCAATGGCAGTATTTACACAGAGAGCTGAACAAAGGCTGCATACCAAGGTATTGTTTATCCTCCTCCTCATTTCACAGGAAAGTTATGCTAATTTCAGGAAGTAATTTTCTTTGTATTTCATCTCGAAGGGCATACCTAGTAAATAAAGGATTCAGAGAAATGTTCAGAGTCCCTGCCATAGTGAGCACAGCTGCCATTCCCCCAGGTTTCCTGCCGCTCTCGGGATGTGGGTTTCACAGCGTGTGTCTCAGACTTCTGGCTGACAATCTGTAGAGTCATTGTGCTGACTGAGGCATCCAAGGAGAAGGCATAGCCCTGTGTGAATCCCTGGACATAGGCTGATTTCCCAGCGTGGGTGTTGATCCAGCCCATCCACAGAAGCCTTTTCCTGGTGCTTGTCAAACCCTATTTATACTGTAGCTGGTGAAAGTGTTTCCAGAGGTCCTGCAGGACACCGTCACCAATCTCCAAGGTTTTTCACATTGGTGACAGACTGCACTAACTGCATCTGGGCATGCACACCTGTGAGGACATAAATCAGAAGGTGAGGGCTCTGGAGCTGCCACAGTGTTCTCTCCATCCCATGTGCTGTCTTACCCAGGGATACTGTCAATAGGAAATGAAGCTCCACAGTCACCCCTTCATGAGTTCACTTTGTTGTCAGTGGTTTAGATGCAACCTATATGACAATATCCTTGCTTGATGCTGTGACAGCAGAGATGGATTCAACCTTCAACTCTATAGAACACTTGTATGTGTATATATTTCACATTCATGAATGTATTTCTGGTCTATATCATGTCTAAATAATCGGAAGCTTCAATAACTCGAGAGCAGTTCTTCGTGTTGTAGTGACCTCCAAAGTTATTTTTCATTGCTACTTCATAACTGGAATTTTGCTACTTTTATGAATCGGGTGACCCCTGTGAAAGGGTTTTTCGATCCCCAAAGCGGTCGTGGCCCACAGGTTGAGAACCGCTGTTCTAGAGCATCACAGGTAGTGATAGCTGAGCTGTGCATCTCAAGTGCATTCTGGAATCCTGATGGCTAATTGTGGGAGTATCTCACCAAGTGAGCTCACAGCTGGTCATACTGGTACAGACGTATCCACTTATACACATCTCCTATAATTTCACTCATCTCGTAGGGGAGATGTGAAAAAATCAACTACTCAAACACTAACGTTGAACATTCAAGGGGCTTGTGTTATGTGAAGTTGATTAGAAAAACAAATCTAAGGAATATTATCTATATTGTCATAAGTCTGATATTATTCTATAAATAAATTCAATTAGTTTGCAACATATATATTTAAGATACTTTAAAAGGACTAACCAAAGTTGAAAATTTTAATTAAAACATAATATCTGCGGCCTCTACTCAAACACTCCCTCAATGCATGAATACTTTCTTTTATTAAATTGGAACTCTATGATGCTCACTCTCCCGACGCAACGGCTGAAGCCAAAGTGGGTGAACAAGTAAATATGGTGAAGAAAGCTGATGGTGCCCGGCTATAGAAAGAGATAGTGACTGGGGTCTTAAAGGCTTGAAGATAAACAAGTGGCCATCTAGCTCAGAAGCAACAAAGTCCACATGGAAGAACACACCAGCCTGTGTGATCAAGTGGTCCCGAAGGGATCAGTTATCAGGCATCAAAGAACAAAAAAATCATACCATTGACTGCACACCTCCATGATAGGATCGCTGAAGACAAATGGGTGCATAAGCAAATGTGGTGAAGAAAGCTTATGGTGCCCGGCTATCAAAAGAGATAGTGTCTGGGGTCTTAAATGCTTGAAGGTGAACAAGTGGCCATCTAGCTCAGAAGCAAAAAAGCCCACATGGAAGAAGCACACCGGCCAGTACGATCACGAGGTGCCAAAGGGACCAGGTATAAGGCATCATGCAAAAAAAAAAAAAAAGATGTATGTGTATAGGTGTATATATGTGTGTGTGTATAATATGTATGTGTGTGTGAGTGTGTGTGTGTATATATATATATATATATATATATATACCATATCGAATGAAGTGGGAAGTGCAGAGTGGAGACCCAAGGCCCAAGTGCCGGCCAATGGAGATCCCCTCATAGAGGGGTTCAGGAGAGGAGATGGGTCAATTAGGGTGCGAGGTAGTACCGATGAAGAACACAGCTTTCCCTCAGATCCTGGATGCTTCCTCCCCCCAACTACCATCATCCGAATTCTAACTCACAGGGCTGGATAGGGCAGAGGTTTTACACGGGTACTTATGAGAGCCGGAGCACAGGGAATCCAGGGTGGATGATACCTTCAGTACCAAGATTTGAGGGGCGATGCTGGGAGAGTGGAGGGCGAGTGGGTTGGAAAGTGGGAACTGATTACAAGGATCCACATGTGACCTCCTCCCTGGGAGAGGGACGGCAGGGAAGGGGGGGAAGGGAGACTCCGGATAGGGCAAGATATGACAAAATAACGATGTATAAATTACCAAGGGCACATGAGGGAGGGGGGAGCGGGGAGAGAGGGAAATAAAAAGAGGACCTGATGCAAAGGGCTCAAGTGGAGAGCAAATGCTTTGGGAATGATTGGGGCAGGGAATGTATGCATATGCTTTATATAATTGATGTATGTATATGTATGGATTATGATAAGAGTGGTATGAGTCCCCAGTAAAATGTAAAAAAAGAAAAGAGGATAAAAAAATAGAAAATGTTTAGGGCAAAGAATGTACAGATGTGCTTTATACAATTGATGTATGTATATGTATGGACTGTGATAAGAGTTGTATGACCCCCTAATAAATTGTTCAAAAAAAACAACATAATATCCGCACTGTGAAAGAAAAATTAGAGCAAAATCCCATACTATCAGGTTATATCGCTACAAAATTGGCAAAATTTGAAGAATATAGTACACATTTTTATAAAAATATTTCCTTGTCTGATGGTCCTAAAACAATTCAAGGGCTAAGAGCTCAAGAGACACCATTAACCTTTGGATGCTCTTTACTTAAAGTCCAGGGCACTGATTTCCAGGTTTCGGCTAGAAGAACCTGGGAACAAAGCAGAAGGGATGATAAAATGTTCATCAGATTTTATTGACTTTGGGCCATGAGGCACCCATTGCACTAGTCCCCCTGTAACATCTCTGCACATGGAGATTACCACAACTCTGCCTGTGTAATAGAGGGGTTTAGGAGAGAAGATGGGTTAATTAGGTAGTACCGATGAAGAACACAGCTTTCCCCCAGATCCTGGATGCTTCCTCCCCCCAACAACCATCATCCGAATTTTACCTTGCAGGGCTGGATAGGGCAGAGGTTGCACACTGGTACATACGAGGGCTGGAGGCACAGGGAATCCAGGGTGTGAGGGGCGATGCTGAGTGGGTTGGAAAGGGGGAACTGATTACAAGGATCCACATGTGACCTCCTCCCTGGGGGAGGGACAGCAGAGAAGGGGGTGGGAGACTCCGGATAGGGCAAGATATGACAAAATAATGATGTATAAATTACCAAGGTCACATGAGGGAGGGGGGAGTGAGGAGGGAGGGAAAAAAAAAGAGGACCTGATGCAAAGGGCTTAAGTGGAGAGCAAATGCTTTGAGAATGATTGGGGCAGGGAATGTATGGATGTGCTTTATACAATTGATGTGTGTATATGTATGGATTGTTATAAGAGTTGTATGAGTCCCTAATAAAATGTAAAAAAAAGAAGAAGAAATTGAAGACATCTGCCAACTTCTGCAAGAACTTGCAATCAAGTAGCATTGATAATTCCTGTCATTTTAAATGTGAACATTGGAGACAAAATGCATATTATTGTTAGGTGCCATCAAGTCAGAAGCAGTTTCAACTCATATTTACCCTATGTACAACAGCATAAAACACTCTATTCTTATGCCATCTTCACAATAATATATATATATATGAAAAATAAAAATATGTATGTACATTTAAATGTGATACATTTCTAGAGGTTGAGTACTGATTACTGAGACTGTGAGAAAACACTGGGGCTGGTTATTAGTGGGGCCCATGTTCTAACTGTAAAACCCGTCCAGGTTCTCCAGTGAACATTTAAAACAAGTCCTCATGTTTCTGGCACTGGAGAGGAAGACTATTCTCAACTTGAAAGATTTCTCACCAGAGGAAGGTCATTTTTATTAATTTTGCAAAGCTGGGGGTGAAATATTCCCCCTATCAATCACACACCCACATCTTACCCATGACACCTAAGTAGGGGGAGAGGCATAGTCAACAGTGATAAAGAGTTAAAGGCAAAGAATGTGGATACTGCCGTGAAGGAAAGGAACACCGACCAGGGAAGATATAAAGTATGGAAAAGGCATGAAGTTAAGGTCAGAGCCCCACTACGAAGGTCTTATAACAGAGCAAGGCCCAATCAGATGATCACACAGAACATTCCCATTCTCTCACTTCATCACCATCCAGATTCCCAGCATAACAATTGTGGATCACAATTTAGAAAGGGAATAATCTGCTCCTCTGAGGAGTAGAAAATAGATGTATAGTGAACATTAATATTTTCTAACTCTTGCCAGATTAGGATAAATCCTCATAAGACTCAGCTCTGAGAACAAGGGAAATACATGTTTCCACCGTGCAGAAATAGTAAATATTAAGATTAAATTCTCATTTATCTGAATACATCAATCTCATTTGATCATGACCTTTCCGTGCAGTTAGTTTTTAGTCTGTGCAGCACATTGTGACATCTCAAATTTAATTCGTTAGCATTTTTGAAAGTTTTCGTGATTCATTTTATATTGAAAAACTGAACAGAGTGATTTTTCAGTCACACAACCAATCAACATTCCTTAACAAATTGCTGTAGATTGTCCATCTGAAGTGAGCAGGACACATGGTTGTGGAAATGGAGTGCCGAATAAAACAGAGTCCTTTTTCATATGAGAGGAGACCATTGGATAAAATGCTCTGCAGAGCACATTGAAATCTGCAAAGAAAGAGTGAGAAGACTAAAGAGATGATCATATTCTAATAGAGTAAAGCAGGTGCAGCAGTGAGTAAAGCAAACATAAATAGAAATTAATTAATTTCAAAAACTTAATGAAAGTAATGCCTGAAGCAAGATGCTTGAGTAAAATCTGTCAAGTTTTCAAAACAAAGTGAAAGTTATTTATGATACTTAAGTAGTATCATAAAGAGAAAATTTGTCCTTAATTTGTTGACTTAGTCAATAAACAGCTGACTAAGATTAGAATTCAGAATACTGAGTACCAGAAAAATCACATGAGGTTAATAATTATTTAGGAAGTATCCAGACTACATCATACTTGATAATGAGACGTTTCCTTGCTCCTGGACCCAATTCCTGCAGGCATATCTAAGTCAGTCTCTCTAGACCTAAGTTGTGAATTGCTTATGTTTGCTTCCTAGTCTATTCCACATAAAGTGTGAATTAAGTCACTGCTAACATTAATTCAGAATTCTCCTTATTAGTTAGCTGCCGATGGCATGGTTAACTGTACTTTCAAAATTGGAGGAGACATTAACTTTAATATATACCGTGACACGTTATTTTTGTGAATGTTTTGACCATTTTGTCTCCAGGTCACTCTTTACTACAGACTAGAACTGAACCCATATGGTTCCCTAGAATGTAATCTTTGTGGATGCAGCTTGTCAGTTTTCATGTGCACAGGGACCTGATGGTGGGTGTTAACGGCTCACCTCTCAAATAGCATCTATCAACTTGAATATTGAGTCAAACGGAATGCTATGTCATAACCTAAAAATATAGGGAGAAACTCAACTTAAAAAATATTTAATGAACGTTTAAAATTTTTTGGATTGACTGTAAGTGAGTGTTTTCCCATCTCAATCCCATCACACTCCTAACCTGGGCTGAGAAGCTTTAACCTCATTTCTGAGCTGTAAGCAGGAATAAAGGAGCATGCTTTTGGTAACTTTCCTAAAAATGACTTCATTATTTTCATCGTTGTGCACTGATACACTTGTCTTACATTTATATTGATGCTAAAGCAAAATGAGCCATGTAATAGATTTCAACAGATAGAGTGGTGTGTCTATCACAGTGCTAATTATGAAACTGGTTGTAAAGAGAAATATGTTCACTTTCTGTAGAAAACACAGAATAGTCCATCTAGATTGAAGATTGTACAAAAATAAAATTACTTGTGGTATGTTCTTAGTAAAAACCCAACATTCATGATAAAATGTACAATAAATATAAGATGTTAAATGACACAGAGCTTTAATGTCTCCAGTGCAGGTAATAAAATTCCCAGGAGAAGAGGATAGAAGCATTGGTCTTAAAAAGGATTGGAAATTATCTCTGTAGGGTGAGAAATCTCTCTAGGGTGAGAAATACCCAAGTCAATATAACCAATAGAAGAATTATAATCCAACCATCTATGTGTATTCTAAGAGGAAAAAATAAGACCAGGTTATCTTCAAAAACATCGATCAAGAATCCGTCAGGCCTGATGATGCCTCCTTCATTTTGGAAAACTACAGTGGTCACAAAGGGTCATGAAATCCATTGCCAATATTATGCAGATGTTTCAAGCCCAGAGGGGAGCCCCCACAGAAAGTCCAGCAGCACAAGAGATTGTATATCATTTTCAAAGGTGGATTTTTCAATTAGAACATCCAATGGCCATACTGAACTTTCCTTGAACTGCACAATAGTTAATACAATTTCTGCCAAGCATACCCCCTCTCTCTTCTTCCCTCAAGACCACACAAGTAGTCTTCCAAAGTTACTGGAAACAATCCATTATTGTTTAATTCCATTTCTCTGTGAATATTTTGAAACCCATTTGTCCTCCTTTCATAGACTGAATTCCTTTTCTCTCTCCTGGCCTCTTCTTGATTTTTTTCTCACACAGGTGTTTCCCAGGAAAATCAGCACAGATTTTTCCCTGATTGGTCCCTGCATCTTGCAGGATAATAACTAACACATGCTCTTTAACAGAGTGATTGATAATGTGGACATGCTCCATTGGAGATATAAATGATACAGCATGAATCAATAGTTGTCCAAGTTGAAAAAAAAAGAAGGAAAAAAGAAAATAGAAAAGGACAAATAAATCTTCAGATCATTGTTGGGTTTGACCCACTTCTGCATGAAGGAGCACAGCGGTTGTGAACCAAATTATACTTTCATATGTTACTGACCATACATACTGACCACTCACTAGTCTTTAACTCAAAACTCAGCGTTTCGGAATTAGAGGATTGCACTGCAGTTTTTGCCATGAGTCTGTTGTTTCAGAATCAAATCAAAGCACAGGTCTTTCCTGAAGGCATCTCTGTTGGTTTGACAAGTTGGTGTTCAAACACTTAAATTTATGGCCCCTTGCATGCTCTCTGACTCAAGTCTGAGAGAGAATTCTACAGAGTTTTCGCTGAAATTCATCAGAACTCTCACTCTTAATGCCAGAAAAGCTGAGTTTTCATGCGGTTAATGGACTGGTTTTCCTGCGAGTGAGGCTATTTACTTGTTCAATACAACTTTTGAATTCATAGATAGCAGGGGTGGATGCAGAATAATTATAGAGAGAGATTCCCCTGGAAAAGTTAGAGATGGAAATGAATCTCAAAACCACAACAGGAAACTCACCCTGACAATCAACCTGCACTGACTTCAGATGCTGGTGCCTGTGCTCATTGGATCCTGAGTGTGCCTGGACTCACACTGACACCCCCTCACTTTCAGTTCATCCTGTTTCTAGAGATGGGCAATCAACTCTTCGTGGAACATAGTTCTCTCTGCCACCATCAGGTTAAATTGTGCAACCCACTGAAAGCCCTACCCTGGAAACAACATACATAGGACACACAGTTGTTACTGAAACTGAGTGCAGATCCTGAAGGGGAGATCACCAAGGCTTACTCAAGTTTCCCCTAGATTCCATCAGAGTTGTGTTGACATACAGGGGAAAAAAATAAAGAAAACAGCAAATAAAATAAGAATCAAATCAACAAACTCAATTGCCCACTCTTGTTATGTTAATTCTGGCTCATAGTGTCCCTGAAAGACAGAGTAGAAATCCTTATGGTCTCTAGATTATAAGTCTTTAAGCAAGTAATCAGCTTCAACTGCCTTCCTCATAGTAGCTGATATGATTAAACTACTCCCTCTGCTATCAGTAGATGAGATGATAAGGGCATAGGAGTTCGATCAGTATGGGAGAGAAGAATGTATAGAGGAAGTCAATGTCTTTGACTTCTGTGGAGAGTAGCATGAAATAATAATAACAGGGTAGGAATATATACAATTAATGTCCCTGAAATATCTTTGAGGAAAACGTCAAATGGGAATCTAATGGGCTGAGATAACTAACTCCAAAAACGAACTGAATATTTATCTTTAAAAAGAACTAAAGAGAGAAGAGTGAGATGATTTTCAGGAAATGTAATGAAAGTCCTAAGCAAAGAAGAGCAGGATGCTATTTGGAAACAAAATTTGAAATTATTACCTATGGGAATGTCATTAAGAGGAAAGATTTCTTACAATCTCATCCTAAAGAAAGGACATCCTACATGTCAATGTATCTTATTAGAAAATACATACACGTTTTCATATATAAACATATAACAGCAGAATCAAATCTAAGAAGGTAATTCCTTTCCAACACAATGAGCATAAGGAGACAAGGCAGAAACATTGCTTCTGAATTCTACTGCCTGGTTTGTAGCCCTGACAGTTCTAAGGGTGAGCCCATGTCAAGAAGAAGAATAGCAAAGCATAAACGTTTGTCTGTGATAAAGAAGGTGGTTCTCTAGAGTGATTTTGTATTGAGGTAAGCTGATCAAATTATTGGACATCTGCTGGGTTACACTGACATTTAAGGAAGTTTTTCTTACCTCATTTTTTGTTCCTTCTCTCAGCGTAAGATTTGCGTCTTAGCTGAGTGATCCTCCCGCCTCCATGATCTTCTCTGCACTTTTTCTCTTACCACATTTCCCCCAATGAAGTGGATGCACTTAATAAACCTTGGTCTTTGCATCATGGGGCTGAGGTGAGCATATATATATATATTTTACAAATTTATTGAGCATATGAACATGCATTATCAATTATGTTATATAGTATTCTCTAGAGAAACAAAACCATAATGCTAATAACTATAGATTATTATAGTTTATATAATTATTAGCATTATCAATTATATATTATGTAATTAACATATAAATTATAGAATGCTAATTATATTATCATTGATTAATATAATGCTAGAGAGAGAAAGATAACATAAGAAATAAACAATCTATAAAGCAGCACAAATGGCTCAGTGCAGCTCACTCCCATGAGACAGTCTTTGAGACACTGGGGATCCTTCAAATCTTGAGGACCACCAGGTAGTCCTCTGTAGAGCAATTCAGGCTATCCAGTCACAGGAAGCAAACAGCAAGGCAGGTAGGTCACCAACAGTCAGCCAGATGACAGTGTCCGACAGTTCCCAGCTCAAGAAATGTATATTCTAATAGTGTGGCAAAGCAGGTCTTGAAGGAACCTCAAATTACAGCGACACAGTCCACGGCTTAGTTGTCCAACTGGTAGTGTAGCTTGCAAATTGATGCACAGATCAAGCAAGGCAGCCACACACTGATCTGATGATCAAAGAGCAAGAGACAAGAAAGGTGAGGCTCGCTGAGCCATTTATCTCTCTGCCCTTCAATTAATCTGACGTGTTTATTGGCCAAGTTGGCACAATAAACTAACAACATCAAGAGTGTAGACCAATGGAACTATGATTGTTTGCTACTATGTGAAGAGATCAGGTACAGTATCTAAAATTGAACATATGCAAATATGTTTTCATAAATGAGACATTCAATTTCATAAACTTGATAATGAATCATTGTAGAAAGTCATTGTGGTGGTTTAACCTGGTTAAACTTGTTGACAGGGATGCTAGAAGGGCGTTCCTCAGTTGAACATTATTTTACTCATTGTAATATTTTATTCTTTGTACATGCAAAAATATACTCATATTTTATAGCCAACTAAAGTGAGGATGAAAAGTTACCCATAGATTTTCTTTTCCTTTTAAAAAAAATCATTTTATTGGGAGCTCATAGAATCCTTATGACAATCCATACATACATCCATTATGCCAAGCATATATGTACATTTGTTGCCATCATTCTCAAAACATTTGCCTTATACTTGAACCCTTAATATCAGCTGCTCATTTCCCCCCTCCTTCCCTACTCCCCCCTCCCTCATAAAACCTTCATAATTCATAAATTATTATTATGTCACATGTTACACTGTCTGACGTCTCCACCTACCCTCTTTTCTGCTGTCAATCCCCCAATGAGGAGGCTTTATGTAGATTCTTGTAATCTGTTCCCCTTTCTACCCCACATTTCCTCCGCACTCCAGGCATCGCCATTCTCACCACTGGTCCTGAAGGAGTCATCTGTCCTGGATTACCTGTGTTTCCAGTTGCTATCTGTACCAATGCATATCCTCTGGTCTAGCCAGAATTTTAAGGTAGAATTGGAATCATGATAGTGGGGGGAGGAAGCATTTAAGAACTAGAGGAAAGTTATATGTTTCATCATTGCTACCCTGCACCCTGACTGGCACATCTCGTCCCCAAAATCCATCATCAAGGGAGTTCCCAGTTGCCTACCGATGGGCTTTGAGTCTCCCACAGATTTTCTTAATTCCAGCAAATGTTAACTTGAGAAAATATTATCCACGAATCAATCTTAAAAATTTTTAAACTGAGCATTGGTATGCATCGACCCAAAACTTTCTTTGAACATGTCAATACTATTGATACAACTAAAATATTTTATCTCTAATTTGGAAAATCTTGTTTTGCTGTGGAAACTGTACAGATGAAAATGTGTGTTTTATTGAAAAAGTGCAATTCGCTGGATTTTTAGGGGAAAACCCCACAATATTTACACATTACTTATTTATTTTATACGTTATAGTTAAATATACTCATTTTTCCTAGCGAAATATATCAGATTGCCTCTAGACACTGTCAACCAGGTGTTTTTTTTGCCAATAACTGTGAATACAAGATAACTCACCATCCGTTGTGAATTCACTGCATTAAAATATCCTCAAATGAGAAACAGACTAAAAAGATATAATTAAGCCAATACAAATTTATAATTAGTCAATTGGTTTTCTTTTTATTTGTTAATCATTTTATTAGGGGCTAATACAACTCTTATCACAATCCATACATATATCCATTGTATAAAGCGCATTTTTACATTCCTTGCCCTCATCCTCAAAACATTTGCTCTCCACTTAAGCCCCTGGCATCAGCTCCTCATTTTTTCCCCTTCCCTACCCACTCTCCCTCTCAGTCAAGAACCCTTGATAATTTATAAGTTTTTGTCATATCTTATACTGTTTGACGTCTCCCTTCACCCACTTTTTTTTTGTTGTCCATCCCCCAGGGAGGAAGTTATATGTAGATCCCTTTAATCTGTTCTCCCTTTCCACGCCACCTTCCCAGTATTGCCATGCTCACCACTGGTCCTGAGGGGATCATGCATCCTGGATTCCCTGTGTTTCTAGTTCCTATCTGTACCAAAGTACATCCTCTGGTCTAGCCAGATTTGTAAGGTAGACTTGGGATCATGAGAGTGGGGGAGTGGGGGAGGGGGGTGGGGGGAGAAGCATTTAGGAACTAGACAGGAAAGTTGTGTTTCATGGTTGCTACACTGCACCCTCATTGGCTCATCTCCTCCCTGAGACCCTTCCATAAGTGGATGCCAGGTTGCCTACATATGGGCTTAAGGTTCCCACTCCTCACCCCCCTCATTCACAATTACACAGTGTTTTGTTCTTTGATACCTAATATCTCATCCCTTTGACAACTCGTGATCACACAAGCTGGTGTGTTTCTTCCATGTGGGCTTTGTTGTTTCTGAAATAGGTGGCTGCTTGTTTACCTTCAAGCCTTTAAGACACCAGATGCTATATCTTTCGATAGCTGGGTATCATCAGCTTTCTTCACCACATTTGCTTATGCATCCAATTGTCTTAAGCGACCCTATCGGGGAGAGGAGAATGCAATGATATGATTTTTTGTTCTCTGATGCCTGATAACTGATTCTTTTGGCACCTTGTGATCACAAAAGCTGGTGTGCTTCTTCCATTTAGGCTTTGTTGCTTCTGAGCTAGATGCCCACTTGCTTACCTTCAAGTTCCTAAGACCCAAGACTGTCAATTAGTTTTCATTAGTTATTATGTTCTGCCACAATGGTATAATGCCCTCTGAGTACTCATAAATAAAAAATGTGAAGTTTTAAGCAGTTCAAATCTGAAGTGTGAGAAAACATATTTAAAACATAAAGGATAATCAAGGTTGATCACTGAAGAATGAAGTTTGCCAAAGAGGTAATTTACTAATGAACACACCTAATCTGATAATAGAGATTAACAGATAAAGGGTCAGCAAATATTACATTTTCTAATGGAGCAAATATAGAGAACACAGTGGTAGGCTGTGGGATTTAGTTGTGCTCTGATTTGATGTTAAATATTATCCATTGTCTCTTATTTTCCTTTAGGCTCCCCATTCTCTTTAGGATGTTATTGCCTGCTACCATTTAAATGAATGCTTGCGCGTGCATGCGTGCGTGTGTGTGTGTGTGTGTGTGTGTGTGTGTGAGTGTGTGAACAAAGATGTTCTCGGGGCTCCCAAGCATTAGCTAAGAATGCCTCACTACAGCAATGTAAACCAATCTACCTAGGGTCTAATCTGCCTTCAGCTGTTGATTTACTAATCATGCTGAAGTAATTACAGGTGATTGTGATTTAACTTGTCTCTACCTTCCCTGCTTTATTCCCCAGGTCACTCGCAGGACCCAGGTGAGGCAGATAATTCAAGGTGCTGAGATTGGGGTGGATCTGGATCTCAGATCAGGGTATGCTGTGTGGAAAGACAGCGGATCATCCGTGCTTGGATGTTTTGTGTGTCCTAAAGGTAAGAGACCCTGGAACCTGGGGAGGGGGCCCTATCTTAAGACAGGTACTCTCAGCCGGTAGACATGTAAGACAGGCTCAGGAAGGAATATTCTGGTTTGCCTGTGGAAGTCCCTGGGGTTGAACTCAAAGGTATTAATTTCCAGGCCAGCATCAGAGAGAGCTTGGTCCGCTGTTGTTCTCCTGAGACCTCTTCGAGGACTTGTGTCTTCATGAGAGGAGATCCCCAGTGTGCTGTGAGTGACAGTTCCTGGTACTGGACACACAGGTGTCCCTGGAATTGACACCTTTCCCGCTTGGGGTGAAAATAGAGCTCCTGCTTGAAGTATGTCTTGTGAGCTTAAGACGTTAACTCACAGGAATCTCCAAGAGACATGGACCCAAATATTTTAGGGTTGCCAGGTCTCTCTATTTAAGGGGGTGTGCAAATTCTTCCTCTGAGTCTTTTTTCCTAGGTCTGAGAGAAAGGCCAAGATCAATTTTCAAAAGTGGAGTCACAGATTCCAAGGTAAGCACCTTTAATTTGCTACCTCCTCCATCTCTGGTGATGTGAGTGTCCCCTGGGAATGAGGAGAGCAAGGGGGTAAATGAAAGAATAACCAGTAAGTATTTTGTTTTATTTAACATGGGTTTCACTCTATCCTCCAGGGATAAACCAGGATAAATAGCGATCTACAAATTCGTGCGTAAATACTATTCAACCCTCGGGCATCTGGCTTACTGGGTACCATCCCTGCATATGTCTAACAGCAGAAAAGACTCCTTGAGGCCAGCACACAGTAGATCAGAGATCAGCAAGGGACCTGTGATAGCCCTTGACCATGATGCTATTTGTCATATTTAAACTTTATATAACACTTCTTTGTTTTCCTAAGTTCCTTGAACCAGATGCAAATTACTTAAAATTAACTGAAAATGTGTTTGTGATTCTTAGTTTGCCTGCCAACCTACCCAAGTTCTTGTTTGTGTAAAATCTGAGAGAGAAGACAGCTCCATACACATAATTAGCAACATTAGTTTTTTGATGGATTAGGTTTGGGGTTCTGTTTAGGCTTGTAGTGTGCTTGAATGAGAGTCTGTACTTAAAGATTAGCATCTAAATCCTGGGATTAATCAGTGTTCCAGGTTCAAGAACAATTGCCAAGAAATAGAAATAGGAATCAAGTGTCATGAGTCAGATGTTAGTGGACATGTTAAAGGGTTTTATGTTTTGAAGGTTATGTTTGGAGTTCAGTAGGGGCTAACAGATTGTGTTTGGAGTTTATTAGGGGCTTATGTGTTAAGGTATGAAGATGTAGATTTATGGTTTAAGGATTCTTGTTTTCTGGGTTGGATTTCTGAATTTGAGGTTTATGGTCATGAAGTTAGGTTTCAGGTTGTAAAATATATTCAACCTTTGACCTGGTTTTAAACATTGGGATAAATGCATTAGCCTAGGTTAAGAGTGTATTGTGGTAGGATTTGTTAAGCATGTCAAGTTTCTTGTGGGTGTCAGGGGATGCTCAGGGTGTTAAGAGTTCTGGGTGGTAAGGGGCTTTTTCATGTACTTAGGGGGTTAGTGCATTAGGAGGTTATTAGTGTGTTGTAAGCACGCTTAGCATATTAAGGTGTAAGGGTTAATGGTTTCAGATTTGGAGATTTGTAGTTAATGGTTAGAGAGTTCAGTGGCAAAAATTATTTTTGTGTGTTGAAATGTAGCCTACAACTTTTAAACTATTCATTACCTGTAATATTTATGGTATATTTGAAATCTGTTATGTAAAATATCATTAAATTGTGATGATTAGAGGAATTAGTATTTCTTCGCTTTGGAAGCCTCTTTTCTTCCTTTAAAAAGCATTCCATTTATGATTGGTCTATCTAGAAAATACTATAGAATTTTTAATACAGTATTGAAAATGGAACTGTCTGTCCTATATCTTAAGTGGGGTGGGGTATTTTCTCTTTCCTCTAAGAATGATATTTGCTGGTGCTTTTTTAACTGAATATATTAGCATATTGAACTATACCTGCTTCATGTTACAGTTGTAGTTTTTTCCCCCAAACTTTAAAAGCCTTTGATTTTTTAAATTAAATTATTTTATTGGGGGCTTTTATAGCTGTTTTAATAAACCACACATCAATTTTATCTAGCACATTTGTACATACATTGCCATCATCATTTTCAAAATATTTTATTTTTTCTACTTGAGCCCTTGGTATCAGCTCATCTTTGTTTCCCTCCCTCCACCACCTTCCCATCATTGTGACCCCTTGATCAATTTTAAATTATTGTTTTCATATCTTACACAATCTGCTATTTTCCTTCACCTACTTCCTGTTGTTCTTACCCTGGGGGAGTGTTATGTGATGATCTTTACAATCTGTTCCCCTTTCTCCCCCTTGTGGCCCCACCTTTCCCCTACCTTCATGGTATCATTACTCCCATTATTGTTATGAGGGGTTTATCTCTCCTGGATTCCATATGTTATGTTGAGGGATCGCATCTGTACCAGTGTACATGCTCTGGTCTAGCCAAATTTGAAAAGTAGAACTGGGGTCATGATAGTAGGGTGAAGCAAGCTTTAAAGAACTATACGAATGGTATGTGTTCTGTTGGTGCTTTATTGTACACTGGTTGGCTCATTCTTTCCTTGTGACCCCTCTGTGAGGGGATGTCCAATGTCTAAAGACGTGCTTTGGGTCTCCAATCAAACACCCTTTGTTCCCATCTGTATGATTGTTTGGGGTCTTCTAATTCTTCATACCTGATCCCATAGACACCTCATGATCACACAGGCTGGTGTGCTTCTTCCATGTGGGCGTTGTTGCTTCTCAGATAGATGACCGACTGTTTAACTTCAAGCCTTTAAGAGACCAGATGCTATATCTTATAATAGCCAGGCACTATCAGCTTTCTTCACTATATTTGCTTATACACCCCTTTTGCCTTAAGCAATCCTGTTGGGAAGATGAGAATCACAGAATAACAGATTATTAAAACAAAGTATTCTTGCATTGAGGAAAGACTTGAGTAGAGGCCCAATACCTTTGACTTTTTAAATGTTCCTACTTTGTTTTCTGTGCCTACTTAGACAATTGACCCTCTTTTCTGTCAATGGTCCACTATAGTGCTTATTTTCTTATGTAAAATATGCTCTGGGACAAATTTCAATGAATCATGGTACATAATCCTTGTAATATGTTGTCTGAATCTGTTCCAAATATTTAAAAGAATTTTTCATGTAGATCGATTATCAGTATTGCGCTACAGTTTTCTTGTAGTGTCATTATCTGACATTGGTGTCAAGGGTATTTACTGGTTTGATACAAAGTATTGATAACCAAGGGATCAACCAGAAAGAAAATGTTTTGAGAATGATGATGGCAATGGATGTACTAATGTGCTTGACACAATGGATGTATGTTATGGATTGTGTTAAGAGTTGTATGAGCCCTCAATAAAATGATTTTTTTTAAAAAGAGAAAGTATTGAAGTATTGGTAAGTGTTCTCTCACAACCATTGTTATATTTACACTCAATAACTTGAACTTAAACTAACAAACAGTTAAGTGGTGTTTATTCATACCAGCTCAGTACTCTGTATTAAGCTTTAATCTATGGTCTGATTATGCTAGAAATTTCTCCTGGAATTTTATTTTGATTCAATTGATTATAGCCCTTGTAAGCAACCTAAAATGCATTCAACTACCATTGATCCCATGCACTAGCTGGACCCTCTGATCTTCCAGCTGGCTCAGTTTGGAAGACGACATGATTTACATTCCTCTTGCCAGACAGATAGTCACTAACACCTACGTCATTGTGTGATGCCCTCACAATAGATCCTCAATTTGGAAAATACTCTGCCATATGACATGCTGTATGGATCTTAGAAAATGTCCTTTAGCTAACCTCCAGAAGAATGGTATAAGGAGGAGCAGCAATTCCTCAGTAATTTTTGCATCACCTTGGTTTTGCATCACCTTTATTTTATTATATTTTTTAACAAAAGAAACCCATTCATTATTTTTAATAAGCTTATATTCCAGTGAATGTCTCTTGAGCTTTCAGGCATTTGATAACATGGAAATAACTTTTGTAAACATAGCTAAATATTTAGTATTTTGTGCATTGCTTGGGTATTGATTAGTAATTTCTGAGGTTCTTCTTGTTGATAGTTCTGATTGAGTCCATTCCATCTCACAGGGACCCTGTGCACAAAGGAATGAAACACTGCCAAGCCCTGCAGCATTCTCACAATTTAGAATGAACCTATTACCTAAGTTACTGTATCAATCCTTTCAGTTGAGGGGTTCCTATTTTTCACTACCCCTTTACTTTACCAAACAAAATATCCTTCTCCAAGGACTGATCACTTCTTACATGTCCAAAGAATTTCATGTGAACTCTCACCTCCTTATCTCTATCTAGCACCCTGACCTTACTTCTGCCAAGACATATTTGTTTGTCCATTTGAAGGCCCCTGCACTACAATTCAAATACACTGGTTCTTCTTAATTCTTTCTTATTCAATGTCCAACTTGTAAATGCATATGAGGTAATTGGCAATGCCATGGTTTGGGTAAGATGAACCTAGTCTTAAAGTAACATCATTGTTTTTCAACACTCTTCAGGGGCCTTTTTTTTTTTTCTCTTTTCTTCTTTTACATTTTATTAGGGACTCATACAACTCTTACCACAATCCATACATATACATACATCAATTGTATAAAGCACATCCATACATTCCCTGCCCCAATCATTCTCAAGGCATTTGGTCTCCACTTAAGCCCCTTGCATCAGGTCCTCTTTTTTTCCCCCTCCTCCCTCCTCCTTCCCCCCTCCCTCATATGCCCTTGGTAATTTATACATCGTTGTTTTGTCATATCTTGCCCTATCCGGAGTCTCCCTTCCCCCCTTCTCTGCTGTCCCTCTCCCAGGGAAGAGGTCACATGTGGATCCTTGTAATCAGTTCCCCCTTTCCAACCCACTCACCCTCCACTCTCCCAGCATCGTCCCTCACACCCTTGGTCCTGAAGGTATCATCCACCCTGGATTCCCTGTACCTCCAACCCTCATATGCACCAGTGTACAGCCTCTGTCCTATCCAGCCCTGCAAGGTAGAATTCGGATCATGGTAGTTGGGGGGAGGAAGCATCCAGGATCCGGGGGAAAGCTGTGTTCTTCATCGATACTACCTCACACCCTAATTAACCCATCTCCTCTCCTAAACCCCTCTATGAGGGGATCTCCATTGTTCGACACTTGGGCCTTGGGTCTCCACTCTGCACTTCCCCCTTCATTTAATATGATATATATACATATATATACATATACACATATATACACATACATACACACACTTATATCTTTTTTTTTTGCATGATGCCTTATACCTGGTCCCTTGGGCACCTCGTGATCGCACTGGCCGGTGTGCTTCTTCCATGTGGGCTTATTTGCTTCTGAGCTAGATGGCCGCTTGTTCACCTTCAAGCCTTTAAGACCCCAGACACTATCTCTTTTGATAGCCGGGCACCATCAGCTTTCTTCACCACATTTGCTTATGCACCCATTTGTCTTCAGCGATCCTATCATGAAGGTGTGCAGTCAATGATATGATTTTTTGTTCTTTGATGCCTGGTAACTGATCCCTTTGGGACCACTCGCTCACTCAGGCTGGTGTGTTCTTCCATGTGGACTTTGTTGCTTCTGAGCTAGATGGCTGCTTGTTTATCTTCAAGCCTTTAAGACCCCAGTCACTATCTCTTTTGATAGCCGGGCACCATCAGCTTTCTTCACCACATTTACTTGTTCACACACTTTGGCTCCAGCCGTTGTGTCGGGAGAGTGAGCATCATAGAGTTCCAATTTAATAAAAGAAGGTATTCATGCATTGAGGGAGTGTTTGAGTAGAGGCCCAAGGTCCTTCCGCCACCTTAATACTTGACCTATAAATATAGACACATAGATCTATTTCCCCATCCTCCTATATATATTTGCATGTACATGTCTTTGTCTAGACCTCCATGAATGCCCTTTGACTCCTAGCTCTTTCCTCCATCTCCCTTGACTTTCCTCCTGCCCTACTACCATGCTTCATCGCCACCTGGGCTAGAGTATACCTCTTCTCTAAGCAACCTTACCCTTGATCATTTCCCACCAGGCCTGCCACTCCCCCTTCTCTACCATTTGGGGTCCCATGTTTTTCCCTTGTCCCTGGGTTTGTTAACACCACTTCCTTACCCCCCCCTACCCCCCCACCCCAAGTCCCCCCAAAACTGTCGGTCCCGTTGTTTTTCCTCCAGATAGTTCATCCAGCCTGTCCTATTCAGACAGACCTGTGGAGTCACTAACATGCACGAAAACTAGAGAGAGGAAAACAAAGCAACAGTATACAACCAGACAACAAAACAACAAAAACAAACCACTGACAATGAACAGAATAAAACAGTTCACAAGAGAAAAGCTTGTAGTTAGTTCAGGGATCGCTTGCTGGCCCTTAGGAGCGTTTTCCAGTCCAGTCTGTTGGGGCACCACGCCCTGGCCCCAAAGTCCACTTTCAGCATTCCCTGGGGACCTTGCCACTCCATTCCCTTGCTGTTCCGCTGCACTCCCCCAGTGATTTGCCTCGGTGTGGTGGGATCAGGTCAGGTGCAATTCCCACACTGTGTCTCCGGTGCTGTCCCCTGTATCGCCTTTAGTCACTGAGGGGCATCATGTCTCATAGTGGGGCCAGCCATGTTGTTCTCTCTGTGGACTGGCTACTCTACTCAGGAACATCATCCTCACGGCCTGGTGGGCCAGGCTGTGTTCCACTCTCTCCTCCTGCCCCTTCATCTGCTCCCGTGTGCTCTGATCAGATATGTCCATCTCCGGAGCTGCAGAGTCAATGTCGCCCTTTGGAACAAATTCTTTTCGGGGGAGGGGCAGGAATCCACTTAATTTATGGTGCTGGGGCCAGCCTCCCAGACCTCTCCACCGGTTCCCTCCTCTACACCGGGATATTGCGTTCACACCTTGCGACACTGGGTTGAAGTCTGGTCCCACTTTCCCTGTGGAGATATAAACACTACCCTCCCCTTGGGTGGATTAATGCCCTATGACCCCACTACCCTTTTCTTCCTTGTATTTATCCTTTTGTTTTCCTTTCCCCACCTCCTCCACCATTGTCTGCCATGTACATCCCTGGTTTTGGTCTGGTCTCTTTCATACTACCCCGTCTTCACCCATAAAATGTTTGTATATAGTAGCTTTTTTCCCTGTGCCACTTTTACTTTTTAAAAAAAAATTTTTTTTTAATTCTTACCTCAGCGGACTCATGTTGTACTTGTCCTTTTGTGCCTGACTTACCTCGCTTAGCATGATTTCCTCCAGTTCTTCCCATGCCGCTATGTGCCTCATACGTTCATCACTGCTCTTTAGTGATGCGTAGTATTCCATTGTATGTATATACCACAGTTTTTTAATCCAATCGTCAGTTGATGGAATTTGGGTTGCTTCCAACTCCTTGCAATTGTGAACTGTCCCGCAATGAACATTGGAGCACAGATGTCTGGCCTTGGTTTGTTTCTTCCTTCTTCTGGGTATATGCCCAGTAGGGGGATTGCTGGGTCATATGGTAACTCTATTTCCATCTGTTTTAGGTATCGCCAGATTGATTTCCATAGTGGCTGTACGTACTTACAGTCCCACCAGCAGTGGATGAGAGTTCCTGTCTCCCCACAGCCCCTCCAACACTTATTGCTTTCTGATTTTTTGAATTGGGCTACCTTTGAGGGTGTCAGGTGGTACCTCATTGTTGTTTTAATTTGCATTTCTCTTATGGCTAAAGATCGGGAACATTTTCTCATATGTTTGTTGGCCATTCGGATTTCTGCCCCTGTGAAACTTCTGTTTAAGTCCTTTGCCCACCTTTCAAGTGGGCTATTGGTTTTTTTCTTTTTGGAAGCTAGGCCTTTGTCTGATGTGTCATTGCTAAAGATGTTTTCCCAGTCTGTGGACTCTCTTATTACTCTCTTGGTGAATTCTTTAGATGTACACAAGTGTTTTATCTTCAGTATATCCCATTTGTCGATTTGTGCCTCCTCTGTGTTTGTGTCCTTCCCTATTTCTGATAGCCTGTGTATTCCCTGCGCCAAAGTTCTCAAGTTGGTCCCAAATCCCTCATTGATGGCCCTAATAGTTTGGGGTTTAACTTCAAGGTCTGTGATCCACCTTGAGTTTATTCTTGTGTATGGAGTGTGATAAGGGTCTTGCTTCATTTTTCTGCATGTTGATATCCATTTTTTCCAGCACCACTTGTTAAAGAGGGCATCTGCTTCCCATTTGATCTTTTTGGGGCCCTTGTCAAAGATCAGCTGTGTGTATGCTGATGCTTTTATTTCTGGGTTTTCAGTTCTTTTCCATTGGTCTGAGTATCTGTCATTGTACCAATACCATGCAGTTTTGAGAACTGTGGCTGTATAGTATGTGCCAAAGTCAGGTAAAGCAAGCCCTCCCACGGTGTCCTTCTTCTTGAGGAGTTCTCTGCTAATTCTGGGCTTCTTCCCTCTCCATATGAAGTTGGTAATCAGTTTTTCCATTTCTTTGAAGAAAGATGATGGTAATTGTATCGGGATAGCATTAAACTTATATAGTGCCTTTGGCAGAACTGACATCTTAACTATATTAAGTCTCCCAATCCAAGAGCACGGAATATTCTTCCATTTGTTGAGGTCGCTCTTGGTTTCTTGTAATAGTGTTCTATAGTTTTCCCTATATAGATCTTTTGTTTTTTCAGTCAAGTGTATCCCTAGATATTTCAGTTTGTGTTTGGCTATTGTGAAGGGTACCACCTTTTTGATCTCTTCTTCTGTGGTCTTATCTGATGTGTATAATAGTCCGATGGACTTCTGTTTGTTGATCTTGTATCCTGCCACTCTGCCAAACTCCTCTATTGCTTCCAGTACTCCCCTTGTGGAACTTTTGGGATTTTCCATATATAAGATCATATCATCTGCAAATAACGATAGTTTCACCTCTTCCTTCCCCAGACGAATACCTTTGATGTCACTTCTTTGCCTTATGCTGTTAGCTAAAACCTCCAGCACAATATTAAATAGGAGTGGAGACAAGGGGCATCCTTGTCTGGTTCCCTTTTTCAGTGGGATTGTGTTAGTCTTTTCTCCATTGACTACCACTTTGGCTGTTGGTTTTTCATATATAGCTTGTATTGTCTTGAGGAACTTTCCTTCCATTCCTATCTTCGCTAGTGTCTTAAACAGGAATTGGTGTTGGATGTTGTCGAATGCTTTTTCTGCGTCTATTGATATTATCATGTGATTCTTGTACTTTTTCATGTCAATGTGACGAATAATACTAATGGTCTTTCGTATGTTGAACTATCCCTGCATCCCTGGTATGAATCCCCCTTGGTCATGGTGAATTATTTGTTTTATATACTTTTGTATTCTGTTGGCTAGTATTTTGTTAAGGATTTTTGCATCAATGTTCATTAGGGATATCGGTCTGTAGTTCTCGATTCTTGTGGGATCCTTGCCCGGTTTGGGTATCAGAGTTATACTAGCTTCATAGAAGGAGTTTGGGAGTTTGCCATCTTTTTCTATGTTCTGGAAAAGTTTGTGTAGGATTAGTATTAGTTCTTCCCTGAATGCTTGGTAGAATTCTCCAGTGTATCCATCTGTTCCAGGGGATTTTTTTGTTGGTAATCCCTTGATAACCTTTTCTATTTCTTCTATTGCGATGGGTCTGTTGAGATTCTTGATGTCCACCGAGGATAGTCTAGGGAGGGATTGTTTTTCCAGGAATTTGTCCATGTCTTCCAAATTGTTGAATTCATTGGAGTACAATCCTTCATAGTATTGTGTAACTATCCTTTTGATTTCATTAGGGTCTGTTGTAATGACCCCTCTTTCATCCCTTATTCTTGCTATTGAGATTTGTTCCCTCCTTTCTTTGGTTAGGTTTGCCAATGGTCTATCGATCCTGTTTATCTTTTCAAAGAACCAACTTTTAGCGATATTAATTTTTCCAAAGTTTTTTTATTTTCCCTCTCCTGAATCTCAGCCCTGATTTTTATAATTTCTTTTCTTTTGCTATTAGTAGGGTTGTCCTGCTGACTCAGCTCTAGTTTTTGTAAATTTTGTGTCAGCGTATCCGTCATGAGTCTCTCTTCCTTTCTCAGGTGTGCTTGTATTGCTATGAAACTTCCTCTGATGACTGCCTTTGCTGTGTCCCATAAGTTTTGGTACGTCGTGTGCTCATTTTCGTTGGTTTCGAGAAATTTCCTGATTTCGTCTCGGATCTGCACCAGTATGCACTCCTTTTGCAGTAGAGAGTTATTCATCCTCCAATTATTTGCTCTTATTTTCTTTGTCTTCCTTTTGTTGATTTCCAGTCTTATGGCACAGTGGTCAGAGAGAGAGGTCTGTATTATTTCAATGTGCTTAAATTTATGTAGATTTGCCTTATGCCCCAGCATGTGGTCTATCTTCGAATATGTGCCATGAGGACTTGAAAAGAATGTGAAATTTTTTGTATTTGGATGAAAAGCTCTGTAAATATCTATTAGGTCAAATTGTCTAATTGTGGAGTTTAGCTCTCTAGTCTCCTTGTTGAGTTTCTTTCCCTGTGATCTATCTTTCTCAGTGAGTGGTGTGTTGAAGTCACCCACTATAATTGTCGAGTCTGTGATTTCTTTCTTAATCTTTTGGAGTGTTTGGTTCACGTATTGAACTGGTCTCTCATTCGGGGAATATATGTTTACAATGCTTAGTGGTTCATTGTCTATCATTCCCTTGAGCATTATATAGTGTCCCTCCTTATCTCTTTTTATGGTTTGCACTTTGAGGTCAATTTTATCCGAGATAAGGATTGCAACCCCTGCTTTTTTTGTGTTGCTGTTTGCTTGGTAGGTCCTTCTCCAGCCTTTGATTCTCAGCCTATTTTTGTCTGTAGCCTTGAGGTGTGTCTCCTGTAGGCAGCAAATTGATGGGTTGTGTTTTCTAAGCCATTCTGCAAGTCTCAGTCTTTTAATGCCTGAGTTCAGGCCATTGATATTCAGGGTTATTATCTCCATGTGCGGACTCTGTGATGCCATTTTATACTTTTTGCGTTGGGAGTTTTCCTACTTTCCTTTCTCATTAGTGTGTGTTTTGTGTGTGTATCATTCTTGACTTCTTTCCATCCTTAAGTCATTGCTATCTTGGGGTCTGTTTTCTCTTTGTTGTGCTCTGGGTGAAGTTGTTCTATGTGCTGGTGTCTTATTTGTGCTTGGTGAGTGTTGTTCTTCTGCCCATACTGAGTCGGCGAGGATCTTTTGTAATGCTGGGTTTGTTGTAACGTATTTTTTGAGTTTTTCCTTGTCTGGGAAGACTTTTACTTTTCCATCGATCTTGATCAATAATTTGGCTGGGTAGAGTATTCTTGGATTTGCGTTGTTTTCTTTCAATTTTTGGAATATGTTACTCCACTCTCTCCTTTTTTTCATAGTTTCTGCTGATAGGTCTGAGCATATCCTTATGTGGGAACCTTTATATGTGATTGCTTGCTTTTCCCTAGCTGCTCTCATGATTTTCTCCTTTTCCTCAAAGTTTGAAAGTTTAACTATTATGTGCCTTGGTGATTTCTTCTTGGGGTCCCTTCGTGCTGGTGTTCTTTCAGCCTCCTGGATGGTTGCTTGGTTTTCATTCATTAGGCTGGGGAAGTTTTCCTCCAAGAATTCTCTTGCTATTGTTGCAGATGACTTCTTTGTTGTGTCTTCCTCCGGTAGGCCAATAATTCTAATGTTGTTCCGCTTCATAGCATCAGACATAGCTCTTAGGTTTTCTTCGGCTTCTCTGATGCTCTTATTAGATTTTTGTTCACGTTTATTAAAGTCTGCTTGGCTGTCCTTCACGCCACTGATGCGGTTCTCTGATTCCTCCAATCGATTCGCAAGGAACATGATTCTGCTATTGTGTTTCGTTACCTGCTCCTCAAGCTCCTGTATTTTCCTTTGGTATGTGTCTTTTATATCCTCTATCATTTCATCCTTTTTCTGTAGTGTTTCCCTCATATTCTGCATCGCTCCAAGCACCATTCTGAGAGCTTCTTTGTATGGCATCTCAATGTCTGCTTCTTCTATGTATGTTGTTATGTTCAGGACATCTTCTTCCTTTGCCTTTTGTTTCTCTTGTTTTTTCGTTGAGGTCATTGGGGGTGATGGCTGTTTGCGTTGAGTTGTTTTTGAGGGACCAGGTGCCATTTTCTAATCTCTCTCTGGAAGACTTATAGAAATTCTTCTTCGATCTGCCTACAGCTGATTTTGCTATGGGATTAACCTACCACTTTATCTTCCTGTGGCTTCCCTATTAGGGGAGTGCCCCAGATGGCAGATCAACTGCCTGCACCAGTGTTGCAGAGGCTGGGCTGAAGTTCCCACTATTGGTTTGAATATTGATAAGTGTTGGCTGAGCTGCCTTATGTCCCCAGGTACACAGGCAGGAACTCCCTGGTGAGAAGTCTGAGGAGTATCCCCTGGAGAGCAAGCAGGCCTTACCCTAGCCTTGGGCTATCTATGCAGGGTGGAGCTCACCTAGCTGGGTGTGACCCAGGCGCAAATGCCCTAGGGCAATGGGAGTGCCCCGTAAGTCCGCAATGGAGTGTGAGAGAGCAGGGCAGGAACAAGGGGGGTGAGAAAAATAAAAAAGTGAGACTAGACTGTGCAGGGGTACAGGGAAGCGAGGGAAGCAAAAGAAACTATGTAGCTGAGTCCCACTCCCTGCCTGTGGATCTACAAGGGCTTACTCCCTGCCCCAAGCCCCAGCGGTAGTTCGCAGCTGAGCCCCAAGAAGGGTCGCAAGAAAACTGCTGAGCTGCCCCCAGAGAGCAGAGAGGGGGGACAGAGAGCAGAGATGTTAACAGACGCCGCCGTGTAGCTGAAGCTTGATCCCTGCCTATGAAGCTGTGGGGGTTTGGGTTTATTCCCTGCTCAGACCACGCGGCGCGGCTGCGGCTGTGGCTGTGCCTTGAAAAAGCCCCTGCGCAGCCCTCCAAGGCTGTGTGGGAATATAAAGCAGAGACGCAAACAGAAGCAACAATGTAGATGAACCCCGATCCCTGCCAGTGGAGCCGCAAGAGTCCTGTTCCTGCCCTGAGGCAGATAGGGAAAAACTGTGGCTGTGCTGAGACCAAGCCCTGCTACAGGCTCCAAATGGTCCCGGCTTGGACAGATCCGGCAACAGGACTAGGGTCGAGCCCCAGCCGGCTTCCACTGAGGTAAGCCAAAAGCCCCCAGCCCCTCAAAACCCCGTGGATCTGTGCCTACTTATCTTTATGATGCACCTCCTGCGATCCAGTGGCGTTGAATTTCACTCTGAGCAACTCTCCTGGGCTGGATTCTGCGGAGTCCCTCTGGTGTGAGTCACTCCGTCGCCATCTTCCCGGAAGTTCTTCAGGGGCCTTGTTAGGCAGATTTATCCAGTATAATGCATCTATTGATCTATTGAATTTATTATCACCTTTTAGTTGTTTTGTAATTTCCCATAACCTAACAATCTTTCCAGAAGAAGTTAATACTTAGTCGAGCTTAGATTAAGAATACTGAGCAAGGAGGGACCTGGAAGCTCACCTTCTCTGAAACCAACCTGTCTCAGAGCCCTGAGCTGGAAGGCTGTCCTTAAGACCTAGAGGAATGATGACACTTAGATTCCAGAAATGCATGATAACTGGGCACAAGATTGTCTAAAACAAATTGTGGCTTTGTCTATTAGCATGACTTGCAGATCAGTTTTAGAGGGGCCCAAACCCTCACCCTTTATCCTATAACTGCAACCTCACACCCCTCTGCCTCCAAAAACACCCTGGGGGTTGCAAAAGGGCTGTGCCAATGATGCCCAACTAGTCATTCAGACTAATACTGCCCTCACTAATCGAAGCACAGCCTCTTGCCACCACACTCATTTTGATTTCCTCCCTCCAAGTTCCTGGTTAAGCATGATTCGCAAGCTCCAGGCCTGACACTAGCTAATCCAGTCTCCCTAGAAGACCAAGACTATGGATGGGATATCCTAGACCCCAAGGCAATAAGTCCTCTCCCACTTTGTGTTGTTTGTCATCTGTTAACATTACTTAGAGAGCTTGAAACCCATGCTCTAGCCCAAGATGACAGAATGGATGAAAGTCATGTCTTTCCTTAATCCATCTCATGTACTTTTTTAAAAGATAATTTTATTGGGGACTCATAACAATCTATACTTCAATTGTATCAAGAATATTTGTACATATATTTCCATCATTCATTTCTAAACATTTACTTTCCATTGAGACCTTGGTATCAGCTCCTTTTATCCCCTCTCTTCCTCTCCCCCCACCCGTCACCCCTTGATAAATATTAAATTATTGTTATTTTGTATCTTGCACTGACTGCTATCTCTCTTCCCCCATGGTTTCTGTGTTTCTCCCCCGGGTGTGTGTGTGTGATTATGTGTCTATCATTGTGATTGGCTCCCCCTTCCTCCCCTCTCCTCCCTGCCTTTCGCTTCCCCGACTGGTATTAATACTCCCATTCCTGTTCCTGGATTCGGTATGTTGTGAACTCGTATCTCTTTTCTGTACCTGTGCACATGCTCCAGTCTAGCCCACAGGGAAAGGCAGAATTGGAGTCATGATAGTGGGATATGAAGAAGCCTCAAGGAACCTAATAATATTTGTGTTTCATCAGTGCTATCCTGGTCCCGGGTTGACTCATCCTTTCAGTGTGACCTTTCTGTAAGGGGATGTCCCATTGTTTACAGATAGATGTGGGGTATCTACTACAACCCTCCTCATACTCAGCAATATGTTGGGGGTTTTTTTGCTTGCTTGTTTGGGGTCTTATGAAGCCTATTACCCTATCTCTTTGACACCTCATGATCACACAGGATGGTGTGCTTCTTCCATGTGGGCCCGTTGCTTCTCTACTAGATACCCACTTTTAAACTTCAAGGCTTTAAGGCCTCAGGTGGTATATATTTTGATAGCCAGGCACTTTTCTCCTTCTTCACCACATTTGCTTATGCACCCATTTTGTCTTCAGTGATCATGCTGGTATGGTGAGCATCAAAGAAGGTCAGGTTGTTAGAACAAAGTGTTCTTGCATTGAGGGAGGGCTTGGTCAGAGTCCCAAAGTCCATCTACTATCTTAGTGTATTGCCTTATAAATATATGCATGTAGGTCAAGACCTCTATTTTTCAGAATTAATGTATTTACATATGCACAGACCTATGCTTGTACCACTATCCATAGCTTTGCTTCCTAGATCTTTCTTCTGTTTCCTTTTACCTTCCTCCTTACCCCACCATCATGCTTGTCCTCCTTCCACCTATTAGTAATTCCTCTCAATTAGATTGCTGTTGCTCCATCTGCTGTCTAAAAGTGGTCATAACCCCAGGCTTGCAGAGACCCTCTGAGAGCTAGTCACAAGACCTCACCCTGGGGTTCCCCCGTGCTGCTATCCACCTTGTGCCTACAGTCTAGGTTATTTCTGCTCCACAGCCAGGAGGAGAGTGACTGCATCAGCCAGTACCTTCCTTCATCTCATGTACTTTTAAGCTTCTTCCTTCATTCACCTTTACTCTTAGCATCGTCTGTCTACCTACACCTTGTCATTCCTTATTGGTAATGTGCTATCTTTCACAAAAGCTTTAACATTGGGCATCCTTAAACACAAGAGCTGTAGAGACTAGGAAATACACCTCCCTCTGGGCTTGAGTTCTTGTTAAGGTTGTCTCTGCCTTAGCCAAGTCCCCTCTAGTATGTCCTGCTTATTTCCTTTTATCTCTTGTTTTCCATCTCTAAAACAGCTTTCACTGGTTGTGACCCTCTACTGTGGTACCACACTCTATTACTATGGGCTTCTAAATGTGCTCTACCTACCATACACATTTGTTCACACACTGTCAATATTATACAGTTTCCATGGGATACAAGGAGCTTGAAGCAGGATGAACTTTGATGAAAAACTCAGAATCTGTTGGAATGTCACAGTAAGAGAAACATTTGCATTGGAATCAACAAATAAAAGTATAGGAATTAGTTGGAGGAGATAGTGGGAAAGAAAGAAACATGAACAAGTGTGTGACTACTACTTAAAATACATATAAATAATTTCTGATTCTTTAGTTAAACGATCATTAAAATATTGGGGGAATTTTCTTTAAAAATCTTTCCAAGTTCTGGAAAGCAAGGGATTGTTTGTGTTATATTCAGATAATGAAGTATAAAGATAAACTAAACATAAATGTTAAGAAATAATTCTAAAAGGGCAATGGATTATAAAGATCTATATATAACCTCCTCCCTGGGAGATGGACAACAGAAAAGTGGGAGAAGGGAGACATCAGATAGTGTAAGATATGACAAAATAATTATAATTTATAAATTATCAAGATTTCTTTAGGGAGGGAGGAGGTGGGAAGGAGGGGGAAAACTGAAGAACTGATGCGAAGGGCTCAAGTAGAAAGCAAATGTTTTGAGAAATATGATGGCAACACATGTAAAAATGTGCTTGACAAATGGATGTATGTATGGATTTTGAGAATTGTATGAGCCCCCAATAAAATGGTTTTTAAAAAGAGAAATAATTGTTACTAGAAACAGTCCACAATAAATAACAACAGCAACAAAACTATTGATCACATATCATACTTTTCTAAATTGCTTTTTAAGTACAATACTGGTGTTTTAATGGCACAAAAACAATTGACACAGTGAGTTCATTGACTTGGACTGAAATAATATGCTGTGCCTGAAAAATCACCTAAGGTGATATCAAATTCATCTGTGTGGTTTAATGCTGTAGGTCAACCTTTAACAATATAGATCAATCCTCAACATAAGCATTAAATTCCCAAGTCTATATAGGACTTCAGATTCACTGTTTTCATTTTGGGAAGACCTGGAATGAATTCATCCTCTGAGATGAAGAAATATCTCCTGTCTGACATGAATGCCAACAAAGGAGGCTGAAGAAAACAGAGTACCCTCAATTTAGAGTGGGTCCTGTATTTAATGCAAACACTCAGATTGGAGCATTATTTTGAGGCCACAAGGAACCACTTAGGGTAAGAAGTGTAGGGCAAGAAACTGACATGCCCTAATCAACATTATCTACTGCTAAGTTTCAGGTCACAGATTTGCCAGAGAGAAATACCGTCCAGTTGAGGGAGCTAAAACCTGGGAATACTATCTTTCACGTTTATGCACGACCAGGAAAGCTATCAACATTTGGCTGGTGTGTGAACCAAATTCATTCAACCAACTCCAAACATTCTAGACTTCTGCTTCTTGTATGTAAAGAATGCATTAATTTGACTTCAAGAAGCTTGAGCTACAAAATGGTATTAAAGATGCCTAGGGTATTTTCATTATCCAGGTAAAGGTTAGATAGGACTTGTGCGGAACACTATGTCCAATAGCTGAGGGTTGTCTATAATGTAAGAGCATGGCAGGGTAGGGGAACAAAGACGGGGCTTCATAAAGCTTTGTGATAGCTATTGCTATCAAATGGATATATGGTTTAATGCACTGGATTACTGGGATGATTTTCCTTCTATGACTTGGTACTGGTTATGTAAGGCGTCAACCTCCTAGTTTGGGACTTGGTCCATTGGGATGGGCAACAGAACTTCCTGAGTAGAGTCTGGATATAAAGCTCTACCAGAGGACATGGATTATCTGTTTGTCTAGTGTCAGCATTTCTTCAGCCCTACAGTCTTCTTTATTCACTTCATTCAGTCAAACATTTTCTATAGATTTCTGAAAATGGGAGCTTGAGCTCTTTCACGGTTTAGAAATGTAATCGTATAAGGGCTTCATTAACAAAATGAATCTGATGGCAATGTATCCAGTTGGTCAATATGTGGGAATTATTTTTTTATGGATGGTGATACTTAGGTTGGTAGACGCACTCCTCATTCCTAATGACCCTTTGCACAACAGAAGGAAATCCTGCCTTGTCTTTCACTATCTCCACAATGCCTGACATAATTAGCCCCTGTATTGTTAAACTACACTCTATTGTTAAAATACAGCCATTGAAGATGGTTCTATTTTTTGTTAAACTTAAACAAAAAACCATGTTCTTTTCTCTGGACTATTCCATTCCTGTAATATGTCCCATGTATGAGGGAATAATACCTCAACATCTTTGATTTTAATGACATTTTTCCTGAACTTCTTCTAAGAGACAAAAATACAAACTCACTGTGATAGAAAGGACTGAAAGTCATTACAGCCTAAAAGGAGAGGGTAGAGCTGTCCCCATGGGTTTCTTACACTGGAACTATGTGTGGGAATTGAAAGTCTTATTTTTCTCCAGTGAAGTGGCTGGAAGTTTTAAACTACTGACTGAGCAGTTAGCAGCCAAATGTTTCATTAGTGCTCCATCCAAGATAGATTTGTTTATTCTTCTTCCTGTCTGTGGTGTAGTCAATATTCTGCACAAATAACACAACAATTAAAATAAATTAATTTTTAGCTTTACTCATTGTCCACTTTAAAAATATTGGATATGTTGTAATGAATATACCATGGTCTGGTTTGAGCCAAGCTCCCCGTGTTGATTTCAACACTTTAAGTGGATCCTTTGCAGAAGATTTTCTCCAATAAAATATGTTTTTGGATTTATTGACAGTTTTTGCCACAGATTATGGATCCAAATAAAATAAAAACTCTTTTTTTCAGGGTAGCAATAATTAAACTCACAACTTTCTTCTAGTTCTTAAACACTTCCTCCTCCCCCACCCCACCCCATTATCATGATACCAATTCTACCTTGAAAACCTGGTTAGACCACAGTATGCACAGTGGTGCAGATGGGAACTGGAAACACAGGGAATCCAGGACAGATGAACCCCTCAGGATCAGTGGTGAGAGTGGTGATACCGGGAGGGAGGAGTGGGTAGGAAGTGGGAGCTGATCACAAGGATCTACATATAACCTCCTCCCTGGGGGATGGACAACAGAAAAGTGGGTGAAGGGAGATGATGGACTGTGTAAGATATAACAAAGTAATATTAATTTATAAATTATCAAGTGTTCATAAGGGAGGGGGGAACAGGGAAGGAGGGGAAAATGAACAGCTGATGCCAAGGGAAAAAATCATATCATTGTGAATGAGGGGGAGTTCGGAGTGGAGACCCAGACCCATATGATTGTGATTGGTTCCCTCTTTCTATCCCACCTTCCCCGTATCCTCATGGTATCGCTACTCTCATTATTTGTCCTGACGGGTTTATCTCTCCTGGATTCCCTGTGTTTCCAGTTCTTATCCGTACCAGTGTACATCCTCTGGTCTAGCCAGGTTTCAAAGGTAGAATTGGGATCATGGTAGTAGGGGGGAAGAACAATAAAGAGCTAGATGAAAGTTGTATGTTTCTTCAGTGGTATACTGCATACTGACTGGCTGCTTTCCTCTCACAACCCTCTGTAAGGGGATGTCCAGTTGCCTACAGATGGATCTTGGGTCTCCACTCCGAACTCCCCCTCATTCACAATGATATGATTTCCCCCCTTTGATTTCTGATGCCTGATTCCATTGACAACTTGTGATCACACAGGTTGTTGTGCTTCTTCCATGTGGGCTTTATTGCTTCTGAGCTAGATGGCAGCTTGTTTATCTTCAAGCCTTTGAGATGCCAGACGTTATATCTTCTGATACCCGGTCATCTTAAGCTTTCTTTACCACATTTGCTTATATACCGCTTTGTCTTCAGTGATCTTGTCAGGAAGGTGAGCATCATGGAATGCCAGTTTAACAGAACAAAATGTTCTGGCATTGAGTAGAAGCCCAATGTCCATCTGCTAATTTAATACTAAAACTATAAATATATGCACATCTTCATATATAAACATATTTACATGTATACATGTCTGTATTTAGATATCTCTAAATGCCCTTTGCCTCCTAGTTATTTGCTCTATTTTCTATTCCTTTCCTCATGTCCCACTCTCATTCTCAGACTTCATTTGGGTTTCAGTAATTCCTCTTAGTTACTTTGCTCTTTGTCAAGGCCTACCTGGTCTCCCATTCCCTCCTTGCCATTGATTTTGGTTCCTTTGCCCCTGCATTTGTTAACACATATTTCCTTTCCCCCAAATCCCCCTCTCCCAGATACCCCCGGAACTGCCAGTTCCATTGTTTTTTCCTCCAGATTCTTTGTCCTACCTACCTTATCTAGATAGACCTACATAGATAATAATATGCACAAAAAATAAGACAGTACAAAGCAAAGCAACAAAAGAAACGAAATAACAAAAAGAAAAGCCTGTAAATCAGCAGTTCTCAACTTGTGGGTCGTGACTCCTTGGGGGGGGGGGGGGATCGAACGACACTGCCACAGGAGTCGCCCAATTCACAACACTAGCAAAACTATAGTTATGAAGTAGCAACAAAAATAATTCTATGGCTTGGGGGGGGGGTCACCACAACATGAGAAACTGTATTAGAGGGTCGTGGCATTAGGAAGGTTGAGAACCACTGCTGTAAATAGTTCAAGGTCTGTTTGTTGACCTTTAGGAGTGTTTTCTGGTGGAGTGTGATGAGGTGCCACTCCTGGCCCCAAAGTCTATTTTTTATATTCCCTTGGGACTCAATGTTCTGCTCCCCTTGTTGTTCTGTCACACACCTTTAGTGTTTTGCCTCGGTGTGGTGGGGTCAGATTGGACACAATTCCCAGTGTCTCCAGTGTTATTCCCCATCATGCTATGGGTCAGTGAAGGATGTTGTGCCGCGTAGTGGGGCCAGCCCTATGGACCTCTCTATGCATTGGCTGCTATGAGCTGGAATATCGTCCTCAGGACTTGGTGGCCCAGCATGTGCCCTGCTCTCCCTTGCACCTCCTTCCTTTGCACCTGTGTGCTCTGATGAGACATGTCCCTTTCCCTGAGCTGTAGTTTCAGTGTGGTCCTCTGAAGTACATTCTTCTTGGCGGGGGGGGGGGTGGGGGGCGGGGAGACTGTCCAGGTAGTTGGGATTGTGGCCCGCCCCTCAAACCTCTCTATTGGTTCCCTTCTTCATGCTAGTATGTTTCATTCGTGTCATGGAGCACCGGGCTGAAGTCTGGCCCCTCTTTCCCTGTGGAGATAAACAATACCCTCCCCTTTGGTGGGTTAGTACCCCGTTGTCCTTTTTTTTCCCTTTTGCCCTCTCATTTTGAATTGGCTTCCATATGTATCCCTAGATTTGGTCTGACCCCTGCCATACTACCTAGACCTTGCCCAGGAATGTTTGTATACACTAGCTTTTCCCCTATGCCACTTGTGCATAAATAAAAATCTTGATTTAAAATTATGCTCAAACTATTAGGAATGCTCTTTATTGGTTCAGTTGTAAGAATTTAATTTTCTTTGTTCTGTTTTTGAATCAATACTCAAGGCTATAGTCTGGGATCTTCCTTAGTAATCTCTTTACATTCTATTAACTTTAATCAAGAAATACCTCTTTGTCATATGTTATTAATTTGATTTTCTTCCATCTTGATACCATGTTTTTTATTATGCCTAGTTTTCCAGATTTAAAAAAATAGTATCTTTACTGATTTTAAATTACCCAGCAACATCCCATTATTCTGTTTGAATAGCTTGCACTATTTTTCACATTAAGGATGCTTATAAGTGCCAAAAGACAGACCAGCATTTTTATGGTATTATCTTACTAGATCATATATAACAACCATCTGATATCACCACAAGTTTCAGAAGTTCTACATCCATCTTGGATTCCTGGCAGTTCCGTTGATCTGGAATTAAAGGTGTCTCTGAGTTATTTTAGCATCATTTTATATTTGTGTCATAATGATAATAGTTTTAAAATTTGAGAGTTAATTTAAATGTCTCTTTTGTAGAATTCACATTAATATGCACATCGACCAGTCTGCAGACAAGTACTTGTTTTCCAAATTTGGGAACATAGACAATTCCCAATGTGTTTGTTTAATCATATTAATTAATATTCAGTCAGTTATTGAAACATTGTTTATCCATAATACTGTACAGTACATTTGAATTTTTTATGCAATTTGTTTCTTTCTTTCTTTCTTTTGTTTTTAAAGAATAGTTTCCCTTTTTTTTCAGGTTTGTTTCCCTTCAGCTTCTAATCTTTGCTTAGGCTTTGGAGATGGTCGTCGGACTGTACCTGTAGGTGTAAAATGGGGTGGGAAGGTTTAGACTTCATGTGAAGGTTCTGGGATTCAAGTCACTGGTTCCTGACAACCTTGCTGTGAGTAGCACAACTCACAAAATAACATGACTTCCCATACAGCTTGGGAAGCATATATGCACTAAGGCATTCGCTATGGAAATGTCTCTGAAGGCTGTGGTCTACATTGTTCTCTATTACAAAGTTCTTCATGGCCTTGTCTCTGGGCTCACAGCAGGCACAGTTCATGCAGCAAATAGTGTGTCTGCAGCCAGTGGCTTTCTTGGCATGACCATTGTTATGTCTTTCCTTTTTCATCTCTGAAGAGAGGATGTGAAAGAAAGGGCAGTCCCAGCTCCTTCATTTGTTGATGTCATGATAGCTCCTCAAATGGTTGATAAAAGCCCTAAAACAAACAAGTTTCCAGTCTTCAGTATCTCTAGTTAATATTTCCAAATTAACTTGTTTTTAAACTATATATTCAATTATTTGCTATGGAAGGTGTTGCTCCACACCCACACACAGAAAAAATATAATGTAGACGATGGTGTTTATAGTAGAGAGTTTCTATCATAAACTATTACTATAGGATACAGATGGACATTGGACAGTCCAAATGGGCGGTGATGTTTGCTATGTAATCAACTGGCGGACGTGTCACAAAGTTAGTAGAAAAGAGAATTAAAGGTAATGGAAGTTTTGCGCACAAATTCTGAATGGTGTTCATATTGGTAAGTCTATGAGATGAATTGAAATCTTTGGAGAAGTGAATGTAGATGGTTCGAGAATGACAATAATGACAAAACCCAAAGGTAGACTTTATGGAACACACAACCATTTGTCAAATCCTTATCAAATGAAAGTTGATCAGAACTTTAAGCTGCATCTTTCTTTTCACACATGTTTGAATGCTTAATCCTCAGATGAAGCTGAATATGTGGACTATTTTTGGACTCAGTGACTGGTGAGGGTGAGGCCGTGGATTTTACCACTGAAGGATGGGCACTGCTGGGTGTTTCTCAGAAGCAACTCTACAGAGATGTGATGGTGGAGACCTTCAAGAACTTAGTGATAGTAGGTATGAATAGCTTATTTCAAATTAATGCATTATTTACCAAATACAGGTGATTGTTGCCTCCGTCACTGGGATAAGGGATAGGGATACCTGGTTAAATATGACAATAAAGTTAATTTTATCTCAGTTCTGATTATATCCAAAATTTCCCATGATCACAAATCTCTACATATTACAGTCTGCCACTACTCTGTCAGTTTTGCACAATATTAAACTTCCATGATTTTATTATGGAAGCTACACAAGTATTTTAAATACTAGCAGTATTACCCATGCTAAACAGGTATCTGTGCAACTGTGCAACTTCCCAACTGAGCAGACTTGTAGTAAGGAAGAAGTGTTCCACTTCTGGAATATAAGCCACTGGTAAACACCGAATCATAATGGAACATTCTCTGATACAGTGACAGAAGAAGAGCCCCATGCAGTTAAAAATATCCAAAATCTCATTTTTCACCCACAGACCAGGATGTCAATATCAAATTTCTGATGTTCCAGTTACCAGCACAATGTGTACCACCTATGTAACCATAGTATTAGTGCATTTATTAAATGTTTGAAAGGGAAAAAGTAATTTATTTTGCAAATTATTCACACCTGCATACTTTTTGAAATCTTGAAAAATCAAAGTATTGAAACAGCTTCAGGGAAATGTTAATAGGACTTTTTTTTCTGTCAGGAGCAGTATGCTGGTAAAATCTATTTTGTTCTCTCAGAGTAGTAAGAGAAATGTCATGGGAGAGGGCAGAAAATTCATTCAGGATCATTGTGTCACGAAAGCATTGACCAACTCTTTATGGAAGAAATTTTACTTGATAAATTTGTAAGTAAAAGTCTCAATTGCCCAAGAACATTCTGCACAAATGCCTGCCCTTGCGTTTTCATTAATTTTAGACATTACTACAACACCTGTGTTCATGAAAGAAAAGAAAACCACATTCATCTTTAGTGTTACATCTGCCCTGTGCACCATAGCTTTTTAATTTGCTCTTCTAATTATAAACTACATATGTTACTGTTGTTGTTAATCTTCAAGGATGCTTAATTGCTAATTTCTCTTTGAACATGGTTAAAACATCAAAAAATATTTACACGATAAAGTATTTCTTGTCTCATAGCTACTTCTTGTCTGTGTATAATGCTGTTCTTTTTGTTTCCTACTGTGAACTTCAATATGCATAATTGGTTCTGCTTCTCATATGTTAATGATTAAGAAAAAACTAACCACTGAAAATGTAATGGTAAGATTCTTGAAAAATGATACAAGTACCTCCATATTACAAAAAATCTGTAAGTTTCTTGGAAGTGTAAAGCAAGATAACAAGAACCCACTTTTGAGGTGAGTGTAATTTATTTGAGAGAGAGCAATGCTCCAGATTTGAGTTGGAAGGATATATTATGTTATTTAAGTACATGTATGAGGAAAGAGACCGAAGCGAGCATTTAGACATTTTAAGTACATGTAGAGTAGATGATTAAGTACTCATCTAATAGCAAAATGAGGCAATTCAGAACCTGCCAGTGCCTCTAAAGAATCAATCCTTTGGTGATCTCCTTCTTTAATACTTACAGATAAGCCGCTCAGAGCCAAAATTGTCTTATCATCTTATAATACCCTGTCTTTACATGTACATGTAGGAATATGTTGTTTATATATATAAATATGTAAAGATATAAATGATATAAAATAAATATCTGTGCATAATCAACACACCGTCTACACATATAGATCACCTCATATTAAGTTGGTGATCAACGTTCTTTTCACCAGCACTATGACTTAGTAGCCAACACCTAATTCACCTGGTGTAGTGGTGAAGGAAAAAAAAAGTCACTTTTCATCATTAGTGTTACATCTGCATTGTGTCCCGTAGTTTTTAATTTGATCTTCTAATTAGAAACTGTACACATTATTGTTAGTGATAAATTTCTAAGATGTGTTTAATTGCCAATTGCTCTTTGAATATTGCCTGCTAACCACAAGTTTGGCAGTTCTAAACCACCACTTGTTCCAAGGGAGAAACCTAAGGCCTTGTACTGCATTGAAAAGCTATCATCTCAGAAAACTACGGGTAAATTTTTACATGCACCTGAAGTGTTGAACTGAGTCATAATCCACTCAAAGTGAATTTTGAGACATAGTTGGTACATCAACAAACCAAAATCCATGAAAAATAGAAATTATTCCAGAAAACATTTAATTCCATCTCATGTTATTGTAGATGAAAATAAATGTATGTTTGTATATATGCATATGCAGTCACAGAAACATAAGGCTTGTGGTGCATGATATTAAGCATTTCATTGCTAACTGAAAGGAGAGTGGTTCTAACACATCGGCCATACATTATGAGAAATACGATATTATTGTTCTGATAAAAATTAATATTCCTATCTACCTTATAGCGTCACAATGAGTAGAATGACTAAATTACAGCTTATATCTCTATCCATATATCTATTAGAATATAATATAAAAGCATATGCATTACAAATATGGTTGCATATACAAATGTATAACCTATACATATATTAATTCAATTACCAAAATTATGACTAAAGAAATGGCACTCAATATAAAGTGTCAACATTTATTTTAATAGTACACTTAAAATATTGATTGCAGATATATAGTTTTAATCCCTGTGAATTACTTTTAAATATTTAAATATATTTCTCATATGCCAACTTATATAATTTCTCCATATTTTATTAACTCACCAACCATTATGATTGTATCTGATATTTAAATTTATGATTTGTTAGATAATTGAGATAAATTGTGTATGTTTACTATCTATGGGCATAATAAAATGGTAAAAAACCTTCTTTTTACCTGCTTGTTGTAGTAGAAAGTATTTGCCCTTGATATCCTCTAGAATATATGAAGTAAATACTATTCATGAGCTCTCCAGTCAAATTGGAATTCTTCCTGAATTAAAAAGACCAGAACACTTATATCCCATGGAACATCTTTGGGATGGAAAATCATTCAAGCATTTACCTTCACTACAGCATAACAAGCAATTTCATACTCAGTTCAATGCTGACAAGTTTAACAAAAATGGAAAAAACAATATGAACATTACAATAGAATTTCTAAAAGAAAGCAAAGGTGACAATAAATAATGTAGAAAACTCCATGGAGATCCGTCAACACTCACGGATGATATTGAAATTTTCAATGGAGCTCAATCTCATGAATGCAAGCACTGTGGGAAGGCTTTTACTCAAGACACATGTGTCATTCAACATTTGAAAACTCACAGCAGAGGAATGTGGCAAAGCTTTTCTTAGAGCCTCAGTTCATACTAGACATATGCGAGTTTACACTGGAAGTAGGCCTTATAAACGTAAAGACTGAGAAAAAACTTTTACTAGATCTGCTAGCTTTACACAACATATGAGAATTCACAGTGGGGAGAGGCCTTATGAGTGTAAGGAATACAAGAGAACATTTACTCAATCCACAAACCTCAAAATACATATGAGTATTCACAGTGGGCAGAGGTTTTATGAGTGTAAGGAATGTGGAAATGCCTTTAATAATTCCTCAGAACTCAATCAACATATGAGAATTCATAGTGGAGAGAAGACATTATTACAGTAATGAATGTAGGAACTAATTTATTCAATACTCACACCTCATTAACCATATAACAACTCAAAGTAAAGGGAAGACTTATGAATGTAAGGAACATAGTAACAGATTTAGGAATGTAAGGAATGTAGTAACAGATTTAGTGAATCCAAAAACTTCACTGTACATATGAAAAACCCATATTGCAGAGAAGCATTAGGAATTATGACAAAGCTTTATAACTCTTTAGTAGTGTGTGCGCTCAATTTTCTCATCTGCTGACTTCTATAGATGCAACATAAATTTTATGGATTATTAATTTTACTTATATACAAATATTTTTATGACCTCACCAATATATAGGAATTTGGTAATGTTTTATACACTATTTTCTAAAATTTTATTAAAGAATATATTAATAATCCTGTACCACTATTTTCTGAACATATATACTTTTATATGAATAAATACTTGTGGGGATCTAGCTGTCATATGGTATGTGTATTTATAACAAGTTAATATCAACTCGTTTTTAAGTAACTGTGAAATTCTGTGATCCAATTAGTAGTGTTTCAATGTAGTTTCTGCTGGAATCACACAGGCTACTTTCTGGATGAACTCAAAGTACTATTTTTGTTAGTGGTACCAGGAAAGGGCATTCTGGAGGTGAATCACTGTACAAAAACACCATATATGTTGAGGTGATGAATTTGTCTATAGCAATCAACTAGAACAAAGTCCAACATGCTTTAAGGTGTCAAAGACCCCACAGACAGCCTGGTCTCAATCTAGGACACAAGAGTTTTCTTTTGTTTTCCCAAGAAGAAAATATGACTTTTCATGATCCATGTAAATGATGTGGCTGCTAATCTTAGAAAACATGGTTACTGATTGATAGCATGTCCAATGCACTGTTACTGGTAAAAAACAGACTTGGACATGTGCTTCTGAGCCAGTGGGTCACAGTAATCAGCCTTGTATATTTCACTTGACTACCATGTCTAAAGTAATTTTTATCTTCTTTGCACCAGTTTAAGTCTTTTTATGCCCAAACAGTAATCACAGTGACTAATACTGGATAATTGGAATGAAAGATTTCTTTTGTTTTGTTTTTAATCATTTTATCATACAACTCTTATCACAACCCATACATATATCAATCGCGTAAAGCACATCTGTACATGCATTGCCCTCATCATTCTCAAAACATTTTTTCTCCACTTAAGCCACTGGCATCAGTTCATCTCCCCCACCTCCACTCCCCCCACCCTCTTGAACCCTCGATAATTTAAAAATTATTTTGTCATATCTTACACTGTCCAACGTCTCCTTTCACCCACTTTTCTGTTGTCTGTCCCCCATGGAAGAGGTTATATATAGATCCTTGCAATCGGTTCTCCCTTTCCACCCCTTCCTCCCTCCACCCTCCCAGTATTGCCGCTCGTAGCACTGGTCCTGAAGGTATCATCCACCCTGGATTCCCTGTGTTTCCAGTACCGAACTGTACCAGTGTACATCCTTTTGTCTAGCCAGATTTGTAAGGTAGAATTGGGATCAGGATAGTTGCGGGGTAGAAAGCATTTAGGAACTAGAAGGAAGTTGTATGTTTCATTTTTGCTACATTGAAACCTAACTGGCTCATCTCATTCCTGCGGCCCTTCTGTAAGGGAATCTCCAATTGCCTGCAGATGGACTTTGGGTCGCCACTACGCACAGCACAGCCCCTTATTCACAATGATATGATTGTTTGTTCTGAGGATACCTGATACCTGATCCCTTTGACACCTCAGGACCACACAGGCTGGTGTGCTCCTTCCATGTAGGCTTTGTTGCTTCTGAGCTAGATGGCCACTTTTTTACCTTCAAGCCTTTAAGACCCCAGACCCTATATCTTTTGATAATCAGGCACCCTCAGCTTTCTTCACCACATTTGCTTATGCACCAACTTTGTCTTTGGCGATTATGCCAGGAAGGTGAGCATCATGAAATGCCAGTTTAATAGAACAAAATACTCTTGCATTGAGGGGGAACTTGAGTGGAGCCCCAATGGAATGAAAGATTTCTTATCCAACTGGGCATACTCAGGAATCTTGACTCCTCCTTCAAGATCCTGACTTCATTTTGTTTTCAATTTATTAGGTCTGATCTCGGCCCAACATTTTTGTATCTTCACTTCCACTTAGTTCATGGTTAATTGAGTTTATTTTTTAATGAGGAGGGTGCCATTTTATCACCTGGGGTTTCTCCAACCTAAACTTTCAAAATATTAAGGTCCAGTCTCCTGAAGGACAAATCACAGATCTTTTTTATTCAGGGAGTTTCCTGATATTTGTATATTTTTCATTTAGTCATTTTATGTTCTGGTGAATGCCAGGTATAGGTTTTTGTGTATGTGTGTAATTTATTGACATTTGCTCATTTCTCTTAGTTCAAAAATATCAGGTTAAGAAGTTTATTTATCTGAGATAAAAGACATACGTTTAAATACATATTTTTGATGAGGAAATTCTCCACTCAGAACTCTTTTCAAATGATTGAATTTCAGGGGAAAACATGGCTGCCTGAAAGACTCTTTTAGCAAACTCAACCAATCTCAGTCAGAATATAACTATAATGTATATTATTTTTATTCTCTTTTTAAAAAACTTTAATCTCCCACCCCGCCCAGATAACCCAGAACTTCATATAACAGCAAGTCCTTCAACTTGGCAACTAACCAGTGCTGCCATTTACCTCTTAATGACCTCCCCCTGATTAGAAGCGCCCCTTCCCCACCACTAAAACCTCAAGCCTCCATTCCTACTGGACCTCCATTTCCTTTCTGGGACCCCTGCATTGATGATGGCTATTTGGTGTGACACAGAAACCCAATGCCTCTCCACTATGTCCCATGTGACACTGACGCTTAAAGCTGCTAAACAGAGTGTCGCCCCCCCAAAAAAAAGGGGGTCACTTTCTTATAAACACAGTAACATTGATCTGTTGCGCTCTTCATGTACTATATAGGGAATTGATATGTTAATCTTTTAGATTACTTACTAGATATACTCTATCTATACCACCTTCACCACTACCTCAAGACACACCCCTCATTTTCTCAGTGACACCCTTTCACATAAACAATCAAGTACTAGAATACCTCTTGAAATTCCCTTTTCTAATTTATAAAAAAAACATTATACTTAGTCAGAAGACCACTTATGATTATAACATCGCTTAAACCCTACCCTTGTGCTAATATATCCTATTCTCTGTACCTACTCATCTATTAAGATTTCTTCATCTCCGCTCAACAATATTTAGTTATCTGTTATTCTCCTCTAACTCAAAGATCCAGCACCACATGACCTCAACACAGCCCTCAACCCTGCATACTACCTATATTTGAAGTAATATGCCACAACAATAATAAACTTCCATACTTAAGTAGCTTTATAATATATATATATATATATATATATATATATATATATATATATATATGTATATGTATATATGTATGTATATGCACCACATCTGGTATTTATATCTCTGGTTGTTGTCCTACAGTTGGCATGAGTGTATTCCTATGTCTATTCAGAATCTGTGAAGATTTTCTCTACTCAGTAGAAATGGGTATCCAGAGAGGATGTACTGGTTACCCTCTTTATATTTCCCATATCACCATGTTTGAAGCTTAGCTTTGCATATCTTTCCCACCAGTGATGCCTTATTGTTGTGTCACTGGTTGCACAGTGCATCTCAGTGCTTGGGCAGCTATATCATGATGCTTCTTTGGTAACCCCAGTGGAGTAGGGAATTTAGCCCTAGTGGTGCTTTGACAGAAACGTTTGATAGCTAAGGACATGGTCTGTGTGCTACTCCTACCAGTTACTTCACTGGGAAGGACAATGATATGTTTACAGCCTGAGAAACCATGAAAGGGGCAGCTACCTAGGGTGCTGAATGAACTCCATGAGAGGGGTCTGTGTGGGGTCGTATCAACAGTTATACTCTGGGCTCCAAACAGAAAGACAGCGCTTGAACACAGGTCTGCTTTGCATTGTTTGAATGACATTCCAGAGCACATTCACCATGCCTTACTCACCATAATCAGGGTGTCATAATTCTGAGGTCTTGTTCACCCTCTATCTTTTTGCCTTCACTGCCTTTGCAGTTGGTCTCTGGCATGCTTTCCCTGATGCAAATCTCATTTCCCTGAGGTGCGTCTTCTCTGTGTCAGCTTGGTCAGGCCGTGATACTCAGTAGATTGGCAATCATGCTACCTTGTAAATTTGAAGCCCTTGTTGTGTGAAGGCTTATTTGTTGGTCTGTGATCCCAAATTACTCTAGCAAAGAAGATGAGACTGCTACCATTGAGATTTAGCGCATTGGAAGTCCTAGAGAAGAGATCTTCTCAGTCGTACATGGGAGATGTGAGTGAATATAGAGCCAATAGAAGGGTGTTAATTTTTCTTATATATTATGGATATTGTCTTCCATTTGTATAAGTTCACCAGGGTGAGCTTATGTGATAAACCATGTCACAAATGTAGGTTGGAATACCAACCCTTTATCCAGTAAAGGACTAACACCTCTGGTTGGATGTCACCCTGATGGATGCCCTGCACGGTCTTTTATTTTATCTGTTAGCTAGGACATGTGTTAGTAAGCTTGTATGCACTTTCTCAAAGTACACAAGGAATGAGGGAGCAGAATAAGCACTAAGTTCTCATAACAAATGGCCTTACCCGGAAACTCAAGGTGTTGGTCCTTGAGAATGATTTGTCTTCACTTTCGGCAGTCCATGGTGCTGTCAATGTTTTCTGCCATTACTATATTCTAACACTTTGATTCTTCTTCAGTCTTCCTTTCTATGCACTGAAGAATGTATAACTTTCACATTCCTTGGTCACAGGAAATTGAAAATACTGTTTGCACACTTCTTTAATTTCCTTTTCTCAATTGTGTTTTAAATATATTACATGCCCTAAATCAATGACACTACAAGCAGAAGAATCATATGCTCCAAGGGGATGATTGATAAAGTTATCTGCATTAAAGTAAAAAAAAATCTGGAAGGTGAGAAGAGGTGAATAGAAAACACAGAGTTAGGGGTGGATGTGGGGGTCACACTTAACCCTAGCTCAATCTAAGAACAATTAGTTCTTATGACATTGCCCTGATCAGTATGTGCCCTTTTGAAGGAACCACAGGTGTGGGTGCTACAGCAAAGTGTGGTGAAGAAATGAGATGGTATCTTGCTCTCAGAAAGAATGGTGTCTGGGGTCTTAAGCTTTGTTTTTAAACAAGCAGTCATCTCAGTGTAACGTCAACTAAGTCCACATGGAGAAGAACACCAACATGCTGATCAAAGGATTGCCAATAGTCACATTCAAATCTAAGGAGAGAATTGTATCAGAGTTTAATTTTTTAACTCTGATTTTGAGAAGGCTGTGGATGACATTTGAAGGCCAAATACATTTGCGGGTTCTACACAAGGAATAAGCTTCTGGTGATTTCTCTCTGACCATAAATAAGGGATGGGAATAACCTGGTTATCAGACAGAGTATTAGAGAGATGATTATAGCAGATTGAAATAAAAAATCTGACTTGAAAGTTAAAAACTTGTTATTTGATCTCCCTATTGATACACTTTCACCTTAATCTTGTTTTTTAATACTTTCTGGTTTTGGTTTCCAAATTGAGTTTATTTCTTTACTGTTGTTGTTATTGTTGGCAGCCTTCTGAGTCTGTTATGGATCTTTCTATACATATTTGGTATATAGAACCCAGTGTGGGTGACTCTATAGAAACTATAGCTACATTAAGGGTTCCTGGTGGGAGATAATGAGGAGTTGCTATCAAGAAATTTAAGCAAAAACAAACAAACAAAAAAGAAATATAAGCCAAAAGAAAATGTTTGAAACTGATAGTCATTTGCATGACAAGATACAACTATTGAATGATGTGATATCTGGATTAGTTCTCAAAATGGTTTGAGGAAAAAGAAAGAATCAGAAAATTCCAAGGCTTCTGCAGGCATACTTTAAAATCCTCAAGGTAACATCTTTGCTTTTCAACACTTTTTTTTTGTTGCATTTCCAACTCTTTATTTTAGTTTTGTTTAAATGCATTTTATTTTTAGACAACCTACACGACATTTTGTGTGTTTTTTTCTTTAAAAAAAAGCCTCTGCTCCAAAAAATCAAGGTCACCGCTCCAAGTCAAGGTCACAAGTCGACGCAGAGCTCATGATGGCATCAGTTCCGTTTGTCTCGGTCCTGGTGTCGTGTGGGCGGACCGCAGACAGCTAGGAGGAGGGGCGGTCGGGCGGTCGGTCGTGCGTTGCCCACTGTCAGCACTTCTCCATCTCTAAGCTGTCCTTGAAGAAGATCATGTACGGGGTCCCGCCGCCCTCGCGGTAGTCCAGCAGGGCCACCATGCCGTCGGGAATCGTGTTCTCGCCCTGAAAGAACTGGTACTTCTTGAAATTGGCGAGGATGTGCTTGATCTGCTCGGCAGCCCCGGTCATAAAGGGCTTCATGCGTTCCGGCTTCCGCTCCTCCAGCTTGCCTTTGAGGGATTTCATGTAGTCCTTGATGTACCTCTTGTAGGCCTCCTTGGTGAAGCTGGTCTCCTGCAAGTGATGGTTCATGACGATGTCCACTTCGGTGACCACCTTGTGCTCGGGCCCGTCGCCCTCGGGGCCTTCGGCGGACGCGTTGCCGCCGATGAGCGCGTCATAGATGTGGCCTTGGGCCCTGCGGACCATGGTACCCTCCACTTCCAGACACAGCCCGCCCGTGATCTCCCAGATCTTGTACACGTCAGAGAACAGCTCATCTCGGCTGATGAGGTCCCGGTAGATGATCATGACGGTGGCGAGAGGGCGGTGGCTGCGCTGGCTTCGGGCAGCTCGGAGCTCCAAGAGGACAGCGCTGAAGGGAGCGAAAGTTACAGTTGGCGCTGGGGGTGGGGCGGCCGGCGCAAGGGGAGGGGCATCTGGCAGAAGGGGCGGGGTGCTTTTCAACACTTTCAAGATGTCTTTTGAAGCAGATTTATCTACTGTCATGGTTCACTTGATCTCTTGACTTCTGCTTCCATGGGCACTTATTGTGCATGCAAGCAAGATGTAATCATTGACAATCCCAATATGTTCTAAAATTCTCATTATGCTATGTATTGGTCCAGTCACATAAAATGTAACTTTCTACCCACCCCTATGGGAAGAGAATGACTTTCTGTTTGTGAAAGCCTTACAAGTGTTGTATTTATTTCTTTCATAATGAGCATGTGTAACAGAAAGCATACAAGTCTACTTTTGGGGTGAACTGGGTGTAATCTATATTGAATTTTGAAGATATGGATTTACTTGCTGTATTCAATATAAACAGGGCAAACAGATTGGTATGTACTGCTCACTCTCTATCTCTTTTAAAGCTCAGTACCTATTCGGGGCCCTCATTGTGTTTAAATATCTTAATTATATGCAGAGGTTCATTATCTGTATCAACTTTCTGGGGTCATAATTCTTTGTAGTGTAGTAATTACGTAATGATGTCAGTTTTAGAGTCTGGTCGAGTAGTATGCTCAGTGGGTCTATTAATCAAGAGATGGTGGCTTCAAACTCACCAAGTTTCCAATTGAGAAAGGTGAGAAGTTTGCTCCCATAAAGACATATTTTAGTTTTTATCAAAGTACCTGATACTTCCTCTTGAGTGGAAATGGAATGGTCCACGTGTACTTTATAGGAGAAATATGTGGTTTTTCTAATCCCAGAAAGAATTACAGTCATAAAAACTCACAGGGGCAGTTCTACCTTGTCCTAAATAGTTATTAGTCTGCTCTGATGCAATGGCAGTGAGAATATTTTTACTCTTATTCTGGATTATGGTATATAATGAAAACATTTTCAGTTGCCTGCAGGGATGTGGGTGATTTTTCTGTTTTCCTGATAGTAGGACATGCAATAGGGCCAGTAGTTTGGGGATCCTATTATGGACAGCATTGAGGGAACTAGGGAGCAATTCTAGTCTGTCCAATGATTGGCTATGAGGGGGAATGGACACAGTGTTACTGGGCTTGATTTATTTTATGTTGATGATATAAAATGAAACTCTGATGGATCAGTTGTGATGGTATCATGTGTGAAGACATTCCATGGTAAAGGGATTCAGGCTGCTTGGTAAATCCTTTACTCCCTTCATAAGCTTTCTGGGATAAAGGTAAAGGGATTATCCTGTGGTATAGCAGCACAGCCTTTCATCTCTGAAAGCATTATAGAGAATTGAAAAGAGAGATGTAGGACCTGACTACAGCAAGAAAGGAGACCTGGATCAGAGTTCTTCTGTGGACCAGCAGTCCCTACACAGTGAACCTCCTAGATCCAAGGTAATGTTGAAGCACACATACACATACACAGTGCTATCTAAAGCAAGTTAATCCCACAGATAGTCCAAGCAGACAAGGAACTTGCCCCAGAAGCAACAGAATAAGAGAGGCTTAACCTATGGCTGATAGGCTACGTAACATAAGCCACAGAATTCTACCCACCTAATTTATAAGAAAATACACATTAAACGGAAAACCCCCCAATTAGTGATGATTCCTTCAAAACACACTTAAAAACTAAGAAAATGTGCTGGACTCTTCTTCGGAGCTCAACACTGAACACATCTGGTTGGATGCCATTTTTGGAAGGGTATTGCCCATCCCTCTTCCCTTTCACGTTCTTCAATGTTATTGAAATCACTTGGGTTTATGGAACAGTCGGTTTTTTGTAATGGGTTAGGTTCTTTATCGGCTTGCTTGGCCAGGATTCTCAGAAGGTTAACGATTACGATAATGTCAGCCTAGGTGACAAGTAATGCCATCACATCCATGAAGAGATTTTCTGTCAGCAGCCAGAAGTGGGAGGTGCTATCCTGGTGGGTGTGGTTTCCCCCAGTATAAATGTAAGTGGATTCTCTCTGTACGCTGTGCAGATTTGGCCAGGTCCAGGGCCTCACCATACTTGTGCATCTCCAGACTTGCGACAGCATCTTGCCATATTTCCTACATAACTTGGATTCATCCTTCTGCATAGCCTGGGAGGAAGCAGCCTACCGTCCCACGTTCCCATCTTGGATTCCTCTGGTACTCACCTACTTGAGTCAAGAGAGTGGTCCAGAATGATATCTGAGCCTTGAAAGCCTCTACAACTGTGAATTGAAAAGGTGAGTAGTGTGACTAGAATTTTTTCCTAAACATTTCTGACACGGTGTAATGGTGGCGGGATGGGATTAAAAGTGAGGCTTGCTTCTTTAGTAAAGGGCACAGTCTCTGACACTCATGGGGAAGCACTGATTCAATAACAGTCAGTGACTAAAGGTGCGGGGGCGAAGATTTCAGAGAATGGAGGTCACCCACCCACTTGGCCTTCCCTAAGGTCTGACCAGATGCAGCTTACCCTTCATGGGTCAGGATTCCTTTTGGAGAAGATTCGTCAGAATGAGCACAGGGACCCACTCAGCATCTTGGAGCTTCCCATCCAGAGTTATGTTGCAACATGAGGCTTCATCCATTGCCCCTCTGGAGCGGCTGTCCATAGAATTTTCCCACTGTTGTTCATGGCAGCTGTTGCCTGGAGATAGAGGGAGACAGTGAAAGTCATGGTGGAGTCCTGGCTCTTCATCTCGCTGCCCCTGGTTGTTCTAGTGACAAACTCACAGGACATCTTTTGCTTGTTAAAGACAGTCTTCATATTCTAAGTTTCCAGAGCTGTTCAAGAACATTTGATATTTGGTTGTGTTTAGTTTACAGTGGCCCATGTTTGTCTGAGAATTGTGCCTCATAGTGTTTTCAAAGGTTATTTTTTTTCAAAAGTCAGTCACCAGATCTATCTGTTAAAGTGTCTCTGAGGAGAAAGGAACCATCTTCTCAGTTAGCTGCTAAACATTGTAACTCTTTGTGTTATTGGGGGTTCCAAGTTTAATTTCACATTTATTCAAGAGGGAAATTGACCCCTTGTGTTGTATTTATTTTGGAGGATTTAAAGAATTTTTAAAATTATGGTAAATTCTTCCTTTTAAGCTTCTTGGGTTTGCATTTGTATTTGTTTTGTTTCACTTTCTAGTAAAATTCTCTGACATTTAAGGAAAAGGCATTTCTTTTAGAATGCTGTTGTTGGTGTTGCTGAGATGACTACAAGGTGTGACATAAGTGTGGTTCAACTACAAGCCCAGGGAGATAACATAGAGCTAAATAAGAGACCGTCATAGTATTTTCACATTAGAATAGAGGCGTCTAACATACTAAGAATTGTGTAGGAAGATTTGCATTCTGGTGGTGAGAATAATTTTTTATATAATTCATGAATTCTATTTATGAATCATAAAATGTCTGTTATTGACAAGGTGTTTTAGGCTGTTCATGTTGTTAAGAGATATGGAATTGGTCCAGAATCCTACATACCCTCAGCACTGACTCATAGTTAGCCTATATGAAAATGGAGGAAATACTGGAAAATCCGTGGACATCCTCAAAATTGTAATGTTGAAATGAAATGCTGCAGTTATCATGTCACTCTAGCTTAATGAATTGGTTATACTAAGAAAGTGTTTATACTACACACTGCTATAAAGTCTTTGATGTAATCATTCAAATTGTTAATTTGGTCTTCAAATACCCAATTCTTTATAGGCCATTGTCTTCCTTGCAAAATGCTGACAGAGACCTGCTCTGATCTGCCTTGCAAGATGTTGATCTTAATTACAAGATGCAGGGGGGAAACCTGCCCAGATCTTCCTTGAAAGATATCGATTATCTGACTTGTAAGATGGTGACAGAAGACCTGACAAAAGTATTTCTTGCAAGATGTTATTAAGTTTCCTTGCAAGATGGTGGGAAAACATTCTCTTATCTGTCTTACAATATGTCGCTGATACTCTTTTTAAAAGGTGCTGATAGAAGACCTGGTCTGAGCTTCACGGATCTTTTTTGGAAGATGCTGATAGAGGACTGCTCTGATCTTCCTGGCAAGATGTTGCTGGTCTTCCTTGCAAATTGTGAGAGGAGACCTGTTCTGCTCTACCTTGCAAGATTTTGCTGAACTTCCTTGCAAGAAATTGATTGAGACCTGCAATGATCTTCCTTACAAGATATCGCTGGTCTTCCTTAAAGGGTGCTGATAGAAGACCTGCTCTGGTCTTCCTTGCAAAGATGTCGCTGATCTGCTTTGCAATATAGAAGACCTGCAATGATATTTCGTGCAAGATGCTGCTGATCTTCTTCAAAGAAGCTATTAGAAGACCTGCTCTGGTCATTCTTACAAAGATGTGGAAGATATTCCTTGGAAAATGCTGTGAGGAGACCCGCTCTGATCTTTGTTGAAAGATCATTAATTTTAAAATTATTTTTAAAATCAGATTTTTATTTTGAAGAATGTTATTTAAAAATACTGGCCAATTAACGTGTCGTGCAAGTCCAAATGTTGACCCGTGTGGGTGTGTGGGTGTGTGTGTATGTGTGTCTGGTCTAAACCTGAGTTAGACAGAGGAGTCATGGCCAGGCAGGGCATAACTGACAGGCAGACACACAAACTCAGATGGTCCAAAGAAAAAACAGCATAATCCGGTGGTAGGCACAACATGCCAATAATATAGACCTAGAAGCAGCTGCTGCATGAGATGACCTGGAAAGCTTTTTCGCGCAGTACTCTTCCAGAAAATTGTTCCCAGCACGACTCCCAATGCACAGAGGGGAGGATCTATTTTGTGAGTGGGATCAATCTGATGTGCCCTTCCCTGAAAACGCCACTGATTTCCCTGCAAAATTCTGATAGAAGACATGCTCTGATCTGCCTTGCAAAATTTTGCAGATCTATCTATCAAGATGGTGGGAGAAGACCTGCCCAGATCTGGCTTGAAATACGTCATCAATCTGGCACTCAAGATGGTAAAAAAAGACCTACTATGGTGTTCCATAACAGGTCGCTAATCTTCTTTGCAAAATGCTGGAAGAACCTACTGTGATCACTTTTTCAAGATGTCGCTGATATCTCTTAATGATGATGAGAGACGGCCCATTCTGATATTCCCTGATCTGCCTTGCAAGATGCTGATAGAAGATCTGCCATGATTTACCGTGCAAAATGTTGCAGCTGTTCCCTGCAAGTTGCCAGAACCAACCTGCTCTGTTCTGCCTTGCAAGTTTGTGCTGATCTTCCTTGGAAGATATCCCTGGTCTTCCTTAACAGGTGCTGAGAGAAGACCTGCTCTGATCTTCCTTTCAGGATGCTTCATATCTGCTTTGCTAGATGCTGATAGAAAACCTAGTAATATCTGCCATGCAACATTTTGCAGATTTCTTACCAAGATGCTGATGCAATACTTGCTTGGACCTTCCTTGCAAGATATGCCTGGGATTCTGATTTTTCATGCATCATTTTGCTGAACTTCCTTGCAAGATGTGCCTGGCCTTCTGATTTGCGATGCAAGATATTGCTGATTTTCCTTGCAAGATGCTGATACAAGACCTGCTCTGATCTTCCTCGCAAGGAATCCATAATCTTGCTTTAGTTGTGCTGAGGAAAGACCCGCTCTGATCTTTCTGGCAAGATTTTGCTGATCTGCCTTGTAAGATGCTGACAGAAGACCTGCTCTGACTTGCCTTGCAAGATGTCGCCGATCTTCATTGGAAGATGCTGAGAGATAACCTGGTTTGATAGTCCATGCAAAATATCCCTCGTCTTCCTTAAATCGTGCTGAGATAAGACTTGTTCCAATCTTCTTGCAACACGCTTCTGATCTGCCTTGCAAGAAGGTGATGGAAGACGTGCTCGGATCTTCCTTGCAGATGTGGATCATCATGTTTGCCATATAGAAGACCTGTGCTGACCTTGCTTGCAAAATGCTGCTGATCTTCCTTGGAAAATGCTGATAGGAGAGCTTCCCTGGTCTTCCTGGCCAAATGTGACTGATATTCCTTGCAAGATGCTGGGAGGAGACCTGGTCTAATCTACCTACCAAGATATTGCAGTTTCTCCATAGAAGATGCTGATAGAAGACCTGCACTAATCAACCTTGCAAGACATCAATGATATGCGTGGCAAGATAGCAGACCTGCTCTGATCTCCCTTGGATGTGGCTACTGATCATCCTTGTAAGATGCTGAGGGCAACCTGAGGGAGATGTTCCCAAGTGCGCATGCATCTCCTTCTTCAACGTGTCTGAGCCCAGTTCAGGCTTCAGAAGGCCTATGGGTGGGTGAAAAATTATCGCTCCTACTCTCTGGAAAATTTTGGGTATGTATGGATAGGGTTCACTTCTCCTTTTACTCTTTTCGGTTTGCTTCAAAAGGTTTGTGGGAAAAATAGGACTTTTATCAATATTTCAATATTGCACAACAAGACCCTGGCATAAGCAGAATGCTACGCCCTTAGAGAGACATGTGTGGGGGGGCCCTTAATGTGTGTGTATGCTTGCACATCATACAGGGTTGTTTGCGTAGCATGGGTTTTAGCAAACACCTCAAGAGTCTGTCAACCAGTGGTGTAGGTCATGCAACCAATGTGGTACATTCTCATGTGCTTATTTACATATGTTTGTCAAACTCACCCTGCTCATAAGGAGTTCTGCATGCTGTCGACCTGCTCTGGCTCCTCTCTGGTGAAAAAGTTCACCTCTTCTTACTGCGGAATATTATGGGTGCTCTTTCATTGTTCAAAAGTTTCATGATTTTTTAATTATTAATTTTAACATCGGGTTTATATGCAGAATAATGTTTTTTAAAGATCCTGCTGGATGTTCCTGTTGGATGTACGCAATGTTGACTCCTGTGCGTGTGTATGTGTGTGAGTGTGTGCATGGGATTGCACATCACAAAAGAGTCTTTGGGTAGCGTAGGATTTACCAAACACCTTGGAAGTCAGTCTAGGTCAGGCAAACACTGTGGTACCTTCTGATATGCCAATTTACATGTCTTTATCAAATTGGTGCTGCTCCTAGGAGCAGTGCAGGCTGTCAAACAACTCAGGCGACTCAATGGCTAACAAATTCACCTCCTCCTGCTGTGCAATAATTCTGGGTCGGTTTCATATCTCACATGTCTCAGGATTTTCTTTAATTATTAATTATAAAATCAGATTTTTATGTTGAAGAATGTTATTTAAAGAAATTGGCCGATTATCTTGCCGTGAAATTCCAAATGTTAACTGGTGTGTGTGTGTGTGTGTGTGTGTGTGTGTGATTGTATGCTGTAATCCTGAGTGAGACAGATGACTGACGACCAGGCAGGGCCGTACCGACAGGCAGACATAGAAATACAGGTGGTAAAAAAAAAACACAACAAAAAACAAAGCCAAATCTGATGGTAGGCACAACGTGCTGATAATACAGTCCTAGAACCAGCTGCTGCATGAGATGACCTGCAAAGCTACTTCACACAGTACCCTTTCTGGAAAATGTTTGCAGCACCACTCCCTAACCCACAGATGATAGGATCTTCCTTGTGAGATGGGATCAATCTGATGTGCCCTTCCTTGAAAACGCCACTGATCTTCCCTGCAAAATGCTGATAGAAGACCTGCTCTGATCTGCCTTGCAAAACTGCTGATCTATCTAACAAGATGCTGGGAGAAGACCTGCCCAGATCTTCCTTGAAAGATGCCGTCGATCTGCCATGCAGGATAGTGACAAAAGACCTAATATGGTGTTCCTAGTAAGAGGTCGCTAATCTTCCTTGCAAGATGCTGGGAGAACTTCCTCTGAACTCTCTTTCGAGATGTCTTTCATATTTCTTAATGGTGCTGAAAGAAGTCCTACTCTGATCTTCCCTGATCTGCCTTGCAAGATACTGATAGAAGACTTGCCATGATCTCCCTTGCAAGATGCCGGAAGAAGCTGCTCTGAATTGTCTTTCAAGATGACCTTCATATTTCTTAAGGGTGCTTGTAGAAGGCCTACTCTGATCTTCCCTGATCTGCCCTGCAAGATGCTGATAGAAGACCAGACATGATATTCCTCCCAAGTTGCTGCAGCTCTTCCCTGCAGGTTGCCCATGAAAAACTGCTGTGAACTGCCTGGCAAGATATCTCTGGCCGCCCTTAACAGGTGCTGAGACAAGACCTGCTCTGATCTTCCATGCAAGTTATTCCTGGACTTCCTTTAGAGATGCTGAGGGAAAACCCGCTCTGATCTTTCTGGCAAGATTTTGTTGACCTGTCTTGCAAGATGCTGACAGAAGACCTGCTCTGATCTGCCACGCCAGATTTTACCGATCTTCTTACCAAGAGGCGGATACAACACTTGCTCTGATCTTCCTTGCAAGATATGCCTGGGCTTCTGATCTGTCATGCAACATCTTTCTGATCTTCCTTGCAAGATGTGCCTGGCCTTCTGATCTGCCATGCAAGATATTGCTGATCTTCCTTGCAAGATGCTGATACAAGATCTGCTCTGATCTTCCTTGCAAGTAACCCCTGGCCTTCCTTTCGAGGTGCTGAGGGAAGACCCGCCCTGATCTTTCTGGCAAGATTTTTTTTGATCTGCCTTGCAAGACGCTGACAGAAGACCTGTTCTGACCTGCCCTGCAAGATGTCGCCGATCTTCCTTGGAACACGCTGATAGATGACGTGGTGTGATATTCCACGCAAAATATCCCCCGTCTTCCTTAAATCGTGCCGAGATAGGACCTGTTGCGATCTTCTTGCAACAGGTCTGCCTTGCAAGATGGTGATGGACGACGTGATCTGCCTTGCAAGATGGTGATGGAAGACGTGCTCGGATCTTCCTTGCACATGTGGATCATCATGTTTGCCATATAGAAGACCTGCTCTGGTCTTCCTTGCAAAATGCTGCTGATCTTCCTTGGAAGATGCTGATAGGAGAGCTTCTCTCGTCTTTCTTGCCAAGATGTGCCAGATATTCCTTGCAAGATGCTGGGAGGAGACCTGGTCTAATCTACCTACCAAGATATTGCAGAGTCTCCATAGAAGATGCTGATAGAAGACCTGTGCCAATCAACCTTGCAAGACATCACTGATCTGCTTGGCAAGATGGCATATCTAGTCTGATCTCCCTTGGATGTGACTACTGATCATCCTTGTAAGATGCTGAGGGAAACCTGACGGAGACGTCCATATATGCACATCCCTCTCTGCCTTCAAAAGGTCTGAACACAGTTCAGCCATCAGGAGTCGCATATGTGGGTGAAATAATTCTTCCTCCTCCTCTCTGGAAAAATTTGGATAGGTAGGCATAGGGTTCACAACACTTTTTTCTCATCTTGTGTTTGCTTCAAAAGATTTGTAGGAAAAATGGAACTTTTATCTATATTTGATAATTGTACATCAAGACCCTGGCATACGCAGAATGCTACACCCTTAGAGAGACATGTTTGGGTGGCCCTGAATGTGTGTGTGTGTGTGTGTCTGTGTGTGCTTGCACATCATATACGGCTGCTTGCGTAGCATGGGTTTTACCAAACACCCCGACAGTCTGTCACCAGTGGTCTAGGCCAGGCAAACACTGGGGTGACTTCTCATGTGCTTATATACGCATGTTTGTCAAACTCACCCTGCTCATAAGGAGGTCGGCATGCGGTCGACCAGACTTGGCTCCTCTCTGGTTAAAAACTTCAACTCATCTTATTGCGGGATAGTATGAGTCCATCTTTCATTGCTGAAATCCGTTATCTGATTTTTGTAACTGTTAAATTTTAACATTGGGTTTATATATAGAATAATGTATTTTAAAGATACTGACAGATGTTCTTGTTGGGTGTGCGCAAATGATGACTGCTGTGAGTCTGTGTGTGTGTGAGTGTGTGCGTGTGCTAGCACATCATACAAGAGTCTCTGTGTAGCGTAGGATTTACCAAACACCTTGGAAGTGAGTCAACCAGTGGCCTAGGTCAGGCAAACACTGTGGAACCTTCTGATGTGCCAATTTACAAATGTTTCTCAAATTGGAGCTGCTCATAAGAGCTGCACTGGCTGTCAACCACCTCAGGCTACTCAATGGCTAACAAATTCACCTCCTCCTAGGCTGCAATAATTCTGGGCCTTGTTTCATTTCTCACGTTTCAGGATTTTCTTTCATTATTAATTTTATAATCAGATTTTTACATTGAAGAATGTTATTTAAAGACACTTGTGATTTTCTTGCTGTGCAAGTCTAAATGTTAACTCCTGTGTGAGTGTGTGTGTGTTGTGTAAACCTGAGTAAGACAGATGATTGATGACCATGCAGGGCCCTAACCAGCAGGCATACACAGAAACTCAGGTGGTGCAAAAGACAGAGCATAATCCGGTGGTAGGCACAACATGCCAATAATATAGACCTAGAAGCAGCTGCTGCATGAGATGACCTGCAAAGCTATTACGCACAGTACCCTCTCTGAAAATTATTCCCCGTACCACTCCCTAACTCAGAGATGATAGGATCTTACTTGTGAGATGGGATCACTGTGATGTACCCTTCCTTGAAAACGCCACTGATCTTCCCTGCAAAATGCTGATAGAAGACCTGCTCTGATCTGCCTTGCAAAATTGCTGATCTATCTATCAAGATGATGGAGGAAAACCTGCCCAGATCTTCCTTGAAAAATCCAGTCGATCTGCCATGCAAGATGGTGACAGAAGATCTAATATGGTGCTCCTAATAAGACGTCGCTAATCTTCCTTGCAAGATGCTCGGGGAACTTCCTGTGAACTCTCTTTCGAGATGCTGGGAGAAGACCTGGCCACATCTTCCTTGAATGATGCTTTCACTCCGCCATACATGATGGTGAGAGAAGACCTACTATGGTGATCCTAGTAACAGGCCGCTAATCTTCCTTGCAAGATGCCGGGAGAACCTGCTCTAAGCTGTCTTTCAAGATGTCTTTCATATATCTTAACGGTGCTCAAAGAAGGCCTACTATGATCTTCCCTGATCTGCCTTGCAAGATACCAATAGATGACCAGTCATGATATTGCTCGCAAGTTGCTCCAGCTCTTCCCTGCAAGTTACCAGAGAAGAACTGCTCTTGTGTGCCTTGCAAGATATCCCTTGTTGCCATTAACATGTGCAGCGAGAAGACCTGCCCTGATCTTCCTTTCAAGATGCTTCCATCAGCCTTGCACGATGCTGACAGAAGACCTGCTCTGATCTGCCTTGCTAGATGCCGATAGACGACCAGCCATGATCTTCCTCACATGTTGCTTCCAACTCTTCCCTGCAAGGTGCCAGAGAAGAACTGCAAGATATCGCTGGTTGCCCTTAATGGGTGCTGAGAGAAGACCTGCTCTGATGAAGAGAGTACAGTTCCTCAACTGCAGCACAAAGAATTGATGTGTGCAAACCACCATCCCTGCCCAGGTCCCAGAGTGAAACCGCTGGTTGTGGGGACGGTGCCCACTCCTGATGATGAGCCGGCTCTGTTCTTCCCTGTGTGAGCAAACTGCTGCTGCATCCAATGTCTGTGTGTAAGCTTTGCTTTTGCTGGTGATCTCAGACATTGGTTTAACAGAAATTTGCTGTTGGGACGACCTTACACTACAAAAGAAGGGAAAATACAACTGGAAGGAATAATAAGTTTATTCTTATAAATCTACCTTTTAAATTGAAACACAAACCATAAAATACATATATGAACTGAACTGAAATGAAAACCCTTAATAAGTTAATAAAGATATTATAAATAATATAATAAATGATGTCACAGAAAAATATAACATAATTAAAATAAAAACAAATCGGAAATTCGATGGATGCCAGGATAATGGCAAAATATAGCAGTTCCTGATAAGGTTATTAAAAATGATCAAACAAAACACAGATTACATAGAAAACAAACTAATGGAGATAACTACCAAAAATAGGTTACAAATTAAGAAATTCGATATTCATAACCAACAAAAACCAAATGAATTCTTAGCCATAGTAACCCTCTAGGACATAGTATAACTGCTCCTAAGAGATTAAGACCCTGTAAATCTTTTTTTAATTGAAAATTTTATTATGAAATATGTAATATAATATATCAATGTTAGATTTCTTTTTTCATGTACAACATAATGTTATAAAAATTATTTTTAAGTATTGGAATAAAAATATTTTAAAACATTTATTCAAGAATTAAGATCTCTTAACATTTTTAAAAGATTTTATTAGGACCTAATCCATTCATCATACCACTCTATAGTTCAATCATATCAAGCAGTGTTGAACAATCACTATCACAATCAATTTCAAAGTATTTCCTGCCTTCCTGAACTCCTTTATATCAATTCCCCTTTATTCCCCACCTACCATGCCATAGACCCAGGAACCCTTATTCTAGTTATTGGCTCTGTAGTTTCACCCATTATGCTTTCATAAATTGAAAAACATAGAGACATAACAAGGAGTCAAAAAGGCTACCAACAATGACAAAATAAAACAATAACTTCTATATGGAAAAAACACAGAGAAATATTAAAAACCAGACAAGCACAGATTATATCAAAAAACGATATCAAATGATACGTTTTTAACCATTCAAGTCAGATTTATCATTTTAATCTTCTATAGACAATACTCTGATCACCAGGTTATTCCCATTTTTCAAGTATGATTAGAGGGAAATCACAAGAAGCTTATTCCCTGTGTAGCTCCTGTAAGTGGATTTTGAGCTTCCACTGTCGCCACAGTCTTCTGCACACCAGAATGTCACAATTCAAGCTCTCATACTTTCCCCTCCATGGATTTGGATTGTATGATTTCCAGTACTTGTAAATTGTTTTAGAGTCTCAACTTTCTCCTTTGAGCTGGCTAGTGGTTTTCAACTGCCAACCTAGCCATTAGCATACCAAATGTAAAATCCACTACACTACCTGGGAAAGTGGATATTTACATGATCTTTATTTGTATATATCATTTATTATTTATTTATTACTCTTTCCCCGGATTGTTTAATAGCCATGTAATTGTAAATTAATTAGGAATGATATATTTATTTAATTTTAAATGTTATAATTTTAACAGTTTCTGAATTTTTAAAACTAGAATAATATATATCTTTTTGGTAATTACAACTGGCTGACCAAAATTAAACTCAAATTTTCTGCACCTCACTTCATCAGACAAGTTGTTAAGTGCTTTTGAGTCAGTTTTGCGGATAATGGCTGTGTATACTATAGAACAAATACATAAACTTGTAAGTTTGAACCATCCCCTCTTGATCCTAACTTTGAGACCCTTTTTGCAGCCACTCTGGGTGCGCATCTAATTCAGGGTATTTCTCCATCTTGCTGACACTCTACACAGAGTGGTCCTCCTGAACACATGTGCAAAATGTGTGTGAAATCTTCCCTGTTCTCAATTCTAAAGAGCATTCTGAGCTATTAGTCTGTGATTTCATCCACTTGGGACACAATTGCTGTTTTTTGGAATCAAAGCTGTCCTTCAACTGTGAGTTCCCTTCATCGTGACTCCGGTGAATGACCTGACGAATGACTCCACCGACCAGGCAGGTCATTCAATTCACCTGTTCCCAGTGTCAGGGACCCTTCTGTGCCTAGAACACTTGTTTCTGCATCAAGGGAGCCAATGGTGATGCTTGCTGCATCACTAAGGAAATATCACAAGTTTAGGCCCCAGAGTCACCGAAATTATTTTCTCAGAGAAGAATAGTCAATCACGACCCACAGTGCAGAGGGAGCGATGCAGAGAGACACCTTGTGAGACACCTGACCCTGGGCTGCAGTAGAGCAATGAGCTCAGGACTGTTAAAACCATGCATTACACGCATGAATCTGTACCTGCCTGTATTTCATTGTCATCAGATTTTGAGTAACAGGATGAAAATGCTGTGATACTCTGTTTCTCAAGAAGGAAACAGGTCAGATAGGATGATCATGAAGGCTCAGAATCAAATTAATTTGTTTTGCAAGCAGAGAATGTTAGTCCCTCCTTCAAAGTCTGCAGCGAGGAGAAAATTTAGAGGAGGAGAAGGAGGAGGAGGAGGAGGAGGAGGAGGAGGAGGAGGAGGAGGAGGAGGAGGAGGAGGAAGAAGAAGAAGAAGATTATTATTATTATAACCTGTCCTTGGGGCGTCAGAGACACATGAAAGGAAGCCTTAGTTCCAACAGGAAATCCCTGTCATCCATCTGTGCCTGTCTAGGGCTGTGTGTCTGTGCTCAGTGGGTCCTGCACGCCCCCTGCTGCTCAATGTCTTCCCTGCAGGGGAGGTTTGTGTTTGGGGCTCATACTGGCTTCACCTCACTGTGCCCCTTGCACAGTAATACAAGGCCATGTCCTCAGTAGTCAGGGAGCTCAGCTGCAGGGAGAACTGGTTCTTCGATGTGTCTCTGGTGATGGAGAGTCGGCTTGGGAAGGACGGGTTATAATATGTACCACCATTGTAATATATCTCTTCCATCCACTGCAGCCCTTCCCCAAGGTTCTGGCGGATCGAGTTCCAGCTGTAATCACTGCTTGTGATGGAGAAACCAGAGACAGTACACGTGGGGGACAGCTTCTGGGAGGGTTTCACCAGTCCTTGGCCTGAGTCCTGAAGCTGCACTTGGGAGAGGAGGCCTGTAAATGAAGATAATTGTTCTCTTTCAGTCACTCGTAGTCACAATCATCCCTATAGATTCACCATTGATGTCTCAGACCCTCGCCTTGGGGAACTGTCACCAGGCACAGGAGAACCCATAGCAATGGCATCTTTAGACTGCAGCGGTGCTTTCCCAAGAGACCCACAGTCCTGTCAGAAGAGAACGGATAGTCTTCAGTGCTCAAGGGTGGAATTTTAACCTAATGCTTAGTGAACGATTTGCATGTCAGGGAGCCCTGACCTTATAAACAGAGAACGATAGTGAACAGACTCCCCTTTTCCTTGGACCCAAATGAAGGGTAACTCTTTGTTTGAATCTTATGCATGTTAGTCTATAATGAGAGATCATTCTCCTTAGGACGTATGTGGGGAAAGGTCAAAGGAAAGCCCAGGTTTTCTGAGCTCACTGTCTCTCCTTCCAGCCCCTCATAGCCCCTGCCCTGCCTTGGGCTCCTATAGGTTCTGTGCCCCAGAGAGAGGACAGGATATAGTGGGTTGGAAGTATCAGGTGGACACCAGAGTATCTTCATCACTCCACGCTCTGCAAATGCCTTTTCTTCTTTACACCCTGGCAGTTTCTTATCAACCTCCCCAACGTCTTCAGTGGTTTTCTTTGGGCCATTGTCATCACCAACTCCAGCACTCCTACAAATAACACAGACAGCACATCCCAGCTCCTGATAGCAGAGGTCAGTCTTGATATAAATAAGGAGATTCAAGGATCCATAGAGTCAGGGAGGATGTTTCCAACTTGAGACTTTGGGCTCTATGAAAGAAAACTTTCAACTCTGTGACTTCAAAGTCTGGGCTTTATTTTAACTCTGGGTTAAAATAAGATCCATCTAGGCAACCAGTCCTTAAAATTTATTGGACCCCATAGACACTGTTTTCAATGCCCCTTTCAAAGGGGAATCTGGTTCATCTAAAATGTGAGCATTGCCAACCCAATTCAGCCTCTTCACTTGCACCCTGGGCACAGACCTCTGATAACTGCTCTGGGATATAAACCTTGAATTGATTCTCTAGATTCTAAGATTCACTCATTTTGTAAACTGTTATATAATTGACTTGGGAAGCAATAGCACTCTCTGTAAACACGCAGTTAAAACACCCAATTCCCATTCAGACTCCTTCCTCATTTCTCTCCCTCAAAGAAAAGTCTATTTCCACCTAGATTAGGATTGACCACACTAATTTTCTTCAAATCGGTTATAATATTTTAAATTTATACATAGGTATATATATTTAAGCACCATGAAAATTCAAGAATAATGTTACAGCCCAGAATTTTCAGAGGGGAATTTTCTGGCCCAGAATTTTCAGAGGGGAATCAGTCACCGCTTTGCAACAAAGAATCATAGATTTCACCAATATCCAAGTATACAAGCACAGGACACTGACATGATCACTTAGAGATCATTGAGTTAGTTCCGTTATCACCTAATCGTTGTCATTTCAGCCAACTCTATACTCACAGCCTCTGTTGCTGCTTGTTAGCTGAACAGTGTAAATTCCACACTGTGACGTAGCTGCACATGAGTCCAAGTCACCTTCCTGTCTGAATGTGACTGCCATGGTCACTTCATGACTGTGGTTGGTCTGGGACTTATTCTGTCCCATCTATTGACATTATCCCTCTGTACATAACTTCCCCATGAGATCTACTAAACTTATCCTGAATGAGCTCATGAATACTCACTAAACTATGAAGGACCAATATTTGGAGCTCTAAACTCAGATGAACAGAAATTGTTTTCCAGTGTCCCAACCACGGGATGAGATTTGTCAGTCATTTAATCAAGGTGAACTAAGTACCTCAATATTCCGATATGTGGAAATGATAGAAAATATGACTCCAGGGAAAATCCAATCCATTTTTCTCAAGTTGTGTTCTGTTAATTGGTAAACAAGAATAAAACATTGTGGGTTAAAATTATATCTAGTTTATTATTGTTTGCTTTCTTTTTAATTTCTGACTCTATGACTAAACGATGGCATGGAGAAGAAGGTCCCATTCCAGGTCTTATCTAGTGTCCGACTGAAAATCTCACCAGCAGGATGAAGTCTCTTCTTCCAAGATGGCTTTGTCTTAAGTCTGACAAGCTTCCCTGGCTTAAACTAGGAATGCATACAGGACTGAGGGCCAGGACCTTATTCTAGAACCTGGATCTCTCCTTTGGATGGAACTTCCTCACAACATGGTGCCTGAGTGTCTCCTGAAATTTATTAGATAAAGTGAAAGTTGCATTGAACTTTATTGATTTTCATTTCTATTTAAATAAAATTAGAAAATAAAGTTATTTAAATTAATATCCTATATAAAACCTGACCTATTATAAGTACCTTGGCGGGCTATTCAATCAACACCACAAGGGAAACCGTACAGAAGAGTTTTACTCAAGAAAAAGCATCTATCCTTGCTTCAAAAACAGGAGCACACTACTCCAGGAGACACAAATATGTCCTCTGAAGCCCATCCCCTCTTCTGTCCTGACTGTCAGTCACCGGCTGAGGATGGCAGCAGGACTTAGGAAGGTTAGTTTTTAGACCTATATAACAGCTGTGATGAGCAAATGTGGCTTGAGGATCCCATTATGCTTTTGCTGGTCTATCCTAGACTGAGTAAATTTTAGAGAAATTTTAACCATCCTATATCCTCTCCTCCCAAATACCAGTTACTGGGGAGGGGTTTGCATCAGGGCTGACAAATCCTTCAGGTTTGCCTTTTCCCCTCTGCATGATGTGCCTTCATGTGTGGCTTTCTGCTCTTTGGAAGTTAAAGGACATTTCCTCATATTACAATGAAATGTTTCAAATTCAATGTTTGATACAAACCCACACTTCCAGAGAAGTCATCAAGATAAATGGTAAGATAGAGAGGAAGCCCCGGACACTGCAGAAAGCCAGCTTTTAACTCCTTTCTGCTCTGTCTTCTTTAACTGAGTCCTGGGGCTGAGGGTCCTGAGCACTCACTGAAGTCCAGTCTCTCCCTGTAGGGAGGTTTGCATACAGATGCTTAATGATGCCCTTTCCTGCTGCTTTGTTACTCTGATCCAAGTGTGTATGCTTCACTTTCAGCCTGACCATTTGAATATGGAGGATGTTCTTGTCATTGTCTCTGGTGACTGCAATTCAACCATGCATCAAGTGTATATAGGATTTAGTACCAGTAACTGAGAGACACTGCAAGCCCTCCCCTGGCACTGGCCAATGACGCTCATGTCAAAATTGTTGGTGGTGAATGCGGAGACAGGTCAACAGAGTCTGAGAGAGGCCCTTGCCTGCCTCATGTCTCACTCAGACTCTACCAGCTGCATTTTGCCCTAGACATCTGCAAACGTAAAGACATCCTGCCCAGGAACCCAGCCTCATATCCATTGTTTATCATATTGTTTTCATTACTGTGATTGAAACAAGGGAATCTCAGGCCAGCAAACTCCACTGTTAGTTGAGTATAATCATAGCTGTTTGGTGAATGCAGGGACCTGGGCAGCCCATGCCTGTGACTTCTCTCCTAGAGTGGAGGGTTGTCCTAGGTTGGTTTTCATCAGCAGAGTAATGTGCCCTCTTGTGTATCCACCTATTAGAATGATAACTGAGGGGCAGATACACTGTCCTGAGGAAAGTAGTGGGCAATTATAATATTTGGAAAAATATATGATTTCCTATTATACAAGTTACTGGTGAAACCTCATAGAGACTAAGAGGAACATGGGAATCATAAGGATTCATAAGGATTTTACCAGAATATAATCCCCCTCGTCCATAAGATATAAATGCCTAAGTATACAAGCAAATGACACTAAAACAGGAAATTATGGCTACAGGTGGTAACCTATTTTATATATATATATATATATATATATATATATATATGATAGAGAGAGACAGACAGAGACAGAGGGAGACAGAGAGTGAGAGAGAGAGATAGAGAAGCTATTTCCTAGAAGGGGTCAGCCATTTTTCCTGGGTCCATGATTGCCCCTGAGGGCATGCTTGCAAGACCACACCTCAGAAATAGGTTCAAAATGCCCCTTTAAGATGCATATATTATAGGTTTAGTATTAAGGTAGCAAGTGGAAATTGGGTCTCCACTCAAGTACTCCCTCAATACAACAATACTTTGTTCTATTACACTGGCATTCTATGATGCTCACCTTCCCGACACAATCACTGATTCCTGACACAATCACTGAAGACAAAGCGGGTGAATAAGCAAAATTGGTGAAGAAAGCTGATGTTGCCCGGCTATCAAAAGATCCAGCATCAGGGGTCTTAAAGGCTTGAAGGTAGACAAGTGGCCATCTGGCTCAGAAGCAACAAAGTCCACATGAAAGAAGCACATAAGCCTGTGCAATCATGAGGTGTTGAAGGGATCAGTTATCAGGCTTCAAAGAATATAAAAATCATACAATGTGTGCTCACCTACCTGATAGGATCACTGAAGACAAATAGGTGCATAAGGAAATGTGGCGAAGAAAGCTGATGGTGCCCGGTTATCAAAAGATATAGCGTCTGGGTTCGTAAAGGCTTAAAGGTAAACAAGCGACCATCTAGCTCAGAAGCAACAAAGCACACATGGAAGAAGTGCACCAGCCTGTGCTATCATAAGGTATAGAAGGGATCAGTTATCAGGCATCATAAGAACAAAATCATATCATTGAGAATGAGGGGAAATGCAGAGTGGAGACCCAAAGCCCTTCTGTAGGTAATTGGACATCCCCTTATAGAAGGGTCACGGGGAGGAGACAAGCCAGTCAGGGTGCAGTGTAGCAAAGATAAAACATAAAACTTTCCTCTAGTTCCTAAATGCTTCTTCTGACCACCATCATGATCCCAATTTTACCTTACAAATCTGGCTAGAACAGAGGATATACACTGGTACAGAGAGGAACTGAAACACAGGGAATCCAAGGCAAATGATCCCTTTAGGACCAGTGGTGAGAGTGACGATATCAGGATGGTGGAGACAGGGTGGGGTGGAAAGGAGGAACCGATTACAAGGATCTACATACAACCTCCTCCTTGGGAGATGGACAACAGAAAATTGGGTGAAGAGAGACATCAGACAGTGTAAGATATGACAAAATAATAATTTATGAATTATCAAGGGTTTATGTGGGAGTGGGGAGCGGTGAGGGAGGGGAAAATGAGCTGATGCCAGGGGTTTAAGTGGAGAGCAAATGTTTTGAGAATTTTGAGGGCAATGAATGTACAAATGTGCTTTAAACAATTGATGTATGTATGGATTTTGTTAAAAGTTGTATGAGCAGCTAAAAAGTGGGTTGGAAAGTAGGAAGGGAGACATCAGACAGTGTAAGATATGACAAAATAATAATATATAAATTATCAAGGGCTCATGAAGGAGGGGGGAGCAGTGAGGGAGGGGAAAAAAGAGGACTTGATGCAAAGGGCTTAAGTGGAGAGCAAATGCCTTGAAAATGATTAGGGAAAAGCATGTACAGATGTGCTTTATACAATTGATGTATAAATATGTATGGATTGTGATAAGAGTTCTATGAGTCCCTAATAAAATGTTAAAAATGATTTTAAAAAGATGGGGAAAAAAGAGTTGTATTAGCCCTTAATAAAGTGATTTAAAAACAAACAATAAAACACACTAAGCACAAGGAAAGATATAACATGTTGCCAAAAGGGCTCTTGCTGAGAAAAAGACAGGGGCTGCATGAAAGTAAAGGGGGTCTGCTTTCCTTGGATCAGCAAGAACTGCACCAGAAGATTCCCCAAGGTAAGCTCCTGAAAAATAGTGATGAGCCAAGTTTACAGTTTTAGAAAAGTATACCAATAAGTACATGTGCAGGATATGGATATGAAACATTTCACAGGGATTAGCATGAATCTGGATTAGGACAGGGCTATAATTCTTAATAAATTATGGCTCCCTGTACTTCTTGATTCCACATCTCTATTTAGTCTGGTGATGTATCTATGTTGGCTTTTGGTTCCTTGAACAAAGTCCTTCTGTTCCATGTGACTTGTGACCTGAAGGTTGGGGATGTCTTTTGTGGACATGTTTGCCTCGCCAGATTTAGTCAAAACTGATACTCATTTGGTGTACTAGAAAATTTTTTCTGGGATAAATTCACTTAACAGATACAGGTTATCAGGCAGGAAAATGTGGAATAATTATGAGCAATAAAAGAGGCACTACAATATCTGTGGAAACATCTCATATCTAAGGGGAATTTTCATGGACAGGCTGTGGAATTTACATTGTGACACAATATTAAGCAGGTTGGGCAATAATCTCAAACAGAATGTCCAATGCTCATAATGGTTCTTATAGTGTATTCTGATTCTCCTTAGCTACTATGTTATGTTCACAACAAATATAATCTTGCCACAGAAGATTAGTTATCAAAGATAACTTTTTTCCCAGAAATGGTAAATTTACTGTCATATACTGTTTGTTTCCTTTTTGTCTTTTTTTAAAAGGAATTTAGAAGTAATTGGTTGACATCAATGGTCAAGAAATGTACATATGATTTCCTTTTCTGGTCCTCCTTCCAAAGACCAAATGAGAGCTTCAGTGAAAGTTAAAGAGTTTACTGAAGGGGAAAAAAACAATGCAGGAATGGCCAATAATAATTGTAATGATTCACAAAGAACATTTTCAGAGTTTAAATGCAGAAGGATCCTGGAAATTAAAAGAAAATTCCAATCCCTTGATCTTTAATATATTGGCTGAAGTGGCCAAGGCAATATCAAGGCCAATATAAAAGACTCAGTCATGTAATATTTTTGGAATGTGTTTTGCTTTGACTTTAGCTATTGGGAGAGAGAGTGAATGCTCTTCCTGGCAGCTTGTTGTTAGAGGAGCTGGGAGGAAGGAGGGTGCTTAGAGTCTTCATGAAGTATGCTGACTTTAAAAAGTCAGCTCAAAATACAGAGTAGAATTTAAACTTTTAGTCTCCACACACACACACACACACACACACACACACACACACACACACACACACACACATTTTCATCATTTTATTGGAGGCACAGGGAGCTCTTCTCACAATCCATACATTCATTCATTGTGTTGAGCACATTTGTACATTTGTTACCATGATCATTCTCAAAACATTTTCTTTCTCCTGGAGCCCTTGGTATCAGCTCATCATTTTTCCCCTCCCTCCCTGTTCTACCCTCCCTCATAAACCCTTGATAATTAATAATTTTTTTATTTTGTCATATCTTACACTGTCCAATGTCTCCCTTCACACACTTTTTGGTTGTCCATCCCAGGGATGAGGTTATATGTAGGTCCTTGTAATCGATTCCCCCTTTCCACCCCACCCTCCTTCCACCCTCATGGTATTGCCACTCTCAGCAATGGTCCTGAAGCGATCATCTGTCCTTCATTCCCTGTGTTTCTAGTTCCTATCTGTATCAGTGTACATCCTCTGGTCTAGCCAGATTTGTAAGGTATATTTGGGATCATGATAGTCGGAGAGGAGCAGGGGAGGGTGAGGAAGCATTTAGGAACCAATAGAAAGTTGTATGTTTCATCATTGCTACACCGTACCCTGACAGGCTCGTCTCATCTTTGGGACCCTTCTGTAAGGGAATGTCCAGTTGCCTAGAGATGGTTCTTGGGGCCCTAATCTGCATTCCCCCCCATTCACAATGAATTGATTTTGTGTTCTTTTATGCCTGGTACCTTATACGTTTGACACATCCTCATCCCACAGGCTGGGGTGTGTCTTCCATGTGGGCTTTGTTGCTTCTGAGCTAGATGGTCTCTTGTTTACCTCCAAACTTTTAAGACCCCAAATGCTATATCTTTTGTAAGCCAGGCACCATCAGCTTTCTTCACCAATTTTGCTTTTGCACCCATTTGTCTTCAGTGATCATGTCAGGAAGGCGAGCACACAATACTATGATATTTTGTTCTTTGATGTCTGATACATGATCCCTTCGATCACACAGGTTGGTGTGTTTCTTCATTTTGGGCTTTGTTGCTTCTGAGCTAAATGGCTGCTAGTTTACCTTCATGCCTTAAGACCCCAAACGCTATATCTTTTGTTAGCCAAGCACCATCAGCTTTCTGCACCACATTTTCTTACACACCCATTTGCCTTCAGCGATCATATCAGGAAGGTGAGCATACAATAAAAAGGGTATTTTTGGTTCTTTGATGCCTGATAACTTATCCCTTTGGCACCTCGTGATCACACAAGCTAACGTGTTACTTTCACGTGGGCGTTGTTGCTTCTGAGCTAGATGGCCGCTTGTTTACCTTCAAGTCTTTAAGAGCCTAAAAACTTTGTCTTTAGATAGCCATCAGCTTTTTCCTCCACATTTGCTTATGCATCTGCGTTGTCTTCAGCAACAGTTTCAGGAAGTTGAGCATCAGGCAATGTCAGTTTAACAGAACAAAGTATTCTTTCATTTAGGAAGTATTTGAGTGGAGGCCTAATGTTGATCTGCTACCTTAGTAACAAACCTACAAATATATACACATAGATCTATTTCCCCATCGTCATATAAAAATACATGTACATATGTACATGCCTTTATTTAGACCCCTATATATGTGTTTTGCCTCCTATTTATGGCCTCTATTTCCTTTTACTTTCCTCTTGTCCCACTGTAATACTCAGCTTTCATTTGGGTTTCAGTAATTCCTCTCGGAACTACGTTACCTGTGATCAAACCCTACCAAGCCTCCTACATACACTCCCTTCACCATCGATCTGGATCACTTGTTGTTCCCTTGAATAAAATATATTTTTATTCTTAAACATTCTCTACTTGTGATATAAATTTGCACTAACTGTCAGAAACAAATAGCATTTATGCAAAAGTACACTTTCTGAGAAATAGTCACACTTCTGAAATTAAATGTCAAGTTAAAAACAAATAAATTTGTTTCACCTTCATCACAATACTAGCAATTTAGAAAGTCATTAATTTTCAGACAGCAGAAGATGGAAAGTTGTTAATAGACACCACACTGTGCAGTAAATAACATACAATGACTCTGGTGCCAACAGGAACCCAGTGGGACTGCCTGATCACCCCACACACTCAGCCCCTGGACTCACACATTTTCCACTATCAACAGGGCATACACTTGCCACTTTCATATCACTTATTTTGTGGACTATCTTTGTATTTTCCTTTGTGTAAAGTTGTATGTTTCATCATTTCTACCCTGCAACCTGACTGACTCATCTCTTCCCGTGACCATTCAGTAAGGGGATGTCCAGTTCCCTACAGATGGGCTTTGGGTCTCCAACTCTGCACTCACCCTTATTTACAATGATAAGAATTTTTGTTCCTTGATACTTGACACCCAAGCCATTCAACACCTCGTGGTCACGTGGGCTGGTGTGCTTCTTCCATTTGGACTTTGTGCTTCTGAGGTAGATGGCCGCTTATTTATCTTCAAAACTTTAAAATCACAGACACTATATCTTTTGATAGCTGGGTACCATCAGCTTTCTTCACCACATTTGCTCATGCATGCATTTGTCTTCAGCGATCATATCAGGAAGGTGGGCACACACTGATATGATTTTTTGTAGTTTGATGTCTGATACCTGGTTCCTTGTACACCTCGTGGTCATAAAGGCTGGTGTGCTTCTTTTATGTGGGCTTTGATGCTTCTGAGCTAGATGACAGCTTGTTTACCTTCAAGCCTTTAAGATCTCAGATGCTGTATCTTTTGATAGCCAGGCACAATCTGCTTTCTTCACCACATTTGTTTATGCACACAGTAATCTTCAGTGATCATATAGGGAACGTGGGCACCCTCTGATATGATTTTTTGTTCTTTGCTGTCTGATAACTCGTCCCTTCAACACCTCCTGGTCACACAGGCTTCCATGTGGGCTTTGATGCTTCTGCACTAGATGGCTGCTTGTTTATCTTCAAGCTTTTAAGACCTCAAATAATATATCTTCTGATAGCTGGGTACCATCAGCTTTCTTCAGAACATTTGCTTTTGCACACATTTGTCTTCAGTGATCGTGTTGGGAAGGTGTGCATCCTGGAATGCCAATTTAATAGAACAAAGTGTTCTTGCATTGAGTAAGTGCTTGAGTGGAGGCCCAATGTCCATCTGCTACCTTAATACTAAACATATAAATATATGCACATAGAGCTATTTCCCCATCATATATAAAATATTTACATATGTACATGCCTGTATTTAGACCTCTATAAATACCCTTTGTCTCCTAGTTCTTTCCTCTATTTCCTTTTCCTTTCCTCTTGTCCCACTATCATTCTCAGTCTTCATTCTGGTTTCAGTAATTTCTCTTGGTTACATTCCCCTTACCAGGCCTCTCACACCCCCACGTCACCAATTTTGAATCACTTGTTGCTCCCTTGTCCCTGGGTTGTGCAACATCACCTTCTTGCCCCAGCTTCCCTCTCTCCCATGTTCTCCTGGAACCATAGGTCCCGTTGTTTTCTCCTCCAGACTGTTCATCCTGCCTATCTTACGTAGATAGATCTGCAGAGATAATAATATGCACCCAAAAAAAAACATGGCATAGCAAGACAAAGTGACAAAAGATAACAGAATGATGGCAACAAAAAAGAAAACCAATGACTCAAAAAAGAGTAAATTAATTAAAACAAAAAGAAAAAAGAAAGAAAAACCTGTAAATAGATCAAGATCTGATTTTTGACATGTAGGCATTTCCTTCAATTGAGTCAAATGGGGTGCCATGCTCTGGCCTCAAATCTATCCTTTGCACCTCCTTGGGAGCTCCCTGATCTGCTCACCCTATTACTCTGCCACATGCCTTAAGTGTTTAGCCTCGGTGTCATGGGGTCAGTAAAAGTCAATCCTGACACTGAGTCTCCAGTGTTGTCCCCTGTAGGTCCATGGAGCCATGAGGGACATAGTGTTTCAAAGTAGGGCTGGCCATATGGTTCACTCTGTGCATTGGCTGTTTGGATCAGGGATATCATCCTCCAGGCTGGGTGTGCCAGGTTGTCCTCCACTCTCTCTTCCTCCCCATTCATTTGCTCCCGTGTACTCTGATCGGACATGTCCTTCTCCCCTAGCTGCAGCCTTAGTGCCGTGCTCTAAAGTAAATTCTTCTGGGTAGGAGATGCAGTTGTCCATGTAGCTGGTATTGGGACAGAGCCCTCAGGGCCCTCTCCTGGCTCCCCACTCCATGCCATCAGGGTGAATTGACATCCAAGAACACTGGATTTGAGTCTCATCCCTCTTTCCCTGTGGAGAAATAAAAATAGACTCCCCTTGGGTGGGTCTGTGCCCTATTCCCCCACCACACATCTCTTTTTTTCCCTTTCTTCCTGACCCCTCCTTGTTAGTTGGCTACCATATGTACCCCTGGATTGGAAGACCAGCCACTTCTATGCAAATACTTTTTACAGAGGTAGTTCAAGCCTGTCCTATAAGGTCACTTTAGGTAGAAAATCAACTTGTTGTCAGTGAGAGAGTCTTGTTACAATTTAGGAGACACTAGTACACGCCTGCAATTGTAAATAGAGTTTCCCCTGAATCTCTTTGAGTACGGTGGGAACAAAACCAACTCAAGACACAGCAGAAAGCCCCACCTGTGCTCAGCAATGTACCTACTCCTGCATCCTGGTCTTGTTGTTTGTCTGGAGTGCTCCTTGCTGGTCGGAAAGCCCCATGCAGTCCATCCCCAGAGCTGTCCTGTAAGGGCCACACTGACTGCCCTGTCTGTGTCCACCTGCACGGAAATAGATGAGTCCTCAGTGCTCACAGAGGTCAGGGGCAGGTAGAAATGTTTCTTGCAGGGTCAAGGTCAGCACTGCACTGACCAAAAGTAGAGATCCCTGTACACCATGGTCTCTCTCTGGGTGTTGCCTGAATCTAATCAACTCAAAATGCTCTCTCCCTGACACTGACCCCATGGTAGGACCAGCATCTTCAGAAGAAAGAGGGGAAGGAAGGAGGCAAACATTTCTGAACCAAGTACATCCTGACTCAGCAGACTCGAGTCTCCTTCTGGGGAGGTCATTTTTAACCCGGAAACTATACCAAGTATTTCCCTATGAGTGTAATTGACTGATATAAGGTCTGGGATCCATGAGCAGTTTGTTAATGTCACAGCGCCAGTGCTCCACCAGGAGAGTTTTATAAAGCTCTCTCCAAATTAATTTGAATCAAGTTATAAGGCAAACAGATGAACACATGAGGTGGTTGAGGCTACTTATCAGGAAGAATTTCTAATAATACTGGGAATGGTTGGTGAGAAAAAGGCCAAGAAATATGAGCTGAGGTCTTTCTTTCCTATAAGACAATGCACCTGCTCGTTCTTCAAGGGCAGCAAATGCTGAACTCTGAGAATTTCAAACAAAACTTTATCTCATCGGCTCTATAGCACTGCTGTCACAGACTGGGCTGCTCCAGGGGAATCCAATCCAATAAAAGGCATCAGTGCTCCCCATGTGGGGAGATGCCTCCCTCTCATGTCAGTGGCTTGTGAGATGATCTCATGTTCTCAGTCTCTAGGAGACAGCAGACAGCTTTTCCTCTTCTGTTGAACTGATAGGTACCTCTGAGACTCCTGCTCTGCAGCTGCATCAGGCTGAGGGTTTCTGCCCCTCTCAGGAAGTGGTTTCTCTCACTGTGTGTCTTGCACAGTAATACATGGCCGTGTCTGAGTCCTTCAGGCTGCTCCACTGCAGAGACATGGTGCCGATGGAGTTGTCTGTGCAGATGGTGACTTTTCCTTGGAAGGATGAGTTGTACCTGGTGTCAGCGTCACTAGGAACAATCCTTCCTATCCATTCTAAGCTTATTCCAGGTGTCTGCCTAATCCAGTGAAAATAGTAGCTAGTAAAGCTGAACCCAGATGTCTTACAGGAGATACTCAAAGATTCTCCGGGTCTCTTCACCTCTGCCCCAGATTGCACCAGCTGTACCTGAGCACAGACACCTTTGGAGGTAGGATTCAAAGATCAGAGATTCCCTCTTCACACACACACCCTCCATTCATCTCAAACCCTGTGGTGATCCTGACCTGGGAGAAGAGCAATGAGGAGAGTTAGGGTGGCAGACCCCATTTTGCAAGGGGGATGGAAAGGAATCACACTGTGGTCTCCAGCTGGGTGATGAAGGAGCTTCCCCTGTGGAGGTAACCTGTGGGTCTAAAATGGATGTCTTCCACTTCGCATATTTCTGCCCTGCCCTCCATGTCAGACTCCTCCAGCCTCTTAAACCTGGACACCCAATGCAGGGGAGGTGTGGGTCTTGAGACTGTTGAGTGGGACAAAACCTGATCCTAATAATATAACACAACACACACACAAAGACACAAACACACAGGCATTGGCACCTTAACCCCGGACAGTATTGAACTGTGCCTCTCCACTCAGTGCATCTCTCAGTCCACACTCAGGGGAGAGTGGTTTGAAACCTGGTGTGAGGCTGCAGCCTGGGGAGTCTGGGCCCTCACATACAGTCCCTCCTTACTGTCTTTGAGGAATTATGTCCAGGATAGAAAATACCTCTCTCTCCTTAGTGAAGACTGTGAAAAATCTGATCTCCCAAATGGTCCTTTTCTCAGTAGACTCTCAGGTGTGTCCTAGTGCCCAGTTCTGCCCCGTGCTTCCTGCTGCCTGAGAAGAGGAAACAAATCTCAGGGACTGTCAACTTTACTCGGAGTGTCATCTGTGCAGATTAAAGCCAAAGATGAGTGTGTCACTCTCTGAATACTCATGGCCAACCTGGCCCTTGTTACCGTCTGTCTGACAGTGTAGCTCTGTTCAGAAGAGAAGTTAAAAGTATAACATGGGGAATATTTCACCTTCATCAGTTTCATAATCTGTCCTAAATATTTCTCTGATCTACTGTCATCTAAACTAAAGAAAACCATCAGTGTGTTAACTCTTTCACTCTGAGGAGGCCGTAGAGTTCCGGGAACATCAAAAACCGCTGATGTAACAGCCCACAAAGACAATGTCCTACATCTGGGTTTTAAGAGGAGTGACTAGGGACTTTAAGCCACATGAGGTGCAGCTAATTGTTTCTCCCTTTCCAGAGTGATGATCATTGAAAACACATGGAAACCATTCATCCAATGCTGTAATGAATCATGGATATGAGTCTCCTGAACTCTATGACCAGAAGAAAGAGGTGGTGCCTTGCTAACAGTACCCACTTCTTTGGAAAAGATAGCATTAGAAGATCTTGGGTAGAGTGGGATAAAAAGTGAAACAATACACACACGCATACACACACACACACACACACACACACACAAAGAAAATAAAAATAAAAAGACTACGCTTATTGGTTGGGTAGACTTGTGGAAGTCCTGAGACTATGGCTGTCAGCGTCCCTTCAGGTGTGGGACTGAACTCACCCCTTGGGAAAACTTCCAGTCAAATAATCCACAAAACTACCAGAGAGCAATAGTCCTGGGCAGATACAATTACCTTAGAATAATCAAACTTCTGCGATTAAAAGGGCAACATTTATCCAGGGGAAAATTCATAATGTTTGGAAAGAAAAGGTAATTATAACAGGAGTTTGTGAGTATTACAGTCAATGAAATGAAACAAGAGTGTATGAAAAGTTGAATGAATATTAATCTTCTCGATACAACTTCATGCAATCCACAAGAAAGTGTAAGGATAAAAATAGAAAATAATATTAAAATGTTTCCCTTCAGTTCTCCTCTGATAGGGAGAGAACACCTCAGGTTGTGGTTTATGCACTCGGGGTCTCCCAAGAAGAAAACAAGGACCCAGAGAAGATGTCCTAATTCCATGTTCATTCTCCTCCCTCTGCTCTCTGGAGTTGATGGTTATGCTAGAAACATCTAAATCTCAGTTCTCAGAGACAGGAAGAGGACTAAAAACCATGACACAGGGGAAAATGGGGTGGGGGTGGCCAAATGCTGCTAGGAAACGTGTATCTTGCTCCCCATGCACTGAGTCTTGAATCTGGGTCATGCGCCTCTTTGTCCTCAGACCCTGTGCAATGCATCCCAATCTTCCCTTCATGGTGCTTACAATCTGATCTCACATAGCTTCCCTGACCTACTTTTATCGGCATCACCACATGCATTAAATAAATGCTATATTCCTGTTGTGGGGACCCAGGTACTTGACATAATCTCTTGAAGAGGGAGTCATTTTTTTCTTGTTTTTTTTTTTTTTAACAATTTATTAGGGGCTCATACAACTCTTATCACAGTTCATACATATACATACATCAATTGTATAAAGCACATCTGTACATTCTTTGCCCTAATCATTTTCCTTTTTTTCTCCTCTTTTCTTTTTTTACATTTTATTCGGAACTCATACAACTCTTATCACAATCCATACATATACATACATCAATTGTATAAAGCACATCCCCACATTCCCTGCCCCAATCATTCTCAAAGCATTTGCTCTCCACTTAAGCCCTTTGCATCAGGACCTCTCTTTTCCCCCTCCCTCCCCTCTCCCCCCTCCCTCATGTGCCCTTGGTAATTTACACATCGTTATTTTGTCATATCTTTCCCTATCCGGAGTCTCCCTTCCCCCCCTTCTCTACCGTCCCTCTCCCAGGGAAGAGGTCACATGTGGATCCTTGCAATCAGTTCCCCCTTGCCAACCCACTCACCCTCCACTCTCCCAGCATCGCCCCTCACACCCTTGGTCCTGAAGGTATCATCCACCCTGGATTCCCTGTGCCTCCAGGCCTCATATGTACCAGTGTACAGTCTCTGCCCTATCCAGCCCTGCAAGGTAGAATCATGGTAATTGGTGGGAGGAAGCATCCAGGATCTGGGGGAAAGCTGTGTTCTTCATCGGTACAACCTCGCACCCTAATTAACCCATCTCCTCTCCTAAACCCCTCTATGAGGGGATCTCCATTGGCCGACACTTGGGCCTTGGGTCTCCACTCTTCACTTCCCCCTTCATTCATTATGGTATATAGATAGATAGATAGATAGATAGATAGATAGATATAAACACACACACACATATATATACATATACACATACACATATCTACACATACATACACACACACATATCTTTTTTTTTTTTTTTTTTTTTGCATGATGCCTTATACCTGGTCCCTTGGCACCTCGTGATTGCACTGGCCGGTGTGCTTCTTCCATGTGGGCTTTTTTGCTTCTGAGCTAGATGGCCACTTGTTCACCTTCAAACCTTTAAGACCCCACACACTATCTCTTTTGATAGCCGGGCACCATCAGCTTTCTTCACCACATTTGCTTATGCACCCATTTGTATTCAGCGATCCTATTATGGAGGTGAGCAGTCAATGATAGGATTTTTTGTTCTTTGATACTTGGTAACTGATCCCTTCCGGACCACTCGATCACACAGGCTGGTGTGTTCTTCTATGTGGACTTTGTTGCTTCTGAGCTAGATGGCCGCTTGTTTATCTTCAAGCCTTTAAGACCCCAGTCACTATCTCTTTTGATAGCCGGGCACCATCAGCTTTCTTCACCACATTTACTTGTTCACCCACTTTGGCTCCAGCCAATTTGTCGGGAGAGTGAGCATCATAGAGTTCCAATTTAATAAAAGGAAGTATTCAAGCATTGAGGGAGTGTTTGAGTAGAGGCCCAAAGTCCTTCCGCCACCTTAATACTTAACCTATAAATATAGACACATAGATCTATTTCCCCATCCTCCTATATATATTTTCATGTACATGTCTTTTTCTACACCTCCACAAATGCCCTTTGACTCCTAGCTCTTTCGTCCATCTCCCTTGACTTTCCTCCTGCCCTACTACCATGCCCTACTACCATGGGCTAGTATATCTCTTCTCTAAGCAACCTTACCCTTGATCATTTCCCACCAGGCCTGCCACTCCACCCTCTCTACCATTTTGGGTCCCATGTTGTTCCCTTGTCCCTGTGTTTGTTAACACCACTTCCTTACCCCCCCTAACCCCCACCCTAAGTCCCCCCGGAACTGTCGGTCCCGTTGTTTTTCCTCCAGATAGTTCGTCCAGCCTGTCCTATTCAGACAGACCTGTGGAGACACTAACATGCACGAAAACAAGACAGAGGAAAACAAAGCAACAGTATACAACCAGACAACAAAACAACAAAAACAAACCACTGACAAAGAACAAAACAAAACACTTCACAAGAGAAAAGCTTGTAGTTAGTTCAGGGATTGTTTGCTGGCCCTTAGGAGCCATGAAGTGGATTCGAGATTCATGGGAAGACATTCCAGAAGACATGGTGTGACGTGCCTTCTAGAAATGTAGTATTTGTAATGCTATGGATGGCAGTGATGACATCAGTTCGGCCCTATAGGACATGGGGAGATGTCTTTGTGTTTTTCTCAGGCTCTAACCCTTGATAAGTGTTAAAAGCCTTGTCTTTCTCCATGGAGCACCTGGTCACTGGAACTGCTGGGTTGGCAGTCCAATGGGGCTCCCACAGGGCTCCACTATGGGACAGAAAAAGTGAAGATTTCAGTGAACTTAATAGGAAAAATAAAATTTACATAGAATTACTTCAACACTCAATTTACGATGAATTATCTTTTAAAAAATTAAGCAACACAAAACAGATAATTCATCAAGCACTTAAAGAGAAACATGCAATAGCCATCCTGATTAAAGCTAAAAGCCGAACCTTGGAAAAACCAGTAGAGCTACAGAAAACATTAGCTTTGAAAGATGTTTTTGTAACCTTATGTGTTAGACATAACCTGACAGTAGTGTAAGCTCTCTAATATTATGTGGCCTTTGGGATATTGCATCTTAAGTACATAGTATTTACAAATAATGACCAGGAGATATGAAACTCAGTATTAACCATCATAGGCAGTCCTATCCAGTTCTGTCTTTCTCATCCTGTCCACCCCCCACACCCCCTGCTATAAGCTCAAAAGTAACAAAAAATTGAGTGAAACAAAACAATTCAGAAGTTGTGAAATCTGTCTTATATTATAATTTTAGTCCAATTCCTAAGTTATACCACCTTTAGAAATATTTTAGTATTATATATATATATATATATATATATATATATATATATATATATATATATATATATATATATATATATATCCAATTCTCTTTATAAAAGTGAAAGCATAGCTTAAGGAGCCCTGAGTGGGATGGAGGTCAATGATCCACAGCTTCATATGTAACACAGAACCTGACAGTTCAAACTCCCCTTAAGTTGCATCATTGAAAAATACACTCACCTCATTTTACTAAGACAAGCAAGGTAACACTATCACAGAATAAACACCCCATAGAATACAGTAGCACTACACCAGAGCATTATCTTTAAGGCTGTAAACTCTATGGAGTCTGACTGTGCCATTTCTCTCTAGGCATACCTTTCTAAGTTTCTCCAAGAAACAACTGGTGAGGTTGAACCAATGACTTTTATTTTGCATCTAAGAGCTTAAAATCATTGCCTCTCCTGATTCCATATGCATGAGAATCAGAAAATTGAAACAGAAAGCCAAACATGTCTATGTCACAAATAATTTGCATCGTGGATGCATTTATCCTCAGTACGTGAACATTAGAGAGAGTCAAATTAAAATTTAATTATGACTTGCAATCAGAGGCAAACTATATTTCACTGAACTCAAACTAAAAGCTTTTCTTAGAGAAAACAAAAAACTGGTTACTGATGTGAAATTATATTGTTATGGTAACTGATGTGGAATTATATTGTTTTACTATTTTATTATTTGAAGGAAAAAATATCAAGGAAATGGCATTGACCTCTACTAGACTAACATATCAGTCCTTGGAAAATAACAGGCTTGGTAAATACAAGGTTCAGAGAAATTATAGGAAAATGTTCATTGATATGAATTGTCATGGTAAGTGCAGGAAGCAGCTGCAACATAACAATTGTGAGGATGACCATGTATTGGACAAAATTTATTCCATGTTGGGTGAACAAGTAAATGTGGTGAAGAAAGCGGATGGTGCCCGGCTATCAAAAGAGATAGTGACTGGGGTCTTAAAGGCTTGAAGATAAACAAGCAGCCATCTAGCTCAGAAGCAACAAAGTCCACATGGAAGAACACACCAGCCTGTGTGATCAAGTGGTCCGGAAGGGATCAGTTACCAGGCATCAAAGAACAAAAAATCCTATCATTGACTGCTCACCTCCATGATAGGATCGCTGAAGACAAATGGGTGCATAAGCAAATGTAGTGAAGAAAGCTGATGGTGCCCGGCTATCAAAAGAGATAGTGTCTGGGGTCTTAAAGGCTTGAAGGTGAACAAGCGGCCATCTAGCTCAGAAGCAAAAAAGCCCACATGGAAGAAGCACACCGGCCAGTGCGATCACGAGGTGCCAAGGGACTAGGTATAAGGCATCATGCAAAAAAAAAAAAAGATATAAGTGTGTGTATGTATGTGTATATGTGTGTATATGTATATATATACATATATATATATACCATATTAAATGAAGGGGGAAGTGCAGAGTGGAGAGCCAAGGCCCATGTGTCGGCCAATGGAGATCCCCTCATAGAGGGGTTTAGGAGAGGAGATGGGTTAATTAGGGTGCGAGGTAGTACCGATGAAGAATACAGCTTTCCCCCAGATCCTGGATGCTTCCTCCCCCCAACTACCATGATCCGAATTCTACCTTGCAGGGCTGGATAGGGGAGAGGCTGTACACTGGTACATATGAGGGCTGGAGGTACAGGGAATCCAGGGTGGATGATACCTTCAGGACCAAGGGTGTAAGGGACGATGCTGGGAGAGTGGAGGGTGAGTGGTTGGAAAGGGGGAGCTGATTACAAGGATCCACATGTGACCTCTTCCCTGGGAGAGGGACGGTAGAGAAGGGGGGGAAGGGAGACTCCGGATAGGGCAAGATATGACAAAATAACGATGTGTAAATTACCAAGGGCACATGAGGGAGGGGGGAGAGGGGAGGGAGGGGAAAAAGAGAGGTCCTGATGCAAAGGGCTTAAGTGGAGAACAAATGCTTTGAGAATGATTGGGGCAGGGAATGTATGGATGTGCTTTATACAATTGATGTATGTATATGTATGGATTGTGATAAGAGTTGTATGAGTCCCTAATAAAATGTAAAAAAAGAAAAGAGGAGAAAAAAAAGAAAATGATTAGGGCAAAGAATGTACAGATGTGCTTTATAAAATTGATGTATGTATATGTATGAACTGTGATAAGAATTGTATGAGCCCCAATAAATTGTTAAAAAAAGAGATAAGTGAATAAAGAATGAATGCAAAAAAATAAATAAATGTTCTATTTTAAAAGAGAAAAAAAAAACCCCCAAAATTTATTCCATGTTGATATAGACTAACTGTGAGTCAGACCTGAGGGTGAGTATGAGTCAGAACCAATTCCAGGGCCTTTAACAGCCTACAACAGCCTGTCAAAGAAAGACATTTTAGGATCCATAAGTGTAATTTAATTCATGAATTACAAATCCCAGTGAAATATTCTCATAAAAGAAATGCAAATCTCCCAACACAATTCTCATTGGGTTAGTCCCACCCTGATTCTACCATGAAATTCCTGTTACAATCTTCCATTTATTACCAGGTCACCTCCATCCACTTACTAACTGATATGGTCTTATGCCATATCTAGCAATCCTCTCAGAGAAACAGCAAACTAAGAATTTTACCCAAAGCCAAGTAAAACAAAATAAACACAAACCCAAATTATCAGAAAAGTTATTTAAATACGTAAATGTGCTATAATCCCCAAAGATATAAAAACATCACAATGTGTCATTTTCCTCTATGAATAAATGTAAAGGTTATAGTAATTCTTTGAACTTGAAGTCCTTAAGAGACGCAGATAGTTAATATGGTTAGCACCTAACAGAAAATTTGTCTTCCTTGAGAGACAGGCTTTGGTGACCTACCTTAGAAAAATCAAACCTTGAAAATTCGATGAGGCTTTTTCTAGGGAGACAAAAAGAGTCTCCCTAAATTAAGATGCACTGAAAAGCAAGTGCTCTCTTAAACTTCTTCAAACCTGAATGTTAATAGTGCTTGGCTATCAAAAGACATAGCATCTGGGACCTTAAAGCAGGAGTCCTCAAACTTTTTAAATAGGGGGCCAGTTTGCTGTCCCTCAGACCATTGGAGGACCGGACTATAGTTTAAAAAAAAAAAAAAGAAGAACTATGAACAAATTCCTATGCACCCTGCACTTTTTTTTAAGGGTGGAGACAGACCCAGTCATGGACATGGCATCCTGCTGGGTCTCCTTGTTTATTAATTTCCAGCCAATCAGTTCAGAAAGCTGAAGAGGGTGAAGCGGGAAAGGGTGAAGCTGCCACCAGGAGCTCTGGACATACTCTTCTGGGGCAAGCTTGGCAGGTACAGACTGTCGACAAGACCTCCCAGGCCCCACCAGGGACTGGTAGGAAGACCATGGATCAGTGGCTGCTCTCTCACACAGATGGAGACCTGGAACTCAGGGGTGGTGCCATGGGCCTGCATGCTCCAGCAGGTCATAGACCATCAGTGTCCTGGTGAGCCTAGAAGGATTTGACCAGAGTGATTCATGGGGTGACTGGAATGGAGCCCCCGACTGGGACATGGCCTTGTAGTGGTTGCAACTGCTCACACAACTTAGGGGTCAGGATGGGCCCTGGTGAGGGCTGGAGCCCCTTGGGGAATTGGGGCTCATAGGGGTGAGACCAGACAGGCAGGGAGGGGCTTCCAGGCTGAGGAGAGAAGTCAAGGGTGTTATATCTTTCAAGACACAGACACCCTAAAAGCAGAGTCCCAGCCTCCAGCCTCGGAGGCCAAGATGAACTAGCGCTTGGCCCCATCCTGGCACAGGGCATAGCGTCATCAGGAAACACCGTTCCCCACCACCCCATCTAGCCCTCTCTGCCTGAAGGTCTGTAGGCTGTAGTTCTAAAGGAGGGTGACCAATACCTGTGGCTGTTGGGGGTGTGTGGGGGTTGGGCTGCACATTTACTTCCTCTGGGAGGCAGATTTGTTGCCTTCAGAGATGTACTTCAGGGAGCTGCTGAATATTCAGAAGTGGGATTGCCCATGCTTGGGGCCATCATTGAGCAACTCGTGGCCAAGCCCGTGGCCAGCCTCATTTACCGCAGGGCATCTTAAAGGCATCAGGCTGATTGCACTCGGGCCGCTTGGCCACGCTATCATTGTGGATGGTCTCCGTGAAGGCTGGCCACGGCAGCAAGTGCTCCTACATGGAGCCCATGGAGAACAGCTCGTAGCTGCACTTGGCACACACATAGTGGGCTATTCTGGAAAACCTCGCCCCCAGAGAAGCTTCAGAAAGACAAAGTGCTACCAGGTTCCTATCCTGCTCCCACACTCTGACAGCTCCAAGTGCACTGACCCCATCAGACATATCTTATTTTGAAGTAAAAAAAAAAAACACAAACAAAAACAACAGGCAAAAACACCCGGCGGGCCAGATAAATGTCTTTGGCCAGCTGCATGTGGCCCGCGGGCCATAGTTTGAGGATCCCTGTCTGAAATGCTTGAAGGTAAACAAGTGGCCATCTAGATGAGAAGCAACAAAGCCCATGTGGAAGAAGTACAGTAGCCTGTGTGATCATGAAGTGTCCATAGCATAGGATCAAGTATCAGGCATCAAAGAACAAAAAAATCTCATCTTTGTGCCTGAGGTAGGGTGGGGAGTGGAGACCCAAAGCCCATCTGTAGGCAACTGGTCATCCCCTTACAGAATGGTTGTAGAGAGATGAACCAGTCAGGGTGCAGTGTAGCAATGATGAAACATACAAATTTCCTCTAGTTCTTAAATACTTCCTCCCCCCGCCCTGCCACACACACACTATCATGATGCCAATTCTTCTTTACAAATCCGGCTACACCAAGGAATTACACTGGTACAGATAGGAACTGAAAACACAGGGAATCAGGACAGATGATCCCTTTGGGACCAGTTCTGAGTGATGATATCAGGAGGGTGGAGGGAGGGTGGGGTAGAAGGGAGAACAGATTACAAGGATCTACATATATCCTCCTCCCTGGTGGATGGACAGCAGTAAAGTGGGTGAAGGGAGACATTGATGTAATATATGAAAAAATAGTTATAATTTATAAATTATCAAGGGTTCATAAGGGAGGGGGAGTGGTGAAGGGAGGGGAAAAATGAAGAGCTGATACCAAGGGCTCAAGTAGAAAGAAAATATTTTGAGAATATGATGGCAACAAATGTAGAAATATTCTTGACACAATGGGTGGATGTGTGGATTGTGATAACAGGTGTACAAGGCCCAAATTTTAAAAAAAGATAGGCAGTCCCTCGGAGGCACTCCATAAAAACAAATTGGTAAACACAATGACATGAATCTCTAACTGGAACAACTAGCTTTCTAAACTCTGGGATGGCAGGTAGCCAGGCTGGGATACCTATGTTCCTCTGAACAAAGAGGAAGGACAGGCTATGGGAAAGAAAACACTTCTTGGGAACTAGAAAGACTTACATCGATTCTGCCTATCAAATCTCAAACCATATGCACTCTTAAAATATGCCTGCTAATGAATGTCTTAAATCTCCCATGCTTCCCTGGACTGGCCTGAGATTACTAGATGAATAAAGAAATTAAAACTCCCTGGAAACTATCCCTTGACAATGGATCATGTAGAGAAGGTTAAGAAAAGAAAATATAGGGAGGACATTTTACAGTATTGTTTTACCTCAATAATTACAGCAGGAATTGAGAAGCCTCAATGTGTTGTTTGTTGTGAATTTCTATCAGTCAAACCTATGAAGCCAAACAAATTAAAACGCCATTTTGATAGCAAGCATCAGAGCTTCTCTGGCAAGGATACCAACTATTTTAAAAGCAAAGCTGATGGACTCAAGAAAGCCAGACTTGCCACTGTTGGAAAGTACCACAAAGAAAACATAGCAGCCATTGAAGTTTCCTATTTGGTGGCACACAGAATCACCAGGCAGGACTCTGCAACCTCACACCATTGCTGAACATTTACTGTTGCTTAGCAGCCAAAGACATTGTTTGAGTTATGATGAGAGACGAATTTGTGACAAAATTGCATGCAATTTCTTTATCTAACAACACTGTCTGCAGAATAGATGTCATGTCTGCTGATATTCTTATTAGGTCTTCCAATAAATTAAATCTGCTCCACTTCCAATATTTAGCATCCAGCTTGATGAATCTACAGACGTTGCAAACTGTTCAGTTACTGGTTTACCTCAGGTATGTTAAGGATGGCAACTTTAAAGTTGACTTTCTTTTTTACAGACCTCTTGAAATGACAACTACTGCACGTGGTAGATTTGATACAGTTGGTTCATTTCTGAAAGAGCATATGATCTCTTGGGAAAAGGTTTGTAGTGTTTGCAAAGATGGTGCCTCTGTTATGCTAGGCTGTCCATCTGAACTTTATCATTTGATATTGAAGGAGCCACAAAAAGTCATCAAAACTCACTGTATGATTCATTGTCACATATTAGCAATGAAGATGCTGTCACAAGAGTTACAAGAAGCAATGAAAAACGTCATAAATTCTGTCAATTTTCTAAAGGTGAGCACTTTAAACAGTCGACTGTTTTTTCAACTGTGCAACGAGTTGGATGTGCTGGATAATGCTCTGCTATTTCACATAGAAGTGAGATGTTGTCAAAAGGAAAAGTTTTAAAAAGTGTTTTTGAGCTTCGTGATGAACTCAATACATTTTTTAACCAAGACCGCAGTTCAAAACACTTTTCAGCAATAAAAATGAACTGCAGAAAATAGCTTCTTTGGTTGCCATCTTGAATGAGTTAAATTTATCACTGCAAGGACCAAATGCAACAATATGCCTTAATTTTTCTGAAAAGATCTGATCATTCCAAATGAAACTTCAGCTTTGGAAAAAAAATGGGATGAAAATAAAATTCACACGTTGCCTACCTTAACTGCTTTCTTTGAAGAACATGTAATTGAACCAGATGAAAGGATTACGATAATTTCTGTGAAAGAACACTTGCACATGCTTGCAGATGAAATTTTCTAGTACTTTCCAAATCTACCTGACACCCCATTTACACTTCCCAGAAGCCCATTCACAGTCAAAGTTGAAGATGCTCTTGAGGCAGCACAAGAGGAGTTCATTGAACTTATTAACAGTGATGCAGCAAGAACTGATTTCTCTACAATGCCAGTTATAAAATTCTGGATCATGTGTGTGCAGTCATATCCTATTCGGTCTGATACTGTGTTGCACCTTCTTCTTTCATTTCCAACATCATATCTTTGTGAAACAGGGTTTTCCAGCTTGTTGGTTATCAAGTCTAAATACATAAGTACACTTGTTATGAAAGATGGTCTTTATTGGGCTCTTGCAAAGACTGCCTGAGAATTTCTGATCTGGTGAGCGAGAAGCGATCTCAACCTTCACACTTACAGTTGGCTTTTTACGCACACTGTCGCTAAATGTAACAATGTCATTTACTGTTGTTATATTAAGACTGTTACCCATGCTACACCATGCTTCAAGACAAAATTTCATTTATTTGTAATTAGAAATAAATATTTCACAATACATTAAAAAAGAACTTCAAACTTACACTATGAAAGCAACTGTCACTAACAAGGTAAAGTTACGGTGAAGTAAATCTATTTCTGTGCATCGAGCAATATCTTGATTCCACAGCGGACTTTTCAATCCCAGAGAGTGTATCCTGCTATCCACCAATAAAGCCTCACACCTTTAGGCTTTAGATTTCATATTCTGACAGTATTCTTGTCCAATCAGCCTTCGTGTGGTAGGATACATTGTTTCATAGAATCTGAATATGTCTTCCAGTGAGACCAGTCTTGAATAGAACATCTTGCTAGGTTAAGCATAAGACCCAAAGGAGGCGCATCCACACAGTGACTGCAACAACAGGCTAAAGCATAACCACTGTGAGGACCTTATAGCATATCTGTGTGTCCTAAAGGAGGGCCAATATTATGCAGACCAATTTGAGAGCCTCTAATAACACCAAAATAAGGGATCATGACCCCCCTCAAAAAATCATATTTTGGGGAAGAGACAAGAAACATCACAGGATTGGCATGAGAGAAGGTCCAGTAAATGTCATGAGTGGGTCATGCCTATGTCAGACAGAAAGATCATGCCCAGGAAAATAACTTACTGGGGGAAGGAAGGGATAAAAGATGTCTTGATACAAGGCATCAAGTAGAGAGATCATATTTGCAAAATAATGATGGCAACATGTGTACAATTTTGCTTAATGTAGTTGGCTTATGGATTGTTGCAATATGTGTAAGAGCCCACATTAAATTATTTTTTTAAAAAGAAAAAGAACTTACCAGTAACAGCATTTGGCAGGTTCCAAATCCTTGAATCAGACTTCAGGGGATTCACCAGTCTAGAGTTGGCACCCTGGAAAGCAATCCGACTGCAGGACCTAAAATGATTAGAATCCAGATATGAAAACCTGTCTGGGTACAGCCTGAAGCCACGCTCTCTCAGTTACATTATGAGGCAAATTTATCAGGTTTGTAATGGGGTGTGCTACATAACAATTATATAATTATTTTAATGTAATTTTCACTGGATTTTAGAAGAAACCAATCTAGTTCTAAAGCTAATCCTGTAAACGTGGAAGATAGAAGAATCAATCCATTTGAATTGTGGTGCCAGCCAAGAATTTGAAAGTACCATAAACTGCCAATAGAACACCCACTGTCTTGAAAGTAGGAAGACCCATATGCCTTTAGAGACAAGCAAAGCCAACATGGGCATGTCGTCAAAAGAGAATAGTCTCTGGAGAGCACAGCATATTTGGCAGAGTGAAGGGTCTGGAGAAAAGTGAAAAGCTCCCAACATGATGGAATGCACACACAACAAGATGGATGGACACAGTGGCTGCAACAATGGAATCAAGCAAAACAAGTGTGAGGCTGGCACAGGACTGGGCAGCATTACGTCTTGTTGTATCTGGGGTTACTATGCTTCAGAACACATTCAATGACACCTAGAAACAACACAAAGATGCATCAAGGGCCCAAGCACAAAACTGTAAAAGTGTGGACAGCTAGGAGATAGTTTATAGCCAAATTTCATGATTCCGGGAATTGGGTTTCATATAATGAATTGCATATTTAAGATGAAAATAACAAGCTGAATGATTACATCAATGGTTTTATAGCACTGATTAGTATAAACATTTATTTGAGCAGGATTGACATGATAACTGCAGCAAGGATCTCCAATATAGCAACTGTGAGGATGGCCATGGATTGTGCAGTATTTCCTCCATTTTGACATAGAATAACTATGAGTCAGTTCTGAGGGTAAGTATGAGCCAGGAACAATTCCATAGCCCTTAACAACAACAGCCTAAGACTTACAGTCAAAGTCAGACATTTTAGGATCCATAAATAGAATTTATGAATTTTGCATCTAAAAGCCTCACCACAGAAAAGCAAATCTCCCAGCACAATTCTTAATGGGTTAGACCTACCCAGATTCCAATGTGAAAATCCTATCGCAGTCTCTTATTTAGGCCTGTGTTATCTCCACCCGATTTCTAATTGATCCACTCTTATACCACGCCTAGTAATCAACTCAGAAACACCAGTAGCGGCAAACTAACTGCAATGCCCCTTTTTCCTAAAAGCTTGGAGAATTTTACTAAAAAATGAAACAAAACAAATATGAATGTCAACCTAAAAATCTTAAATGGAAGAATTAGGAAAAATTCTTTAAAACCTCCAAAATAAAAACATCACCGTGTGCCATTTTTCTCCTTGAATAAGTGTGAAATTCATGGTAAATTCTTTAAAGTTGGAGCTCCTAATAATTCAAACAGATAAAATGATTAGCAGCTAACTTAGAAGATAGTTGGTTTCTCCTCAGAGACACTTTAAGAGCGAGGCCTGGTGACTTACTTTTGAAAAAGCAATCTCTGAAAACACTATGAGGCACGGTTCTTCTCCGGAAAACACGGGCCACCATAAATTAAAAACAACCAATTATCAAATGTTATCTAAATACTCTTGAAACTTAGAATATGAAGACAACTGCCTCTCACAAGCAAAAGATGTCCTGTGAGATTGTCACTAGAACAACCAGGGGCAGCGAGATGAAGGGCCAGCTCTCCACCATGACTTTCAATGTCTCTCGATATATCTGGGCAACAGCTGCCAAGAACAATGGTGGGGAAATTTCTATTTCAGAGAGGCAATCGGTGAAACCTCACTTAGCAACAAACTCTGCATGGAAAACTCCAAAATACTGTGTGAGTCCCTGAGCTCATTCTGATCAATCTGCTCCAAAAGGTATCCTGGACTATGAATGATAAGTCATCTGCTCAAAGCTCAGGGAGAGCCCAGCCCTCCACAACCTTCGTCCCAGAACCCTTACTCACTGGAAGGTTTGGAGTCAATGCTGACTCTTAGAGATCCTATAGGAAAGGGGAGAATTTCTCTTGTGGAGTTTCAAGATTATGCACTGTACTAGATTGGGAAGTCCAGTTTTTCTCCCATCCTGCCACCTGTGTCAGAAATAGTTAGGAAACCTTCTAGTCATACTACTCACCTTTTCAATTCACAGTTGTAGAGGCTGGCAAGGCTCAGATATCAGTCTGGACCCTTCTCTTGACTCAAGTAGGTCGAATGCACAATGAAATAAGAAGGGAAGGTCAGATGGTAGGCTCCTTCCTCATGGCTGTGCAGATTGATGAATCCAAGCTATATATGAAATATGTCAAGATGCTCTCTCACATCTGGAGATCCACACGTCTAGGAAGTCCCCAGAACTGGACAAAAGCTGCAGATAGAATGTACTTGAATTTATACGGGGAAAACCACACCCAACAGGATAACACCTCCCACTACTTGGCTGCTGACAGCAAATCTCTTCATGGAAGTGATGGCATTATATCGAACACTGTCACCTAAGCTCATTCGTAATTCCTAAACTTCTGAGAATCCTGGCCCAGCCAAGTCAGCATAAAACCGCAGCCATTAAACATTATCCACTGTGCCACCAACCCAAGTGATTTCAATAACAGAAAAGTGTGAAAGGGAAGGAGGAACGAGCAAAACCCTTCCAGAAATAGCTTCATCTAACTGGATCTCTTATACGCCATATGGTTTTGACATTTTGAAAAGTCAACTCTGGCTCTGGCCCTTAGCACAAATTCACTACCATGATGCCTATTGCTACTCAGAGCAGCTTTATAGAAAATAGGGGAAGTTCCCCTTTGACTTAACAAGCAGACTCAGACTCACTGCTTTCCATTCAGTTCTCAGGCCACACAACCTCATAGGAGGAATGACGCCTGTGGGATTCTGAGACTGTAATTCTTTACAGGCTCAGATAGCATTGTCTTTCACCCTTGGGACAGCAGACTGTTGGGAACTGTAGACCTCGGGGTACACAGCCCACCTGTTAACCACTCTGCCATGAGGGCTACTGTTGGTCTTATGATATTGTAAATCATTCCAGGAGTATATGACCCCATATCTGCCCTGGGTATTGGCTGGTAAATTCAAAGCACTGACCTTGGGATTAATAACCCAATACCTAATCAACTCTGCCTTGACTGTGTATTAAAAGCCCAATACCTAATGAAAAGAGCTCCATCTCTCTATAGTACAGTAACCATTACTGCATCCCAAACCAGATGTGTTTAGATTATTGATCTCTGGAGAAGATTCCAGCACATTTCCTTAGTTATTAAGTGTGTTTATGAAGGAAGCATCATTAACTGTTTTTTTTTCATTCAAAATTAACTTTCTTATAGATTAGGTGGGTAGAATTTCATATCTTTTGTTACATATCCCATCAGTCATAGGATAAGGCTCTCTTATTCTGTTGTGTCTGGGCAAGGTCCTTGTCTGCTTGCAATGTCTGTGGGCTTAATCTGCCCTAGACAGCACCATAGATGTATGCTTCAGCATTACCTTGAATCTGGGAGGTTCACTGCATAGAGACTGCTAGTCCACAGAGCTCTGATCCAGGTCTCCTTTCTTGCTGTAATCAGATCAGAGAGGAAATGTTCTGGAGCCACACCTCAGGAAAATCCCCTTACATCTAGGTCAGAAAAGATTATGAAGGGATAAAGGATTTGCTATCATAGCCTGAATCCCTTTACCACGGAATATGATCATACATGATCCCATCCCAACTGATCCATTCTCTGAGGCCACATTATACCAGAAATGTAAAATAAACTAAAACCCAGTAATATGGTGTCCATTCTCCCTCACAGCCAACCTATGAATAGATTAGAACTGTTCCCTAGAACTAGTGCTGTCAATCATATGCTCCCAAACTTAGTGGCCCTTTTGCATGCCCCCTAGCAGGAAAATGGAAAAAAATTACCCACATCCTTGCTGACTATTGAAACGTTTTTTACTATAGCCCATAATCCAGAATAAAGTATTACAAAAAAATCTCACTGCCCCTTGTCGGAGCATACTAATGGTCACTATTTAGGACAGGGTAGAACTGCCCTTGAGTTTCTAATTCCTTATGGGAACCACATATTTCTCCCATAAAATACACGTGCACCATTCCATTTCCCCTCAAGGGGCAGTATCAGGTACTTCAGTAAACACTGCACTATGCCGTTATAGGAGCAGACTTCTTATCTTTCTCAATTAGAGACCTACTCAATTTGAAGCTGTCAACTCTGGATTAATAGACAAACTCTGCCCACTACTCGACCAGACTTCAAAACTGACAGAATTACAAAACTTTCACACCACTGAGAATTATGATCCCAGCAAGTTGATACAGTTAATGTATCTCTGTAAATCAGTAAGATATTAAAACACACCGAGGACCCGGAAAAGGTACTGAGATGTGAAAGAGATAGAGGGTGAAAATGCATCCGAATCTGTTTGCCCTGTTTATATTGAATAGAGCAATAAATCCATATCTTCAAAATCCAATATAGAACACACTCAATTCACGCAAAAACAGACTTGCATATCTAATGTTACTTATGCTCATTATTCAAGAAATAAATACAACATATATAATGCTTTCACATGCAAAAAATGTCTATTCTTCCAATTTTGATGGGTAGAAAGATAAAGTTTTACATGACTGGCTGTAAGGGATGGCATTATCTGTTTGCTGTCCCTGAGGCAAGATCCTTGTCTCTATTTCACATTTAGAGTCTTAGTTTTCATCTTCCAGGTCCCTAAAGAAATGTGTCAAGTCCAAGATATTTCCAGAGAATCTGAGACATCTCAGAGAAACCATCTGGCCCAAATAATGAGAATGCCGTTTGAGGTTGAGCAGATTTCAGCTGAAATCCACCACCACTTCTGGGACATACCCAATTTTTCAGATATACACATCAGTGGGAGGTTAGGAAACAATAAATTTCCGCTACCTACAACACAGGAGCAGTGTGGTTTAGAACAAACTCTGGATGGCCTTGGGAAGAATGGGCATTAGAGAACACTCCATTGCACCCAAGAGGAACCTGTCCGTGGATCAAGAGGCTGCTGTGCAAACAGAACAAGGGAATACGGAATGGTTTAAAATCAGGAAAGTATGTTACAAGAATTTTTAAAAATAACTTTATTGGCAGTTCTTACAGCTTAAAGATAATCCATACATACATCCATCGTGTCAAGCCCATTTGTGCATATGTTGCCATCTTCATTTTCAAAATATTTTCTTTCTACTGGAACCCTTGGTATCAGCTTCTCATTTCTCCTTTCCCCACCCTCCTTCCCTCATAAAACCTTGATTATTTATAAATTATTACTTTTTGCATGACTTGCACCAACCGCTGTCTCCCTTCACCCACTTTTCTGTTGGTCCTCCTCCTGGGAGAGGTTTACATGTAGATCACTGTGATCGCTTTCCCCTTTCTACTCCCACCTTCCCCTTCCCCTCCTGGTATAGCTACCATCATTATGGGTCCTAAGGGGTTATCTGCCCTGGATCCCTGTGTTTCCAGCTCTTATCTGTATCGTGTACATGCTCTTGTCTAGCTGCATTTTTAAGCTAGAATTGGGGTCATGATAATGGGGAGGAGGAGAAGAAGCACTGAATAACTAGAGGAAAGTAGTATGTTTCATTGGTGCTATATTTCACCCTGACTGGCTCATCTCTTACTTGTGACCCTTCTGTGAGGGGGTGTCAAAATGTCTACAGATGGCCTTGGGTTTCACAGTGATATGGTTTTTTGTTCTGGGTCTTTGATGCCTGATAGTTGATCCCATTGACACAACATGATCACACAGGCTGGTGTGCTTCTTCCATGTGGTCTTTATTCCTTCTCAGCTAAATTGACGCTTTTTAAATTTTCAAGCCTTCCTGACCCTAGATGCTATATCTTTTGATATCTGGGCAGCATCAGCTTTCTTCATCACATTTTTTAATGTGCCCATTTTGCCTTCAGTGATTGAGTCAGGAAGGTGAGCACCAAAGAATGGCAAGTTATTAGAACAAACTATTTTTGCATTGAGGGAGTACTTGAATAGATCTATTTACTGATCATTATATATAAATACATACCTCTATTTAGACCTCTCTACGTGTCCTTTACCTCCTAGTTCTTTTCCCTATTTCCTTTTACTTTCCTCTTGTCCCACTATCATTTTCAACCTTCATTTGGTTTTCAGTAATTCCTCGTGGATACATTGCACTTGATCAAACGCCATCAGGCCTCCTGCGCCTTCCTCACCATCAAGTTTACATCACTTGTTGCTCTCCTATCCTGCTTTTGTTGGCTCCCCCCTTTCTTTCCCCTGCCTCCCCATCTCCTGTGTCCCTTCCGGAACCATCAGTCCTGTTATTTTCTCCTCAGGATTGTTTACCCCGCCTACCTTATCTATATAGACATGCAAGAACAATATTAAGCACAAAAAGAAAACAACAAAACAAACCAACAGCAAAAAAGAAAAGTCTATAAATAGTTCCCGGTTTGTTTGTTGACTATTATGAGTGTTTGCCAGTCGAGTCTCATGGGATGTTACACCCTGGCTCCAAAGTCCATTTTTGGGATTCCTCAGGGACTTCATTGCTTTACTCCCCTTGTTGCTCTGTCAAACACCCTTAGTGGTTCTGCCCGGTGTGGTGGGGTCAGATTGGAGACAATTCTCACACCGTGTCTTCGGTGTTATGCCCTGTAGCGCTATGGGTCACTGATGGAAATCGTGTCTCGTGCTGAGGCCAGCCCTATGGTCCTCTCTGTGCATTGGCTGCTCCCAGCAGGAATATCATCCTTGGGCTTGGTGGACCAGGGGTGTGTTCTACTCTCTCTTTCACTCATAGTTTGCTCCCATGTGCTCTGTTCAGAAGTGCCCCTCTCCCAGAGCTGTAGCTTCAGTGTTGTCCTTTGTAGTCCATTTTCCTTCAGTGCTCTCCATCAGTCACCCTGGGAACCATCAGACTGATGATTCTTCAGGCAGGGAGGCTGGACATGTAGCTGGGATTGGGGCTTCCCCTGAAGACCTCTCTATTGGACTGCTGCATCATGCCAGTATGTTGAATTCATATCTTGGCACACCAGGTTGAGGTCTGGTCCCTCTCTCTCACTCCTGTGGAGATTTAAACAATACCCTCCCCTTGGATGTATTAGTGCCCTGTTCCCCTATTACCCATGCCTCCCCCCACTTTTCTTGCTTTTCCCCTCCTTTTTCATTGACTGTCATATGTATCCCTGGATTGGGTCTGGCCCCTGCCATACTAACCTGGACTTCACCCCAGGAATGTATTCATATAGTAACTTTCCCCCTATATCTCTTTTGCCTTTTAAGCTTACTTAAGTGGACTTATGGTTTACTTCTCCTTTTACCCTTTGCTTATTTCACTTCACATAATTTCCTCCAATTTTTCCCATGCGGCAATGTGCTTCATGCATTCATCACTGCTTTTCAGGCATGTGTAGTACTCCAGTGTATGCATGTACCACAGTTTTTGAATCCATTCATCTGTTGATGGAAATTTGGGTTGTTTCCAACTTCGTGCGATTGTGAACTACGCCATGATGAGCATTGGGGCACAGATATCTGACTGTGGTTCATTTATTGCCTCTTCTGAGGATATGCCAAATAGGGGAATTGCTAGGTCCTATGGTAGCTTGATTTCCATCTCTTTTACACTTCACCAAATCTAATTCCATAATGGCTGTACATACATACAAGTCCACCAGCAGTGGACCAATGTTCACATCTCACCACAGCCACTCCAACACTTGTTACTCTCTGATTTTGTGAATTGATAGAATTCTGGCTATCTTTGAGGGTGTTAGGTGGTATCTCACAGTTGTTCTAATTGGTATTTCTCTGATGGCTAATGATCAGGAACATTTTCTCATATTTACTGGGTATTCAGATTTCTGCCCTTGTGAAATTTCTGTTCAGGTCCTTTGCCCATCTCCTCAGTGGGTAATTAGGTGGTTTGTTTTTTTTTAAGCAAGCAGAGTATTATAAATTTTAATAAGGCGTTTGTCTGATGTGTCATTACTAAAGATATTTTCCCAGTCTGTCAGCACTCTCATTACTCTCTTGCTGAATTCATTCGATGTACACAGGCATTTTATCTTCGGTATACCCCTCTTGCCAATTAGTGACTCAACTGTATTTGTGTCCTTACCTATATCCGATAGCCTAGATATTCCCTGCACCAAAGTTCTCAGGTTGGTCGCAATTCCCTCATTGATTGTCCTAATAGTTTGGGGTTTTACCACAAGGTCTGTGATCCACCTTGAGTTTAATCTTGTGCGCGGAGTGAGATAAGGGTCTTGCTTCATCTTTCTGCAGGTAGATATCCATTCTTTCCAGCACCACTTGTTGAAGAGGGCATCTGCTTCCCATTTGATATCTTTTGGTCCTTGTCAAAGATCAGTTGTCTGTATGCTGATGATTTTATTTCTCGGGTTTTAGTTCTTTTCCAATGTGTGTTAGGGTCTCGTCCAGCGAGACCCTCACGCGGTGACCTGGAGAGGCAACGAACCTGGATGGCAAAAAGACACAGAGACGTGGGGCAAGACAAGTGCTGATCAAGCCCGTTTATTTTGCCAAAACTCTGGGTATATATTCACAACAGAGAAGGAAGTGGGAGGCACATATTCCAATGAAGGACACTGTGTAACAACCGCACACTGTACAACAACTAATCAGCCACATGTTCCCAATAAGGTACAAAGGGTGCGCAACAGTACTCAAAGACGTCCGTGGCGACGTCTGCATGCAAATCAAGGCTTACCGGGTGAACTTATCACGATGTTCCTAATATGGTATATCTGCAGTTCAATGGGTGCTCAGTACTTTGACTAATGGTAACAAGGTCAGTTATCGCAATTTCTCATGCTACTGAGCACGTAATTTGGAATGTGGGGGCGAAGTTGGGCAGGAAACAAAGCCTTGCTGTTAGAAAGCGGCCAAGTTTCTCCTACGTGTCTGAGGCCAGAGTCTTAATGGCTATCGGCTCCCAACAAATGTGATAGGATTTTATCCTCTCCCCATACTTATTAAATGTATATTCTGACAAAGTAATCTGAGATGTTGGAATTTTTTGAAGGAAAACGTGGCATCAGGTTTGGGAAAAAATCATATTAACAACCTTCCATATGCAAGTGACAAAACCTTGCTTGATTGAAGATTGGCTTGAAACATTTGCTGATAAAGGTCAAATACTGCAGCCTTCAGCATGGACTACAACTCATTATAAAGAAGACCAAACTCCTCATAAGTGGACTAATAAGTAATATAATGAGAAATCAATAATATATTGGTATTGTCAATAATTTCATCTGGCTGGCATGCACAATAAGTGCTCATGGAAGTGAGACATACTAGTGTTAGCCACTGATATGCCATCTTTTGACTGCTGGATGACCTGCTCCGTTCCCCTCTCATCTCGGAAAGTCCCGCTAGAGAATAATTTTGGAATGCACTCATGTTCTCCGGATCAGAACATTGTAATTAATAATATTTTTGCTTTTAATGTTGTAACCAGTAGATTCCTATTTTTATGTTATTAAACAGAATGTTATAATCAGTGCTATACTGTGTAATGCTCACTAGCTTTAAAGAATAATAACATTAATATTGCTTTCTGCTTCTGTCCATGCTTGCATAAGTCCTAGACAAATGATAAATGAGTTTTTGCCTTTATAGATGGACTGAAATGTCTACTCGGGACTCCAATCAAAGAATCGCTTTTAAATTCTAGCAGTCCAGTTATAACCGAATAAAGACTCTTTTAAATTATCGTAACATTATAGTGGCTGTCATTCATTTCAAACCACAACAGAAGCAAAAGTCAAGAAATCAAGTGAACCATTGGATTGGATGAATCTGCTGCATAAGACTTCTTGAAAGTGTTGAATAAAAGGATGTTACCTTGAGGATCATAAGGTACACCTGCCAGAGATTTGTTATTTTCTGTTTCTTGTTTACCCCCTCAAACTCTTTTATTAGGACATAATCCAGACACATCATTCAATAGTTGTCATATCATGTGACTATCACAATCAGCTTCAAGCATTTTCTTCCTTCTTTTATTTGATATCAACTCCCCACTAGCTCCCACATTCCATGTTGTGCCTTCCAGGACCCCTAATGTAGTTATAGTTTCTACAGAGTCACCCACCCTGGGTTCTATATAGCAAAACTACATAGAAAAATATATAAAAGAGTCAAGATGGCTGCTAACTATAACAACAACAAGGACAAACTGCAATTCAAAAAGCAAAAACAGAAAGTATAGAAAAACAAGATTAAGATCAAAGAGTACTGAAAGGGAGAGCAAATAATGTTTTTAATTATTCAAGTCAGAGTTTTTATTTCAATCTACTATTATCATCTCTGATTGATAGCCAGGTTATTCCTATACCTTAATTATGGTCAGACAGAAATCACAGAGACTTATTGCATGTATAAATCCTGCAAATGTGTTTTGGTCTTTGACTGTCATCCATAGCCTTCTCAAAATCAGTGTTTAAAAACTTGTTAGGGCGTGGTCAAGGGTAATGCAACCAAGAGGAATTACTGAAACCCAAATGAAGACTGAGCATGATAGTCGGACAAGAGGAAAGTCAAAGGAAATAGAGGAAAGAGCTAGGAGGCAAAGGGCATTTATAGAGGTCTAAATAAAGGCATGTAAATATTTATATATACATTTATATATGATAATGGGGAAATACATCTCTGTGCATATATGTATAGGTTTAGTATTAAGGTAGCAGATGGACATTGGGTCTCCACTCAAATACTCCCTCAATGCAAGAATATTTTGTTCTATTAAACTAACATTCAATGATCCTCACCCTCTCGACACAATCACTGAACACAAAGCAGGTGAATAAGTGAATGTGAGGAAGAAAGCTGATGGTGCACAGCTATCAAAAGATACAGCGGCTGGGGTCTTAGCTCAGAAGCAACAAAGCCCACATAGAAGAAGCACACCAGTCTGCGTGATCATGAGGTGCCGAATGGATCAGTTATCAGGCATCAAAGAATAAAAAATCATATCATTCTGTGCTCACCTCCATGATATGATCACTGAAGACAAATGGGTGCATAAGCATATGTGGTAAAGAAAACTGATGGTGCCTGGCGATCAAAAGATATAGTGTCTGGGGTCATAAAGCTTGAAGGTAAACAAGCAGTATCTAGCTCAGAAGCAACAAAGCCCACATAGAAGAAGCACACCAACCTGTGCGATCATGAGGTGTTGAAGGGATCAGTTATCAGGCATCATCAGAACAAAAAAATCATATCACTGTGAATGCCGGGGGGAGGGGAGGAGTGCAGACTGGAGACCCAAAGCCCATTTGTAGGCCACTGGACAACCCCTTACATTGTCTCAGGGAGGAGATGAACCAGACAGGATGTCGTGCAGCAACAATGGAGCATAGTTCCTAAATGATCCCCAGACCCCCAAACACTCTATCATGATCCCAATTCTACCTGACAAATCTGGCTAGAACAGAGGGTGTACACTGTTACAAATAGGAACTGGAAACACAGGGAATCCAGGGTAGATTATTCCCTTCAGGACCAGTGGTGTGAGTGGTGATACTGAGAGGGTGGAGGCAGGGTGGGTTGGGAAGGGGGAACCAATTATAAGGATCTACATATAACCTCCTCCTATGGGGACGGACAACAGAAACATGCGTGAAGAGAGACGTTGGATCGTGCAAAATATGACAAAATAGTGATTTCTAAATTATCAAGGGGTCATGAGGGAGTGGTGAGGGAGGGGATAAATGAGGGACTGATGCCAGGGGCTTAGGTGAAGAGTTAATATTTTGAGAATACTGAGGGCAATGAATGTAAAAATGTGCTTTACACAATTGATGCACGTGTGGGTTTTGATAAGAGTTGTATGAGCCCCTAATAAAATGATTTTAAAAAGAGGCACAGACAATGGTTATTAGGAAAAAAATTGAGCTCTGATACCATTCTCTGCTGCAGAATTGGATGTTACTATTGACAATCCTTGGATCACATATGTTGATGTTATTCTTCCATGTGGGCTTAGTTGATGGTACACTTAGATCACTGCTTGTTTGAAAACAAGACTTAAGATTCGAGACACTATTGTTTCTGATAGATACCATCTAATTTCTTCACCACACTTTGCTGTAGCAACTACATCTTCTGTATTTCCTTCAAAAGGGAATTTTGTAAGAATTAACTGTTCTTAGAATGTAGCTTGGGTTAATTATGAGTTCCACATCCATCCCTTACTCTGTTTATTCTATTCACCTCTGGTTCACCTTAGAGACATCTTGTTATTTTATGGCAGATAACTTTATCAATCATCTCTTTGAAGCATAAGGTAATTTTGTTTATAGTGTCATTGATTCAGCCCAGGATAATATATTTAAAACACAATTAAGAAAAGGTAATTGAATAAATGTACAGCCTTAGTATTTTCAATTGCCTGTGAAAAGTGAATGTGAAAGTTGAACATTCTTCAATGCATACAAAGGAAGACTGAAGAAGAATCAACGTATTAGAATATAGTAAAGGCAAAAGAACATTAAAAGTACCATGGACTGCCAAAAGTTAAAACAAATGTGCCATTGAAGAAACATGGCTACAGTGCTCCTTAAAGGCAAAGATGGCGATATTTTGCTTATGTACTTTGCACATGTTATCAGGAGAGACCAGTCCCTAAAGAAAGACATCACATTGGGGAAATTAGGGCAAGTGAATGATAAAGAAATCTCCTCAATGAGATAGACTGATGCAGGAGCTGCAAAAAATGGGCTCAAACATGAGAACATTGTCAGAATGGCAAAGGACTGAGTCATGTCCCTTTTTGTTAGACACAGGTTTGCTATGAGCTAGAACTGACTCAGTGACACCTATGAAGAATCAACTACATTTGTGACAAATTATTGGTTTACCACATAAGCTCTTCCCTGTTGGACCATTATATAAGTGTCAGAGTATATTCATAATCTATAGCAGAAATTAAACACTCGTCTTTGTGTTCTTTAATGACTTACATCTACCACACGGGACTAAGAAGACCTCTCTAGGACTTCCAATGCTCTAACTTTTAAAGGGAGGTGAGTTTTATCTTTCTCTGCTAGAGAGACCACATATTCAAACCTATCAGTTGATTGGTGGGGCTTGATGAGGTCATCCACTCCTGGAAAGATGGCCAGTCCAAAGAGGGACTTAGAAGTCCTAAGTGGGACTTCTACTCTTTTTCATAAGTTTGAAGAGGCACAGAGGGTATAAGCTTGAACTATGGAAAATGAGCTACACAGATAAATATCCACAATGACTGAACCAGATTTCATATATGAGCATCTGGGTGATAAAGTCATTTCTTAACCAATTGCTTAATTCACTCTCACCCTCCAACACATTCCTCACAATTTTTTATATTCTTTGAATCACAGTAAGGTGTGATGACTGAAACTTTGTGTATCATGGCTGAGTCAGGATTCTAAGGCATTGGTTCATGATGATGGAATCCGCCTGGTTGATAAGAGTTCATAGAATGCCATCTCTTTCATGATGAGACCTACTGTGAGCAGCCAATGAGGAGGAAGATAGCTTCCTTGTGGGTGTGGTCTTATCATTTAAAAGGATTCTCTGAATGGTCTTTAGCTTTGTTCTGGACCTGGACACTTCATCTGACCTGAAGGTTTGGGGACTTGAGACAAAATCCTGTAATTGTGTTTCTGGAAGTTGTCGGTCTCAATTTGCTTGAGAAAGAAGTCTGCCATCTTACCTCCCATCTTGCATTCATCAGCCACTGGATATACTTGATCTAGGATAAGAGTCAGGACAGGAATCTGAGCCTTGTCAGCCTCTGCAACTGTGAGCTGAAATATGCAGTAACATGAAAACTGTCTACATTAGTGGGTCTCACCCTGTGGATTGCCACCCCTTTGGGGGTAAAACGACACATTCACAGGGGTCGCCTGATTCATAACAGTAGTAAAATTATAGTTATAAAGTAGCAATGGAAATAATTGTATGGTTGGGGGAACTGTATTAAATGGTCATGGTATTAAGAAGATTGAGAACCACTGCTCTAAATGGTCCTGAGAAGCTAAGTTTGGAGGGGCCAAGAAGTTGAAGGCCTGGGTCCTTAAACTTGGCTCTCCTTGAGGCCATTGTGAATTGAGGTCACTCTATTTTGCATTATGAACATATGGATATAGTTGCTCTACTCAATATAAACAGAGTAACCAGATTAGGGTGTCCTGTTTACCCTCAATCTCTTTAACACCTCAATACCTATTCAGGGACTTGGTGTGTCTTACATCTTCTCTTTGTGTAATTCTACATTATGTGTATCAACTTGCTGGGGTCGAGGTTATCTGTAGTGTGGCAGGCATGTAAGGATGTCAGTGTTGGAGCTGTGCTCCAGTGTGGACTTATTCCTCCATTTATCATGAGCTGGAGGCTTCAAAACCACCAGCTTCTGCGATTCAGAGAGATAACAGTCGGCTCCCCTAGAGACATACAGCAGTGTTTCCCAAGGTACATGATACTGCCCACTGAAGCAAAATGGAAATGTCCATTCAGTGTAAAAGTGATACCAATGTTTTTTAGAGGGGAGAAAGATGGGGCTTACTACTCCCATTAAGTATTGCAGTCTTGGATGATTACATAATACTGGCTAGGTCTGTTGTGGGATACACTGTTTCTCTCTGGCTCCATACTCTTGAAGAGTTCCCGGAACCCACAATGGTTGGCCAGCTGAAGATGGAGCCCAGAATGGGCAAGGGGAAGGCCATCTTCTGAAACTACACTTGTGGCCAGCTCCTGGACCTCGTCTTTGCCAGCTATAGACTCATGCACACACACCAGGTGGTGGACTTCATCAGAGGGAAGCACGCCCACTTCGGAACCTGCTCCTCCAAGGAGATGACAGTCCTGGAGGCCATAGACCTGCTGGACCAGCTGGTGGATGAGTCGGATCCGGATGTGGACGTCCCTACCTCCTTCCATGCCTTCCAGACTGTGGAGGGCATACGGAGGGCACATCCCCACAAGGACTGGTTGTACCTGGTGGGGATGCTGCATAATCTGGGGAAGTTGCTGCCCCTGGCCAAGGAGCCCCAGTGGGCCGTAGTTAGAAACACCTATCCTGTGGGCTGCTGGCCCCAGGCCTCTGTGGTCTTCTGCGACTCAACTTTCCAGGACAATCCAGGCCTCAGGGATCCTCTATACAGCTCTGAGCTTGGGATGTACCAGCCTCACTGCAGCCTGGGGAATGTCCTCATGTACTGGGGCCATGATGAGTATATGTACCAAGTGATGAAGTTCAACAAATTTCCTCTAGTTCCACTCCTTCTATGCGTGGCACACCGGTGGTGACTACCGGCAGTTGTGTAGCCCTGAACATGCCGCCCCGGGTTCAGGAGTTCAACAAGTTTGAACTCTACATCAAATGCCCAGACCTGCCTGATGTGGACATACTGCACCCCTATTACCAGGGGCTCATTGGCAAGTACTTCCCCAGAGTCCTCAGTTGGTGACCATCCTGCATGCCCAAGACAACCTTGTGATCATGGAGACAGGCCTGGCCCACCCCACTTCCTTGATAGACCCCACCCACCTGACTGTGCTCAGGTTTGCATCAATAAAGACCTTAAAGTGTCAAAAAAAAGTACAATCTTGGAAACCCATAAGGGCAGTATACTCTGTCCTACATGGTTGCCATTCATCAGCATTGACAGTGACAATAAGCTATTTTTATACATCATTGGGGACTATAGGCTTTATTACAAAAGTTTTCAATTACCAGCAAGGGTGTAAGTTTTCTGTTTTTCTAAGAAGGGGCCTCAAACTAGGGACAAGAAGTGAAGAAACCAATGATATATAACCTTGAGTGACTTCGAGAGCAGTTAAAATTTATTCTACAGGATGGCAATGAGGGGAATAGGACTAAATGAAATGGGGCTTGATTTACTTCATTTTACATGACACAATGTGGCATCCTTGAATGGATCTAGTATGATGGGTCTCTTTTCAACAGTCAAGAGTGCCTGTATTTCTGGAGATCTTCATGAATCTTGGCATCCAAGTTTCACTGGGTCTAGAAGATTCCAAGGGCAGAGGTCTTGGTTTCCAAGAACATGCTTTGCTCCTGCCTGTTATTATATGAGGGTACTAGAATCCTATCTGTCTGCTGGCCTCTATTCTCATATTGTGTAGAAGAGAGAAATTAAGCTAGCAAGGGTGGATTGGGGTAAAGCTGTTGATGTCAGATGCATCCTGTAATCTTGGCCTCCAAATGGCCACATTATCATACCAAAGATAACTTCATCCTCATGAACCTAATCCAAAACAATCCCATATGCATCACAAAAATGAATGTCTTAAAAATGACAGAAACACAGAAGCAGAGGTTATGAGTTAGGAAACATGGTAAAGAAGAAATGACATTAGCTACCTATGTGTGTGATGATTGCATCCCAAGGTCTATTAGGATGGCTGTGAGAAAAATGTACAGTCAGAAATATGGTGGTTGCTTATTGAATCAAATAATCAGATGGCTTACTACGCGGGATAGACAAATACAAGAGGAATGACTGTTCACTCATCAAATGGAAATGTTGAGAACTATATTGAACCACAATGCTCCCTGTGATGGAATATCTGTGCAAATACAAGAAAATCTTGCCAATACAGTGAAGAGTCAAATTTACCCACCAATCACTAATGAAGAAATTAAAGAATTCTTCCAACCACTTCAGTATGAAATTGACCTACCATGCAGTCAAGTAGCATAGATAATTATTGGTAAGTGGAATGAGAGATTAGGAAACAGAGGAAAGAAAAGCAGTTGGAAAACGGGGTCCTTCTGATAGAAATTTGGAAATCACATATACCTTTGTAAAAACCACAAATGGCTGCTATACATATAGGCTTATACCAATGTAATTCACTGAAGTAAAATCAAGTACGTCTGTGGAAAATGTTTTAGAGTACAAAAGATACCCCAGTCCCAAATATAAATTAAGGACAGCATTTACTCAGCCATAAGGACAAAAAGATGACACAAAACCACAGATACATAATGTGGATGAGGAATGCTATTAGCACAAAGTCATAAGAGCATTAAATATTCACAGTCAGGTTGTTACATCACTAAGACACAGAATACAGGAGACTTTCAAATTCGTGAGTAACTGAAAGTTCATTAATCACAATAGAATGGGGGATTATAGAAGCCCAAAGAGGAGCAAAATGTCAACACATGCTTAGAAGATTAGCCCTTCCAAACAAGGCAGTCTGGGAAAGATGGCTAGGTTACAACTTTTGTGTATGCAACCTCGAGTACTGTACTATCTGTCAAGGACACACACTCAATCCGCCAAGGGACTGCTCTATAATGCCTTGACTGTATAGAGGGTAGAGGTAATCCACTCTCCAATGTACTCTACCTGAGGGCAAGATTATTTACTTCATTGTGTCATTATCTCAAGGAATTCATTGATGTGAGTTTGTTTTTTTGTTGTTGACTTTGTATGTTATGTATACCCTGACCAAAGTGAAATTATAAAGTGTAAGGCCAAACATAATAGAGATTTTGGAGGAGCTTGTTATCTTCAGTCAAAATGAAGCTGGGACCATGAAGCTGAAGACATGAGTCAAAGACATGAGAGCACAAATATAACCTTTGGTACATCACACATGAATGTCAAGACCATCTCACGTACAGATATGATTAATTGAACGTGAACAACAGGAAACTGGATCAGCTGTAAAATGGCATCAATAGCATTATGTATGAAGAAAGCAACATCATTCCCAAGACAGAAAAGAAAGAATGATCGAGGCGAACATCAAGGAGACTGATACCTACCACTGGTAGAAATGTAGGTAAAGCAAACGGAAGAAATGATGAAGGAAGAGCTGAACAGAACATTTTAAAGAGCAACTTAAGAAGACATTGAAGTATTGAACTGAAACACGTTACTCACGGGGAAAACCATCAAAGTTATCATAGTGAGAACAAGGAGAATTTCATTCAGTATATGTGGTAGAGAAAAGAGAGGTGGGAATAGGCTCACACCCCAAGAAAGCTTTGCCTGAAATAATCTAAAGAAAAATATTGGCAGAGCCATTTATAAACCGAATTGTTTGTGGCTTTCTTTCACCAGAGAACCTAAACATATAGTCATTTCTGCAAAGCTCTTTATTAATAGCTCTGTAATCAAGAGTGGATATTTTCATCCATCTGGTCAGAATTGAGGACAGGGGACTAAGCTCGCTCTCTTTAAATGTCTACAGGGGAACTCCCTTAAGTCTACACTCCTTAAAATCTCTTCTTTTGGGGGTTGAGATTCTACCCTCCTTAAAATCTCTTCTTTTGGGGGTTGAGATGAAAGGGTTGGGGACTAAGCCTTAAACTTGCTCTTCAGACATGCGACTTTTGGCAGAAGTGTTGTGGCATCAAATAAATGATGAACACTATAATGCCTTGATAATTTAGAAGAGACTATTTGGTTATCACTGGACTGCTAGAATATAAAAGTGACTCTTTGATTGCAGTTCTAAGTGGATATTTCAGTCAATCTTTAAAGGCAAAAGCTCATTTATCATTTGTTTAGGGCTTAAGCCAACATGGACAAAAGCAGAAAGTAAAACTAATGTTATTCTTCTTTAAAATGAGTGAGTCCTACGGGGTACGGGATTGATGATAACATCCTGGTTAATAAAATAAAAATAGCAATATCCTGGTTACAACATCCAATTCAACAATATTATTAATTACAATTTCCTGATCTCCAGAACATAAGAGTCCATTTTAAAATCAAACACTGGTGAGACTTTCTGAGATGGGAGGGTGAAGGATGAAGATCATTCATTCAAAAAGATGGCGTGATTGTGACTAGTGATAGTCTGTCTCAGAAGAACAGATAATAATTTTAAAATGTTTAAAATTCTGTTGTGAAATAATTCTTTATTGTGACTTAGGTGTGGATTTTGTTTGGGCCGGGTCCGAACCAAGGCAGCCACCTGTACCAGCTTCTCGAGAAGACAAATGACCTGGCTGAAATGGAAAGCATCTGCCTCCAGCAGTTCAAAAAGCTTACCTCCTGGGGCAGAGCACAGTCTCTTCTCCCCAGTGTTCCAGGAAGCAAGTTTTCTGAGAACAAGATTATTTACTCACAGACCCCATCCTGGCTCAAATCCTGCAGCTACAGCACTAAAACCTCCCTTCCCCTTATCAACGCATATGTCCTTGGCTTGGACCCTATTTAAGTCCCACTGCCTCACTACCAGGTGCTATTTCCCTGACCTAATATGTTGGGTCTCAGAACCTTCCCAGGGGCTCAAGATGCCTCCATCCCTTTCTCTGCTCTCCCTTCCCTCCTGGGAGTTCTTTCCCTGCCTCAGTAAAATCTTTCTCAACTTCACATTCCTGGCTAAATTCTATCTCTGTTCTGCACCTCTGTTAAACCTCTCATATTTATTCATCAGTTTCATATTCAGTAATTTAAGTTATTTTCCAAATCGGCAATTGCTTGTAACTATCCATAGCCTATAACCCCTCCTGAGATATTAATGTGCTACCATTAGCAGGAACGCAGGATGCTAAGGCAAGGGACTTCAAGGGGGTCAGCAAACACATGAGCAGCTGCATGCATGTATAAGTGTTCTTTCACAGAAATTATCATCGGGGTCCTTTTGGCTGGTTCATTGTAATGTTCCTCAAAGAAAGCAGATAAGGTAGGCCATACATACATTTTATTTTCAACCAATTATTATTTTTTTTGCCAAAGCTGAAATATCATGTGGAATGATTGTATCTTCTCAGACAATTCGAGGCATGTTGCATTTGGTCCTTGCAGGGATCAATTGAACTCATTCATGATGACAAACACATCAACCAAGTAAGCTATATCTGCAGTTCACTTTTATCACTGAAAGGTGCTTCGAACTACGGTCTTGCTATCTGATTGAGAAACGCTTTGAGTTCATTATGAAGCTCAAAAACACGTTTTAAAATTCTTCCTCTTGACTACCATCTCACTTCAGTGGGAAATAACAGACCATAACTTGGCGTATCTAACTTGTTACACAGTTGGGAAAACAGTCGACTGTTTAAAGTGCTCGTCATTACAAAATTGACAGAAATTATGACGCTTTTCATCACTTCTTGTAACTCTTGTGGCAGCATCTTCATTGCTAATATTTGCCAATGAATCATACAGTGAGTTCTGATGAATTCTGGTCACTCATTCAGTACCAAACGTTGAAATCCAGATCGACATACTAGCATAACTGGAGCCCCATCTGTGAAAGCACCACAAACCTTTCCCCAAGAGATCGTATGTTCTTTCAGAAATGAACCAAATGTATCAAATACTTCAAGTGCAGCAGTTGTCATTTCAAGAGGTTTACAAAAAAGAAACGCATCTTTAAAGTTGTCATTCATACACCTCACGTAAAAGAGTAACTGTGAACAGTTTGCAAAGTCTGTAGATTCATGAAGCTGGATACTAAATATTGGAATTGGAGCAGATTTAATTTCTTGGATTATCTGATCAAAAATATCAGCAGACATGTCAGCTATTCTCTGGGGACAGTGTCATTAGGTGAGGAAATTACACTCAATTTTGTAACAAATTCATTTCCGATCAGAACCCAACAATGACTTTGGCCGCTGGCAACAGTAAATTCTCAGCAATGGTGTGAGGTTTCATAGCTCTGGCGATTCTGAGTGCCACCAAATATGAAGATTCAATGGCTGCTACTTTTTCTTTGTGGTACTTGCTACCAATATCAAGTCTGGCTTTCTTGAGTCCATCAGCTTTGCTTATAAAATAGTTGGTATCCTTGCTGGCAAAGCTCCGATGCTTGTTATCAAAAAGGCATTTTAGTTTGTTTGGCTTCATGGATTTGGCTGATAGGACTTCACAACAAATACCATATTGCGGTTTCTCAATTCCTGCTGCAATGATTGAGGTAAAAACATACTGCAAAAAATCCCTACTATATTTTCTTAATGTTCTTTTCTACATGATCCATTGTCATGTAATGGTTTGCTAGCGAAAATAATATATAACAATAGTTTTAATAATACAAAAGATGATAGATGGCATAGTTCAGTCAATACAGTTCATTAAAGTTTCCTATGATTACGATTCTGTGTTGTTTTCTTTACACACCTGTTACCATCACAAGGGGGCAGTATTCACATCAACCACAGCTGAATATAAAAAGACCGATCAGCATCTAGATTAAGTTCCCATGGTACATATGTGTATATATTTGTAGTTGTTGGTGATTTTACATTTACCCAGTAATTATAATTCATGAAATGTTGTTTTACCTTCCATACTGCTGCTTTCAACACAGGCGATGCTTTTAACAGAGTAGCTGCTTTAAACACAGCAGCTGCTTTCTACAGAGTAACTGCTCTCTGCACAGTAGCTGCTCTCTATACATGTATGACTGATCCATATAAGTACATTATGGTGCCAAAACTGTCATATACACCTGTATTTGTACATGATGTATGTAATAGGGTTGGCATGATGATGTAATCACGCCGGGTACTGGTATGTGGGTGTATCTGCATGTGGGCAGTCCTGCCTGGAGACAGAGGAGCTGTCTCTTGGTTCCTAAGAACATTGGAAATATGTGTTTTCCAATGGTCTTAGACCACAACTGTGAAAGTGTCGTTTGATCCCCAAATAGGTCGTGTCCCACAGGTTGAGAACCACAGCTCTAGCATTATATAGGCTTCCTATTATTTATCACAGATGTAGACCAGAAATACATTCATGAATGTGAATTATATCTACAACCAAGTGCCCTATGGAGTTGAAAGCTGAAGCCGTCTCCCCTGAGGAAGCATTAAGCAAGGACATTACCATCTAGGTTGCTCCTAAACCACTGATAACAGAGTGCACTCATGAAGGAGTAACTGTGGGGTTTCATTTTCCTATTGACAGTCACCTTAGGTAAGATAACATATGGGGATGGAGAGACTACTGTGGCAGCTCCAGAGCCCTCACCTTCTGGTTTTCTTCCTCACAGGTGTGCATGTGCCTTCTGGTTTACTTCGTCACTGGTGTGCATGCCCAGATGCAGTTAGTGCAGTCTGGGCATAGGGGGGAAGTTTGGAGATTGGCAAAGTTATCCTGTAAGACTTCTGGAAACACCTTCGCCAGCTACAGTATGAATAGAATTTGACAAGCTCCCATAAAAGAACGCCTTCCGTGGAAGGGCTGGATCAACACCTACACTGGGGAGTCAAAATATGTCCAGGGCTTTACACAGGGCTATGTCTTCTCCTTGAATGCCTCCATCAGCACAGCTCATCTACAGATTATCAGCCTGAAGCGTAAGGACACTGCCACCTATTCCTGTGTGAGACACACACTGTGAAACCCACATCCTGAGAGCGTCAGGAAACCTGGGGATATGGCAGCTGTGCTCACTGAGGCAGTGACTTAGAATATTTCGCTGAATCCTTTATTTACCAGTAATGCACTTAGAAATGACAGACAATGAAAATTACTTCCTGAGATTGACCTTACTTTCCTGTGACATTAAATCACCCCTCAAGAGAGGAGTATAAAAGTACCTTGGTATGTAGCCTTTGTTCATATCCCTGTGTAAACACTGCCTTGAAGCACTAAGAACAATGCAGACTCTGTGAAGGGCTGATTCAACATCCCCAGAGACAATGACAAGAACACAGTTCATCTGCAAATGGAAGGTTAGAAAATAGAAGACAAGACCCTCTGTTACTCTGTGAGAACTTGAGAGGAAGTCAGTATGATCCCAGACACAAACTCCCTGCTGGGAGAGAGCTGGGCAGCAGGGGGCGCTCAGGACCCACAGATCACAGGACACACTCAGGGGCAGGTGCAGAGGGACTGTTTCAGGGCTGGTTTTCTGTTGTGGTCTGGGGATGCTTCTCCATCTCGCTGTTTCCCCCAAGGGATTTCGCTATTTTTATGACATAGGAATACAATATAAGAAATATGTAAAATCAAACCTATTGCATGTGGGATGTATAATAATGGAATTGAGATCTCAACAGCAGAAAGTGCGGAGGGAGGAGCAAATTAAAATATTTTTTATTCGTATTATACATTACTTATTGATATGCTAAATTTGGCGGCAATTGCATTGTTCAAGTAATGTTTGATAATAGTTGTATTGATTGGATTTCCTTGAAGGCAGATATAATCCTTTCAAAGATTGTAATGTGTTTCGTGATGGGTTTAGTAAGATGCTTTCTGACAATGAATGCCATGCCATTCTCTTGACTGTGCTGTTCCCGGCATAGTAAATCCTATGATTTTATGATTCACATTGGCCAATACCAGTCATTCCATTTATGCTCACTAATGCCTAGGATACCAATCAATATCATGCATCTCATTTATTTTTGACCACTTCCAAATTCCCTAAATTTGTAGTATGCAAATTCCAAGTTCTGGTCCTTAGAAGACTTTCTCAGTTGTTTCTCTCTACCTCGAGTCATGCTCCATCAGTAAATGAAGATGCTGAGGGCTCCACTCGCAGAGGATTTACCCAAATCATGTCCTCATGGCCATCTCCACTCCAAGAAATCAGCCTCTCTTTGGTCACATTTTAGGGCCCTCGAACTTGAGTAGTTTAAAAAATTTCCTACTTTCTTTGCTTAGGCTGTCAGTATTCAACAATGCTTCAAAGGTTTGCATAAGATTTTAGCAGCTTCTTCCTCTGAAGAGGGGAGAGGGGTCCTGTATTGTCTGTTCTTAGTCTGGAAGCTTTGTTGAAATCTGCTCCTTTTGGATGACCCTGCTGGCATTACATATAACACTGACGTATATTCCAGCATGCCAGCAAAGCACAGGCCACCACATTATGATGAGCTACCAGACAGGTGGAGAGAATATAACATTATTTCTTCAGAATATATAAAATAAGTTCTAGCTAATATTTTAAATACAATAAATAAGTAACAGCATAATGCAACCAAATAGTGGAGTATTTCAATTCACCATTTTCAATTATGGACTTAACACTGAAATAGACAGCCATAGTCTCAGGACTTCCACAAGTCTACCCAACCAGGAAGCCTAGTCTTTTTATTTTTCTTTTCTTTGTGTGTGTGTGTGTCCACTTTTTTATCCCACTCTACCCCAAGACCTTCTAATGCTGTCTTTTCCAAACAAGTGAGTACTAATAGCAAGGAATCATCTATTTCTTCTGGTCTTAGAATTCAGGAGACTCATATCCATGATTCATTACAGCATTGGATGAATGGTTTCCATGTGTCTTCAATGATCATCACTCTGGAAAGGGAGAGACAATTAGCTGCACCTCATGTGGTTTAAAGTCCCCAGTGACTACTCTCAAAATCCAGATGTAGGACATTGTCTTCGTGGGCTGTTATGGCAGCGGTTCTTTGTGTTTCCTGAACCTCAAAGCCTCCTCAGCGAGAGAAAAGTTAACACACTGATGGTTTTATTTAGTTTAGATCAGAGCATTTCAGAGAAACATTTAGGGACTAATTATGAAACTGCTGAAGGTGAAATATTCTCTTTATTAGATTTTTAACTTTTTTTCTGAACGGAGCTACAATGTCAGTGAGGCGGTAACAAGGGCCACGTTGACCATGAGTATTCAGAGTGATACACTCATCTTTGGCTTTCATCTGCACAGATTTGTCTGACACTCTGAGTAAAGCTGACATTCCCTGAGATTTTCCGCTCCTCAGGCAGCAGGAAGCGCAGGGCAGACCTGGGCGCTAGGACACACCTGAGAGTCTGTCAAAAGGTGACATTTGGGAGATCACATTCTTCAAAGTCTTCACTAAGGAGACAGAGGTAATTTCTATCCTGGACATAATTCCCACAGACAATAAGGAGGGACTGTCTGTGAGGGCCCCAAGCTACTTGAGCTGCAGATTCACAATGGGTTTGAAACCATTACTCCCCGGGTGTGGATTGTCAGTGGAGAGCCACCGTTCAAAACTCTCCGTGGGTGGCTGCCAGTGTGTGTGTTGTGTTGTGTTGTGTGTGTGTTGTGTGATGTTAGTAGGATCAGGTTCTGTCCTTCCTAGCAGTGCCAAGACCCGCACCTCCCCTGCCTTGGGTTTCCAGGGTTATAAGGTTGGAGGAGTCTGACATGGAGGGCAAGGCAGAAATATGCAAAGTGGAAGACATCCATTTTAGACCCACAGGCCACCTCCACAGGGGAAGCCCCCTCATCACCCAGCTGGGGGCCACAGTGTGATTGCTTTCCATTTTCCTTGCAAGATGGGGACTTTCCCCCTAGATCACCTCACTGCTCTTCTCCCAAATCAGGATTGCCACAGGGTTTGAATGCAGGGGTGGTAGGTGGTGGTGGCGGTGGCGGTGGTGTGTGTGTGTGTGTGTGTGTGTGTGTAATCTCTGATCTCTGAATCCTATCTCCAGAGGTGTCTGTGCTCAGGTGCAGCTGGTGCAGTCTGGGGCAGAGGTGAAGAGACCTGGGGAGTCTTTGAGAATCTCCTGTAAGTTATATGAGTACAGCTTTACTGGAAGTTGGATCCACTGGATTAGGCAGCCACCTGGAAAGGGCTTGGAATGGATAGGAATGATTTATCCTAATAACGCTGACACCAAGTACAACCCATCTTTCCAAGGAAAAGTCACCATCTCCACAGACAACTCCATCAGCACCATGTCCCTGCAGTGGGGCAGCCTGAAGGACTCAGACACAGCCATGTATTACTGTGCAAGCCCACTCTGACTTCTGAATAACACTCTGGAGCAGCCCACTCTGACTTTTGAATAACAGCAGGGCTATAGAGCAGATTAGGTTAGCTTTCTTCATGAAATTCTGTGTTCAGCCCTTGCTGCCCTTGAAGAATGAGCGGGTGCGTTGTCGTAATAGGAAGATCCTCAGGTCAAATTTCCTGGCCTTTTTCTTACGAAAGACATTCCCAATATTGCTAGAAAATTTCCCCAATAAGTAGCCATGATATCCGTGTATATTCATTTGCTTCCTTTCTTACTTAACTCACCTGCCTGCATTCAACTTGATTTGGGAAACAGCTTTGTAGAAATCTCCAGGTGGAACCCTGGTGCTTTGACATGAGCAAAGTGCTCATGGGTCCCAACCTTTGACTGGTCAGTTACACTCATGAAAATGCTTGGTATAGTTTCCTGGGTAAAAGTGGCCTTACCAGGAGGAGACTCTGGAGCCTGCTGAGCTAGGGCGACTCAGTTCAGAAATGTCTATCTCCTTCCTTCCCATCTTTCTCCTGAAGGTGCTTGTTGTACCATGTGGTCAGTGTCAGAGAGAGGATAATTGGAATCGGATCAGGCAGCACCCAAGGAGAGGCCATGGTGTATGGAGATCTCCTACTATTGGTTAATGAGGTAGTGACCTTGACTCTTCCAAAAAGCAGTTCTCCCTACCTCTGACCTCTGAGGGCACTGAGGACACATTCGTGTGTTACAGTGCAGGTGGACACAGACAGGGAAGTCAGGGTGGCCCTCACATACACTATCCTGCAGGACAGCCTGGGTGCTGGGACCAGCAGGGGGCGCTCAGCACTAACAGCACAGGCCCAGGAGCAGGAGCAGGTGCAAGGCTGTGCTCAGATGCAGCTTTCTGCTTTGACTTCAGTTGCTTTTGTTCCCAACGCTCTCAAAGGTTCTGAGGGATCGCTATTTACAACCGCAGGAAGTGTACTAGTGTCTCCTAAATTGTAACAAGAAACTCTCACCGCCATCCAGTTGATTGTGACCCAAAGTGATCTTCTCAGACAGGCTTGAACTACTCCTGTAAAAGGGTATTTGCATGGAAGTGGTCGTTCTTATGAAATTCTGTCTTGTGATCTTCAGGGTTTTTTCTTAGTTTCAACTTAATTTCTTGAAAATATAGAAAATGTGATGTTCACCATATGAATAAACTGGCAGTTGGATTCCCTGTCCCTTTGTGACACTGCAGTTTTCTGAAATGAGGGAGCCATTCTCAGGCCAGACAGACTATTGATAGATTTTCATGAAGATAATGTGGCCTTATTTTTTGTCTTAGCATGCACATAGATTGTTAGGATATATTTCTTCTATTGGTTATATTGATGGGCATTTCTCACCTAGAGAGATTCACAAGTGTGATAACTTTTATATTTATCGTGAATTTTGCATGAATGTTGTTTTTTTTACTCCGAAGATACCATAAGTATTTTTATTTCTTTATTTATTTTGCAATATTCAATCTAGGATGGACAATTCTGTGTTTTCCACAGAAAGTGAGCACACTTTCTCTTAACAAACACCTTCATAATTACTTGTGTGATAGTCACACCATTCCTTATCTGTTGAAATATATTACACCATTCCTTTTGTTTAAGAATAAATATAAATGTAATACAAGTGTATAGTGCACAAAAAAGCTGAAAATAATGAAGTAATTTTTAGGAAAGTCACAGAAAGCGTGCTCATCCTTTATTACTGATTGTAGCTCAGACATGAGTTTAAAACTTCTCAGCCCCGGTTAGGAGGGTGATGGGGTTGAGAAGGGAAAACAGTTGCTTACAGTCCATCAAAAAATACTTACATGTTAATAAAATATTTTTTTAATTTTGGTTTTTCCCTATATTTGCAGGTTATAAAATAGCAATCCCTGTGACTCAAATTTTAAGATCATGGATGGTATTTGAAAGGTGAGCCATTACCACCACCACCTGGTCCCTGTGCACACAAAAACTGACAAGCTGTGTCCACACAGATTACAGTCTAGAGAACCATCTGCGTCCAGTTCTAGTCAGTAGTAAATAGTGACCTTGAGTCAAAATGATCTCCACATACACAAAAACAATGTGTCACCATGTATATTAAGGTTAATGTTTCCTCCAATTTTTGAAGTAAAGTTAACTATGACAATGGCAACTACCTAATAAGAAGTGTTCTGAATTAATATTGGCGGTGACTTCATTCACACTTTACACAGAATGGACTATATGCCAAACAAGTAATTCACAAAGTAGGTCTAGAGAGACTGACCTAGGTGTGCCTGGAGGTGTTGGGTCCAAGAGCAAGGAACTTCCCAGTCATTCTCAAGTAGGATGCAGTCTGGATTCTCCCTAAATAATATTACTCTCATGCCTCTTTTCAGGTGCTCAGGATTCTGAATTCTAGTCTTAGTCAAATGTTTTGGATAATGACACATTTGCTCTTTATGATACTGCTTATGTATCATAAGTAATCTTCATTTTGCCTTTAAAACTTGACAGATTGTACTCAGGCATATTCCTTCAGCTATTACTTTCATTGTATTTTGAAATAAACGAATTGTTCTTTATGTTTGCTTTATTCACTGCTCCACTGACTTGCTTTCTATTAGAATGCGAGCATCTCTTTAGTCTTCTCATTCTTTGTTTGCAGATCTATAGCAATGTGTTAAAAAAAGTTGATTGTGTGACTGACTCAAAAAATATTCAGTTCAGTTTTCAATATAAAATGAAACATGAAAACCTTCAAAAAGTTAAATTAAATTTGAGATGTCACAATGCTACACAGACTAAAAACTAACTGCTCAGAAAGGACATGATCATATGGGATTGATGTATTCAGATAAATGAGAATTTCATCTTATTTACTCTTTCTGTGAGGTAGAAACATTTATTACCCTTGGTCTCAGAGCTAAGTCTTATGAGGATTTATGCTATCCTGGCAAGAGTTACACCATATTAATGTTTGCTATTTTTTTTCCTCCTCAGAGGGGAAGATTCTTCCCTTTCTAAATCATAATCCACATTTGTTATGCTGGGAATTTGCATGGTGTTGAAGTGAGAAAACAGGGAGTTTTCTGTGTGATCTTCTGATTGAGTCTGAACATCTTATAGGACCTGGGAAGTGGGGCTCTGACCTTCATGCCTGTGCTATAGTTGATATATTCCCTGGTCCATGTTCCTTTCCTTATCAGCAGTATCCACATTCTTTAACTTTGAACTGTTTATCCCTGTTGACTATGCCTCTCACTCTCCTCCCCTACTTAAGTGTCATGGGTAAGATGTGAGATATGGATGTGTGTTTGATAGGGGAAATATTTCACCTCCAGTTATGAAAAGTTAATAAAAACGACCTTCCTGTGGTGAGAAATCTTTCAGCTTGAGAATGGTCTTCCTCTCCAGGGCCAGAAACAAGAGAACTTGTTTTGAATGTTCACTCAAAAATCTGGAGGGGTTTTACAGTTAATGTCCATAGAACATGGGGCTCCACTAATGGCCGGCCCCAATGGTTTCTCAGTCACAGTAATCAATACTCAGCCTCTAGAAATTGATCACATTTTAATTTACATATATATTTTTCAAATAAATGGTTTCAGTGGTTTCTGATCCAGGTAAGCAGATTTCTGCTGTGCCTCTCTGAATGTCCCTCTCTCTAGATTTTGGGTGGCATTTTGATATGTCCGTCCATGTCAGTTCTCTGATGCGTGCATGCAGGGACTCCCAGCACCAGTGCATCCAGGTCTCACATTGCAGAATAAGGAACTCATGCCTGACTCAGAGGAGGATGAGACAGGCCAAGACAGAGAGCGCAGGGATCCACAGTGGAAATGGAGTTGCAAGGGTTCACAGAGGACACAAAATGGGTACATAGGCACAGAGTTGTGGTAATCTTCATGTAAATAGATGTTATAGGGGGATGTGTGTAAAGGATGCCTCATGGCCCAACATCAAGAAAACTGATCTATATTTTATCACCCCTTCTGCTCTGTAACCAGATTCTTCTTGCTGAAACCGGAAAAACCAATGTCCTGGCCTTTTAAATGAAGAACATTCAAAGGTTAGTGTGTTCTCATGAGCCCTAAGCTCTTGGATAGTTATAGGACCATTCATAAACAGAAGTATTTTTATGAACATGTGTGCTCTACTCTTGATATTTTCCCAAATTTGCAGTGATATATCCTGATCTTATGGTTTCTCTCTCTCTCTCTCTCTCTCTCTCTCTCTCTCTCTCTCTCTCTCTCTCTCCTTCCCTCCCTCCCTCCCTCTCTCTCTCTCCCTCTCTCTTTTACAGCACTGATATTATTTTTAATTTAAGTCTTCAACTTTGGTTAATCCTGTTAATGTCACTTTAATATATATTGTAAACTAATTGAATTTATGTATGGAATACTATTAGACTTATGGTGATAAAGATAATATTTTCCTATATTTTAAATATTGTATTCCTTTGATTTGGATGTTTTTTAAGCGTTTACAGACTTTTATATTATAAAATTGGTTGCTTTTTCAATTTTTTCCATTGTGCTTTGTGGACTGGTTTTTATGTGAGTAGTAGAAATTAGCAAATTTTATGCCTTTAAAGTGATGTTTTTGTTTCAATTCTTTTAAACGAGTAAGAGAATATGCCTTGGAAGTTATAGGTGGCTATTTATGAAAACACACTCATTAGTGTAAGAGGGAGAATGATACAGTAACATGAGTAAGACAACCCCCCACCCCTCAGTAAATCACTAAACCTCATCACAACCAAGAGGAATGGTCCTGGTGCAGTTACATAATTTCATGTTAACTTGATAAATAAACATAGGGGTGGAGTCTAGCCTGTCAGCCAGGTCATGGTCTGAAGATGCTTGCTTATGGTTGTGACCTTCTCATGAGGCTTCAGGAATTTCCTCTCTTTCTCCTGGGTGGCAGGCCACACACTCTCTCTGCTTCACCTTCCTGTTGAGGAGACACACTTAGAGAGCTGGCAGAACCACAGGGAGACTTGCACCAGGCCTGAGATACTTCAGTACTACTGGATCCACAAGACTTTTCACCAACATGCCTGTGAGCATCCTACATTTGGCATCTTTGCTGCGTAAGTCTGAAAAGAAATTTATGGACTAGGATCAAACCTATGGGCTAATATGGATTTGATCTGGACTGCACTGGGATGTTTTCTCAAAATATAATTGCTCTTTGATATGAAGCTCTTTCTTACACACATATGAGTGTCAGGATTTGTTTCTCCCAGACGAACACAGCCCCCTTGAATGGTCAAAATTACTTCTTGAAAAGTTTATTTTGTCACACCGCACCTATGAAGTCAGTGAAATTATAAGAGTCATGTGTAAGTGGGTAAATCTGTACCAGCCATGACTAGCTGTCAGCTCACTTGGTGAGATGCGCCTACCATTAGGCATCAGGAGTCCAGGATACACTTGAGATCTGCAGCTGCACTATTCTCCGTGTGATTAGAGCATGCTTCTCCACCTTTCATTCCGTTCCTCATGTCGTGGTGACCCCCCACCCAACCATAAAATGATTTTCGTTGCTACTGCATAGCTGTAATTTTGCTAGTTATGAATCAGGTGACCCCTGTGAAAGGGTCGTTTGGCCCCCAAAGGGGGCGCAACCCACAGATTGAGAACCCCTGCTCTAGAGTTATCTAGGCTTCCTATTATTTATTCCTAATGTAGAGCAGAACTACGTTCATGAATGTGATACTCATGCACACATAAATGTCTTAGAGAGTTGAAAGCTGAAGCCATCACCCCTCATTCAGCAATAAGCAAGGACATTGCCATATAGGTTGCACCTGACCCACTGACAACAAAGTGCACTCATCAAGGGGTGACTATGCGGCTTCATTTTCCTATTGGCAGCCGCCCTGGGTAAGATCAGACATGGGGCTGGAGAGAAGACTGTGGCAGCTCCAGAGCCCTCACCTTCTGGTTTACTTCCTCACAGGTGTGCATGCCCAGATGCAGTTAGTGCAGTCTGAGGCCAAGGTGCAGAAGCCAGGAGAGTAGGTGAAGGTGTCCTGCAGGACTTCCGGATACACCTTCTCCAGCTATGGTACTCATCAGGTGTGACAAGCACCAGGATAAAGCCTTTAGTGGATGGGCTGGATCAACACCCACGCTGGGAAGTCAACATATGTCCAGGGCTTCACACAGGGCTATGTCTTCTTGGATGGCTCAGTCAGCACAGCTTAGCTACAGATTGGCAGCCTGAAGTCCGAGGACACCGCATTGATTCCTGTGTGCGACACACGCTGTGAAAACTCACATCCTGATACTGTCAGAAAACCTGGGGGGTGGGTGAAAGCTGTGCTCAGAATATTGACCTGAATCCTTATTTACCGGTTTTGCACTTAGTGATGAGAAACCAAGACAATAACTTCCTGTGAAATGAATAAAACTTTCCTGTGAAATAAAATCATCCCCTCAAGAGGGGAGGTTAAATTACCTTGGTATGTAGTCTTTGTGTGTAAGTACTTCCATCATCATCTGCAGAGACAGTGACAAGAACACAGTTATCCGCAAACGGACAGTTACAAAACAGAATACATGGCTGTCTATTACTCTGTGAGAAAGAGAGTGAGAGGAAGTCAATGTGATCCCCAACACAAAACTCCCTGCTGGGAAAGAGTTAAGCTGCAGGGGCGCTCAGGTTCCACAGATCACAGGATACGCCCTGAAGCAGGTGCAGATGGACAGTTTCAGGACTGGTTCCGGTTGGGGTCTGGGGACACTTCTCCATGTCACTGTTTTCCCCAAGGAATTTCTCTAATTGTATGGCTCCTGGTCTACCATTGATATCTATGAAGCAAAAAGTTGTAACAGGAGAAACTATTGCCCCATGCAAAGAACCAGTGTTTGATGAACCTTAGGAAATCAGGGATACATTTCCAAACTCATCGAGGGCACCTGGAGGCACTTGATGGTGAAAACAGTGAAGCACTGGAATACTAGTTGAAAGCTAGAAAACTGTTCTGTTGACCTGCTTCGGAAATAGCAGACTCGCTGTAGAGATCTCATTGTTTTACTCCAACTAGCACACTCTTGGAGTTACTGGCGGGAGTCAATAATGTCTAGTTAAGGGTCTGTAAGAGGTCAGAAAAGACTGACATTCACATCTGACCCTCTTCCCTTGAACACAGATGGGTCGTTGCTGGAGTCAACTATGACCTGGCATCCCTTTTTATCCTAGTCGGTTTTCTTTCTAGTTCAGCTGTGTTATCTCGTTTACGTTTGTTACACACTTTATGGTTCATGCTCTCAATGTAGACACATTCAAATTATCAAGACATCTGTACACACACACACACACACACACAAATACTGTATGCTACTCTGAGTTGTTCCAGTTCAAACAGCACGGTATATTGTTTGTTTCAGTTTGTACTATTGTTGTTAGATGCCATCAAGTGGCGTCTGTGCATCAGAACAATGTACTGCCTGGACCTGGGCCATCTTCACCATCTGTGTTTGAGTCTGTTGTGGCAGCTACTGTGTCAATCCATCCCACTGGGGGCCTTATATTTCTTCACCACCGTATAGTTCACCAGTCATATGACATTCTCCAGGGACTGTTCGCTCTTGATCACATGTCCAAAGTACCGTATATACTTGAGTACCAGCCAAGCTTTACAGCACATTTTCAATGCAGTTTTTGTGGTAAAATTAGGTGCATCCATGAATATTCGGGTCGGATTATACTCGAGTATATACATGGTACATTGGATGATGTCCTGCCATGCTCACCTCTACAGAGAATTCTGGCTGCACTAGTTCCAACACCAGTATGATTGTTTTTTCTTGGAATCTACTAGGTATTAAGTATTCATCACCATAATCATAATTCAAAGGTATCAAATATTTTAAGTTTTAATAATTTAAGGACAAGCAAAGACTTTTGCAGGTGTATATCATTTAAAATACTATGGCTGTGTCAGGTGCACCTTATTCCTAAAGGTGACATCTTTATAATTTACACTGTAAAGATATCTTTTACAGTAGATTTACCAAATGCAATGTGCTTTCTAATTAAATTCCTTGTGGGCCACAGTAAAATCAAATATTGAAGGACTTCATGGTTTGCTTTCTAGTGGCTGCATGAGTACACATATAAGTCACTGGAAATTCTAGTGTGGGAGGTGTTCTTTACCTCATTTGTTTTATTCATTCAATCATTTACTTATATGAAAGGCCTCGGAAATACTGATTTTTACACTTCACATTATAAATCAAAACTATGTTGTGTTTTGTTATTCGTTAAAGTTGTCCAACATTTTGTTGTATTGAGAACATTTGATTCCATTTCTCATTGGGCGTTTTCATTTATATAATTTTCAATTATATTGTACATGTGCAATGATTTCATATTTTGAGCCTTATAGCCATAGAAAAGGAATTTGTAAGGCAGAGAGCATGGTGCTGTGTGCACTTATGTTGCCTTTAGGTTTACAGTCTTTGGTCACCTTAGAGTTATGTATGTTAGCATGGTGTCCTTGCCAACTTCAGAGAGTTGTCTCATACATTTTTAATAATATCATTTTTAATTTGATTTCTATTGTAAGATCCCTAAGCTTTTATTTTTATATTTCCAAAGCTAAGGCTGACTCATTATGTTGTGAAATTTTCAGTGCTTTTATGAATCAAAATGTCATATTTATGCTATGGTGGTAACAAGTAGAAAGATTTTGGTACTGCAAAAAAGTGCCTATGCCTCCCCGATTGAACACCATATTTCCTAATTACTGACAGTCACTGATCGGTTTGTCATACCTGTATAGGATTCTCTTTTTAACAATTTTATTTCAAAGCCATATGATAAATTCTGTTTTTTAAGGTCTACTTCAAGTTAAGATTTATCTAAACATTTCCATGGGTTGAAAGCTCTTTAAAATAACATTATTTGTATTTATTGTATCACAGACTGTTTATTTATTTATATGCTGAAGGCCACGCTGGTCATTTCAAGCTGGGTTCACTGTGTATAGAGCTGCTATAATTCACTAGTGCACGGTTTCAGGGGGACATGTATTTTCAACTCATCGAGGCAACCACCTGGGAGCATGTTTCAGGATAAAATGGTAAAGCAATGAGAGGCTTTGTAAGAAACTGTCTGATTGTCTCTCAAAGTAGCTGAACCACTTTACATTCCAGCAATTGAGTCACGAGTATCCCTTGTCCTGTGCTCACTTGCGAGAAAATGACTTTGTAAGGTTTGGAGATGGAAAATATTTTATTTATTAGGTCAGTAAAATCATCTTCTTGTTTCATTTTGAATTTTCCAAAATGAAATTATTTGAATTTGAGTAATATGCCCATGTATTTATTTTTAGTTAAATTCTTCTTGGTTTGCATATTTGATTAGATATTCTGGATATTTTTATTTTTAAAACGTATTTACATAAAAATAATTTGCCATATTAAATTAAAGTTAATTGACATAGATTCTGCAAACCTTTACCAAGTATGTTGCATGCTTTTCATTCTCTTTTAAGGGACTTTTTTCGCCACAGTTAGAATTTTTTAAATCTTGATCTACCCTCGTGATCAATCTTTTATTATGTGTCCATGTTCTCATTGTGATGTATCTAAAAAAACCCTCTCATTACCAAGTGTAAACTCATTCATATTTTCTAATTTTATAGTCTTATTTACATTTTGGTCAGTAGTCCATATTATTTTATTAGTATTATTGCTATTGTTATTATAGATGCTGTGAGGTATGTGCAGGACCTCATATTGTTGTTGGACTGGAAAGGGTGTGGGGCAGGCTGTCATAAGCAGAGACCAGGTTGATTTGAGACATTCTAGGTTTATTCCTGCTAGGGCTTACAGAAGGAAACGCCCAGTGGACTGCTTCACAAATCCAGTGAGAATCAAACAAGTTATAGACCCCAAACTTCCTTTCAGGTTGCAGTGGGGGTTGGTTTACAAGTTTACAGTCATCAGAGGATAAAACGGAGCAAAGTTCACAGAAAGAATTTACATTTCCCCAAGGGATTACGACAGCATCAATTTCTGTCTTCATTACTCCAGGGACTGTCACACCATTACCCTCTAAGGTTTCAGTCTCCTTGCTCCTCTAAATGGTCATGCTTCCCCTTCCTGAATTAGGAGTATCTGGAATAATGAACAGGCTTTTAACTAAGTTTAAAAGGAATTTAATGGAGGGGAAGGAGCTGTTATGTTCTTGATCCCTTTTAACAAACTAAATCTCAACCAATTATGATACATTTTCACTGTTGATTAACAACATGCTACCACTTCCCCTTTCCTATATCAAGAGGGATTTAATTGCTCCAACTGTTCCATTCAGGAGAAGATGTGGAAGAGTGCGTATGCACATTGTGCCTCATTTTGTACCCAAACCATTATACCACAATTGCATTGAGTTCAGTGTGTATTTAGTGATAATAATGTCAACCCAGGTATTCTGTCATGACCTTACTAAGAAATTAATCCTGCTTTTAAAACACAGAACCTGTAATTCATTTTCTGATAAAGCGATATTATGCCTTTTATTATTCACCTCTATGTCATTTTAATGCTCTCCCTGGTAATTAACATATCTAAAGTGCACAAGTGAATTTGTATAGCTCAATGCATTTTAGCTCTGTATACACATAAGCTTTCTACTCCTATGAAGTGTTACAGTCTTAGAAACTCACAGGGGCAGTTCCACCTTGTCCCATTGGGTCACTATGAGACAAAATTGACTCGATGACAGAGAGTTATTTTTTTGTAAGCATGTATACAGTTCAGCACACACGGTCCCCATGCGTGTTTGACCACTCTCCACAACCTTACCCCATCCTGATTATCTTCATCTGATAATGATATTAACGAAGCTCAGGGTGGAGTTACCTCACCTTACCACCTGTGGCAATGACCAGGTCACAACCCATGGGTGGATGATCTACATGAGCACCCCTAGCTGGCCACACCGGGGGATCCCTCTTCTTACTTGTGAACTTTTGAGCAGAAGGAAGAACATTAACAAGGGTAGAAAATCGAATTAACCCAGAATTCTATTGAAGTTGAAGATGTTTGCTAATTTTCAAACACAACCTGTGAGTGGAACTCAGAGTGAGCCCAACACAAAGTTCCCATGCAGACAGGGCAAGTCTGGAGGGTGTTTAGGATGCTTGAAGTATAGGAACCCACCTAACCGAGGGTGCAGATGCAAGATCACTATTATTGTTCATTGAAACAGGGTTATTCTCACATAGCGGGGATTAACATAGAGCAGTGATTCCATTCCTATTTATTCCTTGAGTTTTCATAGCTTGTAATCAATGATATTGCATTCCATTTTATTAATTAAGATACCGTGCTTTCTCAAGCAAAACAATATTCTGGTTGTTAGTTTTCATTAAATCGGTTGTGAATAATAGTCTCTCTGTACAATACACTGAAACAGCGGTTTGTCCAGCACCATCCTCATAGTCTTTCCCATGTGTGAGAGCATTGTTGTAATCACAGTCAATCCATCTTGATGGCCCTGTCCTTTCCCAATATTAGTGCCTCCTGATAATATATCCAAAGTTTGTGTGACAAACTTGTCATCTTAACTTCCAATGAGAATTCCGATGTGCTGCTTCTGAGACAGGCTTTTTTTAAATGATAGAAAATGAACTCTGATCATATGAGAAGGCTGCTTTGTAAAAAGAGGGACACACCTTGCTCCCTCCCCTGCTCCATTCAGAAATATACTATTTAACATGCTCATTGTTGTATGAATCTTACCATACAGATTGGCGACACTTTTGAAGACATTGGAGTCTATGGTATTCTGTTTAGCATGCTAATCCAGAGACCAGAAATATGGGTTTATTTACAAGTTCAGCCCCTTTGCATGCCTGGGAATACTTAACAGTCTGACTTTAGGCGAACACAAGGGGGTGATGATTCTGCTAGCATATACATATAACTTATATTAGGTTCGTTTAAATAATAAAATTAAAAACCATGAAAGGAAGGTCATCAGATGCCCCAATACTCTCAATATATCTTCAATTCTTTTTTTTCATTCATCTACATTCCTTGTATGAATATACGGTATTATACTGTGCCAGAATTTTGTATGGATTTTTGTAAGTATAAGTTTTCCAAGATGTTGTCTCCTGGGTATTATGTGTGTTGTAATTGTTGTTTTATTGTTAGGTGCTGTTCATTCAGGTCCAACTCATAACAATCATAGACACAAAAGAACAAAACACTGCCCAATTATGTGTCATCCTCAATATAATTCTTAAGTTTGACCCCATTATTACAGCCACTATGTCAGGCCATCTCAACGAGGGCCTTACTTTTTATCACTGTCCTCTACTTTGCCAAGTATGATATGTTATCTCACTCCCTTTTCCAAGGACTGGGTTCTCTTGATATCATGTGCAAAGGGAGTGAGGTAACATATCGCCATCCTTGTTTCTAAGGAGCATTCTTGATTCATTCTTCCAAGAAAGATTTAATGGTTTCTTTGGCCAAATCAAAAGCAAACTCACTGCCATCATGTTAATGCTGACTCATAGCAAGTCCCTGTGGGTCCCTGTGGATATCCAAGACTGTAACTCTTTATAGGAGTAGAAAGTCCAGTCTTTCTCTTAAGGAGCCATTGCTGGTGGTACAGGCGCACTGGTTAAGCATTAGGCTAAGATCACATGGTCGGTTCCTTTGACAGACCATGTTAATGCCAATATTCCTTGACAGCACCACAATTCAAATGCAATGTTTATAAATCCTATTTAGTCAACGTTCAATTTTCATATGCATATGAAGCAATTGAAAATACCAAATACCATCATCTGAGTTATTCTTGGTATGATGATACCTAGCAGTAAATTTGTTTTTGGCAAAGACATGTTTACCAAATATAGTAATATTTTTGGTCATTTGGAGGTTGTGTGACAACAATGGTATATTCACATGTGTAAATATAGACTAATGTAGGTGTCATGAATCAGAAGAGTTATGGCCTGGTTTGTAGTGAATATTTTAATTTATTATCTATTTATATACCTATTTATCCTCCTGTGGGTCCTACATGGTTTGTCTATCTCTCCCTCTCTTTGGATATCTCTATCTATCTATCACTGGAAATAAGAGTCCTTGATCTGTGGCTGCATAACGCTCCCTGAACAGAATGTATCCGGGTGAAACAAAGAGCTCAGGGAGAGGAAGTTATCATAAGGGCACTGCCAGCATCATTGTTTGAGTGAGAGGAGCAGGCCTAGGGACCTCACTTTATCCTGTAGGCCTTTATGTACAAATGCACTTCCCACATGCAAATACCTCTTAGGCAGCCAGATGAAACCACAGCATGAACACACTTAAATTCTGACTCCTTCTCACCCTGGTGCGTGTTCCCTGGGTATCATGGATCTTATGGACATGAAGGTCAATCATGTGTGGGTTCTCCTATTTATCGTGGCAACTCCGGAAGGTGAGTGCTTCAGGGACTCATACATGAAGTCTGGGGATGCAGCATCTGACACATGACTCACTGGGATTCTCTTTATCCCCAGGTGTCCTGGCCCAGGTGCAGCTACAAGAGTCAGGCCCTGGACTGGTGAAGCCCTCACAGACCCTGTCTCTCACCTCTGTTGTCTCTGGATTTTCCTTAACAAGCAATGCAGTGAACTGGATCCGCCAGGCTCCAGGAAAGGGACTGGAGTGGGTCGGTGATATATGGAGTGGTGGGAGCACACACTATAATCCAGCTCTCCAGTCCCGAGTCAGCATCACCAGGGAAACCTCCAAAGGCCATGTTTATTTAAAACTGAGCTCTGTGAATCCTGAGGAAACAGCCATGTATTACTGTGCTAGAGACACAGTGATGGGAAGTCAGTGTGAGCCCAGACACAAACCTCCTTGCAACAGGCCATGGTTTCTGCAGATGCAGGCAAATGAAGTGTTTTTCTCAGGATGCTTTCCTCTCAGAAGCTGTGGTTTCCCCACCTTGTCAGCACCTCTCTTGGGATCCCCATGCACAGTGATTCTAGGGAACCTTCATATATCTGGACATGCGTTCTCTTCATTGGAATGGGCTTTGTCTATCTTTGAACATCTATCCAAAATCAGAGTGCACAGTAATATGGCTTGATGATATCTATTTTCAATTGACTGTATTAACCAGTATCATTTATTATCAAAGCTAAAAATATTCCAAATATCAAAACTCATTATTCCTCTGTGGGTTTCTGAGACTGTAACTGTTACAGGAGTAAAAAGCCCCTTCTTTCTTCTGTGGTGAAGCTGGTGGTTTCTAACTGCTGACATGCAACCCTCATCCCAAAGCATAACCACTCCATCACCAGTGATCCTTGTGGAAATATTAATGCAGGAAAATATTCTCATGTGAATCCAGATTTTTCTCCAAGCCATCAGATAGCTGGCCAATGTATCATTCCAGGGAATGCTCACGAATACACATTTACGTAACAATCTTAACTTAGAACTAGATACTCTTGCCCATGTTGGTATTGTTTGGTACCCTTGAGTTGGTTTCAACTCCCAGAGAGCCTATGTACCACAGGATGAAATACTGCCCAGAAGTGCACTATCCTCACAGTCATTCCTCTGTTGCACCCATCATTGCAGCCTGAGTGACAATCCACTTCCTTGAAAGTCTCTCCCTTGTTCATTGTCATTCTGCTTTACCAAGCACAAGACCATTCTCTGGGTACCAGGTGCTCATGATGACATCCCGCAATAAGTGAGATAAAGTCTTACGTGAATGCAAGAAATATTCAAGATGTGCTTAATCCAAGACAGACCTGCTTGTGCTTTAGGCAGCCCGTGATATATTTAATATTATTCTCTAACACCATTACCCAAACGAACCAATTCTTGGATATTGCTAATAGGGTGTTTGGCCATTATTGGAGTCACTCTTAGTTTCCACAACCACGGAAGGTGTTTCTGGTATTACAGACAGTGCCCTGGGTTGCTATTAAAATTTCACATCCAGGATTACTTTGAGTCTCTAACAGCCATCCTGTGCCCTAACCTTGGATGCTTACAGCTCTATAAATAGGTGACAAGACTTTTACTACCAATAATTAGCCAAGACACAGAGAACTTCAACATAAGAACGCTGATAAAAACAGTGTATTATGATATACATTTCCTTTTGCTAGGTGTGTTTCCCTCATAAAACATATACCCTAACCCCTTGCACTGTCATTCCACCTGGGAAGAATGCGATGTGTTATTTATTCATTTTTGATGGTGTTAAGTGATTCAGTTCTCGGTGATTCAATGGAGAACAGAACTAAATAATACCTAGTTCAGCCACATAATCACCATTAATATTTTGAGCTCCTTATTACAGCCACTGAGTCAATACATCTCATGATGTGCCTCCTTCGTCACTGATTCCCCTGGTTTATCGTGGATGAAGTCTTTCTCAAGGGACTGGTGTCATGATAGCATGTCCGAAGTACAGGAAACAAGATCTCACTGTCCTTAATTCTGAGGGACTCTCTGCCTCTACTCCCTTCACAACAGATCTGTGTGTTTTATTGTCAGCCCACCCAGGCACTTTCAACATTCTTTGCAAGCACCATAAGTCAAAAGCCACCATTGTTTTCTATGGCCCTTATTATTCTTATTCCAGAGTTTATATTCATATAATAATATGGAAAACATCATGATGTGGGTTCTCAAAGTTATATGAAAAAAACCTGTCATGTACGACTCTTGGTGTAGAAATAGAAAGAGACGTGATGCTGTGGCGGAAAAAGTATTATGTTGCTCAACACAAGATCCGGGATTCAATCCAGGCAATGGTTCCTCCTGAGTCAGATGAGGTTGTCTACTCCTGTAAATATTTCCAGTCAGAGAAAGCCTAAGGAGCAGTTCTAATGAGCCTTAGAGGGGTCCTGTGAGTCACAGTAGATGCACTTGCAGTGAGTTTCACTTTTGAGGATAAGACTGCCCATATTTCTATCTCAATTGCTTGATTTACTAATTTTCCCTCAGTGTTGAAGAATATGTGGTCTGTTAATAGCTCTCAGACCTCACAATGAATAAATTAATGTGTGAATTAGTGGATGCATTTGTTCAAATTAAACAATGCAGGCACACTTTAACCTTGGTGATTTTATTATTGCAAATGTTGGATTCTGGGGAGGCTACAAATTCAATGCATAACCTGTGGGTCAGACACATCACTCCCATCTTTGACATCTGAGTGTCATCAAACTTGTTCAAGTACAGTCTTTGGGGTCTCTTCCTTGTGGACCTGTGGATCATGCCCATTAACATGCTATTCAGTCCCCACCTCTTATACACCCTCTTTTGCCCCCAAATCACGGGATCAGAGCCTACTGAATCAGGGAATCTTTGCCACAGAAATGTCTGCCTCTTTTCTCCTTTACCTTCTGATGATGCCGAGTGTCCCATCTGGCTGTGTCCTAAAGTTTCAATCCATTAATTTGCAAAGGGACAATATTTTTGAAATTGTCTTCTGAGATCTTCGACCTTGGATTAATTAAGTAGACTCTGTTGTCTGACCATTGACTGTGTATATAGATAAATCCATTCTGGTATCTTCTCTTGAAACTGGCTAATTCACACCCAGAAAACCTAAAACATAAGTGAGTCTTTGTTCTGGTGGACATATCTGGAGGAGTGTCTTAGGGATTCAGAGACAAAAGTCTAGAGATAATCCACTTGAAAATATGGCTCAGGATGATTGTCCTTTGTCCCATAGATTGATCTCAGGTGCAGTTATAGGGACTTCCCTCCCATGCCACCAGTTCTCAAACATTCAACTTCCTGCTGATGAGTCGATTAAGACTCATAGCAGCCACCCAGGACAAATCATAACTGTCCCTTTGGATTTCTGAGAATACAACTTTTCAGGATAAGAAAGCTGCATCTGTCTCCAGAGGAGTAGATGGTTGTCTTGAACTATAGAACTTGCAATTAATAGTGTACTGTGCAATCCCCTACACAACAGTATCTCCAAGATATGGAGGGGTAGTTTTGACTGTGCTTATTCTGAGTCTATTTCATTTCTTTTAAAACTTGATGGGCAATTTATTTTAAAACTTAGAGAGTAATTACTATGTACTTAAAGAAAGGTGCTGGGATCTGAACCAGAATTTCATCACAATTATGGATCCTTTGGGTGTGTTTTTTTTCTCTCACAAAGTTAAGAATTCCTGTTCATGAACATGACCCCTTTTTCTAATTAGGTGTGTATCTTTTGGTATCTTATAGTACTGCTTTTTTAATAGTTCTATTTGTACAATATTCTTGCTTCTATGCTTAGGTTTATTCCCATTTATTTTACTTATAGTTGGCTATTGTAAATGGTAGCATTCTTGATATCCTTTTGAGAGCTTTCTCTATAGGTATGTGGGAATCAAACTTATTTTTCTTTTTTTTTTCTTTTTTCTTTAAACAATTTATTGGGGCTGATACAATTCTTTTCACAGTTCATACATATACATCCATCAATTGTATAAAGCACATCTGTACAGTCTTTGCCCTAATCATTTTTCTCTTTTCTTCTTTTACATTTTATTAGGGACTCAAACAACTCTTACCACAATCCATACATATACATACATCAATTGTATAAAGCACATCCATACATTCCCTGCCCCAATCATTCTCAAGGCATTTGCTCTCCACTTAAGCCCCTTGCATCAGGTCCTCTTTTTTCCCCCCTCCCTCCCCTTTCCCTCCTCCCTCATATGCCCTTGGTAATTTATACCTCGTTATTTGGTCATATCTTGCCCTATACGGAGTCTCCCTTCCCCCCTTCTCTGCTGTCCCTCTCCCAGGGAAGAGGTCACATGTGGATCCTTGTAATCAGTTCCCCCTTTCCAACCCACTCACCCTCCACTCTCCCAGCATCGTCCCTCACACCCTTGGTCCTGAAGGTATCATCCACCCTGGATTCCCTGTACCTCCAACCCTCATATGTACCAGTGTACAGCCTCTGTCCTATCCAGCCCTGCAAGGTAGAATTCGGATCATGGTAGTTGGGGGGAGGAAGCATCCAGGATCTGGGGGAAAGCTGTGTTCTTCATCGATACTACCTCACACCCTAAGTAACCCATCTCCTCTCCTAAACCCCTCTATGAGGGGATCTCCAGTGGCCGACACTTGGGCCTTGGGTCTCCACTCTGCACTTCCCCCTTTATTTAATATGATATATATATACACATACATATATACATATACACATATATACACATACATACACACACATATCTTTTTTTTTGCATGATGCCTTATATCTGGTCCCTTGGGCCCCTCATGATTGCACTGGCCGGTGTGCTTCTACCATGTGGGCTTTTTTGCTTCTGAGCGAGATGGCCGCTTGTTCACCTTCAAGCCTTTAAGACCCCAGACACTATCTCTTTTGATAGCCGGAAACCATCAGCTTTCTTCACCACATTTGCTTGTGCACCCATTTGTCTTCAGCGATCCTATCATGGAGGTGTGCAGTCAATGATATGATTTTTTGTTCTTTGATGCCTGGTAACTGATCCCTTTGGGACCACTCGATCACACAGGCTGGTGTGTTCTTCCATGTGGACTTTGTTGCTTCTGAGCTAGATGGCCGCTTGTTTATCTTCAAGCCTTTAAGACCCCAGTCACTATCTCTTTTGATAGCCGGGCACCATCAGCTTTCTTCACCACATTTACTTGTTCACCTACTTTGGCTCCAGCCGTTGTGTCGGGAGAGTGAGCATCATAGAGTTCCAATTTAATAAAAGAAGGTATTCATGCATTGAGGGAGTGTTTGAGTAGAGGCCCAAGGTCCTTCCGCCACCTTAATACTTGACCTATAAATATAGACACATAGATCTATTTCCCCATCCTCCTATATATATTTGCATGTACATGTCTTTGTCTAGACCTCCATGAATGCCCTTTGACTCCTAGCTCTTTCCTCCATCTCCCTTGACCTTCCTCCTGCCCTACTACCATGCTTCATCGCCACCTGGGCTAGAGTATACCTCTTCTCTAAGCAACCTTACCCTTGATCATTTCCCACCAGGCCTGCCACTCCCCCTTCTCTACCATTTGGGGTCCCATGTTTTTCCCTTGTCCCTGGGTTTGTTAACACCACTTCCTTACCCCCCCTACCCCCCCACCCCAAGTCCCCCCGGAACTGTCGGTCCCGTTGTTTTTCTTCCAGATAGTTCATCCAGCCTGTCCTATTCAGACAGACCTGTGGAGTCACTAACATGCACGAAAACTAGACAGAGGAACACAAAGCAACAGTATACAACCAGACAACAAAACAACCAAAACAAACCACTGAAAAAGAACAGAACAAAACAGTTCACAAGAGAAAAGCTTGTAGTTAGTTCAGGGATCATTTGCTGGCCCTTAGGAGCGTTTTCCAGTCCAGTCTGTTGGGGCACAACGCCCTGGCCCCGAAGTCCACTTTCAGCATTCCCTGGGGACCTTGCCACTCCATTCCCTTGCTGTTCCGCTGCACTCCCCCTGTGATTTGCCTCGGTGTGGTGGGATCAGGTCAGGTGCAATTCCCACACTGTGTCTCCGGTGCTGTCCCCTGTTTCGCCCTTAGTCACTGAGGGGCATCATGTCTCATAGTAGGGCCAGCCATGTTGTTCTCTGTGGACTGGCTGCTCTACTCAGGAAAATCATCATCACGGCCTGGTGGGCCAGGCTGTGCTCCACTCTCTCCTCCTGTCCCTTCATCTGCTCCCGTGTGCTCTGATCAAATATGTCCATCTCCCATAGCTGCAGAGTCAATGTCGTCCTTTGGAACAAATTATTTTCGGGGGAGGGGCAGGAATCCACTTAATTTATGGTGCTGGGGCCAGCCTCCCAGACCTCTCCACCGGTTCCCTCCTCCACGCCGGGATATTGCATTCACACCTTGCGACACTGGGTTGACGTCTGGTCCCACTTTCCCTGTGGAGATATAAACCATACCCTCCCCTTGGGTGGATTAATGCCCCATTTCTGTCATGCTGATTGTACTTACCTCAGGGGACTCATGTTGTACCTGTCCCTTTGGGTCTGGCTTACCTCGCTTAACATAATTCCTTCCAGCTCTTCCCATGAAATAACGTGTTTCATGTGCTCATTGGTGCTTTTCAGTGCTGCATAATACTCCATTGTGTGTATGTGCCAAAGTTTGCTAATCCACTCGTCTACCGATGGAAACTTAGGCTGTTTCCAAGTCTTTGCTATTGTGAATTGTGCCGCAATAAACATTGGAACGCATATGACTGGTCGTGTTTTATTTGCTGCTTCAACCGGCTATATGCCCAGTAGAGGGATGGCTGGGTCATAAGGTAGATCAATTTCCATTTTCTTTAGGTATCGCCAGATTGCTATCCACAGTGTCTGTACAAATCTGCACGACCACCAGCAGTAGAGGAGGGTTCCTACTTCACCACAGCCCCTCCAACACTTGTTGCTCTCTGATTTACTGATCTGGGCTAGCCTCAGGGGTGTTAGGTGGTATCTCATGGTTGTTTTGATTTGCATTTCTCTTATGGCAAGGGACTTCGAGCACTTTCTCATATATTTATTGGCCATATTGATCTCCTCTCTAGTGAAAGTTCTTCTCATTTCTTTTGCCCACTTCCTTAGGGGGTTAACTGTTTTCCTCTTTTTGCAGGTCATGATGGTGTTGTAGATTTTAATAATGAGCCCTTTGTCTGACGTGTCATTACTAAAAATCTTCTCCCAGTCTGTGGGTTGCTTTGTCACCCTCTTGGCAAAGTCTTTCGAGGTGCACAGGTGTTTTATTCTTATTAGATCCCATTTGTCGATTTCCAGATCACCTGTGTGTGTCCCCTTCCCTGTTGCAGTGAGCCTATGTGCTCCCTGGGCCAGTGCTCTGAGATTAGTCCCGATTCCCTCCTTAATGGTCCTGATGGTTTGGGGTTTGACTTCTAGATCTGTGATCCACCTTGAGTGTATTCTTGTGCATGGGGTGAGGTAGACGTCTTGTTTCAACTTTATACATGTGGATATCCATTGTTTCCAGCACCACTTATTAAAGAGGGCATCTGCTTCCCACTTGACGTTTTTGGGACCCTTGTCGAAGATCAGTTGTCTATATGCTGATGATTTTACTCCTGGGTTTTCTATTCTTTTCCACTGGTCTGAGTGTCTATCATTGTGCCAGTACCATGCTGTTTTGACCACTGTAACTGTGTAGTAGGCATTAAAATCAGGTAGGGCGAGTCCTCCAATTGGGTCCTTCTTCTTGAGGAGTTCTCTGCTAATTCTGGGTTTCTTCCCTCTCCATATGAAGTTGGTGGTCAGTTTTTCCAATTCTTTGAAGAAGGTTGATGGTAATTGGATTGGTATAGCATTGAACTTGTACAGTGCTTTAGGAAGAACTGTCATCTTTACTATGTTCAGCCTACCTAACCATGAGCAGGGGAGCTTCATCCATTTGTGAAGGTTACTTTTGGTTTCCTGTAATAGGGTTTTATAATTATGCTTATATAGGTCTTTAGTATTTTTTGTTAAGTATATTCCTAGGTATTTCAGTTTGTTCTTGGCTACTGTGAAGGGTACTTCCCTCTTAATCGCCTCTTCCATGGCCCTGTCCGATGTGTATAGAAACCCTACCGACTTCTGTTTATTGATCTTGTATCCTGCTACTCTTTCGTATTCCTCTATTGCTGTAAGTATTCCAACTGTGGAGTTTTGGGGGTCTTCAATATATAGGATCATGTCATCTGCAAATAACGATAGTTTCACCTCCTCCTCTCCCAACTGGATCCCTTTGATATCCTTCCGCAGTCTTATGTTGTTAGCCAGAACCTCCAAAACGATATTGAATAGAAGAGGGGACAGGGGGCATCCTTGTCTTGTACCCTTTTTCAGTGGTATTGTTCTTGTCTTTTCTCCATTGACTATGATGTTGACTGTTGGTCTTTCATAGATAGCTTGTATGAGCTTGAGGAACTTACCTTCCAATCCTATCTTCATGAGTGTTTTGATTAGGAATGGATGCTGGATGTTGTCAAATGCTTTTTCTGCATCTATGGATATTATCATATGGTTTTTATCCTTTTTCTTCTCGATGTGGTGTATGATATTGATGGATTTTCGGATGTTAAACCATCCCTGCATCGCTGGGATGAATCCTACTTGGTCGTGGTGAATGATATGTTTGATGTTCCTTTGTATTCTATTGGCCAATATTTTGTTAAGGATTTTTGCATCTATGTTCATTAGAGATATTGGTCTATAATTCTCTACACCTGTGGGGTCTTTTCCCTGTTTGGGTATCAAAGTAATGCTGGCTTCGTAAAATGAGTTTGGGAGCTTGCCGTTCTTTTCTATGTTATGGAATACTTTGTGGAGGATCGGTGTTAGCTCTTCCCTGAATGTTTGGTAAAATTCTGCTGTGTAGCCATCTGGCCCTGGGGCCTTTTTCCTTGGTAGGTTTTTGATGACACTCTCTATTTCTTCCTTCGCTATGGGTTTGTTGAGGTTCTTGATCTCTGTCTCAGATAATCTAGGGATAGATTGTTTTTCTAAATATTTATCCATGTCTTCCAGGTTTCTGAATTCATTAGAATACAAACCTTCATAGTACTTTGTGATTATCCTTTTTATCTTATTGGGGTCTGTTGTTATTGCCCCCGATTCATCCCTCATCCTGGCTATTGATGATTGTTCCTTTCTATCTTTGGTAAGCTTTGCCAGGGGAGTGTCAATTTTATTAATTCATTCATAAAACCAGCTTCTAGTTGCGTTAATCCTTTGCATTGTTCTTTTGTCTTCCCACTGGTTTAACTCTGCCCTGATTTTTATTATTTCTTTTCTCTTGCTATTGGAGGGGTAGTTCTGTTGACTCTGTTCTAGTTGTTGGAGGTTTTGTGTTAACATATCTGTCATACGCCTTTCTTCTTTTTTCATGTATGCATTTAGTGATATCAAGCTACCTCTGATAACTGCCTTTGCAGTGTCCCATAAGTTTTGATATGTTGTATGCTCGTTCTCATTAGTTTCTAGAAATTTCCTGATATCCTCTCTGATCTGGACCTTAACCCATTCATGTCGCAGGAGATCGTTGTTTATTCTCCAATTGGTGGCCCTTGCTTTTCTGGGTGCCCTCCTATTAATCTCCAGCTTTATGGCATGGTGGTCTGAGAAAGACGTCTGGATAAAATCTATGTGTTTGAATTTACTCAGGCTGGCCTTGTGCCCCAGCATGTGATCTATTCTTGAGAAAGATCCGTGTGGATTGGAGAAGAATGTGAAACCTTTTGCTTTTGGATGAAAGGCTCTATAGATGTCTATCAGGCCCTGTTGCCTAATTACATTGTTTAGCTCTCTGGCCTCTTTGCTGAGCTTCTTTCCCTGTGACCTGTCTTTCTCTGATAGTGGAGTGTTGAAGTCCCCCACTATTATTGTTGTTTCCGTGATTTCTTCTGTCATTTTTTTAATAGTTTGTTTGACGAAATTTGCCGCACCATTATTAGGTGCGTAAATATTCAGTATGCTTATTGCTTCCTGGTTTACTGAGCCTTTGAGCATTATGTAATGTCCCTCTTTGTCTCTTTTTATGTTTTGGATCTTGAGATCCATTTTGTCGGAGATTAAGATAGCCACTCCTGCCTTCTTGGAGTTACCATTTGCTTGGTAAACTTTCTGCCAGCCCTTTATTCTCAGCATATGCTTGTCTGCTTGCTTAAGGTGTGTCTCTTGCAGGCAGCAGATTGATGGGTTATGTTTTCTAATCCAATCCTCCAGCCGCTTTCTTTTAACATATGAATTGAGCCCATTTGTATTCAAAGTGATTATTACAATCGCTGGCTTCATGGTTGCCATATTCTGTTTTGTGTTTTGCGTCTTTACCTATCTTCCTTCATATCAGTGTACTGCGTTTGAGTGGAGGGTTTCTATCCTGTCCTCTTTTCCATCTGAGACCGTGTTGTCCTAGTACGTGTTGCTGGCATGTTGGCTTCTAGATGGAGATGGGCTATATGGTGGTCTCCTGGTGGTTCTAGTTGGAGCTTGATCTTCTGGCCATAGTGAGTCAGCCAGTATGTTCTGCAGGGTCGGGTGACTTGCAGTATATTTTTTGAGTTCTTCCTTGTCCTGGAAGACCCTTATCTTACCCTCTATCTTAATGGATAACTTGGCAGGGTATAGGATTCTGGGGGAGGCATTTTTATCTTTCAGTTTTTGGAAGATGTTGCTCCATTCTCTCCTCCTCTTCATGGTTTCTGCTGATAAGTCTGAGCATATTCTTACCTGCGCTCCTTTGTATGTGACTGTCTTCCTTTCTCTTGATGCTCGTAGAATTTTCTCTTTTTCCTCTAAGTTGGATAATTTTACAATTATATGCCTTGGCGTGTTCTTCTTGGTGTTTAGCTTAGCCGGTGTCCTCTCTGCTTCCTGTATGAGAGTCGGATTCTCCTTTGTTAGGTTGGGGAAATTTTCTTCCAGGAATTCCTTTGCTATCTTGGCGGTCGATTTGTGTGTTATGTTGTGTTCCGGTAGACCGATTATTCGAATATTATTCCTCTTCATAGCATCTGTCATTGATCTCAGGCTGTCTTCTGTTTCTTTAATTTTCCTGTCTGATTGTTTTTCTCGCTTGCTTCGTTTGGTTTGAGCGTCCTCTAGTTCACTGATACGGTTCTCAGCCTCCTCAAGCCTAGATATAGCTTCTGTGACCTTTTGTGTGGCCTCTGCTACCTCCTCTGTTAATTTCTGCAGTTCCTTTTGGTGGATAGTATTCATCCCCTCTATTGTGGACTTCATCCCCTCTATTGTGCATTTCATCCCTTCTATCGTTGCATCCTTATTTTGGTTTGCTTCTCTTAGCTCCTGTATTACTGCAAGCAGAGTTCTGAAGATTTCCTTTTGTGGCTGATCTATATCTGTTTCTTCTATGAGTGACGTTAGGTCTGTTAAAGTGCCTCGTTTTTCTGATTTTTTTGTTGGGAGTGATGTGGTCTGTTGATTTTTCCTTGATCCTTTAATAGGCCCCATGCTTCTGGGAGACAGGAGTAACCTTATTGTGTGGAGGCTCAGACCACTGTGCCATCTCCTGGGGTGGCTGGGGCCGTCTGTGGCAGGCTTAGGGCTGGCACTGGGGACCCAACAGGGCCCCAGGTGGTGAGAGCTGGCTGGAGCTCACTGACGGCTCCTCAGGGACTGCAAAGCCGAGACCCAGGCTCCACTGCAGGTGGAATGTTTGATCTGCCCGGGCTGTGAGCGGGCCCGGGGAGGCCCCTCGGATAGCTGCGCAGGCAGCTGCGCAACACTTCAGGGAACAATGGTGTTCGCTCTCCGCCCTTTTAGTGCGAAACCGCAGGGGGCAATGGCGCCCTTCCTCCGCTCAGGCTCAGAGTCGCGGCCGCCGGGGTCCCCGCAGCACCCTGGGGAGGGCACCTACTCTTGTGCCTTGCGCAGGGAGGGGCCCTTGGTGGGCAGACTCAGCAGCGTGGGGCGCGGCGCTCCGCGGAAGCTCAGGGTCCGGGACAGGCGCGGGTTGGGCTATGGCTCCTGTTGGCGGGAAGTGCTCAGCGCAGGGTCCCCGCCAGGAGTGGAGCTGGTGCTAGGCTGCCAGGGGTGGGCGGGGGCGGGCGGGGGTGGGAGGCCGGCGCACGGAGGGCAGGTTGAGGGGTCCGCGGCAGCAGTGCGGGTGGATGGTCCCCCGTGGGGGTTGCCAGACAACCCGCGGGTCTGCTACCCTGAGCTTGGATGAATGGAGGGAGGGACGTGGGCCCGAGGGCAGATCACTGCCCTGCGGGGAGAGGGGAACTGCGGGAGAGGAAAGCTTCTCTCCCAGTGGGGATCCGCGAGTGGGGAGTGGGCCGCTGGAGTAGGGGAGCGTGACCTGCTGCGCCTGTCTAGGCAGGGCAGGCAAGCGGCTCTGGGCTGGCGTCCGGTTTGGGGATGGAGCCTAGGCCGGTCGCCTGTGAGCTCACGGCAGCTTAGTGGCCAGAGATGTCCCACTAGTCCGGTCCTCTTTCACCTAGACCCCTGCTCCGGACAAATACGTGGGGTAGGACTGGGGTGCTGTCCCAGGGGGATATTTCACTCACCAGACTCTTACTATTCAGCTACCTGGTCGCCAATCCCGCTTTGTTTGTAGGAGCTCTCAGAGTATGCCGGTGTCCCTGTCGGCCATCTTCCCCAGCTCCCAAACTTATTTTTCTATGCTGACCTTATAACCTGTGAAATTGCTTAACCTTTCAATTAGTTCCAATAATTTTCTACTAGGACTTTTGGGCTTTCTATGTTTAGAGTAATATAGTCAGCAATTATAGAGAGTTTTACTTCTTTCCTGTCATTTTGAATGCCTTTATTTTACATTATATGATTGATAGCTATAGTTATGGGTTATAGCACCATGTGAAACAAGATTGGTATTAAATGGTATCCTTATATGGTTCCAATTTGAAAGGTGAATGCTTTTGTTTCCTCTCCATTGAGTGAAATGTTTGTCACTGATATTTCACTTTGCTGTTTTGAGTCTGATTAAATCTGTCTGAAATCACAGCAACACTAGATAAAACAGAAAGGAGCATAGGTCTTACTTCATCCTCACAGTTGTCATGTATGAGGCCTTTGTTACAGTTACTGTGCCATTCTATGATGTTAAAGGTCATCCTTATGCATTATCAAGCACAATATCTGGAAACATGTTAAAAGTCCTGAGATGAAGTAATCACACGCTTACTAGTTAGAATTAAGCATTATAATGTCAAACATTATGCTCACTGTCATGGGATTGGAATATCATGGCTTTCACACTCAGAGATGGAGGTGAGCTGGACTAGTGTGCAGCTGCATCATGATGTGAAACTTAAATTGGTCTGCTAACCTCCAGTAATGAGATAACTTTGTTCTGGAATGATCATGCTCAAGTAATGCCATACCCATCTGCATGCAAAACTGAACTAATTCAAGGAATTCCCATGGCAAAATATTAGCTTGTCATGTGCTTGAATTCCTGGATCATATGGAAAATCAAGAATCATTTTTGAAAAAGCTTATTCTCCTCAGCAAATTCTGGCCCAGAGAGGTCAAGTGACCACCAACTTGTGCTTGAATTTCCCCCATTGACATATGCAGTTTAACCATACAGTAAATGACTGGTGTCAACTCTAAGAATGGAGAAAAATGTTTGTGATCTTTGATATCAATGAGAACAAAATCTGAATGGGCATAACATTTTTAACATGTATAACTAGAGATAGTGCTAGTGATTTTATGGGCAATAATATGAAAAATATTCCAAATTCAGAAAATATGTGAGTGTTGGTATTAAATTCAAGGTTGTGATCCCTGAGCAGTTTGAGGGGAATCATAAGTAAAGCATAAATAGAGAGGAAGACTTTGGTTGTATGTGCTCAAATTTCAGGTGACCCAGAGTCCTCTGGGTAAGGGACATTTAAAAATGTCTGTGCTTATTCCACAAATTTTGAGGACCTGTATGGACTTCATTTAATCCAGAGTGCCTTTAGGTCTCAACTCAACATATTTTGGTTCAAGATATGAAATACTGTCCTTGGCTCATATCCTTACTTTGCCCTATTAAACAATTATTTCCCACTCCCTTCTCTGATGTAACTTTTCACTTTAAGTCATGGCACTTGACAGGTTTTACACTCTTTGGAATGCTCTCTGCCAAACAAAGGGTTTCTCTTCAGAATCTTGCAGTTCTTATAGAGTACAGAGTTACAACCTTGTCTTTTCTGGGGCTCAACTTTTCTGGGTAGCAGCTTCTTCTTACACTGAGGTTTTCCTTAGCCATCAGGTAGTGGGATGTAGTGATAGTGGTGCTTGTAAGAGCGGTGGGGTTTGTGATGATCATGGCCCAAATCTGGAAAAGACCGGGCTGATTCACATCAGTAGGAGGCCAATGCCTACTGGAGACATCCTGCCAGAGCCTCAGGGCATCTGTGCCTTAATAAAATACAGAGTCCGAAGTGGAGGACATCTTGTAGACCCCACATCTGGCTTATGACCACCTGACCTTAGGGATATGGACTGAAGTACACCCACCAACACTTGAGCATTTCCTCAAGCATTCAAGGGGTTTTGTTGGATGTTGTTGCAATTTACATTCAAGAAACACAAGGAAATATATGTAGGCAAGGAATAGGTGGGAAATGGTGCTGAATGACATCATGGAAGAGTTGGATATTTGAGGCATCATCAACCCCCAACTCCTTGGAATTGGTCTGGTATTAATATTACTAAAACATATTATTACCACATAGGAAAATTACCAAGGACTTTGAGGAGGTTGATTAAAAGTCATCCGTGCATAAAGAAAAATTGGGTTTTGGAGAGTGTGAGGTAATGGGAGATACTCTGGGGTGTACCTGCTGGTTCCAAGGAACCCTATACTGCCCAATCTCCAATGTACAGGATATATAAGAGCCTCAGTCAGGGCAGGAGCAATGAAGGGCTGAAGGGAGAGAATACTGGGCTCAGAAATGCTGGGCTTTCCTTTGTCCATTCGCACATACCTTTTAGTTGAAGTGCTCTCTCATTGCAGACTAACACACAGATGAGTTCAAAAGAAGAATTACCCTACAATGGCTCAGAAGAAAAAAAGGAGCCTCTATTTATAAGCATAAGTCTCCCTGCTATGCAAATCATTCTTCAGGCACACGTTTAAAATCCCACAACTTGGGCACTGAAAGCTATCAGTTCTCTTCTGACAGGGCTGTCTATCTCTTGGGAAAGCACAGCTGAGGGCTAAAGATGCTGTTGCTATGTGTTCTCCTGTGCCTGGTGACAGTTCCCCAAGGTGAGGGTCTCAGATGTCGGTGTTGAGTCTATGTGGATGGTTGTGACTGCAAGTGACTGACAGAGATCAATTATCTTTATTTACAGAAGTTCTATCAGAGATGCAGCTTCAGGATTCAGGTCCAGGACTGGTGAAGCCCTCCCAGAAGCTGTCCCTCATTTGCACTGTCTCTGGTGTCTCCATCACAAGTAGGAGTTATGACTCGAGCTGGATCCACCAGACTCCTGGGAAGGGGCTGCAGTGGATGGGAAGCTTATGGTATAATGGTGGTACAAAATATAACCCGTCCTTCCAAAGCTGACTCTCCATCACCAGAGACACATCGAAGAATCAGTTCTTCCTGCAGCTGAGTTCTGTGACTGCTGAGGACATGGCCCTTTATTACTGTACAAGGAACACAGTGAAGTGAAGTCAGTGTGAGCCCAAACACAAAACTCCCCTGCAGGGAAGACACTGGGCAGTAGGGGGCGTGCAGGACCCACTGAACATGGACACCCAGCCCTAGAGAAGCAGGCAGAGGTGAATGAAGGAGGATTTCCTGTTGGAATTAGGGCTTCCTCGCTCAGCTTTCAGCATCCCCAGAACAGGTTTCTCTTTTTTCCCCCCCTAAGTGTTCTTCTCACTGCAGACTTCGAAAGAGGAACTAGAATTCTCTGTTTGCAGTACAAATATTAAAAGTGACAATGATCCTCCATTGTCATCCTATGTGATTCATTTTCCTTCTTGACAAGCAGATTATCGTGGTCATTCTCACCCTGTTAGTCAAAGTATGTTGACGATGAAATACAGACATTTATAGATTCATGAGTAAAATGCATGATTTTAAAAGGCCTGAGCTCATTGCTCTATTAAAACCCAGGATAACACATCTCTGGATGTGTCTCTCTGCAATGTGCACTGTGGATACTGATTGATTAATATTCTTATGTCTGAGAAAATAATTGCAGTGACTTCTGATGCTAAACTTGTGACATGACTTTTGTGAAATTGCTCTTTGGGGTCATAATGAAGCGAACACTCAATGGAAGGACAACTTTGATTCCAAAATAAAGTAGCAGATGTGTCACAAGAAGAGGAAATGGCAGACCAGTATCTCAGAATGCTCTTTAGAATTGAGAATAATGAGACTTCTCACATATTTTGAATATGTTTTCAGGGCAACCAGTTCCTAGAGAAGAACATCCTCTATTGTAGAGTGTCAGCAAAATATAAGAATACCCTGAATTAGATGCACAGACGGGGGTGGCTGCAAAAATGGTCTCAGACTTAGGATCAAATGAGGACGGTTCAGGACTTCTCAGTTTATGTATTTGTGCTGTTGTACACGGAGGCACGGAGCATAAAACTTACTCAAATGTAATCAACAACATCCCTGATAATGAGTTGCAGGAATTGAGATTAATTCTGTTAGCCAAGTGTGAATACCTAAAATATTACTATAATACACCTTTTCATATTTACTATTTAACATTTGATACGTATACCATTCCTTATTAAGTTTACCTATACGTAGTTTAATATTTCCATTTTGATACACTTTTGCTTATTCTGGGTTTTAATACTTTCTGGATTTTTTTTTCATGTAGGGGTTTATACCTGTTGTATTTTGTCATTGTTGGTAGCCTTTTTTATTCCCTCTTATGTCTTTTTCTGTTTTTTGATTTATGAAACCCAAGATGGGGAAATCTACAGAGATAATAACTAGAATAAGGGTTCCTGGGGCCACAGTAAGGGAAATGGTGGTAAAATGGAATGTGATTGGTAGATTTATGTGCCAACCTGGCCAATAGGAACATGTGGTATTAATAAGGTTGCAGTTTGATTGGAGAGCAAAGAGATAAATGGCTCAGAAAGGTCACTGGTATCTCTCTTGCTCTCTGATAATCAGACCAGTGTGTGGCTGCCTTAGCTTGTTCTCTTCCTCAACTCCTAAGCTACACTGCCTTTGGGGCTGACAACCTGTAGATCATGTCGCTAGAGCTTGAGTTTCCTTTGAGACTAGCTTCGCCACGTTGCTGTTGTAGACATCACTTGAGCTTGGGACTGTTGGAACTTGTCATCCTGATGATTGTTGTTCACCCACCCTGCTGTTTGCTGCCTGTGGCCAGACTGTCTGCATTGCTCTATGGAAGACTCAGCTCTCTGCTTCCTTGATCCTGGACCCAGTGGTCGTTGTGAGTTGAACGCCTTCCAGTATATTATTTTTCCCATGGAAATGAATTGAACTGAGCCCTCTACACTGCTGTGTGGCCTAATTAACTGTTATATTCACACACACACACACACACACAATCATAAGTATCCTGGTTTTGTTTATCTAGAGAACCCTGTCTAACACAGGGAGCTAATGTAAAGGATTTCAAGAAGGAAGAAAATGTTTTCAAACAGGTTGTGGTAGCAATTGTGAACACAGCTTGATAAGACTGAACGACAGAATGGTATGATGTCTAGATTTGATTCTAATAAAATGGTTTGAATGAGGGGAAAAAAAGAAAAGGTTTAAGGATCTTATTTGCTGACAAAATGATTTAAAAGGTTTTTATTTTGTATACTTCTGAAAATAACTTCTTAAAATATTTCATATGAAAAATGTACTTAATATTGATAACATGCTGTTTCTAATACATATTTCATAATAAATTTTGCCAATTTCTCAGTTTAAAAAAGGCAGTGTCTGAAAATGAGGAGCAGCTCTATTCTGTCCTAGAGGGTCGCTATGAGTCAGAATTCACTTGCTGCTAGTGTGTTATGGTAATTGAGTTTCTCAATTTGTATCTTATTTTGGTTGCTGATCTCCATTAGTTTTTTTTTCTGTGTATTCTGTATTTTGTCTAATCATAGTTAATATTATTGTCAGGAATTGCTCAATTCTTTCCATTATCCTGGTCTCCAAAGAAATTATTACATTCTGTTTTTATTTTAATTATGCCCTTTTTTTCTGTAACATCATTTATACTATTATGTATAATATTTTAATAACATGTTAATGGGTTTCCTTTTAAATATACATTTTATTGGTTGTTCTTCAATTTTCTATGTAACTTTATACAAATAAACTTATTTATCCTTCCAGTTGATTTATTCCTTTTTATATATCATTTTATTGGGGTCTTGAACAGCTCTTATAACAATCTATACATATATCCATTGTGTCAAGCACCTTTGTCCATATATTGCCATAATCATTTTCAAAACATATTCTTTCTACTTGAGCCTTTGGTATCAGCTCATTTCCCACCCACTCCCACCCTCCCTCATGAAAACTTGATAGTTTATAATATTTTTTCATGCCTTACACCAAACGCTGTCTCCCTTCACCCACTTTTCTGCTTTTTGCCCCCCTGGGAGGGGATTATATGTAGATCATTGTGATCATTCCCTCTTTCTCCGCCCCACCTCCCTGCTATCCTCCTTTATCCCTACTCTTATTATTGGTCCTGAGGGTTTTATCTGTCTTGGATTCCCTGTGTTGTGAGCTCTTATCTGTAGCAGTGTACATGTTTTGGTCTACCAGGATTTGTAAGGTAGAATTGGGGTCATAATAGTGGGAGGGGAGAGCATTAAATAACTAGAGGAAAGTTCTATGTTTCATCGGAGCTATACTGCACCCTGACTGGGTCATCTCTTCCTTGTGAACCTGTGAGGGGATGTCCAATCTGTAGACAACTGGACATTCCCTTATTTTGTAGTGTAAGGTCATCATAACATTATATTTCTGTTGAACCAATTGAGAAGTCGCCAGCAAAACACAGTTTACACAGAAGCGTTGGATGCAACAGCAGTTTGCTCTCACAGAGAAGAGATAGAGCTAGCTCCTCATCAGGAGTGGGCACAAATCTCCACAGTCAGTGGTTTCACCCTGGGGCCAGTGCAGGGATGGGGGTTTGCAAGTATCCCTCTTTTGTGCTGCAGTTGAAGAACTGTGTTCCCTCCACAACAGCAAAGATAAAGAAATGGGTTTATGCTATGAGCTCAAATCTGCAGGAAATAGTGAGTTTGTTTTGTTGTTGCTGCTGTTTTGTGTGTTCCATGTAATGTTCATAACAATCAGTTTGGGGACTGTTAGCATGGGTTCAGCCGAAGGTAGAGGGGGTAGGCTGTAGGACACCAGACACTAAGGAGTGTTTTTGAATACAGAAGCCCTGGAAAGGCAGTCATTCAGCAAGGTCATCATACCCCAGTAGCCAGACTGACAATTTGATGCTAATCATGTCTGGTTCTGTCATGGACTCCAGAGAAGGAGGCAACAGATTGTCAACTTCCCCAATTTCCAATTCCTATTGGAGTTTATCTCAGGTATATTTTGTTGTTGCAGGTAACACTCTTGAATTTTTGTTTTATGTTTTTCTGTTTTACAGTAGATAAAACTTGGGATTGATAAACATATAGAGAAAGCAAGTAGATTAAGGGTTTCGGTGGGTGGTGGCATGGGAGGACATAAACGGGAACTGAAGTCAAGGAATTCAAGAAGGAAGATGATGTTTTGAAACGGATTGTGGTAGCAATTGTACAATACTGCTTGATGTGAGTGAACTGTGGAATGATATGATATCTCTATTAGTACCCAATAAAATGGTTAGGAGGAAAATTAAATAAAGATTATTTATTCCATTGCTAGAAGTTTTTTGTAAATTCAAGTTCCTGGCTTATATCAAAATCTCTTTTACTGTTCATTATTTAAATGTTTGTTTGTTTTTTGAATGTTGTTATACTGGGATGAATTTCCATCAGTTTATAATTATGTGTGACTATCTGTCACTTATTTTTTCATGATACACATATGTAACAAAAGGCCATTTGTAAAATTCTTCTCATGCATAATTCAGTAACATTAGATTATCATTGTGTTAAACAATTACCAATATTTGCAAAGTTCCCTATCATACGTATAACACAAACCCAGACAAAAGAATTCTGGCTTGATAATTTCCTCCTTAACATGGAATAAATAGCTATAAATCTAATACTTCAATTACTTTGAATAAAAGTCTGCTTCAAAAACTTTCGCTCCACCTTTGGAAAGAATAAAGCCTAAACTCTGTTCAATGTCTTTCAGTCAGATATCTTTTTTAATGAATACTTTGTTGTGGCATATCAAATCTAATATAAATATCAATATCTATAGATCATACTTCCTTCCACTACAGCCAACTCAACCAATTCAGAGTGCTTGCAACCTTCAGGCCTCCACAAAGCTTTCACTGTGTGGGAGAATCAGTGTGAGACCGGGCCTAAAACTAACCTCAAGAAGAAAGCTGTCCTGCAGGGGTGTTAGAGACCCACCCCCTCCTGGAGCAAGTGAAGAAAGAAGTGAGGACAGGAGCCTGGGTAAGGACTGCAGTGGCTGGTCAGCGAAAACTGCTGTGCTGAGCACTTTGGTAGCTCTACTGCCCATGGCAGGAAACCAGCTGAGAGAACTCCAGGGAACACCTCTGACAATGAGCACGAATGCTTTGGATCAGAGAAAATGTTTCTCTGTGGTCCCCAAAAGGTGGAAGACAGTGTAAGCTCATTGAATACCTCTCCTGTATGTGTGATGGGATGCTGTCAGCAGGGGGCTCTCAGAACACATTGAGCCCAACATACACGTGGGTACTACCATATATACTCGTCTATAAGCTGAGATTTTCAGCACAAAAATGTGCTGAAAACCTGGAGTTCGGCATATACATGGGTCAGTGGTACCCCAGTGAGATGTAACATTTCGCTGCACCCTTCACCCCCTGGTAATGGGATGAGCGCCCGTTATCTTGTGGGTGATTGCCGTTTGTCCACTGTTCATTCAAAGTCGCGTTGACACTGCAGGTCTTTGAATGTTTGTTTACTCACATTTAACCAATCACAGCCGTCCTAAGATATGGACAGCTCCAATTGGCAGAAGCACCCATACTGATTCACTTTCGCTGGCAGCTGAACTGGTAAGGATGTTTCTGTGGCTGTGCTTTGTCTCTCCCCTCTGGTGTCTATGCTAATTTACATCCTGCATGCCCCATCTACACAGACTCCCTCCTGCCCCTCCTACCATCTAACGCATCATGTAGGGGGTGGGGGGCAATACCATGAAAAATCTTTTTCAAAGTCTTATTTTTTTATCCTATTAGATATGGATACTCTTCAACCAAAACAAAAACGCCAGTCATATGAGCCTGGTTTCAAAATGAAGGTTGTGTGAAGAGCAGAAGAGAGCAATAACAGTATTGCAAGTAGTGAATTCTATGTTGATGAAAAGCAAGTAAGGGAATAGAGGAAAATGAAGGCTGACTTGAAACAGATTCCAAAGCTAAAAAAAGCTCATTGTGGTTTAATTTCTTTTTGTGGGGCTCTAGAGAGTGAATTGCATAAATGGATTATGGAGTATCATCAAAATAGTTACTGTGTAACACGCATGGGAATCCACATACGTGTTCTACAGATGGCTAAGGATGACAAATATAAAGCACCAGACATTGAAAAATGTGTTGCATCAGAAGGATGGTGTACCCACTTCATGAATAGGTTTGGCCTACTATGTTTGAGACAAAGAACAAAGATTTCCCAGAAATTGTCACAAGACCTTGAAGAAAAAATTATGTCATTCCAGTCATTTATTATAAAACAAAGAAGGATTTATAACTTTGACCTGGCAGATATTGGGAATGTGGATGAAACTGCCATAACTTTTTATCTTCCAAGCAACAGAACTGTGGCAAGTTTAGGAGAAAAAAAGACATTTTTCTCAAAACCACAGGAAATGAAAAAAACAAACAAACACTTTACAGTTGTTCTATCATGTTTGGCTAATGGAACTAAGCTCCACCCTGTCATTATTTTTAAAAGGAAGACTTTGCCTAAGAAGATCAATTTCCCACCAAGAATTACTGTGCATGCACATGTTAAAGGCTGGATGGATGAAGACGGAACAAAAAAAAATGGCTGTAAGAAATTTGGAACCGATGACCAGGAGCAGCCTTAAAGAAAAAGCCATCACTACTTGTTTGGGATATGTTCAGAGCCCAACTGTCGGATGACATTAAAAAAAAAAAGGCAAAATCTATTAAAGTTACTTTAGCCGTTATTCCAGGTGGGCTTACATCTGTACTGCAGCCTTTGGATGTATCTTTGAATAAACCTTTTAAAAACCATGTGTGAAGGATGTGGCATGAATGGATGTGATCTGGCCAAACCTGACTAACAAAAGGATGAAATCTCATGAAGCCTGACAGAGTTAAAAGCAAAGTGGTTTCTAGATGCATGGGAAGACATTCCAGAAGATATGTTGTGATGTGCCTTCCAGAAATGTAGTATTAGTAATGCTAATGGCAGTGAAGACTGTGTTTTGTGTGAAAATGACAGCAGTGATGGTGATGACGGCGATCTCAGTGAGGAAAGCATCTATGATGACCTCACACCAGCTGAAGCTCTGCATTAGGATACGGATGATGATGAGGAATCCAGTTTTGAAGGATTTTACTCTTTACATTTTAGCTAGGTTGCTGATTGAACTCAGGGAATAGTACCCTTAAGGTATCATTGTTCATACCTTATTGTTTTTGTTGAACCTATTTTCCACTTACTGTGTTGGTTTACTAATGTTAAATGACTTGTTGTCCTTTTATTTGTTTTTTATTTAAAATAAATATTTGAATACATTACCCCCACTGATGTCTCAATTTTTAGTAATTTTATTTTCACTTGTTTTGATTATTGAAATTCACCAATAGCTTCTGCATTTTCCAGCCTAGGCTTATACTCGAGTCAATCAGTTTTTCTGGTTTCCCAGGTAATATTTAGGTACCTCGGCTTATACTCGGGTCAGCTTATATTCGAGTATATACAGTAATTTTTCCTTTGGGGAGGAAAAATTACTGTATTTCTGTGGTTTCTTTTAACACCATAAACAACCTTGTTGTTAGGGTTTTTTGTTTGTTTTAATTCAATCTCTAATTCTGTATGAAAACTTCGAAGTACCCTTTACTCCTTTCCAAATATTCTGCAATATCCTAGGGGAAAGGAGCTTTAGGGATGACAGATAAGTGTTTCCCTTTGTGCTCAGATGTGTGACGAGATTCAGGAAAGCCCGGCCTTGATTCCATTATGTTGTGATTATGTTAGAAAGGGTTCTCTAGATGAAAAAACAAACAAACCAGAACATATGATTATACATCAATATCTATCAATTTCTCTCTATTTATATAACATAAGAAATAAACAGTTAATCTATAAAGCAGCGCAAATGGCTCAGTGCAACTCACTTCCCTACTGGCAGTCCTTCAGGTCTTGAGGGCCACAGGGTAGTCCTCTGTAGAGCAATTCAGATTATCTTGGCACAGGCAGCAAACAGCAAGGCAGTTGACAGGATCCAACAGTCCCAAGCTCAAGCGATATTACTCCAGTAGTGTGGTGAAGCAGTTTTGAAGGAAACTCAAACTAAAGCAACACAGTCCATGGGTTAGGTGTCCCACAGGTAGTGTAGTTTGTAAATTGAAGCAGAGAGCAAGCTATGGCAACCACACACTGATCTGATCATCACAAAGCAAGAGACAAGAAAGGTGAGGCTCACCAAGCCATTTACCTCTCTGCCCTTCAATTAATCCAACGTGTGTTCATTGGCCATGTTGGCACAATAAACCTACCTATCACAATGAGGATATTCTCTATAATTTCACCATAGCATCTGGGTAATTATGATAGTAATGGATGTAAAGCAACATTAAACATAAAATATGAACAAATATTCATATGATTGGTAAAGTGAAAACCTGAGAGAGAGGACTATGTTCTCCCAAAGACAACATCCCCATCACCATGTAATTCCCAGAGCCAGGGGCCTCCATTGATCCCTTTTCAACTTTACATAACTATGTGCCTCCCACATGCAAATACATAATATGCAGCCATGTGAAACCACAGCACATGTACTTAAATTCGTATTCTTTCTCACCCTGGAGAGCATTTTCTGGGCGTCATGAATCTTATCCACATGAACATGAATTATGTGTGGACTTTCCTTTTTCTGGTGGAGACTCTGGCTGGTGAGTGCTTCAGGGATTCACACAGGAAGTCTGGGGATGCAGCATCTGAACACATGACCTACTGTTGCTCTTTTTATCTACAGGTGTCCTGGCTCAGGTCTAGTGACAAGAGTCAGACCCTGGACTGGTGAAGCCTTCACAGGCACTGGCTCTCACTTGTGCTGTCTCCAGATTCTCTTTAACCAGCTCCGATGTCAGCTGGATCCGCCATGATTCAGGAAAGGGACTGGAATGGGTTGGTGATATACAGAGGGGTGCTAGCACACACTATAATCCAGCTCTCCAGTCTCAAGTCAGCATAACCAGGGACACCTCCAAAAGTAAAGTTTATTTAAAACTGAGCTCTGTGAATCCTGAGAACACAGCCGTGTATTACTGTACTAGAGGCACAGTGATGGGAATTCAGTGTGAGCCCAGACACAAACCTCCCAGCAACAGGCCATGGTTTCAGTAGATGCAAGGGCTGAGGTCAGTGATGCTTTCCTCTCAGAAGCTGTGGTTTCCCCACCTTGTCAGCACCTCTCTAGGGACACCATGCACAGACTCAAGAGAAGCTTCATGCCTCTGAACATGATTTATTTTCCTTGGAATGGGCTTTGTCTCTCTTTCACCATCTTCCAAAGACAGATTTCACAGTAATAGTAATTGATGAGATATCACTTTACAACTAGTTAGTTCAGGCAGGTGTCCTCAAACTACAGCCCGCAGGCCACATGTGGCCCACCGAGGACATTTATCTGGCCCGCCAGGTGTTTTTACCCCATTTGTTTTTGACTTCAAAATAAGATATGTGCAGTGTGCATGGGAATTTGTTCTTTTTTTTTTTTAAACTATGGTCCGGCCCTCCAACGGGTCTGAGGGACAGTGAACTGGCCCCCTGTTTAAAAAGTTTGAGGACTCCTGTTTCAGGGTACCAACTAGTGCCATTTGTTGTCAAAGCTATAAATATTTCATGTAGAAAAAAAATTCTCATGTGGAGTCCCAAATTGTCTCTATACCCTCAGATTTATCTTGAACCTTCTTGTAATAAATAATCACAAATGTAGTTTTTTTTTCACTGCCACCAGCAGCACTGTGCAGTTTTATTAACCATTCAAGTACAGTAGCATCTGGTAAAATCGGGACAGAACTGGGATTTAAAAGCAAACAGATATTCAGCATCTAACAGTTTTGAGAAGCCACTACATACTCTTTCACAAACATGTTTCCACGGGGCCAATACAGTGCTAGCCATTCACCCAGCGCACTGAGTGCACCGAAGTAGAAAAGAGGCAACAAGAAAAATAGCTACGTTAGAAACACTCCAACACTTTAGAAAAAAAGAGTCAAACACTTTTTGTTTCTCCCCTTTAGCCCCTAAAACAACATCACATGGTCTGGATCTACCTATTTACATCCTACATTGGCTTCTAGTCTTTGTCAGGAGGGAAATAGTAATAGTAGTAAAATGACACTGGCCAGCACGGTCTTTGGATCTCGAGGAGGGAGGGGAGAAAGTCAGTCCTCAGGACAAGCTAGTCGGCTGCAGTCTCATCGGCGGGGTCTTTGCATTCCTTGTTCTTCCGCACTTCTTCCACGTGCTTGTCCTTTTCTCCCAAGCGCTCCAGCTTGGCCACCATTTGTGCTTCTCGGTTCTCTTTGTTGGCTTCCATTTTGTGGGTCAGCTTCTCCTCGGCCATCTTGCTGAAGTTGTTGTTCTCCTCGATTGCTTTCTGCAGCACCTCCTTCTCGTGCTCCCGCTTCCCGGCCAGCTGCTTCAGGACCTCCGCCTCATGGGACTTGCGTCTTTCTTCTGCAGCTTCTAATTTCTTCTGAATTTCCTCCAGGGAAAGGTCCTTCTTCTTTGGAGGAGAAAGAGGGAATTCTGGGACGGCCTCTTTTGAACGGGGGCTGAGTATCAGCTCAAAGGCCTGGCCAGAGGCCCACTTCTCCAGTTCTTTCACCTGGATATCAGAAGAAGCCATGGTGAACAGAAGACAAGAGACTGGCAGTGTACGCTCTGCAATCCACTGGGAAGGAAAGCCCTGCTCGGTCCGAGCCGCCTGGCCACACTCTCAAAAATGTAGTTTTATGCAATCATTTTGGCTTAGAAGGCCCTAGAAAATATTGTCTATCCAAATATTGTTGTTTGAAAGCAAATAATTATTAAGAAGATCCTCAAAAAAAGAAAATAAACTCACCCAAAAGTGAAAGACCGCATACAAAGTATATATATATATATATATATATATATATATATATATATATATATATATATATATATATATATATATACACACACACATTCTAATATGACACAAGGATGGTGATACTTTATTCACATACTTTGGACATGTTGCCCAGAGAGGCCAGTCCCTGGAGAAGGCCATCACGAGGGCAGTGACAAGGAGGAAGGCCCTCCAGGAGATGGATTAACAATGGCTGCAACAATGAGATCAAATGTAAGAACAGTTGTGAGGACAGTGCAGGACTGGGCAGTGTTCTGTTCTTTTTGTGCTTAGGGATGCTTTGAGTAGGAACCAACTTGATGGCACCTATCAACAACAAATTCATAAACAGTGCTAAGTACTCTAGAATGTCCACCTTTTTTAGATTTTAAATAGAGAGGCTATCTACAGAGAAATCCATCTACTATAAAGATCGATAGACTGTCAAAATCCTATACAGGGTTGCTATGAGTTGGAGTATACATTAGGGCAGTGGGTTAGATGTAAAAATATTGATAGACTGCCTTTTCCACTGAAAAGTAAATGTTATTTATTGAAAATCTATTAGGAGCCAGGTAATATTCTAGGCACCCTAGTCATCCAGGATGAAACAATAAGTAAGGAGTAAAAAACTTCCTTTCCTCATGGATTGCCCATTGTAAATGCTCTTTATCACACTGAATATTATCAGTCCACTATAGAGCACTCTAAGCTGCATAAAGTCTTAATTTTCAACCCAAATAAATTACTCAAGTTTGAAAAACAAAACAAGAACAAATTATAAACCTAATATTTCCTGACAGTGTCCATTTATGTCTATGTAAGTCTCAAGTCAGTGTTTTCCTTTTTCGAACACTTTCTGAGGTACTCAAATCACATTCTTTTAAATGTCCTTTGCATTTGGGAGACAAAAGGAAGACTGAAGGATTATATCAGGGGTGCAGAGTGCGTGAAGTAAGCTTTCCTTACTTGCAGTCATTGGTACTTTCAATATCCTACCCCCAAGCCATCATTTTCAGGTCATCGATTTTCCTGCAAACTTCCTACTCATTGTCTAGCTTTCACAGGCATATGAGGCAGTTGATCCTCAAGTGACATCACACAATATGTAACATAGGTTCTCAGAGCAGATGTATATATAAAGAAGACTTGGTGGTGAGTGGACTAAGCATTAGTTGCTAAACAAAAGGTTAGCGGTTCAAACCCAGCAGCTACTCCTTGGGAGTAAGTTTAAGTATTGTGTGCCGATAAATATGGAAAGCTCTGGAAACTTAAAGAACAGTTATATTCAGTTCTACGGGTTTGCTATGAGTCTGAATTGACCCAATGGCGGTAGATTTACACTTTGAGGCAGAAGTTGTGTGTTTGCTTGATTGCTTGTGTGATTCATTCAGTGATTGCTTATTTTTTCTCCAGTACAGAAAGTAATGGCATCCACCCTGATTCTCCTACCAACGATATCCCAGGTAAACACAGGCTAGAAATTGTACATTTCTACTTGGTCTAGCATTTTAACTCAAGTAAATCAACCAACAAAAACGTGTAAGAATAAAAATTAATAAATCTCCAATGTGAAATGTGAAGGCCCAAAGGTACACTAGTAGTGAATTTGCAGAAGGTCCTAAGTTGCTCTGGGTTTGGATCTTTGGTTTTCTTCTAGAATCATGTCCATGTGAAACACTGATATATGAGGTGCTAAAATCTGGAGGTCCGTGGTCTTTAAAAAGTCTGGTCTGCAAAAGCAAAGTGGAGGAGAAATTAAAAAGTTGACGAAGAACGCTGAGGTCAGATGCCAACAAAGATGAAAAAAAACACACGATGAGTGAGACACATGCCAGTGGAGTGAAACAAAGAGGCAGCAGAAAGAAGGGTATGGAATGAACTGGCTTTTTTTGGAACAAAAGGCCAGGCAGGCGGGTCAGGAGGATCTGAAGCATGTACATGCAGTGAGTGTCTCATCCAGATCAGGGGTCCCACATCCCCGCTCTACAAAGTGCCTTCAGCAGGTCAGGCACTCGGTGAGCATATTTTCACCGAATGAAACAGGAAAACTATAGTCCACGTGCTTTTGTGATACTCAAGAGCTACCAAGGCATTTGGAAAGGGAGACAAAGTGCCATTCCATTGCAACGTTGTAAAATGAAAAAAGAACACACATGGTCACAGTAATGGGTGAGGGCTTGCAGGACAATATGACTTCTCTCCCGTTGTGCATGCGCATATGGCTCTAACTCTACATTTTCCACTAGAAATATCAGACTACAGTGGATCTGATGCCATCCATCAATGCTGCATTTTCTGGAATCCAATGAAACTCCCACTGTCGTTATTCCATGTCAATGCAGAAAAACACATAGTGCCACTGATAAACTTTCCATCAGATTTATTATGTTGCACTTTTATTTTTCAACTTTTAGAAGGTAGAAAACAAAAATACACAGATGCTGCATTAGGCCAACTTGGGTTCAGGTGTTGTACTGTGGGTACACACCTTGTAAAGGGAGAGCAGCTATGACAGAAGGTACTTGCTGACCAGATGTGTTGCCTCAACACACAACTGTGTCTACCTCTCTGGCTCAGCTGGTTCATTCCCATGACCTCTTACCACCATGTTAGTGAGGTAGCATGACTTCTTCACTCTCACTGCTCCCTTCAAAAACCCAGAACCCCTGAAAGTGCTCTCTTTCTGAAAGACATCTGCCTCAAGGACGCATGGTCCAAAGAGTTACAAATTATTGCAACGAGGAGAACTTGGAGTAACTAAAGTCACCTTACAGTATTTATAAACACAAGGGGCACATCAGTTACTTATGTTATAATTGTAGTGATTGCCTACTACCCCCTGAATCCTCTTCATTGTCATCCGATGAGTCATCCGATGAGCCACCAGTTAGGCTGCTGTAACTGGTCCTACTGCGCCACAGCAGGTTGCACTGCTCCCATGCAGCAGCCTCTTGGTTCTTTCCATGTGTTTTTGATTCCAATGACTTTAACCTTGTTAACTTGGCCAATGTGTTTGTTACTGGACTGCCAATATCCGGGCCAGCCAGGTGAAGAAAGATCATGCAGTGGTTGGTGGAGTCACTCTCATACACTTGGCCTGTGGTTGGCTTTTTACTCTCCGTGGATACTAACTGAAACTCAGAAGAACCCCTTCTCGGTTCCATCAATGAGTAAGGCATTGAAGAAAGAACTGTACAGTCTACAACACCATCTTTTGGAACTCAGGGGCTCAGTTTTACAGAGCCATCTCCCTCCTTTACTATCTCTTGTTTGGATGATCTGAGTAGCACTTCAGATTCCAGGAAGTCTTGGACTTTCCTGCACTGCCACCTCCATCTTCACTTCAGAATTGAGTTACATCGTAGAGCAGAGTCCAGGAAACTACAAAAAAGATGCAACAGGAAAGCCGCCTGCTCTTTGCTCTGGCATTGCCCTGTCTCTTCTGCACAGAACTGCCCCTTTGGGGTAAGAACTACCGCCCTGGTCTCAATTCTCTTGGCTACAGTGACCAGAGACTGGACTTGGAGGCCACCTTTACGTTATCTTCCTTTGCAGATTCCCCTGTAGTGAGCGAGGAACACCATCGGAGCCTGCCAAAGAAAATCCTGCCACCTCCACTGACTTCACCACCACCAAGTCTCTTCACTCATCCACTCCGTCTGGAGAAATGTTCGTCATGGATTTTGTCTTCCTTGTATCCACAATCAAAGCTCATGGAAGCAGCAGTCAAGAGATCAAAAGATATATTAAATGTGGTGAATATTCAATATTCTTCAGAGTATTGAAGAGTCAGAACCTCACTTTAAAGACTAGGTCCACCTGAACTCCCCCAAAAGATTAGATAAAATAACTAATTCAGCATTCTATTGAAGTTGAAGTACATGTGATAATTCTTCAAACACCACTAGTGAATATTATTCAGGGTGAACCTAATACTCACCTTCCATGAAGAAGGGCCAAGTCTGTAGGGAGTTTTTAGGCTATTAGATGAAAAAGGAAACCATCTAGCCTCAGGTGCAGTGAACAATTGTTGATTGCTCATGGAAAGTCATGGTAACCACTCACATAACAAGGGTTGACCTAGAGCAGTGATTCAATTCAATTGCTCCTCCAGGACTTCATTTCTGAATCGTCTTTTTTTTTTTTTTTTTTCAAAATACCTACCAGTAACCTTTCATGACAGTCTTATTGATTAGGACTCACATTTCCTCAATACAAATGCTATTGTTACTATTGCCAGGTTTCATTGGTTTGGTCTTAAATCATCGTGTTGCCATGTACAACACACTGCCTATTCCTGTGTCATCCTCACAGTCCTTGCTATACTCGATCTCATTGCTGCAATCACGGTGACAAGCCATCTAACAGTTAGAATCTGTATGCTACACAGCAGGCTGGGTTTTTCTGTGTGCATTTGTCTATTGGTGTTAGAGCCTCCCGTGGGTTTCTCAAAATAGCCTGTTACGAATGGGTGTCTACTCTTTGTCCTCACTGCCTGTTTACTATTTCCCTGTCCCTAGTTGTTCTGCTCCATTCCAGCTGCAGGAAGCCCTCTGAGGAGTGGCGAAACCTCCCAGATCCTCTCCCTAACCTGTACCGACTCCTCCACACACACCACGATCACTTAGTATTACTGGAGCTGGATCAGCCAATACCTTTTGAAGGAGTCAGACTGACTGTTAACAATAGACCTTGGTTGTCGGAAGAAACTTCACTTCATTCCTGAAGAATTGACCTTCGATCTCCAGAAGTGAGCCCACAAACTCCTTCTCTCTATAGTTAAAGTCTGTGACCACTGAAGACAAGACACTTTTACTGTATGGGATAGCGGAAGTCAGTGGTATCCAGACACAGACTACTGTAAGGAATAGGGCAGGGCTGTACCAGAAAGGTGTGTGTACAACGCACAGGACAAGTGACTCCCCTATGGCAGAAATAAGAGAGGAGATGTCACTTTGTAGTGAATGGGTGACTGGGTGCTAAAAAGTTAAAGATGACATTCTTTTTTTAACATTTTATTAGGGGCTCATACAACTCTTATCACAGTCCATACATATATACATCAATTGTATAAAGCACATCTGTACAGTCTTTGCCCTAATCATTTTAAAGATGGCATTCTTAATGAACAAATCTGTAAAAAAATTCATCAATGTCAAATAAAGGAGGACATATCTTGGAAGACAATGATAAGGATAATAATGTTCACCAACAAGAAACAGACACCAGAGCTATCTATCATCATGTTCACATGAGGAGTAACCATCTGTGCGTCCACACTGAGGATGAAGGATACATTCTGAACTCTCATGCCACAGAGGTTCTCTTTTATGTATAATAGTGTTTAAAAATTTAAAACATTGATATCAAACATTGATAGCTTTTAACTATAGCAGCAGCAGTGCTTCTGTATCACGTGTATAAGCAGCCTTTATAAAAACCTCCATTTTCCTGTGAGGGTGTGTCTGTTTCTTGGGTCATAAGGAGAACCCCAAAACAGGTAGTCCACTCCTCTGCTACTAAGTGGAGGGCCACATGCTAATACAGCTCTCTCTGTGTGCCAGTGAAACCTGTCCTGCTCCTTTCCTGGGAGCTCTGGGCATGAAGCCCCAGTACATTGGGCCTCAGCTATTTCCATTTTCAGCTAACTCAGAGGACACATCATGAATTTTGGACAAAGTTGTGTTTATGTTTTGGCCATTCTACGTGGTAATAATTGAGGAAAATGCTGTGTGGTTGTGTGTAGAATATTGGATGGGGTAGGCAGGGCAGTGACCTTATCACACTGTCTTTGTGATTGCAGGTGTCCAGTGTAAAGTGCAGCTGGTGAAATCTGGAGGTGACCTGAGAAAGCCTGGGGAATCTCTGAGACGCTCCTGTGCAACTTCTAGATTCACCTTCAGTGACTATTATATTAGTTGGATTCAACAGTGTCCAGGACAGAGACTGGAACAGGTTGGTTTTATTAAAACTGCAACCAATGGTCAAACAACGGAGGATGCTTCATCTGTGAAAGGCAGATGATTCACTGTTTCTCCCCCCGCTCCCCCCCCCCCCCGATGATAGCATGTGCACCTCAGCCTCACTTGGTCTTCCACAGGGAGAGAGAGAGACCAGAGTTAAGGAGAGAAGGGAGGGGAAGGATGAAAAGGGGAAGGGGAACAGGGGAGTGAGGACCAGGGGAGGGGAAGGGGGAGCAGAGAGAGCTTTTTTATTGCTAATCAAGTCTTATATATCTTTGGGGACATGCAAGCCTCCTAATTGCAGGTAAAGACATATATCACAGGAAGGGATTGCACTAATTGGACTACAGTAATGAATCGGGGGGACGATCTAGGGGTAGCCACAAAATACGACAGGGAGTTATTGGGAGTACACATGTGACAAGATGGGTGGATCTTAGATTCAGAGAACCAGCTTAATTTTGGTTATCACTGAGCCAGTTTGACCTGTTCTCTTGCTCACTATTGAAACCATTATCAGTGGGGTGTGAACCCCACCAACAATGGAGCAGACTGCCTTCAGGGGGAATATCTCTGAGCATCTGACCTCCCACCATATTCTGGAAAATAGCCTCTAATGTTTGGCTTTCCAACTGAAGAGAATAAATGACAATTTATGAAAATGATACTTATGACACACTACCTTGACCAAATCAAACTAGAACCCTTAACATTTTATAAATACATAGATGGTATTAATAAATGCACAGTTGTATTTGTCCACACATTCATACATATTTTAGTGTAGCCAAGAAGAGGTATAGTTTATACAAGTGTTAGTAAAATAAATTCCACATTCATGTGTTTATTCCAAATAAAACATGCTTAAACATGTTTCTGCTATCACTGGCTGTCTGTTGGCCATATTTTCTCAGTAACACACTTAACTTGGTTTCATTGGGTTGACTTAAAATACATCTGTTTGTGTGAGTCAGGAAACAAAGAAAGAAAGAGAAAGAAAGAATGTAGGCCAACAGAAATTCTCTCTTCTGCACACTAGACATTTTTTAATTGGATCAAGCATCATAAAGAATATACTGAAAACTTCACAGGTGAGTCAAAGAGGGGGAAAAGTCAACTGGTACAAATGAAGAATCTGGATGACATGAAGTACTGGTGGAAGAAGTCTGTCGAGTTGCCATTGAGGAGATAACTAAGGAAGTTGGAATTTCACATGGTTCAGCATTTTCAATTATTTAGTCACAATTTTGGTTTCTTGATTGGTGCCAAAAAGCAATGCACAGGGATTGATGAGCTAAAAAATTGCTCCTGAAGAGCTGCTTTGTAGGAAATTGAAGTTAATGAAGCCAGTTTTGTGGAATGAAACTTAAGTATTGATAATTCTTGAATGTATCAAAATGATCCAGAGAGAGAGATCCAATGAAAACAGTTAGATCTGTAGGAATCATCTAGGTTGATATTCAAAGAATAACGGTCAATTCAGAATGTATGAAAGTGATTTTGTGGATTCTAAATGGCTAGTCTGGAATGAAATTCTCATAGGACAGAGAAAATCAAAAAGTATTATTATGAATAAGCTTCAAGAAAATGTAACATGGTATTAGTGAGAAAATGTCCTAGAATGTTGCACAAAGGATCTGTTTTTCTCTCTATCATGACAATACACCAGCTCATTCTTCAAGAGTAAGAATGGTTGTCCATTGAGGATTTTGTTTAGAAACCTTAACAGTGGTTCTCAACTTTCTTAATGCCATGACCCTTTAATATAGTTCCTCACATTGTAGTGATCCCCCAACCATAAAATTATTTTCGTTTTTACTTCATAACTATAACTTTGCTGCTCTTATGAATCGGCTGACCCCTATGAAAGGTCACCCAACCCCAAAGGGATCCCGACCCACAGCTTGAGAAATGCTGCCTTACACCATCCACATTAAAGAGCTGATCTTCCCCCTGCATATTTCTGTATTTTCCCATAAGTCAGAGAACATCCCTTGAGTATTGGGGAATTTTCAGTCTGACGTTCTGTAAATCAAGGAGCATAGAATATTTGGGGGAAGGTTCATAACAATAGCTTTACATTTTGATTATTTTTTGTTTAGTGAAAACATCTAAGACAGTGGAGAAATGTATTTAACTACATTTGTATATATGCATATATATGTATGCAATACCTATATCTTGGAGGAAGAACAAGATGGTGACCAAGCAGTACACATGGGAAGGACTCCACAAAGACCAGCGGAAAAGAACCAGGAGAGGGATATGCTACACTTCCAGAATGCAGGATTTTCAGCAGAAAGTTACATAACACAAATTTAATAAAATATCAGCAACATTTGCTGATAGACTCCCCTTTGTCACCGGCCCTCAACAATAACCAACTGTGTGAAGATTCCCAAATTGCTAGACTTAATTTTCCTAGTCCAGGAGCTAGCTAGGATGGTGGAACTTCTGAGCTTCAGAAACATAGCTCTATGGAACTAGCTTGAGGCCAACATAAGCACAAGTAGACTTGGCTTTCAACACAAGTCAATGGAGGTCTAGCCGGATGCCCTAGAAGCCCTAAATCCCCAATAACCAAGATAGCACCACCTAACAGTGTAGTTACATAATCTGGTGTCACCTGTAGTGTAATAAGAGGAAAGAGGTGGAATTTAGCTTGTCGAATATGTCTCAGTTTGATGTCCTCATTTGGAGGGGCTATGGAGATAAACAGCTCACTAGAGGCCAGACACACTCTCTGCTTTGTCTTCCTGCAAGCAAGACATATGGAACCATGCTGATGGAGCAAGAGCGCTGAAGCTGGAGAAGCCACGTGGAGACCCATGCCAGTGCTGAGATGCTTCCACCACCACTGGATCCACAAGAATTTCCACCCACTGGCCTGGGATCTTCCTGCATTCAGTAACATTGCATGGATTCATAAGTCTAAAGAGGAATTTATGGACTAGTACTAAAATATGGGTTAATATCAGACTTATGGACATGTTCTGAACTGGGCGGGAATGTTTTCTTAATGTACAATTGCTCTTTGATATAAAATTCTCTCTTACATGCATAGGAATGCCTCTGGATTTGTTTCTCTAGTCAACCCGGACTAACACAATACCCAAGAAGTGTGGCAATAACTCTACAGGGCAGCCTGCAATAGTCATAGATAGTGAATAGACTAACTCTCAGAAGCTGGGGAAGTTACAACTATTCCTCTTTCCAGGAGATACAGCTCTGCCCCTCCCTCCCCATCTTAAGATGCCGACCAAAAAAGCATGGATTAAAAAAAATATTTCTATAGCAGTTAATACACATCTGGTTGATTAACAAGGTATTGTCCTCACAATACAAACAGAAATTGCAACAGTGGGTTTTAAAAGTATGGGCAGGGAATTTGGACATATGACAAAGACTAAAAGGTTTAGGGCCAAGAAACTTCTCCTTGTTCACATACCAAGCTATTCATCAGTTGTCCCATAACTCCATCCCTGGTCAGCACCCCAAGCCACTCAGATAAACAACCTGCCCTTTGATTCGGTGTGGTAGTTATATAACCTGGTGTCAATTTTGTACTTGAGAGTATTAAGAGGGAAGGGTGGATTCTAGTCTGCCTAACATTTCATAGCCAATGAGGCCTCTGTGTGGGCAAGGCCTTCTCCTGAGGATTCTGGGAACTCCTGGATTTCATCTTTGAAGATGGGAGACATTCTCTCTCTCTTCACTCCCTGGGAAACAGCAACTGACAAGATACATGGAACTATGCTAGTGCCCTATGCTGCAGAAGCCGTGTGGACACTCGTGCCAGTTCAGAGATTCTCACAATGTCATTGAACCCGCAAGATTTCACACCCACTGGCCTGTGATCTTCTTGCATTCGGCATCATTACATGTGTTTCCCGAGTCTGAAGAGGACGTTATAGACTGGTATCTGACATATGGGCTAATGTTGGACTTATGTACTTATTCTGAACTGGGTTAAACCTCTCTCTTATACACATATGAGTGTCTATAAATTTGTTTCTTTAGTCTACCTGGATGAAAACAGTAGGCTATTGCTTCATTCCTCCCTACTAGACCAGCTAAGCAGGTGGAGGGTTTAAAAGGCCCCCAAATGGATTTTTTTAAGCTATGTATTTAATTAAAAAAAATTTTACAAAACAACCTTATCACCTTCAAACTACTTGCCATTACACTTAATATATTTGTCAAATCTGTGATTCCATTTTTGGAAATACTTTTCAAATTTGTCCGTTGGGATTTCTGATACACCTCCCTCATTTTTTTCTTCACCTCTTCTATGTCATCAAATCGCTGCCCTCCTCAACTACCAACTAGGATTTTTTCCCCTTGGGATCACATGTTATGCAATCTTTTCAAAACCTCTAAATAGAAAAGGTAATTAAAGTCTGACCTGTTGGAATGAACTCCAAATGCACTATCCGCCTCACAGTAAACAACAACAACAAATTTGATTTCACTTGATGAGCATTCTTTGGTGTCTTCCACTGGTTCATATATCCTGATCAGGAAACATAATTTCGAAGCTACACACTGTACTCTTAAATTGGCCATCACAAATTCGAGGTTCAAGCAAAATTGCTTTCACGACAAAACTCACTGTGATCAGAAGGAATCTTCCCAGGAGACATCACTGGGTGAACTAACTCAATGCTTGCCTAATGGGAAAAAAAGTGCATATTACAAAAACTTTTCCCAGTGGAGCTTTTCCCGTTTCTTTTGGTTGTGTTTTGGGTTTTTTTTGGGGGGAGAGGTACCCCCACAGACCCGTTCTTCCAGTCCTATTTAGTCACGTCCATCATCCAGAAAAGAGAGAACCCCAACTCCTCTGACCTTGTTTACTAGAGGTCTGTCATCTTTAGATATTTAACCTAAATCATAAAAATTCAGGAGTCTCAGCCATACCAGGTACCAAAACCATTCCACTAGTCTTAATATCAACCCTACTCTTACATGTTATAAAATCATCACACTACCAGACACTGTCCCCAACTGCTCAAAAACTCCTGATCCACACACCCTTAGCTTCCCCAAGGACAAGGTTTAGACAGCAGATGTTCTTTTGCTGGCATTGTTGTTGCTCTGTGTTCTATCATTCCTATAATCCCTCCATATCTAAAACAAATTGTGCACTCTTCTTATAATTCATCCTTAATCAGGACTTCATTATGTGCTGGTATACGTAAGAACTGGGGGGTGGGGGGTAATGTTAATTTACTTTTTTTGCATTCACTTAAATTTGTTTTCCAGTTTTTGAACCCATCATCAATCCAGAAGTTAGCACCCACATCAGAGACAATGCTCCTGGGCAAAACTTAGAGCCAAAACAAACATATATAAAGAGCTCTCACGATTCTTACTCTAGTATCATTTTTTCTATTATTTTTTAAAACTTTACGTTTACCCTTTCCTTCTTTAATATTTAAAGGTTGATTTCTTATCCCTTTTAACCTATCTTTTATTTGTCCCCTTCTTTTATTCTCTTCCAACATTTTCTTTCTATCTCATTCTAATGAAAATAAAATCTAACACTATTCTTAAAATTTATTATCTTTTCCCCTGATCTATTAGCATTACCCATTTTCTGGTCATAGCAACAAGTACATTTGGGAAACCTAATTTCCTTTCATTTAACCTACAAAATAACACTACAGGATCTCTCACTTTTTTTGCTTACTTTTTCTTTGTTTCTCCCTCCTCCAACACTTCGTCTTCTACTTTTTAATCTACCCAAATAAAACCTAATCTAACACTCTCCCTCATACAGTTCATACTGTCCACTGCCCCCTCTACTGTACTATCTAACAGAGTTAAACACACACACACACACACACACACACACACACACACACACACAAGAAAGAGAAACGAACAACCAAATTCCAAACAGAACTAAATGCAATGTCTGAAACTGAACAGGCTATGGAATTACCAGAGAAATATATTAAAAGAATAATGATAGCACTCATACAACAGATGAAGGGAGAGACTGAGAGGAAAAGTAAAACAATAGAAAAAAGCTGGTAAGTTCACTATATGCCACAGAATAAAAAATTAAACAATACAATAGCAGCATTACAAAACACTCTAAAAAGGAAGCAGAAGAGAAGAGAGAGAAACCTGAGTTAGTGGGCTTGAAGATAAATCTGTCGACTCCAAGTAAAATAAAATGCAAAAGAGAAATAGAAAAACTTTAAGAACAATGTAGGATGCAATCAAGAGGAACAACATATCTAATGGGAATCCAGAACAGGAAGGAAAAAAATACATACAAACAAGGAATAGTATTAGAATTCTCTTAAGAAAAATTTCCTCAATGTCTAAGGATGAAATGATAATTATTCAGGAAGCCAAAAGAATTACAATCAGGAGAAACCCCAAATGGAAAACTACCCTGCACAACGTATTCACTATGTCTAATATCAATTGGTAAGGGAAGAAAATGTAAGTGAAGATAGCAACAACAACTAAAAAGAACAATTATATACAATGGGTCAAAATAGCATAACTTCAGATTTCTCAATGGAAACTATGCAGGCAAGAAGAAAATAGAGTGAATTACACAGAACACTGGAAGAAAAAACTGTGAACTTACAATATTTTACCCAGCAAAAATATCACTCAAAGATGATGGAGAAATAAATGCATTGTAAGAGAAGAAGAAATTCAAAAATTCACATATAGATTGTGATAAGAGTTGTATGAATCCCTAATAAAATGATTTTTAAAAGAATTTAAAAGAATTCACAAGAACAAGACCACCACTCTGTTAAAAAAAAAACAAACCCAAAATCCAGTGAAATACTATGGCCATCAATAACACCATCACATTTATTTGAAACCAACATAAAGACAATTCCTAACAAAAATAAACATACCCAGAGCGACACTGAAAGCAATAAATTAATATAGGAAAAACAATGAAACTATGAAAATACACATTAAAGACACACAAAACATTAACAAATGTAAAGAAAAATGTCGGTAACAAATATATACCTGTCAAGAATCTCACTGAATGTCAATGGACTAAATTCACCCATAAATGCATGTAAAACCCAAAGCTATCCACATCATCGATGAGAAAGCTGTAACAAATATAAGTATTCTATTGCAGCTCATGCAGAGACCACTAAGTACAATGAAAGAGGAACACACAGAGGAAGACAAGATAGATGACTAGAACATCTAGAATTACATCACTTATGCAAAGTGAAATATTTTATCAGCAGATTAAAATGAGAGCCCACAAACTGGCATGGGGGTAGGGGGTTACCAACAACATATCACACAAAGATCTAATCTTCAAAATGTACAGAACTCTACAACAACTCAATAAGAAAATGACAAACTAACTAATTAAGAAGAGGGGAAAAGACATAAGCAAACATTTCTCCAAAATGAAGTACAGATGCTAACAAACATAAAAAATGGTTGTGATGACTAGTCATCAGGAAGATGCAAATTAAAACCTCAACAAGATAGCACTTTATACCCATAATACTAGCCCAATTAAACAACAACAAAACAAAACCCACAGGAAACAACAAATGCTGGAGAAGATGTGTAGACGTTGGAACTAGTATTCAGTATAGTGGACTAGTAAATAAAGCACCATGGAAAATGATATGGCAGTACATACACAACTGGGAACAGAAATTCCATATGCCCCATCAATACTACTATTAAGTTTATACCCCAACGAAATGAGACACAATATGTGTAATTGTATGCTTTCCCATATTCAAAGCAGCACAATTCACAATAGCAAAAACTGGAAGCAGACAAATGTCCCATAGTGGAAGCATGAATTAAGAAACTATGGTGTGTACACATAATGGAAAACAATGCATTCCTAAAAACAACAACAAAAACCATGAACCATGCATCATCTCCCTTGTGTGCACTTTGTAAGAATCACCTCAAACAAGGAGACCTCACATTGGCTGGGTCACTCTGTCAAGAAAGGGGAAAAGGGGAAAGACTTTCCATTTGATGCTGTACAACAGTGAGAGAAGGCTCTGACAAATGAGCAGCCCCCCCACAGGAATGAAGGGAGAACCTTACTGGAACATCAAAGTAAGACCAGGGGACGGGGGCAACTACATTTGAAAGGAGGTGTTGATATTTTTGTTGCTGGGTTTGGTTGGTAAATGAGGAGGAGCAACCTCACTTCGTGAGGGATGCTAAACAATAATTGTTGGGAACCTAAGTGGTCAATAAACTGATTTTATGTTCCAGGGTTGACACTAATAATATGTTTCTACCCAACCCTGGATGAACTATGCTATGGAGTAAACACTATGATGACTGTAGATGTTGGCCTTACAGGCCAAGGGCCACATCAGGAGGACACAGAGTAGAAGCCCTACTGAATGCACTGAGCAATACACCAAATCTACCTGTACCCTTGATTAAGGATTGAACTGTTTTTAAGGCAGGGGAGGGAAAAACTGTGGAAATGTTGGTCATTGGACATCCCTGGCTTAGTGGGTGTCCAATGCAGTGACACTGAGAACCACCAAATATTTAATACCTCAATGCGTTCCTTGCAATAATATGAACAGTTTTAATCTGATAGGCAAGTACCTGCACTTGTAACAACTGATAAAAGTAAAATTTCCCTAACACCAAGAACCATGCTCAGTGTAAGCAGAGGTCATTCAATTAAGAAATCTTTCTGTACAAAGCAACAACTCGTGGATTGCACCTCAAAGTTATATACTTGCATAAACCCCTCATATCAACAGTATCTTAAATTCTATGTCATTGGATAAATTATTGATGCTATCAATGCAATCACATCTGAGGGGGCTTTGTTTTACGCCTTTTTGTTGTTGCTGCTGCTGCTGTTGTTGTTGTTGTTGTTGGTGGTGGTGGTGGTGGTGGTGGTGGTCTTTTTGTCATAATATGACCACCAAAGTAAACCAGAGCAGATGGATTATAGGCTCCCACTTAACTCTATTCCCAATCCAAGAACAGTTAGTTCTGATAACAGGGCATGCTCAATACTGACTTTAATGAAACAATCACTGAAGGTAAGGGAGCTACAGCAGTGTGGTGAAGAAAGCACATGGCGCCCCGCTAACAATTGGAATAGTGTCTGGGGTCTTAACGGTTTGTATTCAAACAGTCACTAATCTAAGTGAGGTGTCAACTAAGTCCACATGGATGAAGCACATGTGTGATGCAAAGATAACAAAATCCAAATATGGTGAGGGAAAAATAGCAAAGTTTAATTGTGAAAAACAAAACAAAAAAATTTATAGGAAAGTATGTAGGACAGTGGGGACCCCAAATCCATCTGGAAACCATCTAGTGAGAGTAAATCTCTGGCATATCCTCTTTAAACACAGGAAAGGGTCTAGAACAGCTTTACTATCAGCCAGAGATCATTGTAATCCTGATTATGTTCAATCACACCATAGTATAATATGATACTTTTTCAGTTAACCTCTCTCTTGACTCAACATGAATTTGCTGTAGCTTCAAGTATTCCTCACTTTATCCACTACAGTAATTTCTTCTCTGGCTTTTAAGATTTTTTTTGGGGGGGAGGGGCATTTAAGATATTGTTGGTGGTATTTTCTTTATTAATCTTTATTTTTATCTTTATATTCTTATTTTCTTCTTCTTGCCGGTTTGTTTTGGTTTCTGTTGGGTTTCCCAGACTGTGAAGCACAGGAGTAGATGCATAGAAACAATAGGTAATGCAATGATTTAGGGGGGATGTGTGAAGGGAAGGCGGGGACAGTGAGGGAATTGGGGGAGCATACAGTAAGTACAGGAGGGGGAAGAAGCACTTGTAATGATTGTGATGATGTCTATGCAACTCATTTTAAAAGCAATTTATCTCTACATAGAAGCGTGTGATATTTGAATACTGTATGAAGAATATTGCTACTAAAACAAACAAATAGAAGCCAAAGTTGACCAATGATTACCGTGGTTGAAGGAGAAAGCACTGTTGCTTAGGGATCATTGAGTTTGATGGTTGTGGATGAATTTGGAAAAGGATACGAATAATCATTGTACAACATGAAACATTTTAATTAATGGCACTGAATTATACATGTAGAAGTTGTGTAATTGGAGAATGTTTTGTTGTGTATATTTTTGCTACAATTACAAAACTTAATTCATGAATAATAATGACTACAAGGAAGAAGAAAATGTTCTAAAATTGAAAACGGTGATAACTTCACAACTATTCTTGACATGATTGAATTATTGAATTGTATGACATGTGGATGACATACTAATAAAACTGTTAGAATATTTATCCCTATCAATATCTGTCATATCTATCTATCTATCATTTATCTATCACTATCAGTATGGTAGTTACACAATTTCAGGTCAAATTGAAAATATATAATGTGGTAAAATCTAGCCTGTCACTGAGGTCACAGATTGATGGTACCTCCTTGTGGGCATGGTTTTCTCATAAGGAGGAACATTGGAACCCACTCCCACCCCCAACTCTGTGTCTTCATCTTTATGCTGTAGAGACATTGGATCCACAAGAGTTTGTACCTACCATCATGTGATATTCCTGCATTCGGCATCATTGCATGTGGCTGCATGAGTCCAAAGAAGAACTATGGAATAGTATCGTACTCATGGACTTGAGTTGGACTGGGCTGGGATGTTTCTGTCAATATGTAATTACTTCTTCATATAAAGCTATTTCTTACACATATTTGAGTGACTGGTTTGAATTCTCTAGACAACCAGGCCTAACACAAGCAATCTCTCTGTCAATCTGTCAATCTATCGTCTATCTACCTAGCACTTATGCCTTAACAGAAAAAACAAGTGTGCACCATACTGTTAGAGATTACGGGAATCAAGAACATTACAAAGATTATAAATGATAGGTAATCATCACAGCAACCAAATAGCTTCAACATTAAAAATAGTACCTAAAAACAAGTAGTCTCCTGTCACTTTTATTTATTGAGTTTTAAGAACTTGGTTCATATTTTGTATATAAGGCCATTATCTCAGTTGGTTTCTACAAATATACCCTTTCCATGACTTTTGCTTTATATTTCTTAGAAGTGTCTTTCATAGAGCCCATAACAAAATGTCATTGAGTCTCTCCTGACTCATAGCCATGCTCTACAAATTTTTTGACTGTAAATATTTATGGGAAGAGAACAGAAAAACTTGATTAATTCACACGGACAGTTTTTCAGTTAGCAGTCCAATGACTATGACACACAGATGACACCAATATGTAGAGATATTGAGCACTCACTGATGGATACAAATGATTAGAGCCTTCAATGTGGTTTATATTTCATTATATAGAAATATTTAGTCCACTCAAGTGGTTCCAAAAAATGTCATGAAAAAACAAGGAAATACTGCAGTCACAGAATTCATTTCACCTAAATTCACAATCAATATCAATATAAGAAGCAGGCAATAAATACAAGGTAAAAGAAATTTCTTTAAAAAATCATTAAATATTTTAATGTCATTGTTGGGACTACGGTATGGCTTACCCCAGCCATGTCATTCTCTTTCACCTAATATGGAAAAGAAATCTTGACAATGAATTTTAAAAGACCAATGAAAACTTAATGTATATTTGAATGATGGTATAGGCAAAGATTACTGAATACACCATAAGTTTCAAGAACTAACAAATCTGTTTTGTACTCCTGAGAATTTCCATAGAAGTAAAGATGAAGATAATTTGTTTGGTTTACTTTTGTTTTAGAGGAATAGGGTCCCCAATTTTTTTTACATAATTTATAGACCTGTGGAGATAAAACTATCTGCTTTTATGACTCCCATGTTCACAGCTCAAGATGGTGAATTTAGGTCACATAGTTCAACAACTAATCGTTTCCCTTATGTCAATAGTTCTATCATTTTAAGTAGATTATAAAGGTATAGAGAGTATATATACACAGGCACACACACTTAGTCTAATTCTTCGGAAATCTTCTGGTATGTGACATTCCTTAATAGTTCATCAGCTTCTATTGCAAGTTGGCACTTCAGAGAACACAAAGGTCAGTTTGAGAAACTATTTAAACACTGAAATTCGTGCATGTAGTATAGTTTAAATGAAATATATATCATTTAAACAATGTATATAATTTAAACTAACTTTCATTTTGTTCCTTGGCTTTCTCAAGGCGCACAGAAGCTACATTGGGAGGACACTCAGGAGAAAAAGCAGTGGTCCAGGTGTGCTGGAACAAGATTTTTGGCTTTAGTTATCACTTAGCTCTCATGCTACAGCCTCGAGTAGCAAGAGAGGTGAATGTATGAGAGTACCATCTTCACTCACCCATTAGATTCTCATGGAGACATTGAATGTGGACACGGATGAGACTGTCTTCTTCACATAATGTCTTAATCACAGTCATGAAATAACCAAGCAGGTATAATTTTAAGCTGTAAACAATTATTCATGATTTCTCTACAATAGTAGAAAAGTGGAATAAATATGATTGCCCTTTCATTGGGCCCATATTACTCTACAAATTCCAAATTGGAAAGTACTGAGAGCAACTGGATTAAATGACTGACCAAATATCACCCTGTGGCTTGGGGCATGGGAAAGAAATCCATGCCATTGAGTGTAAAGCTCAAGGTGTTGATTTCCATAGTCCGGGGAGAACTTTTCAGCTTATTAAGAATATTTGTAGCCCCCAGAGTAATTTATTTCAGTGGACAGCACTGAAGCTGCAGCTCAAGAAGGACATGTCTGAGTAGAGAACATAGGAGCAAATTAAGTGGGGGGGGAAGAGAGATAGTGGAACACATCCTGGCCCACCAGGACTGGAGGACAATATTCCCGTTCAGAGCAGCCAATCCACAGAGAAGACCATATGTCTGGCCCCATTATGAGACACAACATCCCACACAGACTCATAGCCCTACAGGGGACAACACTGGAGACACAGTGTGGGAATTTCACCCAATCTGGTCCCCCAACAAACGGAGGCAAAAAACAAGAAGGTTGTGCAACAGAACAGCAAGGGGAACAGAGCAACAAAGTGCCCAGGGAATACCAAAAACAGACTTTGGGGTCAGGGCTTGGCACCCCATCAGACTTGACCAGAAAATACTCCTAAAGGCCAACAAACAGTCCTTGAATTAACCATAGGCTTTCCTTTGTTGTTGTTTTGTCATTGGATATTTTATTGTTGTTGTTTGTTTTTTTGTTACTTTGTTTTGCTTTGTCTTGTTTTTGTGCATGTTATTATCTCCACATGTGTGTCTAAATAAGATAGGCAGGATGAACAATCTGGTGGAGAAAACAATGGGACTGACAGTTCTGGGGGGACATGGAAGACGTGGAGGTGGGGGGAAAGGTATTGGGGTTAACAAATCCAGGGCAAAGGGAACAACAAAGTGATCCAAATTGGTGGTGAGGAGGGTGTCGGAAGCCTGGTAAGGCATGATTAAGGGTAATGTGGCTGAGAGGAATTACTGAAACCCAAATGAAGGCTGAGCATGATAGTGGGACAGGAGGAAAGTTAAAGAAAATAGAGGAAAGAGCTAGGAGGCAAAGGGCACTTCTAGAGGTCTAAATAAAGGCACATGCATATGTAAATATATTTTTATATGAGGATAGGAAATTACATCTATGTGCATATATTTATAGGTTTAGTATTAAGGTAGCAGATGGACATTGGGGCCTACACTCAAGTACTTCCTCACTGCAAGAATACTATGTTCTGTTAAACTGGCATTCCGTGATGTTCACCTTCTTGATATGATCACTGAAGACAAAGCAGGTGAATAAAAAAATGTGGTGAAGAAAGCTGATGGAGCACGGCTATAAAAACATATAGCATCCAGGGTCTTAAAGACTTGGAGGTAAACAATCAGCCATCAAGATCAGAAGCAACAAAGCCCACATGTAAGAAGCACCTCAGCCTGTATGATCATGAAGTGCCAAAGGGATCAGGTATCACATATCAAAGAACAAAAAAATCATACCACTGGGTGCTTACCTTCCCAGTATGATCACTGAAGACAAATGGGTGCATAAGCAAAAGTGGTGAAGAAAGATGATGGTGTCCATTTATCACAAGACACAGAATCTAGGCTCTTAAAGGCTTGAAATTAAACAAGCTGCCATCTAGCTCAAAAGCAACAAAGCCCACATACAAGAAGCACACAAGCCTGTGTTATCACTAGGTGTCGAAGGGATCAGTTATCAGGCATCATCGGAACAAAAAAATCATATTATTATGAATGAGGGGGAGAGCGGAGTGGAAACCCAAAACCTATCTGTAGGCAATTGAACATCCCCTTATGGAAGGGTCACAGGGAGGAGATGAGCCAGTCAGGGTGCAGTGTAGTAACGATGAAACATACAACTTTCCTCTAGTTCCTAAAAGCTTCCTTCCCCTACTCCCCTACCCCCACTATCATGATTCCAATTCTACCTTACAAATCTGGCTAGACCAGAGGATATACACTGGTACAGATAGGAATTACAAATACAGGGAATCCAGGACAGTTAATCCCTTCAGGACCAGTGTTGAGAGGTGATACTGGGAGGGTGGAGGGAAGGTGGGATGGAAAGGATTACAAGGATCTACATGTAACCTCCTCCCTGGTGACTAACAACCCTAACATAGGGAGATATCAGACAGTGTAAGATATGACTAAATAATTATAATTTACAAATTATTAAGGGTTCATGAGGGAGGGGGTAGCAGAGAGGGAGGGGAACAAAATGAGGAGCTGATACCAAGGGCTCAAGCAGAAAGCAAATGTCTTGAGAATGATGATGGCAACATATGTACAATGTGATTGAAACAATGGATAGATGTATGGGTTGCTATAAGAGTTGTATTAGCCCCCAATAAAATGACTAAAATAAATAAATTAAATGTAATTAGGAAAAAAAGAGTATTTTTAGCATGCGTAATAAAAACATTCAATTCAGAGGGATACTGTCATTAGATTTACACTTCAGATTTCATGATCTCTGTCATGAACTTATCTGAGACAATCATGATCATCACATTTAGAGATGAAGGTGACCTAGACTAATCGGCAGATACACATAGTCTGGGATTTAAGGTGGTCAGACAACCCCCAGCAGCAGATGGCATAAGATGGCACTTTGTTGAAAAGACCAGTATCAAGTGATGCCATTCCAGCCTATATGTGAAAAAAGAACCAAGCCTGCAATGTCTAAATGACACACACAAATATGACTGTGTTTAAGTATCTGGAAATTGATAAAATCTATGGCTCTTTCTGTCAAAGCAGTTACTTATTCCCCTCAACAGCATCTGGCTCAGAGAAGTCCAGGTGAATTTGATTTAAATTTGGTTAGTTGTGATATAATACAGTGGTTATAACCAAGCAGAAAACGAGTTAGGGAGACCAACTCTAACTCTAGACCATTTTTGAGACCTAGGATATGAAAAAGAGAAATGAAAAGGGAACCACTGTTGGAAATTAGCTTTAAAACGCTTGTTTTGAGTTGCTACTTCTTAATTGTCAATAATATGAACAATTTTCCATAAAGCTCAATCTGTGAGTTTGGGTAAGCAGCAATTAGAGTGCTGTGTCCAGAGCATAAATGGAGATACTGAATTTGGGGATGCTGACATTTCAGATGTACCAGCGTCACTTGGGTAAAGGGCATTTAAAACAGTTTCCACGGTCATTCTCCAAATGCTGAGGCCCTGTTGCCTGTGGGAAGTGCAGGCCTACATTAGAATCCAGAGTCTCTATTCAGTCTTCAGCAGGTGTCTTTCCATTGAAGATGTGACTTACTGCTTTGGGTCCTCATTCCTACTCTGCCCCTTCTGAGAGAGATGCTGGCCGCAGTACCCTCCTCCTATGAAGGCATGAAAGGGCTGGGGTCACACAGGGTGCTGAGGGAGATTCCAGCTGGAACACCTGCCTCCTATGCTGGCTACAAGGGCTGGGGGGGGGGGCAGGCTTAAAAGCTGGCACTGGCGACCGCACAGGGCACCCCAATGCTGAGATTGGAGAGATGGCTCTTGTGGGGATCCCAAAGCCGTGTCCTAGTCTCCCTAGGAGGAGGGAACAGTGGTCTTTTGAGCTGCAGGCACTGTGAACAGCACAGGCTCCACAGCAATGTGGGGCTAGCCTGAAAGGGCAGCAGTGGCTCCAACAGGACACAGAGGGCAATGGTGCCCACCTTCCACACTGGGAGGAGAGCGCCGCAGCAGGCAGGCTCAGAGTTCCCAGCTGCTGGCACTGCGAACCCCACAGTGCACAGGGGTGGACAAAGTCGGCTCTGCTGGGAACACAAAGTCATGTAGCTACCCTTCCTAATAGGCAGGAACTTTGGCCAGCACTATGAACAGTGTAGGGTCCGGGCTCAGAGGAACACGCCTTGGTGGGCAGGTTTAGCACTCCCAGGGTTTGGTACTGGATACCCCATGGTGCACCATGGCAGAAAGGGCTGGCTCTGGCACAGGGTCCGGGCTATGGTGGCAGCCCACTGTACTGGGAGGAATGCACTGAGGTGAGGCAGGCTTAGCGCTCCAGGACAGAGGCACAAGGCTCTGCAGTGCTGGGAGCCAGCCTGAAGTAGCTCCCCTGGAAAGGCAATGCAGTAAGCAGAAGTGAGATTGCCTCCAGCCATGAGCTCATACCTGCGGGAAGTGCTTCCCAAGCAGGGAGTGGAGAGACAGTTAAGTTGATGGATGGGCAAATGGGGTGCTGGTGGAGAGGTTTAAGGCAGCAATGGGGGTGAATCATCCACTGCGGAGGTTGTCCAGGCAGCCATTGGAAGAATGCAGGTGAATTAAGGGCCTTGGGTGAATGGAGGGAGGGACCCCAGCTCAAGGGCAAATCACTGCCACATGGAGAGAGGGAAACTGTGGGAAAGGCAAACTTCTCTCCTAGTGGGGTCCCATGAGTAGGCAACTGCTATAGGGGGTCCCACCACAGCTGCGTGTCTTGGCAGAGCAGCCAAGCGATTCTAGGTGTGGAGTCCAGTTCTGGGGGTGGAGTGAGGCTACAGCTGGTCTCTGCCACTGTGGAGGAGCCCTGATGACTTGAGATGTCCCAAGAATGGAATGCTGACTAACCGAGGCCCTGGCTCAGAACAAATGCATGGGTTGGGGGTACAGTTCTCTACCAGGGGGATCTTTCACTCACCTACTCTTTCCACTCGGCTACCTGGAAAACAAACCCACCTTTTTCAAAAGAGCCCTCAGAGTGTGTGGCTCACCTGGTCCGCCATCATCCCTCTCCTAATCATGTATATTTGAGAAGCAGAAATGAGGTGACGTTGACAGCATGAAAACAAAGAAAAGCATTAAACAAAGGCAACAGGTAACTGTGGAACCAGAAATGCTTTGTCACGTTGGTTCTTTCAATGTGTTGGCAATGCTCCAAAAGCAATTGGCAAGTAAATTCAACCTTAAGATTAAAAGGAGCAGTATCACATGTACCATAACTTGTAATACGAAAATCATATTTAAAAGGAAGTAGACACAAGACCGATATAACATTAATAATTTGATGGATTTTCGTTTTCTTTAATCCTTCATGAACATAGGTTTATTATGCCTACAAGTAACACATAATCAAGGGCAGGCATGCAGAATTGTCTTCTTAGTTAAATGAGACTTTTTCTAACAAATGTATCAAATGCAGTTTCTTCCATAACAGTGGAATGTGTGCAATGCTTTCTGGACACAGTGGGCCTGGATGACTGTTCTGCACTCTCCCGCGGCATTTCTCTTACTACTCTGAGAGAACGAAATAGGTCTTACCAACATTGCACCCATAACAGACAAAAAGAAAGCCTAGTGAACATTTTCCTGACACTGATTAAATACTTTGATTATCAAGATCTCTGAATTATTTGCAGGCATGAATTATTTTCAAAATAACTATTTCCCTGAAATGTTTAGTTAACACAGTACGGCCCTGTGACATAGATGGTACACATTGCGCCGCGGACTGCAACATCAGCAGTTTGATATCAATCCAGCTTAGCGGGAGAAAGAAGAGGCTTTAAATATCTTTTAATCATCAAGACTCTTCTTCTGGCACTATATTAGATAACACTCCATTATGATTCACATTTGTCAGTTTATATTCCGGAAGTGGGAAAAATCTTCATTACTGCTAATTTGCTGAGTTTTAAAGTTCCACAGATACCTGTTCACCAGGGGGTAATACTGGTAGTAATTGAAATACTTGTTGTGTAGACTGTAATATGTAAAAATTTGTGATCATGGGAAACCTACAATATAATTGTCCCAGAGAGAAAATTAACTGAATTGTCATATTTAACGAGGTATTCCTCCTATCCCTTTTCCTATTGACTGGACAACAACTGGGTATATTTGGTAAATAAGGAATTTATTTGGAATAATGAAGCTTTTCTTAGCAACTATAGCTAAGTTTGTGAAGGTCTCCACCATCACATCTCTGTAGAGTTGCTTCTGAGAATCATCCAGCAATGCTCATTCTTCTGGGGTAAAATCCACAGCCACATTCTCAACAGTCACTGAATCCTAAAGTAACCCACAGGATCTCCTTCATTTGAGGAATAAGCAGTCAAATATGTGTGAACAGAAAAATGAGGCATCTAATCCTGAGAAATTTTCTTTATATTGTGATTTGACACATGGTTATGGGTTCTATAATGTCTACCGTAGGGTTTACCCATTATTCTAGCCATATATATTCACTTCTCCAAAAGTTTCATCTCATCCCATAGACTTATCAATATGAAGAACCTTCAATATTTTAATGAAAACCTTACATTACCTTTAATTCCATTTTTTCATACTCACTGTGTAAAGTCTCAAGTTTTTAAAATAATAAGCTTATCACTGCTCACATGGACTTCTCAAATCCAGGCTACAACCTAACTTTAAGAGTTTATAATATTTCAGCAATTCTCCACTATAAACAACATATTCCATAACATCTCTCTCTTTCTGTTTCTCTCCATCTCTCTCTGTGGTATGTGGGTATATGAGAGATGGGTGGGGGTATATTTATGGAGAGGAGGTGAAACACCTTCCACAGTGATATCTCTCTCTATTTATATATATCTATATACATATATTTATATAAAATAAGTGAATGTTGAAATATTAACAATTAATAAATACTTCAAGACTGGTATCTTATGGGTTTGCCAGTTTTTTTGGGTTTTTTTTTTTGCTTCCCATTAACCACTTCATGAAATAGCATATGATTAACAACTGAAAGACTTCAATATATAATTCAAATGTGCTCTGAAGTATTCCAGATAAACATGTCTTGAGTAATTGCCTGAATACCAATGAATATGTTTAATCAAACACATGCAAATCTTGAAATGGTCTATGCTCTCAAATTTGGGAAACAAGTGTTTGTCCATAGACTGCTGGTTATCCATATTGTTGTGCATTCAAAAAAAGGAGATATTTAAATAGATGTGAAATTTTTCAAACAATATTTTATGATACACATGCAAAATTCTGCTGAAACTAATACAAAATAGAGCTGCAATACTCGATCAACAGAACTGCTTGGCACTCAAGTAAATGGAAAATAACTTCTGGAATTAGAACTTCTCATATTATGGGTGATATCAAATGGTTCCAGTAAAAGATTGGATTAAGAGAGTACCATAACAATATTCCCCTGTCTTCTTGTCTTTATGGTAATTGTTGCAGTAGGGAAAAAAGGAAGCTATTCAAACAGAAAAATGGGATGCTTCAAATTTTAAAATCATGAAATGTACAGTATATATTTAATATATTTTTGGGAAAAAATCATCTGAAACATTAAACATATGGATAGGAGAAAATCATTTTAAAAATCTGTGAAGTAGAAACTGATCTTTCTGGTTGAAAGTGAGGAGAATCTGAAGAAATAACTAATGAAGATCAAAGATTATAACATTGAGCATCACTATAACAACACACACAATTGAATTAATCAGCAACCCCAGCAGAGTTTGAGCATGATTTGAAATCAAGATTTATATATTACTGAATCCATCATCATTATCCTTGGAACCAGCTATCAAGAACTCAAAGCACCTATTAAATTGGGCAATCTTCTGCCAAGGGCCTACTTAAAGTGCAGAAAGCAAAGGTGCCATTTTAGGACTAAGGTGAGCTTGGCTCAATCCATGATATTTTCATCACCCCATATGCATGTTTTCAAATGGGCAATCAATCAGAAAAAATGTAAATTAATTCATGTGAATTTTATGATATTGGTGCAGAATGTTGAGTATACCACAGACAGCAAGAAGAATAAACAAACCTATCATGGACAATGGAGCAATGGTAGTACAGTGAGCTAACTGCTGGGTCAGTCCTTTGAAAGTATCAGTCATTTCACTGGAGGAAGTCAAAGTTTCTATGCCCATACATAGTTACAGTGCAAGAAACCTCCAGGGCAGTTCTGCCCACAATTTTAAAGCTACTCTGTTTTGGAATCACTTTTTTGGCAGTGAGTTTGTATTTTTTTATTTTGGTCTCTAGGAATAAGTGCAGGACAAATGCTATTAAAAATCAAAGATGATGAGGTATCATCCTCAATACATGGGACATGTTATGAATGGGATCCTCTGAAGAAAGAGACACAATTGTTTAATTTTTGAAAACAGTCAAGAAAAATAAAATCACCTTCAGTGGCTGTGTTTTTAATAATAGTCCAATAATGGTGTTAATTATGTAAGGCAAGGTAAAGACACTGCAAGCCTAGGCAGGATTTCATTCTGTTGTACAAAGGGGCATTACCAGTAAGGAATGTTTTTACAGGGCTTACAATCACCATACATAAATATAAAGAATAGGAATTCTGGCTTATTGACCAAATGGACACATTTCATTCAGACTCATTCTTTTGATGAGGCCATGAGAAGATATGTGCAACAGTGTAAGAGCCAAATCTACCATCTCTAAAAAATCTAAAGAAAATATTTCACTGACTGATGGAGAAAAGAAAACTATAGTGAAGAAGCAATGGTGACTTTAAATGTGCTAAGAAAGCATGTCCTTTGGTCGACCTGTATATCTAGACTTACTCAGGAAGTTTATCATCACTGTTATCCAGTGTTTGGAACCACATATGCATTTGATAGCAATAGACTGCATCATACAGCTCCATCCCTTGTCCCCCACCCATCACACTTTTGCCTTTGAATCTAACCTCGGGTTTCAGTGATTCTTATCTGACCTTACTCTGTATAATGAAAATAACCTAGGCTTCTGTAGTACTCACCATTTTGTAGTACAGCTCCTGGAAGAAAAATCAATGCACTCTCTAAATAGCAAGCAGAGACACTAGGAAATTTGGAGTCAGGTGAATGGATTTGGTTCACAGCCATCCAGAAGTTCAAATCCTTGTGATGCTTAAGTGTGCAAGACAGCAGTCCCACGTTTCTGGCTCCCTAGACTGGACTGTATTTTGTTATGTGTGGCCAATCTGCAACCTGAAACTGAAGAGGAGTGATCACTTAGGTATGTCAGTGTTGGCCTGAACTTCTTGCCCTAAGAGAGACCACCCTGAGCCACTGAGCTGAAGATTAGGATCCAAACAGAAGTATTTGTTGTAAAGACAGGGCCCACGCTATGCTAATAAAGTCCATTCTTCTCTTCATCAGGTCCCCTTCATTGACATTTCTGTAATAGAAGCAGGTATTTCCTAGTCTCAGAGGATTAATGGATTCCAGGTGTTCCCGAAAGGCAATTATGACCCTGGATTACTGTATAGCCTTGGGAGTTCAATGCTTAAGTTGAGTGTTGACCTAGGTTTTGAATGGTTGACTTTGAAGAGGAACCCTTCACACTTTAATTTGTTATCAAAATAGGTGAATTTTCAGGAAGAATCTGTTTTCAAGCCAAGTCAATATACTCATTGCTACAATATTCTTATGCTAGTTTTATTGCTATAAAAATATTTACACGACTTCCGGGAAGATGGTGACGGAGTGACACATACCAGAGGGACTCCACAGAATCCAGGCCAGGAGAGTTGCTCAGAGTGAAATTCAACACCACTGGATCGCAGGAGGTGCATCATAAAGATAAATAGGCACAGATCCACGGGGTTTGAGGGGCTGGGGGCTTTTGGCTTACCTCAGTGGAAGCCGGCTGGGCCTCGACCCTAGTCAAGCTGCCGATCTGCCCAAGCTGGGACCATTTGGAGCCTGTAGCAGGGCTTGGTCTCAGCACAGCCACAGTTTTCCGCTACCTGCCTCAGGGCAGGGACAGGACGCTTGCGGCTCCACTGGCAGGGATCGGGGTTCAACTACATTGATGCTTCTGTTTGCTTGTCTGCTCTATATTCCCACACAGCCTTGGAGGGCTGTGCAGGGGCCTTTTCAAGGCACAGCCGCAGCTGCGCCGCGTGGTCTGAGCAGGGACTAAACCCAAACCCCCACAGCTCCATAGGCAGGGATTAAGCTTCAGCTACACTGTGGTGTCTGTTAACATCTCTGCTTTCTGTCCCCCCACTTCTCTGGGGGCTGCTCAGCAGTTTTCTTGCGACCCTTCTTGGGGCTCAGCTGCAGACTACCGCTGGGGCTTGGGGCAGGGAGTAAGCCCTTTAAGATCCACAGGCAGGGAATGGGACTCAGCTACATAGTTTCTTTTGCTTATCTCGCTTCCCTGTACCCTTGCACAGTCTAGTATCACTTTTTGATTTTTCTCCCCCCCCCCCTTGTTCCTGCCCTGCTCTCTCACACTCCATTGCGGACTTACGGGGCACTCCCATTGCCCTAGGGCATTTCCGCCTGGGTCACACCCAGCTAGGTGAGCTCCACCCTGCATAGATATCCCAAGGCTAGGGTAAGTCCTGCTTGCTCTCCACGGGATACTCCTCAGACTTCTCACCAGGTAGTTCCTGCCTGTGTACCTGGGGACATAAGGCAGCTCAGGCAACACTTATCAATATTCAAACCAATAGCGGGAACTTCAGCCCAGCCTCTGCATCACTGGGGCAGGCACTCGACCTGACATCTGGGGCACTCCCCTGATAGGGAAGCCACAGGAAGATAAAGTGGTAGGTTAATCCCGTAGCAAAAACAGCTGTAGGTTAATCCCATAGCAAAATCAGCTGTAGGCAAATCGAAGAAGCATTCCTATAAGTCTTCCAGAGAGAGACTAGAAAATGGCACCTGGTCCCTCAAAAACAACTCAACGCAAACAGCCATCACCCACAACGACCTCAATGAAAAAACAGGAGAAACAAAAGACCAACGCAGAAGATGTCCTGAACATAGCAACCTACATAGAAGAAGCAGACATTGGGATGCCATACAAAGACACTCTCAGAATGCTGCTTGGAGCCATGCAGGATATGAAGGAAATAATACAGAAAAAGGATGAACGGATAGAGGAGATAAAAGACATACAACAAAGGGAAATACAGGAGCTTAAGGAGCAGATAACGAAAAACAATAGCAGAATCGTGTTCCTTGAGAATCGATTGGAGGAATCAGCGAACCGCATCAGTGTTGTGGAGGACAGCCAAGCAGACTGTAATAAACGTGAACAAAAATCTAATAAGAGCATCAGAGAAGCCGAAGAAAACCTAAGAGCTATGTCTGATGCTATGAAGCGGAACAACATTAGAATAATTGGCCTACCGGAGGAAGACACAACAAAGAAGTCATCTGAAACAATAGCGAGAGAATTCTTGGAGGAAAACTTCCCCAGCCTAATGAATGAAAACCAAGCAACCATCCAGGAGGCTGAAAGAACACCAGCACGATGGGACCCCAAGAAGAAATCACCAAGGCACATAATAGTTAAACTATCCAACTTTGGGGAAAAGGAGAAAATCATGAGAGCAGCTAGGGAAAAGCAAGCAATCACATATAAAGGTTCCCACATAAGGATATGTTCAGACCTATCAGCAGAAACTATGAAAAAAAGGAGAGAGTGGAGTAACATATTCCAAAAATTGAAAGAAAACAACGCAAATCCAAGAATATTCTACCCAGCCAAATTATCGATCAAGATCTATGGAGAAGTAAAAGTCTTCCCAGACAAGGAAAAACTCAAAAAATACGTTACAACAAACGCAGCCTTACAAAAGATCCTCGCCGACTCGGTATGGGCAGAAGAACAACACTCACCAAGCACAAATAAGAGACCAACACATAGAACAACCTCACCCAGAGCACAACAAAGAGAAAACAGACCCCAAGATAGCAATGGCTTAAAGATGGAAAGAAGTCAAGAATGATACACACACACTAATGAGAAAGGAAAGTAGGAAAACTCCCAACACAAAAGGTATAAAATGGCATCACAGAGTCCGCACATTGAGATAATAACCCTGAATATCAATGGCCTGAACTCAGGCATTAAAAGACTGGGACTAGCATAATGGCTTAGAAAACACAACCCATCAATTTGCTGCCTACAGGAGACACATTTCAAGGCTACAGACAAAAATAGGCTGAGAATCAAAGGCTGGAGAAGGACATACCAAGCAAACAGCAATACAAAAAAAGCAGGGGTTGCAATCCTTATCTCGGATAAAATTGACCTCAAAGTGCAAACCATAAAAAGAGATAAGGAGGGACACTATATAATGCTCAAGGGAATGATAGACAATGAACCACTAAGCATTGTAAACATATATTCCCCGAACGAGAGACCAGCTCAATACGTCAACCAAACATTCCAAAAGATTAAGAAAGAAATCACAGACTCAACAATTATACTGGGCGACTTCAACTCACCACTCACTGAGAAAGATAGATCACAGGGAAAGAAACTCAACAAGGAGACTAGAGAACTAAACTCCACAATTAGACAATTTGACCTAATAGATATTTACAGAGCTTTTCATTCAAATAAAAAAAATTTCACATTCTTTTCAAGTCTATTCGAAGATAGACCACATGCTGGGGCATAAGGCAAATCTACATAAATTTAAGCACATTGAAATAATACAGACCTCTCTCTCTGACCACCGTGCCATAAGACTGGAAATCAGCAAAAGGAAGACAAAGAAAATAAGAGCAAATAATTGGAGGATGAATAACACTCTACTGCAAAAGGAGAGCATACTGGTGCAGATCAGAGACGAAATCAGGAAATTTCTAGAAACCAACGAAAATGAGCACACGACATACCAAAACTTATGGGACACAGCAAAGGCAGTCATCAGAGGAAGGTTCATAGCAATACAAGCACACCTAAGAAAAGAAGAGAGACTCATGACAGATACACTGATGCGAAATTTACAAAAACTAGAGCTGAGTCAGCAGGACAACCCTACTAATAGCAAAAGAAAAGAAATTATAAAAATCAGGGCTGAGATTCAGGAGAGGGAAAATAAAAAAAACTATGGAAAAAATTAATATTGCTAAAAGTTGGTTCTTTGAAAGGATAAACAGGATCGATAGACCATTGGCAAACCTAACCAAAGAAAGGAGGGAACAAATCTCAATAGCAAGAATAAGGGATGAAAGAGGGGTCATTACAACAGACCCTAATGAAATCAAAAGGATAGTTACACAATACTATGAAGGAGTGTACTCCAATGCATTCAACAATTTGGAAGACATGGACAAATTCCTGGAAAAACAATCCCTCCCTAGACTATCCTCGGTGGACATCAAGAATCTCAACAGAACCATAGCAATAGAAGAAATAGAAAAGGTTATCAAGGGATTACCAACAAAAAAATCCCCTGGACCAGATGAATACACTGGAGAATTATATCAAGCATTCAGGGAAGAACTAATACCAATCCTACACAAACTTTTCCAGAACATAGAAAAAGACGGCAAACTCCCAAACTCCTTCTATGAAGCTAGTATAACTCTGATACCCAAACCGGGCAAGAATCCCACAAGAATCGAGAACTACAGAGCGATATCCCTAATGAACATTGTTGCAAAATTCCTTAACAAAATACTAGCCAACAGAATACAAAAGTATATAAAACAAATAATTCACCATGACCAAGTGGGATTCATACCAGGGATGCAGGGATGGTTCAACATACGAAAGACCATTAGTATTATTCGTCACATTGACATGAAAAAGTATAAGAATCACATGATTATATCAATAGACGCAGAAAAAGCATTCGACAACATCCAACACCAATTCCTGTTTAAGACACTAGCGAAGATAGGAATGGAAGGAAAGTTCCTCAAGACAATACAAGCTATATATGAAAAACCAACAGCCAAAGTCATAGTCAATGGAGAAAAGACTAACACAATCCCACTGAAAAAGGGGACCAGACAAGGATGCCTTGTCTCCATCCTATTTAATATTGTGCTGGAGGTTTTAGCTAACAGCATAAGGCAAAGTAGTGACATCAAAGGTATTCGTCTGGGGAAGGAAGAGGTGAAACTATCGTTATTTGCAGATGATATGATTTTATATATGGAAATTCCCAAAAGTTCCACAAGGGGAGTACTAGAAGCAATAGAGGAGTTTGGCAGAGTGGCAGGATACAAGATCAACAAACAGAAGTCCATCGGACTGTTATACACATCAGATAAGACCAGAAGAAGAGATCAAGAAGGTGGTACCCTTCACAATAGCCAAACACAAATTGAAATATCTAGGGATACACCTGACTGACAAAAAAAAAAGATCTATATAGGGAAAACTATGGACACTATTACAAGAAACTAAGAGTGACCTCAACAAATGGAAGAATATTCCATGCTCTTGGATTGGGAGACTTAATATAGTTAAGAAGTCAGTTCTGCCAAAAGCACTATATAAGTTTAATGCTATCCCGATACAATTACCATCATCTTTCTTCAAAGAAATGGAAAAACTCATTACCAACTTCATATGGAGAGGGAAGAAGCCCAGAAGTAGCAGAGAACTCCTCAAGAACAAGGACACCATGGGAGGGCTTGCTTTACCTGACTTTGGCACATACTATGCAGCCACAGTTCTCAAAACTGCATGGTATTGGTACAATGACAGATACTCAGACCAATGGAAGAGAACTGAAAATCCAGAAATAAAAGCATCAGCATACACACAGCTGATCTTTGACAAGGGCCCCAAAAAGATCAAATGGGAAGCAGATGCCCTCTTTAACAAGTGGTGCTGAAAAAAATGGATATCAACATGCAGAAAAATGAAGCAAGACCCTTATCTCACTCCATGCACAAGAATAAACTCAAGGTGGATCACAGACCTTGAAGTTAAACCCCAAACTATTAGGGCCATCAATGAGGGATTTGGGACCAACTTGAGAACGTTGGCGCAGGGAATACACAGGCTATCAGAAATAGGGAAGGACACAAACACAGAGGAGGCACAAATTGACAAATGGGATATACTGAAGATAAAACACTTGTGTACATCCAAAGAATTCACCAAGAGAGTAATAAGAGAGTCCACAGACTGGGAAAACATCTTTAGCAATGACACATCAGACAAAGGCCTTATTACTAAAATTTATAATATTCTGCTAGATTCCAAAAAGAAAAAAACCAATAGCCCACTTGAAAGGTGGGCAAAGGACTTGAACCGAAATTTTACAGGGACAGAAATCTGAATGGCCAACAAACATATGAGAAAATGTTCCCGATCTTTAGCCATAAGAGAAATGCAAATTAAAACAACAATGAGGTACCACCTGACACCCTCAAAGGTAGCCCAATTCAAAAAATCAGAAAGCAACAAGTGTTGGAGGGGCTGTGGGGAGACAGGAACTCTCATCCACTGCTGGTGGGACTGTAAGTATGTACAGCCACTATGGAAATCAATGTGGCGATACCTAAAACAGATGGAAATAGAGTTACCATATGACCCAGCAATCCCCCTACTGGGCATATACCCAGAAGAGGCAAGAAACAAACCAAGACCAGACATCTGTGCTCCAATGTTCATTGCAGCACAGTTCACAATTGCAAGGAGTTGGAAGCAACCCAAATTTCCATCAACTGATGATTGGATTAAAAAACTGTGGTATATACTTACAATTGAGTACTACGCATCACTAAAAAGCAGTAATGAACGTATGAGGCATATAGTGGCATGGGAAGAACTGGAGGAAATCATGCTAAGCAAGGTAAGTCAGGCACAAAAGCACAAGTACAACATGAGCCCGCTGAGGTGAGAATTAAAATTTTTTTAAAAAAGCAAAATGGCATAGGGGAAAAAACTATTGTATACAAACATTTTAGGGGTGAAGACTGTGTAGTATGGAAGGGACCAGACCAAAACCAGGGATGTACATTGTAGACAATGGTGGAGGAAGGGGGGAGAGGAAAACAAAAGGATGAATATAAGGAAGAAAAGGGGAGCAGGGGCATGGGCATTAATCCACCCAAGGGGAGGGTATTGTTTATATCTCCACAGGGAAAGTGGGACCAGACTTCAACCCAGTGCCACAAGGTGTGAATGCAATATCCCGGCGTGGAGTAGGGAACCAGTGGAGAGGTCTGGGAGGCTGGCCTCAGCACCATAAATTTAGTGGATTCCTGCCCCTCCCCCCAAAATAATTTGCTCCAAAGGATGACATTGACTCTGCAGCTCCGGGAGACGAACATATCTGATCAGAGCACACGGGAGCAGATGAAGGGGCAGGAGGAGAGAGTGGAGCACAACCTGGCCCACCAGGCCATGAGGATGATGTTCCTGAGTAGAGCAGCCAGTCCATAGAGAGAACAACATGGCTGGCCCCACTATGAGAAATGATGCCCCTCATTGGCTAAGGGCGATACAGGGGACTGTACCGGAGACACAGTGTGGGAATTGCACCTGACCTGATCCGACCACACCGTGGCAAATCAATGGGGGAGTGCAGCAGAACAGCAAGGGAATGGAGTGGCAAGGTCCCCAGGGAATGCTGAAAGTGGACTTTGGGGCCAGGGCGTGATGCCCCAACAGACTGGACTGGAAAACGCTCCTAAGGGCCAGCAAACAATCCCTGAACTAACTACAAGCTTTTCTCTTGTGAACTGTTTTGTTCTGTTTTTTGTCAGTGGTTTGTTTTTGTTGTCTGGTTGTATACTGTTGCTTTGTTTTCCTCAGTCTTGTTTTCGTGCATGTTAGTGTCTCCACAGGTCTGTCTGAATAGGACAGGCTGGATGAACTATCTGGAGGAAAAACAACAGGACCGACAGTTCCGGGGGGACTTGTGGTGGGGGGGTTAGGGGGGGTAAGGAAGTGGTGTTAACAAACACAGGGACAAGGGAAAAACATGGGACCCCAAATGGTAGAGAGGGGGGAGTGGCAGGTCTGGTGGGGAATGATCAAGGGTAAGGTTGCTTAGAGAAGAGGTATACTCTAGCCCAGGTGGCGACGAAGCATGGTAGTAGGGCAGTAGGAAAGTCAAGGGAGATGGAGGAAAGAGCTAGGAGTCAAAGGGCATTTATGGAGGTCTAGACAAAGACATGTACATGCAAATATTTATATAGGAGGATGGGGAAATAGATCTATGTGTCTATATTTATAGATTAAGTATTAAGGTGGCGGAAGGACCTTGAGCCTCTACTCAAACACTCCCTCAATGCATGATTACTTTCTTTAATTAAATTGGAACTCTATGATGCTCACTCTCCCGACACAACTGCTGGAGCCAAAGTGGGTGAACAAGTAAATGTGGTGAAGAAAGCTGATGGTGCCCGACTATCAAAAGAGATAGTGACTGGGGTCTTAAAGGCTTGAAGATAAACAAGCGGCCATCTAGCTCAGAAGCAACAAAGTCCACATGGAAGAACATACCAGCCTGTGTGATCGAGTGGTCCCGAAGGGATCAGTTACCAGGCATCAAAGAACAAAAAATCATATCATTGACTGCACACCTTCATGATAGGATCGCTGAAGACAAATGGGTGCATAAGCAAATGTGGTAAAGAAAGCTGATGGTGCCCGGTTATCAAAAGAGATAGTGACTGGGGTCTTAAAGGCTTGAAGGTGAACAAGCGGCCATACCGTATTCAATGAAGGGGGAAGTGCAGAGTGGAGACCCAAGGCCCAAGTGTCGGCCACTGGAGATCCCCTTATGGAGGGGTTTAGGAGAGGAGATGGGTTAATTAGGGTGCGCGGTAGTATCGATGAAGAACACAGCTTTCCCCCAGATCCTGGATGCTTCCTCCCCCCAACTACCATGATCTGATTTCTACCTTGCAGGGCTGGATAGGGCAGAGGCTGTACACTGGTACATATGAGGGCTGGAGAAACAGGGAATTCAGGGTGGATGATACCTTCAGGACCAAGGGTGTGAGCGGCGATGCTGGGAGAGTGGAGGGTGAGTGGGTTGGAAAGGGCGAACTGATTACAAGGATCCACATGTGACCTCTTCCCTGGGAGAGGGACAGCAGAGAAGGGGGGAGGGGAGACTCTGGATAGGGCAAGATATGATAAAATAACGATGCATAAATTACCAAGGGCACATGAGGGATGGGGTAGAGGGGAGGGAGGGGGAAAAGAGAACGTGATGCAAAGGGCTTAAGTGGAGAGCAAATGCTTTGAGAATGATTGGGGCAGGGAATGTATGGATGTGCTTTATACAATTGATGTGTGTATATGTATGGATTGTGATAAGAGTTGTATGAGTCCCAAATAAAATGTAAAAAAAAGAAAAGAATTATTTCAATAAAAAAAACAAAAACAGAAAAACATTTACAATGTACTTTAAAAATTTACAGAATTATGAGGTATGACCAATGCTTTCAGTGCTACTATCTGTGTACCTTTCTACCAACAATTTCTTCCCCTTTACATTTCATTTTAGTAATCCCTTTTCCTGATTATCGGACTAACACCCACATCTCACCCATAGTTTTGGACTTCTAGGGAGAGATAGAAAGGTAGTATCTTGGAATGCACTTGTGAAACTTTCTCCACCAGGAGCCTGGAAGGGTAGGATCACAAAACGAATGTGACGGGAAGAGGCTGTGAGAAAGTAGGGAGACATTAGCCTGAAGTGGCTAGTTGGATATGCTGGTGTGATGTCATTGACATTGCGCTTTTCAACCCCTAGTGAGTTTCTTAGTCAGGAAGTTGTGAAGTGGCAGTTATTTGACAGGGGTGTATGTTTGTGCCCCTATAAAACTAGTATGTAAGTCAAGCTAGTAGAAAAATACACTATTTATTTTTGACTCTGTCATGCCCATTCACCATAAACATCTGGAATATAGGACTCACCATTCCCCTAGGTCTTAAGTCCATGTTTCAATCGCAGAGCTCTGAAGCAGGCTGGGTAAAGAATAAAGTTGGACCTATTTGATCAACATTCTTTCTTTTTTTTAAAAAAAATCACTTTATTAGGGGCTCTTTCAACTCTTATCACAATCCGTACATCCATCCATTGTGCAAAGCACATTTGTACATCCATTGCCCTCATCATTCTCAAAAAATTTGCTCTCCACCAAAGCCCCTGACATCAGGTCCTCATTTTCCCCTCCCTCACCACTACCCACTCCCTCATAAACCATTGATAATTTATAAATTATTATTTTGTCATATCTTCCTCTGTCCCACGTCTCCCTTCATACCCTTTTCTGTTGTCTGTCCCTGAGGTAGGAAGTCACATGTAGATACTTGAAATTGCTTCCCCCTTTCCAACTCACCCTCCCCGTGACCTCCCAATATTGCCAATCACACCATTGGCCATGAGAGGATCATCCACCCTGGATTACCTGTGTTTCCAGTTCCCACCTCTACCAGTGTACATCCCCTGGTCTAGCTAGACCTGCAAGCCTTTTTGTAGGCCACTGGACATCCCCTTACAAAAGGGTCTTGGGGAGGAGACGAACCAGTCAGGGTCCGATGTAGCAACGATGAAAAAAACAATGTTCCTCTCGTTCCTAAATGCTTCCTCCTCCCGACCCCAGTCATTATCTGAATCCTTCCTTGATAAACATTCTTAATCTAAGCTTGAGTAATTTTAACTCCTTCCAGAAAAGGTTAGTTTATGAACACTGCCCCCCCCCCCAAAAAAAGAAAACCACTCTGAATGGTGAAAGTAACAGTCAAGAGATCAACAGCTGCATTGCATTGGATGTATCAGGGGATCAACACCTTTTTACAGTGCTGGAAAGATATTACCTTGAGAAAGAAAGCTAATGGTACCTTGTTATCAAAAGATATAGCATCTGGGGTCTTAAAAGCTTGAAGATAAACAAGTGGCCATCTAGCTGAGATGTATCAGCCCACATGGAAGAAGTACACTAGCCAGTCTGAATAAGAGGTGCAAAAGAGACCAGTTATCAGACATCAAAGAACTAAAAATCCTATCAGTGGGTTCACACCTTCCTGATATGATCAATGAAGACAAACGTGTGCATAAGCAAATGTGGTGAAGAAAGCTGATCTTGCCCGGCTATCAAAAGATATAGCATCTGGGGTCTTAAAGGCTCGAAGATAGACAAGTGGCCATCTAGTTCAGAAGCAACAAAGCCCACATGGAAGAAACATATCAGCCTGTGTGACCAGGAGCTGTCGAAGGGATCAGGTATCACGCATCAAGAAACAAAAAATCATATCATTGTTAATGTGGGTGAGTGCAGAGGGGACGCTCAAAGCCCATCGGTAGCCAACTGGACACCCTCTTACTGAAGGATTGTGGGGAGGAGATGAGCCAGTCAGGGTGCAGGGTAGCAACGATGAAACATATAACTTTCCTCTAGTTCTTAAATGCTTCTCCCCCCTCACTATCATGATCTACCTTACAAATCTGGAGAGGCCAATTCTACCTTACAAATCTGGCTAGACCAAAGGATGTACATTGATACAAATAGCAACTGGAAACACAGGAAATCCAGGACAAATGACTCCTTCAGGACCAGTGGTGAGAGTAGCAATGCCTGGAGGGTGGAGGGAATGTGAGGTAGAAAGGGGCAACTGATTACAAGAATCTACGTATAGCCTCCTCCCTGGGTGATAGACAGCAAAGAAGAGGGCAGTGGGATACATCAGACAGTCCCTGTGAATGCTTGGCCAACACATGCCACTTATCCCTGTGGGAGTTTTTCTGACACCTCCTTCTAAAAAGTCAAAAGGTCAGAAGAATCATGAGGCTCCACTTTTATGGTCTGTATTCGTACTGAAAATCAAGATCAAGCTAGCTTTTTCCCTGACTCTCCACAAGAGTTTCTATCCTCCCTGAGCTCACCTTAGGACACCTGCGGTAACTTTTCCAGGTGTACCGTCCCAGTCAAACAACCCAGCTGACCCCGCTAAGTCCCTGCCCCATGGAGGGGCCCCAAAAGGATGCAGCTATGGCTCAGTGGAAGCACAGCAAGAAATGTCAGCGGAGGAAGGAGGCCTACTCTGTGTATGTGAACAAGGTGCTCAAGGAAGTCCACGTGGACTCCAGCACCAAGGGTCATGGGCATTGTGAACTTGTTGAACAATGACACCTTCGTGTACATCACCCACATCATCTAAACTCCATATTCCATACTACTCGACCACCACCGCCTGGGACATTCAGACGGCTGTGCATCTGCAACTACTGGAACAGCTGGACAAGCGCGCCATGGCCGAGGGCACCAAGGCCATTGCCCACTACACTAGCTCCAAGTAAATTGTCCTTCAGCCTCACAACGTTCAAAACCCACTGGCCCGTTTCAGGGTCACTTCCGTTTGCATCTCAGAGAAAGAAGTCAAACACGTTGGCACTACCTAGTGTTTGGTTTGCATGTTTCGCTTTGGTTTTTGACTCATGCATAGTTTATTTAGTTCATTAGTTTTCATGATGGAGACCTTCTTTTTTTTAATACCTTTTGGGGCACTTACTGGACATATCCCACAATTCAAACATCTCAAGAAGAATTGTACAATTCGAACAACAATCCATTGAACATTGTCTTTTTCCCCATGATGATTAAATCACCTTTAAATGACTTCTGTTGTCACCATTAGTTCTAGTGCTCAGTTCCCTCCTTCCTTCATTGTTTGCTCCCCAAATCGCCTCCCCTTCCCCAACTCAGACACCACCCACCCCCACCCCAACTGGACATCCCCTACAAACCCTCCTATCATTTCTTATCTGTAGTCATCCACTCCTGTGTTTCATAAACTGAGAAACCATAACAAACTGAAACAAATTTTAGTGGAAAGGAAAAAAACAGTAAAATATAGATAAAAATATAAACATGGAATAAGAAAAAAGGCCACTATCAATATTTTAAAGCCAGCGAAGACGTTTCTGTCACAGACCAGCAAGAGATCTTGCCCGTAGAACAGACTCTGGTCGGATCCAGAGGGAGGTCAGCAGAACAAGACCCCGGGGCTCACCTTTGAGCTGAGGAGGAGCAAGGAGTCTAGGGGAGGAGGCGTCCCTGTGTGGAAAGAAACAAGGGAGGGGTTCTTAGGAGACCCACAAAGAGAGAATCAGGGAACCCTGAAGCCCAAAACCCCAGGTGGGATCCCTTTTCTCCAACAGGGACTCCCACCATTGACCACAACCAACCTGAAAGCGGGGAAATAGGACCGGTCTCAGGGACACCGGCCCACCTCTCACCAAGAGAAGTGCTGGCAGGGTTCCTAGGGGAGAGAAAGGGCGCTTGCACCCTAGTCAGCTGGACTAAAATGGCCACTGCCCACATACATTTCCCGGAGCCCAGTGCCTCCCACCTGGGAGGGTCACTAAAGGGGTGCTCAGGCTATGGGCCCTTCTCTGGCACAGCGAGCAGAGAACGGACAGCGGCTTTCTTGCTCTGAGATATAGTTCCAGCTAAGACACCTCCACTTCTGACCCTTTCTGAGTGTGACCTGGGGTGGGAGGAGCTGACGGGGACAGGGAGGAGTAGGATCTCTGCCATCACTTCCTCTCAAGGAAACTCTTCCCTGCCCATTTCTGCTGAGGCAGCAACACAGGTGCCTGGTGATGGGGTGGGTGTGGCCTGGCTGGCCTGGGATGGGGCTGAGGGAGGGGCCAAGGAGAGGTGGTCCTCACCAGAGTGCCCACAGCTGTGGCTGAGACTGCAGCTGCAAAGACTCATATAACAAAGGCCAAGGCAGCAGTACTTTCCCTCATAGCAGACACAGTGCATGGGTGACGTGGGTGAAATAAAATCATGTACGTTGGGTGTGTAAGCCTGTGATCAGATTCCCTGGATGTGCATCCTCCTAACTACATGGAAACACCCAACAATCCAATCCTGAAAGGTGTTAATGGGGGTGAAGCAATAACTAAGGCCCTTGCTAAACCTTGTGGTAACGAATTATTCTGCGACCTAAAGCACTGTAGTGTGTGACTGATTTTTAGGAAAAGAGAAGTACCTAGCATGCACATCTAGGTAAGTTATATGTCAGTTTAACAAAATTTAAAAAATAAAAATTAAGCAGGAGCACTGAAAAGGGTATGGAAGAACGTAGAATAGAGAATGGTTGTTAAACTTGCCTGTCCTTAGAGTTGGAATTTGTACTATCTCCTTGTTTGATTTCATCATGAAGCTTTGGGGACAGTTAAACATGAGAGTTATGTTCTTCTATGGTGCTTATTATGATTCATGCACTCCGCTAATTTAATTTAAAATCCCTTGTGTTTCAATCGGTCCAAGAGGTCAAGTCTATGGACCGTGGGGAAGGCTTTTCCAAGTTGAGTTATTTTAAATTTAAATTTGTTTCCTGCAAGGAACTCTTGGCTGCCAGGACTCTCAGAACAAGTGTTTATGGGAAAGATCAAAGTGAAGTATTTCCCGACTAACTTGTATCCATAAGGATTGTGCTTCTTTTATGCCTGATATACTGGAATTTCTTTATGAAAGTTCAAGTCATATTCCAGAGTTGCTGGCTGAAAATGGAGATAGGAGAATTGTAACACTGTGTTACATTTCCCAATATGGTCAGATAGTTCCACAGAATGTACAGAAAACTGTCACCTGACTTTATCAGGAATCCACAAACGTCACTTATCAGCCAATATTTTCTGAATAAAACTGATTTATGTTTCAAGTTCTGATGGAGACATCTTATCAATAGATCTTGGGAAGCAGTCTAGATTTTCCAACTAAAGGGCGACTTCTCTGGAAATACCTGTTGTGTTAGACTGGGTTGACTAGAGAAACAAATCCAGGGTCATTCAAATATGTGTAAGAAAGAGATTTACAGCAATGACTAATAGGTAACAAGAAAACGTTACACCACAATCCAGATCAACCATATAAGTCTGATATTAGCCCTTATGTCTGATACTGGTCCATAATTTCCTCTTCAGATTCACACAGCACATGCAATGATGAGGAATGCAGGAGGACCATAGGCCTGTGAGTGAAAAATCTTGTGTATCAAATTGTGGTAGAAGCATTTAGGGCTGGTGTGGGTTTCCATGTGGCTCTTCCAGCTCTCCAAGTTACTCAATAGCAGGAAGGTGAAGCAGAAAGAGAGGGTAGCCCAGCTCCAGGGAAAAAGAGTGGAAGTTTGCAGATTCTACATGAGAAGGTTATGCCCCCAGGAGGCATCATCAGGTTGTGACCTTACTAACAGGCTAACCTCCACCCCTAGACTTATTTACCAAGTTGAAATGAAACTATGTAGCTACCACACCTGCTTTCATGTGAGTTTTCTGTTTCCATGGATAAATCTTTAATTTCCCTTTCCCCTACCCCCGCCATAAAAACCTTATTGTCATTGAGTTAATGCAGACTCAGATAGATACTATAGGACAGGGTAGAACTTCCCTGGTGAGTTTCCAAGAATGAAAATCTTTGCTGGAGTAGAACGCTCATTCGTTCTCCTGGGGTGTTATAGGTGATTCCTAAGTGCTAGTCTTAAGTTAGCAGACCAACTTATACCCTCTTCTCAAACAGGGGTTTGTTCATTCATTGTAGATCCACCCCACCCACTATAGCATGCAATGAGAATCCAAAACTTTCCATCGGTTATACAAGCTACTTCCCATTGGGTTGCTCACCTAAAGTTAGTGATTGATCAGCAGAAGGAGATGTGCCCAGCCACCGCTACCAAGTGCTCCAAAAGGATGCCATTAGAAAGTCCTGGAGAGAGTGTGAAAAAAATATGGACCCAAACTCAGACTCACAAAAGAGACCCTCAAGGAAATGGCCTTTGGTCACTCTCATGTCCGGAACTGAACTCACCCCCTACTAGGCTAACCCATCATGTAAGTAAGATCAAGGACAGGATTTAGCAGACAGGGAAGAAGGGAATCATGAAAGTATTGAACAAATATTGGCTGACTCGGTTTCTAATATTTACAAAAATTTTTTTTTCATGTAGCTCCATTATCAATATCGGTCTACAGTTTTTGGAAGTATCATTATCTGATACTAGTATCAGATTATTACTGGTCTCATAGAATGTGTTATTAAGTCTTCTCTCTCAACCATTGTTATGTTTTTACCCAATTAACTTGAGTTTAAATAAAATTGCAGTAAAATTGGCACGTTGTTAGAACAAAGTGTTCTTGTGTAGTTGAAATCCAAAGTCCATCCACTTCCTCAATGTATGGCCATACAAATATATGTACATAATCCAATACCTCTATTTTGTGAATTAATATATTCACACATGCACACCGATATGTTTATACCTCTATCCATAGCTTTGCTTCCTAGATCTTTTCTGTATTTCTTTTTTCATTCCCCCTGTCCTACCATCACACTCAACCCTTTTCTGTCTCTTAGTAATACCTCTCAGCTAAATTGCTATTGCTCTAACATCCCCAGGATGTCTAAGTCCTCCTCATTATTCATTTAATTCCATAGTAGTTCCCCTATCTATGGAATTGTTTGATCACCGCTACCTCTCTCCACTCCCTTCTCCCCCAAGGCCCTCCAGAACAATTGGTCCAGTTACTTCCCATGCCTCTATTGGCAGGCAAAACAACAAAAGCGTAGACAAAACAAAAAAGAAAATATTGATTTAAAAAGGGGTGGGGGGAAACTAGGCAAAAAAAACCCCTCAAACATGAAAGCATATATAATCCTAGGTCTGACCGCTGACCTTTATGACTATCTCCCCACCAGTCCTGGGGGTTTCCGGAAACTGCTCCTTCTAGTCTGAAGTCTATTTTTGCAGCTACTCAGGGGCATTATGGCTCGGCTTGGCTCCCATTGCAGACCTGCTCTGATCCCTTATTGGTTCACACCACTGTGGAGGGAGGTGAGGGTCAGACCAGGCTCATTACACACCATGTATCACCCGTATGGTTCTCTGGCAATGTACTCTCCAGCTAGGGGACATCATGTCTCAAGCTGATGTTGGCCTTAGTCTTCTCTGTGTTTCTGAGCAGAATTTTGCAAACAATGGTGATAAAAAATTTTACCATTCATTGTTAATCCCATTTATTTTAACATCTCCAAATAAGATACATATAATTAAAAAGACATATTTGAGCTAAAAATTCTTTTAAATTAATTAATTTGCTTTCATTGACAATTATGCCTTGCGACGATGGTGTAGTGCCCTCTTGGCATTCATAAATTAAAAATGTGAAAAAATTTAAGCAGTCCACACAGAAAGGAGAAAGAAAGAGAGTGAAAAAGAGAGACAGAGAGAGAGATAATATATAAAATTTAAGGGGTGGTTCTGGGTGAACAATGCACAATGAAGTTTGACGAGAGTTAATTTACTGATGAATAAACCTTGTTTGATAAATGAGATTAAGAGAAAAAAGTGTCATCAAATATTACATTTTATAAGGCAACAAACACACAAATCATGATGCTAAGCTCTGGGTTTTGGGTGAGCCCTTATTTTATATTAAATGTTATTCATGGTCTCTTAATTCACTTGGCTTTTGGATTCTCTGCGTACATTTGACGTTCTTATTTGCTAATATTTTCATGTGTGTGCCTGTGTGTCTATGTTTGAAAGGTGTTCCTATAGCTCCAAGTGTTCCCTAAGAACATCTCCTACAGCAACTTCACCCAATCCACCCCGGGTTTATTCTGCCTTCATCTGGAACAGTGGTTCTCAACCTGTGGGTCACAAACCCTTTAGGAGTCGAACGACCCTTTCACAGGGTTCACCTGATTGATAACAGTCGCAGAATGACAGTTATGAAGTAACAATGAAAATAATTTTATGTTTGGACTACAACACGATGAACTGTATGAAAGGGTTGTGGCCTTAAGGAAGGTTGAGAACCCCTGATTTTCTGCACTCACCAAAGGATGGATATTCCAATGAGAAAGGCTCCTGGAGTATAAATTTCACTGATTTAATAATGATGTTGGTGTAATTAAAGGTGATTACCCTTTAATCAGTCTCTCACGTTGCCTCCTTAATTTCCAGCTCCTGCTAAGGATCCAGGTGAGGCTGGACGCAGATAATTAAAGGTGCTGAAATTCAGGCGGATTTGGATTTCAGATCAGGCTGTGCTGTGTTGATCATCCTTGCTTGGATATTTTGTGCTTCCTGGAAGATAAGAGTACCTGGAACCTAGGCTCGGGGACCTATTACATGCCAGGTACCCTCAGCTAGTAGGTATGTAAGACAGGCTCAGGGAGGAACATAGCCTTTTGCCTCCGGAAGCCCCTGGGTTGAGCTCAAAGATATTCAGCCTGTGCTAACACGCTGACTCTGAAACCTCCACTAACGACTTCTTAGTTGCTGGTTTGTCCACATCCGGGTCTCACTTTCATTCCAGGGTATATTTAGATATCCACACACTCGGGGTGCCTGGTCAGGATTTAACCGATTAAGTCAGCGCGGGGTTGGCCACTGTTGTTATCACGAGTGACTCTTGTAGGACTTATTTCTCCAAGAGTGGAGAGCCCAGTGTGCGCTGAGAGGTCGTTCCTGGCACTGGACCCATAGGATGTCCATGGGAATAACATCTTTACACTTAAGGGTGAAGCTGCAGCTCCTACTTGAAGTATGTCTTGTGAGGTTAAGTGGTTGGTTTTCTGGAAACTCAAGTAGTTACAAACCCAAATATTTTAGGGTTAGAAGGGTGTGTTACATGTTCCTCAAAGCCGTTAATTCTGAGGGAAAAGTCCAATGTTGTGAAAAATGGAGATCACGGTTTCAAAAAATGGAGATCATGGTACTTTTAATTTGATACCACGTTCATCTCTTTTGACATGAGGGTCCCTGGGAAAGAGGGAATGGAGGGAGTCAAAGGTAGAATATCCATTATTTTATTTGTTTCATTAAACACGGATTCACTACATCTTTGAGGGAGAAACCAGGATACATTGTGACCTACCAATTAGTGAGCAAGTACAATTTCGCTCTTGGTCACCTTGGTTATTGGGTACCACATCCCTGCATATGTCTAATAGCAGAGAAGACTCCTTGAGTGTAGGACACAGTAGAGCAGATGACCACAAATGTTTTGGGCTAGCTCTTGGTCATATGCTTTTTGTCATATTTAAACATTTATATATTCCTTCATTTTGCCAAATTTCATGAACCATTTGTAAACGTTAACTGAAAACAGAGGATGTGTTGGTGTCTCCTAATTTTGCATGTCTACCTCTCGCAGTCTCTTACATATAGGTAAAATCTGGGAGAGGAGACAGGTCCACACACATAATTAGCAGTGTGAGTTATTTCGGTGTGTTAGGTTTGGTGCCTAGCTTAGGGTTTTAGTGTGCTAAAGACTGAGTCTGTACTTAACGATTGGAAGCCAGGTCCTGAGATTAATCAATGTTCCTGCTTCAAGAACAAGAATCAAGGGATAGAATTAGGAGTTAATTGTGATGATTTGAGTTTCAGGTGTTGGTGGACAGATTAAAGGTCATTATACTTAGAAAGTTTCTGCCTAACAGATTATGTTTTGAGTTGATTAGGAGCATATATGTTAAGTGATAATGATGTAGAAATAATGTTTAAGCATTGGAGTTTTCGGGGGTAGTTTCTGCACTTGAGATGTAGGGTCATAAGGTTAGGGTTAAGTTGATAGACTATAGTCCAGGTTGTGACTCTCATTCAAAGAATTGGAATAACTGCTTTAGGTTAGATTTAGTGTGTATGGTCATTGGATTTGTTAAGCACATGTTAACTTTGCTGTGACATCAGGTGATGCGCAGGGTGTTTGTAGTTCTGGAGGATGCATGACTTTTCAGCTAGTTATCAGTGTGCTGTAAGGATACTCAGCAGGTTAACGTATAAGGGTTAATGGTTTGGGAGATGGTGATTAGCAGTGAATGAGTAAGGATTGATGTACAAAGTTAATATGTGCTGAAATGTAGCCGAAAACATTTTTGAGTTTATCAACTATAGTACTTATGATATATTTAGAATCATTTATGCATAAAATCATCATTTTTCTAATTAGTTCATGGATCGTTTCTTGGCCTTTCGGAGTGTTTTCCAGTCCAGTCTGTTGGGGCACCACACAATGACTTCAAAGTCCAGCTTCAGCATTCCCTGGGGACCTTGCCACTCCATTCCCTTGCTGCCTGCTTCAAGCCCTCAGTGCTTTGCCTTGGTGTGGTGGGTTCAGATCGGGCGCAATTCCCACACTGTGTCTCTGGTGCTGACCCCATGGGCCATGTGGCCCTCTCTGTGGACTGACTGCTCTAATTGGGGTCATCGTCCTCAGGGCCTGGTGGGCCAGGATATGCTCCACTCTCTCCCACTCCCCCTTCATCTGGCCCTGTGTGCGCCTACAAGATATGTCCCTCTCCCAGAGCTGCAGACTCAACGCTGTTGCTTGACATAAATTCTTCTGGGTGGAGGGGCAGGCATCCATCCAGTATTTGGTACCGGGACCAGCCCCCCAGACCTCTCCACTGTCTCGCCACTCCATAACAGAGTGTCACACCCACACTTTGGGGCACTGGGTCGAATCAGGTCCCTCTCTCCCTGTGGACACACAAACAATACCCTCCTCTTGGACGGGTCAACGCCCCATACCCCTCCACCATCTCTTCCTTATTTTCATCCTTTATTTTTTCCTTTTCCCAATTCTTCCCCTGTTGTCTACCATGTGCATCCCCGGATTTCATCTGGTCCCTGCCATATTACACAGTCCTCAACCCAAGAAGGTTTGTATACAATAGCTTTCTCACTATGCCCCTTTTTCGTTTTTCTATTTAATGCTTACCTCAGTGGGCTCATGCTGTATTTGTCCTTTTGTGCCTGACTTACTTCACTTAGCATGCTTTCCTCCACTTCTTCCCATGCCGTTATGTGCTTCATACGTTAATCACTGCTTTTTAGCAATGTGTAGTTCTCCATTACATGTATATACCACAGATTTTTTATCCAATCATCAGTTGATGGAAATTTGGGTTGCTTCCAAGTCCTTGCAATTGTGAACTGTGCCACAATGAACGTTGGAGGACAGATGTCTGGCCTTGGTCTGTTCCTTGCCTCTTCTGTGTATATGTCCAGAAGGGGGATTGCTAGGTCGTATGGTAACTCTATTTCCATCTGTTCTCCATATCACCAGATCAATTTCCATAGTGGTTGTACATACTTACAAGTCCACCAGCAGTGGATGAGAGTTCCTGTCTTCCCACAGCCCCTCCAAAACTTGTTGCTTTCTGTTTTTTTGAATTGGGCTACCTTTGAGGGTGTTAGGTGGTAACTCATTGTTGTTTTACTTTGCATTTCTCTTATGGCTAAAGATCGGGAACGTTTTCTCATATTTTTGTTGGTCATTCTGATTTCTGCCCCTGTGAAACTTTTGTTCAAGTCCTTTGTCCACCTCTCAGGTGGGAAATTAGTTTTTTTTTTCCTTTTCAGAAGCTAGCAGAGTATTGTAGATTTTAGTAATAAGGCCTTTGTCTGATGTGTCATTGCTAAAGATGTTTTCCCAGTTCGTGGACCCTCTTATAACTCTCTTGGTGAATTTTTTTTTATGTACACAGGTGTTTTTTCTTCAGGATATCCCATTTGTCAAATTGTGCCCCCTCTGTTTGTGTCCTTCCCTATTTCTGATAACCTATGTATTCCCTGTGCCAAAGTTCCCAAGTTGGTCCCAATTCCCTCATTCATGGCCCTAATACTTTGGAGTTTAACTTAAAGGTCTGTGATGCACTTTGAGTTTATTCTTGTGCATGGAGTGAGATAAGTGTCTTGCTTCATTTTTTGCAGGTAAATATCCATATTTTTCCAGCAACACTTTTTTTTCTTTTAATTAATAAATATTTTGATTGGGGCTCATACAGCTCTTATCACAATCCATACATACATCAATTGAGCAAAGCACCCTTATACATTTGTTGCCCTCGTCATTCTTTTTTTTTTTTACATTTTATTAGGGACTCACACAACTCTTATCACAATCCATACATATACACACATCAATTGTATAAAGCACATCCATACATTCCCCGGCCCAATCATTCTCAAAGCATTCACTCTCCACTTAAGCCCTTTGCATCAGGTCCTCTTTTTTTTTGTTTCCCCTGCCCTCCCCGCTCCCCCCTCCCAATGTGCCCTTGGTAATTTACACATCGTTATTTTGTCATATCTTGCCCTATCCGGAGTCTCCCTTCCCCCACTTCTCTGCCATTCCTTTCCCAGTGATGAGGTCACACGTGGACCCCTGTAATCAGTTCCCCCTTTCCAACCCACTCGCCCTCCGCTCTGCCAGCATCGCCCCTCACACCCCTGGTCCTGAAGGTATCATACACCCTGGATTCCCTGTGCCTCCAGCCCCCATATGCACCAGTGTACAACCTCTGCCCTATCCAGCCCTGCAAGGTAGAATTCGGATCATGGTAGTTGCGGGGAGGAAGCATCCAGGACCCGGGGGAAAGCTGTGTTCTTCATCGGTACTACCTCGCACCCTCATTGACCCATCTCCTCTCCTGAACCCCTCTGTGAGGGGATCTCCATTGGCCGAACTTGGGCCTTGGGTCTCCACTCTGCACTTCCCCCTTCATTCAATATGGTATATATATATATATATATATATATATAGACACACACATATATACATATACACACATATATCTTTTTTTTTTTTGCATGATGCCTTATACCTGGTCCCTTTGGCACCTCATGATCACACTGGCCGGTGTGCTTCTTCCATGTGGGCTTTTTTGCTTCTGAGCTAGATGCCCGCTTGTTCACCTTCAAGCCTTTAAGACCCCAGTCATTATCTCTTTTGATAGCCGGGCACCATCAGCTTTCTTCACCACATTTGCTTATGCACCCATTTGTCTTCAGCGATCCTATCATGGAGGTGTGCAGCCAATGATAGGATTTTTTTTGTTCTTTGATGCCTGATAACTGATCCCTTCGGGACAACTCGATCACACAGGCTGGTGTGTTCTTCCATGTGGACTTTGTTGCTTCTGAGCTAGATGGCCGCTTGTTTATCTTCAAGCCTTTAAGACCCCAGTCACTATCTCTTTTGATAGTCGGGCACCATCAGCTTTCTTCACCACATTTCCTTGTTCACCCACTTTGGCTCCAGCAGTTGTGTCGGGAGAGTGAGCATCATAGAGTTCCAATTTAATTAAAGAAAGTATTCATGCATTGAGGGAGTGTTTGAGTAGAGGCCCAAGGTCCTTCCGCCACCTTAATACTTAACCTATAAATATAGACACATCGATCTACTTTCCCATCCTCCTATATATATTTGCATGTACATGTCTTTGTCTAGACCTCCATAAATGCCCTTTGACTCCTAGCTCTTTCCTCCATCTCCCTTGACTTTCCTCCTGCCCTACTACCATGCTTCGTCGCCACCTGGGCTAGAGTATACCTCTTCTCTAAGCAACCTTACCCTTGATCATTCACCACCAGACCTGCCACTCCCCCTTCTCTACCATTTGGGGTCCCATGTTGTTCCCTTGTCCCTGTGTTTGTGAACACCACTTCCTTACCCACCCTACCCACCACCTCAAGTCCCCCCGGAACTGTCGGTCCCGTAGTTTTTCCTCCAGATAGTTCATCCAGCCTGTCCTATTCAGACAGACCTGTGGAGACACTAACATGCACGAAAACAAGACTGAGGAAAACAAAGCAACAGTATACAACCTGACAACAAAACAACAACAAACCACTGACAAAGAACAAAACAAAACACTTCCCAAGAGCAAAGCTTGTAGTTAGTTCAGGGATCATTTGCTGGCCCTTAGGAGCGTTTTCCAGTCTAGACTGTTAGGGCACCACGCCCTGGCCCCAAAGTCCACTTTCAGCATTCCCTGTGGACCTTGACACTCCATTCCCTTGCTGTTCTGCTGCACTCCCCCAGTGCTTTGCCTCAGTGTGGTGGGATCAGGTCAGGTGCAATTCCCACACTGTGTCTCCGGTACAGTCCCCTGTATAGCCCTTAGCCAATGAGGGGCATCATTTCTCATAGTGGGGCCAGCCATGTTGTTCTCTCTATGGACTGGCTGCTCTACTCAGGAACATCATCCTCACGGCATTGTGGGCCAGGCTGTGTTGCACTCTCTCCTCCTGCCCCTTCATCTACTCCCGTGTGCTCTGATAAGATATGTTCATCTCCCGGAGCTGCAGAGTCAATGTCGTCCTTTGGAACAAATTATTTTCGGGGGAGGGGCAGGAATCCACTTAATTTATGGTGCTGGGGCCAGCCTCCCAGACCTCTCCACTGGTTCCCTACACCACGCTGGATATTGCATTCACACCTTGCGGCACTGGGTTGAAGTCTGGTCCCACTTTCCCTGTGGAGATAGAAACAATACCCTCCCTTGGGTGGATTAGTGCCCCATTCCCCCACTACTCTTTTCTTCCTTTTGTTTTCCTTTCCCCCCCTCCTCCACCATTGTCTACCATGTGCATCCCTGGCTTTGGTCTGGTCTCTGCCATACTACACAGTCTTCACCCCACAAATGTTTGTATACAGTAGCTTTTCCCCCTATGCCACTTTGGTTTTTTAAAAAAATTTTTAAATTCTTACCTCAGCGGGCTCATGTTGTACTTGTCCTTTTGTGCCTGACTTACTTCACTTAGCATGATTTCCTCCAGTTCTTCCCATGCCGCTATGTGCCTCATACGTTCATCACTGCTTTTTAGTGATACGTAGTACTCCATTGTATGTATATACCACAGTTTTTTTAATCCACTCGTCAGTTGATGGAAATTTGGGTTGCTTCCAAGTCCTTGCAATTGTGAACTGTGCCGCAATGAACACTGGAGCACAGATGTCTGGTCTTGGTTTGTTTCTTGCCTCTTCTGGGTATATGCCCAGTAGGGGGATTGCTGGGTCATATGGTAACTCTATTTCCATCTGTTTTAGGTATCGCCAGATTAATTTCCATAATGGCTGTACGTACTTACAAGTGCAACAGCAGTGGATGAGAGTTCCTGTCTCCCCACAGCCCCTCCAACACTTGTTGCTTTCTGGTTTTTTGAATTGGGCTACCATTGAGGGTGTCAGGTAGTACCTCATTGTTGTTTTAATTTGCATTTCTCTTATGGCTAAAGATCGGGAACTTTTTCTCATATGTTTGTTGGCCATTCGGATTTCTGTCCCTGTAAAATTTCGGTTCAAGTCCTTTGCCCATCTTTCAAGTGGGCTATTGGTTTTTTTTCTTTTTGGAATCTAGCAGCGTATTGTAAATTTTAGTAATAAGGCCTTTGTCTGATGTGTCATTGCTAAAGATGTTTTCCCAGTCTGTGGACTCTCTTATCACTCTCTTGGTGAATTCTTTAGATGTACACAAGTGTTTTATTTTCAGTATATCCCATTTTTCAATTTGTGCCTCCTCTGCCAGCACCACTTTTTAAAGAGGGAATCTGCTTCCCATTTGATATGTGTGTGACCCTTATCAAAGATCAGTTGCCTGTATGCTGATGATTTTATTTCTGGGTTTTCAGTTCTTTTCCATTGGTCTGAGTATCTGTCATTGTACCTATACCATGTGGTTTTGACAACTGTGGCTGTATAGTATATGCTGAAGTCAGGTAAATCAAGCCCTTTTTTTGAGGAGTTCTCTGCTAATTCTAGGTTTCTTCCCTCTCCATATGAAGTTCATCATTAGTTTTCCACTTCTGTGAGGAAAGATGAGGGTAATTGTATCGGGATTGCTTTAAACTTATATAGTGCCATTGGCAGAACTGGTATCTTGACTATATTGAGTCTTCTATTTCATGAGCATGGCATACACTTCCATTTGTTGAGGTCACTATTGTTTTCTTGCAATAGTGTTCTGTAGTTTTCCCCATATAGATCTTTTGTTTTTTAAGTCAGGTATATCCCTTGATATTTCAATTTGTATTTGGCTATTGTGAAAGGTAACACCTTTTTTTATCTCCCCTTCTGTGGCCTTATCTGATGTGATGGACTTTTGTTGATCTTGTATCCTGCCACTTTGCCAAACTCCTCTATTGCTTCTAGTACTCCCCTTGTGGAACTTTTGGGATTTTCCATATATAAAATCATATCATCTGCAAATAACGATAGTTTCACCTCTTCCTTCCCCAGACGTATATCTTTGATGTCTCTTCTTTGCCTTATGCTGTTAGATAAAACCGCCAGCACAATATTAAATAAGAGTGGGGACAAGGACATTCTTGCCTGGTCCCCCTTTTCAGTGGGAATGTGTTAGTCTTCTCCATTGACTACCAGGTTGTCTGTTGGTTTTTCATATATAGCTTGTATTGTCTTCAGGAACTTTCCTTCCATTTCTACTCGCTAGTGTCTTAAACATGAATTGGTGTTGGATGTTGTCGAATGCTTTTTCTGCATCTATGGATATTATCATGTGATTCTTATAATTTTTCATGTCAATGTGATGAATAATACTAATGGTCTTTCGTATGTTGAACCATCCCTGCATCCCTGAAAATGAATCCAACTTCGTCATGGTGAAATGTTTGTTTTATATTCTTTTGTAGTCTGTTGCCTAGTATTTTGTTAAGGATTTTTGCATCAATGTTCATTAGGGATATTGATCTGTAGTTCTCGATTCTTGTGGGATTCTTGCCCGGTTTTGGTATCAGACTTATACTAGCTTCATAGGAGGAATTTGGGAGTTTGCCATCTTTTTATATGCTCTGGAAGATTTTGTGTAGGATTGGGGTTCGTTTTTTCTATAGTTTATTTTGTATAGTTTTCTTATTTTCCCTCTCCTGAATCTCAGCCCTGATTTTTATAATTTCTTTTCTTTTTCTAGTAGTAGGATTGTCCTGCTGACTCCGCTCTAGTCGTAAATTTTGTGCCAGCATATCAGTCCTGAGTCTCTCTTCCTTTCTCAGATGTGCATGTATTGCTATGAAACTTCCTCTGATGACTGCCTTTGCTGTGTCCCATAACTTTTGGAACTTAATGTGCTCATTCTCGTTGGTTTCTTGAAATTTCCCAATTTCATCTCAAATTTGCGCCAGTACACACTCCATTTGCAGTAGAGAGTTATTCATCCTCCAATTGTTTGCTCTTGTTTCTTTGTCTTCCTTTTGTTGATTTCCAGCCTTATGACACAGTGGTCAGAGCGAGAGATATGTATTATTTCAATGTGCTTAAATTCATGTAGATTTGCCTTATGCCCCAGCATGTGGTTTATCTTCGAATATGTGCCATAAGAACTTGAAGATAACATGAATTTTTTTTGTTTTGTTTTTGGATGAAAAGCTCTGTAAATATCTATCAGGTCAAATTTTCTAGTTGTGGAGTTCAGCTCTCTAGCTTCCTTGTTGAGTTTCTTTCTCTGTGATCTATCTTTCTCAGGGAGTGGTGTGGTGAAGTCACCCACTATAATCGTCAAGTCTGTAATTTCATTTTTAATTTTTCGTAGTGTTTGGTTGACGTATTCAGCGGGTCTCTCATTCGGGGAATATATGTTTACAATGCTTAGTGGTTCTTTGCCTACCATTCCCTTGAGCATTATATAGTGTCCCTCCTTATCTCTTTTTTGGTTGGCACTCGGAGGTCAATTTCATCCGAGATTAGAATTGCAACCCTGCTTTTTCTGTATTGCTGATTGCTTTGTAGGACTTCTCCAGCCCTTGATTCTCAGGCGATTTTTGTCTGTAGCTTTGAGATGTGTCTCCTGTGGGCAGCAGATAGATGGGTTGTGTTTTCGAAACCATTCTGCTAGTCTCAGTCTTTTAATGCCTGAGTTCAGTCCATTGATATTCAGGTTTATTATCTCCATCTGCGGATTCTGTGATGTCATCTTATACCTTTTGTGTTGGGAGTTTCACACGTTCCTTTCTCATTAGTGTGTTGTGCATGTGTGTGAGTATCATTCTTGACTTCTTTCCATCCTTAAGCCAATGTTATCTTGAAGTCTGTTTTCTCTTTGTTGCCCTCTGGGTGAGGTTGTTCTAGGTGTTGGTCTCTTATATATGCTTTTTCAGTGTTGCTCTTTTGCCCATACTGCGTCGGCAAGGATCTTTTGTAGGGCTGGGTTTCTTCTAACGTATTCTTTGAGTTTTTCCTTGTGTGGGAAGACTCTAACTTCTCCATCTATCTTGATCGATAATTTGGCTGGGTAGAGTATTCTTGGGTTTGCATTATTTTCCTTCAATTTTTGGAATATCTTAATCCACTCACTCCTTTTCTTCATAGTTTCTGCTGATAGGTCTGAGCATATTCTTATTTGAGAACATTTATATGTGATTGCTTCTTTTTCCCTAGCTGCTCCCCTTTCTGATTTTCTCCTTTTCCTCAAAGTTGGATAATTTACCTGTTATGTTCCTTGGTGACTTCTTTTTTGGGATCTAGTCTAGCTGGTGCTATTTCCGCCTCCAGAATGGTTGCCTGGTTTTCACTCATTATGCTGGGGAAGCTTTCCTCCAAGAATTATCTCACTATTGTTTCAGATGACTTCTTTGTTGTGTCTTCCTCTGGTAACACAATAATTCTAATATTGTTCCGCTTCATAGCATCAGACATAACTCTTAAGTTTTCTTCAGCTTCTCTGATGATCTTATTAGATTTTTGTCTGTGTTTGTTAAAGTCTTCTTGGCTGTCCTCCAAGTCATTGATGCGGATCTCTGATTCCTCCATCGCTTCTCAAAGTCCAAGAGGCTGCTACTGGTTTCTGTTGTCTCCTCCCTAAACTCCTGTATTTCCCTTTGGTTTATGACTTTTACCTCTTCCATCATTTTATCCATTTTCTGTATTGTTTCCCTCATATCCTATATGACTCCAAGTAGCATTCTGAAAATTTCTTTCTGTGGCAGCGCCATGTCTGCTTCTTCTATGCATGTCATTATGTTTAGGACATCTTCTGCCATTTTCCTTTGTTTCTCACATTTTTATGTTGAGGTCTTTGGGGCTGATGGCTGTTTGCATTGTGTTGTTTTAGAGGAGCCAGATACCATTTTCCAGGGAGTCGGAGGGCACTGGCTCTCTTTGGGAGACTTGTAGGAGTGTTTCTTCGAACTGCCTATAGCTTATTTCACTATGGAATTAACCTACCACTTTATCCTCCTGTCATTTCCCTATCATGAGAGAGTCCCAGAAGGCTGGTGGGTTGCCTTCTTTGGTGAGCAGAGGTTCTTGCAACAGCTTGGAATGTTAATGAGTGTTGGTTGAGCTGCCTTATGCCCCCAGGTACACAGGCCACGGGCAGGAATTCCCCAGTGATATGTTGGGCAGTTTCCCATGGAAGGAAAGAGGACCTTTCCCTAGCCTCGGGCAAGCTACACAGGTTGGAGCTCACCTAGCTGGGTGTGGTACAGTCTTAAATGCCCTAGGCCAAAGGGAGTGTTCTGGAGGTCAGCAGTGGAGTGTGAGAGAACAAGAAAGAGACAAAGAGGAGGGAAAAAAATTAAAAATAAGACTGTTTCGACTGTGCAGGGAATATAAGGAAGAGAGGGAAACAAAAGCAACTATGCAGCTGAGTCCCACTCCCCACCCATGGAGCTGCAAGGCTTTAGTCCCTCTGCAGCCCTCAAAGACCATGGGGGACAGAGACAGAGATATAAACAAAAGCAACAATGTAGCTGAACCCTGATCCCTGCCAGTGGAGCTGCCAGGGTATGGGTTTAGTCCCTGCCCAGACTCAGAAGTGGCAAGCTGTGGCTGTGCTGTGAAAAAGCCCCTGAACAGCCTTCTAGGGCTGTGGAGGAACAGAGAGCAGAGATGTAAGCAGAAGCAACAGTGTAGCTGAACCCTGATCCCTACAGGTGGAGCTGCACGGGTCCTGTCCAAGCCCTGAGGCAGGTGAAAGCATACTGTGGCTGTGTTGAGACCAATCCCCACTACAGGCTCCAGATGGTCCCTGCTCCAGCAGATAGAGTGGCGGGGCCAAGGTCACGCCCCAGCAGGCTTCCACTGAGCTGTGCCAAAAGCCCTCAAAACCCCATGGGTCTGTGGCTACTTACCTTTGTGATGTTCCTCCTATGTTCCAGCAGTGGTGAATTTCCCTCTAAGCAACTCTCCTTGACTGGGTTCTACGGAGTCCCTCTGGTATGTGTCCAAATCATCTTTTTTTTTTTTTTATGGATAGAAGAATTTTTATTTTTCTCTCTTTGTTAGCCTTTTTTTCTTCCCTACCAAAAAATGTCTTGTTTTCGGAATCCTAGGCTCATCCACCACCTTGCTACAGCTCTGTCCCGGACGCAGCCTAGCTTGCCCTGGAGCTGCTGCCGGAACCACACAGCCCAGCCTGGTGTTTCCGCAGAGGGTGAGCCGCCGCCGCCTCCACAGTCAGCCTGCCCTCAGCATTCGGCTCACACAGAAGGGACCCCTGCCGGAACGCAGTCTGCAGTCCACAATCTGCACCAAGCCCGGAGAGCCTCAGACAAGAGTCGAGCTCAGGGAGGATGTCAGGCTCCAGGGTGTCACAGAGCAGCAAGAGAAAGACCAAGAAGAAACCTGACACTTGGGAAGAAGCGAAATTTCTGGTGGGCTCCATGGCAGTCATGAATGGCATGCGAAAGCAGAGAACTTTTTGCGATGTGATTCTCGTGGTCCAGGAAAGAGAGATCCTTGCTCATCGTGTGGTCTTGGCTGCAGCCAGCCCAGTTTTTAATGTCATGTTCACAACTGGCATGCTCGAATCAAAATCCTCTGAAGTAGAACTCAAAGACGCAGACCCTGACGTTATTGAACACCTGGTGGAATTTGCTTACACTGCAAGGGTTTCTGTGAATACCAACAATGTGCAGTCTCTGTTGGATGCCGCAAACCAGTACCAAATGGAACCTGTGAAGAACATGTGTGTTGATTTTTTGAAAGAGCAAGTGGATGCTTCAAACTGTCTCGGTCTAAGCATTCTAGCAGAGCGTCTAGACTGTCCTGAGTTGAAAGCCACTGCAGATGCCTTTATTGACCATAATTTCCCTGACGTTTCCAAAACTGAGGAGTTTCTCCACCTTGATGCTGAGCTAGTAACAAGTCTGCTCAACCAGGACTCCCTGACCGTGAGCGCAGAGGAGGAGGTTTATGATGCTGCCGTCAGGTGGCTGAGACATGATGCGCCGAATCGCCAGCCTTTTATGGTGGATGTCCTTGCTAACGTCAGATTTCCTCTTATCTCAAAAAAATTTCTTATGTAAAACCATCCCATTTGAATCCCTCATTCAAGACAATCCTGAGTGCCTTAAGATGGTGATGAATGGAATGCGGTATCATCTACTGTCTCCTGAGGATCAGAAAGAACTGGCAGATGGAGCAAGGCCTCAAAGACCACAGTCTTGTAGATATTTTAAGCCAAAGTTGGAAAAAGGTGCATATGGCACACGATCCTGAAGTGAGAATGTAACTTCAGAAATTTCATTTGATGCATGTTTTGCTCTTTAAAATTACCTGTGTTGATAACTATTTTGTATATCCAACCACATGTTTTTAGTCTTCAAGTAGAACAGTTTAAGTAACTGAAGAATTGACCCCAAATTTTCAAAAAAAGTCTCATTCAATAAAGTATGTTATTCTCAAAAGCCAGCATTATTAGAATTCCATCACAATATGTTCAGTATTTATATTAAATGTGCCCACCCTCCCTTATTTTTGTTATAAAACTTTGTCTTGGAAATATTTTGCCACTTACTAGGACCTATTTATATTTTTTCATATTAATTATTTCTAATATAATAATTGCAGAGGCAGCTTTTGTTAGAAATTATTTACCTTGCCTCATGCAAAGTGAACAGTAGTTTATACTCTGATATAAGTAGGCTACTTATTAAATAGGATTGCTTGGTAATTATTTTTAAATTCTTATACTTGGCATTGTTCAGAAATCTGGAATGATATTAGCTGTCATTCATTGAGACCCTCCCATAGCTGCCCTATACCTGCCAGGAATGGTGGCTTTTCCTTATTATTAAATTGATTTCCGTCAGAGAACATTTTCAGTAGTAACATGTAATTTTCCAGAATTAAGTCAATATATTTTTTGGAGCTAATAAACTTATACACTATTATCTCTATATATTCCTTGGATTTAAATGATGACAGGAGGAATTACTGTATTAATTACTGGCTGAAAAATGATAGAAAAGGAAATCTTAATCTTTTTTCAAATATTGTCAAGAAATGATTTCTTGGCACTCTATTTTAAAGGTGAATCATACCATTCTGAGGATGCCAGGGAAGAGAGAAGAACTTTTAATCTATGAAAAGAGGATAATTGGATTTCAAATAGTTCACTGAGAAATTTAATTAAAAATAACCAGATTTCTTTTTTTTTCCCACAACTTTTGGAAGATTGCTTTATGATCCTGAGGGAAAGAGAAGGGTGAGTATGTTGGGCAGAAATATATTAACCATTGTGCATTTCAAGGAAGGTTCACCATTGCCATTTCGGTGTTCTAATTGGAAAATTCTCCTTTAGAGATGACAGACTATTTCTTGTGCTCCTCATTTTAAGTGGGGGCTCCTCTTTTGGCTTGATATCTCTGCATAATTTAGGCGATGGGTTCCGTGGCCTTTTGTGTCCACTGTAGTTTGACAAAATGGCAGGCCATTCTTAGGCCTGGTACACTCTTGATAGATTCTTATATAGAAAACCTAGATTTTTATTTTATTTTCCCTCTTACCATACCTATCGATGTTTGGGATATATTTCTCCTATTGATAATGGTGAGTTGGGTATTTCTCAAACTACTGACGTTCAGATGTGAGACAACTTCCAATTCTGTTTAAGACCGATGCCTCTATCCTTTTCTGGGAATTTTATTACATACCCTGAAGTCATTCAAGGCTCTTGTCTACATTTTCTATTGATTATGTATTTTATAATGAATGTTGGATTTTGAGTGTGAACATGGCAAAGGTAGGTAATTTCTTTTTTGTCTTCAAACTAGGACCAACAACTCTTTTTAAAATAGATTGTGAACACATGTTCTCTTAATAAGCACTTTCATAAATAATAGTATAATAGAGAAAAACATTTTCATCTGTTGAAATCTACTATGTGGTTCATTTTGCATAAGCATGAATAGGAATGTAAGACAGGTGTAACAGTACTAAATAAAAAGAGGAATGAAAATAATGAAGTCATCTTTATGAACGTCACAGAAAGCATGTTCTCCCTTTATTCCGGCTCGTAGCTCAGAAACTGTTGATAGAGGTTACTGTTCTCAGCCCAGATTAGGTGGAGGATAGGATTGAGATGGAAAAACCCTTGCTTACAGTTAAATATTATACATGTCAATTAATAGTTGTTGTAAACTGTGTTTCTCTACATATTTGTAAGTGATGATGTAGCAATCCCTGGTGCCACAAAGTTCACGATCGTGGATGCTATTTGAAAGGTGAGCAGGTACCACCCACCAGCTGGCCCCTTGCACAATTAAACTCACAATCTATGTCCAAAAAGATTACAGTTTAGAGATCCCTATGGGGGCAGTTCCAGTCTCTACAAAGGGTGACCTGTAGTCAAAATGGACGATACATATACAAAACAACATATCAGTGATGCAGTCTGGACTCTCCCTAACAGATATTAAACACATGTTTCCTCCTGGTGCTCCTAATCTGAGTTCTAGTCTAGTCAACTGTTTTGGATAATGGCAAGTTTGCTCTTTATGATACTACTTAGTGGAATCATAAATAATTTTCATTTTGCCTTTTAAACTTGGAAGATTTTCCTGAACCTTATGGCTTCATATACTACTTTCATTATATTTTGAAATTAATTAATTGTCATTTCTGTTTTCTGTATTCATTGCTACACTTCACTTACTCTCTATTAGAATGTGATCATCTCTTAAGTGTCCTCACTATTTGAAGAAAACAAAACATTTTGAAGGCTCTTATAGTTCTTGTACCCACTCATCAATTGTATCAAGATAATTTGTACGTATGTCATCATCACTATTTCCTAGACATTTCTTTTCTTCTTTTTAAAAAATCAATTTATTGGGGGCTCGTACAACTCTTATCACAATCCATGCATCCATCATGGTCGTCTCCTCACTCTTAGTTTGCAGATTTCAATGTGCTCTGCAGATAATTTTGTCCCACGGTCTCCTCTTCTAGGAAGAAGGACTCTGTTTCAAACAGCACTCCATTTCCAGACCCATGTGTCCTGCGCACTTCTACTGGACAAGCTACAGCGATTTAACAAAGAATATTAATAGGTTCAGAGATTGAAAAAATACTCAGTTCAGTTTTCAACATAAAATAAATTTGAAAACCTTCAATACGAATAATGAATTAAATTTGAGATATGGCAACACAGAAAATCAGTCTACAAATGAGATGGATGTACTCAGATAAATGACAATTTATCTTAGTGTTTCCTCGAGGTATGAACATTTTTCACCCTGTTCTCAGAACTACGTTTTATGGGGATTCATGATAACCTGGAAGAGTTAGACCATAGAAGTGTTTGCTATATGTCATTTGCTTTGTTTTGTTTTGTTTTTTCTCCTCAGGGGAGCAGATTCTTCCCATTCTAAATTGTAATGCAGGATTGTTATGCTGGGAATCTACATGGTGATGAAGTGGGAGAACAGGGAGTTTCTGTGTGTTCTTCTGATTGAGTCTGAACCTTTTATATCACCTGGGCAGTAAGGCTCTGACCTTCATGCCTGTGGTGTAGTTTATAGTTTGGCCTGTCCATGCTCCTTTCCTTCATTGCAAAATCTCCTTTATGTTTGAACTTTTAATATCTGTTCACGATACCTTCGCACGTAGGTCTCATGGGTAGGATAAGGGGTGTCTGGTTGATAGGGGAAATATTTTACCTCCAGCTATGAAAAGTCAATGGATTTGACCTTTCTCTGGTGAGAAATCTTTTGAGTTGATAAAAGTCTCTCCCTCCAGTGTCTGAAACACAGGGCTTATTTTGAATGTTCACTTGAAAATCTGGAGGGGTTTTATACTCAAAGCTCACAAAGTTCGGGGCTCCACTAATGACTGGCCCCAGAACTTTCTCACTGTCTCAGTAAACAGTACTCTCTCTAGCAATTTATAAAATTTTAATTTATGTTTTTGTTTTATCAAAAACATGTGTTTAGTAGCTTCTGATTCAGGTAAGCAGAACACAGTTGTTCCCATCTGAATAGACCTCCTCTAGATTTCAGATGGCATTTGATATGCCAATTCACCTCAGTTCTCTGATGGTGCATGCACGGACTCCTAGCATCAGTGCACCCACGGCTCATGTTGCAAAATAAGAAGCAGGTGCCTGACTCAGAGAGGAGGAGACAGTCCAAGAGAGACAGAGCAGGGGTCCAGAGTAGAAATGGAGGGGCAGGTATCCAGAGAAGGCCTAGAGTTTGTACGTGGGCAGAAAGTTGTGGTCATCTCCACGTGACTACACATTATAGAGGGATGGATGGACTGATAGTATAGGATGTTTCATCACCCAGAACTGGGAAACTGATCTACATTTGATCAACCCTATTCTCAGTCCCTAGGTTCTTCAAGCTGAAACCTGAGAAACCAGTTCCCTGGCCTTGAAATGAAGTGTATCCAATGGTTACTAAGTTTCCTCGAGCCCTGAGCACTTGAATTGTTTTAGGACTATTCAGCAAGGAAGGATTCCCACACCCTCCGCCCCAGAAAATAGGTACTGTATACTAGAAAAATATCTGAGTTTGGAGAGATATGTCCTAATCTTATGGGCTCTCACTAATCTTTTTCACAACACTGATATCATTTTTACATTAAAATTTACAACTTATGTTAATCTTGTTAATCTGTCTTTAATACATCTTGCAAAATTATTAAATTTATTTGGGGAGTTCTATCAGACTTATCATGATAAAATAATATTTCGTTATATTTTAAAGAATGTATTGCTTGGTTTTGTATGTTTTCTGAATACTTTACATATTTTATATTATTTAATTGATTGCTTTTCAATTTTTCTTATAAAATATTTTGTAGGCTGGTTTTTTGTTTTTGTTTTTTTTTTTTAACAATTTATTGGGGCTGGTACAATTCTTTTCACAGTTCATACATATACATACATCAATTGTATAAAGCACATCTGTACAGTCTTTGCCCTAATCATTTTTTTCTCCTCTTTTCTTCTTTTACATTTTATTAGGGACTCCAACAACTCTTACCACAATCCATACATATACATACATCAATTGTATAAAGCACACCCATACATTCCCTGTCCCAATCATTCTCAAGGCATTTGCTCTTCACTTAAGCCCCTTGCATCAGGTCCTCTTTTTTTTCCCCCCTCCCTCCCTTTTCCCCCCCCTCATATGCCCTTGGTAATTTATACCTCGTTATTTTGTCATATCTTGCCCTATTCGGGGTCTCCCTTCCCCCCTTCTCTGCTGTCCCTCTCCCAGGGAAGAGGTCACATGTGGCTCCTTGTAATCAGTTCCCCCTTTCCAACCCACTCACCCTCCACTCTCCCAGCATCGTCCCTCACAACCTTGGTCGTGGAGGTATCATCCACCCTGGATTCCCTGTATCTCCAACCCTCATATGTACCAGTGCACAGCCTCTGTCCTATCCAGCCCTGCAAGGTAGAATTCGGATCATGGTAGTTGGGGGGAGGAAGCATCCAGGATCTGGGGGAAAGCTGTGTACTTCATCGATACTACCTCACACCCTAATAACCCATCTCCTCTCCTAAGCCCCTCTATGAGGGGATCTCCATTGGCCGACACTTGGGCCTTGGGTCTCCACTCTGCACTTCCCCCTTCATTTAATATAATATATATATACACATACATATATACATATACACATAAATACACATACATACACACACTTATATCTTTTTTTTTTTTTGCATGATGCCTTATATCTGGTCCCTTGGGCACCTCGTGATCGCACTGGCTGGTGTGCTTCTTCCATGTGGGCTTATTTGTTTCTGAGCGAGATGGCCGCTTGTTCACCTTCAAGCCTTTAAGACCCCAGACACTATCTCTTTTGATAGCTGGGCACCATCAGCTTTCTTCACCACATTTGCTTGTGCACCCATTTGTCTTCAGCGATCCTATCATGGAGGTGTGCAGTCAATGATATGATTTTTTGTTCTTTGATGCCTGGTAACTGATCCCTTTGGGACCACTCGATCACACAGGCTGGTGTGTTCTTCCATGTGGACTTTGTTGCTTCTGAGCTAGATGGCCGCTTGTTTATCTTCAAGCCTTTAAGACCCCAGTCACTATCTCTTTTGATAGCCGGGCACCATCAGCTTTCTTCACCACATTTACTTGTTCACCCATTTTGGCTCCAGCTGTTGTGTCGGGAGAGTGAGCATCATAGAGTTCCAAATTAATAAAAGAAGGTATTCATGCATAGAGGGAGTGTTTGAGTAGAGGCCCAAGGTCCTTCCGCCACCTTAATACTTGACCTATAAATATAGACACAAAGATCTATTTCCCCAACCTCCTATATATATTTGCATGTACATGTCTTTGTCTAGACCTCCATGAATGCCCTTTGACTCCTAGCTCTTTCCTCCATCTCCCTTGACCTTCCTCCTGCCCTACTACCATGCTTCATTGCCACCTGGGCTAGAGTATACCTCTTCTCTAAGCAACCTTACCCTTGATCATTTCCCACCAGGCCTGCCACTCCCCCTTCTCTACCCTTTGGGATCCCATGTTTTTCCCTTGTCCCTGGGTTTGTTAACACCACTTCCTTAGCCCCCCCCTACCCCCCACCCCAAGTCCCGCCGGAACTGTCGGTCCCGTTGTTTTTCATCCAGATAGTTCATCCAGCCTGTCCTATTCAGACAGACCTGTGGAGTCACTAACATGCACGAAAACTAGACAGAGGAACACAAAGCAACAGTATACAACCAGACAACAAAACAACCAAAACAAACCACTGAAAAAGAACAGAACAAAACAGTTCACAAGAGAAAAGCTTGTAGTTAGTTCAGGGATCTTTGCTGGCCCTTAGGAGCATTTTCCAGTCCAGTCTGTTGGGGCACCACGCCCTGGCCCCAAAGTCCACTTTCAGCATTCCCTGGGGACCTTGCCACTCCATTCCCTTGCTGTTCCGCTGCACTCCCCCAGTGCATTGCCTCGGTGTGGTGGGATCAGGTCAGGTGCAATTCCCACACTGTGTCTCCGGTGCTGTCCCCTGTATCGCCCTTAGTCACTGAGGGGCATCATGTCTCATAGTAGGGCCAGCCATGTTGTTCTCTCTGTGGACTGGCTGCTCTGCTCAGGAACATCATCATCACGGCCTGGTGGGCCAGGCTGTGCTCCACTCTCTCCTCCTGCCCCTTCATCTGCTCCCGTGTGCTCTGATCAAATATGTCCATCTCCCATAGCTGCAGGGTCAATGTCGTCCTTTGGAACAAGTTCTTTTCGGGGGAGGGGCAGGAATCCACTTAATTTATGGTGCTGGGGCCTGCCTCCCAGACCTCTCCACCGGTTCCGTCCTCCACGCCGGGATATTGCATTCACACCTTGCGACACTGGGTTGAAGTCTGGTCCCACTTTCCCTGTGGAGATATAAACCATACCCTCCCTTTGGGTGGATTAATGCCCCATTTCTGTCATGCTGATTGTACTTACCTCAGAGGACTCATGTTGTACCTGTCCCTTTGGGACTGGCTTACCTCGCTTAGCATAATTCCTTCCAGCTCTTCCCATGAAATAACGTGTTTCATGTGCTCATTGGTGCTTTTTAGTGCTGCATAATACTCCATTGTGTGTATGTGCCAAAGTTTGCTAATCCACTCGTCTATCGATGGAAACTTAGGCTGTTTCCAAGTCTTTACTATTGTGAATTGTGCCGCAATAAACATTGGAGCGCATATGACTGGTCGTGTTTTATTTGCTGCTTCAACCGGGTATAGGCCCAGTAGAGGGATGGCTGGGTCATAAGGTAGATCAATTTCCATTTTCTTTAGGTATCGCCAGATTGCTTTCCACAGTGTCTGTACAAATCTGCACGACCACCAGCAGTGGAGGAGGGTTCCTATTTCACCACAGCCCCTCCAACACTTGTTGCTCTCTGATTTACTGATCTGGGCTAGCCTCAGGGGTGTTAGGTGGTATCTCATGGTTGTTTTGATTTGCATTTCTCTTATGGCAAGGGACTTCGAGCACTTTCTCATATATTTATTGGCCATATTGATCTCCTCTCTAGTGAAAGTTCTTCTCATTTCTTTTGCCCACTTCCTTAGGGGGTTAACTGTTTTCCTCTTTTTGCAGGTCATGATGGTGTTGTAGATTTTAGTAATGAGCCCTTTGTCTGACGTGTCATTACTAAAAATCTTCTCCCAGTCTGTGGGTTGCCTTGTCACCCTCTTGGCAAAGTCTTTCGAGGTGCACAGGTGTTTTATTCTTATTAGATCCCATTTGTCGATTTCCAGATCACCTGTGTGTGTCCCCTTCCCTGTTGCAGTGAGCCTATGTGCTCCCTGGGCCAGTGCTCTGAGATTAGTCCCGATTCCCTCCTTAATGGTCCTGATGGTTTGGGGTTTGACTTCTAGATCTGTGATCCACCTTGAGTGTATTCTTGTGCATGGGGTGAAGTAGGCGTCTTGTTTCAACTTTCTACATGTGGATATCCATTGTTTCCAGCACCACTTATTAAAGAGGGCATCTGCTTCCCACTTGACGTTTTTGGGACCCTTGTCGAAGATCAGTTGTCTATATGCTGATGATTTTACTCCTGGGCTTTCTATTCTTTTCCACTGGTCTGAGTGTCTATCATTGTGCCAGTACCATGCTGTTTTGACCACTGTAGCTGTGTAGTAGGCATTAAAATCAGGCAGGGCGAGTCCTCCAATTGTGTCCTTCTTCTTGAGGAGTTCTCTGCTAATTCTGGGTTTCTTCCCTCTCCATATGAAGTTGGTGGTCAGTTTTTCCAATTCTTTGAAGAAGGTTGATGGTAATTGGATTGGTATAGCATTGAACTTGTAGAGTGCTTTAGGAAGAACTGTCATCTTTACTATGTTCAGCCTACCTAACCATGAGCAGGGGAGCTTCATCCATTTGTGAAGGTCACTTTTGGTTTCCTGTAATAGGGTTTTATAATTATGCTTATATAGGTCTTTAGTATTTTTTGTTAAGTATATTCCTAGGTATTTCAGTTTGTTCTTGGCTACTGTGAAGGGTACTTCCCTCTTAATCGCCTCTTCCATGGCCCTGTCCGATGTGTATAGAAACCCTACCGACTTCTGTTTATTGATCTTGTATCCTGCTACCCTTCCGTATTCCTCTATTGCTGTAAGTATTCCAACTGTGGAGTTTTGGGGGTCTTCAATGTATAGGATCATGTCATCTGCAAATAACGATAGTTTCACCTCCTCCTCTCCCAACTGGATCCCTTTGATGTCCTTCCGCTGTCTTATGTTGTTAGCCAGGACCTCCAAAACGATATTGAATAGAAGAGGGGACAGGGGGCATCCTTGTCTTGTACCCTTTTTCAGTGGTATTGTTCTTGTCTTTTCTCCATTGACTATGATGTTGGCTGTTGGTCTTTCATAGATAGCTTGTATGAGCTTGAGGAACTTACCTTCCAATCCTATCTTCATGAGTGTTTTGATTAGGAATGGATGCTGGATGTTGTCAAATGCTTTTTCTGCATCTATGGATATTATCATATGGTTTTTATCCTTTTTCTTCTCGATGTGGTGTATGATATTGATGGATTTTCGGATGTTAAACCATCCCTGCATCGCTGGGATGAATCCTACTTGGTCGTGGTGAATGATATGTTTGATGTTCCTTTGTATTCTATTGGCCAATATTTTGTTAAGGATTTTTGCATCTATGTTCATTAGAGATATTGGTCTATAATTCTCTACACTTGTGGGGTCTTTTCCCTGTTTGGGTATCAAAGTAATGCTGGCTTCGTAAAATGAGTTTGGGAGCTTGCCGTTCTTTTCTATGTTATGGAATACTTTGTGGAGGATCGGTGTCAGCTCTTCCCTGAATGTTTGGTAAAATTCTGCTGTGTAGCCATCTGGCCCTGGGGCCTTTTTCCTTGGTAGGTTTTTGATGACACTCTCTATTTCTTCCTTCGCTATGGGTTTGTTGAGGTTCTTGATCTCTGTCTCAGATAATCTAGGGATAGATTATTTTTCTAAATATTTATCCATGTCTTCCAGGTTTCTGAATTAATTAGAATACAAACCTTCATAGTACTTTGTGATTATCCTTTTTATCTCATTGGGGTCTGTTGTTATTGCCCCCGATTCATCCCTCATCCTGGCTATTGATGATTGTTCCTTTCTATCTTTGGTAAGCTTTGCCAGGGGAGTGTCAATTTTATTAATTCGTTCATAAAACCAGCTTCTAGTTGCGTTAATCCTTTGCATTGTTCTTTTGTCTTCCCACTGGTTTAACTCCGCCCTGATTTTTATTATTTCTTTTCTCTTGCTATTGGAGGGGTAGTTCTTTTGACTCTGTTCTAGTTGTTGGAGGTTTTGTGTTAACATATCTGTCATACGCCTTTCTTCTTTTTTCATGTATGCATTCAGTGATATCAAGCTACCTCTGATAACTGCCTTTGCAGTGTCCCATAAGTTTTGATATGTTGTATGCTCGTTCTCATTAGTTTCTAGAAATTTCCTGATATCCTCTCTGATCTGGACCTTAACCCATTCATGTCGCAGGAGATCGTTGTTTATTCTCCAATTGGTGGCCCTTGTTTTTCTGGGTGCCCTTCTATTAATCTCCAGCTTTATGGCATGGTGGTCTGAGAAAGACGTCTGGATAATATCTATGTGTTTGAATTTACTCAGGCTGGCCTTGTGCCCCAGCATGTGATCTATTCTTGAGAAAGATCCGTGTGGATTGGAGAAGAATGTGAAACCTTTTGCTTTTGGATGAAAGGCTCTATAGATGTCTATCAGGCCCTGTTGCCTAATTACATTGTTTAGCTCTCTGGCCTCTTTGCTGAGCTTCTTTCCCTGTGACCTGTCTTTCTCTGATAGTGGAGTGTTGAAGTCCCCCACTATTATTGTTGTTTCCGTGATTTCTTCTGTCATTTTTTTAATAGTTTGTTTGACGAAATTTGCCGCACCATTATTAGGTGCGTAAATATTCAGTATGCTTATTGCTTCCTGGTTTACTGAGCCTTTGAGCATTATGTAATGTCCCTCTTTGTCTCTTTTTATGGTTTGGATCTTGAGATCCATTTTGTCGGAGATTCAGATAGCCACTCCTGCCTTCTTGGAGTTACCATTTGCTTGGTAAACTTTCTGCCAGCCCTTTATTCTCAGCATATGCTTGTCTGCTTGCTTAAGGTGTGTCTCTTGCAGGCAGCAGATTGATGGGTTATGTTTTCTAATCCAATCCTCCAGCCTCTTTCTTTTAACATATGAATTGAGCCCATTTGTATTCAAAGTGATTATTACAATCTCTGGCTTCATGGTTGCCATATTCTGTTTTGTGTTTTGGGTCTTTGCCTATCTTCCTTCATATCAGTGTACTGCGTTTGAGTGGAGGGTTTCTATCCTGTCCTCTTTTCCATCTGAGACCGTGTTGTCCTGGTACGTGTTGCTGGCATGTTGGCTTCTAGATGGAGATGGGCTATATGGTGGTCTCCTGGTGGTTCTAGTTGGAGCTTGATCTTCTGGCCATAGTGAGTCAGCCAGTATGTTCTGCAGGGTCGGGTGACTTGCAGTATATTTTTTGAGTTCTTCCTTGTCCTGGAAGACCCTTATCTTACCCTCTATCTTAATGGATAACTTGGCAGGGTATAGGATTCTGGGGGAGGCATTTTCATCTTTCAGTTTTTGGAAGATGCTGCTCCATTCTCTCCTCCTCTTCATGGTTTCAGCTGATAAGTCTGAGCATAACCTTACCTGCGCTCCTTTGTATGTGACTGTCTTCCTTTCTCTTGATGCTCGTAGAATTTTCTCTTTTTCCTCTAAGTTGGATAATTTTACAATTATATGCCTTGGCGTGTTCTTCTTGGTGTTTAGCTTAGCCGGCGTCCTCTCTGCTTCCTGTATGAGAGTCGGATTCTCCTTTGTTAGGTTGGGGAAATTTTCTTCCAGGAATTCCTTTGCTATCTTGGCGGTCGATTTGTGTGTTATGTTGTGTTCCGGTAGACCGATTATTCGAATATTATTCCTCTTCATAGCATCTGTCATTGATCTCAGGCTGTCTTCTGTTTCTTTAATTTTCCTATCTGATTGTTTTTCTCTCTTGCTTCGTTTGGTTTGAGCGTCCTCGAGTTCACTGATACGGTTCTCAGCCTCCTCAAGCCTAGATATAGCTTCTGTGACCTTTTGTGTGGCCTCTGCTACCTCCTCTGTTAGTTTCTGCAGTTCCTTTTGGTGGATAGTATTCATCCCCTCTATTGTGGACTTCATCCCCTCTATTGTGCATTTCATCCCTTCTATCGTTGCATCCTTATTTTGGTTTGCTTCTCTTAGCTCCTGTATTACTGCAAGCAGAGTTCTGAAGATTTCCTTTTGTGGCTGATCTATATCTGTTTCTTCTATGAGTGACGTTAGGTCTGTTAAAGTGCCTCGTTTTTCTGATTTTTTTGTTGGGAGTGATGTGGTCTGTTGATTTTTCCTTGATCCTTTAATAGGCCCCATGCTTCTGGGAGACAGGAGTAACCTTATTGTGTGGAGGCTCAGGCCACTGTGCCGTCTCCTGGGGTGGCTGGGGCGGGCTGCGGCAGGCTTAGGGCTGGCACTGGGGACCCAACAGGGCCCCAGGTGGTGAGAGCTGGCTGGAGCTCACTGACGGCTCCTCAGGGACTGCAAAGCCGAGACCCAGGCTCCACTGCAGGTGGAGTGTTTGATCTGCCCGGGCTGTGAGCGGGTGCGGGGAGGCCCCTTGGATAGCTGCGCAGGCAGCTGCGGGACACTGCAGGGAACAATGGTGTTCGCTCTCCGCCCTTTTGGCGCGAAACCGCAGGGGGTAATGGCGCCGGCAAAGGAGGCTTGGCGCGAAACCGCAAGGGGCAATGGCGCCCTTCCTCTGCTCAGGCTCAGAGTCGCGGCCGCCGGGGTCCCCGCAGCACCCTGGGGAGGGCACCTACTCTTGTGCCTTGCGCAGGGAGGGGCCCTTGGTGGGCAGACTCAGCAGCGCGGGGCGCGGCGCTCCGCGGAAGCTCAGGGTCCGGGACAGGCGCGGGTTGGGCTATGGCTCCTGTTGGCGGGAGGTGCTCAGCGCAGGGTCCCCGCCAGGAGTGGAGCTGGCGCTAGGCTGCCAGGGGCTGGTGGGGGCGGGCGGGGGTGGGAGGCCGGCGCACGGAGGGCAGGTGGAGACGTCTGCGGCAGCGGTGCGGGTGGATGGTCCCCCGTGGGGGTCGCCAGACAACCCGCGGGTCCGCTCCCCTGAGCTTGGATGAATGGAGGGAGGGACGTGGGCCCGAGGGCAGATCGCTGCCCTGCGGGGATAGGGGAACTGTGGGAGAGGAAAGCTTCTCTCCCAGTGGAGATCAGCCAGTGGGGAGTGGGGAGTGGGCCGCTGGAGTAGGCAGGGCAGGCAAGCGGCTCTGGGCTGGCGTCCGGTTTGGGGATGGACCCTAAGCCGGTCGCCAGTGAGCTCACGGCAGCTTAGTGGCCAGAGACGTCCCACGAGTCAGGTCCTCTTTCACCTAGACCCCTGCTAGGACTGGGGTGCTGTCCCAGGGGGATATTTCACTCACCAGACTCTTACTATTCAGCTACCTGGTCGCCAATCCCGCTTTGTTTGGAGGAGCTCTCAGAGTATGCGGGTGTCCCTGTCGGCCATCTTCCTCTCTCCACTTGTAGGCTGGTTTTTATGTGAGGAGAGGAAATAAGAAAATTTTATGCCTATTAAAATAACATTTTGGTACACATTATTTTAAATGAGTAAAAAAATAGAAGTTCATGGAAGATATAGCTGACTATTTATGAAAACACACTCATTACATGTATAGTAATATTGAGGATGATACAGTAAAATGAGTAAGACTTACCCCACACCCACCACAGTGAATCAGTGAAAAATCACTATACCTCATCACAGACACAGAGGAATGGCCCCCTTGAATGATCTGTATTATTCCATGAGAAGCTGATTGTGTCAGATCTCATCTATGAAGTGAGAGAAATTATAGGGGTCGTGTATAAATGGATACATCTGTACCCGTCATGACCAGCTGTCAACCCACATCATGAGATACACCCACCACTAGCCATCAGGATTCCAGACCACATTTGAGATGAGCAGCGGAGCTATCCTGGTGTGTGGCTCTGTCAAGTTCTCGAGGTTATCTCTTATTTATACCTGATGTAGACCAGAACTGCATTCATGAATGTGAATTATGAGCATGTATAAGTGCCCTATAGAGTTGAAAGCTGAAACCATCACCCCGATACAGCAATAAGCAAGGACATTGCCATATAGGGTGCTCTTGAACCACTGATACCGAAGTGCACTCATCAAGGAGTGACTATGGAGCTTTATTTTCCTATTGGCAGTCATCCTGGGTAAGATAAGACAGAGATGAGGCTGGAGAAAACACTGTGGCAGCTCCAGAGCCCTCACCTTCTGGTTTACCTCCTCACAGGTGTTATGCCCAGATGCAGTTAGTGCAATCTGAGGCAGAGGTGCAGAAGCCAGGAGAGTAGGTGAAGGTGTCCTACAGGACTTCCGGATACACCTTCTCCAGCTATGGTACGAATTGGGTGTGACAAGTACCAGGAAAAGGCCTTTAGTGGAAGGACTGGATCAGTACCCACGCTGGGAAGTCAACATACGCCCCGGGCTTCACACAAGGCAGGAAGACATCTCCTGGGATGCGTCATTCAGCACAGTTTATCTACAGACTGGCAGCCTGAACTCGAGGACACTGCCACCTCTTCCTGTGTGAGACACACGCTGTAGAAATCCACATCCCGAGAGCGTCAGGACACCTGAGGGCAGGGCAGCTGTACTCGCTGAGGCAGTGACTCAGAATATTTAGTTGAATCTTCTCTTTATTTACCTCCTATGAACTTAGAGATGAGAAACAAAGACAATTACTTTCTGTGAAATTATCATTATAATACCGTGAAATTAAATCAGCCCCTCAAGGGGGGAGGTTAAAAATACCTTGGTATGTAGCCTTTCCTTATCTCTCTGTGTAAACACTTACATCTCGGTACTGACAACTATGCCGACTCCATGAAGGTTCGAATTACCACCTCCAGACACAATGAAAAAAACACAGTTTATTGGCAGAGAGAAGGTGAGAAAATGGAAGCCAAGACCATCTAGTACCCAGTGAGAAAAGAGGAAGAGGGAGTCAGTGTGATCCCAGACACAAACTTCCTGCTGGGAGAGACCTGGGCTGCAGGGGGGATTCAGAACCCACATATCACAGGTCACACCCCAGGGGCAGGTGCCCATGCATGGTTTCAGGGCTGGTTTCTTCTTGTGATCTGGGGATGCTTCTCCATCGCACTGTTTCCCCCAAGGAATTTATCTATTTTTTTATGACAAAGGAATGCAAGATTATTGTATAAGAAATATTTAAAATCAGACTATTGCAGGTACGATGTATAATAATGGAATTGAAATCTCAACGGCAGAAAGTGGGAAGGAGCAGATAAAATATAATTTTTATTTCTTAGTGTTATACCTCACTTATTTGTATATTAGTGTTTACAGCAAATGCATGTTTCAAGTACTGTTTGATAATAGTTGAATTGGTTGGATTTCCTTGAAGGCGGACATGATCTTATCACAAACAGTACTGTATTTCATGATGTGTTTAGCAAGATCCTTCCTGCCAATGAATGCCATCTCCTTCTCTTCATTGTGTTGTTCTTTGCGTAGTAAATCTTATGGTTTCCTGATCAACTTGCAATACCATTTAAGTCCTTTTAAGCTCACTAATGCCTAGAATACCAACTAAGTATCCCATTTCATCTTTTGCCCCTTCCAATCTTCCTAAATTTATAGTATGCAAATTATCAATTTTGATCATTAGAAGACTTTTGCGGCTCTTTCTCTTTACCTTGAGTCATGCCCCAGCAGCAAAGGAAGATCCTGACAGCTCCACTCCCAAAGCCTTTACCCAAATTACATCCTCATGGCTGAATCCCCTCCAAGAAACCAGCTCTACTTCAGTCACATTTTGAGTGCCCTCGAACATGAGGGGTCCATCCTCTAACAGTAGTTTCAACAATTTCCTAATTCCTTTTCTTATGCTGTCAGTTTTTAACAATGCTTCAAAAGTATGCATAAGATTTTCAAAGCTTCTTCCACTGAAGAAGGTAGTGGGGTCCTTCTGCATTGTCTAGTCTTAGTCTGGAAGCTTTGATGAAATCTGTTCATTTTGGGTGATCCTGCTGGCATTTGATATAACAGTGACATATCTTCCAGCATCACAGCAACACACAAGCCACCACAGTATGATGAACTAACAGACAGGTGGTGAGAATATAACATTATTCCTTCAAAATACACCATACAAATTCTGGCTAATATTTTAATTACAACAAATAAATAATTGCCGAACTCCACCAAATAGTGGAGTAATTCAATTCAATATTTTCAATTTTGGTCTTAACATTTAAATAAAAAGCCATGAGGACATCAAGAATTTAAGTCATGAGAACAACAAGAATTTAATAAGTAAACAAACAAATAAATGGGTCTAGAAAACTAGAATCAATGACCAATATATAGCATACTCAACCAAAAACAAAACATATTGCTCCCGTTAGGCTGGAATTTATTTCAGAAATAAAGTGAAGCATGAAACGAATAGAAACACATAGATATTTAATAGAAATACAGATAGATGAGAGATACAAGATATGGACAGGCTATATAGAGAAAATTGACAGCTAAATCAATAGTTCAGCAGATTGATGGACCAATTAATAGATTTATGATAGATAGATAGATAAATAGATAGAAAGATAGCAGAGATAGGAATATGTGTAGATGGATGACAGAGAGAAAGAGAAACTCGTTCAACAGACACCAGTGTCATTGTGCATTCAGGTTCAGGGGTTTGGGCTGAGTCCAGACAGATGGTGTTCACAGAACACTCTTGTCTATACTGAGATAAATTGAAGACTAAATGCACAAACTACTACATGCAGTGTGTCATAAGGAGGAAGGATGTTATAAAACAATGACTCACTCTTCAAGAGATTGTCTCAAGTACCTGGGTCCCCACAACAGGAACATTTCAGTTATTTGATGTGTGTGGTGATGCAGATAAAAGTAGGTCAGGGAAGCTATGTGAGACCAGAGTGTAAGCACCACGAAGGGAAGGTTGGGATGTATTGCATAGGGTCTCGGGACAAACAGCACATGACCCAGTTCAAGACTCAGTGCATGGGGAGCAAGATACAGGTTTCCTTCCTGAATTTGGGGCCTCCCTATTCAATTTTCCCCTGTGTCATGGTTTTTATTCCTCTTCCTGTCTCTGAGAACCAAGATTTAGATGTTTTTAGCATAACCGTCAACTCCAGAGAACAGAGGGAGGAGAATGAAGCATGGAATTAGGACATCTTCTCTGGGTCCTTGCTCTTTTCTTGGGAGACCCCGAGTGCACAAACCTGAGGTGCTTTCTCCCCATCAGAGGAGAACTGAAGGGAAACGTTTTAATATTATTTTTTATTTTTATCTTTACACTTGCTTGTGGATTGTGGGAAGATTTACCAAGATTAATGCTCATTCAACTATTCATACACTCTTGTTTCATTTCATTGACTGTAATACACACAAACTCCTGTTACAATTACCTTTGCTTTCCAAATATTCTGAATGTTCCCCTGGATAAATGTTGCCCTTTTAATCACAGAACTTAGATTATTTTAAGGTAATTGTATCTACCCAGGATTATTGCTCCCAGGTAGGCTTGTCAATTATTTGACTGGAAGTTTTTCCAAGGGGTGAGTTCAGTCCCACACCTGAAGCGATGCTGGAAGCCATGGTCTCAGGACTTCCACAAATCGACCCAACAAGGAAGCCTAGTCTTTGTATTATTCTTTTGTGTGTGTGTGTATTGTTTCACTTTTTGTCCCACTCTACCCAAGACCTTCTAACGCTATCTTTTCCAAAGAAGTGGGTACTGATAGCAAGGAACCACCTATTTCTTCTGGTCATAGAGATCAGGAGACTCCTATCCATGATTCATTACAACATTGGACGAATGGTTTCGTTGTGTCTTCAAGGATCATCACTCTGGAAAGGGTGAAACAATTAGCTGCACCTAGTGTGGTTTAAAGTCCCCAGTCACTACTCTCAAAGCCCAGATGTAGGACATTGTCTTTGTGCGCCGTTATCTCAGCGGGTCTTGTGTCCCTGAGCCCCAAGGCCTCCTCCTGAGAGAGAGAAAAGTTAACAAACTGATGGTTTTCTTTAGTTTAGATCACAGTAGGTCAGAGAAATGTTTAGACAGATTATGAAATTTATGAGATTGTGAAACTGATGAAGGTGAGATATTCTCCATGTTGGATTTTTAACTTCTCTAACAAACAGCTACCCTGTCAGAGAGACGGTGACAAGGGCCAGATTGACCATGAGTATTCAGAGTGACACACTCATCTTTGACTTTAATCTGCACAGATTTGTCTGACACTCCGAGTAAAGCTGACATTCCCTGAGATTTGTTTCCTCTTCTCAGGCAGCAGGAAGTACAGGAGAGACCTGGGCGCTAGGACACACCTGAGAGTCTATTGAGAGTCTATTTAGAAGGGGTCATTCAGTTGATGAGATTCTTCAAAGTCTTCACTAAGGAGACAGAGGTACCTTCCATCATGGACATCATTCCCCACAGACAGTAAGGAGGGACCCAGGCTCCTTGGGCTGCAGATTCACACTGGGTTTGAAACCACTCTCGCCTGAGTGTGAATGAGAGATGCACTAAGTGGAGTCACAGTTCAAAGCTCTCTGTGTGTGAGGTTCTAGTGCTAGTGCCAGTCTTGTCTCCCCGCCCCCGCTCTCTCTCTCTCTCTCTCTCTCTCTGCATGTGTGTGTTGCAGGATGTTACTAGGATTAAGTTCTGTCCCTCCCAGGAGTCCCAAGACCTGGGTATCCAGGGTTATAGGGCTGGAGGAGTCTGACACGTAGGGCAGGGCAGAAATATGCAAAGTGGAAGACATCCATTTTAGACCCACAGGCCACCTCCACAGGGGAAGGTTTCTCATCACCCAGCTGGTGAACTCAGTGTGATTCCTTTGCATCCTCCTTGCAAGATGGGGTCTGCCACCCTAGATCTCCTCATTGCTCTTCTCCCAGGTCAGGATAACCACAGGTTTGAGATGAATGGAGGATGTGTGTGCAGAGGGAGTCTCTCATCTCTCAATCCTATCTCCACAAGTGTCTGTGCTCAGGTGCAGCTGGTGCAGTCTGGGACAGAGGTGAAGAGACCTGGGGAGGCTTTGAGGATCTCCTGTAAGACATCTGGGTACAGCTTTAATAGAAACTGGATTGGCTGAATTAAGCAGACACCTGGAAAGGGCTTGGAATGGATAGGGATAATTTATCCTAGTGATGCTGATATCAGGTACAACCCATCCTTCCAAGGAAAAGTCACCATCTCCACAGAAAACTCCATCAGCACCATGTACCTGCAGTGGAGCAGCCTGAAGGACTCAGACACGGCCATGTATTACTGTGCAAGAGACACAGTGAGAGAAACTCCTTCCTGAGAGGGGCAGAAACCCTCAGCCTGATGCAGCTGCAGAGCAGGAGTCTCAGAGCATCTCTCAACTCAGCACCAGAGAACAGAGTGTCTGCTGTCTCCCAGTTCGTGAAACCAATAACACAGGCCACTGGCACGACAGGGCGACATCTCCCCACATGGGAGCACTGATGTATCATACCAGTAAGAGTTTCTCTGGAGTGGCCCACTGTGTAACTTCTGATTAACCGCAGCACTATACAGCATATGACGTAAGGTTTCTTCATGAAATTCTCAGAGTTCAGCCCTTGATGCTCTTGAAGATTGAGCAGGTGCGTTGTCATATAGGAAAAAAAAATCAGCTCAAATGTCCTGGCCTTTTCCTCATTAAGGCCATTCCCAATGTTACTAGAATTTCTTCCTAAGAAGTAGCCATGATCTTTGCTTGCTTTCTAACTTGATTCAGTTGCCTGCATTCAACTTGATTCAAGAAACAGCTTTATAGAAACTTCCTGGGGGAGCAGTGGTGCTGTGGCATTAACAAACTGCTCATGGATCCCAGACCTGATACCAGTTAGTTACTGGTATGAAGAAGAATATGGCATCAGGCCTGGAAAAAGGCTTATGACTTATGGCTTATGAACAACCTGTGATATGAAGATAACACAATCTTGCTTGCTGAAAGTGAGGACTTGAAACACTTGCTGATGATGATCAAGGATTGCAGAGGTCATTATGTATTAGGATTCAATGTAAAGAAGACCAAACGATGCTGGCCAGATTCCAATTTTGTTGTTGTTTATGATTACTGTTTATTTTGAACTGACTTTGAAAAGTCAGCATACTTCATGAAGACTCCAGACACCCGCCTTCCTTCCAGCTCCTCTCACAACAAGCTGCCAGGAAGAGAATTCACTCTCTCTCCCAATAGCTCAAGTCAAAGCAAAACAAAAAAAGTGTTACATGACTCAGTCTTTATAAGTGGCCTTGATATTGCCTTGTCTGTTTGAACCAAGTGAAATAAAGCTCAAAGGATTGAAAATTTCTTTTATGTTGCAGGATCCTTCTGCATTTAAACTCTGAAAATTGTCTTTCATTGTGGGACCTTGTGATTCTTTACAATTATTATTGTCCATTCCTAGATTGTTTTCTTCCTTCAATAAAGTCTTTGATATTTACTGAAAGCTCTTGCTTGTCTTTGAAAGGAAGAATAGAAAAGTAAATGTAATATGTACATTTCATGACCATCGATGTCTACCAATCACTATCAAGTTCCTAAAAAGAAATAAAACAAACAATAAATATTAATAAACTTACTATTTATTTGAGCAAAATGTAGTAAACACCAAGGGATTGAAAAAGTTATCTTCAATAACTAATTTTTGTTCCAAGATTATATTTGTTGTGATTATAATAACTAAGGAGAATCTTACTACAGTGTAAGAACAATTAAGAACATTGGACATTCTGTTTGAGGCCATACCCCAACATGCTTAACTTTGTGTGGCAATGTAAACTCCACAGCTTGACCAAGGAACCTCCCCTTAGGATATGAGATGGTGCCACAGCATGTTGGAACACCCCAGTTACTTGTTTGTTTCCTTGGCTAAATCTGTAAACCACTCCCACCTTTTTTTCCCCAGGAGCTTTCCTTCAGGAATGTTCTGGTTTAGTTCTTGCCTGATTCAAGTAAAGCAGACCCTTTCACTTTCATGCTGCTCCTGTCTTTTTTCTCAGCTAGAGTGGTGTCGCTAACTTGTTTCACACTTCGTTTGGCTGAGTGTGTTTTTCAATGTGAAAATATACTCTGTCTTATAGATTCGAAATCACCTTAATGACAGTGAGGTTGGGATTGGTGTTATCACAAAGAAGATGATGGGGGTCAGACTTTCTCTTCTCAGTTTCTGAGAAGAATTGGATTGTCTCTACTTCATTCTTGGGGCTTCCAAAATGCAGAACATCTCATCAATTTCCAGGTAAAATCTCAAACCTAGTGGAAAACATTACGTCATGGACAGGGTCCTCTAGGATCCACAAACCTTGTCCGTAGTCATGAATTACCTGTGGAGATTCTTCTGCCAAGTGGTTACTTCTTTCTGATAGTTTCCAGATTCCCAAAATGGGTTGACATAATAAGGTTTCCATTACTTGTCATCAGTAATTATTTTCCCTCTTCCTAGTTGTCCAAGATTTGGGCCTAGGATTGATGAATCCCTCAGATTCTCAACGTAAACTTTGCTATCTCTGGTGACTGCTGAATGCCAGAGCTGGAGCTGCCAAAACCTGCAGAAGAGGTTGGAGTAGTTGTGAGCAATATATTCTAGTAGCAGAAAACAGCCTCCCATCCCTATGGAACTGGTACTCGAACTCCAGAAGAATACCCACAAATCCGTTATCTTGCATCTGAGCTCAATCACACTGAGGGCACAGCTGTCCACTCATGTGGGAGAGAATCAGAGAGAAAACTCAGGTTAGCAGGGCAGGCGTAGGTGGGTAGAAACTAATAAATATTAAAAACTCACCTAACAACACAGAAGGCGCACAGCAAATAACCCAATTAAACAAAAACAGAGAAGACGAATTAAAGTGATAAATATCCAGTTTTAATGCTCATGATAAAAGAAAGGCGGCTGGAATCTCCCAGATCAGAAATCAGAGAAGAGACACCATTCCACAGATTTTATGGACAGTGAAAGGAGAAAAAGAATCTAATAATGTCCCCACATAAGAAACGGATCATAGAGCTGCTCACTGTCATCATGCCTATCCAGCGGTTGAGGGGAACGAGAGGGGATGCACTGTGACCTCTCAGATGGCAAAGGCTGTTGTGTCTGCCATATAAAGCTTATAACTTGAAAGTTACTTTCTTAAAAAATTTAATAATGTGCAACAAAGAAATACTTGGTACAGAACCTGTTTAAGAGCTCTATTTTCCTGAGAATGCTTGTGTTTCTCTGAGTCTGAGGGAGAAGAGTTGCCCATAATCTCTACACAATCGCTTCTAAATATCAGGGAAGATGCAAATGCAGCTCTCTGCCTGCTGATAAACCAGCCACAGCCCCTGATGTTTGAGATCTCAGAGGACATTCCAGTTTCCGGGTCTCTGCTGTTACCATTTCGTGACAGGAGCTTGTCCAGAGGACACATCATGAATTTTGCAGCAACACTGGCTTTCATTTTGGCTATTTCACATGGTAATTGTGGTGTACCGTACTGTGTGTGTGTGTGTGTGTGTGTGTGATGGTGAGTGATTTAGTTTGTATGTGGGTCTGTTTGCAGGTGGTCAGTGTGAGGTGCAGCTGGTGGAGTCTGGGGGCGATATGAGAAAGCCTGGGAGGTCTCTGAAAATCTCCTGTGTAACCTCTGGATTCAACATCAAAAAGGATGGCATGAATTGGGTCCGCCAGGCTCAAGGAAAGGGCCTGCAGTGGGTTCTCGGGTATTAATAGTGGTGGAAGGGTCAATGTACCATCTCCAGAGACAACTCCAAGAACACACTCTATCTTCAAATGGACAGCCTGAAAGCTGAGGACACGTCCATGTATTACTGTGCAAGAGACACCCAATGGGCGCAAATCAGTGAGAGGCCATACACAAATTTTCCCTGCACAGAGGACAGTGGTCTCCAGGGGGCGCCCAGGACCCACAGAGCACAGGACTCAGACCCAGGAGCAGGTGCAGCTGGAGCTTCAAGGCTGGTTTCCTGTGGGGATCTGCGGATTCTGCTAAATCTGTTTCCCTAGGGAATCTCTCTCTAATTTAAGAATATTAGTTCTGTGCCTACTTCTGGTATCTGTGAATTCAAATAGTATATTGTAATGGGAGAATATAGTCTGTCTTACAGCAACAAACAGTCTGTCCCTTAAGGGCAGGAAATGACTCTGTCAGGTGTCCCTGCATCAGAGTTCTCATGACGCTCAGATAAATACTTTCCAATCAGACTCAGGGGAAATGGGAGACTGGGAAAAGGTCACTATTAAGTGCCAACATTATTGACTGAAAATTTCACAGTATATTCTTCCATCACTTTGTAAGGTTTCATGACAATCACTTATTCAAATTATAGAAACGTTGATACATGCACACAATAGAATGCTATACATGCCAAAAAAGTACCAGAGAGACCACAAAGCACATTAGGACATAGACATGAGTGTAACTAGACAATTACACACGCACACAAAACAATGAAGCAAAAACAAAACAAAAAACACCTACAAAGGAGGCTCCACTCAAATTTGGGCATGTTGTCATATAGCAGGAATTGGGAAATGGCAAGGGCTTCTGACATTCAGCAGCGTCCCAGCGTTACTTCAGTTTCATAGAGTCTCCTGTGATGGTGTTCTCAAAGGAACCAAATTACTGTGTTGAACTTAAAGCTTAAAATCTCCAACGTGGGAGGCACAGCTGATTGCTATTCTAAATTCATGAGTTTCAAGGTATGATCACATGATTTCAAATGGTAAAACCAAGATCAGAGGAGGGAATGGAATTAGAGGTTCAATTCAGGACTATCATTGTTGAGGTTCTCTACTTTCTGGACGCCAAGGTCTTCCAGCCTCTACTGATGTGCTGTTGATTTTCTTTCTCTCTTGGCATTGGTCTGACAAGGGAGAAAACAACTCTGCACTTACCTTTTTAGCACCCTCAGGTGGATTCCAGCACTCTTGTGTTTGATGAGTGTAAGTTTTGTCTGGAGCTCCGCTAAAGCTAGAGGTAATTAACTGAAGTTCTGTCATTCTTAGGGAAACATTGTGAACCTAGGTCTGAGGTGTGGCCTTACAAACATCCACGTTTCTCCCTCAGGGGCAATATGGGTCCAGGAGAAATTTCTGCTCTCTTTCCAGGATCGACCTTCTTCTGTTTTTACCTCATCTGTTTCCCCCACAGTTGCTATAGTTTACCACATGAGACCATAACTTCCTGTTTTGGAGTCTTTAACTTCTACATCTTGGTATTTGTATATTATAGATGAGAGGGCCTATATTCTGGGGGGTGGGGGGGAATCATATGGTGTCCTCTGTTTCTATTGGTTTCTTGTGTGACTTAACACTACAGTTAAATGTGATAATAATAAATCATATTTTCCCACAGATTTAGTTGCCAGCTACTTCCTCCAGGACACTATTTCTGCTGTCAGCTACTTTCATAGTAAATTACACACACAATGACACGTTATTCTGCTGATGAAAACCAGACTAGCAAAGGTATTCAACTCTAGGAGAGAGGACACACCCCATAGGATGTCCAGTTCTCCCCATTTACTGGAAAGCTAAGATTATACATAAGTCACAGTGGAATTTTTGCTGACCTAAGATGCCCTTGTGGCAATATTAAAAGTGAACAGAAAAGGTGTTGAACAAGAGAGTGAAACCATGTGTGATGGTTTTCCTGATCAGGATGTCTTTGTGTTTGCATGGTCCAATGCAGCTGGTGGCTCTGGGAGACTTGAGGCAGACTAGGGCCCTTCTGAGATTCTGCAGTCCAACCTGTGGACCCCTCCCCAGCAGTGATGGCATGGATGTCATCAGCCAATTCCATGAAGGGCCTGAAGTGAGTAATAGTTATTCCATATCCTACCTACACACTGTGAATTCCTGATTGACAGTCACCAGAGAAAAGCCAAGAACATTTTTTATCTTCAAATGGACAGCCTCAATCTAGTTCAGTAATGGAGACACGGAATAGGGAATGTGTAAGAATCTGTACACAAACCTCCCTAAAGGGAGGTATGGACTTCAGGGATTGCTCAGGACTCTGATTCACAGGACTCAGTCTGGCAGACAGTGTGGAGGGGAGTTAAGAACTGGCTTCCTCTCCATCTTACAGCTTCCATTGGAGATTTTCACGATGTCAGGGTTTGTATCAACTGCTCAATTATAAATTTTGCATTGTAAGGTGAGGAAACTGGCTCCCATTTCTAAAGTGCAGAAGGACACAAATGGAGTCAGATACACACAGAGGGGACAAGGCAAAGATGAGGGATCTCTCAGCTATGATGCAAATCTGTGTCCAGTAAGGGTTTTGAGAGGAAAGGGTGGCTGGGATTTCCATAAAGTCAGCACAGTCCAGCATGAACTAGCAATCACATCACAATGTCCTCAAGCCATAGTTGTGCATCGGAGCTGTCCTGTGTATCTCAAAACCTGGCTTGTCTTAATGCCCTGGACATCCTCAGACACTGGCTGGGAATCAGGACTAAACAAGTGATGGTTTTCGGAGGACACATTTGAGGGCCTGGAGCATTGTGCTACCTTGTGCAGAGTAAGGAGAGGTGCTTCACTTGAGCAAACATCTTGTCCACTGTTTGCCTTGCGTTTTGATTGCAAATTGTCCCCACCCCTCACAAACATTTAAAAATCCACGTGTCAGAATTTTATAGGTGCATATTAAATAGTTTTATTTAATTGTAATACAAGCATCTTTAGCCTACAGTTGTACTTTCCCAAGGGACCCACAGCCCTGTCAGAAGAGAACTGATAGCCTTCAGTGCCCAAGGCTGGGATTTTAACCTACTGCCTGAAGAATGATTTGCATAGGAGGAAGCCCTGTGCTTATAAATAGAGGCTCCTTTGTTTCTTCTGAGGCCATCATAGGGCAATTCTTCTTTTGAACTCATCTGTGTGTTAGTTTTGAATGAGAGAGCACGTTTTCTAGGAGGTGTCTGTGAATGGTCAAAGGACAGCCCAGCATTTCTGAGCCAAGTATTCTTCCCCTCCAGCCCTTCATTGCTCCTGCCCTGACTGAGGCTCCCATATATCCTGTGCATCAGAGGATGGGCAGTATAGAGTTCTTTGAAACCATCAGGTTCACCCCACAGTGTCCTCATTACCTCACACTCTCCAAACACATTGCTTTTTTATACACTGACGCCATTTAATCAACCTTCTCAATGTCCTTGGTCATTTTCATATGTGGTAAATAAATGTTTTAGAAGAATTAATACTAGATCTGTCCCAAGGAGTTGGGGATTGGTTATCCCACAAATATCCACCTCTTCCATGATGCCATCCAGTGCCTTTTTCCACCCACTCCTCCCTTGAGTAGATTTCCTCATGTTTCTGGGCTCTGTGAATTGTTGCAATGTCCAACAGATACTAAGGACAGGCAGCGGTAAGCTCGACCAGAGACTGCCCTTCACTCTTGTCCCTGTATTTCATTAATGTACATATGCCCTGAGGCCTCTGGCAGGATGTCTGCAGTTGGCATTGACTCCCTACTAATGTTCATCAGCCATGTCTTTCCCCACCTTGGCCAAGATCATCACAAACCCCACCGCTCTTACAAGCAACACCATCACTTCATCCAGTGCCTGATTGCTAAGGAAAACCTCAGGGTAAGTCAAGTGAGTCAAGTGCCACCGTGTTTCAGGGAAGAAGTTGCCAACTAGAAAAGTTGGTCCCCAGACAAGACAAGGTTTTAACTCTGCGAGAAATGCAAGATTCTGAAGAGAGACTCTGTTTGACAGAGAACGTTCAGAAGAGTGCAGACCAGTCAGGTGTCATGACTTCACGTGTAGAGACACAGCAGAGCAAGGAGGGGGGAAGAGTTGTTTAATAGACAGGGCTTTACCTATAAATATAGACACATCGATCTATTTCCCCATCCTCCTATATATATTTGCATGTACATGTCTTTGTCTAGACCTCCATAAATGCCCTTTGACTCCTAGCTCTTTCCTCCATCTCCCTTGACTTTCCTCCTGCCCTACTACCATGCCTCGTTGCCACCTGGGCTAGAGTATACCTCTTGTCTACACAACCTTACCCTTGATCATTCCCCACCAGGCCTGCCATTCCCCCCTCTCTACCATTTGGGGTCCCATGTTGTTCCCTTGTCCCTGTGTTTGTTAACACTACTTCCTTACCCCCCTACCCCCCCACCCAAAGTCCCCCCAGAACTGTCGGTCCAGTTTTTTTCCCTACAGATAGTTCATCCAGCCTGTCCTATTCAGACAGACCTGTGGAGACACTAACATGCACGAAAACAAGACAGAGGAAAACAAAGCAACAGTATGCAACCAGACAACAAAACAACAAAAATAAACCACTGAAAATCTGATTATATGTGCTTTTGTATTCTTTCCAGGATGAGGCTTAAAAATGAAGTCCTATTTCCAATATTTTATATTTTCCTAATTATACATTCTCTTCTTGTTCCCAGTTTAGGTCAGCACCTTCAGAGTTGATTCTTCTCTCTGTGCCTGAGATAACAGATCACAGGGAAAAACTGACAAGAGCTTCCACCCTGTGTACCACGTGGTCTAGAACAGATTCAGTAAGAGATTGGCAGTATAACTAGGGGATTTACTGGGGTGGGCATCTGGAGGATCCTTGAGCAAAAGCCGGGAATGGCAGGGTTCAGACTCCATGCCGCTGTCTCTCAGCATCAATGAGGATTCACCTATGGAAGTGGACAGAGACATCATTCCTGAGCAGACAGCCCCCAAGCACTCCTCTCAGACACCACACCCAGGACTCTTCCCAGCAGGACAGTGGGGTTTGGCATTTCTGGGGCCCTGCTGCTTCACAGAAGTCTGGGAGCTGCCACTACCCTTTCAGTGGGCCACTTCCCAGTGTGTGTCTGATGGCACAGAGCATTTTGGAGACTGCAGTTGGATTTTTATCCATGCCTGACCCCAGAAATTCAATAAACACAAATCACAATTATAAAAGAAAAGCTAAATAGTTATCAGTAAGCAGAAAAATGTGGAACCAATAAATAATAAAGGCTTTATACAAATAAAATCATCACAATTCATCTGATACAATTAAAGCTTACTTTAGTGATTTTAAATGAGATGAGAACAGCTTTTAACAATAATACACACCAGCTTTCAATATATTAAGAAAATAAATGATAATATATCTAGGGAAAGTGAGGTAAAATAAAATTGTCACACTTCATGGTATATCATTAAAATTTAGTGATTTTGAATGAGACCTGAGCAGCTTTTAGCGTGAATACAAGTCAAGTTTCCAAGTGTTAAGGAAATACATTAATATATCTGAGGAATGAGCAATAAACCCCTCATTATCTTGATGGGATATCATTGTGTTCACAGAATAAAGAAAGGATAAAGTAGAAATAGCATTGTCCCTTTCTAGGGTCACCAGATTCAAAGGAAATAGATGATAACACTATTCTAAACTTTAGAAAGAATGGAAGATACATGTTTAAAGGCAAGATACATTTATGAGATCTACCGAGGCAATAAACCTCAGGTGATTACCCTCTGTCCATAATAGAGGGATGGGAATCACCTGGTTACTAATCAGATTGCATTGGAGAGATGATTATAGTAGATCAAAATGATAAACCTGGCTTGAATGGTTAAAACTTTTTCAGTTAACCCCCCTACTGATACATGTTGGGTCTGATCTGGTTTTTTTTCTTAACTATTAAAATAATTTAATGTGTCTTTAGAGTTTGTTTACAGGTAGACTTTCGATATCAGTATATGTATACAACCCCACACATATTTTAACATTGAAGGACTTGTAACTATCATAGTTAATCATATATAGAGATTTCATGGTACCACAATTGCAACCTAATTATTTACATGGTACAATCAATATAAAGCAGTCCTAGATCTTAAAAGTAAAACAAATAAGAATTTGAAGAAAACATGCAATCTTTGAGCAAGTAACACACCTCTTTCATGTTAAGGACTAACAATAATGACTATTCACACTGAAGGCAGGTAACACCACTGGTTTGAGAGATTTAATAATCAACCTGTTCAGAGTCTGGTGCACAGCCAAAAATAAACATCAAGTGTTCAAATGATACAAGTATGAAGGGTCAAAATTTGGAAGCAATCTAATGAATTAAACCATACCATTAAGTCTCTCTCTCTCTCTCTCTCTCTCTCTCTCTCTCTCTATATATATATATATATATATATATATATATATATCCTAACCCTATATATATATATAACCTAACCCTATATATATATATATATATATATATATATATATATATAACAGTTACTACTATCAAGCTCTTATATATAAGGGCGAGGGCGAGGGCGAGGGCTAGGGCTAGGGTTAGGGTTAGGGTTAGGGTTAGGGTTAGGGTTAGGATAGTTACTACTATCAAGCTCTCTCTATATATATAACAGTTACTACTATCAAGCTCTTAAGAGTTTGGTGGCAGTCACTCTTAAGTAGGCACTCTTTAAGTGGATTCCTTATGGTAAAAGCTAAACCTGTTTTCTCGATTTTAAATGTGGTTAAGATGTCCAGGCATGGAAGGAAGCAAGCTGAACCATCACCAGTACACAATAATTAAATACAACATAGTAGAGATATTTCATCTCTGAGAAGTCAGACACATGATTTCTCAAAAATCACAAATGGGACGCAGATTTAGTTGCTGACTTCAATGATAGCCTGGAACTGGCAATTTATGGCCATCTTTAGCTCCAACAAAAAGTATAAGAAAGAGTGATGAGATCAATATTCACCATTCTTGGATCTTCAGCACATTCAGGATCAATGTAGAAAAACCCTGGCATGTCTACTTCCTCTTGTGGATTAAGCCTTTGTTCTTCAAAACAGAAGTACTGTATTCTATTGAAATACTGTCCAGCTTCAAATGGTACAAGATTATATGTAGAAATCCCGATGACTGGCTTGTCAGTCGGGTTCTTAGCTTTGTAAAATGCCAGTGCCGTCTCTCCTGGCATTACATATATTTCCATTTGCTGAGGTCTAAAGTTCCACTGGAGACTTGCATGCACATCCGCATTAAAGGTTACTTTAGAGGGAGGGGGGAACAGGGAGGGAGCGGGGGAAAAAAAGAGGACCTGATGCAAAGGGCTTAAGTGGAGAGCAAATGCTTTGAGAATGATTGGGGCAGGGAATGTGCAGATGTGCTTTATACAATTGATGTATGTATATGTATGGATTGTGACAAAGTTGTATGAGCCCCTAATAAAATGTAAAAAAAGAAAAGAGGAGAAAAAAAAGAAAATGATTAGGGAAAAGAATGTACAGATGTGCTTTATACAACTGATGTATGTATATGTATGGATTGTGATAAGAGTTGTATGAGCCCCTAATAAAATGTTTAAAAAAGAAAAAAAAGGTGACTTTAATAATGCGATCCTTAACAGGCACCATGTTTCCAATCTGGTTAGATCCATGACCAGCTACAGCTGACCCTCCAAGTCCAGTAGTCTGGCAATAGAGCCGATAAAGGGGCACCGCTGCGTAGGACGCCCCCAGCATGGCCATGGCGACCGAGGTCACGTATGTGAGGACAGTCTTGTTGCGGCGCCGCCAGGCCTCCTCCTGCGCGCGCATGAACGGGTTCGTGCTCTTTGGCCCCTGAGGCGGCTGCAAAAGCAGGCCCAGTGCCTGGCTCCGGAGCCCCGACGTCCCTAGCCGCCTCAGTCCCCTGTCAGGAGCTTGGGTGCCACTCCGCCATGGGCAGAGGAGGGGCTCTAGCCTCTGGTCAGCAACGCAGCGTGACCCCAGCGCCCGGCACACAGCTCCAAGTTCCTCCATGCCATGAGCCAGACCTGATCTGGTTTTCAACATTCTCTCTCTCTCCCTCTGTTTCATATTGGGTATACTCTACTCAGATGTATTTTGTCATTGGTGGTAACCCTACTGAATTTATATTATTATCTTTTCTGTTTTTCTCAGAATATGAAACCTGGGATTGATGCACCTATAGACACAGCAAGTAAAATAGGGTTCCTGAAGGATATGGTGGGGTGGGGCTATGGGAGACAGACAGAGTAAGATGGGGTTGATATTAAAGAGTTTAGGAAGTAAGAAAATATTTTGAAACTGACTGGTAGCAAATGTACAATATGTCTTGATGTGATTGAGCTATGGAATTATACGATATCTGCATTATCACAACCAAAAATGGTTTTTGGAAAATAAAAAGCAAGATTATGTGCTTCATAAAATAAGAGATTATACAATATACATATTTAAAACCCCATATAAAATTTAAAATATTATTGTAGTAAATGAAATATAACAGAAATAAATGGAGGAGCATGTCACGGTATTTATTGTAAAACTCAGTGACTCTAAATCTTGCCATTTCTAAACTGAATGATAAATTCAATGTGATAACATTCAACATCTATGTAAGGATAAGGTCACTAGAAGAACAAAACCAGAGCTGCATAGAGAGATAAAGAGAACTGCTCATGCAGTTGTAGAAGTGGGCACCTCCATTCTGACCCGAAGTCCTCGAGTCTTAGTTAGGCTTCTCCTGACTTACGTAGCTTCAGGGGCTGATAAATCTACAATAGGCTGGAGCACAACTTGATGATAGTTTCAAAGGCAGGTAAATAAAAACAAGTCATACTTGTTATTGAAGATGTATATTACTTCAAGGTCAGATCACATGTCAGATACCAAGCCACTGTGGACTCTCAGGATTGGCGGGGGTTATTTCAAGCTTTCGGTCAAATTCAAAACCTAGAGCTTGAAGAGCCCAGATGCAGGATCCAAACCCAGAAGGAAACGAACAAGTTTCCCTACCAATCTGTTTATAAAGGAAGTAGATAACATTCACACAGAATATTTGTTTTCCAGTTGCTTCAGAGCTGTGTCCTGAGTAAGGGAGGTACACTCTACCCTAATCATACAACTGCTTGGCTACGCACAGCAGACCCCATTATGGAATTGATTGAATTGTGTTCTTTCACATGATGAGGAATTACTAGGTGCCAACTACCAAACCACTAAGCACACTACCCCGCCAAGTTGACACAAGCCTAACTATAATAGTCCTCAACAGATACTGTGAAAATCATCAAACTCTTTTACCACTTATTTAAGACCACAGTGCATTAAAATACAAAACCAAAATTAAAACAGCTGACCAGATTTTAGAGAACTTTATGATTTTGTGTCTTTTATACAACTATCAAAACAATAAACAACATAAGGCATCATTAGTTTGCCCTTTATGTTTGCTTGATTCATTCATTTAAACAATATGGTATGTCACTGTTATACTTTACAATTCCCTAATGGCAAATACATTGAACATGCCACCATATTCTCACCAATATAGCTATAGTCTTTGGTGTCTGGTTCGAGTTTGGGATTTCTGATGCTTGTGTGGGAGGAAGTGATAGGTTGTTTTTCTTTTTAAGTTTTCCTATTTAATTTGTATTGTCAAGTATATGTGCAGCAATATTATCTTATGGCTAATATCCCTCTGCAAATTCTGGGCCAAAGAATTTCAGGTGACCATAATCTTATGCTCAGATTTTCACAGTGTTGAAATATATATTTATGTAGAAATTTAAAGATATTCTAACTGACCAGAAAATTAATATGGCCAACCCTAATCTGGGGGAAATAATCTATGATATGAGGGAGAGAAATGAGGAAGGAATCTGAATGGGGAATGGCTTTATAAACTGCATGTCTAGAGACAATCCCACAGATTCCATAGGCATTAAGGTGAATAATTTTCCTTGAGTCTAGGAAATAAACACAAGCTTTAGATCTCTGAGTAGTTTTCAGAGGGCTGTGCCCAGCGTGCAAATGAAGAGGATGATTTTGGTTGGAAATGCTCACATTTCATATAGAACAGAATCCCCTGGGAAAGGGGCATTTAAAACAGTATGTATGGTTGTCCCCTAAATTTTGAGGACTAGTTGCCTGAATAGACCTTATTTTAATCCAGGGTGCCTGTTGAGTCTCAAGCAGGTGTCTTTTTTTCAAAACCTGAAATATCATTATTCTTTTTCTGCCCCCCTGATAACTTGAATTTCCATTCACTTCTCTGCTGTATCTTTACACTTGAACTCCTGACAGGTTTTGCCCTAATTTTGGATGTGCTCTGGAAAACCAAGTGACTGACATCTCACAGTCTTGCATCAATTAGAAGTTATAGAGTTGAAACTTTTCTTTTCTGGGGTCCACATTCTCCAGTTGGAAACCTCCTCCCTGAGACCCTATGACACTGGCATCTCTTTATTTACACTGAGATTGGCCTTAGTTATCAAAACCTGAGACGTGTTGTTGGTAGGAGTGCTGGAGTTGGTGATGGCAGTGGCTCAAAGAAAACCCCAGAAGACTTTGAGGAGGTTGATAAGGAAGTGGTAGTTTGGAAAGAAAAGGTGTTTGGAGAGCGTGGGTGATGAAGATACCCTGGTGTCCACCTGATGTTTTCAACAAATGATAGCCTGTCCACTCTCTGGGGCACAGGACATACAGGAGCCCAAGGCAGGGCAGAGACTTTGAGGGGCTGGAGGGAGAGAATATTGAGCTCAGAAATATTTGGTTTTCCTTTTATCTTTAATACACACCGCTTAGGTCAAGTGCTCTCTCATTATAGACTAACATGCATACGAGTTCAAACACAGTTACCCTAGCATGGGCTCAGGAGGTAGAGGGTTGTCTGGTCTCTATCACTTTCTGTTTATAAAGACAGTGCTCGCTCACATGCAAATCATTCTTCGGGCACTAGGATAAATTTCCCTTGGGCAGGAAAGCTATCAGTTCTCTTCAGACAGGCCTTCAGGTCTCTTGGGAATGCAGAGCTGTGGTCTAAAGATGCTATTGCTGTGTGTTCTCCTGTGCCTCCTGACAGTTCCCCAAGGTGGGAGATTCAGATATCTGACCTGGGTCTGTGGGGATGGTTGTGAACTCAAGTGAATAATGGGGACCATCTGTTTTTGTTTGCAGGTGTCCTGTCCCAGGTGCAGCTTCAGGAGTCGGGTCCAGGACTGGTGAAGCCCTCCCAGAAGCTGTCCCTCATCTGCACTGTCTCTGGTTTCTCCATCACAAGCAGTGGTTACTGCTGGCACTGGATCCGCCAGCCCTCAGGGAAAGGGCTGCAGTGGATGGCATGGATATGCTCTAGTGGCGGTACAAATTATAACCCATCATTCCAAAGCAGACTCTCCATCACTAGAGACACATCGAATAATCAGTTCTCCCTGCAGCTGAGCTCCGTGACTGTTGAGGATTCGGCCATGTATTACTGTGCAAGGGAAACACAGTGAGGGGAAGTCAGTGTGAGCCCAGACACAAACCTCCCCTGCAGGGAAGACACTGGGCAGCAGGGGGCGCGCAGAACTCACTGAGCGCGCACATCCAGCCCTAGACAGGCACAGATAGATGATGGAGCATTTCCTTTTGGAATCAGGGTTCCTTCCGTCTTTCATCTCTCAGCATGTCGACGGACATTTTTTTCTTTTTCTTACTCTCTAAATTTTCTCCTCACTGCCGACCTGAAGGAGAAATTAGCATTCTCTGTGTGCAATACAAATAGTAAAGTGACTCTAAGAGTTCATTTTCATCCTATAGAACCCAGTTTCCTTCTTGAAAAATAGGTTATCATGATAATTCTCACCCTATCTGTTACTCAAAACCTATTGACAATAAAATACAGGCATGTCCATATTCATGCGTGCAATGAATGATTTCAAATGTACTGAACTCAGTGACCTCCTACAGTCCAGGGTCAGGTCTATGAAGATTTCCTTCTGCATTGTTCTCTGTGCACTGTTGGCAGTGAATGACTAATGATCTCTATGTCTGAGAAAACAATGGTGGTGACTTCTGGGGCTAAATTTCTGACACGTCCTTAGTGATGCTTGCTACCCATTGTCTCCCTGTATGCAGAAACAAAGGTTCCAGGCACAGAGAGACCCCTGCCACTGGGAACAGGTGAACTGAATGACCTGTCTGTTGGGTTGAGTCATTCGAAAGATCATTCATTGGAGTCACAACGAAGGAAGCACTCATTGGAAGACATCTTTGATTCCAAAGGATAGTAAATGTGTCACAAGAGGAGGAAATTGCAAACTGATTTCTCAAAATGTTCTTTAGGCCATGTTTTCAGCAGATGCCAGGGAATGTAGTCAGTGATGCTTTCCTCTCAGAAGCTGTGGTTTCCCCAACTTGTCAGTACCTCTCTAGGGACACCGTGCACAGTGGCTCTTGGGAAACTTCCTGCATTGGAATCTGCCTTCTCTTCATTGGAATGGGCTTTGTCTGTCTGTCACCATTGATCCAAAGGCAGACTTCAGAATAATAGGTATTGATGAGATCTGTTTTCACTCCAGGATACTAACTAGGCCATTTGTTGTCAAAGTTAGAAATAGTTAATGCAAAAAGAAAATATTCTCATGCTGAGTGGAAATTTTCTTCACACCCTCTGATGTATCTTGAAAGTTTTCATCCTAATGAATACTCAAAAATAGATATTTATTCAAAAAATTTCCCTTAGAATGATCCAGAAAAGATTTTCTATGCAATATTATTGTTTGGAATCATATAATTATTAACAAGATTCTCAAGTAAAATGGAAAGAATGAAGAAGAAAAAATAAAGCTAATCCAAAAGAAAAACAGCAAGAGCAAAGCATGAAGCCTTACAAAATAATAACCAAAAAAAGACAAAAATTAAGAGAAAAGATAAGAAAATGAACTCAGGGCAAGAAAACTGAGGAAAAAACACAATAATTCCACAAAGGGGCGGGGGAACCATAAAGACAACCCAATGCATAATGACAGCAATAAATGCATACACATCAATAATGAAATGGAATGTTAATGGATACAATGTACCTCTCAAGAGGCAGTGAGAAGCACAATGGGTAAGGAAACTTGATCCATAAATCTATGCTTACAACAAACACAATTGAGACATAAAGAGAAATAGAATCTAAAAATCAAAGGTCGAAGAAAATACATCAAGAAAATGGCAATAAAAAACAAGGATAGCAATATTAACCAATGACAATTTTGAAATCTGTTACTGGCTATACAAATTAATAGTGAAATATACTTCAAGACCAAATCTTTAATGGGAGACCAATAAGGGCATCATATGATAAAAGGAACAAAAGAGCAAGAAGAAAAAAATATTAATGAATATATATACATTCAATGGCAGACCCTCAAGATATATTCATCAAACTCTTATAGACTTAAAGAGAGAAATACATAATTTTACAGGAATAGAGTTAAATACACCTCACTGGGTTTTACAGAACAACTCAAAAGATCAACTAGATAATAAATCAATACAGTAACAGAAGAACTAAATACTATAATTACTGACCTCTTAGACATATAGGGTGCATGCTATCCGGGAAAACCTCAATGTATCTTCTTCTCATGTTCATATGTACCATTCTTCAGAATAGTCCACATGTTAGGCTACAATGAAGGCTTAATAATTTTTAATTTGTGATATTATAAATAAAAATTTTTACTTCACAACATTATGAAATTAGATATAAACAATAGGAAGATAAAAGAATAAAAAGTTAACATGGAAAATGAGAAATTTTGTGCATTAAATTGCTTGGAAATGGTAGGATTAAGGGATTAAGGTTTTAAATTCCTTACAAAAATGAAAATAAGCATACCACAAGCTTTGGTACACAGCAGAAGCAGTACTAAGAACACTTGTTGTGAACAATGTATGAAGATATCAAAAAAGAGAGCAAAGTCAGTATGGTAACACAACACCTTCAACAATTAGAACAAAAAGAGTTATGTAAAATATCAGTCATAAGAAGGCAATAAATATTAAAGAATGGAGCAGAAATAAATGAAAAGGAACAGGGAAATAATCCATAAGACAAGTTAATTCTTTAAAAATATTAACAAAATTTGACAAACTACTGGTAAACTAATTAAAGTAAAAGGAATAGGAAAAGCAAATATAAAGAATAAGAAATAAAAAATCCAATATCACAACAGAACCAAAACTATGAAGATCACAACAGTGAATTTGAAAATTTAGAATAAGTGGACATATTTCTAGAAAAACACTACCTATCTTTATTTTAAAAATCATTTGGGGGGGGGGCTCATACAACATTATCACAATCTATCCATCCATCCATTGTGTCAAGCACATTTGTACATTTGTTGCCAACATCATTCTCAAAACATTTGCTTTCTACTTGAGCCCTTAGCATCATCTCCTCATTTTCCCCTCCCTCCCACTCCTGCCTCACTCATGAACGCTTGTAAATTATTACTATTTTGTCATATCTCACAATGTCTGACATCTCTCTTCACCCACTTTTCTGTTGCCCATCCCCTAGGGAGGAGGTTATATATAGATCCTTGTAATCTGTTCCCCTTTAAATTTCCACCATCCCTCAACACTCCCAGTATCACCCCTCTCTCCCATTGTCCCTGAAGGGATCATCTGACCTGGATCCCACGTGTTTCCAGTTCCTGTTTGTACCAGTGTACAGCTGGATTTGTAAGGTAGAATTGGGATCATGATAAGATGGGGGGAGGAAGCATTTAAGAACTAGAGGTGGGGGGAGGAATCATTTAAGAACTAGAGGAAAATTGTATGTTCCATCTTTGCTACATTGCACCCTGCACTCTTCTCCTCCCCAAGACCCTTCTGTAGGGGGATGTCCAGTTGCCTACAGATGGGCTTTGGCTCCCAAATCTGCACTCCGCCTCATTCACAATGATATGAATTTTTGTTCTTTGATGCCTAGTCCCTGATCCCTTTGACACCTCGTGATCGCACAGTCTGGTGGGCTTCTTCCATGTGGGCTTTGTTGCTTCTCAGCTAGATGGCTGCTTGTTTACTTTCAAGCCTTTAAGACATCACACACTATATCTTTTGATAACTGGGCACCATCAGCTTTCTTCACCACATTTAATTAAGCACCCATTTGTCTTCAGTGATAGTGTTGGAAGGTGAACATCATGGATTGCTAGTTTAATAGAACAAAGTATTCTTTCATTGAGGGAGTACTTGAGTGGAGGTCCAATGTCAATTGGCTACCTTAATATGAAACTAATAAATATATGCACATAGATTTATTTCCCCATCATCGCATATAAATATATATATACATATATGCATGCCTGCATTGAGATCTCTATAATTATCCTTTGCCTCCTAGCTCTGTCCTCTATTTCCTTTTACTTTCCTCTTGCCCCACTATCATGCTCAGCCTCCATTTTGGTTTTAGTAATTCCTCTCAGTTACATTGTCATTGATCAATCCCTACCAAGCATCTTAAATCCTCCTTGCCACTGATTTTGGATTCCTTGTTGTTCCCTTGTCCCTGGGTTTGTTAACACCACTTCCTTTCTTAAACATATATGAGTTCACTAGGTTTATTTCTCTAGTCACCCTGGCCTAACATACACATAGACTGAGTGAAACAGTTTTTTAAGACAGACATAAATCTTGGAATGAAAGCTACAAACTATGAAAATAATTTTGTTTTAAGTAAGCTCTTTTTTCAGAGCTTCCATTTCTAAAGCCCTAAATATCAGTGAGAAAGGCCGGGTATATAGGCGCCAGTTAATGCCAAGGAGAGAGAGAACTTTATGCACTGAGATAAGCCTTTGGCTTAGCTAGTACCCATGATAACTTGCTCCTGCACACAGTCATGGGAGAATCAGTGAGACAAGGTGGAGGGGGTTAACTTGGGGTTGGAGTTATGGAGCATTTCTTGCTAAGTTACAGGTGAACAAAGTATAACATTTTCCTAACTAATTTATATTTCTACCAAAACAACAGTAGATTGATTCTTCAAGATCCTCTCTCTCGAGTTCATGATACTTTCAACATTCTTGGCCAGAAAAAAAAGCCTCAAATGGGGCTTTCAGTGAAGTTAACACTCAGCTAAGACCCAGAACAAAATTATACCCAATGAGAATGGGGGTGGGGGGCATGGAGTGGAGACCCAATGCCCATCTGTAGACAATTGGACATCCCCTCACATAGGGGTCACAGGGAAGAGATGAGCTAGTCAGGATGCAGTATAGCACCGATGAAGCACACAACTTTCCTCTAGCTCTTTGGTGTTTCTTTCACCCCACTATCATGACCTCAGTACTACCTTAGAAATTGGATTAGATCAGAGCATGCACCTGGCTCCAGATAAGAGCCTGGAAAAACACATGGAATCCAGGATAGATAAACCCCTCAGGGCCAAAAATGAGATTAGAGATACTGTGAGGATTAGGGGAGGAGAAAGGGGGAATTGATCACAAGGATCAATCTAGAAACCTCTATGAGGAGTATAAACAATGGAAAAGTGGGTGAGGGGAGATGGAGGATAATGTAAGATATGAAAATAAAAATCCATAATTTATCAAGGGTTTGTGAGGGAGGATGTACAGGGGAGGGAGGAGGAAGAAATGGGGAGCTGATATCAGGGGCTCAAGGGGTAAGACAATGCTTTGAAAATGATGATGGCAGCATATATGGAAAGGTTCTTGACACAATGGATGAATGTATGGATTGTAATAAGTGATGTAAGAGCCCCCAATGAAAGTATTTAAAATAAATACTCAGCTAAACTCAGATTCTATCTTCACATACACTCAGCCTCTACTGAGTTATTTCTGATCTCTGACTTGCAATGTAAAGCAATGTAAGGAGTGTCAGATGGAGCGAGGTTGCTGAGAGTCCCCTGGCCAACACAGGGTGAGACAATCTTTCATTTAAGAATGTACTGGACATCAGAGGGTTCTGACCCAATTTTGTAAGCTTTTCCAATTGACAGTCTTGTGCCTCTCCCAATCAGGCCCCTTTCCTTTCCCTGCTCCTGTAGTCCCACATTTGATTGTGTTTAATTGATCTACCTATCATTATTGCTTTCTTTTGAATTCTGTAAAGGAGTTCAAAAGAACTACATGTTCGGTGTAAGGAGAGGCTTTCTGCCAAAGAAAAAGACCTGACTTCAGTTTTTGTTGTTGATGATATTTAGTGTGTTTTTTTAACAGACCTTTGAAACTAATCATAGTTCAAGAAGTCTTTAAGAAAAGTATTTCTTTCCTCTCACAACACACTACCAGGAACGATATCCATTATATATATATAATATATATACATACATATATATAATTATATATTATATCTATATAATTGTGCAATTACTCAAATTTTATAAATAGCTAAGCAATCAGAATGTTCTTGTGAGTTCCTGGATCCTCTGTATTTATACTCTCTGAAAATTTATTTTCATGTCAGTACTTTGTGAATCCTTGGAGGTACTACTGCCAACCCCTGGATTGTTTTGTTACTCAAATAAGCTCTTTAATTTTTAACAGAAACCCCAGTATGCTCTTTGACAGGAATGATGGAAGATGAAATGGTATGAACATTTTTTCTCATGGCTGTCTATCAATCGCTGCTACATCCTGAAGGAAAGAAAGAGGAGGGGAGAAGGATGAAGGAAGGGAGGGAGAGAGAGTAATATAGAAGCAACAATACATGGAAATAGAGTTGCCATCTTAAGGAAATTTTATTTTTATTAATCTAGTAGCTAATCTTTGGTGACAAGGATGTATTTACTACCAATAAATTAGCCAAGAGGAATCAGATTTCAGAATAAGAACAATAAAGTCATTGGCCATTCTGTGTGAGACCACTGCCCAACCAGCTTAACCCTGTGTAACACTGTAAATTTCACACTTACCCAAGAAACCTCCCCTGGGATATGACGTATTGATACACGATGATGAAATACATATACCTCATGTAGTGCCAACAATTATTCTGTATTTTTCTTCCTGATACTCTTTGGATGCATTTCTTTCTAGAAAAGTATACCATTCCATCAACCTACTATCAGTTATGTCTAAATATGCTGGGCAAACATGCAGAGAAAGGACATTCCCAACTTCAGGTCACCATGGAACAGAAGGACTTTGGTCAAGGATCCAGAATGTGCTAGAAAGACATCGCCACATCAAACCAGAAGACATTTAGAAGGAAGAATTATGAAAAACTCATTTCTTGTCAAAAGTCACAACCCCACCCTGATGCACACTCAGGACTGTTGCTGTGAAATTGATGCATATCTGTTATTGCCTACATTTCCTTTGTCGTGTCCGTGCCTAAAACTCTAAACTCCCCTCCTCCACTGTGCTTTTCCTTCAGGAGCTGGCCTTGGAGAGTCTTCTGGCTCACTACATGCTTGTTCCAAGTAGAGCTCCCCCATCTCATTTGTATATAGCCCCCTGCCTTTGTTTCTCAGCAGGAGTTTGATTGGTAACTTGGGACACACTTCCTCTTGCTGTGTTTATTCAATATGACATTACATATTCATCTCCGCCTGCCCCTACCGTGTCCTCCCAGAACAGTTATTCTACTAGGTCCTGTGAGGAGTACTGTTTTATGTTTCTACATATTTTTACTTATTTAGTTATCTTTGAGTGTGTTCCAGTTTATACCAACCCTGTGTCCAACAGAACAGGACACAGTCTGATGCTGTGCCATCATCACACTGGTTATGCTTGATCTCACTGCTACATCTGTTGTATCAATTCATGCCACCGAGGAGCTTCCTCTTTTTCACTGACTGTCAACTTTACTAAGCATGGTGTCTTTTCCAGGTTCTGCTCTCTCCTCATAGCATGACCAATGTGTGTAAAGTGAAGTATCACCATCCTTGCTTCTAAGAAATTCTCTGGTTGCACTTCAATTCCAACGATGCTGAGCTTTTCATCAAGTTTAACCTGCTCCAATCCACTTGTCTTCTGGGTATTCTTTAGAATATCTACTGTATGTGAAGAAATGCCTATGGTTAGGTAGCCCATTTATGAACAGTAGAGTGTGATAACTACAGAAACATGCTATAGAGGTGGACAATGAGACAGAGGAACACCAATAGGACATCTGAGATGTACCTTGGCCAAGACAGAGATATCCTGAACAAGAAAACAAGCCAGGAGAAACCTTATTTGCTCCTCTCTTAAGCTCTTGGGTTTATGGTTGTCCATTTTTAAAGCCTTTGTGAAAGACTGCAGCCTACAGTAAAGGAATGGTAATGGGTAGGTAGATGGGTGATGTCATGGGCCAAGGTGATGGCAGAAGCTTAAAAATACAAGACGCATCCAGGAAAGAGATGACTTATCAACATGTTTGTGCCTAGATTCTGGACCCCAAGCTTTCTAGGTAATGCTGACAGATGGCAAACAACACAAACTGTAGGAGAGTGGTTATTGGTTTGGGTTCAAGGATAGCCAATCCATAGTCTTGGTCTGCAAGGGAGAAGGGGAAAACTGAGTGCCTAGGCTTAATCATGTAAAACATGTTCCTCCAGGAACATAGTTTGGCAAGAAAACAAAATGAAAGTGCTGGGAAGAGGCTATGCTGTGATAAAATAGGGAGGCAGTAGCCTGAATGGATAGTTGGACATCATTGGCACTGCCCTTTTGCAATCCCCAGGATGTCTCTGAAGGCAGGGATGTGTGAGGTTGCAGTTATAGGATAAAGGGTGTAGACTAGTGCTCCTCTGAAATTAATCAGCAAGTCAGGCTACTAGAGAAAAACACAATTTGTTTAATGTCCCGTCATCAAGCATACCTTAAATATAAGGCTCACCATACCACCAAGTCTTAAGAACAGGTTTCAACTCAGGGATCTTATTTTGGTCGGTTGCAGAGAACAGTTGCCTTCCAGACCCCTCCGTGAGCAACATTCTTAATCTAAGCTTGACTAAGTTCTAACTCCTTCCAGAAAACTGTTAGCCTATGTAAAAAATACAAAACAACAGAATGGTGATAGTCATTCTATCACCAGTCAAGAGATCAATAGATACATTGTATTGGATGAATAAACCTTATTTGGCTGTTTAGATTGTTGAAGAGCAGGGATCTTACTTTAAAGAGTAGGTTCCCCTCACCCAAACTACCTTATTATGAATGGCCTCATATGTGGAAGTTGATCACTGAATAAGGAAGACTGAAGAAGAACAGATTTGACTGAATTGTAGTGATGGCCAAGAATAGTGAAATAACATTGTTCTCCAAAAGCACAAATAAGTCTGTCTTCGAATAAATGAGCTCAGAATGTTAGTTAGAGGAGAGAGTAGGGAGGCCATATTACATACTTTGGACAATGTTGTCAGAAGGGAGGAGTCCCTTGAGAAGGACAATATGTCCGGTAAAGTAGGGGGGAAGTGAAAAATAGGAATCCCTCAACAAAATGGATTGACAGTGACGGCAGTAATGGGTTCAACCTAAATTGCGAGTCTGTTAAAGGAGAACGCAGTGTTTCTGTTGTGTATTGGGTCCCTACAATGTGGAATCAACTCAATGGCACCTAACATTGACAACCTCAGAAACCACTAATCAATACACAAGAGAGGTGCAAAATACTTGTGTGATAGTTATATTTATAAAAGTTATTTCCTTGATAACAGATGCCAAACCTTTCATGTGAAGTTTTCTGCAACATAAACTCTCTTATTAAAAAGAAAGAATGGCTTGCCTTTGCTATAAAAAAATAAACAAGGTGATGATAAAATCACTGAGGAATTCCTGTCCCTCATTGATGTACACCATTCTCCTGGAGGTGAACTGAAGGAAATTCTCTATGATCCACGCTGCATGTCTTATGGCAGAGTATTTCTCATCTTGGGCTCAAGTGTGAGGGTAGCACACAGTCACTCTGGTGTGAGTGACTATTTGTCCATCAAGGGTACTGTAAATCATTTATCCCTCTATGCAAGTAGTTCTCAACCTGTTGGTCACAACCCCTTTGGGGGTTGAATGACCCTTTCACAGGGGATGCCTGAGACCATCGGAAAACACATATTTTTGATGGTCGTAGGAACTGAGACCTTATCCATCTCCAGGTAGGTCTGCCAACATGCAGATACACCCACATGAGTCCCTGACGTGAAGACTGTTACCCATGCTACACCAGGCTTCAAGACAAATTTTCATTTATTTATAATTAGAAAGAAATATTTCATAATATATAATTATATGTTGTTTTTGTTATTAATCACTATGCTTTATTTATCCTCAATTTGTAACAATAGAAATATATACTGCATATGAGATATTTACATTAGGATTCATAACAGTAGCAAAATTATTGTTATGAAGTAGCAACAAAAATAATTTTATGGTTGGGGAGTCACCACAACATGAGGAACTGTATTAAAGTGTCATAGTATTAGGAATTTTGAGAAACACTGCTCTACACTGGGAGGTCAGTTGCAAGACCTGAGGATCCCTCCAGAACAAGTGATCTATGAGGTGAGTGGGTTTCAAGATGCTCAGAGGGTCCAGAATCAACTGAATCACAATTAAATTCCATGAGAAACTTCAAGGCTAAATCTAAAGTAGATTAAAGACCAGAGGATTCACACAGTATGAATAAACACTTTTTCCCTTAAGTTCAAGTTATTGGGTGAAAACATAACAATAGTTGTGAGAGTACACTTACTAACATTTTCTTTTTTTAAAATCTATATATATTTTTTTACAAAACAATCTTATCACCTTCAAAGTACTCTCCATTACACTTAATAGAGTTGTCAAACCTGTGATTACATTTTTGCAAACATTTTTCAAACTCATCTGTTTGGATGGCTGACAGCACCACCCATGTTTTTTTTTTCCTTCACCTCTTCTTTTTTTTCCTCTTTTTTTTTTAACAATTTATTAGGGGCTCATACAACTCTTATCACAGTTCATAAGTTCATACAAATACATACATCAATTGTATAAAGCACATCTGTACATTCTTTGCCCTAATCATTTTTTTCTCCTCTTTTCTTTTTTTACATTTTATTAGGGACTCATACAACTCTTATCACAATCCATACATATACATACATCAATTGTATAAAGCACATCCATACATTCCCTGCCCCAATCATTCTCAAAGCATTTGCTCTCCACTCAAGCCCCCTGCATCAGGCCCTCTTTTTTCTTCTTTTCTTTTTTTTGCCACTTACTAGCATTTTCTATGAGACCAGTAATAAACTGTTAACAAGGTTAGATGATGATACTTCAAGAAAACTGTAGACCAATATTTATAATGGATCTACATGAAAAAGTGCTTGAAAATATTGGGAACTGAGTCAGACAACACACTGAAATAATTATATACCATGACTAATTGGAATCTCCCCCAGAGTTGATTTAACATAAGAAAATAAGCTCTGTAATATCACAAATAATGCAAAAAAGGATTAACTATCTAAATAGACACATGAAACATACTAAACAAAGTCAGAGGCTTTTTATGTTAAAAAAAACACCTCTGAAAATCTAACATGAAACAATATAGTTCAATATATGAACATGATAATACACATTCCTATTTTAAAAAAATGAAAATGTCATACTTAGAGGAAAGAGAAAAACATCACCCCACCTCAGAAAAAGGACAAACATAAATGTGCACTTTCACTGCTGATATTAAAAATTGACTATGTTCTAACTAGAGCAATCAAAATATGATTTTTTTAAAAAAAGAAAAGAGGCTTCCCAAATGAAATAAAATTGCCTCTAATCATAAATTAATGTTCATATCCATAAAATATGCAAAATATGCCATAAATAGCTAATAAATATATAAACGTTGTAGGCTACATTTCAACACACAAAAATAACTTTTGAAAGTTAACCCAATAACTATTAATTGTTAATCAACAACTCCCAAACCATTAACCCTTACACCTTAAGACGCTGAGCATCCTTACAGCACACTGATAATATCCTAAAACATTGAACCCCTAACCACCTGAAAAGCTCTTTACATCCACGATGTCTATTAGCATCCTGAGCATTCCCTGATAGCCACAGCTAAGTGGAAAAAATATAGGATTTCCTTAAGAAATCCTAACACCATACACCAGGAATCCTCAAACCAGGCCCGTGGGCCACATGCGGCCTGCCGAGGATATTTATCAGGCCCACCAGTAGTTTTTGTTGCTGCTGCCAGTCCTGCTTAGCAGCAGACCTGTCCAGTGTGCATATAAATTTGTTCATAGTTTCTTTAAAAAATACTATAGTCTGGACCTCCAACCGCCTGAGGGACAGTGAACTGGCCCCCTGCATAAAAAGTTTGAAGACCCCTGCCATACACGCTCAAACTAACCTAATTCAATTATCCCAATTGTTTGAGTCAGGAACACAACTTTGAATATATTCTCCAACCTTAATCTTAACTTTATGACACAATGTCTCAATATCAGAAACCACCTTCCAAAACTATACTGTTTAAACCATAACTCTCTATCTTTATGCCATAACACATAAGCCCCTAAGTAGCGCCAAACATAAGCTGGTAGGCACGACACATTGTAAACATAGAGCCCTTTAATCCATCCACCAACATCTGACTCTCCACTCATGACACTGAAATTCTAGTTCTATCCATTGACTCTTGTTCTTGAACCGGGAGCATTAATCCCAGGGCCTAGATTCCAATCTCAAATACAGACTCTGACTCTAGCACTCTACAACCCTACACAGAACCCAAATCTAACCCATCAAGAAACTCACATTGCTAATTATGTATGTGGAACTGTCTGCTCTCTCAGACTTTACCTAAATGTACAGAACTAAGGTAGGTAGACAGGCAAAACCAGGAACCACAAGCACATTTCCAGTAAACTTTTAAGGCATTTGCATCTGATTCATGGAAGGTGGCAAAATAAAGTGGTTTATACATGTTTTATATGAATATTCTATATATGAAATGAAAAGCTCATTAGCAATAAGTATGCATGGGAATTCCCACACTGGCAAAATAAATGGATCATAAAGAAACACTAGCAAAAAAGTAAAACAAAAGAGGCAATAGTTAGAAGAAATGCAAATGAGGACTCTCAGGTTTATGACCAATATGTGAAGAGCCCAAAGTCACCATTCCAATCCCCAAGAAAAAAGGTGACCAGATTAAACTCAGAATACAGAGGTCACAGGTCATGGTTTCGTTTGGTTGTCCATTAAAAAAAAATGAACTCTTATTGGGTCAATTCTGACTTATAAAGTCTCTACAGGGCAGAGTACAAAAGGCCCTGTGTGTTTCTGAAACGGCAACTCTTTAAGGGACTAGAAAACATCACCAGTTAATGGTTTTGAATTGCTGAATGTGTGGTTAGCAATCCAACACATAACCCACTACATCCCCATGGGTACATCATGTTCTTATAAACTGGAGAAAACTAGATTGCAGCTAACAATAAGAAAGGTATTCTTTTCAATGTCTCTAATTAATTAATCTAGTTAGGACCCAGACCAAACATCAGTCCTCAAAACAGGGGGTAGGTACACATAGGTAGGTACGCTCTCAGTTGATTTCTACTGTGAAATCATTCTATGTCCCTGCCTATGGGACCATTTTGTTTAGTGGTGGTTTCACCCTATGCCCTTAATAATCTAATTAATTGAATTCATTGAAAACTGTGATTTGAAGAATGTGATGGGATTACCTAAGTGAGACCAAAATAATTTGTTCCAGGAGAAAATATCTTCGGTAGTTATCCATTAAAAATCATATAGAGACTTCCGGGAAGATGGTGACGGAGTAACACATACCAGAGGGACTCCGCAGAATCCAGCCCAGGAGAGTTCCTCAGAGGGAAATTCAACGCCACTGGATCGCAGGAGGCACAACATAAAGATAAGTAGGCTCAGATCCATGGGGTTTTGAGGGGCTGGGGGCTTTTGGCTTACTATAGTGGAAGCCGGATGGGGCTCGACCCTAGCCTAGCCGCTGTGTCTGCCCAAGACGGGACCATTTGGAACCTGTAGCAGGGCTTGGCCTCCGCACATCCACAGTTTTCCCCTGCCTGCCTCAGGGCAGGGACAGGGCCCTTGAGGCTCCACCGGCAGGGATTGGTGTTCAGCTGCATTGTTGATTCTGTTTGCATCTCTGCACTATATTCCCACGCAGGCTTGGAGGGCTGCTCCGGGGCTTTTTCAGGGCACAGCCACAGCTTGCAGCGCCGCATGGGCTGAGCAGGGACTGAACCCAAACCCCCACAGCTCCATAGGCAGGGATCAAGCTTCAGCTACACTGCGGTGCCAGTTAACATCTCTGCTCTTTGCACCCCCACTTCTCTGGGGGCTGCTCAGCAGCTTTCTTGTGACTCTTCTTGGGGCTCAGCTATGGACTGCCACTGGGGCTTGGGGCAGGGAGTGGTCCCTTGCAGGTCCACAGGCAGGGAGTGGGACTCAGCTGCATAGTTGCTTTTCCTTCCCTCGCTTCCCTGTACCCCGGCACAGTCCGGTCTCACTGTTTAATTTTGCTCCCCCTCTTGTTCCTGAACTGCTCTCTCACACTCCATTGCAGACTTATGGGACACTCCCATTGCCCTGGGGCATTTGCGCCTGGGCCACACCCAGCTAGGTGAGCTCCACCCTGCATAGATAGCCCAAGGCTAGGGAAAAGGCCTGCTTGCTCTCCAGGGGATACTCCTCTGACTCCTCACCAGGGAATTCCTGCCTGTGTACCTGGGGACATAAGGCAGCTCAGCCAACACTTATCAATATTTAAACCAATAGCAGGAACTTCAGCCCAGTCCCTGCAACACTGGGGCAGGCAGCCGACCTGCCATCTGGGGCACTCCCCTGATAGGGAAGCCACAGGAAGATAAAGTGGTAGGTTAATAACCTAGCAAAATCAGCTGTAGGCAGTTCAAAGAAGCATTCCTATAAGTCTTCCAGAGAGAGACTAGAAAATGGCACCTGGTTCCTCAAAAACAATTCAATGCAAACAGCCATCAGCCCCAACGACCTCAACAAAAAAACAGGAGAAACAAAAGACAAAGGCAGTAGATGTGCTGAACATAGCAACATACATAGAAGAAGCAGACATTGAGAAGCCATACAAAGAAACTCTCAGAATGCTGCTTGGAGTCATGCAGGATATGAAGGAAACAATACAGAAAAAGGATGAAACGATAGAGGAGATAAAAGCCGTACACCAAAGGGAAATACAGGTGCTTAGGGAGGAAATAACGAAAAACAATAGCAAAATCATGTTCCTTGAGAATCGACTGGAGGAATCAGAAAACCGCATCAGTGTCTTGGAGGACAACCAAGCAGACTTTAATAAACGTGAACAAAAATCTAATAAGAGCATCAGAGAAGCCGAAGAAAACCTAAGAGCTATGTCTGATGCTATGAAGAGGAACAACATTAGAATTATTGGCCTACCGTAGGAAGACACAACAAAGAAGTCATCTGCAACAGTAGCGAGAGAATTCTTGGAGGAAAACTTCCCCAGCCTAATGAATGAAAACCAAGCAACCATCCAGGAGGCTGAAAGAACACCAGCACGACGGGACCCCAAGAAGAAATCACTAAGGCACATAATAGTTAAACTATCCAACTTTGAGGAAAAGGAGAAAATCATGAGAGCAGCTAGGGCAAAAGAAGCAATCACATATAAAGTCACCACATAAGGATATGTTCAGACCTATCAGCAGAAACTATGAAAAAAAGGAGAGTGGAGTAACATATTCCAAAAGTTGAAGGAAAACAATGCAAATACAAGAATACTCTACCCAGTCAAATTATCGATTGAGAAGTAAAAGTCTTCCCAGACAAGGAAAAACTCGAAAAATATGTTACAAAAATCATACAGAGTATAGATTTACTCTGAAACTACAATGGTCACCATACAGAATCAAATGGTGGGCCAAATGCTTGCTATTTATCAAATTATCATCTAATTTAAATACAAGGAGCTCATTGGTAGCTAATCTTTCATGCCATGAATGCTCAAGTGAGTTTCAAAAAGATCATGGAAAAATGGAATAAAGATGAATGGAATTTATACATGATCATTTTGAAGCCTCTGCATATCTGTTCCTAATAGATAATGCTAAACAGTGTAGTATCATTATGTTAAACAGAATAATGCAATAAATCTTTTATAATTCCTCAATTATACATCTTAAAAATCTTTAAGAAACCTGTTCATCTTCCATAAAAACTCAGAAAGAATATTAAGAAATTTACATAGAGTATCTTTCTTGAAGATCTATTAAAATTGGTATTAATTTATTCTCTAGCTATGGTAAAGAGACCAGTTAGGCTACAGTGTATCTGTACAATTCATATAGAAACTTGTGAGAGCTGAAAAATAACAAAATGGTTTAATTTTTCTGGGTCCTGAAAATTTTGCATATTCCAAAAGGTGGTTTCTCATGTTATAGATAAAAATTTAACCTCATTGTACAGTTTTGAGTTTTCTTTCTTTGAAAGAATGCCAGGTTCCATAGGTTCTGGTATGTGTGTACATGCATGCATGTGTGCCTGGCTTAGTTTTTGATATGCTTCCGCACCATAATGGTTAACACGGATAGGTGTTCATGGAGAGATTGGAAGTTTGTGTCTCCTCAGAGTCTCCAGGGAAGAAAGCCTGGGTGATGCACTTTGAGAAACCAGCCACTGAAACCCCTCTGCAACATCCCTGTGCTCTGACACACATGGAGTTTGCAGGAGTTGGTGTGGGTTTGATGGCATCTGTTTGGCCGGTTTCATTTCTAGGGGTGGGGGAGAATGCTGGTTTCATTTGCTACCCTCAAGGCTGTCAGTTCAACTCCACCAGCAGTTCTGTACAAGAAAAGCGAGCTGGTGGTTCCTGTGTAGATTTTGAATCTCAGACACCTACATAGGAACACTATGAGTGAGAATTGACGTTGTGGCAGTGAGTTTGCTTTTTGGGGTTAAGGACAATGAAGGTTTGTAGGTGGTCAAACAGCTTGAACTAGACAGTTCCAATGAGGGTTGACGGGTTAAATTCAGCCTGCATTACTGTGAAGACAGGACTGGAGATCTGTTTCCACAACTTATACTCCAGAAATGCTATGGAGCTGTTCTGTTCTATAACACATGAGGTTGCCATGAGATGGAATTAACATGACTTGGCACCTAACAAAAGGGAAAACTAAACATGATGAAAGCATGTTCATGTCTATGGACACATTGGTTTTATGCTGAAAACATGGCTAAATCAGAAACACAAAAACAATTTTCATTAAGAATCACTGTGCCCATAGTGAAAAACATGTAAGCCTACTGAGAATTTGCATATCTAAATTACTTAGTGAAGAAGTCCTACTGCTACAGTAAATATATGGCAGCTCCACGAAATGTAAGCAGTTGTATCGCACGATGTGGCAATCTGGTCACATTAATTATAGCCTAGAAACCACAAGGAAGAGTTTAAGGTCCTATGGCATCACAGAGTGCACCAAAGCGCACCTGAGAACAATAAAGCAATGAATAAAACAAGTCTTTTATCAAGAATACTTGGATAAAAGGTTAGAGCAATTAAGTATTCCCATGCAGTGGGAGATAGAAAATGGTAACTTTATCTTAAATAAGATGACATCTTACTATATATAAGAATTATATATCTGAATGTTACCTTGTATTAGGAATAATTGTGACCCAATTTTTTTACGAGGAGCTAACCTTAGTAGGACACAGTTCCTACACAGTCAAAGCAAACAAATTGAAGAAGAAACAAATGAAATCAATCAAAAGGATTAAATGAGTTTACATAATTAGAGTTGGGTTCTATGAAACATTGTCTGTATCCACTAGGATAACTGATAAGTGAAAGCTTTAAATACATGTCACTGTGAAAATAACTCAAAACAACCAAAAAAGTGCTTACCTTGAAGGCATGTGTCACTAAAAGATAATATTAATGCACAAAACCAAAACACACTGCCATCGAGTCAATTCTGACTCATAGTGACCTTATAGGGCAGTGTAGAACTTCCCTCTGGATTTTCAAAACTGAAACTCTTTACAGTTGAAGAAAAGCTATTCTTTCTCCAGATTAATACAAAAAAGGACCTGAAAATAAATAAAATATTTGCTGAATTCTGCACATCAAAAGGATGATAAAGGAAACAAAAGTTCCCTATTAATAAAAAGGGTGGACATTAAATCTGGGCCAGCAATGCTCTATGAGTCACGAGGGAAGATAAGGGGATGATGGCACGGGTGGAAGAGCATAGTGATAAAGAGGATGAGCCATTAACAGAACCAATCTCTGAGCTGAGGTGCTCTTCACACTGCAAGTGGAAAGGTACAGCATCAGCAGAGACAAAACCCAGGAGCTGTATTAGAGATTAAAGTCTTAGCACCCCAGTTAGTAAAGGGCTGTGGAAGGCAGTACATGCCTAAAGTCCATTTAAAGGGTATCCCCATAGATTAAATCCTCCTCCGCATTATTTCTGATCATTAATAAATGTTCTCCTTAAATTTTATTTGAGATTGGAGTCCCTCTTGCTGTATAAAACAGAGCACAAGCTAGTTTCTGGTGGGCAGAAATGATTAAGGAAGCACACGCAGTCAAGATGTTTTAGAGTAAAAAGGAGACCCCGTTTTAAATATAGTTTAAAGAGAATATTTGTTAAATCTTAAGAGACAAAGACAAAGTAAAGACACAAACAAAGCATCTATCTGGATGAGGGAGGCCACCAACAGGAGGTGGAAATATCTTCCCAGGTTCACAATTGAGATGTGAATTAAAGAGGTTGTGGGGAAGGCACAGGGCAAAGGAAACTGCCACAAAAGCATGATTGGTTATCAATGAATACATCACAATGACAGATTCTTCCATCCTTTGATAGCAGGCTTACAAGATGGGTCAAGGGCCTCCTGACCAATGCAGTCAGGCCAAGGCTGATAGGACATGGTTCCTGTCTAGGAGACCCCTGTACTGTCTCCAGTTTGGTGACCTCCATCAAGGACACACATGCAGGCAAGCCTCCAAGAGACACTGCCCTCCCCTGGGCTGCCTGGAGAGGTTAAAGTAATCCACTCTCCAAAGCCCTCTGCCCGAGGGCCAGATTACCTACAGCCTTAGTTCCTGGGCAGAAAGCACTCAGTGGAGGTTTACTCTATGCGAGGAATTAAACTGTGCGGGGATTAGGGCTGTGACTGCTATGGCAACCTTTTGCAAAGCAAGGTGCTGGGAAGTTAAGCTCTAATACAAACCTCAGTCCTCATGGGGTGACCTGATGACTGCAAGGCTGGCCTCTTCTTTTGGTAAGGTCACTCTGGGGTCCCTTGCTCTCATGCCTGACACCTGACATGGAGGGAATGGACACCAGACAAGAACCTACCTCCAATCGGGCCTTTCTGGCTTGAGGGGTGAGGGTGCATGAGGGGTTCTGGGCAGGATAAAGGAGGCAGAGTATTCCCATGTGTGAATGCTCTGTGGCCTGTACCCAGCCCAGAAAGGATTTAAATGGAAACGTCCCAGGGGATCCTGGAACTGGGGCCAATAGGATGCGGGAATTGTAACATCCTCAGGAACCAAGACACCACTGGGACGTCACCCTGCAGGGGACTCCACGCATGGGATCCACATAGAAACACAGAGACTCACCTACCCTTATGGGAAGCTCACTCTGAAGCTTCTCAGTCAGAGGAAGTAGGTTCAGCAGGAAATTACATCACCTAGGTAGGGGGTGGGTGGAGTCTGTCCTAAGGGGTGTGACCTGGAAGAGATGAGGAGGGAATGGCCGAAGGTGAGCTTCAGCACCTGGAGTGGCAACTGATTCTTTCTTAGTTGCACAGTCTGGAAGCCCTGCTGAAACCTGTTCATTTTGGGTGACCCTGTCTGCCTTTGAAACACAACAACACACAAGCCATGACAGGAAGACAAGCTGACAGAAAGTGGTGGGTGGAGAGCAGGCTTCCCAACTGTGAATATCCCCAAGAGACACTCCCATTGCATGGACTACAGAGACATACCTGACAGCACCTGATGCCATCTGCTCCAATTGACCATGCCTCTCCTGGCACCATGTGACTTTCTCATGAACTCCTCCAATCATGCAAGTCAGAGAAGAGGCCTAAGCCTTGTAGACTCAAGAGCCACAATGGAAAGACCCTTCACAAAACTTCATCCTCAGACACTGATTTCAGGCTCTGCTCCCTATGCTAGACCACCCAGACTCCAGCCTCCTTTTCCCTGGTGCATGCTCAGGTGAGCATATAAATTAGAGATTCCTGAAAATGCTGCAGTTGTCTTCTGCTCCTCCTCTACCCCTCCCCCTCTGTCTCAATCTCCTCATTGCTAAAGATGTATTCCCCCCAATCTGTGGGTTCTGTATTACTCTTTTGATGCAATCTTGCTGTGTACATAAATGTCTTATTTCCAGGAAGTTCCAGTCATCTAACTGTCCTTCACCAACAGTGTTTCCTTTAATACATTTGTTGTGTTGATGTCTCTCCCTTCCATTTCTATATTATTGATTGTTTTTTATCAGGAATGGGTGTTGGATATTGCATTATATATTTTCTGCACCTATTAACATGATCAGAGGGTTCTAATTTTCTCCTGTTTATGTAGTCAGTTACATTAATATGTTTTCTAATGATGAAACATCCTAGCATCCCTGGTAATAATCCCACTCAGTCAAGGTGAAATATAAGCTCAAAGGCAGGGATAGGCGCTCTGTAACTCAATCCATCCCATTTCCACAAATCTGTACATAAACTGTTAGGGTGTGTGATGTAATCATTCTCAATTAATTAGAGTCATGAAATCATCAAATTTGTTACTGTGTTTTTAAAACACCAGTGTAATATATCCCGTTGTAGAGTGTATTTTTAAATGCTTTTACCCCACATTCTCTGCAGTTGTACAACTGTGTATTAAAGTTTCTCATGCATGAAAATAAAAAAATAATGTTCTCATGCACATCTACAGTTGTTCAAGATTGTCCTTAACTCTTGATTCATCTTGAATTTATATATTTTAAAATCATGATTATATGTTTTCAACAACTGTTCTGAATGATTATTATGTTAATGCTTATTTAAAAAAATACTCTAACATTTTAGTACTTATTATACTCAGAGCCAGTGTACAATGGAAGTTGCAATTGTTTGGTGTCATTAAGTGAGTTCTGAATTATAGTTACCCTGTGTACCACAGGAAGAAACACTGACCTGTCCTATACCATCTTCATAATTGTTCATATATTTGAGCCCATGGTTTGAGCCTTTGTCACTCTAAAAAGTTATCTTCTTTTTGCTGCCCCTCTACTTTACCAAGCACCACTTTTAATACTATTGTATTTACCTTCAGTGTTCAAATACACAAACACACTAAGGTTTTATGTTTATGAATAAGAACATACATTTAAAAGAACAATAAAATCAGACCTGTCATATGAATTCTAGACTCATAGAACAATAGAGAGCAGAGTAAAAGCTCCTTAGGCTTTTGTTTTTTTCCCTTACATTTTATAGAACATACTGTTTCATCTTTACCATAGCAGGTAGTGTCCTTATAAACAACAGTCCAAAACTAGACCGGTGATGTAGTGGTTTATTTTCTCACTCTCAGACATGCATAAGCACCACATGGAAGTTAAAGTATACGCCAGGTGAGGGGTCGCGCGGTGACCTGTTTGGGGTGACCCTGGTGCACACAGCAGCCTGGCTGGGGTGCAAGCGTCCTTCTTCCCCCTCGCCCGCTCCGTCGGCGCCCCTCGTGTGGTGAGATGTGGGAGGATGACCCAGGGGCTGGTTCCATCCCCCAGTTTTGGGATTGGTTGGGGTTCCTGGGGAGAATTCCTGTTGGAGAAAGGAGGATCCCAGACTGGGGCTTTGGGCGTCGGTGTTTCTGATTCATTGCGGGAATTTTGCGTGTCTCCCCCCCTCCATTGTTTCCTTTCACACAGTGGTGCCTCCTCCCTGAGACTCCTAGAATGTCTTCAGCTCACAGGTGAGCCGTGGGTCTGTTGCTTCTCTCACCACAATGTGAATGCTACTCAGGAAGCCAGTGGCTGCAGCTGGAGCACAAAACGTTTTAGGGCTTCCTCCTGAGGTTTGCCTAGTCTTGTCCCCTGTGCGGGGTGTCTTCTCCAGGAGTAGTGAAGGGGAGAGGAAGGGGTGAATCTGGTCTGGAAACTCCCTGGCTCATTCTTGACAGCCGGTAGGGCAGGGAGCGCGCTCACCCTTGAGGGTGTTAAAGTGATATTCCAGGCATTCCCAGGTTGTTGGGGGTAAGTCCAGGACTGAGACCTCAAGGGAGGTGACCCAGGTTGGTGGCTATCAGTCAACAGTATGGCAGGTGGCAAGTAAAAGGAGAAAGAAACAGGCCAAACTGTACAAAGATGGGGGTTCCGTGAGCAGGAACTCAAGCAAAGAGAGGGCCAGTCTTTCTTTGTGAAAGCATATAAGAAGGGCAAGACCCCTCAAGTACGGAAGATCCCCCAGTCCCACATACACTCTTCAAAAATTTTGCATGTTGCTTCTTTAATTTTTACAAAACCCTGTTTGTTTGTATTTAACAGTAGAAAGAAGCTGGAGGAAAGCTTCTTAGTGGAGGACAGACAGCTGGAGAGAAGGTTTCTTTAAGAGAACAGGAGAAAATTGCCATCAATAATGAATTGCTTTTCATGCAGAGAAAGTAGCCAGTAAAAGACATTCAGGCAATTGAACTGGATCCATATTTCTGCATATTTGTTAGTGTGGGGGAGTGTGAGAGCTGCTCCTGCTTGTTGCCCAGAGGGAAATTTATATTTTCTGTTGCCTCTGAAGAAGTTTCTAGTAGCTTGCCCTATGTTTAGATTTATGCTGACTCCATTTTAACTGTGTATTCCCACCTGGAGTCATTTTATCCTTATTCTAATGATTTCCCTGCGTATGTTGCTTGGTTTGGGGGTTCTTTTTGTTTTGGTTTTGAATCAGCGATTTAGGAAAAGTTCCAGCTTTAAGGAAGCCATGGCCCAGATCCGGGACCTGAAGGAGGCCGTAGAGTTGCTCAAGGAGATCATCCAAGTGGGGTGTGGCTCTGCCAGTGAGAGACTGAGGGGCTGGCCTGGTGTTCCACACCATTCCTTGAAAACGTGCTGGCATGACAAGAGGCAGTACTCCCCTGAAAACTCACTGCCAGGGATTCTGACCCAGAGACCCTTTGCACAGGGTTGGGGTTTCCCACACTGTAACTCTTCAATGGAGTAGAAAGCCTCATCTTTTTCCAGCCAGTGGTTTCTAGCTGATGGCTTTGTGGTTAGAAGCCTAGCATGCAACCCACCAGACACCAGGACACCTGCTCTATACTGTAGTCTTAATTCTCCACCTCCCAATCTAGCGGGTCGAGAAAAGCTCATCCCCACGCCACATGAGACTCCCTACAGCTCGCTGGCCAGGGGGATGTTCTGCTCCAGTCCCTGCCTGAGTGTGGAATGTGATTCATGTGCATAGACCTGCTCTTGTTGATTCCATGATGTTACATTGTACTTTCTAGATCCAGCTCCTGTGTAGAGACCAAAGCCCTCCAGCATGTCTGTGTAGGCTGATAGGCCCTACTGTCAAAATTGAGGTCAGATTCTAGTCTATTCATTAGCTAATTTCCTTAGGAAAGTCTTTGAGCCTCACTGAGCCTCTAGTGGTTCATTTCTAAAGTGGGCCGGATGTTTGCACTTGAGGGTTAAGTGACTCAGTGCAGGGTGTGGCATGCACTTGGTGGCTGCTGCTGTGATCTGTGCCGCCAAGAGGCATGCACACACATCCTAATGAAGCTTGGCTGAGTGGAAATGAAGGGCATGGGACAATGACAGCTGAGGATGAAGGTCCAGGAACATTGCTGGGGCCTGTCCTCCCTTCCAAATGCCTCAGGGGCACAGGCATTTGAAAGGACGAGGAGAAGGAGCTGGCACAGGTCAGCCAGGACCTGATGCTAACCGGCCTCGCAGAACTCATCCTACTTCTTGATGAGGGCAGGGAACCTTTGGAGGGAGTTGAGCAGAGCAGTGACATGGCCATGGCAGCATGAGGTATATCACTGGTGCTTCAGTGTGGAGCCTGGTGCAGGTACTTGGAGAAAGGGGGCAGGTGTGGATACAGGGAGAGCAGTGGGGAGCTTGTTGGGATAGTTTAAGAAGGAGGTGTGGCCGTGGCATAGGGATTGTAGTGGGGGCTGACGGGAAATATCCGGAGCCATTTTGTGTTGGGGCAGATGATAGAGGGGGGTGGCTGGCAAGATTTGGTAGCATACAGGATCAAGAAATAAAGCTGACACTCAGCTTCGTGATGTAGCTAAAGCTTGGGGACCTCCTGGGTGAGGATCAGGAGGCAGGATGTGGGCATCTTATGCAGGCATTTGCATTCCTTACCTGAGTCATGACCCCAGGAATAACTTGCTACATTGACTGGCAGTTAATGAACTTGCTGGGTCTTTTCCCTCTGTGTCGCAGCAAGGGCCAACCTGACTTAAGCTCTCCCGAGATGGCCAAGCAGCCAATCTACAACCTGGAGAAAATTGACAACAAAGTAGAACCCACTGTAGACATGCTTCTCAATTACTTGCAAGGTGGGGCTGGTTGCAAGGGGGTGTGGGGTTTCGGGGCTGGGGAGTGGGTGGGGATTCTGCTGGCTCCTGAACAACTACAGGTGTTGACAGCTGTGCCTTCAGTGAGTATGGGACCTGGGGGACACCACTCACCCCAGTGGACCATGTCATTCCAGTTTTCAAGAAGGCCCTGGACCTGGTCATGCAGGTGCAAAAGCGAACCAACAAAGAAACCAGAATAAGAAAAAGCCCCAGTGATGACTCCAAACAAATCTGAAAATAATGGATGTTTCCCACAAACTTTTTGAAGGCCCCTTGTATCTCTCTCACAACTTTTGCCTGTTCAGTTATTTACAGGTTTAAGCCTTATTGACAGCAATTATAAAACTCTGGTGAAAGGTAACATTCCATGATCCTTGTAGTTTTTCCATCACCTCTACCTTTCACCCCCCACTTTCTGCATACTGACCCTATTAACCACCAATAAACTTTGACATCTCACTAGGGGGAAGTTCTGTTCCAGTCTCTGCCTGAGTGTGGAGGGTGATTCATGTGCAGAGACCTGCTCTTGTTCATTCCGTGAAGGTTCACACTGTACTTTCTAGATGCTAGCTCCTGTGTAGCAACAAAAGCCCTCAACATATCTGTGCAGGCTGATAGGCCCTACAGTCAGAATTGAGATCTAATTCTAGTGCTTCTATTCATTAGCTGATTTCCTTGGGAAAGTCCTTGAGCCTCACTGAGCTCCTAGTGGTTCGTCTCTAAAGTGGGCCAGATCTTTGTGGGTTAAGCGACTCAGTGCAGGTCTGGCAGGCAGTCAGTGGCTGCTGATGTGATCCGTGCTGCAGAGGCATGCACACACATCCTAATGATGCTGGACTGAGTGGAAATGAGGCCATGGGACACTTACAGCTGAGGATGAAAGTCAAGGAAAATTGTTGGGGCCTGTCCTCCCTTTCAAATGCCTCAGGGACACCGGCATTTGAAAGGACAAGAAGAAGGAGCTAGCACAGGTTAGCCATTCCTGGTGCTAACCAGCCTCCCAGAACTCATCCAGCTTCCTGATGAAGGCAGGGAACCTTTGGAGGGAGTTGAGCAGAGCAGTGACATGGCCATGGCAGCATGAGGTATATCACTGGGGCTTCAGTGTGGAGCCTGGTGCAGGTACTTGGAGAAAGGGTGCAGGTGTGGATGCAGGGAGAGGTGTGGGGAGGTTGTTTGGATAGTTCAAGAATGTGGCTGTGGCATAGGGATTGTAGTGGGGGCTGATGGGAGATATCAGAGCCATTTGGGGTTGGGGCAGATGGGGGTGGAGGTGGCTGGCAGGACTTGGTAGCATATAAGGTGAAAAAATGATGAATTCTTTAATACTTTTTCTTCCTGAGCTGCCCTTTGAGATTATCTGTTCAGCTCTTTAACTTCATCATTTCTTCCATTTGCCTTAGCTACTCTAAGGAATGAGCAATTTCAATGTCTCTTCTGATATCCACTTTGATTTTTTTCTTGCTTTTCTGTCTTTAATGACCATTTGCTTCCTTCACATATGATGTTCTTAATATCACCGCCCCCCACATCCCAGCTCATCAGGCCATTAGTGTTCATTCCATTAAGTCTCTTCTTTAAATGTTACCTAAATTCAGATTGGATAGCCTCAAAATATTATTTTAGCTCTTGTAGACTCATTTTAATATTTTTAAGTTTCAAACAATTTACAGAAATTTTAGACTAAATCTATAATAGAGTTATATAGTTTATATTTAACACACTTGTATCTTTAGAGTAGTGACTAACTTCTTGACTAATTTTTAATTAATTGAGTTTTAGTTTTTGACATAACATTTCTTTATATATTCTGAATACAAGATTATTAGGTATCTCATGAATAGCTACTGATGTAGGTTGCCTTTTAAAATTTCTTGATTGTGTCTTTCCAATTACAAGGGACTTTAATTTTGAGGAAGTTCCACTTATGTTGAACTTGGGCTGCTTATGTTTAAGATGTCATCATTGCTTAAAATGCAAGATATCTTAAGAAACCATTCCCTAATCCAGGGTCACAAACATTTATGTATATGATTTCTATTAAGGGTTTTATAGATTTGGCTCTTACATTTAGGTCTTAGATCTATTTTGAGTTAGTGTTTGCATATGGTGCAAGGTGGGAGTCAAAACCCATTCTTTTTTCCTGTATCTAGTTGTTTCGACAGCATTTGCTGAAATCACAGTGACTTCTCTGTGTACTCTTTTTGAGTCAATTAGCTATGGATGTATGAGGTTGAATTTTTAGACTCTCAATTATATTCCAACAATATGTCTACCTTTTTGTCACTACTACACAGTCTTAATTACGATAGTTTTTTAGTAAATTTTCATATCAGGCAATGTGCATTCTCCACCTATATTTTATTGTCTCTCAGGATTATTTTGGCTATACTAAAACTGTCACATGTCCATAAAAATTTTAGAATCAAAATTATAGAATCAGCTTGTCATTTTCTGGAAAAACAAACCTTGAGAGGAATTAGGTTGAATCTGTAGATGAGTTGTAGAATATTGCCTCTGGATAATAATCAGTCTACCAATCCACCAAAACATCAGCTTTGTACCTGGCTCATTTTTTGCTCAGGTCTCAGTTTAAATGTTTAGCCTTCTCACATCTTATTCAAAGTTCACTCCTCTGCTCCATTATAGTACATTATTTATAAACTTGACATTTATTACACTCTAAATAGTTTGTCTTGATCTGGAGAGTTTATGCTTCAAGTAAGTCTTTTATTATAAAGATTCTCTAGGACCAAACACAATGCCTACTAACAATAATTGTTCTTAATTTTTGTCGGCACCAGTCTGTGCTGAGAGTAGGTGAATGGAGTGTTGTGGAGCGGGAATACTGCAAGAAGTATACTTGAGGGAAGGGGCTTTTCGGCACCCCCATAGAAGCATGCACTTAGTGGATGATGGTTCCGGAGGGGTCCAGTCCCCCAGAGAATCTCTCTGGTGGGAGAGCAACTTTCTGGAGAGGTCTCAGATACACCAACAATTTTTTTTCTGGCAAGTCCCAGACTCCTAGAGCATCATTCTGGTTTGGTCCGGACCCCAAATAGCATCATTCTGGCGGGGTCATGGATCCCTCAGAGCGTCATTCCAGCAGGGTCCCAGAACCCCAAAACATCATTTCACCAATGCTTCCAGTGCTTCATCAATTTGTTGAAACTTTTTAAATTGAATTCAGTCAATGCTTGGCAACTGGTTTTGGCTAATTCCATCAGTGTGGCTTGAGTATCTTCCATTAGTACTGTTGGTTCTTGTTTATATCCTTCCTCTTGAAAGGGTGGAATGCCAACTAATTCTTCTTGGTAGAATAATGTGTATTCTTTCCATCTTCACTTCATGCTTCCTGGATCATTCAATATTTACCCCATAGAATATTTCAGTAGAGTACCTCAAAGCTCAGATTTGTTTTTCTTCAGTTATTTTAAGATATACTGAACATGTTCTTCTATTTTGGTTTTCTCACTCTAGGTCTTTGCACATTTCATTATAGTACTTCTCCGGCTGCTTTCTGAAAGTTTTTGTTCAGCTCCTTGACATCATTTCTTATTAAGTGCCCTAGCTACTCCATGATTAAAAGCAAGTTTCAGAGTCTCTTCTGACATCCAGTTTGAGCCTTTCTTTCCTGTCTCTTCAATGACCTTTCGCTTTCTTCATGTTCTCGGTGATATCCTTAGTGTTTAGTGAGTCAGATATGCTCCTGACATCTCAATATTCAGGTGAGATAGACTCAAGGTTGTATTTGGCTCCCGTGGGCCTGTTGTAATTTTCTTCAGCTTGAATCTGAACTTAGCTACAAGCAATTGATGGCATGTTCCACAGTTGACTACTGGACAGATTTTAGCGGCTGACATTTAGCTTCTCCATCTTCTCTTCCCACAAATGTAGTCAATTTGATTCCTGTCTGTGCCCACAAGTATTTGCTATGAACAAGTTGTTAGCCTTGTAAAATTCTATCATGTGATCTCCAGATTTATTTCTATCACCAGGACCATATTTTCCAATTATTATTCCTTCCTCTTTGTTTCCAACTTTTGAATTCCAATCGCCAATAGTTATCCATGCATTCAGATTGTGTGTTTGATCAATTTCACACTGAAGATGATGGTAAAATCCATCAGATTCTTCATCATCAGCTTTAGTAGTTGGTGCATCAATTTAAATAACCGTATTGACTGGATTTTCTTGTCTGCAGATAGATAGTATTTTATCACATTAGCATCGTACTTCAAGTCGATCTTGAAACGTTCTTTAGGAAGATGAATGTGATTCCACTTGCATGTGTCATTCCCAGCACAGCAAACTGTTTGACTGTCTGATTCAAAATGGCAGATATCAGTCCGTTTCAGCTCATTAACACCTAGTGTATTGATCTTTATGAGTTCCATGTAATATTTTATGACTTCTAGTTTTTCTATATTAGTACTTCAAAATTCTGAGTTTCAATGATTAAATAATTGTCACTGTTTCTTCTCATATTGAGACATCTTCTATCAGCAAATGAAGGTCTCAACTGACTTATTCCATTCACATCATTATGATCAACTCTGCTTTGAGCTGGTAGTTCTTCCCTGACCATATTTTGAGTGCCTTCTATCTTGAGAAAGAGCCCTGGTGGCATAATAGTCATGCATTGGTCCATGAACTACTAATTAGCATTTCAAAACCACCAATGTTCCTTGGGAGAAAGACAGGGCTTTCTACTCCCTTAAAGAGTTACAGTCTGGGAAACACAGAGGGAAATTTCTATCCTGTCCTATAGGGTCAGTACGAGTTGACATCGACTCACTGGCAGTGAGTTGAGTTCTGGACTGAGGTCTTATATTTGGTTGCTATTCATGAGGTTGCAGTGACTAATTCTCCGCAAGTGGACAAATCAGTTCTTCGTATGAACTGCTATCAGGAATCACCTAGCTCTCACCTCAGTAGTTTAATTGATTTGGATTGTGGTATGATCCACTGTTTTTTTTAAACCTTCATTATAAGTGATTATGCTGTGTAACGAGGCTTGAGAACCACTCCAATATGAGTCAGTTCTCCCAACCCCAATATTTACCAAAAGCAGAGAACAAATCACATGCACCCAAATATTCAAACAGGAGATGGCATTATACCTCCCTCAGAAGCCCACTATGGTGGCTAAATGGTCTCATTTCCAGACTTCCTCCCGACCCACCCACACACAAAAAAAGTGTTTCATAAGCCCCTTCTTTGGCAAAATTACTTTTGTTGGATCATTTCTCTATATTTGAATAGAGACCAAGATCATTCACCACCTTATTTGTTAGACATCCAGGAAACACAGAACTTCTGTTACAATCCCTGGCGATAGCTCTCACAGAGTCAAGAATGAAATATTGTACCTGTGTTCCCATGTTTTAAAGACTGTGTATCAGGACACGATGACACACTTAGCACTGCAATTTCAGACTACAGTACATTATTCCATTAAAAATAAACAACTACAATTATATTGTTTCAGTCTGGGTACATTAGAGAAACAAATCCACAGAAACATGAATAAGAGAGTTTTATATAAAGGGTAAGTGCACATCAAGAAAACATTCCAACCCAGTGCTGCCGAAGCCAACAAGTCCAAAATTAGCCCATATGTCCGACACCAATCCATAAAGTCCTCCTCCATCTCACAAAACACATGCAATAAGGCTGACTGCAGAAGGAAACCCGAATCAGTGAGCATGTAAGCATCTCAGCACTGGCAGGGGTCTCCACATGGCTTCTCCAGCAACCAGGGCTGCATCAGGGTAGGTCCATGTGGCTTCTCCTCAGGGATGTCTTTCATGAATGAGCCTTGCCAGTTGAAGAAGGGAACTGGCTAAGGCAACTGCATCCTGATCCAACCATCAGAAAGCAAGAAACCCGAGAATTAGAATGGCAAGGCTCACAGAGCCATTTATCCCTCCACCTTTCAATTAATCCCACACGTGTCAGCCATGTTGGCACAATAAACTTTATCTCACATGCCAACTAGAAATTTTTCAGAAGTAATTTTTATGTGAGGTAAAACATTGTGCACACCAGCAAGTGATTCTTTTTTATAACCGAACTATCAATAAAATAAGTCAAAACCTATATGCTTTTCCCAAGACAGGATTTCACAAGAAGAGTGAAGCATATGTGGGAACTGGCCATGTGTTAGAAAAACTTGAAAGGGACAGAATCCTTTAATCATAACAGTAAGGATGCTTAGGTGAACTTTCCCAGACTTATACAGTCAATAAGTACCAAGGCTGAGATTTCTTCAGTGTGACTCCAGATGAACCAACATGGCCGCTGAGATCTGCAGGAGTAGGAGTTAAAACCACACCACCATCAACAAGTCAATTCTGACTATTGGGACCCTCTAAGACAGACTTAGAAATGCCCCCTGGTGTTTCCAGAGCCTGCAAGTCAGTGTTCCCCAAAGTGAGTAAAGGCGCTCCCCTGAGGGTGAGGTTGGGATCACTGGAATGATGCAGGGAGGTTTCAACAGCAGATACCTATACTTTATCCCAGGTTATGGACTACCCTACAGAAGTTTTCAATTGCCACAGAAGTGCTGAGTGATTATTACTTTCTGTAAGGGCTAGTTAGCCAAATAAATTTGGGAACCTATGAAATTCTTTTTGTCAAAAGATAGTCTCATTGATCTCCCACAGAGCAGCTGGTGGCATTGAACTGGTGACCTTGTGTTTATCAGCCCAATACATAATGCACTACACCATCCAGGTTCCTTAAGTAGCAGCTAGTTAGCCCAAAGGCAAACAACCAGTTGCCGTCCAGTGAATTCCAAATCTCAGAGACCCACGTGTGACAGAGGAAAGATATCCTTCCTGGGGTTTTCAATGGTCATTATATTTTTGAAGTACGATGCCAGAACTTTCTTGAGGGTGTTGTTGCTTGTGAACTTAAACTGTCAATCTCTTGATCAGTCACGGGCATTGACTGTTCCATCCAAGGACTCCAGTTAGGAGACAAATAAGAACAAAACTCAAACAAACTCACTGCCATGGACTCAAGGCTGACTCACAGCAACCCTTTAGGACAGGCTAGAACTTCCCCTGTGGGTTTCTGGGACTGTGACTATTCAATGGAATAGAAAGCCTCGTCTTTCTCCTGAGGAACAGCTGATGATTTTGAACTGCTGACCTGTAGTTATCAGCACAACACATAGCTACTCTGCCACCAAGGCTATTCAGGATGATTATGAGGTAGGTGAGAGCCTGGCAATTTTCAGGGAATTTAAGAGATCATTGTGATTGGAGCTTTGATTCTGAGATGGAGAGGGAAGGCTTTGACACAAAATGGTTTTCTCTTTCAAATGAATGCTCTAGTTATAACGTGGGGAATAGGTCATGGGAAGCCGGAGTATGTGTGGAGGACACCCTGATGGCACTACATGAAGCAGTTCTCAGCAGCTAACTGAAAGCAGTGCTGTGGAAGAAAGACCTGGCCATTCATTACTGCAGAGACAATATCCTGAGAAATCCTGTGGGGCAGCTTTGCCCTGCCACATGGCTCTACCGTGCGTTGGAATCTGACTGATGGCACCTACAAAAGACTATGCATCTATGCATGGAGGAGAGGTAATAGCTTGAACTTTTACTTTTTGTTTTAACTGTTTTATTGGCCTATAATTCACATATTATACACATACCCTCCTTTATTGTACTCATATTTTTAGCTCCCTATTTTCCCCAAACCTCCCTGTCATGGTGTGAATAACCAGTATTCCAAATGTATGATGAAGTTTTGAACACAAGGATGTGTCTCATTGTACCCCAGCACAGCTAAAGACATAGAGTCTCCATAATTCTACGTCTCCATTTATTTATGTTTTCTCTGTTTCTTCTACTTATGTCTGTCTGGTGCAGACCTACTACTGCAATGTTCTCAGACTCCTAGTGATCAGAGTTCTGTGGTAAAAGTATTTTTAATAGGTTATATGACCAAGGAAAAACCTGATCCCATTGAGTACACCTGTCCCTCTGGGATGTTATTACCCAAGCCTCACTGGCCTTCCTGAGGGCAGGCAAGCTAGGATGCAGGCAGGAAGGTGGTTTCCTGGCTTGTTTACCGTCAGCATGGAGGCAGCCACTGGAAAAGCAGAGCGAGGCTCACAGTGTGTGATGTGAGTGGCCAATAGGTCAGTCACAGAGAAAATCATTAAGAGGGGTATTTCCACACTCAAGGCCCCGAACATGTTACTCCTGTGTAACCCTGTAAATTCCACACGTTGCCTAATGAACCAATCCAAAGGATATGAGAAATGTTTAAATTTACATATACAGCATGCATTGCCCACAATTAAACTAGTTTATTTCCTGCGTTTTGTTTGTTTAGTGGTTTACATATATGTTTCTAACTACAGGGTTGACAGTCCACATCAACCAGTCATTTCTTTGGATAAAGATGAGGCTTCCTGCTCTTTTAAGGATTTACTGGTTGGGAGCCTATGGGAGTATATCTGAAACAAACACACAAACAAAAGCGCTCTACAATCTGCCTTATTTATTTAAATTAGGTTATGCAGTCAGGGTGATTTGGACAGCCTGTCCCCAACTAAAACAGTAACAAAACAGAGAACAACTATTTATTTAATAGTAGAACTCAGGATGACATTGTTCATCAAAATCTCTCTCCCTGAGCAACATGGCCTGGGTGTTTATAGATAGTGCTTAAGGATGATGATGCTCTAGCAAGCCAACTTGAAGTGGAGTTTTTGTTTTCAGGTTTTTCTCCTTGTTTGTAAGGGTCTATCCACATCCCAGCTAAAAAAGTTAGCAACTTCTGTCCTTCAAGTAGAAGCGGGCTTAAGTTTTTATTTCAAAGGAGGAGTAGCACTGGTGCGTCAACACATTGTGTACTCTAACAAATTTTCAAATTTGAAATGAGAAAAGGAAAGTACATGACGCCCCAGTGAGGTCCTGTGATGTGTTGCAGCATCAGGAGTACACGCTGTGAACAGCAAATTAAGAAACCTGTACTTTGTATTCTTGCATTAATTTATAATAAATAACAAACTGCTATTAAATTAAGTTTAACTTAGGGATTGAATTCTGAGGTCTACATTTGTGGAAGACTGAGGTTTACGCAAGTTGTTGTTAGTTGCTGTGATAGTTAAGGTTTATTGTGCTAACCTGGCCGATAAATACATGGGATTAATTAAAGAGCAGAGAGATAAATGGTGGCTTGGTGAGCCCCGCCTTTCTTATTCTCTGGTATCTTGTTCTATGATGGTCTGACCAGTGTGTGGCTGCCTTAGCTAGTTCTTTGCCTCAGCTAGCAAAGCTCACTTCCTGGGAGACATCCCTGAGAAGCCACGTGGACCTGCCAAGATGCAGACCTGGGTCTGGAGAACAGCGTGAAGACTCCTGCCAGAGCTGAGATGCTTAAACACTCACTGATTTGACTTTCCTCCTGCATTTGGCATTGCATGTGTTTTGTGAGTTTGAGGAGGACTTTGTAGATCTGTGTTGGATATATGGGCTAATGTCAGATTTATGGGCTTGGACTGGCCTGGGTTGGGATGGTTTCTTAAAGTACACTTTACTCTTACATAAAACTCTCTCTTATATACATAAGAGTTTCTGTGGATTTGTTTCTCTAATCTACCCAGACTGACACAGTGCTCTCCTGTCAGGTCTGAATCACTGATCTTATGCTCACAGATTGAAACACTGCCAAGTCCTGCATCATCCTGAACATTGTGGCTAAGTCTGAGCCTATTGTTGTAGCCAATGTGTCCATTCATCATCTTGAGCTTTTTCCTCTTTGAGTTGCTGTACAACTTTTCCATCCATGTTGTCGTTTTCCAGGGACTCTCTCTCCTGATAACATGTTCAAGGTACATGAGACAAAGTCTTGGGTGAGGCAACACAAAGGAAACCTGTGTAACGTGGCATTTTATGATTTCCTTCACATTCAAGTTGTTGAAAATCTAAGGCATGAGCTGAGAATAATAAAACTGTTTAAGACTCCATAATCGTTTCAGGGGAAACACCAGAATAATTGCCTCTTCCTTAATATACTTGAATCTGCTGGAGTTACATTTGGAGGTCAGATATGGGAAACTGTTTGAATTACAATAGTAAGGAAGTAAAAGAAATTTTACACTGTGGGAAGCTCAAGTGTTTTCATTGGAATCGGTTGTCTGAATGACACACACCTGGAGCTTTTTTTTTTCTTTCAGTTGTAGGTTTTGATTCTGTGTCTTCTCTTCTTTATGCTAGGTTTCCAGGGTATGGACTGCTCTTTCTAGACTTTTGACAAACTCTTAGTCTGCAGGGTTAAGGTCTGGTGCTGGCTGCAGTTTTGTATATGGGAGGGAGAGGGACACAGAATCAAGTGTTTATTCAGATGGTCTATGTGTCCTAACGTAGAAGTCAGACAGAACAGTCTGGTTACTGAAGTTGCCATCCGCCTGGGACTGAGTTTTGGCTGCAGGAGAAGAATGATAGGGATAAAAGTGATGCAAACAGAAGCAAGTATCTTTAATATGTTGATGCCTTCATACTCCAGCCTGGACACTGTTCCTTTCTGTTGACTTTACATGCAATCTCCCCTGACTCCAAAACAGTTCTGAGGAGTAGGTTATTGTGACTGAGTAGGAGGGCTCACTGCCTAGTTATCACACTTCGTAAGTCTGCATGAGGGCTATTCCACCTCAAGCGGTGTCTTCGTGTGCCTCAATCAGTGTTTCCACCCAAATTCCTAGGCTTCTGAATTCCCGGTACCCTGTGTCATGCAGTACCTTTTACCCAATAACCCTGGTGTTTATACTTCATAAGCACCTTTTCATTTGTGGAGATCAAAAAAATTTGTTATTAAATAATGAGGTTTATGGAAATTCAAAAAATAAGCCATTAGAAACTTATTTGTCTAAAAAAATAAAGCCAGTTTGCAAGGAAATGTCTGCATAAGCTGAGTAGGCAGTAATTGAGCCGGCTTCAAGTTGGCAGCCAAGCACTTGCTTCATTGAATGTGAGTTACTATCCACAGTGTTGGAAGTAAATTAGGGTCATGAAACAGGTTCCTAAAAAGTCCCCAAATCACTATTACAATGATTGAAACCATACCTTAGCCTTCCAGATCATTCAAGCTTTTAAAAAACAGGTCAATTTCACATTCAGTTCCTCAACCCACAACTCAATTGGCTCATATCAGTTCAAAGACCCAGAAAACACAATCTCTGAGTTGTGCTGTATTATAGTTATGATGAGCTGCATTATGACCATCTGATTCTCTTTCTTTTTTTAGAAAGTTTACCATAAGTAGCATGCACTCATGCTATACCACACACCTCTGATGCCACTGTAGCTGTAAGTTTATATCCAATATATTCAAGCCCCACAGACTGATGACGGTGAGATATGCAAAGCCAGGGGGTGGGAGTCCCCCATCCAGAGATTTTTCACTTTTTTTAATATTAACAAACACACACAATATTGGTTTCTCTTGTTAGTTTTTTACAATTTTTATAAAGATGCTCAGTTACTGTTTTGTTGGGGTTTTTATATTTTGTGTTTGTTTTTTTGTTTGTTTTTATTTATTACCTCTTTTGTTTAAGTAGGGAATTTATAATAAAATATGTACTTTATGGAATAAATTTTAAGAACCAAAATATATTTTATTTTAAATAAATTAACGGATCTTTGATCTTACAGCTAAATCACTGATTATATATTTGCAGAGCCGACTTAAAGGATGAAAGAAAATTCTATCAAGAGTTACTTTTGACTTCATAGCCTTCCTAATAAAGTCTTTTAACTACTTATAGAAAAAAATAGAAAAGAAAAGCTAGAATCATGAGGTATTTGACTTCGGTCAGGACTGCCTCATGACAGAATCGTCGGCATGAGGCTGGTCATAACACAGGACTGAGTACCTTTCATCCAAACAGTTACTGTGGTGTAGATTCCAAGTCATGGAACTACCAGGTGTGCAGAGCCAAACTGAACCGTGTGAGATAGGGGCTGCAAGGCTGTGTGTGGGTTCAAAAGCAGACCACCAGGTCTGTGTTCTGAGGTACCACCATATGGGTTCAGATGATCGTTTTAGTTATGATTTGGGCAATTAACTGTTTGTGCCACCCACAGATGGCATGGAGGAAAATAGCTTTTGACTGTTTAGTGTCTTTCCCAAACGGAAATGGGTGCTTACTTGTGTCCTGCCTTTTCTTATATTAGTTGTGTTAGTCTGAGTACATTACAGAAATAAATCCACAGAAACTGTAATGTATAAAAGAGAGCATTAGATAAAGGGTAAATGCACATGGAGAAAAAATCCCAAACCAGTGCAGCCCACATTAACTCATATGTTACACCACAATCCTCAATGTCCTCCATCTTAACAAACACATGCCGTGAAGGTGGCTGCAGGTGGACAGAACTGCCATCTGGGTGTCTGAGGTTGTTAACTCTTTACTAGAATTAAAAACGCCTTTTGTGCGCCTGGATCGGCTGGTGTGTGTAACCACTCAGACACGAGGGCTCCATCTCCTTTTGCAGGACTACTCATGATTTATTATCTAACCAATGCTGCTCAAAGGGAGGTTCACTCCGCTATGGGAATGAGTTAATCTGTGCACTTTAGATGTTGAAATCCACAGACACACGTGTATAAAAGAGAGTTGTAATTAAATATTAAATGCACATCAATGAAACTTCCCTAAAAGATCTTTTTAATCTCATATGCCCACCATTATCCCATAGGCGCCCCAGAATCCACACAGTCTTCAAACATTTACAAAAGAGATGGAATGAGGCTGACTGCTAGTAAAAGCCAAGTCAGAGAAAGCAAAATACTCTCATATTTGGTGGGCATCTGCATATACATGTGGAAACACCAAAGCTGTTTCAGGTAGATAATGTGGCTTCTGCTCAGATATGTCTGAGTGTACTTGAGGCTTGGAAGCAGCAGCATTTAACTGGCTAAGGCATAATCTCACTCTACTGAATTTCAAAATCAAGATCTGTGAGAACTTGCAAAGTTAAAGTGACCAAATGCATGAATCATTCCGCCCTTCAATTAACACCACCTGTGCATCTTGGACATTTGGCATGATAAGCTAACAATATCAGTGAGCATAACCTGTTGTGAAAAACAGCCCCAATGAACTGAAAATAGCCTTATCTGTTTTCTTTGGTAGTTGACTGTTCTTTTATTCTTTCGCTGACCTCAGGATTATCTCTTTTTCCTTGAAATTGAATAGCTTGAATATGAAGTGTTGTGATTTTTTTCATTAGGGATTTATCCTATTTGGGGTTCTCTCAGCTTCTTGAGCAGTTATTTTTCACCTCATGTGTGCTGTTGGGGAATTTTCTTCTATGCTTTCTTGTACTATTTTCTCTGTAGATATTTTGTTTCTTCTTCCAGGATCCTGATAAGATGTAGGTTGTTTCTCTTCATAGTGCCCCATATTATTCTCAGGCTTTCTTCTGATTCCTTTACTTTTTTTGTTGTTGATTGTTCCTTTAGTCGATTGTAGTCATAGTGTTTTTCTTCAAGCTCACTGGTTCAATTTTCCTCTTCTTCCACTCTATTCTTCAGGTTTTTTACTAATGCTGCCTAATTTGGTTATCTCATTGTTTGTTTTCTGTGATTCCTTTTGGTTTGAGGATTTTACTTTTTCCATTTCTTCCTTGTTCTCTTTACTGTTTCTTACATCTCTTGATATGACTTCAACACCCATTTTCTGAATTCAATTTCTGGTAGTTTTATTGCCTGTTTTTCAGAGTACTATATTGCATTTGGGTGATTTTTGGTTGTTTGTGTTTGTTTTTCTTCATATTATGGTTTGTTTACTGTGGTTGAGGGCTATTTCCCCAGTATCATGGAACAGCTCTTGGTGTTGTATGCACTGCTGGTCATGTAGACGCATTTGGCTCTGTTTAGTTATCTGAGAATAGTCTAAATGAAGCTAGAAAATATACAGTGTTGAAATGGAGAAAAGAAGAGTTGGGTAATTGGAGAAGGTGGAGAGAGAAGAGCAAGAGTGACATAATAGATAAGTGGTTGTCTGGAGAGGTGAACACATTTGTAAAATAATGTGGAAATGCACTTTAAGGGTAATAATCAGAATTAATAAATTTCACTGAAATATATTTCATAAGGACAATGAAAGAGAGCAGAATGATATATTGGAGGATTGCAGGCAGATGAGGGGCAAATGAGAAATAAAAAGAGCAGAGAATGTCCATGGTGTGGATGCTAATTTTTGTTATTAATGACAATGTGAATATGTGCATGTTAGTGCATCAGAGAGGGTTGTTGGGAAAGCCCTTGTTTGGGTGGATATGATGGAACCTAAAGGACTGCCTGTTTTGCCTAGGAGGAATGGCTATTTTCAGTTCATTGGGGCTGCAACAGAAGAAAATACTGGAAAAGGAAGTAGGAGAGAATTTAAAAAATAGAGTATTGTAATGGAAAAAATACAAAAATGAATCTCTCTCTCTCTCTCTCTCTCTCTCTCTCTCTCTCTCTATATATATATATATATATATATATATATATATATATATATATATATATATATATATACTCTTTGATAGTGTTATTTTGGTAATACATGTGTTATGTGAAGGAGGTGGAAAAGTGGTGGAGGAGGATACTGGAGCAAAAAACACAAAGGGAGGAAGGAAAAGAAAAAATCAGAATTGAAAAGTTGAACTTGGGTACTGATTTTGTCTGCACCGTGCAGTCTACATGGAGCTGTCTTCCATAGACTAGTGAGGTGATAGTTTTGGCTGGCTGGCTTGCTTCAGAGAATGGGAAGTGTGGGCAAAGGGCAGAAATGATTATGCTGACCAGGAGCAGGACTCACAGAAATGGCGCCTGTCTGCTCTCTGGTAAAGGGGAGTCTATAATCAGGCATTGCTGCTTTGTCATTATGAACTTGCGTCTGCTTATCTTTATGTTGAGATTCTTCCAGTAAGATATCCTTCATAGTGGACTTTCTCTGGTAGTTGCTGTACTTGTTATCTGAGAGCCATCTGACCTCTCTTCCCTTTTGATTTCCCATGGATATTAATGGTGGATTCAAGTAAAATGAAAGCCTTGAAAACTTTGATCTTTTCTCTATCATGGTGTCTATTCGTCCAGTTGTAAGATTTTTCCTTTTCTTTACACTGAATTGTAATCCACAGATCAGGCTTTGGTCTTCATCAGTAAATGATTCATGTACTCTTTACTTTTTGGAAGCAATATTGTGTTATCTGCATATTGTGGGTTTTTATCTAATCCCGATGCTACAACTTCTCCAATTATTGGCTCAGCATACAGATTAAGTATGATGAAAGTATACAACCCTGATTGCACACCATTCCTGATTTTAAGCCATGAAGTAATCCCCTTGGTTTGTTAGAAAGATCATCTCTTAGTTTATTCATGGATTCAATAGAAGCACAATTAAGTGCCCTGGATTACACATTTTTAGCAGTGTTATATGAGATTGGTTATGATTCGAACACTCAAATGACTTTGCACAGTCACTGAAATAAGTAACCAACAGCCTTCTGTTACTCTTTGCTTTCAGTCAAGAATCACCTGATATCTATAATATTTCTCATTTCATGTCCTCTAATGAATGCAGCATGCATTTCTCCCAGTTTCTTAATAATTTACTGTTATAACTACTTTTGAATTAACATCTAGTATTTTACTTGTATGTATTATTAATTATATTGTTCAATAATTTCCACAATTCTTTGAAATGAGCACAAACATAGATGCTTTCAAGTCAGTTAGCCTTGTCAGTGGATCTTCCAAATTTCTTGATCCAGTCTAGTGAGTAATCCCAGCACTGCATCATTTTTTTTGGGTAGGGTGGTGATGGTGGTGAGAGATTTCAATAAGCATGCTATCAATTCCTGAAGCCTTGTTTTTGCTAATGTCTTTAGTACACATTGAAATTCTTAATCTTACACTAGCTCTCGAAATGTACAAATGTCCAAAAAATTCAGTACAGAAACTATGTGTATTCCTTCCATCATTTTTTTGATAATTCCAGTATCATTTGATATTTTGCTCATAGACTCTTTCAATATTTCAACTCAAGGCTTGAATTTTCTGCATTTATTTCAGTTTGAGATATACTCAGTGTATTCTTTCTTTTTCGCTTACTAATTCAACGTTTGTGCACATTTCATTTGAATATTTTACTTTTTTTTCCTCTAGCTGCCTTTGAATTATTCTGATCATTTCTTTTACTTCATTTTTTCCCACTTTTCTTTATCTACTCTATTTTCAAGAGTCCTGTTTGGAGTCCCTTTTGACATCTCTAGATATCACCATCATTACCATGGTCTTCTTTTTTTAATTCCTTTATTTTTAATGACTTTCTTTTCATCATATATGATATTCCTGAGGTTATTCCACAGTTTTTCTAGGTATTTAATAAACAATATTAAGTGTATCTAATCTCCCCTAGAGATGGCGTCTAGATTTTTGGAATATACTTGTGGTCATATTTCATTTCTAGTGGACTTGTTTTACTTTTCTTTATCTTTAACCTGAACTTGTGTATGTGCAATTAATTGAGGGTCTGTTTTAAAGTAGGTTCCTGTTCTTCTTTTGTATGATGATATTGATCTTTCCCATTGTCTCTTCCCACAGATATAGTCCATTTGGTTTTGGTGTAGTCCATCTGGTGAGGTCCAGTTGTATAGCCACTGTTTATGTATAGCCATTGTTTATGTTGTTGAAAGGATATTTGCAATGAAGAAGTTGTCAGTCTCACAAAATTCTACCACGTGTTCCCCAGCTCCTTTTATATCCACATTGCCTACTACTTATGTTTCCTTGTTGTTTCCAACTTTCATTTTCAAATCGCCAGTAAATATCAATTGATCTTGATTTCATGTTTGAACAAGTTCAATCTGCAGATGTTGGTGGATTTCTTCAACACTGGCTTTAGTGGCTTCTGCATAAGTTTTTATCATGGTTGCATTAACTTGTCATCCTTATATGGGTATTGATGTTATCCTACCACAACAGCATAGTACTTTAAGATAAGTCTTGAAATGTTTTTTTGATGATGATGATGATGATGATGATGATGAATACAATGTCATTTCTCTTGAAAATTTCCTTTAGACATAGTAAACCATATGATTGTCTAATTCAAAATAACTACTGTCAGTCAACTTTAGTCTACTAATGGCGAGAATATTGATCTTTATGTGTTCATTTGTTTTTACAACTTCCAATTTTGCTATATTTGTACTTGTAACGTTCCGTGTTCTGATTATAAATGGATGTTTGCAGTTGTTTCCTCTCATTTTGAATAATGCCCCATCAGAAAATAAGGGTCTCGAAAGGGTTGCTCTATACATATCATTAAGTCAATTCTGCAATTCTTCCTATCTTATTTTGTGGACATTCCAACTTGAAAGGTTCATCCCTGACACTATGTCAAATAATGTTCCTCATCTTTACAAAGTTTTCACGGTTAATTTTTGAGAATTGAACTGGCTCAGAATGTTATGTTGAAATCCATTCATCACAATTGATCCTGCTACCATCATAACCACATTTAAGCCGCCACAGTGTAGCAAATGGCAAACATGTGTGTATTTTGTCCATAGAATCCTTCGAAATAGGCAGTTCCCAGGTTATAAATATCAGACTTCATTAACAAATCTTTGTTGTTGATGTTTTTATTAGGTGCCACTGAGTCAGGTCCAACCCAGAGCAACCCTATTACCAGCAGACTAAACACTGCTTGGTCCTGCAGCATCCTCACAATTTTTCCTATGGTTGACAAGCCCATTATTGCAACTGCTATGTTAATCCATATCATTGAGGGCTTTCTTATTTTTAACTGCCCCTCCATTTTACCAAACATGATGTCCTTCTCCAAGAACTGGTCTCTCCTGACAACATGTCCAAAATATGTAAAATACTTTCCTCTAAGTGTGTTCCATCCTTGTCTCCAACGAGCACTCTGACCATATTCATTCGAAGGCAGATTTGTTTGTCCTTGTAGTCCATGATATGTCAATATTCTTCACTAGCATCACAATTCATATGTTCCTGTTCATTCGTCTTCCTTAGTTAATGTCCCAGTTTCATGTGCACATGAGGGTATTGAAAATACTATGCCTTAGGTCAGGCATGTCTTAGTCCTTAGAGTAACATCCTAATTTTCAGTATTCTAAAGAGGACTTCTGCAGCATATTTACCCAATATACCCAACCCATTGTATCACTTGATCTCTTGTCTGCTGCTTCTGTAAGCATTGATTGTGCATCTATGCAAGATTAAATCCTTCAAAGTTTCCATTGTTTCTCCATTTATCATTTTTCCCTGTTGGTCCCTTTGTGTGGATCTTGGTCTTCTTTACATTGAGTTGTAATCCACACTGAAGGCTGTAATCCTTTATCTTCATCAACAAGTACCTTAAGTCCTCCTTACTTCCAGCAAGCAAGGTTATATCATCTGCATATCATGGTTTGTTAACCCTTCCTCCAATTCTGGTGCCACATTCTTCTTCATATAATCCAGCTTCTCTGATGATTTGTTCAGTAAACAGATTGAATAAATATGGCAAGAGGATGCAACCTTGATGCAGACCTTTTCAGATCTCAATGCATGCAGTATTCCCTTGTTCTGTTTGCACAACTGCCTCTTGATGTATGTACAAGTTCTGCATGAATACAATGAGGTATTCTGGAAATCCCATTCTTCTCAATACTATCCATAGGTTATTTAGATCCACATAGTCTAATGCTTTGACATAGTCAATAAAGCACAAGTAAACATCTTTCTGATATTCTCTACTTTCAGCTGAGATCCATCTGACATCAGCAATGGCATCCTTTGTTCCATGTCTTGTTCTGAATCTGGCCTGAAAATCTGGCAGCTCCCTGTAAATGGATTGCTGCAACCATTTTTTGATTATCTTCAGCAAAATTTTACTAGTATTTCATATCAATGATATTATTCACTATTTTGAGCATTCTGTTGGGTCACCATTCTTTGGAATGTGTACAGATATGAATCTCTTCCAGTCAGTCATTCAAGTATCTGTCTTCAAACTTCCCTGGCATAGACGAGTAAATGCTTCCAGTACTTCATGTGCTATTTGAAACATTTCGATTGGTATTCCATCAATTGCTGGAATGTTGTTATTTACAAATGCTTTCAATGTAGCTTGAACTTCTTCTTATAATAACATTGGTTCTTGCTCATATGCTACCTCCTAAACTGATGGAATGTTAAGTTTGTTTCTAATATAGTGACTCTATGTGTTATGTCATCTTCATTTGATGCTTCCTACTTATCATTCAATATTATGCCCATAGAATCTTTCAGTATTGCTACTCACGGTTTGAGTTCTTTCAGTTTAAGTATGTTGGGTATGTTCTTACTTTTCGGTTTTCTAACTCTTTGTCTTTGGATAGTTCATGATAATATTTAACTCTCTCTTCTTGAGCTGCCCTTTGAAATTTTCTGCTCAAACCTTTCACTTCAACATATTTTCCCCAGTTTTTTAAAGTACTCTACAATTAAGGGTAAGCATCAGAGTTTCTCCTGACATCTTCTTTGATCTTTATTTCCTGTCTTTTTAGTGACCTTTTACTTCATGTATAATGTTCTTGACACATTACATTAGGAAAATATCCTGTACAGACCTCTTTAAAGTGTTCAAAAGCAAGGATATTACTTTGAGGACCAAGTCATACTTAAGCCAAATCATGTGTGTTAGGCAGCATTTCCTATAGAAACAAAACTAGGCCACTTATGATTATACAGGTTTTTATAGCAAAAAAGGAATACAGCAGCAAATGGGTCCACGTGGCAGTACAGACAGCTCAGTCCAACTCAATTTTGTGGAACAGTTAATATACTGAAGGTCCTTCCAGCTCCCACCAGCCACTTGCCCAAGGCCAAGGAAGCAAACAGTAGGAAGATGAGATGTTGAGGTGGAGCAGAGGCCAGTAGTGCAGGGTAGCAAGTAGCAAAGCACCATGGTGTAGATGTAGGGGGATCAAGTGGCTGTGGGGTGGGGTGGCATCTGGAGTGGTGGGAAGATGAGTGGAGTCGGCCCGCAGGCAGCAGACACAGCAAAGTGGGGCAGTGCCAAGTCATGGAACAGTACCACACAGCAACTGGGTCCACCATGGTCCAGAGTTTGGCTCAGCCCACAGGTAGCGTAGCACATGGTTGAGACAGTGCAGCTAGCTCAGGTCTGATCACCAGGGAGAGAGCGGAAGGGGTTTGGCTCAAGGAATCATTTATCTCAGTCACATCTTCAAAAGAGGTCATCAAGCTGGGACCTGATCAACAAGTTAAACTACCTACATCTTCTAATGTATGCCGTGTTGGCAAAAAACAATAACAATAACAACAACAAAAGAACCCAAACAAACCCAAAAATGCTATCACACCATATTTCAATTTCCTCTTTTGCATGTGATTTGGACATTGAATAAGGATGATCAAAGGAAACATGGCAAAGATGTATTTTGCCATGGACTGACAAAACAGGCATGTCTTGAAAGAAGTACAGCCAGAAGGCTATTTAGAGGCAAAGATAACACTTTCTCTCACAAATTTGGGGGCATTGTATTAGGAGAGATTATTCTCTGGACATGGGTAATCATGCTTGGTAAAGTGGAGGGGGGTGTAAAAGAAACCCTGGATGAAAGAGATTGACAGAGTGGCTGAACAGAGGGATCATTGAACAATTGTGAGAATCCCTGAGATCTGAGAAGTGCTTCTTCCTGTTAGGCATAGGGTTGAGATGAGTCAGAACTGACTAGTGGCATCTAATTGCACTGTATTAGATCTCATCAAGTGAAATTATTAGCTTTAACTGCCTAACGCTGGCTGAGAACGCTGGCCCAATCAAGTTGACACAAAACCTTATATCATAATTTCCATCATCTCCACTTTGTACTGAGTAATACTATTGTATACTTCTCCTTGATATTTTCTGCAGATATACTCTACTTGGTTTCAATGTGTTTCATTTGGTGATGTTCATATGAAGAGTCATCAATGATGTTATTGAAAAGGTTATTTCCAATTATTAGGAATTGGTCTTGCAAAACTCTATCATGTGGTCGCTATTCTTGTTTCTATCACCTCCTGATGAATATCTTCCAACTACTTATCCTCCTTTTTGTCTCTTTCCAGTTACCAATACAGACCAATCTATCTAAACTGTATGCTTGATTAATTTCAGACTGCAGAAGTTGGTAAAAATCTTCAATTTCTTCAATACTAGCTTTAGTGGTAGATGTTTAAATTTTGATAATAGTTGTACTATTTGTTATCTTTGTATAAGTTGTCTTCCTTGTATAAATATAGATGTTGTCCTATCACAGGCTATATTGTACTTCAATAGAGACCATGAGATGTTCTTTTTGATGCTCAATGTGATATAATTCCTCTTGAATTTGTAATTTCTTACAGAGCCAGTGGTCATCAAACTTTTTAAAGAGGGGACCAGTTCACTGTCCCTCAGACACATTGGAGGGCCGGACTATAATTAAAAGAAAAACTATGAACAAATTTCTATGCACATTGAACATATCTTATTTTGAAGTAAAAAACAAACGGGGTAAAACACCTGGCAGGCGGGATAAATGTCCTTGGTGGACCGTATGTGGCCCACGGGCCGTAGTTTGAGGACGCCTGATTATCTGATTCAAATAAGTCAATACCAGTCAGTTCAGCTCACGAATGGCTAGCCTACCAGTTTTTATGCATTCCAGTTCATTTCTGATGACTTATAAATTTCCTATATTTGTATTTCAGATATCCCACATTCCAATTTTTAATGGATGTTTGAAGTGGTTTCTCCTAATTTTGAGTACTTTCCCATCATTAAATGAAGGTTACAACACATTTGTTCCATCTGTATCAATAAGGCCAGTTCTACTTTGTGGAGGCAGCTCTTGCCTAGTGAAATTTGGAGTGCCTTCCAACCTGAGTTGTTCATCTTCTGGTGCTATATCAGATAATATTCTACTGGTATTCATACGATTTTCAGAGGCTACATTTTCAGAAGCGAAGCTCCTTTTCTTTGTTCCTAATCTGTTCTTAGTCTGGAAGACCTGCTGAAACCTTCACCATGGGTGACCTGGCAGTGTTTGAAATACCAATGGCATATCTTCTAACATCAAGCAACACACTAGCCACAATAGTAAAAACAAGCATGTCTGATGGCCACTGTTATCCTTTTATCTCCCTGTATTTGCCTATTCTATATACTTCGGATAAGTGGGATCATATGATTTCCTTACAAGTTATTTCAGTCAGCATACTGTTCTCAATGTTTATTCAAGTGGTAGCATATATCAGAACTTCATTTCTTTTTATGGCTGAAATATATCTTATTTTATAACGCTACCACATTTACTTATCCACATTTGGATAAATTCCACCCTTTGGCTATTACGAATAATGTTGCAATGACATTGGTGTACAAGTATCTCTTTGAATGCCTGCTTTCAAGACTTTTGAAATATACCTGGTAGTGAAATTGATGACTCATAAGATAATTCTATAATTAACCTTTTGAGAAACTGTTTTTCCAGTGGCTATACCATTTTGCATCCACAGCAGCAATGGCAATTTTTTTCTCAGTTTCTCCAAAGATGTGCCAATATTTTATATTTCTCTGATAAAAGTTATCCTCAAAACTTTGAGTTAATTCTGGCTCTAAATAATCCTGTTAGACAGGATAGAACTTCCCCAGAGGATATACCAAATTTTTACAAAATAGACTTTCACATAATTTTCTGGTAAAATGGCTAATGGGTTTGAATACTAACCTTTTGATTTGCAGTCAAGCATTTAATCACTGGGTGTATTAGTCTGAGTAGACTAGAGAAACAAATCCATTGAAACTCATATGTATATAAGAGAGAGTTTTATATAAAGGGTAATTGTACATTAAAAATGCATCCCAAAATAGTCCAGCCCAAGCCCATAAGTCTGATATTAGCCCATATGTCTGATAATAATCTATACAGTCCTCTTTAGACTCAAGAAACACATGCAATGACAACAAGTGTAGTGGGTAGAAAGTCTTTGGATCCAATGAGGTTTAAAATCTCAGCCCTGGCAGGGGTCTCTACAGGGTTTCTCTGGCTTTAGAGGTCTGATTGCATCAGAGTAGATTCATGTGGCTTCTTCAGCTCAGGAAACTAGTGTAGTTCCATGTGTCTTGTCAGCAGCAATGTTTCCCAGGGACTCCAAGGAGGAGATACCAGATTTCCCAAAATTCTCAGGAGAAGGCTATGCCCACAGAGAGGCTTCATTGGCTATGACCCAATTGACCGACTAGATTCCACCCCTTCATTCTTATCCTCAAATTCACAAATGATTATATAAATACCACACTGGGTAACTAGGGCTCCTATAATCAATTTCAAAACAATGTTGTTGAGTTGATTCAGACTCATAGTGACCCGGTATGTAGGTTTTCTGAGACAATACATCTTCATAGTAGTAGAGCACCTAATTTTACCCCTGTAAAATGGTTACTTGGTTTGAACTGTCCACCTTGAGGTTAGCAGCTATGTTAGGCTGACTTCTGGAGAGAAGGAAAATCAGTGACATATGTGCATGAGCACACACAGGAACACAGAGAAGTGTATGTGAAAATAGAACTAATGTAATTGTAAAAGTGGAGAGTCCAGTTTGGTTCCAAGTCCATGGGTCACATGTTAGACTTGACATTTCACCTGTCTCCTGTAGCTTTAGTATCTGATGAAACCAAAATAGGCAAGAAGATCACAGAATAGATTTGTTACTGGATACGTGAATTAATCCAAGTTTGACAGGTCAAATGTCAGGCCACTAAATAGGATCAGCAAGCATATGATAGGTCATTGGCTCAAGTCCACAGAACCAGCATTTGACATATCAGATAACAGAATCCAGACTCAGCAATAAAAAGCAAGCATTCCCATTTTATAGGAAGTAGGCTAACCCCCAAGGAAACTTCCTTTCATTTGCATCTGGACAAAAGGATTTCACACCAACCAACCTAATCTTCTGTTAGGTCACATCATTGGCAATTATTAGGCCTCACATGCCAATTTGACATGAAATATACAAGAGCTGGCTTACGGTCAACCCTCAGTACAACCAGGGTTCCTATATAATCATCCAAATTGGGATGAAATAGTATCTTACTGTGATTTGACTTGCATTTTCAAAATTCATGATGTGAACATCTTTTCATGTGATTATTAGCTACACACATCCTCTTTGGAGAACTGTTTATACTTTTGCCCATACGAAATTGATTACCTGAAATGTAATAAAAATTAGAAATAAAAATTTATTTACCTATTTTATTTTTTAAAGGATATTTCATTGCATTTTCAGTGAAGGCTTAGATGCAGTTTAGATTCTCTTTCCATAATGTCTACACAAGTTGTCAATTGACATTAGTTACATTCTTCACAATGCAATAGCATTCATTTCTGTTCAGGTTGTCCCATTTTCATTAATCTACTTTCCATTTCCCCATGTCTTCTCATCTTTTCTAAACAATAATTATTGACCATTTGACCTTATATAAGTGATTTTTTAAAGAAGCCTAGTACATACAAATGATTTCCTTTTTTTTTGTTTATTTGAGCCAAGCTATTACTTAGGTTAAAGTGGGTTGATTTTACTTGACAATTTAAAATTATCTTAGTGTAGTAGTCTCAACTGACTTTTAAGTATGGATTTTTAATGAAGCTTTTGATATTTTACTGAAGCAAAAAATGCGAAAATCTTCACCAATTTGAGTGTAATCTTTGGGCAGGGTCTGTGCTGATCTTTTTTGTACCATTCTGATTTTACTATATGTGTTTCTAAAACTGGTTATATGTGGATTTTTAAAAAGGAATTTGCCATTGTGTTTCATAAATTTTTTTTCTATTTTATCAGTATCCAACTATGTGAAATTAATGAGAACAGTTGGTAAGTGGGCAGAATAGGACTGTGGTGTGTGTACACTCATAATCTTTTTTTTAAATCATTATATTGGGGACTCTTACAGCTCTTGTCATAATGCATAGATATATTATGTCAAGAACATTTGTACATATGTTGCCATCATCATTTTCAAAACATTTTCTTTTCACTCGTAATCAGACGTCCTGCTTTTGGCGGGACAGTCCCGATTTTTAACAATTGTTTCCGCATCCCGCGGCATTTTTAATAAGTCCTGATTTTGGAAAAGAATGCACAAGCTAGGTTATATGGTTTTCAGCTGCCATGTGGCTATTTCACCAGGATATGAGTTTTATCAATGGTGTCCCGCTGGTGTCCCACTTTACCAATGTTAAAATCTGGTCACCTACACCAAGTGCTGTCTTCCTTCATCCACTTTTATGTTGTCTGTCCCCCTTGGAGTGGGTTATATGTTGATCATAGTGATTGGTTCCATATTTCTCCTCCCAACTTCCCCTTCCTTTTCAGGTGTCACTGCTCTCATTATTGGTCCTAAGAGGGTTATCTGTCCCAGATTCCCTGTGTTGTGAGCTCTTATCCGTAGCAGTGTACATGCTCTGGTTTAGCCGACTTGTAAGGTAGAATTGGGGTCATGATAGTGAGGGGGAAGGAAGCATTAAAGAACTAGAGGAAAATTGTATGTTTCATCAATGCCATACTGCATTATGACTGGCTCGTCTCTTCCTTGTGACCCTTCTGAGAGGGGATGTCCAATTGTCTACAGATGGGTTTTTGGTCTCCACTCTGCACACCGCCTCATTCATATTGATATAATTTTTTGTTCTGGGTCTTCGATGCCTGATCCCTGATCCCATCGACACCTCATGATCACAGAGATGGGTGTACTTTTTATATGTAGGTTTTGTTGCTTCTCAATTAGGTGTCCACTTATCTTCAAGCCTTTAAGACCCCAGATGCTTTATCTTTTGATAGTCAGACACCATCAGCTTTCTTCACCACATTTGCTTATGCACCCATTGTGTCTTTAGCCATCTTGTTGGGAAGGTGAGCATTACAAAGTGTTCTTGCATTGAGGGAGTACTTGTGTAGAGGCCCAATATCCATCTACTACCTTAATACTTAACATTTAAATATATATACATAGATCTATTTCCCTATCATTGTATATAAATATATTTACATATATACATGCCTCTATTTAGACCTTTAGAAATATCCTTTGACTCCTAGTTTTTTCCTCTATTTCCTTTTACTTTTCTCTCATCCCACTATCATGTTTCAGGTTTCAGGTTTCAGGTTTCAGTAATTGCTCTTGATCAAGCCCCACCAGGCATCCTACATCCTCCTCCCTGTGTATTTTACATCACTTGTTCCTTTGTCCTTAGGATTGTTGACACACCCCTTCCTTTTTCCACCTCCCCCTCTTCTATGTCGCCTCTCCTGAAACAGTTGTTCCTGTTCATTTCACCACCAGATTGTTTATTCTGCCTATCTTATCCGTCTAGACAGACATGCAAAAACAACAATAAGCACAAAACCAAAATAAAACAAACAGCAAAAAGCAAAACAAAACAAAACAAAAAACCCTCAAGCAAACAAACAACAAAAAAGAAAACCCTATAAATAGTTCCAGGTCTGATTTGTTGTTTTTTATGAGGGTTTTCCGGTTGAGTTTTGATGGGGTGCCATGCTCTGGCCCCAAAGTCTATTTCTGGTATTCCCCGGGGACTTAAATGCTTTGCTCCCCTTACTGCTCTGCAGGCCCTTCATGTTTCTCCCTGGTGTGGTGGGGTCAGATTGGGCTCACTTCCTGCATTGTGTCTCCAGTCTTGTGCCCCTTAGCGCTCGGGGTCAGTGAGGGATATTGTGTCTCATAGTGGGGCTAGCCCTATGGTTCTCTCTGTACATTGACTGTTCAGAGCAGGAATATCATCTTTGTGGTTTGGTGGGCCAGAATATGTTCCATTTTCCTTCCTTCTTTGCTTGCTCCTGTGTGCTCTGCTCAGACATGCCCCTCTCCCTGAACCGTAGCTTCAGTGCTAAACTAATTTTTCTTTCTGTTTTTTTTCTTTCTTTCCGTTTTTTTTGCTTCATATAAGTAAAGACTGATTGTTTTCTTCGAAATAGCTTTTCACCAGTTGTTAAGATCCCAGACTCTATTCAATAAACTAAGCTAATTGTTATGTCGATTAACCAAAGCATTTGAACCTGTTTTTAAACTTAGAAAACCAATCTCGAGAGGTATAATGCAAATATATGCATACACATATTCACACACATTCTGGCATATGAATATACACAAGTAACCCTGGGGGAGTAGAGGGTTAAATATTGGGCTGCTAACAACAAAATCAACGCTTCAAATCCACTAGCCACTTCATAAGAGAAAGATGAAACTTTCTACTTCTCTAAAGATTTATAGCATTAGAAAACCTATTGAATGTTTATAAAAGTATATATATATCTTCTGGTTGTTGTTACTGTTGCCAAATTATATGTGCTACAGTGATTGCCAAAAGATCCTTTTTTCTTATGTACATCTTGGTAAAATTGTTTACTTTTGTTAAGTTGTGCGCATATCACATTCACTTGGTGTTGATACCATCACCAAACACACCAGTATGTATAATCTAAAGAGAAACTCATTTCTCCAATCTGCCCCAATCCCTAGAAGTCACTAATAAATATTAGTTTTTATGTTTATCTTTTCATGTTATTTCTTAAAAGTGAAAATGTATAATACTTCCTTTTGGTGATTGACTTATTTTGCTCCACACAAGGTTCATCCATGTTGCAAGATGTTTTAGAAGGATATTTTTCTTTATCTCTGAGTAGCGTTTTATTGATATATGTACTACACATTATTTATCCATTCATCTAATGATGGACACTTAGATAATTTTTATATTTTTGCTGATATGAATAGTATGGCAATAAACATAGGTGTGTATATGCATGTGTTTTTCTCACTCCAATATACCTATCAAAAAAAACAAACTCACTCCATTGTATCAATTTTAACTCATAGTGAACCTGTAGGAGAGAGTAGAATTGCTCTCCTGACAGGGGAAGCCAGCCCCTAACACATCATTACTGGTCCAGTAGGTGCAATTGTACATCAATAATAAGTCAAGATTATAGCAAAGTTACAGAGAGCATGAGAGATAGAAGAGAAATATTGAAATAAATGGAGTCAGAAACAATTCATAGTAGCATGCTCACCTCAGCCCCCCTTGGTGGTCCACGTGGAGAGAGAGAGAGCTCTTTAATGCTTGCCCAGGGTTTTATATTCTCTGGAGACCTGCAAGCCCCCTAATTACAGGTAAGGACGTACGTCACAGGAAGGGGCTGTGCTATAGGTAATACAGTAATGAGAGGGGGTGGTCTAGGGAACTACACGCAATAGGAAGAGGAGGGATTGGGGGTATACATGTGACAAGATGGGCAGATCCTAGATTTAGGATGGCAACCTAACCTTGACCTGTTTTCTGGACCTTCATAGGAACCATAAACAGTAGGGTGTAAACCCCACCTACAGGAACCAAGCTAATGGTCCCAAGCTTCAGTGAGAAGTAATCTGTTGTCTCCAGCAGCAGGGAGCAGGCCCACCCCTGTGGTGTGGGGAGACAGCAGTCTGGCAGGGACTGCCTTCAGGGAAGATGTCTATAAGCATCTGACCTCCCCCCACACTCCCCAGGGTTTGTAAAGCACCAAATTTTTATGGGAGCAGAAAATTTCAGCTATGAAGTGCTGGTGAGTTCAAAATGCTGACCTTTGGTTAATACCTTACAATAAAACCAATTAAGTGGTTAGAGCTCCTGTATATACTGAGAAGTAGAATTTCTGGGTGGCATAGCAGGTTATGAGTAGGGTCAAAGAAAGATTAAGCTGTCTTCTCCCATAAATATTTACATTCCCCCAAACCTAAAGGGGCATGTCTACTCTGTGTTAATGGGTCACTATGAGTTAATTGAAGCCATGGCAGTGGGTTTGGTTGGGGGTGGAGGGTTATTTGTTTTTATTTTATGACAACATTTTCTCTAGTAGTTGGAGGAATTTCCAGACTGTTTGATAGATTTTGCATTCCCACAAACAGTCGGTGAGAATTCTAATTTTTCCAAATCCCTTCAAACCTTTGTTCTTTTCCATTTTAAAGTTTATTTTCATCCTAACTGTTCCTGGTGGGAGTGAAATGCTTATCCCTGGTTGCTTTTGATTTGCATTTATCTGATGGCTAATAACATTGATAATCTTTATATGTGTCTGTCAACTATTGAAATATCCTTTGTTGGAGTGTTTGCTCATGTACTTTATTAAGTTATTTATTATACCTTTTCCCAGTTTTAATTGGGTTGCATGTGTGTGTGGTGTTTGTGGTGGTTGTGGTTATTCCATCAATTAGCTTTAACCTGTGTCTTTACAATTAAACTGCATTTCTGTGGAAACATTTAGTTGGATCTTAGTTAGTAGCTTTGTATTATTTTGATTTTTATTCTAAACTAGGCATTTTAATAGTTATCAACACCAACTAGACATATTTACTCCATGGTTTTGTTGCACATAAATCTCTGGATTTTCTTAGGAATTAAAGATGCTGTCAGATAAGCCAAGAAATAATTTGTTTTCTCACCTACTGCACATCCCTGGTGGTATCGTGTATAAACAATGGACTGTGATTTGAAAGATCACCAACAGTGAAAGCACAAGCCACTCCTTGAGAGAAAGACCTGCGGCTTTCTACTCCAATGTGGTTACAGTCTCAGAAAATCACAGGGGCATTTCTATCCTGTTCAAAAGGGTTACCATGAGTCAACATTGACATGATGGCAGCAAGTTGAAGGGCTCTTTTTGTGTGTCATAATCATATGATACTAATTAATTGGAATCCAAGGACTTGTTGATCATATGCGGGCCCTTCTCTCACTGGTTCTGAAGATTTGGGTCTTGGCAGATTCTTGACTCATTAAAGCAATGGTAGAACTTCCAAACAGGGATTTCATGTTCAAATGCTGTACCACTGAAGCTGTCTAGGACCAAGTATCCTCAGTTTTTCTGTGTGAAACAAACCCTTTAGGCTACTTGCACACAAAATGTGGAGCCTATACTGGCTTCCTCGGTTTCAAGTGATGGACACTGTAGCACACGTGTTCCCAGAGGCTCATACAGGATTAGGAACCTGGGAGAATCATGTTAAAAACAGTGTTTAGGAAGTCGATTCTCTTTCTGGGATATAGTATTTGGGAAACTGGATAATTGGAAAAATAGTGTTACTTCCAAACCTAGTTCGGTCATCTCAGACTTCAGAATAAAGATGATTAGCAAAATATATGTGCTTCATATGGACAACAGTGGGGAAAATTTAGCTAGACCCTACATTTGTTTCACAGCTGCAACTAAATACTCTACTGTTATTTTCTCTCATGAGAAGAATTTATCTACATGGCCACACAGAGAATTGACCCAAATAGATAGCACCTTCTTTTCCTACTGTGCATTCTATTTTCATTAAGACTCCATATACCTCATTTCATGATTTTTCAATTGCCTTGACATTTCTCAGAGGCAGATCACATGGATTGCATTTTGTCTTCTCCCTTAGATAAAGGAGGAAACTAACATGTGGAGACTAACAAATTACCTTTTTCAAAATATAAAAACAAACTGTAATATCTCAACATGATTCAAGTGATATGAGGGAAAAGCCCAATATAACCTATTGCTTAGTTCAGTTACTGCATTCATCTCACTATCAAAACAATCACGTGTTCATAGAATAAAACTTTGGTGAACATGGGCTCATATTTTGAAATAAATTCACACATTTCTTAGAAAAGCATTCCCTCAGAGTTACTAGTGAAGAAACTTGTTTGAATAAATTAAATGCTAAGAAATCATCCCGAGTGAGGTCCAGGTAGGATGGCAGGGGCCAGACCAAGTCCAAGTATACATATGGCAGCCAACTAAAAAGGGGGCGGGGAGGGAGGAAAAGGGAAAGAAAAAAAAAGTGTGGTGGGGGAATAGGACACTGAGCCACCCAAAGGGAGGGTATTGTTTGTGCCTCCACAGGGACCGAGGGACCAGATAATAAGCCACTGCCAGATGAATGCAGTGTGCCAAGAAGGAGTGGGGAGCCAGTATAGGGGCCTGAGGGCTTGGCCCCATATCAGCTATGTGGAAAACTGTCCTTTCTGTCAGAAGAATTTACTTGAGAGGATGGCACTGAAGCTGCAGCTAGGAGAGAGGAGTATGTCTGATGAGACCAAATGGGAGCAAATGAAGGGGGAGGAAGAGAGTGGAGCACATCCTGGCCCATCAGGCCGGGAGGATGATATCCCCGCTCTGAACAGCCAGTGCACAGAGTGGACAATATGGTTGATCCCATTACGAAACAAGCTGTCCCTTGATGGCCCAGGGCCCTAAGGGGGACAACACTGGAGACTCACTGTTGGGTTGGCCCAGACTGACCCTGTGACACTGAGGCAAACCACTAAAACCATGTGGCAAACCAACTGTGGGAACAGCGCAGGGAGCCCCTGAGAGAGTACAAAGGACAGACCCTGGGGCCAGAGCATGGTACCCCATCTGACCTGACTGAAGGACACGCCTAGAGATAAAAAATCAGACCGTGATCTATTTACAGGTTTTTCTTTCTTTTAAATTTTTTTTCTTTTAATTAATTTATTTTTCTATGGGTAATTGGTTTTCTTTTTTGTTTTCATCGCTGTGTTCATTGCCTGTCTTGCTATGGCTTGATTTTTGGTCTATATTATTATCTCTGCAGATCTATCTAGAAAAGGTAGGCTGGACGAATTGTCTGGAGGAGAAAACAATGGGATCAATGGTTCCAGGGGGACACGGGAGAGGGGGATGCGGGAGTAAGGAGGTGGTGCTGACCAACCCAGGGACAGGGGAGTAACAAGTGATCCAAAGTCAGTGGCAAGGAGGGTGTGAGAGGCCTGGTAGGGATCCAGAAAGGGCAATGTGACCGAAAGAAGTTACTGAAACCCAAATGAAGGCTGAGCATGATAAATGGGACAAGAGGAACATAAAAGGAAATAGAGGAAAGAACTAGGTGATAAAGGCTATTTATAGAGGTCTAAAGACTGGAATGTACATATGTAAATATATTTATATAAGAGTTCGGGGAAACAGATCAACATGCATATTCTTATAGGTTTAGTATTAAGGCAACAGATGGACATTGGGCCTCCACTCAAGCACTTACTCAATGCAAGAACACATTGTTCTATTAAATTGGCATTCCAGGATGCACACCTTCCTGACACGATTGTTGAAGAAAAATGTGTGCATGAACAAACGTGGTGAAGAAAGCTGATGGTGCACAGCTATCAAAAGATATAGCATCTGGGGTCTAAAGGCTTGAAGATAAACAAGAGGCCATCTAGCTGAGAAGCATCAAAGCCCACATGGAAGAAGCACACCAGCCTGTCTGACCACAGGTGTAGAAGTGACCAGTTATCAGACATCAAAGAGCTAAAAACCGTATCAGTGGGTGCCCACCTCCCTGATATGATCACTGAGGACAAACGTGTTCATAAGCAAATGTGGTGAAGAAAGCTGATGGTGCTCGGCTATCAAAAGATATAGTGTCTGGGGCCTTAAAGGCTTGAAGCTAAACAAGCAGTCATGTAGCCCAAAAGCAACAAAGCCCACTTGGAAGAAGAATACCACTCTGTGTAACCATGAACTGTCAAAGGGTTCAGGTATCAAGCATCAAAGAACAAAAAAATCATATCATTGTAAATGTGGGTGAGTGCAGAGTGGAGACTCAAAGCCCATCGGTAGGCAACTGGCCACCCCATTACTGAAGGGTTGTGTGGAGGAGATGAGCCAGTGAGGGTGCAGGGTAGCGAAGATGAAACATACAACTTTCCACTAGTTCTTAAATACTTCCTCCCCCCTACCCCACACTATCATGATCCCAATTCTACCTTACAAATCTGGCTAGACCAGAGGATGTGCATTGGTACAGATAGCAACTGGAAACACAGGGAATCCAAGACAGATGACTTCTTCAGGATAAGTGTTGAGAGTGGTGATGCCTGGAGGGTGCAGGGAAGTGGGGTAGAAAGGGGGAACTGACTACAAGAATCTACATATAGCCTCCTCCCTGGGGAATGGACAGCAGAGAAGAGGGCGGGGGTGGGGGGAGACATCGCACAGTGTAACATATAATAAAATAATAATAATTTATGAAGTATGAAGGGTTCATGAGGGAGGGTGGTGGGGAGGGAGGGGCTCAAGTAGAAGGCAAATGTTTTGAGAATGATGACGGCAACAAATGTACATATGTGCTTGACACAATGGATGTGTGTGTGGATTGTGATAAGAATTGTATGAGCCCCCAAGAAAATGATTTAAAATAACCAAAATAAACCAACAACCCGGGTATTATAAATGGTCAAGAAAAGTTATTCACACTAAAATAAGGTTTTTTTAAAAACATTTTATTAGGGACTCATACAACTCTTATCATAATCCATGCATACATCAATTGTGTAAAGCACATCTGTACATTCTTTGCCCTCATCATTTTCAAAATATTTGCTCTCCACTTAAACCCTTTGCATAAATTCCTTTATTCCCCTCCCTCCCCACTCCCCACTCCCTCATGAACCCTTGATAATTTATAAATTATTATTTTGTCATATCTTGCCCTATCCGGTGTCTCCCTTCACCCCTTTTCTGTTGTCCAACCCCCAGGGAGGAGGTCACATGTAGATCCTTGTAATCAGTTCCCTCTTTCGAACCCACTCACCCTCTACCCTCCCAGTATCGCCCCTCACACCCCTGGTCCTGAAGGTATCATATGCCCTGGATTCCCTGTGCCTCCAGCTCTTATCTGTACCAGTGTACATCCTCTGCTCTATCCAGAATAGCAAGGTAGAATTCAGATCATAGTAGTTGGGGGGGTGAGGTGGGGAGAAAGCATTTAGGAACTGGAGGAAAGCTGTATTCTTCATCAGTGCTACATCACACCCTGACTGACTCATCTCCTCCCCTGGACCCTTCTGGGAGGGGATCTCCAGCGGCTGACAAATAGGCTTTGGGTCTACACTCTGCACTTCGCCATTCATTCACTATGGTAAGATTTTTTTTTCTGATGATGCCTTATACCTGATCCTTTTGAGAGTTCGTGGTCGCACAGGCTGGTGTGCTTCTTCCATGTGGACTTTGTTGCTTCTGAGCTAGATGGCCGCTTATTTACCTTCAAGCCTTTAACACCCCAGACATTATCTCTTTTGATAGCTGGGCACGATAAGCTTTCTTTGCCACATTTGCTTATGCGCACATTTGTTCTCGGCGATCATATCATGGAGGTGTGCACCGAATGATATGATTTTTTTGTTCTTTGATGCCTGATAACTGATCCCTTCGGAACTATGTGATCATACAGGCTGGTGTGTTCTTCCATGTGGGCTTTGTTGCTTCTGAGCTAGATGGTCGCTTGTTTATCTTCAATCCTTTAAGACCCCAGATGCTATCTCTTTTGATAGCTGGGCACCATCAGCTTTCTTCATCACATTTGCTTGTTCACCCGCTTTGGCTTCAGCAGTTGTGTTGGGAGGGTGAGCATCATAGATTGCTAATTTAATAGAAGAAAGTATTCATGCATTGAGGGAATGCTTGAGTAGAGGCCCAAGGTCCTTCCGCCTCCTTAATGCTAAACCTATAAATATAGGCACATAGATCTATTTCCCCATCCTCATATATATATTTGCATATGTACATGTCTTTGTCTAGACCTCTATAAATGCCCTTTGCCTCCTAGATTTTTCCTCTATTTCCCTCGACTTTCTTCCTGTCCCACTATCATGCTCCATCCCCACCTGGGTTACAGTTATACCTCTTTGTTACCTTACCCTTGATCATTCCCTACCAGGTCTGCCACTCCCACCTCATCACCAATTTGGATCCATTGTTGTTCCCTTGTCCTGAGTTTGTTAGCACCACTTCCTTACCCCTCAACTCCCCCTATCCCATGTCCCCACGGAACTGTCGGTCCCGTTGTTTTTCTTCCAGATAGTTCATCCAGCCAATCTTATTAAGATAGACCTGTGGAGATAATAACATGCAGAAAAACAAGACAGAGGAAAACAAAGCAACAAGACAGAGGAAAACAAAACAACAACAACAAACCACTGAGAAAGAACAAAACAAAACACATCAAGAAAGAACAGCTTGTAGTTAGTTCAAGGATCGTTTATTGGTCTTTAGGAGTGTTTCCCAGTCCAGTCTGTTGGGGCACCACTTTCAGCATTTCCTGGGGATTTTGCTGCTCCATTCCCTTGCTGTTCTGCTGTACTGCACCATTGCTTTGCCTCAGCGTGGTGGGATCAAGTCAGGCACAATTCCCACACTGTGTCTCCGGTGCTGTCCCCTGTAGGGCCATGGGTCAGTGTGGGGCATCATGTCTCATAGTGGGGCCAGCCATGTTGTGCTCTCTGTGGACTGGCTGCTCTAATCAGGGACATCATTCTCACGGCCTGGTGGGCCAGGATGTGCTTCACTCTCTCCTCCTCCCCCTTCTAAAATAAGTTTTATAGTTATCAGTGTTTGGAGGAAAAAGGAAAGAAGTGGAAATAGAAAGGAAAATATAGACTAGATGTTAGACAGATATTAACTGGTGAAGGGCAAGACAATATTCAACAAGAGCGAAATGGGAAAAATATGATAGAAACAGAGCAATGTATTGGGATGTTTGCAAGAGTTAAAGACAACAGGTCAAATATAATATATAATATACAAGGTTTCAATAGTGATAAATTCTAAATAGATGCCTGGATAGATGTGTAGATTCAATAGATATGAATGGAAGAGTGAGAGGATACCCACAAATATATACAAATTTAACAGAGGATATTTGTATATTTTATCTATTATTGCTACAAATGTACCCATGAATGTACAGAGCAAACAGGAGGCAAAGTTTTAAATACTCTAGATTTGCACTCTCTAATACAGTAGCCACCAGTTCCATATAAATAATTTAAATAAAATATGCTTAGAAATTTAGTTCTTGTATCATATTAGTTACATTTCAAATGCTAATAAGCTATGAGTATTTTATTCAGCAATACAACCTTCATCATAACTCCTTGAATCACTTCATAATTTTCCAAGAAAAACCGTTTGAAACAAGGCCAAGTGGTATGGACCCACTATTAAAGTTGTTTGATCTTAAATTCGAGTGTGAGGATATTAAAAATGCATCGTGAACACTTATCTGACAGTGAAGATGCTGTGGCTGAAAAGCCACAAGTTTGATGATTAAAATATAAATGACCCAAACTCTTCAACTTTGAAACGGAAAAACCCAAGCTCTTCTATCCCATTTCACGTTGTGGAATCCCTACGGAAGGGGCGCTTGGGTGACGGAGGGAAACTTCACTTGTTTTAAATGTTGAGGATTCTGCTTTTCTAGGCTGCAGTGGAACCACTTTAACAGGATTTTGACATGACTTTTCCCTTATAAAACGTGCTCAGCAAATAGCACAAAGTAAGTATAGTTTGGGAAAATTTTATGTTAACTATTGTGACATCTGCAAAGTTTTATAAGGCAACTAATTTAACAAATTCACTATTGTGAGGAGTTGAAAACATCAATGGGTGTTTTATGGCTAGCATGGTTGACAATTCAGATATGTAACTTTTTCTGTTATTATAACTACTTCTCTGCCAATTTGTCAAAACAGGGTGACCTGTGTGTTGCTGTAATGCTGGAAGCTGGGTCACTGGTATTTAATATACAAGCAAGGTCACCCAAAATTACAGGTTTCAGCGGAGCTTCAGAAAAAGAACATACTACAAAGGACTTGGTGCCCACTTCAGAGGAAGTAGTTACCGAAAACCTTATGTATAACATGGATACTTTGTAAAGTACTGAAGGCCTGGTGAATGGAGTCAGAACACTGCAGTGACAGTGCCAGAGGATGGACCCCTCAGGTCAGAAGGCACTAGAAATGTGTCTGAGGAGGAGCTGCTTTCTCAGTATAGAGTTAACAATGTTGATAAGAATGGAATAAAGTATATAAGAATGGAACCCCAGTATCTTCATTTGCTAATGGGAACAACTCAAGGTGAGAAGACACAGCTGGACAAATCTACTAACACTTGGAATGTATGAACTATGAAGTAGGAAAATTGGAAGTAGTAAAAAATGACATAGAACACATAAGCATTGATATTCTAAGCAATAGTGAGCTGGCCAGTTTGAATATGAAAATCATATGACTTACTATGCCAGGAATGAAACAATCTAGGGGAATGGCATTTGATTTATTGTCAACAAGGACATTTCAAGGTCAAGCACAATGCTGACTGTGGTAGATATAATTTATCCATCTTCAAGGAAATCCAATCAACAATACTATTATTCAAAATTATGCTCTAACCACAAAAGCTAGTGATAAACAAATTGAAGAATTCTACCAACAACTTCAGTCTGGAATTGATCAAACCTGCATCAAGATGCATTGATAATTATTGGTGATTGGGATGCAAAAATTATAAACAAAGAGGAAGGAATAGTAGTTGGAAAATATGACCTTGGTGAGGAAACAAATTTGGATATCTCATGGTAGAATTTTGTAAGACTTATTACTTGTTCATAGATAATACCCTTTTCCAGTAACATAAGCAGCAACTATACACATACACTTCTCTAGATAGAATACACAGAAATAATATTTATTACTACTATGGGAAGAGATGATGGAAAAGATTAAGAAAATTGGTCCAAGTTCATAAGATACAACATACAACATTGAGTCTATCCAACCTGAATTTCAAGAACATCTCAAAAAAATATTTGCTTCATTGAACACTGGTGACAGAAGACCTGATGAGCTGTGGAATACATCAAGAACATTATACAAAATGAAAGCAAAAGATCATTAAAAAGACACGAATAAAAGTAAAGATAATCAAATATGTGAGTCAGAAGAGGGGATAGTAGTGGGCTTATGGACCTGAGTTGGACTGGGCTGGGATGCCTTTTTGATAAAAACTCTTTCTGGTACCTTTAGGAGTGGCACTGGATTTGTATCTCTGTACTACCAAGACTAACATATATGGTACCATGGAGGTGATGTCCAGAGGAACAAATCATGAAGATCGAGAGTGGAGACTTGTCTGACATGTGCTGCAAGGTAGTCAGGTAGAGTTGGATTTCCCTTATCCTTTGTGGAACTAGTAGAGGTCAGATATGGCCACATGGTTAACTCAGTGTGTTAGTCTGGGTTGACTGGAGAAACAAATTCATAGACACACTTATATGCATAAGAAAGAGTTTTAAATCAAAGAGTAATTTTACATTAAGAAAACATCCCAGCCCAGTCTAGATCAAGTCGTTAAGTCCAGTTTTAGCCCTATGTGCAATACATATCTATAAATTCCTCTTCCGACTCATGAAACACATGCAATGATGCAGAATGCAGGATGATCACAGGCCACTGAGTGGAAAATCTTGTGGATCCTGTGGCTGTGTAAGCATCTCTGTGCTGGTAAGGGTCTCCATGTGGCTTCTTCAGCACCAATGCTCTGGCTGCCATCATTCTGTCTCTATGTGGCTTGTCAGCAAGAATGCCTCACAGTGACTGAGCTGACAGAGAGAATGTCTCCCGCTTCCAAGGAGGAATATAGGTGTTTACAGAATTCTCAGGAGAAGGACATGTCCACACAGAGGCCTCATTGGCTATGACCTGATTGACAGGCTAGACTTCACTCCTTCACTCTTAATGCTCTCAAATGCACTCAGTTTGTTTCTGGAAAAGGCATGGAACGTGAAAAAATTGAACCTTAGGAGTTGTCTTTGGTTGTTCCTATCTGAAATGGAGCAAAGAAATGTAATGACTATTAAATTACAGTTCAGGAAAGGAAATGCTTCTTGGATTTGTCTGAGCTTAAAGCCTTCTCTTTAGTCAAAATAGGTGACAGAAGGTCTGGCCCTAGGTTGAAGCCTATGGCCACACTGCATATGAATGAATAGTCTATACAAGAAAGGATTGAATTTGAGTATTTTAAAGGAAATTGTGTTTAGGATCTGGCTATACTTCATTTATATTGATTTCTTTTACCTGATATTACTGATATAATATGTGATAGAAATGATTATTGGGAAGTAGTATTGGAGAGGATTTGTAATCCCACTGCCTTCAGTCATTATAATGGAATTTATAAAGAGGTTGTTAAAGGGACTTTAGGAATTTTTTTCAAGGAAAGGCTTTTTATTTGAAGCCTAATCTTAGGCAAGGTAAGTACTCACTGAGTGCTTTAAGTTGCAGGACATTTGCATTTGAAAAGACATGCCACTAAAACTGTTGGGAAATTGAAGGGGATAAAAGTGACTTTGGCTTTTTAAATTTTGAGCAAGCAGTTTGTGTCTAAGCCTGAAAAGTCTGGGCCCATGAGAGAACTCCGCCCACCCCCCCTTCTCCCCAAGGCTGAATTGTAAGGGGGGCTAAGGGTACCCTGAAATGCCTGCTAGTTGACTACCTGAATTCATTTTTGTTCAGTGGAAGTGGGGAAAACATAGCAACAGGGGTTGAATCTGGCCATTGACACATGTGAACCTAGTTCACAGAGCGTAGAAGAGAAGGGAGTAGGTTGGTCAGTCTGAATTAAAGATTTGCTTAAAAGTTGCGTCTATGGTTTTAACCTAGCCTAAGGGGATAGGTTTTTCAGAATTTGTGAAGGGGCCATCAAGTGGGTGATTCTAGCTTGCTATGGCAACCACTGAGGTAACTTGGATGGCTAAGACTGAGTTAACCAGACCCAACCTGATGAATATGTTTGGCCTTATGAACTGATGTACATTGTATACTTATTTGATGGGTTGCCTGCTCTGTATTTGACTTTGTTTATGGATGTAGACAAAAGGTCTCAAGTTGAATGAAGATTCTTCACATCCAAGAGCATGCTTGTCCCTCAGAACACTGGCTTGGTAGAAATGGGCAGTATGGAAATTGAGCACCCAAAATAGGGGGAGATAAAGACATGGAGTGGCTTGCTTACAAACTCATGGATGGAGGAAGATGTTGAAAGGATTATAGGATTAAAGTGTGAGTGTCCACACAATTGCAAATGTTAGACATAGAATAGTTTTGTTTTTCTAATTTATTGAATGAAGGTTTAAATGGGGCTGGTGTATTTTCAGTTGTACATTGTTAGTTGCATCATGTTAGGTGCAAGTACGATTTTATTATTGTCTCTGGTGATGCTGTAGGTTAAAGAGTTGTGTAAAGGTGTCAATTTATATCAAGACATAACTAGACATTCCTGGGTATGGGTAGGCACAGGGCCCAACCTATTAATTGGTTTGCAGCCTGAGGTAGTTAGTTTATTTTTCTAACATGGCCGATAAATACATGTGGGATTAATTGAAGGGTGGAGAGATAAATAACTTGGTGAGCCTCGCCTTTCTTGTCTCTTGCTCTTTTATCATGGGACCAGTGTGCAGCTGCCTTGCTTGTTCTGTGCCTCAATTTGCATGCTACACTACCTGTGGGACACCTAAACCATGGACTGGGTCACTGTAATTTGAGGTTCCTTCAAGACCTGCTTCGTCACACCACTGAATTCATATCTCTTGAGGTGGAAACTGTTGGACCCTGCCATCTGGCTGACTGTTGATTACCTGCCTTGCTGTTTGCTGCCTGTGCCCGGATAGCCTGAATTACTCTACAGAGGACTACCCGGTGCCCTCAAGGACTGCCAGTGTCTCACAGGAGTGAGTTGCACTGAGCCATTTGTACTGCTTTATATTTCAATTAACTGTTTATTTCTTATGTTATACATCTATCTATCTGTGTGTGTGTGTGTGTATATATATATAAATTATCAGCATTCTGATTTTGTTTCTCTAGAGAACCCTGTCTAACACACAGCCTAATGATACCTATTTGGTTTCATAGCCTTTTTTGTAAGTGTGAGATACACTGGGAATTCCCTCTCTGTTCCTTCCCCTTTCTGCTTGCTGGAACTCTGCCTACCCTGGGGCAGCCTTCAGAACTCTGGGCATCTTGCCATGGTCTCACCTATCATGGAATCATTTTACTCTGCACCTGCTAGCCTGAGATCTTCCAGTTTTCCAGTTTACCTTTATGCATCATTGGTCTGCAGCTAAATGAGTCTGCACAAAGACTGGCATTAAATTTAAGGACTTTATATATACTTATTTGACATAAAACTCGTATACATATGTGTGTTAAGCCAGGTTGACTTAGAGAAAAAACATTTATTGATACTTACATATGTGTAAGAGAGAGCTTTATATCAAAGAGCAATTTTATATTAAGAAAACATCACAGCCCAGTCCAGATCAAGCCCATAAGTCCAATATTACAGCATATGTCCAATAATAGTCCATAAATTCCTCATCAGACTCATGGTGCACAAGTAGTGATGATGAATAGAGGAAGACTACAGGCCGGTGGATGAAAAATCTTGTGGATCCCATGGCGGTGGAAGCATCACAGAGCTGTCTCCACAGGTCTCCACTGCTCGTTTAGGTCTCAGCATTGCCTCACGTTGCTTGTCCACAGGAAGATGAAGGCAGAGAGAGTGTGTGACCCACCTCCAGGAAGAAAGAGAAGTTTTCAGAATCTTCATGAGAAGGCCATGCCCACAAGGAGGCACCATCAGACTGTGACCTAATTGACAGGGTAGACTCCACCCCTTAACTCTTAATATCCTCATGTTGACAGGAGATTATGTAACTACCACAATATGTGAGTGCCACTGTATATCTCTAGACAACCCAGCCCAACACAAGATGGATCAATAAGTCCTGGTCATATTATTGTGTAAACACTGGAAAGATTTATAGTTTTCAAACCCCAAACATGGGGTTTGCGTCAGAATCAACTCACTGGCAGCGAGTTTTTTAATGGGGTACATGGTTACATGAATTAAGGTGCAGATTCTTACTTAAAGGTAAATGATGCTATGAAACTTTATTTCTATATAATACATAAACTAAATGGTAAAATGATTTAATTTTACTGTTTTTTTCATCATTATCTCTAATATTTTCAAACCTATTTCCTTAATCTTATCATAGAGTTTCTTACTCTCTGGTGTGTTTTATTATGTGTAGATTCTGTCCCAACGCTACTCTTTTTAGGAATTTTTTTCAGGATGCCCACTAGCGACACCATTTAATAAAAGCACAAATGATGATTATATGGCTCTCTTGTGAAACATCACCTGGTCCTGTACCATTCTCACAATTGTTCTTATGTTTGAGCCTATTATTGCAGCCACTGTGTCAATTCATCTTATCAAGCAACTCCCTCTTTTTTCCAGTCCTCTATTTTACCAAGCATAGTGTCCTTTGCAGGAACTGGTATCTCCCAGTAATGTGTCCAAAGTACATGAGGTGAAGTCTCACCATTTTTGCCTAATGGAAGACTCCGCTGTCTGCTTCCTTAACCTTGGACTGGGCTGTCTATGTGAATTGAAGGACTTTGAGTATATTAACTGTTCCACTAGGGTGAGCTGAACTGAGCCCTCTGCACTGCTAACTTGACTAATTAGCTGTTATATTCCTTCTTGATATATATACCATAAGTGTCCTGGTTTGTTTCACTAGAGAACCCTGTTTAACACAACACGATTCTTCCTTTATTAATGAGTGTTATTGAAAATTTTGCTCTATTGCCAGCCCCTCTTTTTGTGTAAATAGTGTTTAATAACTTAATCTCTATAAGTCAACAATTCGTGTATTACACTCTGACACTGGCTTATATTTGTGTAATTTCCTTTTATTTCTATTATTATATTTATATTGAAATATTCTTCATGTATTACATAATGTGATCATTCACTTATATTTAGAAGATTTGTCCAATCATCACCACAACCAAATTCAGAACGTTTTTTTCTAGTCCTTATTTTAATTAACTTTCTATTTCCTCTATCCTCCCCTGCTAAGCCCCTAACTAATTATTAATCCAGTTACAGTCTCTATAGATCTAACTATTCATGGCTTCATATACAGAAAATCATACAAAATACAAGCAGGGAGCAAACAAACAAGGAAAAATCAAGTACTATAAAAATAACTAGACAAAAATAGAAAAATCTCATTCAAGAAAGTACAAAACATTAAAAATTGAAGCAACCTAAAAATAGAACAAAAGGGAAAATAAATGATTAGTTATCACATATTAATCTATCTACATCTGCCATAATCAACTTTACAATGCTCTCTGTCTGTTAGCAATGCTGTTCATACAACCGTCTGATACTATTTCCTTTTTCAGATTTGGATTTTATTATCTACAAACCATGGATCTCACAGGCTGGTATGCTTCTTCTAGGTGTACTTGGTTGATATCTCATTTAGGTGACTCTGTTTTAAGACAAGCTTTTGAAACCTCATTCCTTTTCTCAACATTGTTTTAACTTCCATGCAGTTGGATAAATTAGTGACACTCTCAATAGTACTACCTCATGCCACAGGGGATGATTTATAAGTCTATCTATTATAAAATTATAATGGTGCTTCTAAAATGAACCAGAGACAAGACATACATAAACCATAGAAATATGGATGGATTTGAGGCTCACACTTTATTCTAGCCCCAGACTAAGGCCAATTAGTTTCCATAAGATGGCCACGTTTGAGTTTGCCCTCATGAAAAAATCACTAAAGAGTTGGGTTTTATAGCAAAGTGTGGGGAACAAATCAGATGGTTCCTGGCTGTCAGAAAGAATAGGCTCTGTGTCTTAAAGGTGTGTCTTCCTTCAAACAAGGAGCCATCTAAGTGAGGTGTCAACTAAGTCCACATGGAGAAAGCACACCAGCCTGTGTGATCCAAGGATTGTAATTAATAAAATTTACATCCAAAGGTGGAAATAGTATCTGTACTTAACTTATAAACACTCCGTTTTCAAAACACTATGGAGAACAGGGGAGCCCAAAATTCATTTGCAAGGCCTCCACATTGGGTGAATTCTCTCTGGTCATAATTAAGGGATGTGAATAGCTTTGATATCAGATAGAGAACATTGTAAAGTTGATCATGACAGATGTAGTTAGGTTAAAATATAAAACTATTATTCAATCTCCCTTTTGATGCATTTTATAGTTGTTTCAGCTTTTAATATTTTCTGCTTCCTATTTGATTGAGGGTTTTCTGCTTTGTTTAGTCATTGTGGTAGTTATATAATCCGTTGTCAATTTGAGGCTTATGAGTGAAGGCATGGGGTTTAGCCTGTCAATCCCACTGCAGCTTGGTGTCCTCATTTGGAGGCGCTAAGGAGATAAACAGCTCAATGGAGGTGGGTCACATGTTCACTCCCTGGGAGACATTGCAGGTGACAAGACACATGGAGCTATGTTAGAACCCTGAGCTGAAGGAGTCATGTGGAGGAGACATGTGAAGACCCATGCCAGGGCTGAGATTTGCCACTAGATCCACAATACTTCGCACCCATTGGCCTGTGATCTTCCTGCATTTGGCATTACTGCATGTGTTTCGTGAGTTCGAAGAGGACTTTATAGATTGGTATCAGACATACAGGCTAATATCAGACTTATGGACTTGATCTAGATTGGTAGGGGTGCTTTCTTTTTTTAAATTGTTTTATTAGGGGCTCATACAACTCTTATCACAATCCATGCATACATCAATTGTGTAAAGCACAACTGTACATTCATTGCCCTCATTCTCAAAACATTTGCTCTCCACTTAAGCCCCTGGCTTTAGGTCCTCAATTTTCCCCTTCCTCCTCGCTGCCCCCTACTTCATGAGCTCTTGATAATTTATAAATATTATTTTGTCATATCTTTCCCTGTCTGACGTCTGCCTTTCACCCACTTTTCTCTTGTCCATTCCCCAGGGAGGAGGCCACATGTAGATCCTTGTAATTTGTTCCCTCTTTCCAACCCACTCACCCTCGACCCTCTCAGTATCGCCATCCACACCACTGGTCCTGACAGGATCATCCGTCCTGGATTCCTTGTGCTTCCAGTTCCTATCTGTACCAGTGTACATCCTCTGGTCTAGTCATACTTGTAAGGTAGAATTAGGTTCATGATAGTGGGAGAGACGGGGAGGAAGCATTTAGGAACTAAAGGAAAATTGTATTTTTCATCATTGCTACATTGCACCTTGACTGGCTCTTTTCCTCCCCTAGACCCCTCTGCAAGGGAATCTCCAGTGGCCGAAAATGGGCTTTGGGTATCCACTCTGCACTCCCCTCCTCATTCACTATGGTAAGATTTTTTTTGTTCTGATGATGCATTATACCTGATCCCTTCAACACCTTGTGATCACACAGGCTGGTTTGCTTCCTCCATGTGGGCTTTGTTGCTTCTGAACTAGATGGCCGCTTGTTTTCCTTCAACCTTGAAGACCCCAGACGCTATAAATTTTGATAGCTGGGCACGATCAGCTTTCTTCGCCACATTTTCTTATGCACCCATTTGTCTTCAGCATCATATCATGGAGGTGTGCACCCAATGATACGATTTTTGTTCTTTGATGCCTGATAACTGATCCCTTCAGGACCTCATGATCACGCAGGGTGGTGTGTTCTTCCATGTGGGCTTTGTTGCTTCTGAGCTAGATGGCGGCTCTTTTACCCTCAAGCTTTTAAGACCCCAGCTGCTATATTTTTTTATAGCCAGGCACCATCAGCTTTCTTCACCACATTTGCTTATTCACCCTCTTTGTCTTCAGCGGTTGTGTCAGGAAGGTGAGCATCATAGAACGCCAACATAATAGAAGAAAGTATTCTTGCATTGAGGGAGCACTTGAGTGGAGGCCCAATGTCCTTCTGTTACCTTAATACTAAACCTATAAATATAGGTACATAGATCTATTTCCTCATCCTCATATATAAATATATTTGCATATGTACATGTCTTTATCTAGAACTCTATAAATTCCCTTTCCCTCCCACATATTTCCTCTATTTCCCTTCACTCTCCTCCTGTCCCACTACCATGCTCAGTCCCCACCTGGATTTCAGCAATTCCTCTTGGTTACATTACCCTTGATCATGCCCTACCAGGCCTCCCACACCCACCTCACCACCAATTTGGATCACTTGTTTTTTTATTGTCCTTGGGTTTGTTAACATCACTTCCTTTCCCCTCACCTCCCTGTCTCTCCTGTCCTCCTGGAACCCTGGGTCCCGTTGTTTTCTCCTCCAGATTGTTAATCCAGCCTATCTTCTTTAGACAGGCCTGCGGAGATAATAACATGCACGAAAACAAGACAGAGCAAAGCCAAACAACAATATACAACAAAACAACAACAATAACAACAAACCACTGACAAAGAATCAAACAAAACACAACAAGAAAGAAAAGCTTGCAGTTAGTTCAAGGATCATTTTTTGTCCTTTAGGAGTGTTTTCCAGTCCAGTTTGGTGTTTTCTTAATGTACAATTACTCTATATAAATTGACTATGCTGAAACAAAGAGTAATTGACTATGCAGAAAAAAGTTCCTTCTTACTCAGGTATAAGTCTCTTTGATTTTTTTTCTCTAGTCTACCTGGACTAACAGAGGTGTCATTGAGGTTGTTTTACTTTCAATGATTTTTTATGGTTGTGTTTTGCTTTGTATGATTTATGGTACATAAAACACAGGATAGTAAATCTATAGAGACAGTAAGTGGATAGAGGCTTGGCAGATTAGGATTGGAGGAAATTAGGAGATAACAACAAATATGAGAAGAAAATGTTCTGGAATTGATTGTGGTGATGATTGCACAAATCTTAATGTGATTGAACAGTTAAATGGTATGGCATATAAAGTATATGCCAACAAATCATTTAAAAATTAGATGGGCAATCAGACAAATTTGCAGCAAGAGATCTCTTAAAAGTGTGAAAATATGTCACGTAGAGGACTGAGGTGTTCCTCACGTAACCTATAGTATTTTCAGTCACTTCACATGCATGTGAAAATTGGACAATGAGTAAGGAAGACTGAAGAAGGATTAGAACCTTTGCATTGTACAATGCTGGTTAAGAATAATGTACATACTAGAAACTTCCAAAAGAATGAACAAATCCATCTTGGAAGAAGCACTGTTGGAATGCTCCTTAGAATAAGGGATGGTGAAACTTTTCCTTACACACTTTGGATATGTAAACAAAAGGGCCCAGACCCTGGAAAAGAATATCATACTAGGTAGAGGGTCAGAGAAAAAGAAGATGATTAAAGAGACTTTTTGACACAGTGACTGCAACAATGGCTTCAAACATCACTGATTGTAATGATCCCATACCACCAGCCAATGTTTCACTCTGTTGGACATATAGAACTAAATCAAGAAAAACAGCAATAGCAATTTATTGTTTGCTTTTGGTCTCTATCCAGACAACTGAAGTATTTTTTTCAGACTTTTTTTCAGTTTTACAGTTAGTTTTGGGGAAGAAGATTTATCATCCTCTCTACAATAGCAGGAATTCTGATTTGTTTTCACTTTTAATATATGTAAATTAATTCAATTTTAGAATATAGTTTTATGTATTTTTATCATTTTTTCCTTCTTTATTTGTTAAATATATCTTCCAATATTTGTGGTATTTTTGTTGCATATTTAAATCACTTGAATACTGCATATGGTATAAGGAATGTGATATTATTATTTTAATTTCTGCATAAATAATTGCATATTTGTATGCATCTTGTTCAAATCAAGGTGGCCTGAATTTTGCTAAAATCTTTACAAGTCAGCATGTCAGGTGGAGTGAATATCACACCTTCTTTTCTTCTAAATTATTTGTCTACTTTTGGCTACATGTTCTGCATATAAATTTCAGAATCAGTTTATCAACACTATAATAAATCCTGTTTGGGCTTTTAATGTAACTGTATTATTTTGCTTTTTATGTAATTTAATTAAATCTAAGGATTTTGTTTTCATAATAAATTAATTTATTTAACTTTTGATGGCAATTTTATAAAATTCTATCTATGTAGTCTATATATGTGTGTTTATACATATATATGTATAAAGTAGCCAACAATGATATCCATCAACTCCTGATATTAATAATTTCTCTGTGCGAATTTGTAAATAAGAATGTTTTTAAACTATCTTTTTGTACTTTATAATTTTACTTTAGAGATGAGTGTTAGGTTTTTATTTTTTTTAATAATTTTTTCTTTTCTTTCTTTATTTCTCTAACCCTAACCCTAACCCTAACCGAGTGTTAGGTTTTTAAAGAGACTTGTTTTTCTTTTTTAATGTCTCAAAGGAAAAGCTGTTTATGAAGGTAGACTAAATCAGAGTTGATGTTTTCTCTGATGTGGGTATAAGACAAGTGGTCAGATCTCTTCCAGCATGGTAATATTCTCAAACCAACAAGGTTGGAGAATTTGTGGTACTTGTAAGTCAGATATTCTACCAGAAGAGAATTGGAATACAATTCTAATTTCCCACTTAGTATATTTTATTTAACCTTTATCTCAATTTGAAAATAACATAGTGACAATAATCTCGACTTTTAGATATTTTATCAGTCACAATAAAATAAAAACACTTATAACCAATTCCATTTGTTTTAACTTTACTTAAACTTTCAATATCATGGCCTGAGAAGGTCAGATTTCTTTCTCACCATTTCACTGATATCCTGAATTTAAACATTTGTTTCTCCACACTCAATTCTTATTATGCTGTCTTTGTTTTGCCTTACAAAACTTAGGTGTGAAATCTCAGTTATTTATGACTTTCTGTGCAATGGATTTATAGCTATTTAGTGAAAACTTATAAGTGACTAAAGGCAGGTTAAAACCCAGAATGTATTATTTTTTTTACCACTTCTGATGATGCACTATTTTGTAAAGCCCATCAATTGTAAAGTCAACTTCTAGCCTCCTTCCCCTGTGGCATTGAAATTGACCTCAAAAGTGCAACAATATTTCTGTGTCCAGAAAAAGTAATAAATAAAATGGCATACACAAATACTCCTGCTTGGACAGCAATTAGCATTGGAAAATTAGAGGAGTATATGTGTGTATGTGTGAAATGTAGACACTTGCTAAGACTCATTTTCAGTTAGGATACCATCTATGGCAATATGAAAATTAAATTTAAGCATAATTATGGATGTTGATTTGTCCAAGAAGAGGCATTTTAGGTAAGTTTCAAGAGCCATGCTCTAGCCTCCTTGCTTTATCAGATAGCTAATATTCATCTTGCCTTCGGCAGCTAGTGGAATATCTGTGTTACAGCAGCATAAACACTGTCTTTGTTCATGTTTTGTTTCCTGTCAGCTATTCTTCTCAGTTTCTGCTGGCACTTATAGGGACTTAAAAGGGAAAATAAGATTCAGCATTTACAAAACATGTCAGATTTTTGGAGGCAGCATTTTGTGGACTTTGATTTGCCAAACCATCTGTTCCAGATTAGCCTCATTCAAATTAAGTTGTAATAATTTTGTTCATTAAAACACTGTGAGTAGAGCAAAGTTATGTATTTCATTATTTTAATGAACTTGCTCAAATGGATGATGTTTCTCAGCGTGTGCCAATATTAACCGTGCCCAGGTTCACTTGAATTCCCCTTCTGTGGACTGACAAAGACCCAGTTCCCTGGGTGCATCCACAGGATTCGCTTCTGACTGACAAATGAAAACGTGTACAAAGGAAGTCAGAAAATAATTCTCGCACCTGGCTTCAGGACATATGGCAACTTCTTTCTCTGATGTCCCTTAATGCGTTCCTAACTGGGCTGCCACTTCTTTGAAATTATTATTTATATTCGTTTAAAGGGGCAGGAGGAGAGAGTGGAGCACAGCCTGGCCCACCAGGCCGTGATGATGATGTTCCTGAGTAGAGCAGCCAGTCCACAGAGAGAACAACATGGCTGGCCCTACTATGAGACATGATGCCCCTCAGTGACTAAGGGCGATACAGGGGACAGCACCGGAGACACAGTGTGGAAATTGCACCTGACCTGATCCCACCACACAGAGGCAAATCACTGGGGGAGTGCAGCGGAACAGCAAGGGAATGGAGTGGCAAGGTCCCCAGGGAATGCTGAAAGTGGACTTTGGGGCCAGGGCGTGGTGCCCCAACAGACTGGACTGGAAAACGCTCCTAAGGGCCAGCAAACGATCCCTGAACTAACTACAAGCTTTTCTCTTGTGAACTGTTTTGTTCTGTTCTTTGTCAGCGGTTTGTTTTTGTTGTTTTGTTGTCTGGTTGTATACTGTTGCTTTGTTTTCCTCTGTCTAGTTTTCGTGCATGTTAGTGACTCCACAGGTCTGTCTGAATAGGACAGGCTTGATGAACTATCTGGAGGAAAAACAACGGGATCGACATTTCCGGGGGGACTTGGGGTGGGGGGGTAGGGGTGGGGTAAGGAAGAGGTGTTAACAAACCCAGGGACAAGGGAAAAACATGGGACCCCAAATGGTAGAGAAGGGGGAGTGGCAGGCCTGGTGGGAAATGATCAAGGGTAAGGTTGCTTAGAGAAGAGGTATACTCTAGCCCAGGTGGTGATGAAGCATGGTAGTAGGGCAGGAGGAAAGTCAAGGGAGATGGAGGAAAGAGCTAGGAGTCAAAGGGCATTCATGGAGGTCTAGACAAAGACATGTACATGCAAATATATGTAGGAGGATGGGGAAATAGATCTATGTGTCTATATTTATAGGTCAAGTATTAAGGTGGCAGAAGGACCTTGGGCCTCTACTCAAACACTCCCTCAATGCATGAATACCTTCTTTTATTAAATTGGAACTCTACGATGCTCACTCTCCCGACACAACGGCTGGAGCCAAAGTGGGTGAACAAGTGGGTGTGGTGAGGAAGGCTGATGGTGCCCGGCTATCAAAAGAGATAGTGACTGGGGTCTTAAAGGCTTGAAGATAAACAAGCGGCCATCTAGCTCAGAAGCAACAAAGTCCACATGGAAGAACACACCAGCCTGTGTGATCGAGTGGTCCCAAAGGGATCAGTTACCAGGCATCAAAGAACAAAGGATCATATCATTGACTGCACACCTCCATGATAGGATCGCTGAAGACAAATGGGTGCATAAGCAAATGTGGCGAAGAAAGCTGATGGTGCCCGGCTATCAAAAGAGATAGTGTCTGGGGTCTTAAAGGCTTGAAGGTGAAGAAGCGGCCATCTAGCTCAGAAGCAAATAAGCCCACATGGAAGAAGCACACCGGCCAGTGCAATCACGAGGTGCCCAAGGGACCAGGTATAAGGCATCATGCAAAAAAAAAAAAAGATATAAGTGTGTGTATGTATGTGTATATATGTGTATATGTATATATGTATGTGTATATATGTATATATATATCATATCAAATGAAGGGGGAAGTGCAGAGTGGAGACCCAAGGCCCAAGTGTCGGCCAATGGAGATCCCCTCATAGAGGGGCTTAGGAGAGGAGATGGGTTAATTAGGGTGTGAGGTAGTATCGATGAAGAACACAGCTTTCCCCCAGATCCTGGATGCTTCCTCCCCTCAACTACCATGATCTGAATTCTACCTTGCAGGGCTGGATAGGACAGAGGCTGTACACTGGTACATATGAGGGTTGGAGGTACAGGCAATCCAGTGTGGATGATGCCTTCAGGACCAAGGGTGTGAGGGGCGATGCTGGAAGAGTGGAGGGTGAGTGGGTTGGAAAGGGGGAACTGATTACAAGGATCCACATGTGACCTCTTCCCTGGGAGAGGGACAGCAGAGAAGGGGGAAAGGGAGACTCCGGATAGGGCAAGATATGACAAAATAACGATGTATAAATTACCAAGGGCATATGAGGGAGGGGGGAATGGGGAGGGAGGGGGGAAAAAAGAGGACCTGATGCAAGGGGCTTAAGTGGAGAGCAAATGCCTTGAGAATGATTGGGGCAGGGAATGTATGGATGTGCTTTATACAATTGAAGTATGTGTATGTATGGATTGTGGTAAGAGTTGTATGAGTCCCTAATAAAATGTAAAAGAAGAAAAGAGAAAAAAATAATTAGGGCAAAGACTGTACAGATGTGCTTTATACAATTGATGTATGTATGTGTATGAACTGTGAAAAGAATTGTATCAGCCCCAATAAATTGTTAAAATACATAAATAAAAAAAGACATATAATTAGCATCATTCTATACCATTTTATAGATGAGGAAACTGAAGGAAATAAAAATTCAAAAAAAATCTCACGAGAAGCACACAGCTCATATGTGTTACAGAAGTTCTTGCATGGTACAATTGTTTACTGTGCTAACTGCTGCTGGAGGCTTGAATCTATTCAGAAATGCCGCCAAAAAAATCTCCACTGTCCTGGTCCATCTTTCTCTCTTTCTCCCCTTCAGGAACCAATAGTTGTTAAACCTTTTCAATTCAAACAAATTGTCCAGTGATTAATTAATTAAACAACTTAAAAAAATCTATCATCATTCATCCCTATAGAATCATATAAATGAAACACTATTTGCAACATCCCCGGAGAGGAAAAAAATCTTACCACTACTCAAAACCTCCCCACTTAAATAAGCAAAATAGACTAATAATGGTATGTCTTCAAGGCTTAGTTGGGTAGGCATTTGTTCCTTTTAGATAACCATATTTTTACAGAAAGTTAAAATATGTGTTATACTGACTGTGATTCATGGAATGTCTTAAGCCTGGTAAAATAACTTTGTAGTAATCAGAATGTTAATCCAATTGTATGTTGATTACTTTATTGTAAATATTGATTACTTTATTGTAAATACTATGGTCAATAAATAATTTTATAATCCTTTGAAAAATACCTGATATCTACCTCCTGAGAATCAGTCAATGAAAAGCTTATTATTAACCCATTAAACACGACAGATTATTGCCCAGTATAGTACTGGAAGATGAGCCTCTCAGGTTAGAAGTTACTCAAAATATACAGTGGCCACAATAGTGAACTCAAGAGTTCTAGTGATCATAAAGATGGAACAAAACCAGGTAATATTCTGTTATTTAGAAGTTTGTCTTGAGTTAGAGCAAAGTTGACAGCAACCTATAAAAACTGTGACAATTGTTTTATTGAATGATAGAGCTAATTTTCAAATCACAAAGCTCTTGTTCCTTTCACTAACAATAGAAACCTCAGACATTTTATGTGTAAGATTTTTATTACCCATTATCCCTGATACATACTTATGCTTAAATTTAATTTTAATAATTGTTATAGATGATAGCCAAACTGCTATCTCTGATGGAAGGCTGATGAAGTACTTGAGTTCACAGAGCAAATTAGTGAGTCTGTTGGCATCTTTCTATGAAAGCTGCATCAAAAGTCCCAAGTAGGAGATTGTTATTGTCCTTGCTAGCAAAATATATTGGAGAAATTCAAGTGAAACATACTCAAGGTCCTAGTTTGGCTCTTGTGTATTTATTTTAATTTTTTTCAACTTGAATAAGCAATTGATGGTCGGTTCCACAGTTAGGCTCTGGCTGTGATAATATTGTCTCTTCCCACAGATGTAGTCAATTTGATTTCTGTGATTCCATCTGGAGAAGTGCACGTGTATAGTTATAATTTTTCTGTTATAGAGAGGCATTGGAGATGAAGAATTCTGTCATTCATTCTCCAGTTTCATTTTTATTATGAAGGCCAACCTTTCTAGCTAGTGTTTTTTTCCTCTTTATTCTTAACTTTTGCATTCCAATCACCAATAATTTTCAATGCATCTTGATTGCATGTTTGATCAATTTCAGATTGAAGACACGGGCAAAGTTCTTCAATGTTTTCCATCACTAGTTGCTACTGAAATTTTACTAATAGTTGTATTGGTTGAGATTCCCTCTGTAAGTATAGATATTATCCTGTCACAGACAGCATTGTACTCCAAGATCAGTCTTGGCATACCCTTTTTGATGAGGAATGAGATGCCGTTTTCAAAGTTTTAATTTCAGGCATAGTAAGCCATATGATTATCTAATTCAAAATTACAAATACCAGTCTATGCAACTCACAAATATCTAGGATATTGATCTTTATGTGGTTATTCTTCTAAAAATCTCAGCCTAGCATATTAACCATTTACACAGATTTTCTTTACCTCCCTCAAACTCCGCAATTATTTTCCTTTGGGAATTAGTGACTAAATAGACCCTCCACTTAAATTGGCCCTCTCACAGTGAAATGAAATTCAGACTTTAGGAACAACAGATCCCATAGAAAAATGCAGACAGTGCAGATACCATACATCAGATTATAGCAGGTGGCAGTCAAAGTGGGACCCTAGAGTCCATATCTGATCTCACTAAATATTTGCAAATATATTTCCAAATTCTTGGTTCTTCTAAATTAAGTTGTTCAAAATTATGATATCATGTTCCGGTTTCAATATTCACCACTTTCCATGAGCCATCCCGACTATTAACATTGTCTCACTAACTCTCTTAGGCTTCCCAGATCTAGAATTCTTTGCTCTGATACTTTAATTGATGGTTGCTACTGCCTTCAACACCCATGGTACTCACATTGCCTCAGTTATTTACTTCAGGATATCAGTAGTTTTATTGACCTGTTATAGGAGTCAAACAGGTATTTTCACTAGAAGTATAAAAGAAGATGAGACTGGGTTGAGAAAGAGATGGCAGGAGTTGGAAAAGATTTGGTGATGGTGACAAGTATAATTGTGACTGTGAAAGTATTATTGTTTGCTGTTCACTGTGTCCAATCATTGAAGAGCCACATGTCTTAATCTATAAAATACTAAAACTAATAGTATCTAGTCCATAGGGCAGTTAGTTTGAGAACTAAATAAGATAGTGTGTAAAAACACATAGAATCCATGATACAGAAATGATAATCTCACAAAATTACCAAATAATATTATATTGTCAATATTTTATTTCACATTATGTAAGTAAAACTAATTGCTACAAAATCATAGGTACTTTTATTATTTTGTTAAATAAAAATATCAACACGTGAGAACATTTTTCCTCATCATAGCCCCCATTTAGATGTATGTATTTCCATACTTGTCTGTCAATTTGTCATGCTGTAGTTCCTTGGGTGATTTGGTGATGTTGGGAACTCTGTCCCCAATATTTCAATTACCAGCAGTCACTCATGGTAAACAGGTTTCAGTGAAGCTTAAAGACTAAGAACAGACTGGGAAAAAGGGATATATTGTCCACTTCTGAAAAGCTAACACTTTAAAATTTTTAGGAATAGCAACAGAATATTGCCTGATATACCTCCAGATGTGAGACTCTAAAATTGTGACTGGAGAATGGTTCCCTTTTAAAGTAGAGATGACCATAAGGACGTGGGTGGAGCAAAGCTTTTCAGAGCTTACTTTTTGTGGTGGGGCATGATTCAACTTGAGCAGAAATATCTGCAAGCATCCATTAACAAATGGAACATAGAGTGTACAAAGCACGAATCTAGGAATATTGGAAGTCATAAAAATGAAATTGAAAACAAAGTTTGACATTCTAGGATTTAACAAGCTGAAATGGACTAATATTGGTCATTTTGAATCAAGCATACCATGGAAATGTTTAATTGTAGAATTCATTTAATTCATCCTTGCATGTTAAATCACTATACTCAATTATAATTATTCTTTCCATTGTAGGATTGCCAGTTTATCAAATAAAAATGAAGGATGTCAAATTAAATTTGACTTTCAGAAAACAGCAAATATTGCTAACATGGGCCATTGCTTATTAATTTGATATTACTCGATGCATTTCAGAAGCATCCCCTTTAGAATTGAACACCCAACAGTTCACATCTATCAATGTTCAAGGATGATCATAAGGACATTGATTCACAGAACATCTGAAATGCTCGAGTGAGTATCAATGGATTTCTGTGAGTTCCACTGCAGCAGGGATAAGAAGCCTGAAGAGAGATGCCATCAGATTATACCTGTGTGAAGCTGGTTTTTGCAGCAGTGGATGGTTTACAAGGTAAGGTTAAGAAGATTTGGAATAGTATAAAAGAGTGATTGATATGCCTCTCATTCTATGTCCTTACAAGGGAACTGAAAATATACCTCTATTTTAGGTGACTATATGGAATAACTTAGATAATATAAAATGTTTGACACATAATAAGCACAGAATATTCTTAACCATTGTGGTGGTTGTGGTTTCAGATAAAAGAAGACCACTACAATGTCAAATTAAAATTATTGAAGTCTTTATTTTATTTCAGGCTATCTTGGGCTACAGTGGGAATATTCAAAGGGAGCATCTCTCCAGACTGCCAGCTGGAGCTGAAGGAGCCATGTGGAGACACCTGTCAATACTGAGATGCTACTGCCACTGGATCCACAAGACTTTCTACCTACTGGCCTGTGATCTTCCTGCATTGGCATCATCGCATGTGTTTCATGAGTCTGAAGAGGAATTTATAGATTGGTATCAGACATATGGGCTAATATTGAACTTATGGACTTGATCTAGACGGGGATGAGATGCTTTTACAATACTCAATTGCTCTTGTATATAAAGCTCTTTCTAATAAACATGAGTACCTATGAATTTACTTCTCTAGTCTGCCCAGACTAACACAACCATTGATTTTATTCTGTTGATTATATTAAAGAAATTAATGTTAATCATTATCAGGGAAAGTTTGTACCTTTCACCCAAATATCATAAACATTTAATGGGACACATCTATTTTATTGAGCTGTCCATAGCATATCATACAATTCAGAAGTTTTATCAAGAAGGGTTGTGCAATCAGTGCCACAATCAACTTCAGAAACTTTCTTCCTTTTGCACAGAATGATGTTGACTTCCCATTCCCCATCCTCCTTTTCTATGTCCCCAGGCAATCATTAATCCAGCTACTGTCTTCAGAATTCAACTCATCCTAGGTTCCCTATACAGATAAACAAACAAAACAATGGCAAACAACCAAAAGGCACCCAGCAACAATGACCATATAGAATAATACCGCAATCTCATATAAAGCAGAGAATATTAAAATTTTAAACCAAAAGCACATTGGATCTGGAGGGATATCAAATTACAAGATGGTACATTCCAGCCTAAGGAGTACTGCTGAAATCCACATTTCAATACTCATTATTTGATATTAGGGCTGTTAATCTTAGTAACCTATGTGAATTGGGGATTTATCAGGTACTCAATCCATGTGGGGCCCCTAAAAATTGATCTGCGGATACCATTGTGATCTGTAGTTTTCTGCAGACTGAATGTTTAGAATTTAGGCATAGGTTTTATTCCCTTCTCCAGTTTTGGATGTTATAATTTACAACCCTTGATTCATGTAGGCTATTGTGCTTCTTCTGTGTGGATTTAGCTGACTCCTCACTTAGATGGCTGCTTGCTTTTGAGACAAGGCTTTAATATCACAGATGCAATTTTTCATGATACCCATCTGATCATGGCAACATCTGATTTCTTCACCATACCTTTTTGCTATCTATGACTTAAGAGATCTTCTCATACGGGCAAGTACCAGGCAGGGCCATGTCTTAAGAACTAATTGTTCTTATATTAGGGTTATGATCATGTGAGTGCTAAAAATCTATTCATATAACTATTATTTCTGTGGGTCATGTCATTGTAGTACACAGTATTTCTTACCCAAGGGGTTTAAGGCAACTTTACTGATAGTACCCTTATTTTAGTCAATGGCAAAGCATTGCTTGCTGGTCAAAAGATTGTATAAATGTATAGGATTTATCTGACTCTGACACGAGTTATTAACATATTTCTTCAAAATGTGGTGACTGGGCATTAGTTACACATGCTGTGTGTATCAGAGATAAGGCAGTACTTTCAGTAAACTCATTTAGAAGGGTGGAACCATGCCAGGTAGCTTAACCCATGCCACTTTAAAGTAGATAGAGCATGAAAACAGCAAATAAATATTTGTCCATTCACTGGTACCTTCAGAGTAAAAGGTCCAACCAAACCCACCCAAAATCCAATGACCACCAATTCCTGAATCATAGGTTAGTGATAGGCTATTTTTCTTCATTTTAGACATTTCACCTTACAAAATAATAATGATTTATAAATTATCAAGGGTTCATAAGAGAGGGAGGGAGGGAGGGGAAAAATGAGGAGCTGATACCAAGGACCAAGTAAAAGGCAAATGTTTTGAGAATGATGAAGGCAACAAATGTACAAATGTGCTTGACACACAATGGATGGATTGTGTTAAGAGTTGTAAGAGCCACCATTAAAATGATTTTTTTAAAAAGACATTTCACCTTAAAGAAGAGAGTGTTTCTATTTCTTGGTTCTGTTGCAAGTGATATAATAAAAGTGTTCCATTGCTTCTATAAAATTCAAATTTAACTAGATGTCCTGTAAATTTGGCAGTCCCTTCAAAGGTAGCATAATAATTTATAGTGAGTTAAGTCTTTGGATACTAACCACAAGGCCCACAATTCAAATTTACCAGCCACTGTGTAGGAGAAAGATGGGGCTGTCTGTCCTTGTAGAGATTTACAATTTTGGAAACCCTAAGGAGCAGCTTTACTCAGTCTCAGAAGGTCACTATGAGCTGGAATCTACTCAACAGCCATGGTTGGCTGCTGTTACAGCCTTAGAGTATGTGAGATATTGAGCTCTATGCATGCACTTCAAAATTGTTCTCTTAGATCAATCAAAACTCTTGCTTCCTTGTCATTTTTAAAAAAATTAACAGTTTTATTAACATATAATTCACATTCCATTCAGTTCAGTTCTGCAATCATGACCACAATAAATTCTAGAACATTTTCTTCAGTCTTATATTTATTATTAGCCCCCTATTACCCCTCAATCTTCCCTGCCATTACCTTAAGAAATCATTAATGCAGTTATCTCTATAGCTTTACTTATGCTGAATTTCATTTGAAGAAACACATAACACCCTCCCCCCAAAACACACAACCATTAAAAAAAAAAACCCTGGGAAAAAGTCTCAATCAAAAAGGAAGCTGAAAAATAAACACTAGGACAAATTTAAAATTGGTCAAAAGAGGGGACAAATGATAAGGTGTTATAGATTTACCTAACTGTATGTGCATTAATCCACTTTCCAGTGCACTGTCTCTGAGACCAAGGCTATTCAAATTCATGATCATTGTCACAGCAGATTCTTAAGAATCTTAATCCACATGGGGAACCTGCAAATGAGTTTTGGGCTTTTACTGTCAGCCATAGTCTTCTGAAACTTGGCTCTCAGAATTTAAACCTTAAAACTATTCCCTTGTTTGGCTTTGGATTTCATTATTTACAGTCTTTAAGTCACACAAACTGATGTGCTTCTTCCATGTGGACTTAGTTGACACCTCACTTAAAGACTTAAAAAAATAAGTTAACCTTTAAAACCCAGACACTGTTCTTACCAATAGGTGGGCACCATCTGATATCACCACATTTTTCTATAGCACCGATATCATCAGTGTTCCCTTCATGATTGTGGCAGTTACCTAATCTGTTGTCAATTTGAGGCTTAAAAGTAAAGGGCTGGAGTTTAGCTTGTCAATCAGATCTCACACAGCTTTATGACCTCATTTGGAGACCCCAAGGAAATGAATAGCTCATTGGAAACAGAACACAAGCTCACTCCCTGAGAGTGCAGCTGACAAGACACTTGGAGCCAGGCCAGTGTCCCAACACGTGGAGACCCCTGCCAAGACAGAGATACTCACAACGCTTCTGTATCCACAAGACTTCCAACCCACTGACCTGTGATTTTCCTGCATTCAACATCATTGCATGTGTTTTATGAGTCTGAAGAGGGCTTTATAGATTGATATTGGATATATGGGCTAATAATGGACTTATGGACTTGATGGGACTGCTCTGGGATGTTTTCTCAATATTCAACTCCTCTTGTATATAAAGCTCTTTCTTATAAACGTATGAATGCCTCTCTGGATTTGTTGATCTAGTCAACCCAGACTAACACAATGAGAGTGAGTATTGAGTAGGACCACATCATATGAACTTAGATTAGAACTACGGTTAAGGGGGAGCTAAACATCTCTTTATGAAAATGTGGTTTATATGTCTCTGGTCCACTTTAGAGACACCACTATGGGACATTATAAATCATCCCAATGGTGTATAGAGAGATTCTATTGTTAGTGTAATTAATATAGTCAATGGTATAGAATTTGACATACTGTGGAGAAAAGGGATGTAAACAGGTACAGGATAAATTTTTAGATTAAACATAGATTGTTGACTTGTACAGATTAAAATTTTATGTGACTGGATACTGGTTAAACAATGAGGGTTGAAAATAGGGCAAATTTTTCAATAACACTCATTCACAAAGACAGAACTATGTCTGCACTAAGGCAAAGAGAGTGTGAAAATAGTGAACTATATAATATTCTTGGGTTGCCATTTACTGGGCACCATCAAAATAAGAAATTTGAACCAAGTTCAATGATTTCCTATACCATAACCTTGGTATAGTAGTAATCAGCTTCTTCTCACAATAGAGCATTTCAGCCTTCAATCCAAGGGAATATTTCAGTTCCTTTAATCTGCTATTAGTAAGCTTAAGGTAAAGTCTGGTTCAATTAGTGGGTTTCCAAATCAGATCCTTCTAGTGTGACCTATGAAGGATGTTGCGTACTTTGTAAGGACAGGATCTAATGTGCCACAAGTGTATAACATGCAATCTGGGTCACTGTAGGCTGGATAAAAACTTAATCAAAGTGCAAGATTAGGAATGTAATGCCCAGTATATTTTCCCATTGGTGGTGACAGTCTATATAATTAACGTGAAGTGTTTGACTTTTTACAGCAGATATGTACACACACCAACACTACCAAAGGATAAGGAATTTCCACACAAATAGTATTTTGGTTTTGTTTTTAATTTTATTTTCCTCCCTTACTTTTTCCCATGTGAGCTCAATCTCCCTGTGAATATGAATGCCTCCAAGGTGGACATAGTCATGCCCAGCAGCATCACCCCCAACTGGGCAGACCCACCAAATGCAGGTATACTTTTCTACTTGGCCCCTCCTTCTTGGAAAGCCTCACAGCTGGTCACTCCCAGAATGTACCCTGCATACCCTGAACCAGGATATTATAATTAATCTGGCTATTGTTTAATATTGCTCTCTTTCGATGTTGTAATTAATCCATTAATTTTTGTCTTCTTGCTTTTGTCATGCTTGCTTGCTTAACTCAAATGTCCTTGATGAATGAGTGAAATGTTTTTTGTGGGTTTTGCCTTTATAAGCTTTCCTAGTAATGTCACTTGGGACTGCAGCATGTGAAAATAGTTCAGATTCCCTGCAGTCGGCATGCCTTAATAAAGACTCTTCTAAATTTTCAAAACACCACAGTGGCTATTATTTAACCTACAACATTGGGCTGCTAACCACAAGGTCAGCAGTTTGAATCCACCAACCCCTCCGTGGTAGAAAGAGTTTTTCTACTTTTGTAAAGATTTTTAGTCTCAGAAACCTGCAGGGGCAGTTCTACTCTGTCCTATAGTTTTGAGATGAGTCAGAATCTACTTGATGGCAGTGAGTTTGTTTTGTTTGTTTATTTGTTCACATCCCTAGTTACTAAAGGGAATTCACTGGAGGCTTAATGGTTTCGGGCTTTTACTGATATCCAAAAAAGCATCTCTATATCTGAAAAGGAAGTACTGGTAGTGCAATTGTTAAGCACTGGGCTGCAAACCAAAAGGTCAACTAGTTGGATTCACTAGCAGCTTTATAGGAACCATGGTGACATAGTGGTTAAGTGTTGGGTTCTAATCCACAATGTCTGGAGCTTAAAACCACCAGCCCCTCCTAGGGAAAAAGAAAGGGCTTTCTACTCCCATAAACTGTTACAGTCTCAGAAATCCACAAGGACAATTCTACCCTGTCTTATAGGGTCACTATGAGTCAACATCATCTTAATGGCAGTGAATTTTAATTTTTTGAGAGCAATTTTATGGTAGAAAAGACTTAGTGATCATGGTAGTAAAGGCCTTAAAAACTAGACTACAAAATCCTATAGGGCAGTTGTTGTACACTGTCATATGGTGTCACTATGTGTCAGAATGGATCCAACAGCACACAATAAGACATGTCTAAAAACAATATTGCTGGTATTGTTAGAAACTGCTTTAAACTTATACACAATTGTGGATAGGAGCTTTTATTTTCATTCTCTTCCAGATTATATCATCCATTTATTCAAGAGAAATATGGTGCTGTTTCACAGAGTAGGAAGAACCCTGTTCTTTCTAGAGATGTTCAGCTACTACTTTATTTTGTGCTGGGAGCAAGTTGCTAGCAGTAGCACTAGGTCCTAAGGTAATAACAACAATTCCCTGTAATCTCCACGTAGTGTCTCCTGTCCCAGTTACAAGCTGTACATGAGTGATCTGTGTTTGGAGCTGCCTTGCCTCATCGGTGTTTAATCACTCAATCCTTGGGTCAAGCAGAGATGAATCCGTTCTTTTAGTATTCCAATTGAAGAAAGTAAAATCTTCTGACGTCTATGTATGAAATCATAAAAAAATCTGTTTTAAAAGAGTTACTCCAACTCCTGTAGTGCTTACAGTTTGGTCATCATGGTTGGCAGTTCAAAACCAAGAGCAGCTCCTCGGGAGAAAGGTTAGAATTTCAACTCCTGTAAACTGTTACAATCTCAGACCACAGGGGGTTGCTATGAGTTGGCATTGACTTGGTGACTGTGAAACCTTGGACAATGACAGTATCTGTGATGTGGCCAGGTTAGAAGTATCATTCACCTATTTTCTGCCTTGATGTAAGGCTTCCCTCATGTCTGTAAATATAAAAACATTAATTAAAAAGAAACAATTGCCATTGAGTCAATTTTGTCTAATGGTGACCCAATGTGAGTTTTCAGTGACTGTGACTTTTTGGAAGCTAGCAGCTAACCTTTCTTCTGGAGTACCTCTGAGTGTTGTAGGGAATACAACTAGTAAGAATCCCAGGCTGTGATGAAAACAAAGCAACTCCTAAACCATCCCTGGATTCATTCACCAAACTTTTTTTGCTTTTGTTTTTACTATTACTTTCAGAAAATTGGGTGTGGATCTGGTAGCTTGCTTTCTGCATGAATGAACATAATCTGGAAAACATAATTTTGAAGTTTGCTGAGGCAGGGACAGCGAACAGAAAGTGAAGCTGAAGCATTTTACTGCCTCAGCCCAGAAAAGGTTCTGGTTCGCTGGCAAGCTCTAGTCACAGGACCCAGTTTACTTTCAAGAGAGGAAAGGAAATGTGATCACTATGAATACTAAATATCTGCCAATAACAACGATGAGAGAAAGTCATTCTACCTGGAGATAATGTCGGACCTTATTTAAAAGGAATAAACACGACAATTCTTTTGAACACATTTTTGTCGTGATTTCATACCCATGAAAGTGCTGTAGACATGTTGCCTAAGCTGAGGTATTTGAATGATGCAACTCAGATTTACTAGTGTACATACCAACACAGTGCTTAACTCTACTTGTTATAAAAATACCTAGCTGTCTTCCCTGAAGTGCTAAGAAGAGGAAAAATGGCCAAAAGAGGATTGCTGTTTTTTAGCTGTCTTAGAAGGTGTTAGACAGGGTTCTCTAGAGAAACAAAACCAGAATGCTAATAATTTTATATATATTTATACAGATAGACATAAGAAACTGACAGTTAATTAAACTATAAAGCAGTACAAATGGCTCAGTGCAACTCCTTCCTATGAGACAGTTGTGAGAAGCTGGCAGTCCTTCAAGTATTCAGGGCCACCAGGTAGTCCTCTGTAAAGCAGTTCAGGATATCCAGGCACAGGCAGCAAACAGAAAGACAGGTCACCAACAGTCATCCAGATGACAGGGTCCAACAGTCTCCAGCTCAAGAGATATAAATTCCAGTGGTGTGGCAAAGCAGGTCTTGAAGGAACCTCACATTACAGCAACACAGTCCACGGGTTAGGTGTCCCACAGGTAGTGCAGCTTGCAAATTCAGGCAAAGAATAAGCAAGGCAGTCCCACACTGGTCTGATGATCAAAGAGGAAGAGACAAGAAAGGCGAGGCTCGCTGAACCATTTATCTTTCCACCCTTCAATTAATTACACATGTGTTTATTGGCCAGGTTGGCACGATTAACTACCTCAGTAGGAATTCTTGATGATCATAAGTCTAATAGGGGAGAAAAATTGCCCAGTTCTGAAACATCTTCATTATCTCCAGCAAATTGATCATTGCAGTCATTGGGCTACTCCATCTCACAAAGGATATCCCCATGCTCACCAAGCATACTACCTTCCTATTGATCTTTCCTGACAACATGCCAAAAGTCTTAAAAGGTGGACTGCAAAAACTGCAAGTCATTTCTAAACTTCATTTCCAGTTTCCCCTGAATATCATTTGCTTAGAATCTTACCCTATTTTCTTTCCTTGATTGCAATGTCTTAGCATTCATGATCTTCAATATCAGATTCCACATTTATGACAATGAAAATTGTCATTTAAAAAAAATTGATTCTCACAGAGGAGGCAAGAATAAAATGGTAGCACTTTCTTGACATTCTCACCTCTTACTAGGTCTTCTTTGATGCATCTATCTTCTATGGATAGCATTTGCAGCATAGGCAAACCTGTATCTAAGAATGAAATATAATGAGTTTTTCTAAAAATGAAGGCATGGGAAGATGTCGGTTTTGACAATGATTCACCTGTAACCTGAAGAACCAAGATCAGCACAATGTAATGCTTCTGCTCAGTAGGAATCTCTTCTTTAGAAAATTTTTATCTCAATATGACAAACATCTCTACCATAGTTCATATCTACCATTGTTTAATCTTCAGTGCTTACCTCTCATAGCCAAATATCACACTGAATTGCATCTAGTTTAAATACACCCCAGCCAACTCTAATTGCTGTTGGGTCATCTCCAACTTGCATCCACTCACGTCTGTCATAAAACTTGTGATCCATGGGGCTATCAATAGCTGATAGTTTTTCTTTTGAATAGCTTACCAGTTATTTCTTTTGAGGTGTCTGAATATGTGTTGCAACTGCTTTGTTGTGTCCAGGATCTCTTGGTCTCAAAACCCAAAGAATGTGCTCAAGAATCATAAAAAAAGGCAAGCAGAAAACAGAATTTATTTGGAAAGGAAAGAAAGGCACCTGACAAAGCAGGTGGGGACTTGAGTTGCCACAGAATGAACTGCCTCTAGGGGTTTTTTTATCAGGTGTTGGATACTTGAATTGTCCATCTCTGGTTATGAACGAACCGATACCAGCACTGGCCCTATTTCTTGCTTCTAACAAAATTTGATCATGCTCTTCTGTTTGCAAGGTCTTGCCTGGAATGGACAAGGAAGCACATAATCAAAAGTCAGTAAAAAGAGTCCTGGTGATGAAGGGGAGACATGTAAAGGAGTCCATGTAGAAAAAGAATTTTTTTGAAATTGATTGGGGTAGCAATTGTACAGGAAAATATTCTGCAGAACATGATTGAACTATGGAATGTTAGGATATATATTAATTAAAAATAAATAAATTTTAAATTAAAAAAAAAAGTGTCTTGGGTTTGATGACCTCAGAATTAGAACCAGTCTAGGTTTTTGCCTGCAGGCATAAGATTGGATTGTCCTAGGCTGTTGAGATAACCCTTAGAGGTACTCTGTGTCTCCCAATGCTTCCCTACACTGGACCTCTTTCTTTCACTCTGCCTCATGACTAGTTAAATCCTATCTCTCAGTTGGACTCAAAGTCACCACCCATTCAGTTCTCAGTTGTGTTACCCATTTTTACCACCCTGCTATGCCAATATGTCTTTAGGGATTCTGAAAAAAATGTAGTATATATACAAGGGGCTTCAAAATATTCCTGAAAAAATGAAATTAAATGATAACTAAATTTTTTCAATAAACTTTTTGAAGTTCATGATATGTAACAGAAATCAAAGGTCATATTTATTTCTTACTCCTTTCAAGGCTGAAAGAAGAATGTTCTCAACCATTTATGCATATAACTTTGAGACAAATGAGTGTGAATTTAAAAGTCCTTTGTAATCAGTTCCCCCCACCACACACACACACACACACACACACACACACACACACAGAAGGCAACTCATTCTATGAGGAAAATGTAAATCACCATGAAGCTTCATAATATTGCTAGAAACAAGAATAATGTCTCCACTCTAGGGAAGACCACTGTGCCACACACAAAGACGAGGGAAGCCAGTTTTGGAGATCTGGAAACCTCACCAAGCCAACAATGTTTTCACTCTTTTCTACAACTAAAACATCACACAGAAAAGCACACAAATAATTTTATGGATAATTTATTTTGACTCTGAGGATAGGATTTGATCCATCATGCCCAACTAAAAAAATGGCAGTTCTGACCATAATTGTGAACTTGGGTGTGTGAATAAGAGACATCACATTAGACTTCCAATAAGTGTCCAGAGGCAATAGGCAGGTTTATTGCGCCAACCTGGCCAATGAACACACGTGAGATTAATTGAAGCGGGGGCAGATAAATGGCTTCACAAGCCTCACCTTTCTTGTCTCTTGCTCTTTGATGACGAGACCAGTGTGCATCAGCCTTAGCTTTTTCTCTGCTTCAATTCGCAAGGTACACTATCCGTAGGACACCTAATCCTGCACTGTGTCGCTATAGTTTGAGGTTCCTTCAAGACCTGCTTTGCCACGCTACTGGAGTATACATCACTTGAGCTGGGGACTGTAGGATCCTGTCATCTGGCTGATGGTTGGTGACCTGCCTTGTTGTTTGATACCTGTGGCCAGATAGCCTGAATTGCTCCACAGAAGACTACCTGGCAGTCCTCAAGACTTGAAGGAATGCCAATGTCTCACAGCTCCTGCATGGGAGTGAGTTGCACTGAGCTGCTTATTCTGCTCTATAGATTAGTTTACTGCTTATTTCTCATGTTATCTATCAATCTATATAAATATATGTAAAATCACTAGTGTCCTGGTTTTGTTTCTCTAGAGAAACCTGCCTAACGGAGCATATCTCAGAGATATTGTAGATTCATTTCCAAATCAAAAGAGTGAGTCACACTTTAAAATTTTTCCCATTGTCTAGAAAAGTTATGTGTACACAATATTATAGTCTATTAAGAGGAAAATAGTACTGTAAAAATGTTTACAATTTTGTGAGGAGTACCAAAATATGACACAAAGACAAGAAATGCATATCTGGAAAATGGAATAGGTGCACCTGCTTAACAAAAAGTTGACATAAACCTTCAATCTGTAAAAAGTGTATTAACTGTGAAGTGTCATAAAGTGAAGAAAATTGAAATGAAGTTTGCTTGCTAAGTAATGTTCTTTGAGTTGACTTGGCATATTTGATCTTTGCAAATCACCAGAATATGGGGCTCACCATTTACATTATTTGGTGTAGCAATATAGACCTATGCATTCTCAGGGTCACTGCTTTAAGCGCTGCTTTGCATACCTCATTTCTTACTGGTCAGCATAATTTCTACTGCTGTCAGCTTGAGTTTCATTTGTTGGAGCAAACACAGGCGGTGTCCAAGAGGACATTAAGTCAAATAATCCATCCAAATTTATTGAGCATAGAATATTGAAAAGTGAAGAAACTGTGATATATGTGAAAGGAAGGCAAGATTATCTGGTGGAACCCTATTAAATATCAAGAGCACTAGGGAGATGACATCAAATAAATCACTAGTGGTCTGCACCTCACAAGAATACCCTTTGGTACCTGGCAAGGTAGGTGAGGAGTTGGACACAAGGCAGAAAAGCCAGTTGGTTCTTATAAAATGTGATGAAAACACCGGCATCCCCGGAGTGCTTGCACATAACTCCATTCTCAGCCCAACTTAAGTGAGAAATCCACAAAACTCCCATCTAAAAGCTTCCCTCTTACTACAGAGGCAGTAAAGTCTTTGCTGGTCTATGGACCAGCAGATTTTCTAAGATCCTGATGCTGGCTGTGCTACCTCAGGGACCAGTCAATTCCAAAATCCATTGCTCCTTGAGTTCAGTGTACCAATAGCACTCAGCAGTAAATCAGCTGTATAAGGGGTATAAACTGTATAAAATGGTTCTAACTCCTCCTGAAGAACAGAGAACTGTAAAGCCTTAGACCAGAGACATAATTCACAAATATAGTTAAGCTTATAAGACTGAAGATAGAAAACCAGAAATGACAATTTATAAACAACAACTACAAAACAAAAAGTGAAAGAAAATGCTATAATTATGCACAGGAAGTCAGGTAACAGGTAAACATTGATATAGAAAAGAGTGTTTAAGCTTAGGAAGATAGAAATACATTACAGTGTAACTTAAAAATATAACCAAAATAAGAAACATGTAAGGACTTGTGGATTTTGTTAGGTTCCAACAAGTCAATTCCAACCCATGCTGATGCTATGCATAGCAGAAAGAAACACTGCCTGGGCCTTCCTTTTCATCACAACTGTTTTGATTCTAGAGTCTATTGTTGTCGTCCTGTGTCAATTCATCTCATTGAGGGCCTTCCCTTCTTTCACTGCCTCTCTACCAAAGTAATGTCTTTCTCCAAGGACTAGTTTCTCATGACAACTTGTCCGGGCTTAATTAACACAAAACTGAAAACAACAAATAAAACCTGGTTAATAACAACAACAACAAAACAAACTCAGCACAGAAAAATAAATGGTACAAAAATAGGTAATGAAAAAGCCACAAAATGCATAAAACAATCATTAAATAAAATTGAAAAAATAAATAAATGACATGTTTACACACTTAAAATATTGAGCTATAATTGACATGATACAATTTAATAGTTTATTTATATCAAAAGGGCTGTGTGATCATCACCATTATCAACTCTGGGACCTTTTCTTCCTTTTGCACACATTGATGTTGACTACTCATTTTTCCATCCTCCTCTTCAGTGTCCTCAGGCAATGATCAATCCAACTACTGTCTTGGTAATTACACCTATCCAGGTTTCCTTATACAGATAAACATACAAAAGAAGGGCAAAACACAAATAAGGACCCATCAACAATGACCACATGAAACAGATTAAAACCACAATCTAAGAGAATGCAAAGAATATTACAATTTTAGAATAAATTCACATTAGGTCCAAAGGGACATTAAATTACAAGGTATTACATTCCAGCCCAAGTACATATTCTAAAATCTACTTCAAGAATGCTCTTTGTCTGATTTGTTAATGTTCCTAGTTTATGTGCATTAAGGAATCATTGGGTACTTATCCATACAAGATCTCTGCAAATGGATTTGGGGTTACCGCTATGATCCACAGCTTTCTGTAAAGTGCTTACACACAACTTTCAATGAAGGACAAAACAATTGGAAAGAAACTTAACAAAGACACAGAGAATCTTAACAATGAAATCAACTAACACCCCAAAACACAATTTCAATAACACAAGTAACCAACCTCATAAACATATAATGGACCCTACAGTCTAAAGAACAAAATAAACATTCTTTTGCATATACATGAATAATTATCCAGTATTGACCATTTTTAGGCCACAAAATAAATCTCACTAAATTTTAAAACATTGAAATAATTCTAAGCATCATCTCAGTTCCCAATGTTATAAATTAGAATTCAATACTAAGAGAATCAGTGGAAAAAATCCAACACATTGAACAATCATGCTGAGAAAAGTATGGAGTAAATTACTAAAATGTGAACTAAAAATATTTCTAAAAGTAAATATTGAGTAAATTAATAAAATTTAAACTAAACATTTTTCTAAAAGTAAATAAAAACAGATACACAATACACAAAAACCTTTTGGACACAATAGAAGTATCATTCACAGGAAAAATTACAGCAATAAACACACACATCTAAAAAGATGAAAGAATAAAGTGTAAAAAAACAGTAAAAATTTACAAAGCCCTACAATCTGAGAAGAAAGGAAACAATGATCAGAGAACTAATACATGAAACAGTAAATTAAAAAACAAAAACAAGTCTAAGAGTTAGTTCTTCAAAATGATTAACAAAATTGACAAATACTAATCAATTTAACAAAGGAAAAAGAACATATAAGGAATACATATAAAAAATTAAATGAGCCACCTCACAAAAGAAACAACCAAAATAAAAAGAATAAGAATGAAATACTACACATTATTATACCAGAAAAATAGAGTTTCCGCAAGAAAACTACTGAATTTAATTTAAATATTCAGCAAAGAGGCAAGGTATGAGACAGACATTCTAAAATTAGCCTGATTTCGTTATACCAATGCAAGAACACTGAAAAGGAAATTTTAAAAACAGCATCATTTACCATAGCTAAAATATTTAGGAATAACTCTAACACTATCATAAGAAACAGAATGAGATACACGTAAGTAAATAGTATGTTATGCTCATGAATATGAAGAATTTACTATGAAAAGCAATCTATAAATATAATGCAATCCTGATTCAGAAACTATTAACATTCTTAAGATATGGGGGTAGGGGGACAATCATGAATTTATATGGAAAAGAAGACACCTCAGATAAATATGACTGATGAACAAAGTGGGTCTCAAACTTTTTCATTTCTAAATGTATTATACAGCTAACTCACTACTATCAAGTCCTTTCTTTTTCATAGCAACCCCACTGAAAACAATGGAACTGCCCCTCTGAGCTCTCATGACTGTAGCTCTCTACTGGAGTAAAAAGCCTCATTTTTCTCCCATGGAGGGGTTGTAGTTTTGAACTGCCCACTATGCAGTTAGCAGCACAATTGTAACCCACTATGCCACCAGGACTCTTCAGTCAAAACAGCCTGCTATTTATACAATGACAGGCACACAGAGGAATACATGATGAAGTGAAATTTCTTAATATGACTTTTCTATCCAAGTATCTGTAACTCCTACAAAATGATTAGGAGAGATTCTGAAAACAGGGCATATGTTTGCATAATAACACTAATAGAGAGGATTGTTACTATGCCTCCTGGGTATATGCAGGAACCACTTGAAGCAATAGCAGAGAAAACCCAGGACCACTTTTAAAGAGCACATCCAAGTATTCTATCTAAAATGACAGAGACTACCAGAACTAGTGACACCAGGCACTGTGGCATGACCACTCAGAGAAGCAGTAGGTACCTTCTGCTCTGTGGCCCAAGACTGGAACATTGAGATAGCTACAGGCAAGCTGGCTTGTTTGACAATAGAGGCAAAATCAAAGGGACCACATGGCTAAGAGACTGAGGACTAGAGAGACACTTGGCTATTACGTGGCTGAGGGGCTAGGAGCCAGCAATATTGGTGGCCAACAAACACATGAAGAAATGCTCATGATCATTAGTCATTATACAGTGCAAATCTAAACACTAATGAGGTATACTTTTACTCCCTATTAACAGCACAGACTACTCAAACAATAAATACTCTTAAGGGTGTAGAGAATTAGATTCTCAAGCACTGCTGGTAGTACTGTAAAGTGGTACAACCACTGTTGAAAATGGTATGGTATTTTCTTTAAACATTGAAACTAGCATACTATTTGATCCTGAGATTCCACTACCAATTACATATTCTAAAGGAAGAATAACTGGGACATTTACAATAGAGAATAGATGACATTTCATCTTTAACCTATGAGAACATCCTGGATGAATAGGTGCACAAATTATGGAACATGCACATAACTGAATATTAAGCAACATTTAAAAATAACAAGAAAAAACACCTCATAATGTAGATTAACCTAGAAGTTATTACATGGAGTGAAATGTGCCCATCATTGGAGTATAAACACTGAATGAGTTCATTATTATAAAAAGTCAAGGAAAGGATTAAATGCAGGAAAAAAGTTATTATGGGGGAAAAGAAGAAAAAAATCACCAAGACAATAGACATGCATTAATTTGGGTGAAGGGAAAGGCAACATAAAATAAGAGGGCGACTAACACAATCACTAAAGAAAAAGGAAGACTTTATGAGATGTGCAAGAGTTACAGACAATAAAGTAAATATGATTAAGTACACAATTCTACATCATCAGAAATTAAGTCTACAATTAAATATTTAGGGAAACAAGCAAGAAAAAAAGGTCCGAATAGGTGCAAAGGTGAAAAAATACATATGATGACCATATGTGTGTTTCTTAAACATATGTGCTGTCAAAATTTGTATTTGTAATAGCTCAAACAAGGGACAAATATTTGCAAACATCTTCATTAAAAACCAACACCTGAAGAAATAATTCACTGGGTGTAGAAACTTGGGAACCCAACCACAGGAGACATCAGGTCAATTGGCCTAACATAATTCAAAAGACAATGCAATACGTCCTATTTTGAGGAATAGAGATGGATCTAAGGTAAAACTATTGGTCTCTTCCCTTCCAGAGCAAAGACCAATGGAGAAAACCAAATGTGTATGGAAACAATGAGTTCAAAGCCATAAAGAATCACACGAATTTCAGTCTCTACCACCTTAATACTACATGGTGCCTGGTTTTCAGTGCTGACCGCTCAGAAAGGGATTACATTAGAAGGCCCTCAATGTTGTTGTTAGATGCTATCAAGTTGCTCACTTCTAGTTACCCTATGTGCAACAGAATAAAACACTGCCCTGCCTGCACAAACCTCACAATTATCCTTACGCTTGAAGCCATGGTTAAAGCTACTGTGTCAATCCATCTTGTTGAGGGTTGTCTTCTTGACTGGACTCTCATGATAACATGTGCAAAGCACAGGAGTTGAAGGCTCACCAGTCCTCCTTCTAAGGAACACCCTGGCTACACTTCTCCCAAGGCATATTTCTTTGTTCTTTCAATCTACTTCACTAGCACCATAATGAAAATGCACTGATTTTTCACAGGTCTTCCTCATTCAATCTCCAACTTTCACATGCATATGAGACAATTGAAAATACCATGGATTGGGTCAGGCACACCTTAGTTTTCTAAGAAAATCTTTGCTTTTTATCACTTTAAAAAGGTTTTGTGCAGCAGATTTATTCAATAAAATGCATCCCTTAATCTCTGAACTGCTGTTTCCATAAGCATTAGTTGTAGAGCCAAGCAAGAAAAAAATCCTTGACAACATCAATCTTTTCACAGTTTATCATGATATTTGTAACCTATTGGGTCATTTGAGAGCATTTTTGTTCATTTTTAAACATTAATTTAAAGTACATATTGACAGCTACAATCCTTGGTCTTTTATCAACAAGTACTTCAAATCCTCCTCACTTTCAGCTAACAAGGCTGTGTCATCTACGCATGGAAAGCTGTTAAAAAAGCTTTCCTCAAACCTGTTACTATTTTGTTTTCATATGGCCCAGCTTCTCAGTATACAGATTGAATAAGTATGGTGAAAGGATACAAATTTTAGGGACAATTTCCTGATTATAAACCAGCTAGTATGTCCTTGTTGTGTTCATACAACTGCCTCCAGATCTATGTACAGGTTCCAAAGGAGCACAATCAGGTGCTCTAGAATTCCTATTTTTATCAAGGCTATCCATAGTTTTTTTTTTAAATCATTCATACAGCCAAATACCATTGCATAGTCAATAAAAACACAAATAAACATCTTTCTGATATTTTCTTTTTTCAGCCAAGATCTATCTGTTGCCAGCATGATATTCCTTGTACTACATCCTCTCCTGAATAGCCTTGATTATCTGATTGCTCTCTGTCAATGCACTGCTGCAACTATTGTTGGGTGATCATCCACAAAATTTTACTTGCATGAGATATCAATGATATTATTCTATAATTTGAGCATTCTGTTATGTCACCTTTCTTTGGAATAAGTACAAATATGAATTGTTACCTGTTGGCTGACCAGGGAGTTGTCTTCCAAATTTTGTGGCATAGACAAGTGAGTGTTTCCAGGGCTTCATCAGCTTGCTGAAGCATTTACATATTTCCATCAATTCTTGTATCATTTTTTGTTGGCTAAATCTTTTAGTATAACTTGAACTTCTTCCTTCAGTACCTTTAGTTCTTGATGAGGCGCTACCTTTTGAAATTGTTGAATATCAACTGGCTCTTTGTGGTATAGGCACTCATATTCTTTCTATCTTCTTTTGATGCTTCCTGCATTATTCAATATTTTGCCTGTAGCAACTCAGCCGCACAATATCTAATGCCAGTAAGTTCACTCGTTTCTCACTCACTGACACCAAGTGGATGCTAACTTATAGAGACACTGTAGGACAAAGAACTTTCCCTATGGTTTTCTGAGACTGAAACTCTTCAAAGGACTAGAAACCTTCATCTTTCTTTTTTGAGGACAGCTGGTGGTTTCCAAAAGCCTACCTTTTTTTTTTATTTGCCAGTGGGATCTAGATGGGGTCTAAGAAACAGTTGTGTGAATGACAGGAAGAGATTAAGAGGCAGACAAAAGTTTTAGGATGCTCACCTCCTCCATGGTATCAGGAACCAGGCAGGTCTGAGTAGGAGAGAGAGTGTAAATGCATTCTTATACCAATTTATATAGTCTTGGGCATGCAAGCCACACTAACTACAGGTAACTACATACATAACACAGGAGCTTAACCATAGAGATCTCTGAACTCAGAGGGGGAGTAACCTAACTTGTGAGCAGAGAGTATCTGTTTCCTGACCTGGGAGAACACTAGCAACATGTCTGCTCCTATAAATAAAGCTGCCAGCAGATAGCAATCATGTAAGAGCTAACTTTAGGGTAGCACTATTAGGGGAGGATATTGTGGGGATGATTTTTAATTATGAGACTGTTACTAGGACTCATCTCCAATTCATAAATATGAAGGCCGCCTTCCACCCAGAACCCTGGTCTTCCTGGCTTTTTAGTTATGAGAATAACTTCTCCATCCTCAGTTTCCCACCTTTCCAACTTTTATTTTATATAAAATTCAAAAGAGCCACCAAGGCTACATAATGTTTTTTTCATACTTCCTAGATTTCTATAGAAACAGCATGTCATCGCAAGGACAACAATTATGACTTTAAACAAGACAGTAAGGCTAGAACCTAAGCTATGCAAAATGCTATGAACCCAGGCACGTGGGTCAAGCCTCTCTAAGCCATCTACCAGTTGTTTATTTCAGAGTTAGGGGATGACCTTATCCCATTCTTAAATGTATAGGAAATTTCCTTTTTTAGCTGATTAGCATCGAAATAAAAGTTTCCTTAAACCCCTGCAAATGATTTCTAATTAAGCCAATTCATGTAAGGTTACATTATATGGATAAAGAGTAACACAAAAATCAGTAATATTCCAATCACATTTCAGTTTCAATGATGCTGCAAATCCATGATTTGATCTAGCCACTACAGAATTTGTTGCAGCTTAGCCATTTTTCCTTCCAGTCTATCATCTACCTTTGCCTGAGTGGTCCAGAGTTGGTGTGAATCCGTCTGCCACTTTTGTACACAATGTTCATTTTGATCAAGTCAACACTCCTAATACTACTGCAGCAGTGGTGCCAATAGTTATAATTTCAATAACGGTTGCAATAATCATTCCCAACAATTGATGAGGTATTTTTAACATCTCCAACATGAACTGCAACATGAAGAAAATGTCCGGACTGCCTTGACATTGGCAGTTCATCTGCATTGAGACCCACACCCTTTAAGATGAGCACACTGTCTTTAAACAGAGCATGGTTAATGCAAGTATACAGTCTACAGTCAGAACAGGTGGCACTCGAAGCAATTTCATTTATCAAGATGTTGCCAACAGCAAATACATAGAGCAGCTTTACATTGGAAAGTATATTCTGTGTCTGGTTTTTTAAATAAGTATACGTGGAATCAGGTTGACTGGTACCTGTAAAGCTTCCTGTATATCCTGTGAAGGGTTTAGTGGAAAGAAGTATTCTCCATAGGTCCCACTGTTCATGTCCTGTTTCAGGTTTCTATAATCAGGGTAGAAGAGGTGCAAGACCTCCCTCATTCCATGCCACCAGTTGTGGCCCAGTGGTAGCAATACCATCCGAGGTTTTGTGCCATTTGCAAGTACTGACATAGTCACATGACGTAAATTTGGATGATTCAGAGCAATTGGTTAGAAATTTTCCATTGGACCCCAGTCAATGATAGTAGCAGTATCATTTCTTAATACTTTTCCATGTGGACCCGCGAACTTGAGTCATTTGAGTCTATTGGATTAGAAATGCCAGTAGCTTATGATCTTATAGGTTTCTATGTCTCTTATCATATTCTGTAAATGCTTCTCCCACTACCATGTAGAACCATGATCAGTGTTGTTAAATATTAGCCAGTTATTCCAACCTTTTGATTTAATGGCTAAACAGCTCGAGCTGGCACCCATCACAAAGGAAACACCTCAAAGCCAAAGGTAAAATTAAACCCCCCTACTTTCTTCCTCAGGGTACTTGGCTATCCCATTTCCCCAAGTCCCTGGAATCCATACAGAATTATTTACACATATGATAGGGCTTGTTTGGGTCGACTCTACAGGAGAGAATGGGGAACATAAATCCAATAAGCATGGTTAGCACCTACACCACTGGTGACAGATATGACTGCAACCATTAATAGAAACATACTTTCAGGGGTTATATGTCTGCCAGTATTTGCTAGTATTGTCTGTGCTTGGCGTTTCATCAGCTTAACTGGGAGCGGAGGACAAGGGTGACAGGGGGTTGGCGGGTGGAGGCTGATAGTTGGTGAGTGCCTAGCACCTTTTTCTTCACAGCAGGGTCTCTTTATTATGTGTAGGACTGCCATCTCCTTGATTGGAATGGATTGGGTCAAAAGGGCTAGGTAGATTCTTTCCCTTATCTTCCTGGACAGGCTATCAAAAGAGATAGCATCTTGGGTCTTAAAGGTGTGAAGGTAAACAAGTGCCCATCTAGTTCAGAAGCAACAAAGCCAATATGGAAGAAGAACACCAGCCTACGTGATCATGAGGTGCCAAAGGGATCAGTTATCAGGCATCAAAGAACAAAAAATCCTATCATTGTGTGCTCACCTCCCTGATATGTTCGCTGAAGACAAATGGGTGCATAAGCAAATGTGGCAAAGGAAGCTGTTGGTCCCCGGCTATCAAAAAATATATTGTCTGGGGTCTTACAGGCTTGAAGGTAAACAAGTGGCCATCTAGCTCAGAAGCAACAAAGCCCACATGGAAGAAGCACACCAGCCTGTAAAATCACGAAGTGTCAAAGGGATCAGGTATCGGGCATCATCAGAACAAAAAAATCTTACCATAGTGAATGAGGGATGGGCGGTGCGGAGTGGAGGCCCAAAGCCCATTTGTAGGTCACTGGACATCCCCTACAAAAGGGTCTCAGATAGGAGATGAGCCAGTCAAGGTGTGATTTAGCAATGATGAAACATACAACTTTCCTCTAGTTCCTAAATACTTCCTCCCCACCCACTGTCATGATCCCAATTCTACCTTACAAATCTGGCTAGACCAGCGGATGCACACTGGTACCGATTGGAACTAGAAACACAGGGAATCCAGGACAGATAATACCTTCAGGACCTGTGGTGAGAGTGGTGGTACTGGGAGAGTGGAAGAAGAGTGGGTTGGAAAGGGGTAACTGATTACAAGGGTCTACATGTGACCTCCTCCCTGTTGAATGGACAACAGAAAAGTGGGTAAAAGGAGACATCAGAAAGTGCAAGAAATAACAAAATAATAACATAAATTATCAAGGGTTCATGAGGGAAAGGGAGTGGGGAGAGAGGGGGGAAATGAGGAGCTGATGCCAGAGGCTTAAATGGAGAGCAAATGTTTTGAGAATGACAAGGGCAATGATTGTACAAATGTGCTTTACACAATTGATATATATATATATGGATTGTGATAAGAGTTGTATGAGCTCCTAATGAAATGATTTTAAAAATTCCAAACATCAATTGTATCAAACATATTTGTCCATCTGTTGCCATCATCATTTCTAAAACATTTTATACTTCAGCCCTTAGTATCAGCTCCTCTCTCCGCCCACTCCCTCATCTTTGACCTTTGTGAATCCTTCATCAATTATATCATTATTATTTAGCATGTTACACTGTCCTTTGTCTCCTGTCTGTTATTTGTCCCCCTTCGGGTTTAGGGGGTTGTATATCCAACCTTCTGATGGTTTCCACCCTTTCTCTCCATTTCCCTTTCCTAGCCATCCCCCCTATCCTCATGATATTGCTACTCCCACTACTGGTCCCGAGGGGGTTATCATTCCTGAATTCTATTTGTCGAGAGTTCTTATCTGTGTTCTCCAGTCTAGCAAGATTTTTAAGGTAGAACTGGGTCATGGTATTGGGGGGTGGGGGTGGGGAGCATTCAGGAGCTAGAGGAATGATGTGTGTTCTGTATGTGTTATACTGCACCTTGGCTGAATCATCCTGTCCTTATAACACTTTTGTTGGGTGGGGGGGGGGATAATCCATTGGCTACATTTGGGTTTTGGGTCTCCACTGCAAACCCCTTTGTTCACATCAATATATGTAACTTGCTCTTAATCATGGAGTAGCTAAGATAAATGGAAGGAATGTCAAAGGATTGAACAGAAAATTTCAAGGGGCCTATTAGGAAAATAAAGTAAAATACTAGAGTCACTGTGCCAAACAGAACTAGTAAAATTCAACCATTTCCAGAGGTAGTATATAAGCAAGAACCAAGGTAATGAATAAAAGTTCAAGGTGCACTAAAAGCATTAGCCCTAAACAATTCCAGGAATTTATAGAATATCAATTGGAATGTTCCACTGGCTGATGAAGTACTGGAAGCCCTCCCTTGTCTGTGCTAGGAATTTTGGAATACAACTACTTGACCAACTGATTAGAAGAGATTCATATTCGTATCTATTCCAAAGGTAGGTGAACCAACATAATGCTAAAATTATAAAAACAACATCATTAATACCACAGACAAGTAAAGCTTGGCAGAAGATCATCCAACAATGGTGGCAGTAGTACATGGATAGGAAGTTGCAAGATTTAAAAGAGGATGTAGAATGATGTATATTGCTGATGTCAGAGGACCTTGACTGAAAGTAGAGAATACCAGAAATATATTTACTTGTGTCTTATTGACTACACTAATGAATTTAACTCTGTAGATCATAACAAATTATGGACAACTTTGAGAAGGAGAATCCCTGAACACCTAATTGTGATCACAGTAAACCTGTATATTGTGCAAACAGATCAAGGGAAAACTGCAAGGTTTAAAATCAGGAAAGGTGTGTGTCAGGGTTGCACCCACTCATCATCTTTATTCAATCTGAATGCTGAGCAAATAATCAAAGAAGATGCATTATATGAAGAAGAATGGGGCATCAGGATTGGAGGAGGACTTATTAGCAACCTGCAATACACAAATGACCCAACCTTGATTGTTAAGTAAAGAGGACTGGAAGCACTTGCTAATTAATGAAGGTCAAAGATGGAAGCTTATTCTATGGATTACTGCTAAATTTAAAGAAAACAAAAATCCTCACAACTAGACTAGTAGGAAATATCAAGACAAAGGGGGAAAAGATTGAAATTGTCAAGGATTTCATCTTTCTTGATTCCAAAGCTGATGAAAGCAAGTGAATATATAAAAAAATACATTGAACTAGGTAAATCTTCTGCACAGATTCTTTAAAGTCTTGGAAAGCAAGGATGCTACTTTGAGGACTAAATTGTGCTTCACCCAAGCCATGATATATTCAACTGCCTCCTATGCATGTGAAAGATTGCCTTTGAATAAGGAAGAGCAAAGGAAAATCTTTGCATTTGAATTATGGTGAAGAATATGGAAAGTAATGTGAGCTACCAGAAGAACATACAGATCTATCTTGGAGTTACAGGCAGAATGCTTCTTGGAGGCCATGTTGTGAGACTTTGTCTCACCTACTTTGGACATATCAGGAGACCAGTCCCTGGCAAAAGACAACATGCTTGGTAATATTGTGTAGCAATGAAAAAGATGAATACCGTCAACAAGATGAATGGACAGAGTGGTTGAATAATAGACTCCAACATACCAACAATTATGAGGATGGCACAGGACATGGCAGGATTTCATTCTGTTGTACATGGGTAGCTACGAGTCAGAATGTACTCAATAACACCTAACAACAATGGCAACAACATTCATGAACATGGGATATTCTTCCATTTATGTAGCGCTTTTTTTGTTTTCTAATTATAGGATTCTGTAGTTTTCTTTGTACAATTTTTTGTGTCTTTTGTCAGGTTTTTCCTAAGTATTTTATCAATCGGATGACTATTGTAAAAGGTTTATTTAATTTTAATAATATTATTTATTAATATACATATATTTAAATCATTTTATTGGTGCTCATACAACTCTTATCACAATCCATACATATGTCAATTGTGTAAAGCACACTTGTACATCCGTTGCCCTCATCATTCTCAAAATTCGCCTTCCGCTTCGGTTCCTGGAATCAGCTCCTCATTTTCCTTTTTCCCTCCCCCTCCCTCGCTGTTCCCCTCTCCCTCATGAACCCTTAAAATTTTATAAATTATTATTTTATCGTATCTTATACTACACGGTGTCTTCCTTCACCCACTTTTCTGATCCCCACCCCCCAAAGAGGAGGTAATATGTAGATCCCTGTGATTGGTTCTCCCTTTCTACCACCACTTCCCTCCCAGTATTGCCACTCTCACCCTTGGTCCTGAGGGGTTCATCTGCCCTAGATTACTGGTGTTTCCAGATCCTATCTGTACCGCTGTACATCCTCTGGTCTAATCAGGTGTGCAAGGTAGAATTGGGTTCATGGTAGTTGGGGGGAGGAAGCGTTTAAGAACCAGAGGAAGGTTGTGAGTTTCATTATTGCTACACTGAGCCCTGAGTGGCTCATATTCTCCCCACTATCCCTCTGCAAGGGATGTCCAGTTGTCTACAGATGGGCATTAGGTCCCCATCATGCGCTCCCTGATGATATGATTTCCCCACCCCCTCCTTTGGTTCTTGAAACCTGGTCCCCGTGGCCCTTCATGATCACGCATGTTGGTGTGCTGCTTCCATGTGGGCTTTGTTGCTTCTGGGCTACATGGCCGCTTGTTTACTTTCAAGCTTTTAAGTTCTGAGAAGCTATATCTCTCGATAACCAGGCACCATCATCACTCTTCACCACACTTACTTATGCACACGTTCGTCTTCAGCGTTTATGTGGGGAAGGTGATCACACAATCATTGATTTTGTTCTTTGGTGTCTGCTACCTGATCCCTTCAATACCTCATGTTCACATAGGCTTATGTGCTTCTTCTGTGTGGGCTTTGTTGCTTCTGAGCTAGATGGCAGTTTGCCTGCTTTAAAACCTTTAAGACCCCAGACACTATATCTTTTGATAGCCAGGTACTATCAGCTTTCTTCACCATGTTTGCTTATGCACATGTCTGTCTTCAGCTATCATGTCAGGAAGGTGGGTATCATGAAATGACCGTTTAGCTGAGCAAGGTACTCTTGTATTGAGGGAATGCACGTAAGGAGGCCCAATGTTTACCTGATACCCTATTATTAAACCTATATCTATTCCCCCATAATTATAAATATTTTATATGTATTTTATATGTAAATATTTATATATACATGTCTATATTTATGCTTTTATATATGCCATTTGCCTCCTACTCCTTTCCTCTAGTTCCTTACACGATCCTCCTGTCCTACTACCATGTTCAGCCTTCATTCTGGTTTCAGTAATTCCTCTCACTTACCTTGCCCTTGGTCACTCCCAACCAGTCCTCCCATTCCCTGCTTCCACTGGGTTTGAACCACTCATTGTTCCCTTGTCCCTGGGTTGGCCAACACCTCCTCACTTCCCCTACCTCCCATACTCTCATGTTCCTCTGGGACCGTTGGTGCCATTATTTTCTTCTCACATAGCTTATCCAGCCTATCTTATCTAGGTGGACCTGCAGATAGAGTAATATGTGCATAAAAATGCAAATGGCTTTGACAGCACCAAAGTGGCATATAAGAACATGGCATTGACAGCAGGAACACTGATAAGCTAACAAACAAAAAAGTCACTGACATACAAAATTTAAAAGAAGAGATAAAAAGGAAAAAAAAAACAAAACAAAAAGACAGCAAAAAAACAAACAAAAAACCAACCAAAACACCTGTTAGTAGTTTGAGGTGTGTTTGTTGACCTTTAGGAGTGTTTTCCAGATGAGTCTGATGGGGTGCCACGTCATGTCCCCAAAGTTCATCCTTTACACTTCATTGGGACCTCCTTGCTCTGCTTCCCCTGCCACTCCATTGCATGCCCCCAGTATTTTGCCTCAGTGTGGTTGGGTCAGCTCAGTCGCATATCCCCCCTCTGTGTCTCAGGTGCTGCCCCATGTAAGGCCATGGATCAGTGCAGGATGTCGCATCTTGCCATGGGGCCTGCTGTGTGGTCCTGTCTGTACAATGGGCCCTTCGAGCTGGGCTATCGTCCTCTGAGCTTGGTGGACCCAGGTGTGCTCTGCTCCCTTCTTCCTCCTACCTTTGATTCAGCTTCCTTCTGGGTGTGGTGTTGTAGGTCAGTTTCTTTCCCACACCAGACAATCACTTTTCATTTTTTGTTGTACTCTTTTCGATGGTGGGAATTGGGCTAATTCTGGTTGGGGCCGGCATATGGTCCAGTCTCTTTGTAGATTCCTCCGCCCGTTACATTGCTCTCCTGGTTTGGCGTGTCATGGTGGGGTCCACATGCATGTTACAGTTCTGTGGGGACACAACCAATACTCTCCTCCTGGGTGGGTTAGGGCCCTGTTCCCCCCGTGCCATCCACTCGGTTTCTCCCCACCCCACTTCTCCCTCCAGCTGCTCCCCCTTCTCCTTCTTTATGTTGGGCTCTCATTTACCTCGTTAGGTGTGGACTGCCCTCCCTCCAACTATCCATGCTTCCACCAGTTTATTGCGAGATAGGTGTTTATTCTTCTATACCTGGCATGCTGATTGTACTTACCTCAGGGGACTCATGTTACACCTGTCCTTCTGAGTTTGGCTTACCTCGTTTAACATGATTCCTTCCAGCTCTTCTCATGAAATGACGTGTTTCATATGATCATCCATGCTTTTCAGTGTTACATAGTACTCTATTGTATGTATGTATGCACCAGAATTTACTAATCCACTCATCTATCGATGGAAACATAGGCTCTTTCCAAGTCTTTCTTATTGTGAATTGTGCCGCAATAAACATTGGAGCACAGATGACTGGTCGTGTTTATGCCCAGTGAAGGGATGGCTGGGTCATAAGGTAGATCAATTTCCATTTTCTTTAAGTATTGCCAGATTGCTTTCCACAGTGGCTGTACAAATCTACACGACCACAAGCAGTGGAGGAGGGTTCCTACTTTACCACAGCCCCTCCAACACTTGTTGCTCTCTGATTTGCTGATTTGGGAGAACATCAGGTGTGTTAGGTGGTATCTCATGGTTGTTTTGATTTGCATTTCTCTTATGGCTTATGAACTGGAACACTTTCTCATATGCTTATTGGCCATATGGATCTCTTCCCCAGTGAAAGTCCTTTTCAGTTCTTTTGCCAACTTCCTTAGGGATTAATTGTTTTCCTCTTTTTGAAGGTCATGTTGGTGTTGTGGATTTTAGTAATGAGCCCTTTGTGCAATGTGTCCTTACTAAAAATCTTTTCCCAGTCTGTGGGTTGTCTTGTCACCCACTTGGTGAAGTCTTTCTAGGTGCACAGGTGCTTTATTCTTAATAAATTCTATTTGTTGATTTACAGCTCACCTGTGTGTTTACCCTTCACTATTGCAGTGAGCCTTTCCCTGGGCCAGTGCTCTGAGATTAGTCCCAATTCCCTCCTTGATGGTCCTGATGCTTTGGGTTCAAGTTCTAGGTATGTGATCCACTTTGAGTTTATTCTTGTGCATGGGGTGAGGTAAACGTCTTTTTTCATCTTTCTACATGTGGATATCCATTGTTTCCAGCACCACTTGTTAAAAAGGGCACCAAGTTCCCATTTGATGGTTTTGGGACCCTTGTCAAAGATCAGTTATCTATATGCTGATGGTTTTATTCTTGGGCTTTCTATTATTTTCCAATGGTCCGAGTGTCTGTCGTGTGCCAGTAACAAGCTGATTTGACCATTGTAGCTGTGTAATAGGCATAAAAATTGGGCAAGGCGGGTCCTCCAACTGTGTCCTTCTTGAGGAGTTCTCTGCTAATTCTGGTTTCTTCCCTCTCCGTGTGAAATTGGTGGTCAGTTTTTCCAATTCTTTGAAGAAGGTTGATGGTATTTGAATTGGTATAGCATTGAACTTGTAAAGCGCTTTAGGTAGGACAGTCATCTTTACTATGTTGAGCCTTCAAATCCATGAGCAGGGGATGTTCTTCCATTTGTGGAAGTCGCTTTTGGTTTCCTATTGTAGGGTTTTATAATTTTCCTTGTATAGGTCTTCACTATTTTTTGTTAAATATATTCCTAAGTATTTCAGTTTGTTCTATCTACTGTGAAGGATATTTCCTTCTTTATCCTCTCTTCCATGGTCCGATGTGTATAGAAAACCAACCGACTTCTGTTTATTGATCTTGTATCCTGCTACTCTTCCATATCCTTCTATGACTGTAAGTACTTCAGCTGTGGAGATTTGGGGGTTTTCAATGTACAGGACCATGTCGCCTGCAAATAGTCAATGTTTCACCTCCTCCTCTCCCTTTGGATCCCTTTGATGTCCTTCTGCTGCCTTATGTTGTTAGCCAGAACTTCCAAAACGATATTGAATGGAAGTGGGAACAGGGGCATCCTTGTCTTGTACCCTTTTTCAGTGGATTTTTTTTTGTCTTTTCTCCATTGACTATGATGTTGGCCATTGGTCTTTCATACATAGGTTGTATCAGCTTGAGGAACTTACCTTCCAATCCTATCTTCATGAGTTTCTTGATTAGGAATGGGCGTTGTATATTATCAAATGCTTTTTCTGCATCTATAGATATTATCATAAGGTTTTTCTTCTTTTTCTTCTCAAAGTGATTTATAATAATGTTGAATTTTCAAATATTAAACCATCCCTGAATCCCTGGGATGAATCCTACCTGGTCATGGTTGATGATATGTTTTATATACTTCTGTATTCTACTGGCCAATACTTGTTAAATATTTTTGTATCTGCGATCATTAGAGATCTTGTCTGTAATTTTCTATACCTGTGGCGTCTTTACCCTGTTTGGGTATCAAAGTAATGCTGGCTTCGTAAAATGATTTTGGGACTTTGCCATCCTTTTCTATGTTATGGAATACTTTGTGGAGGATACCTGCCAACTATTCCCTGAATGCTTACTAGAATTCTGCTGTGAAACCATCTGACTCTGGGGCTTTTTTGTTGGTAAGTTTATGATGACCCTCTCTATTTCTTATTTCGCTGGGGATTTGTTGAGTTTCTTGACCTCTGTCTGAAATAATCTAGGGAAAGACTGTTTTTCCAAATATTTAGCCATATCATCCACGTTTCTGAATTCATTAGAATACAGACCTTCATAATACTTTGTGCTTATCCTTTGCATCTCATTGGTGTCTGTTGTTATTGGCACTTGATCATCCCTCATCCTGGCTATTGATGTTTGCTCCTTTCCATCCTTGGAAAGCTTTGCTAGAGAACTGTCAATTTTGTTAATTCTTTCGTAGAACCAGGTTTTAGTTGCATTTATCTTTTGCATTGTTCTCTTGTCTTCCCAGTGGCTTAACTCCGCCCTGATTTTTATTATTTCTTTTCTCTTGCTATTGGAGGGGTTGGTCTGTTGACTTTGTTCTAGTTGTTGGAGGTTTTGTGTTAACATATCTGCCATATGCCTTTCTACTTTTTCCATATATGCATTTTCAGAGTCACATACGTTTTGAAACATTGTATTCTTGTACTTGTTAGTTTCTAGAAACTTCCTAATATCCTCTCTGATCTAGGCCCATACCCATTCATGTCACAGGAGATCGTTGTTCATTCTTTGATTGGTTGCCCTTACTTTTCTGGACATCCTCTTGTTAATCTCCAGCTTTATGGCATGGTGATCTGAGAAAGATGTCTGGATAATATCTATATGCTTGAATTTACTCAGTTTGGACTTGTGTCCAAGCATGTGGTCTATTCTTAAAAAAAAAAAAAAAAGATCCATGTGGTTTGAAAAGAATGTGAAACCCTTTGTGTTTGGATGGAAAGCTCTATAGATGTCTTTCAGGCCCTGTTGCTTAATTACATTCTTTAGCTATATGGCATCTTTGCTGAGCTTCTTTCCCAGTAATCTGTCTTTCTCTGATAGGGGAGTGTTAAAATCACCTACTATGATTGTTGAGTCCGTGATTTTTCTTTTTCATCTTTTTAGTAGTTTGATGAATTTCACCGCACAATTATTAGGAGCGTAAATATTCAATATGCTAAGTGCTTCTTTGTTTACTGAACCTTTGAGCATTACGTACTGTCCCTCTTTGTCTCTATTTATGGTTCCGATCTTGAGGTCCATTTTGTTGGAGATTAAGATAACCACCCCTGCCTTTTTGGAGTAACAATTCAATTGGTAAACTTTTTGCCAATCCTTTGTTCTTAGCATATTCTTGTCTCTCTGCTTAAGATATGTCTCTTTCAGGCAACAGAGTGATTGATTATGTTTTTTGAGACAGTCCTCAAGCCTTGTTCTTTTAATGTATGAATTGAATCCATTGGGTCAGTTCTTATCACTATCTGTGGATTCATAATTATCATACCCTGTTTTGTGCCTTTACCTACCTCCCTTCATATCAGTGTGCTGTGTTTGAGTGGAGAGTTTCTATCTTGTCCTCTTTTCCATCTGAGACCTGTTGTCCTGGTAATTGTGGCTGGCATGTTGACTTCTAGATGGAGATGGGTTATATGGTGGTCTCTTGTTTGTTCTTGGTGGAGGTTTATCCTCTGGGCATAGTGAGTCCTCCAGTATCTTCTGCAGGCTCGGGTGTCTTGCAACATATTCTTTGAGTCTTTCCTTGTCCTGGAAGACCCTTATCTCACCATTTATCTTAATTGATAACTTGGCAGGATACAGGATTCTGGGGGAGGCATTTTTTTTCTTTCAGCATTTGGAAGCTGTTGCTCCATTCTCTCCTCTTCCTGGTATCTGCTGATAGGTCTGAGCATATTCTTACCTGCGCTCCTTTGTATGTGACTGTCCTCTTGTCTCTTGCTGCTTGTTAAATTTTCTCTTCTTCCTCTAAGTTAGATATTTTTACTATTATATGTCTTTCCGTGTTGTTCTTGGAATTTATTCTAGCTGGCGCCCTTTCTGCTTCCTGTATGAGTGCCTGGTTCTCCTTTGTTAGGGTAGGAAAGTTTTCTTCCAGAAAGTCCTTTGCTATCTTGGCTGTCAACTTGTGTGTTTTGTTGTCCTCCGGTAGGCCAATTATTTGAATATTATTCCTCTTCATTGCATCTGTCATTGTTCTTAGGCTATCCTCTGTTTCTTAGTTTTCCTATCTGACCGTCTTTCTCACTTGAGTAGGTCTGTTTGAATGTCCTTGAGATCACTGATAAGATTATCTGGCTCCTCAAACCTAGTAATAAATTCTGTGACATGTGTGCCTTCTGCTTCCTACCCTGATAGCTCCTTGCAGTTCCCTTTGTTGGGTGGATTTAATCCCCTCTTGTGAACTTCATCCTCTCTATTGTAGACTTCCCCTCCTCTATCATTGCATCCTTATTCTGGGTTGCTTCCATCAGCTCCTGTATTACTGAGAGCAGACTTCTGAAGATTTCCTTCTGTGGTTGATCTGTATCTGTTTCTTCTATGAGAAATGTTATCTCTGCTACTATGTTTCGTCTCTCTGGTTGTTTTTTTTTGGTAGGGAGTAATGTGGTCTGTTGATTTTTTCTCGACCCTTTCATAGGTCCCATGCTTCTGGGAGGCCAGGGGAACTTTATCTGTGTTACTGCTAAGGATTATTTCAGGTGACTGCCTATTACCTACTATAAGGATGGGTCAGACTGCTGTGTAGGCAGAGTTCCCAGAAGCTTTGTGACCCGTAGTGGTGAGATGTTTCATCAACTGGAGTGTGGGCTGGAGCCTCAGTGAGTGCCCCCAGGTTGCTTTGATTTGGTTTGTAAGGGTACCCTTAGTAAGAAAAAAGAAGAATTTAAAAATAATTTTAAACAAAATTTTGGGAGGAAAAAGAAAAAGATGGAGAGCGCGGAAGAAGGAGAAGCTATAACAGAGGAGAGAAAAGAAGTGATAATGGAACTGGAAGGAGAAGAAAAATGAAATAGAAGGAAACCTATAGAAAGGGGGCAAAAGAGAAGTACTAGCAATAATGAAAAAGGAAGAAGAAAGAAGAGTCAAAAGACAACAAAGAAAGTAAAGAGAAAAACTAGCATGAGATAAAAGATATATATGTATATATATGTATATATATATACATATATATATATTTAAAATTTCCCCTTTTTCCCTCCAAGTTCTAATGATGCCTAATAGAAACTGGAGTTGTACTAGGCCTTGCTGCCACTGGACGTGGTGGTGATCTGGGCTCTGGAGCCGGCCTATGTGTGTGTGTGTGGGGGGATGCTCTTCAGATCAGCAAGCCCTCCAAGTTTCCTGCAGTCCTGTAGAGTTGAGCCTGTAGGCCGAGGCTACACAGGTGGGAACAGGCCCCCGGGGCAGGCCTCTGGCACCAGCTGGAAAATGCTGGGGCTGCAAGGGGTGCTGAGAGAGGCATAGGCCACAGTGCCTGCCTCCTATGCCCGCTGGGAAGGGCTGGGGCAGGCTTAGATGCTGGCGCTGGGCACTCCGCAGTGCACCCCAGCAGTGGGAACTGGGTGGGGCGCAAAGACGGCTCCGGCCGGGACGGGAAAGCCATCTCCTAGGCTTCCTAGCAGGCTGGGACTTTTATCTCATTAGCTGCCGGCCCTGTGAGTGGCGCAGGCTCTGCAGCAATGAGGTCTGAGCCGGATTGCACAGCAGCAGCTCTGGCGGGATACAGCGGTTAATGGCGCTTGTCCTCTGCCTTGGAAGAAATGTGTCACGGCAGGCTCAGAGCTTGGAGTCGCCTGCACTGGAATGCCCACAGTGCACCAGGTAGGGCAATGCCGCTCCAGCAGGGGTGCAAAGCTCCATTGCTCATGCTCCCAGTAGGCAGGAGCACTCACTGTTGCACCCTGGGCTGTCTGTGTTGGAAGGGGCACCCGCGACAGGCAGGTCTAGTGCTCCAGGCTCCAGGCATAGGTCTCCGTGGCGGTGCAGGCCAGCCTGAAGTGGCTCAGGTGGCGGAAATATAGTGTCGGGGGTTGAAGCAGGATGGGGCTCTGGCTGCAGGCCGAACCGGCGGGAAGTGCTCAGCACAGGTTCCTGGGCCGGGAGTGGAGCAGGTGCTAAGCTGACGGGGGTGGGTGGCCAGGCAAACGGGGTGCCGGTGGAGTGGTCCCAGGCAGGAATGGGAGTGGTTGGTCCCCGGTGGGTCTAACTCAGGAAGCCCCCGGTGTCTGCAGGTCAGTTACCCAGGCCTTGGATGAATGGAGGGAGGGACGCGGGCCCAAGGGTAGATCGCTGCCACATGGGGAGAGGGGAATCATGGGAAAGGGAAGCTTCTCTCTTAGTGGGGTCCCACAAGTGGGCCACTGCTGTAGGGGGTCCCGCACCACTGCACTTGTCTCAGCAGGGCAGGCATGCGAATCTGGGCTTGGGGTCCCGGTCTGGGGATGGTGTGGGGCTATAGCTATTTGCTGCGGCGATGGCAGCAGCCTAGTGACAAGAGATGCCCCATGAATCAGGTCCTGTATCTCAGAGCCCTCTGCTCAGAACAAAAGCGTGGGGGTGGGGTTGGGGTGCTGTCCCAGGGGGATATTTCACTCACTAGACACCTACCACTCAGCTACCTGGACACCAAACCCACTTTGCTCTAAAGAACTCTCAGACTATGCGAGTCCCCTGGTCCATCATCTTCCCTGCATTCTTAATAATAATAAATGGTTTTCTTTATTCCATTTTCAGAGCTCTATTTGTTGATATTCAGAAATCCAATTGATTTTGGCTTATATTAATCTATTTTGCCAGTTTACTAGATTGTTAGTACAACCTTTATGTAATCTTTTGGGATATATATATACATACACACACACACATATGATCTGCAAATAGGGAATTTTGCCTCGTCTTTGACTAATTGCATTCCCTGGTCATTTTGTCATCCAAACAGTTCTAAGCCTAAGACTTCCAGCATGATGTTGCAATAGGGACCATCTTTGTCTGATTCCCGTTTTCTGAGAAAATGCTTCTGATTTCCATCCTTTCAGCTTGATGTTGGCCATTGACGTTTAGAATATGGCTTTTATTTATGTTGCAGATTTTTCCTTCTATTCCTATTTTGCTGAGTGGTTTTAAATCAGAAATGGGTGATGGATATTGTCAAATGCTTTTTCTGCAACCTCTAATTAGATCATGTGGTTTTATTTTAAGTGGTAGGTTGCAATGAGTTTTTCAAATATTGAACAAGCCTTGGATTCCTGGTCTGAATTCCACTTTATCACGATGAACCTATTTTTTGATATTGTTGGATTCTAATGGTAAGAATTTTGTTGAGAATTTTTGCATCTTTGTTCACAAAGTATTGCTTCATAGTTTTCTGTCATTGCTTGCTTGTAGTATTCAGGCTATACTTACTTTATAGAATGAGTTGCTGTTCCTTTTTATATTCTGGAATAGTCTTTGTAGAATTGGTAACAGCTATTCCTTGAATACTTGATGGAAATCCCATGGAAGCTATCTTGTCCTGGCATTAATTTTTGAATCTTTCTTCATGACCTTCTATAATTCTCCTTTTTTGATGGCTCTGCTCATATTTTCTACATCCAAGTGCTTTCATTTATGTTGTTACCCTGTTCTGGATATTGGAAGTCTTGGGTTAAGTTATTCATTTTGGTTTCTCCTTTCTTGCTATCTGCATTAATTGCTATAAATTGTCCTCTGATAACTGATATTACTGTGTATCAAAAGCTTTGTTATGATGGTATTGTTCTGACTTGTGTCAAAAAATTCCTGAATTCCATCCCTTATTTGATTTGTTACCCAGTGAGTTTTTAAGTAGTATGTTATTCAGTCTCTATATGCTTGTATTTTTATTCCTGTTCTTTCTATTATTGATTTTCAGTTTTATAGAATTGTGATCAAATGGATTGTAAGATCTCAATGTTTTAAAATTTGTTGACACTTGCTTTGTGGCCGTACATGAGTTGTATTCTGGGTATGCCCCAATGTGTTAGAGAAGAGAGTATACTGTTATTGGGTTGAGAGCTCTATATAAGTCTAGGAGATTGAACTGGTTGATTGTGTTGTTTAGCTATTCTGATTCTTTATTAAGTTTCTTTCCTGATTATCTATCTTTTAGTATGGTATGTTGTAGTTTCCAATTATATATCTTTGCTATGTTTTCAAATTTTTGAGAATTGTATTAATGAATTTTGAGAGCCTTTCATTAGATACACATATTATTATAAAGGTTATATATTCCTGATGTATTTTTCCTTTATCCATTATGTAGTGCCCATTCTTGTCTTTTATTGTTATTCACCTTTAAATATGTTTTCTACTCTTACCTTGTTATGGCTGCTATTGGCTGAGTAGATTTTTTTTCTCCTAGCTTTGGATTCTTACTCTATTTTTGTTACTCCGTTTAAGTTTTGTCTGTTATAGGCAGAATTAAGAAGGATCTGTTTTTATAATCCATTCTGCTCCTCTCAGTCTTTTCATTGCTGCATTTAATCCATTACATTAGTGTCACTATTGATATATTTGTATTTTTTGCTGTGATTTTGGTGCATTTGGTTTCATTTACTTTTTTGTGGTTTTATTTGTGCCTTTGTTCCCCTCTATTCTGTGTTATTTTGAGTACCACTTTAATTATATTACTTTATGGGTGGTGGTTTCTGTGAAATGCTCACAGGGTTGTCCTCTTTGTTATTAGTTATCTAGCTAATATTTTTTGTAAAAAGTTCTTTGTTTTCATTCATTTCTATGTCTTGGAATATATTTCTTCCTCATGATTTTTCTGTGTATAGGTTTCTTGGGTGACGGGTTTTTGGTTGCTGTTATTTGTTTTGTTGTTATTGCTCAGAATTCTTATGTCACTCCATGTCATCTTGCCCACATAGTTTGTGCTGAAAAGTCTTAGCTTAGTCTTATTGGTGTATCTTTTGTTTTTTGTTTGTTTGTTTGTTTATAGCTTCCCTCGGGATTCTCTCCTTTCCCTTGAAATTGGGAGTGTGACTATTACATATCATGCTATTTTTCCTTGGGGGTCTATCTTATTTGGTGTTCTCTCGCCTTCTTGAACAGTTATTTTGTTCTCCTTTGAGATGTTATGGAAAGCAAAAGACAAGGAGTAAAAGAGGGGCAAGAAATTTGCATTATAGAGAAGAAGAGAAAACAGAGACAAAAAACAGGGAGTGGTTTGCTTGTGGGTGTTGTAACTCTGTTGCTATGGCAACAAGAGTGTATTCCTCTCTACAAGGAGGAAAATGGGAAAAGAAAGTATGTTCAAAACCAAAAGCCTATCTGTTTTTGCCTGGGAGAAATGCATATTCTCAGGATGGTGGGATCTTACTAGAAAAGGAAGTAAGAGGCTACTAGTATAAAAAATCATAGAAGTATAAATACTAAATAAATAAAGTTGTGTTAGGTCATGTTGACTAGGGAAATAAATCCAGTGACACTCATATATTTATAAGAGTTTCATATCAAGAAGTAATTATATATAAAGAAATCATCCAAGCCCATTTCAACTCAAATCCATAAGGCTAATACTGGTCCATAAGTTCCTCTTAAGACTCTCTTAGCCACATGCAGTGCTGCAGAATTCAGGAAGATCACAGGTCACTGGGTATACAGTTGTGGGGATTCAAGGTATGTGGAAACATGGCAGTGCACTGGCAACTCTGAGTGGCCAACAGGGTCCCAGAAAGCAGGAGGCAGAGTTGCAGAGTGAGTAGGGGGTTCCCAGTATCCTTTTTATGAGAAGGCCACACTTTGAACTATGTAACACAAAGCTATGATCTGATATACAGTTTGACTCCATCCTTTGCCAGAAGTACCCAGTTCACATAAAATCATCTAACTATTACGAGTACAACTACCAGTAAGAAACAAAATTGCCCTGTGGGCCAGGATTTCTGCTCCTTTGGTTGTATTGTATGGGCCTGTGTGCACATGGGGGAATGGCACTAGAGAAGGAGACAGAAAACAAGGAGAAAGAATAAAATGGCAAAAAAGTGTAGTTAGCTACTGAGAATAACTGCGCCAAGATACTAACGAGGTCTGCTATCCAAGGAGGTCCCCCAGAAGAAGCGAGGTAAGAGGTTTGGTTAGCTGATTTGCTTCAGCGTCCAGGATAAATCGACTATTCAAGAGAAGAGTAGGCCTCACAGAAACACTTCCTGCCACTTCTGATCAATGGTAAATGGGAGTCTGTCAACATGCATTGCTACTCTGCAAATTTAGGAAACATTTGTCTACATAGCTTTTAAGTTGATATTTTTTTACGCAGGAAATCAATGATTGGCCAAGGTTATCTGTTGGAATATTTTTATATGCCTGAATTAAAATGCAATACCCAAATGAATTTCTACAACACTTCTCTCTTTTCAATAAAGCTCTGCCAAATGAGGGGACATATTAATTAATTTGCTTGCTTCTTTTAAATTGTATTTATTTAATTTTACGATATGGTTTTGCTTCTATTTCTTTTTAAAAACAGTTCTATAGGCACATAATCTACATATGAATTTCAGTAGTTTAATTACATAAAAAAATTACCACAATAAATTCTAGAACATTTTCTTCTTTCTTGTACTCATTGTAATTAACAAAAACAACACCCTGAAACAACTGTAAAATTTGACAAAAGGAGATCAAATGGTAATATGTTATATTTTAGCTTGACTAAATATACAATAATCCACTTTAAAATGCTCTCTGTCTGATAATAAAGTTATTCAAGTCCCTCAACAATATTCAGAACAGATTATTAGAAGCTTGATTTATGCATATACCCTGAAAATGGATTTTGTGCTCCCACTGTCATCCATAGAATTTTGCAAACTAGGTGATCTTAATTCAAGCTCTGATTCCTCCTTCATGTTTGGATTATATTATTTAAAAACTTTAGATAACACAGGATTTAGATCACACATGTTTCTTCCATGTGGACTTAGTTGATGCCTCATTTAGATGACTGCTTAGATGCCTTTAAGACCTCAGACATTTTTCTTTCTGATAGCCCAGTATAATCTAGTTTCTTCACCACACTTTGCTATAGTATCCATAACTTCACGAAGGTGAGCATCAAACAGGGCCATGTCATAAAAACAAATTATTCTTAGATTGGGGCTAGGATTAAATTTGAGGGAACAAATTCATATATATATATCACTTGAGATACATCATTGTAATTTTATGTTAGAGAATATTATCAACCATCTCCCTGTGGCTTCTTCTCACCAGAGCTACCAGTGAGTTTGAGGCAAAGCTCAGTTCACTTAGAGGGGTTTCGCATCAAATCCTTCTGGTGGGGCCTCTGAAGGATGTTGTGTACCTGCTTCTTGAGCTACATGTGAACAACTGCACAAGCTACAAAGCACCCTATATCAAGACATAATGAAGTGGCATGAACTTTGGGGATATCTTGGTACATGTTATCTGAAGAAAATCTAACACTAGGCAGAATATTCAAGTGATTTTCAAGCAAGAACAAACCAAACCAATAATTTTGCCCATTATATGAGCAGAAACATAAGCCTGGGTTATCTACAAAATAAGGGTACTAGATTATGGTTTCATAGCCGAGCATGGTCCAAAAAGTTTACTTTATTTTCTAATTATTAATTATTCAAATTATTTTATACTCTCTAGGTCATAGCTAGAATGATTGCAAGATGAATGACCTGAGTTAGAAGTGAGATATGACTAGTGTAGGAACTTCACTGTAGATAGAAACATTCAAGCTATAGGGTATAATGCTGGAATGAGTTGGAATTCTGAACAGGAAGAGAATGAAGGCTCAAAAGTCTGTCCTATAAGAATGTTTGACGAGGTGTTGTGCTGAGCTAACCAGTTACCCAATACAATGTGTCTTTTTATCTCTTGAATGCTGCTGCCATTAACTTTGATTGTGGAAACAAATAAGAGAAAATCATTGACAACTTCAGTCTTTTCTCAATTTACCATGATGTACCTACTGGTCCATGTGAGGATCTGGGGTTTCTTTACATTGAGTTCTAATCCATACTGAAGGCTATAGCCTGTGATCTTCAGTAAAGGCTTCAAGTCCTCACTTTCACCAAGAAAAATGTGTCATCTATATAGCATAGGTTGTTATTGAGCCTTCCTCTAATCTTGATGCTGAACTCTTCATCATATAATCCATATGCTATGATTATTTACTCCACAAAACTTGCTACCATTCATGAAATATAAACATTTAATTAAACACTTATCATCATTACTACTACCAGAATCACCCTTATTATTGCCATTACATATTTCATTTATTAAAAACTATTACTTCAAGAAGGTCATTGGTAATGTAGAGAGAAAACATGCAGCTGCAAAAGACTTATATATTTAAAGAATCCAGAATAAACTTAATATGCATAGCCTTTTCTTTAAACCATTAACTTCAACAAGTGAGTCACAAAGAATCTATGTAAAAATAGCAGATGAAACTCAGAGAGTTATAGAACAATGGCCTGTGAAAGATGTCTGTGGCCTAATCCCCCGAAAATTTAATTATAATCCTTAAACCAAACTTTTTCACTGCCATTGGAGTCAATGCTAACTTATTTCAATCTCCTGTGGGTTTCTGAGACTGTAACTGTTTATGAGAGTAGAAAACCCAGTCTTTCTCCAGAGGAGATGCTGCTAGTTTCAAACTGCCAACCAAGTGGAACACATCTCAACATATAACCACACCACGAGGGTTCCTATAGTCCTTAAAAGAAGAAGAAAGAGGTAAGAAAAGAAGAATGCAGAAAAAAGAAGAAATTAAATAGTAAAACAGTACATTTGACACTATTGTTAGAAAAGCAATATAGATGGTATGTTAGGCTGGGTTGACTAGAGAAACAAATTCATAGACACTCATATGTGTACAAGAAAAACCTTCATTTATAGAGTAATTGTATATTAAGAAAACACACCAGCCAAGTCCAGATCAAGTCCACAAGTCTGGGATTAGCCCATATGTCTGATAACCAGTCTTTAAATTCCTTTTCAGGCTCATGCAACAATGCAATGATGCTGAATGCAGGAAGATCACAGGCCAGTGGGTGGAAAGCCTTCTGGATCCAGTGTCAGTAAAGCATCTCAGTGCTAGTGTGGTTCCTCCAGTTTCAGGGCTCTGGTTCCATCAGCTCAGCTCCATATGGCTTGTCAACAGGAATGTGTAGCAGAGAGAGTGTGGCTGGCCTCCAGTGAGCTAATTATCTCTGTCATGCTTCCATATGATGTCATCAAGCTGTGGCCTGATTAACAGGCTAGACTCCATTCCCTCCTCAAGTAGACAGATTACATAACTGCCACAAATGGAGAAAGGTGGGGAGGGGTAACCATGGAAGGAATTACTGGTACAGATAGAAGTGAAGAACAGAGAAGGCATATTTCCTTTATCAATATATTTTTAAAAAGAAGGAATTCTCTACACAGAGAAGCAAGGATTGTACTGAGAAGTGAATGCAAAATACAGCCATGTGGGGCCTGGGCGTGCACAACATCTGTAAAAGGAAATTATAAAGTAAATGTATGCCAATAGCAGAAGGTCAGCCATCAGCAGTATAAAAATCTGATTTTCCATCCAGCTGGGCTCTCAGGTTAACTGGATGCCCATTTGCACAATCTTGTTGGACATAATCCTTAAATAAACTAATTCACTCCATATGAAATGTATGCCTATCTCTTGTTGGAACACTTTCTTGCGAGCATGACAAAAACCAAGAAATGAGCAACCTGAAGCCTCCGGTCCTTTCTTGTAACACGCCATATCTATAGTTACATTACATGTAAATAATCTCAATCTCTAACTAGATGGAAGATATTGTTAAACCAAGTTAGTAAAAAAATAATATATCTGTAATACATTGGTGAGCAGTCAAAGCAAAATTGGAGATAGTACAATGACAAACGATTTCGAGAAGCATCACTTCATTAATATAGATAACTATTACATTAGTTTAATTTTTAAAATGCATACACAGTGGTGGAGATTGGAGGGAAGAGTATTTGAGGGATGATGTGGGGATAAAACTATACCATCCAGTTGAGAAAATTACATAAACTTCTTGATGTTTTCTCTAATGTAACCTTTATAAGGTTAGAATTGACTTCAAGTTACCTTTAAATACTTAATGAAATTTATAATTAAATAAATTGTGAATTATATATACTTTCTTTGAAACATTCATAATTTCAACTAACAGTACCAAGTGAAGAAATAGTTGCCATAATTTTTTACTATTTGCTAAATTTAGTGTTTTTAATAGAAGCATAATTAACATTATGCCATACTCTGTCTTATTTGACGGTCAATGGAAACTTTTTCCCCCTAAAGACTTCAAATATGAAACCTGAGGCTAAAGAGATTAAATATATCATTCACATATTGGTAATGTAGTTTAAATAATGTTTTATATTCATTTTATATTTCCATTACACTTTCAAATTGTAATGGAAAATAATTCTCCCAAAAAAACTAATAAAAATTTCAGGAACTTTTCAGTTTTCCTTATTTTAATTAGCTAAGCATTGTAGATTTTCTTTTCTTGTTATTACTTTTTAGACTAAAAAGTACTCATCTCTTCAATCTACCAGGTATTTAAATTTTAAAGTAATTGATTTGTGGAAGACTGTAGTTTGAGTCAGAATTGACTCAATGGTAGTTAGTTAGCAGCTTATATTAGGAATTCTACCTTATTTTGAATCTTGGCACACATTCACACACCATTTGAATTCATTTTGACTATTAAACAGCAAGATGGTGGCTTAATCCTTAACCACAGTGGGTTTGAAAGAAGATTGCAACTCCAGACAGCCTAGGAAAGAGCAGTCCTCCCCTCAGAGAATGTGTCTAGGATGTCCTTAATCATTTACAGATCACCTAGAAGTTGAGATACCAGGCTGAAAGGTCATGAATTATACCCCAACCATCAAATATCCAGGTGGTTACAGAGCCTCAGAACTAATCATTAAACTTTTCTAATCTACAATTGTGTATTTATCCCAATTATCATCTGCCCCCCATTTTGGTAGTCTCACCTCTGACACTGATGAATTGATTTGTGGCCAATCATGATTTTGGGATTCTTTCCTTTGTTTCCTGTCATCTACAACTAGCCACACCCTGGACCCTAGAGGCCCATCAAATAAAACATGGAGTTGCCAACCACCAACCACTGCACAGGAGAAATATCAGCTTGTTTACTTCTGGAAAGATTTACAATCTCAGAAACTCTAAGTAGCAGTTCTACTCTGTCCTATAGGGTTACTATGTGTAGAATTGACTGCCTGGCAGTGAGTATGTATATTCTTATTAAGCATATGAACCATACGTTGGACAGGGGGAGATATGACAAAATAATAATTTATAAATTATCAAAGGTTCATGAGGGAGGGGAGAGCGAGGAGGAAGGAGAAAAAATAAGGACCTGATGGCACAGCTTATTTAGGGTTAGGGTTAGGGGTTAGGTTTTCCGATTAGGGTTAGATTTAGGTTTAGGGTTATGGTTGGGTGTTAGTTTTAGGGTTAGAACTAAGGTTAGGGTTAGGTTTATACCTAGGTTTAGGGTTAGGGTTAGTGTTAGGGTTAGGTTTAGGGTTAGACCAAGAGTTTAGGTTAGACCTAGGGTTAGGGTTAGGGTTAGGGTTAGGGTTAGGGTGAGGGTGAGGGTTGGGGTTAATGTTAGGCTTAGGGGTAGGTTTAGGGTTAGGGTTAGACCTAGGGTTAAGTTTAGGATTATGATTACACGTAGGGTTAGGGTTAGAGTTAAACCTAGGATTAGTGTTAGTGTTAGAACTAGGGTTAGGGTTAGGGTTAGGTTAGGGTTAGGCTTAGGGTTAGGGTTAGACCTAGGGTTAGGGTTATGGTTATGGTTAGGGTTAGTCCTAGGCTTGGGGTTAGGGTTAGGGTTAGACCTAGGGTTAGGGTTAGGGTAAGTGTTAGGGTTGGGTTAGACCTATGGTTAGGGTTAGGGTTAGATTTAGCCTTAGGCTTAGGGTTAGGCTTACGGTTTGGGTTAGGTTTAGGGTTTGACCTAGGGGTAGGGTTAGGGTGAGGATTGGGTTAGGGTTAGGTTTAGCATTAAGATTAGGGTTAGGGTTAGACCTAGGGTTTGGTTTAGGGATAGGGTTAGGGTTAGGGTTAGGGTTAGAACTAGGGATAGGATTAGGGTTGGGGTTACAGTTAAGTTTAGACCTAGGGTTAGGGTTAGTGTTAGGGTTAAGGTTGGTTTAAACCTAGGGTTAGGGTTAGACATAGGGTTCGTGTTAGTGTTAGTGTTAGGGTGAGGGTGAGGGTGAGGAATAGGGTTAGGGTTATGGGTAGGGTGAGGATTAGGGTTAGGGTAGACCTAGTGATAGGGTTAGGATTACTGTTCGGTTTACGGTTAGTGTTAGGGTTAAACCTAGGATTAGGGTTAGGGTTAGACCTAGGGTTAAGGTTAGGGTTAGACCTAGGGTTAAGATTAGGGTTAGTGTTAGGTTTAGGGTTAGGATTAGACCTAGGTTTAGGGTTCAAATTAGGGGTAGGTTTTGGGTTAGGGTTAGTCCTTATCTTAGTGTTAGGGTTAGGGTTATGGTTAGGGTTAGGTTTACACCTAGGGTTAGGGTTAGGGTTAGTGTTTGGGTTAGGGTTAGGGTTAGACCTACGGTTAGGTTTTGAGTTAGGCTTAGGGTGAGGTTTAGGGTTAGACCTAGGGTTAGAGTTAGGGTTAGCATTAGGGTTAGGTTTAGGGTTAGTGTTAGGGGTAGACCAAGGTTTAGGGTTAGACCTAGGTTTTGGTTTAGGGTTATTGTTAGGGTTAGGGTTAGACCTAGGGATAGGGTTAGGGATAGACATAGGGTTAGGTTTAGGGATAGAGTTACAGTTAGGTTTAGGGTTAGGGTTAGACCTAGGGTTAGGGTTAGACCAAGGGTTAGGGTTGGGGTTAGGGTTAGGGTTAGGGTTAGAGCTAGGGTAGGTTTAGTCGTAGGGCTAGGAATAGGGTTAGGGATAGGTTTAGAGTTTGGGTTAGGGTTAGGGATAGGTTTAGGATTAGGGTTAGACCTAGGGCTAGGGTTACGGTTAGCGTTAGGGTTAGGGTTACGGTTAGGTTTACGATTAGGGTTATGTTTAGGTTTAGGGTTAGGTTTAGGGTTAGGGTTAGCGTTAGATCTAGGTTTAGGGTTAGGGTTAGGTTTATGGTTAAACCGAGGATTAGGGTTAGGGTTAGACCTAGGTTTAGCTTTTGTGTTAGGGCTAAGGTTAGACCAAGGGTTAGGGTTAGACCTAGGTTTAAGTTTAGGGTTAATATTAGACCAAGTGTTAGGTTTAGGATTAGACCTAGGGTTAAGGTTACACCTCGGGTTAAGTTTAGGGTTAGGGTTAGACTTAGTGTTAGGGTTAGGATTAGTCCTAGGGTTAGACTTAGGGTGAAGGTTAGGGTTAGGGTTAGACCTACTGTTCGGTTTAGGCTTAGGGTTAGTTTTAGTGTTAGTGTTAGGGTTAGGTTTAGTGTTAGACCTAGTGTTAGGGTTAAGGTTAAGTTTAGGGTTTGGTTTAGTCCTAGGGTTAGGGTTAGACCTAGGGTTAGGTTTAGGGTTAGTGTTAATGTGAGGGTTATTTTTGGGGTTAGGTATAGGGTTAGTGGTTTGGTTAGGTTTAGGGTTTGACTTAGGGTTAGGTTTAGGGTTAGACCTAAGGTTAGGATTAGGGTTCGGGTTACGGTTACAGTTAGGGTTTGGTTTAGTCCTAGGGTTAGGGTTAGTGTTAAGGTTAGGGTTAGGGTTAGACGTAGGGTTAGGTTTAGATCTAGGGTTAGTGTTAGGTTTAGTGTTAGGGTGAGGGTGAGGGTGAAGGATAGGGTTAGGGTTAGGGTTAGACCTAGTGTTCGGTTAGGATTAGTCCTAGGGTTAGGGTTAGACTTTGGGTTAAGGTTAGGGTTAGGGTTAGACCTAGGGTTAGGATTAGGTTTAAGGTTAGACCTAGGTTTAGTGTTAGAGTTAGGCTTAGGGTTAGGGTTAGAACTAGGGTTAGGTTTAGACTTAGGTTTAGGGTTGGGGTTTAGGGTGAGGGTTAGGGTTAGAATTAGTCCTGGTGGTAAGGTTAGGGTTAGGGTAAGATTTAGGGTTAGACCTACTGTTTGGTTTAGGCTTAGGTTTAGTGTTAGTGTTAGTATTAGTGTTAGGGTTAGGTTTAGTGTTAGACCTAGTGTTAGGGTTAAGGTTAAGTTTAGGGTTTGGTTTAGTCCCGGGGTTAGGGTTAGTGTTAAGATTAGGCTTAGGGTTAGACGTAGGGTTAGGTTTAGACCTAGGGTTAGTGTTAGGTTTAGTGTTAGGGTGAGGGTGAGGGTGAAGGATAGGGTTAGGGTTAGGGTTAGACCTAGTGTTAGGGTTAGGATTAGTCCTAGGGTTAGGGTTAGACTTAGGGTTAAGGTTAGGGTTAGGGTTAGACCTAGGGTTGGGATTAGGTTTAGGGTTAGACCTAGGTTTAGGGTTAGCATTAGGCTTAGGGTTAGGGTTAGACCTAGGGTTAGGGTTAGACTTAGGTTTAGGGATGGTGTTAGGGTGAGGGTTAGGGTTAGGGTTAGGGTTAGAGTTAGTCCTAGTGGTAAGGTTAGGGTTAGGGTAAGGTTTAGGGTTAGACCTACTGTTCGGTTTAGACTTAGGGTTAGTGTTAGTGTTAGTATTAGTGTTAGGGTTAGGTTAAGTGTTAGACCTAGTGTTAGAGTTAAGGTTAAGTTTTGGGTTAGGTTTAGTCCTAGGGTTAGGGTTAGTGTTAAGGTTAGGGTTAGGGTTAGACGTAGGGTTAGGTTTAGACCTAGGGTTAGTGTTAGGTTTAGTGTTAGGGTGAGGGTGAGGGTGAAGGATAGGGTTAGGGTTAGGGTTAGACCTAGGGTTAGGTTTAGACTTAGGTTTAGGGTTGGGGTTTAGGGTGAGGGTTAGGGTTAGAATTAGTCCTGGTGGTAAGGTTAGGGTTAGGGTAAGGTTTAGGGTTAGACCTACTGTTCGGTTAAGGCTTAGGTTTCGTTTTAGTGTTAGTATTCGTGTTATGGTTAGGTTTAGTGTTAGACCTAGTGTTAGGGTTAAGGTTAAGGTTAGGGTTTGGTTTAGTCCCGGGGTTAGGGTTAGTGTTAAGGTTAGGGTTAGGGTTAGACATAGGATTAGGGTTAGACCTAGGGTTAGGGTTGGGGTTTAGGGTGAGGGTTAGGGTTAGGGTTAGGGTTAGGGTTAGGTTTAGGCTTAGGGTTAGGGTTAGACCTAGGGCTAGGTTTAGGGTTAGCGTTAGTGTTAGGGTTAGTTTACGATTATGGTTAAGATTAAGTTTAGTGTTAGAGTTAGGGTTATGGTTAGGGTTAGACCTAGGATTAGGGTTAGGGTTAGATCTAGGGTTAGACCTAAGATTAGGGTTAGGGTTAGGGTTAAGGTTAGACCTAGGGTTAGGGATAGACCTAGGTTTAGGTTTAGGTTTAGACCTAGTGTTAGGGTTAGGATTAGTCCTAGGGTTAGGGTTAGACTTAGGGTTAAGATTATGGTTAGGGTTAGACCTAGGGTTAGGATTAGGTTTAGGGTTAGACCTAGGTTTAGGGTTAGCGTTAGGCTTAGGGTTAGACCTAGGGTTAAGGTTAGACTTAGGTTTAGGGTTGGGGTTAGGATGAGGGTTAGGGTTAGGTTTAGAATTAGTCCTAGTGGTACGGTTAGGGTTAGGGTAAGGTTTAGGGTTAGACCTACTGTTCGGTTTAGGCTTAGGTTTAGTGTTAGTGTTAGTATTATTGTTAGGGTTAGGTTTAGTGTTAGGCCTAGTGTTAGAGTTAAGGTTAAGTTTTGGGTTTGGTTTAGTCCTAGGGTTAGGGTTAGTGTTAAGGTTAGGGTTAGGGTTACACGTAGGGTTAGGGTTAGACCTAGGGTTAGTGTTAGGTTTAGTGTTAGCGTGAGGGTGAGGGTGAAGGATAGGGTTAGGGTTAGGGTTAAACCTTATCTTAGTGTTAGGATTAGGGTTAGACCTAGGGTTCGGGTTAGGGTTATGGTTAGGATTAGGGTTAGACCTAGGGTTAGGGTTAGGATTAGACGTAGGGTTAGGGTTAGGTTTAGGGTTAGGGTTAGGGTTAGGGTTAGGGTTAGGCTTAGGGTTAGGATTAGACCTAGGGTTCGTTTTCGCATTAGGGGCAGGGTTTGTATTAGGGTTATTGGTTATCTTAGTGTTTGGGTTAGGATTATGTTTAGGGTTAGACCTAGAGTTAAGGTTAGGGTTATGTTTAGGATTAGTGTTTGTGTTAGTGTTAGGGTTAGACCTATGGTTAGGGTTAGGGATAGACCTAGGGTTAGGGTTAGTGTTACACCTAGGGATAGTGTTAGGTTTAGACCTAGAATTAGGTTAGGGTTAGTTTTAGGGTTAGGTTTAGACTTTGGGTTAGGTTTAGGGTTAGAGTTAGGGTTAGACCTAGAGTTAGACTTAGGGTTAGGGTTAGGTTTCGAGCTAGGGTTAGGATTAGGGGTAGGGTTAGGGTTAGGGTTAAGGTTAGACCTAGGGTTAGGGATAGACCTACGGTTAGGTTTAGGGTTAGATCTAGGGATAGGGTTAGCATTAGACCTAGGGTTAGGGTAAGGGTTAGGATTAGGTTTTGGGTTAGGATTAGATTTAGGGTTAGGTTTAGGGTTAGAGTTAGGGTTAGACATAGGGTTAGGGTAAGGGTTAGGATTAGGTTTTGGGTTAGGATTAGACTTAGGGTTAGGTTTAGGGTTAGAGTTAGGGCTAGAGCTAGGGTTAGGGTTAGGGTGAGGGTTACGAATAGGGTTAGGATTAGGGTTACAGTTAGGTTTAGGGTTAGGGTTAGGTTTATGATCAGGTTTAGGTTTAGGGTTAGGGTTAGGTGTTGGGTTAAGTTTAGGTTTAGGGTTAGGGTTAAGAAGAGAGTTAGATTTAGGTTTAGGGTTAGGGTTAGTGTAAGGGTTAGGATTAGACCTAGGGTTAGGGTTAGACCTAGGGTTAGGTTTAGGGTTAGGGTTAAAGTTAGACATAGGGTTATGGTTAGACCTAGGTTTAGGTTTAGGGTTAGGTTTAGGGTTAGAGTTAGACGTAGTGTTAGGTTTAGGATTAGACCTAGTGTTAGAGTTAGACTAAGGGTTAAAGTTAGGGTTAGGGTTAGACCTAGGGTTAGGTTTAGGTTCAAGGTTAGACCTAGGTTTAGGGTTAGGGTTAGGTTTAGACATAGGGTTAGGTTTAGGGTTAGGGATAGGGTTAAGTTTAGGGCTAGACCTAGGATTAGGGTTAGGGTTAGGGATAAGGTTAGGGTTAGGGTTAGTGTTAGACCTACGGTAAGGTTTAGGTTTAGGGTTAATGTTAAGGTTAGGAATAGGTTTATGGTTTGGGTTAGGTTTAGAGTTAAACCTAGAATAAGGTTAGGGTTAGACCTAGGATGAGTGTTAGGGCAAGGGTTAATGTTAGACCTAGAGTTAGGATTAGGGTGAGGTTTAGGGTTAGGGTTAGTGTTAGACGTAGGGTTAGGTTTAGGTTTAGACCTAGGGTTACGTTAGGGTTAGCGTTAGGGTTACGGTTATTGTTAGGGGTAGGGTTAGCCCTAGGGTTTGGATTAGGTTTAGGGTTAGGGTTACAGTTAGGTTTATGTTTAGACCTAGGGTTAGGGTTAGTGTTAGGGTTTGGGTAAGGGTTAGACCTGGGTTAGGGTTAGACCTAGGGTTACTGTTAGGTTTAGTGTTAGGGTGAGGGTGAGGGATAGTGTTAGGGTTAGGCTTAAACCTTATGTTAGTGTTAGGGTTAGCGTTAGGGTCAGACCTTGGATTAAGGTTATGGTTATGGTTAGGGTTAGGGTTAGAGCTAGGGTTAGGATTTGGGTTAAGTTTAGAGTTAGGGTTAGACCTAGGGTTAGGGTTTGGTTTAGGGTTAGGATTAGACCTAAGGTTTGGGTTAGGTTTTGGGTTAGGTTTAGACCTTGGGTTAGGGTTGGGTTAGACTTAGGTAAGGCCTAGGGTTGGGGTTAGACCTATGGTTAGGGTTAGGCTTAGGGTTAGAGCTAGGGTTAGGGTTAGGGTTACGGTTACAAATAGGGTTAGGGTTAGGTATAGAATTAGGGTTAGGTTTAGGTTTGGGTTAGGGTTAGGGTTAGGGTTAAGGTTAGACCTAGGGGTAGGGTTACGGTTAGCGTTAGGGTTAGGGTTAGGTTTACGATTAGGGTTATGTTTAGGGTTAGGGTTAGGTTTAGTGTTAGGGTTAGGGTTAGATCTAGGTTTAGGGTTAGGGTTAGGTTTATGGTAAAACCGAGGGTTAGGGTTAGGGTTAGACCTAGGTTTAGCTTTTGGGTTAGGGTTAGGGTTAAGGTTACACCAAGGGTTAAGGTTAAACCTAGGTTTAGGGTTAGGGTTAATGTTAGACCAAGTGTTAGGTTTAGGATTAGACCTAGGGTTGGGTTAGGTTTAGACCTAGGGTTAGTGTTAAGGTTAGAGTTAGGATTAGGATTAAGTTTAGTGTTAGAGTTAGGGTTAGGGTTAGACCTAGGGTTAGGTTTCGGAATAGACCTAGGTTTAGGGTTAGGGTTAAGGTTAGATCTAGTGTTAGGGTTAGGATAAGTCCTAGGGTTAGGGTTAGACTTAGGTTTAAGGTTAGGGTTAGACCTAGGTTTAGGATTAGGTTTAGGGTTAGACCTAGGTTTAGGGTTAGCGTTAGGCTTAGGGTTTGGATTAGACCTAGGGTTAAGGTTATACCTTGGGTTAAGTTTAGGGTTAGGGTTAGACCTAGGGTTAGGGTTAGGTTTAGGTTTAGACCTAGGTTTAGTGTTAGGGTTAGTGTTAGACCTAGAGTTAGGTTTAGACTTAGTGTTAGGGTTAGGGTGAGGGTTAGGTTTAAGGTTAGGATTAGTGTTAGTCTTATGGTTAGGGTTAGGGTTAGACCTAGGTTTAGGGTTAGGCCTAGCGTTACGGTAAGGGTTAGAGTTAGTGTTAGGGTTAGGGTTAGGCTTAGACTTAGGGTTAGGATTAGACCTAAGGTTAGGTTTCGAATGAGGGGTAGGGTTTGGTTTAGATGTAGTCCTTATCTTAGTTTTACGGTTAGTGTTAGGGTTAGGATTAGACCTTGAGTTAGGGTAAGGTTTAGGGTTAGGATTAGGGTTAGACCTATGGTTATGGTTAGGGTAGGGTTAGTGTTTGGGTTAGGGTTAGGTAATAAACCTACTGTTAGGGTTAGGGTTAGGCTTAGGGTTAGGTTTAGGTTAGACCTAGGGTCAGGGTTAGATTTAGGGTTAGGGTTAGGGATAAGCTAGGTTTAGGGTTAGGGTTTGGTTTAGGTTCAGTATTAGACGTAGGGATAGGGTTTCAGTTAGACGTAGGGTTAGTGTTATGGTTAGGTTTAGGGTTAGGTTTAGACCTAGGGTTAGTGTTAAGGTTAGAGTTAGGATTAGGATTAAGTTTAGTGTTAGAGTTAGGGTTAGGGTTAGGGTTAGACCTAGGGTTAGGTTTAGGGGTAGGGTTAGGGTTAAGGTTAGACCTAGGGTTAGGGATAGACCTAGGTTTAGGGTTAGGGTTAGATCTAGTGTTAGGGTTAGGATTAGTCCTAGGGTTAGGGTTAGACTTAGGTTTAAGGTTAGGGTTAGACCTACGTTTAGGATTAGGTTTACGGTTAGACCTAGGTTTAGGGTTAGCGTTAGGCTTAGGGTTAGGATTAGACCTAGGGTTAGGGTTAGACCTAGGGTTACTGTTAGGTTTAGTGTTAGGGTGAGGGTGAGGGTGAGGGATAGGGTTAGGGTTAGGGTTAAACCTTATGTTAGTGTTAAGGTTAGCGTTAGGATTAGACCCTGGATTAAGGTTAGGGTTAGAACTAGGATTAGGATTTGGGTTAAGGTAGGGTTAGGGTTAGACCTACGGTTAGGGTTAGGGTTTGGCTTAGGGTTAGGATTAGACCTGGGGTTGGGTTAGGTTTTGGGTTAGGTTTAGACCTTGGGTTAGGGTTGGGTTAGACTTAGGGTAAGGCCTAGGGTTCCGGTTAGACCTATGGTTAGGGTTAGGCTTAGGGTTAGAGCTAGGGTTAGGGTTACGGTTACAAATAGGGTTAGGGTTAGGTATAGAATTAGGGTCAGGTTTAGGTTTGGGTTAGCGTTAGGATTAGGGTTAGGTTTACGATAAGGGTTATGTTTAGGGTTAGGGTTTAGGTTTAGGGTTAGGGTTAGATCTAGGTTTAGGGTTAGGGGTAGGTTTATGGTAAAACCGAGGGTTAGGGTTGGGATTAGGCCTAGGTTTAACTTTTGGGTTAGGGTTAGGGTTAAGGTTACACCAAGGGTTAGACCTAGGTTTAGGGTTAGGGTTAATGTTAGACCAAGTGTTAGGTTTAGGATTAGACCTAGGGTTAAGGTTAGGTTTAGGGTTAGACCTAGGTTTAGGGTTAGTGTTAGACCTAGATTTAGGGTTAGACTTAGTGTTAGGGTTAGGGTGAGGATTAGGTTTAAGATTAGGATTAGGGTTAGTCCTATTGTTAGGGTTAGGGTTAGGGTTAGGGTTAGACCTAGGTTTAGGGTTACGGTTAGGGTTAGTCCTAGAGTTAGGGTTAGACTTAGGGTTAGGGTTAGGATGAGGGTTAGTTTTAAGGTTAGGATTAGGGTTCATCCTATGGTTAGGTTTAGGTTTATGGTTAGGGTTAGACCTAGGCTTTGGTTTAGGGTTAGACCTAGGGTAGGTTTAGATCTACTGTTTGGTTTAGGCTTAGGGTTAGTGTTAGGGTTATGGTTAGGGTTAGGGTTAGGTATAGTATTAGACCTAGTGTTAGGGTTAGGGTTAGGGTTAGACCTAGGGTTAGGTTTAGGATGAGGGTTAGGGTTAGGGTTAAGGTTATAGTTAGGGTTAGACCTATGGTTAGGTTTAGGGTTAGACCTAGGTTTAGGGTTAGACCTATCGTTACGGTAAGTTAGTGTTAGGTTTAGGGTTAGGCTTAGACTTAGGGTTAGGATTAGACCTAAGGTTAGGTTTCGAATTAGGGGTAGGGTTTGGTTTAGATGTAGTCCTTATCTTAGTTTTACGGTTAGTGTTAGGGTTAGGATTAGACCTTGAGTTAGGGTAAGGGTTAGGGTTAGGATTAGGGTTAGACCTCTGGTTATGGTTAGGGTAGGGTTAGTGTTTGGGTTAGGGTTAGGTTTAAACCTACTGTTAGGGTTAGGGTTAGGCTTAGGGTTAGGTTTAGGTTAGACCTAGGGTCAGGGTTAGATTTAGGGTTAGGGTTAGGGATAACCTAGGTTTAGGGTTAGGGTTTGGGTTAGGTTTAGTGTTAGACCTAGGGATAGGGTTTCAGTTAGACCTAGGGTTAGTTTTAAGGTTAGAGTTAGGATTAGGATTAAGTTTAGTGTTAGAGTTAGGGTTAGGGTTAGGGTTAGACCTAGGGTTAGGTTTAGGGGTAGGGTTAGGGTTAGGGTTAAGGTTAGACCTAGGGTTAGGGATAGACCTAGGTTTAGGGTTAGGGTTAGATCTAGTGTTAGGGTTAGGATTAGTCCTAGGGTTAGGGTTAGACTTAGGTTTAAGGTTAGGGTTAGACCTAGGTTTAGGATTAGGTTTAGGGTTAGACCTAGGTTTAGGGTTAGCGTTAGGCTTAGGGTTAGGATTAGACCTAGGGTTAAGGTTATACCTTGGGTTAAGTTTAGGGTTAGGGTTAGACCTAGGGTTAGGGTTAGGTTTAGGTTTAGACCTAGGTTTAGTGTTAGGGTTAGTGTTAGACCTAGAGTTAGGTTTAGACTTAGTGTTAGGGTTAGGGTGAGGGTTAGGTTTAATGTTAGGATTAGTGTTAGTCTTATGGTTAGGGTTAGGGTTAGGGTTAGACCTAGGTTTGGGGTTGACCTAGCGTTACGTTAAGGGTTAGAGTTAGTGTTAGGGTTAGGCTTAGACTTAGGGTTAGGATTAGACCTAAGGTTAGGTTTCGATTTAGGGGTAGGGTTTGGTTTAGATGTAGTCCTTATCTTAGTTTTATGGTTAGTGTTAGGGTTAGGATTAGACCTTGAGTTAGGGTAAGGTTTAGGGTTAGGATTAGGGTTAGACCTATGGTTATGGTTAAGGTAGGGTTAGTGTTTTGGTTAGGGTTAGGTTTAAACCTACTGTTAGGGTTAGGGTTAGGCTTAGGGTTAGGTTTAGGTTAGACCTAGGGTCAGGGTTAGATTTAGGGTTAGGGTTAGGGATAACCTAGGTTTAGGGTTAGGGTTTGGGTTAGGTTTAGTGTTAGACCTAGGGATAGGGTTTCAGTTAGACCTAGGGTTAGTGTTAAGGTTAGAGTTAGGATTAGGATTAAGTTTAGTGTTAGAGTTAGGGTTAGGGTTAGGGTTAGACCTAGGGTTAGGTTTAGGGGTAGGGTTAGGGTTAGGGTTAAGGTTAGACATAGGGTTAGGGATAGACCTAGGTTTAGGGTTAGGGTTAGATCTAGTGTTAGGGTTAGGATTAGTCCTAGGGTTAGGGTTAGACTTAGGTTTAAGGTTAGGGTTAGACCTAGGTTTAGGATTAGGTTTAGGGTTAGACCTAGGTTTAGGGTTAGCGTTAGGTTTAGGGTTAGGATTAGACCTAGGGTTAGGGTTAGACCTAGGGTTACTGTTAGGTTTAGTGTTAGGGTGAGGGTGAGGGTGAGGGTGAGGGATAGGGTTAGGGTTAGGGTTAAACCTTATGTTAGTGTTAAGGTTAGCGTTAGGATTAGACCCTGGATTAAGGTTAGGGTTAGAACTAGGGTTAGGATTTGGGTTAAGTTAGGGTTAGGGTTAGACCTAGGGTTAGGGTTAGGGTTTGGCTTAGGGTTAGGATTAGACCTAGGGTTGGGTTAGGTTTTGGGTTAGGTTTAGACCTTGGGTTAGGGTTGGGTTAGACTTAGGGTAAGGCCTAGGGTTGCGGTTAGACCTATGGTTAGGGTTAGGCTTAGGGTTAGAGCTAGGGTTAGGGTTACGGTTACAAATAGGGTTAGGGTTAGGTATAGAATTAGGGTCAGGTTTAGGTTTGGGTTAGCGTTAGGATTAGGGTTAGGTTTACGATAAGGGTTATGTTTAGGGTTAGGGTTAGGTTTAGGGTTAGGGTTAGATCTAGGTTTAGGGTTAGGGGTAGGTTTATGGTAAAACCGAGGGTTAGGGTTGGGGTTAGGCCTAGGTTTAGCTTTCGGGTTAGGGTTAGGGTTAAGGTTACACCAAGGGTTAGACCTAGGTTTAGGGTTAGGGTTAATGTTAGACCAAGTGTTAGGTTTAGGATTAGACCTAGGGTTAAGGTTAGGCCTTGGGTTAAGTTTAGGGTTAGGGTTAGACCTAGGGTTAGGGTTAGGTTTAGGGTTAGACCTAGGTTTAGGGTTAGGGTTAGTGTTAGACCTAGATTTAGGGTTAGACTTAGTGTTAGGGTTAGGTTTATGATTAGGATTAGGGCTAGTCCTATTGTTAGGGTTAGGGTTAGGGTTAGGGTTAGACCTAGGTTTAGGGTTACGGTTAGGGTTAGTCCTAGAGTTAGGGTTAGACTTAGGGTTAGGATGAGGGTTAGTTTTAAGGTTAGGATTAGGGTTCGTCCTATGTTTAAGTTTAGGTTTATGGTTAGGGTTATACCTAGGCTTTGGTTTAGGGTTAGACCTAGGGTTAGGTTTAGATCTACTGTTCGGTTTAGGCTTAGGGTTAGTGTTAGGGTTATGGTTAGGGTTAGGGTTAGGTATAGTATTAGACCTAGTGTTAGGGTTAGGGTTAGGGTTAGACCTAGGGTTAGGTTTAGGATGAGGGTTAGGGTTAGGGTTATAGTTAGGGTTAGACCTATGGTTAGGGTTAGGGTTAGGTTTAGGGTTAGACCTAGGTTTAGGGTTATGGTGAGGATTAGGTTTAAGTTTAGCGTTAGGGTTAGGGTTTGACCTAGAGTTAAGGTTAAGTTTAGTGTTAGGGTTACAATTAGGTTAAGGTTAGACCTAGGGTTAGGATTAGGGTTAGGGTTAAGGTTAGGGTTAGGTTTAGACCAAGGGTTCGGGTTAGTGTTAGGATTAGGGTTAGGTTTAGACCAAGGGTTAGGGTTAGGGTTAGACCAAGTGTTAGTGTTAGGGTTAGTGTTAGGGTGATGGTAAGCGTGAGGGATAGGGTTAGTGTTAGGTTTATGGTTAGGTTACGGTTAGCGTAGACCTAGTGTTAGGTTGAGGATTAGCGTTAGGCTTAGGGTTAGTGTTAGTGTTAAACCTTGGATTAGGGTTAGCATTAGAAGGAGGGTTTGGGTTAGTGTTAGGCTTAGAGTTAGGATTAGACCTAGGGTTATTGTTCGGGTTAGGGGTAGAGTTTGGGTTAGGGTTAGACTTTATTTTAGTGTTAGGTTTAGGGGTAGTGTTAGGGTTAGACCTAGGGTTAGGGTTGGGGTTAGGTTTAGGATTAGATCTAGGTTTAGGGTCAGGGTTAGGGTTAGTGTCAGTTTTTAGGTTAGGGTTAGGGTTAGACCAACGCTTACGGTTAGGATTAGGCTTAGGGTTATGTTTAGGGTTAGACCCTAGGTTAGGGTTAGTGTTAGGGTTAGACCTAGGATAGGGTTAGGGTGAGACCTAAGTTTAGGGTTAGGTTTAGGTTTAGGGTTAGGTTTAGACCTAGGCTTAGGGATAGGTTTAAAATTAGGCTTAGACTTAGGGTTAGGGTAAGACCTAGTGTTAGGGTTAGGGTTAGGGTTAGAGCTAGTGTTAGGGTTAGGGTTAGGGTTAAGAATAGGGTTAGGGTTAGATTGGGGTTAGGTTTAGGGATAGGGTTAGGTTTAGGGTTCAACCTAGGTATAGGGTTAGGGTTAGCGTTAGGTTTAGAGTTAGTGTTAGGTTTGCAATTAGGTTTAGGTTTAGGGTTAGTGTAGGGCTACGGTTAGACCTAGCGTTAGGGTAGGGTTAGAGCTAGGTTTAGGTTTAGGCTTAGACCTAGGGTTAGGGTTAGACCTAGGTTTAGGTTAAGGGTTAAGGTTAGGGTTAAGGATAGACCTAGTGTTAGGGTTAGACCTAGGTTTAGGGTTAGGGTTAGACCTAGGGTTAGGGTTAGACTTAGGGTTACGGTTAGGTGAATATTTAGGGTTATTGCTAGGGTTAGGGTTAGTTTTAGGGTTTCATCTAGGCTTTGGGTTAGATTTGGATTAGGTTAGGATTAGACCTACGGTTAGCTTTAGGTTTAGGGTTAGTGTTAGGGTAAGGGTTAGGGTTAGGTTTAGTGTTAGGTTAGGGGTAGGTTTAGGGTTAGGTTTGGGCCTAGGGTTAGGCTTAGGATTAGGGTTAGGGTTAGACCTAGGGTTAGCATTAAGGTTAGTCTTAGGGTTACGGTTATGATTAGGGTTAGGATTAGGGTTAGTGTTAGGGTTAGACCTAGTGTTAGGATTATGGTGAGGGTTAGAGTTAGGTGTAGGGGTAGGGTTATGTTTAGGGTTAGAACTAGGGTTAGGGTTAAGGTTAGCGTTAGGGTTAGGATTGTTAGGGTTAGGGTTAGACCTTGGGTTAGGATTAGACCAAGGGTTAGTGTTAGGGTTAGGGCTAAATTTAGTGTGAGGGTTGGTTTTAAGGTTAGACCTAGGGTTACGGTTAGACCTAGGTTTAGGGTTAGGATTAGACCTTGGTGTTAGGGTTAGGTTTAGTGTTAGATCTAGGTAAGGTTAGGGTTAGGGTTAGACCTAGCGTTAGGGTTAAGGTTAGGTGAAGAGTTAGGGTTAGGTTTAGGGTCAGGTTTAGGGTTAGTGCTAGGGTTAGTGTTAGGGTTAGGTGTAGGGTTAGACCAAGGCTTTGGGTTAGGGTTAGGTTAGGGGTACACCTATGGTTAGGTTTAGGGTTAGTGTTAGGGTTAGCGATAGAGTTAGTGTTAGGGTTAGGAGTAGGTTTAGGGTTAGGCCTAGGTTTAGGGTTAGGATTAGGGTTAGGGTTAGGGTTAGACATAGGGTTAGGGTTAGTGTGAGGGTTAATTTTGGGGTAAGGTTTAGGGTTAGGATTAGGTTTAGGGTTAGACCTAGGTTTAGGATTAGGGATAAGGTAAGGGTTAGGTTTAGTGTTAGGGTTAGGGTTAATGTTAGACCTACGGTTGTGTATAGAGTTAGGGTTAGGGTTAGGGTTAGAGTTAAACCTAGGTTTAGGGTTAGGGTTAGACCTAGGGTTCAGGTTAGGGTTAGGATTAGGGTAAGGGTTAATGTTTGACCTAGGGTTAGGATGAGGATGAGGGTTAGGTTAAGGGTTAGACCTAGGCTTTGGGTTAGGTTTAGGGTTATGGTTAGTGTGAGGGTTAGGGTTAGTGTTAGGCTTAGGGGTAGGGGTAGGTTTAGGGTTAGGGTTAGGCCTAGGGTTCTGGTTAGGATTAGGATTAGGGTTAGACCTAGGGTTAGGGTTAGTGTGAGGGTTATTGTTGGGGTTAGGTTTAGGGTTAGTGGTAGTATTAGGTTTAGGGTTAGACCTCAGGTTAGGGTTAGGATTAGGGTTAGGGATAAAGTTAGCATTAGGGTTAGTGTTATGGTTAGTGTTAGGGATAAACCTACTTTTAAGTTTAGGGTTTGGGTTAGGGTTAGGGTTAGGTTTAGGGTAAATGTTAAGGTTAGAGTTAAACCTAGGATTAGGGTTAGTGTTAGACCTTGGGTTAGGGTAAGGGTTAATGTTAGACCTAGCGTTAGGATTAGGGTGAGGGTTGGGTTTAGGGTTAGGATTAGCAGTAGGGTTAGGGTTAGACCTACGGCTAGTGTTAGGGTTAGCATTAGCATTAGGGTTAGGGTTATTTTATTGTTAGGGTTAGGGTTAGACCTAGGGTTAGGATTAGTGTTAGGGTTACGGTTAGGGTTAGATTTAGACCTAGGGTTAGGTTTAGTGTTAGGGTTAGGGTTTGGGTTAGACCTAGGGTTAGGGTTAGACCTAGTGTTAGTGTTAGGGTCAGTGTTCGGGTGAGGGTGAGGGATAGGGTTCATTTTAGGGTTAGGTTATACCTAGTGTTACGGTTAGGATTAGAGTTAGGCTTAGGGTTAGTGTTAGGGTTAAACCTAGGGTTAGATTTAGGATTAAAACTAGGGTTAGGCATAGAGTTAATGTTAGGGTTAGGCTTAGGGTTAGGGTTAGACCTAGGGTTAGGGTTATTGTTATGGTTAGCGTTAGACCTATGGTTAGGGTTAGGGTTAGATCTAGCGTTAGGTATAGGGTTAGAGTTAGGTTTAGTCCTAGGGTTAGGGTTATGGTTATGGTTAGGTTTAGACCTAGGGTTAGGGTTAGGTTTAGGGTAAATGTTAAGGTTAGAGTTAAACCTAGGATTAGGGTTAGTGTTAGACCTTGGGTTAGGGTAAGGGTTAATGTTGGACCTAGCGTTAGGATTAGGGTGAGGGTTGGGTTTAGGGTTAGGATTAGCGGTAGGGTTAGGGTTAGACCTACGGCTAGTGTTAGGGTTAGCATTAGCATTAGGGTTAGGGTTATTTTATTGTTAGGGTTAGGGTTAGACCTAGGGTTAGGATTAGTGTTAGGGTTACGGTTAGGGTTAGATTTAGACCTAGGGTTAGGTTTAGTGTTAGGGTTAGGGTTTGGGTTAGACCTAGGGTTAGGGTTAGACCTAGTGTTAGTGTTAGGGTCAGTGTTCGGGTGAGGGTGAGGGATAGGGTTCATTTTAGGGTTAGGTTATACCTAGTGTTACGGTTAGGATTAGAGTTAGGCTTAGGGTTAGTGTTAGGGTTAAACCTAGGGTTAGATTTAGGATTAAAACTAGGGTAAGGCATAGAGTTAATGTTAGGGTTAGGCTTAGGGTTAGGGTTAGACCTAGGGTTAGGGTTATTGTTATGGTTAGCGTTAGACCTATGGTTAGGGTTAGGGTTAGATCTAGCGTTAGGTATAGGGTTAGAGTTAGGTTTAGTCCTAGGGTTAGGGTTATGGTTATGGTTAGGTTTAGACCTAGGGTTAGGGTTAGGTTTAGGGTTAGGGTTAGTGTTTGTGTTAGGTTTAGCGTTAGACCTATGGTTAGGTTTAGGTTTAGGCTTAGGGTTAGGTTTAGGGTTAGACGTAGGTTAAAGGTTGGGGTTAGGGATAGGGTTAGGGTTAGGATTAGACCTATTGTTAGGGTTAGGGTTAGGGTTAGGTTTAGGGTTAGACCTAGGGATAGGGTTAGTGTTAGACCTAGAGTTATGGTTAGGGTTGGTTTAGGGTTAGATCTAGGGTTAGGGTTAGGGTTAGAGTTTGGTTTAGACCTAGGGTTAAGGTTAGGTTTAGGGTTAGGGTTAGAACTAAGGTTAGGGTTATTTTTAGGGTTAGTGTTTGGGTTAGGGATAGGGTTAAGGTTAATATTAGGGTGAGGGTAGGGTGAGGGTGTGGGTTAGGGTTAGGGGTAGAGTTAGGTTTAGGGTTAGGCTAGACCTAGGTTTAGGGTTAGGCTTAGAGTTAGGCTAAGGGACAGTGTTAGGGTTAAACCAAAAATTTAGGGTTTGGGTTAGACCTAGCGTTAGGTTTAGGGTTAGGGATAGGGTTAGTGTTTGGGTTATGTTAGTGAAATAGTTAGACATATGGTTATGGTTATGGTTATGGTTAGGGTTGGGGTTAGGTTTAGGGTTAGAACTAGGGTTAGGGTTAGGGTTAGAGTTAGGGTCAGGGTTAGGTTAGGATTAGGGTTCGGGTTAGACCTAGGGTTAGGGTTAGTCCTAGGTTTAGGGTTTTTATGGGTTACGGTTAGTTTTAGACTTAGGGTTAGACCTAAGGTTAGGGTTTGGTTTAGGGTTAGGGTATGACCTAGGGCTAAGGTTAGGGTTAGGGATAGACCTAGGGTTAGGGTTAGGTTTAGGTTTAGAGCTAGGGTTACGGTTAGAGTTAGGTTTTGGGTTAGAGCTAGGGTTAGGTTAGGGTTTGGGTTAGGGATAGTGTTAGTGTTGGGGATAGAATTAGGGTTAGGGTTAGACCTAGGGTTAGGGTTAGTGTTAGGGTAAGGGTTAAGATTAGGGTTAGGTTTAGGTTAGTGTTAGGGTTTTGGTTAGGGTTAGGTTAGACCTAGTGTTAGGATTATGGTGAGGGTTAGGGGTAGGGGTAGGTTTAGGGTTAGACCGAGGTTTAGGGTTAGGGTAAAGGTTCGGGTTAGTGTTGGGGTTAGGGTTAGGATTAGGGTTAGGGTTAGGGTTAGATTTAGACCTAGGGTTAGGGTTAGGGTTAGGTTTAGGTTAGACCTAGGGTTAGTGTTGGGGGTACAGTTAGGGTTAGGGTTAGATCTAGGGTTAAGGTTAGGGTTAGGGTTATGTTTACGATTAGACCTAGGGTAAGCGTTAAGGTTAGGGTTAGAGTTAGGGTTAGGTTTAGGGTTAGACCTAGGGTTACAGTTATGGTTAGGGATATATTTAGACCTAGGGTTAGGGTTAGGGTTAGGTTTAGACCAAGGTTTAGGGTTGGGGTTAGAGTTAGGGTTAGTGTTAGGGTTAGACCTAGGTTAGGGTTAGGGTTAAGGTTATGGTTAGACCTAGCGTTAGGATTTGGGTTAGGGTCAGGGTTAGGTTTAGGGTTAGGTTTAGACGTGGGGTTAGGGTTAGGGTTAGGGTTAGACCATGGGTTAGGGTTAAGGATAGGTTTAGGGTTAAGTTTAGATTATGGTTAGGGATAGGGTTAGACCTAGGGTAAGGGTTAGGGTTTGGGTTAGACCTAGAGTTAGGGTTATGGTTACGGTTAGGATTAGGGTAAGACCTAGGGTTAGGTTTAGGGTTAGGGTTAGGGTAAGACCTAGGGGTAGGGTGAGGATTAGGTTTAGGTTTAGGCTTACACCTAGGGTTAGGGTTTGGGTAAGATTTAGACCTAGGGTTACGGTTAGGGTTAGGTTTAGGTTTAGACCTAGGGTTAGGGTTAGGTTTAGGTTTAGATTACGGTTAGAGTTAGGGTTAGACCTACGTTTAGGGTTACAGTTAGGGTTAGACCTAGGGTTAGGGTTAGGTTTTGGGTTAGACCTATGGTTAGGATTATAGCTAGGGTTAGGGTAAGACCTAGGGTTGGGTTTAGGGTTAGGGTTAGTGTAAGTCCCAGGGATAAGGTTAGGATTAGGGTTAGGGTTAGCGTTAAGTTTAGGGTTAGGCTTAGTATTATGGTTAGGGTAAGTGTTAGGATTATGGTTAGACCTAGGTTTAGGGTTAGGGTTAGGTTAGGGTTAGGTTTAGAGTTAGGGTTAGGGTTAGGCCTAGGGTTAGGGTTAGGGTAGGGTTAGTATTAGGGTTAGACATAGGGTTAGGGTTAGGTTTAGGGTTAAGTTTAGGGTTAGGATTAGGGTTAGGGTTAGGTTTTGGGTTAGACCTAGGTTAGGGTTAGGGTTACGGTTATTTTTAGGGTTAGACCTAGGGTTAAGGTTAGGGTTAGGGTTTGGTTTAAGATTAGACTTAGGGTTAGCGTTAGGTTTAGGGTTAGAGTTAGGGTTAGGTTTATGGTTAGACCTAGGGTTAGGGTTAGGGTTAGGGTTAGGGTTAGATTTAGACCTAAGATTAGGGTTAGGGTTCGGGTTAGACCTAAGGTTAGGGTTGGGGTTCGGGTTCGGGTTAGGGTTAATTTAGGTTAGACGTAGGCTTAGGGTTAGTGTTAGGGGTAGACCTAGTGTAAGGGTTTGGTTTAGATCTAGGATGAGGGTTAGGGTTAGGGTTAGGGTAAGACCTAGGGTTACGGTTAGGGTTAGGTTTAGGATTAGACCTAGAGTTAGCGTTAGGGTTAGAGTTAGGGTTAGGTTTAGGTTTAGACCTAGGGTTAGGGTTAGTGTTAGATTTAGACCAAGGGTTAGGGTTAGGGTTAGGTTTGGACCTAGGGTTAGGGTTGGGGTTAGGGTTAATTTATGTTAGACCTAGGTTTAGGGTTAGTGTTAGGGGTAGCTCAAGGGTAAGGGTTTGGGTTAGATCTAGGGTTAGGGTTAGGGTAAGACCTAGGGTTAGGGTTAGGGTAACGGTTAGTATAAGACCTAAGGTTAGTGTTAGGATTAGGGTTAGGGTTAGGTTTAGGTTTAGGGTTAGGGTTGGGGTTAGGGTTAGGGTCAGTGTTAGGGTTATGGTTAGATCTAGGGTTATGGTTATGGTTAGGGATAGGGTTATGTTTAGACCTAGGGTTAGGTTTAGGGTTTGACCTAGGGTTAGGGTTAGGGTTAGTGTTAGCGTTAGACCTAGGTTAGGGTTAGTGTTAGGGTTAGGGGTAGGGTTAAGTTTAGGGTTAGGTTTAGACCTAGGGTTAGGGTTAGGGGTAGGGTTAGGTTTAGGGTTAGACCTAGGCTTAGGGTTAGGGTTATGGTTAGGGGTAGGGTTAGGGTTAGACCTAGTTTTAGGGTTACGGGTAGGGTTAAGATTAGGGTTAGACCTAAGGTTATTGTTAGGTTTAGGGTTAAGGTTAGACCTAGGATTAGGATTAGGGTTAGCGTTAGGATTAGTGTTAGGGTTAGAGTTACACCTAGGTTAGGGTGAGGGTTAGGGTTAGGGTTAGATCTAGGGTTAAGATTAGGGTAAGGGATAGATATGGACCTAGGGTTAGGTTTAGGCTTAGAGTTAGGGTTAGGGTTAGGATTAGACCTAGGCTTAGGTTTAGGGTTTAGGTTAAGATTAGTGTTCGAGCTAGTGTTAGGATTTGGGTTAGGGTCAGGTTTAGGTTTAGGGTTAGGTTTAGGGTTAGGGTTAGGGTTCGGTTAGGGTTAGGTTTAGACCTAGGGTTAGGGTTAGGGTTAGGATTAGGGTTAGGGTTAGGGTTAGCATTAGACCTAGGTAAGGGTTAGGTTTAGGGTTAGGGTTAGGGTTAAACCTAGGGTTAGGGTTACTGTTAGGGTTAGGTTTAGGTTAAGGTTAGGCTTAGACCTAAGGTTTGGTTTAGGGTTAGGGTTAGGTTTAGACCTAGAGTTAGGGTTAAGTTTAGGTTTATGGTTAGGGTTAGGATTAGGGTAAAGGTTAGGGTTAGACCTAGGTTTAAGAGTTATGGTTAGATTTAGTCCAACGGTTAAGTTAGGGTTAGGGTAAGACCTAGGCTTAGGGTTAGGTTAAGGGGTAGGGTTAGGGTTCGGGTTAGATCTAGAGTTAGGATTAGGCTTAGGGTTAGGTTTAGGTTTAGGGTTAGGGTTAGACCGAGCGTTAGGGTTAGGGTTAAGTTTAGACCTAGGTTTAGGGTTAGGGTTTGGGTTAGGTTTAGGGTTAGGATTAGGGTTAAGGTTAGGGTTAGCTTTAGACCTAGGGTTAGTGTTAGGGTAAAGGTTAGGGTTAGTGTTAGTGTTATACCTAGGGTTAGGGTTAGGGTTACTGTTAGGGTGAGGGTTAGGATTAGGGTTAGGATTAAGGTTAGGGTTAGGGTTAGACCTAGGTTTAGAGTTAGGTTTAGGGTTAGGGTTAGTTTTAGGGTAAGACATAGGGTTAGGGTTAGGTATAGGATTTGACCTAGGTTAGGGTTACATTTGGCATTAAGGTTAGGGTTAGGGCTAGTGTTAGACCTAGGTTTAGTGTTAGGGTTAGGGTTATACCTAACCTTAGGGTTAGGGTTAGGGTTAAGGTTAGACCTAGGGTAGGGTTTGGATTTAGGGTTTGGATTAGGATTAGACCTAGTGTTAGTGTTAGGGTAGGGTTAGCTTTAGGGTTAGGGTTAGACCTAGGGTTAAGGTTAGATTTAGGGGTAGGTTTAGGGTTATACCTAGGGTTAGGGTTAGGTTTAGGATTAGGGTTACGATTAGAGGTAGACCTAGTTTTAGGTTTGGGGTTAGGTTTAGTGTTAGACCAAGGGTTAGGGTTAGACCTAGTGTTAGGGTTAGGGTTATGGTTAGGGTTAGGGTTAGTGTAAGACCTAGGTTTAGGGTTCGGTTTAGGTTTAGGATTAGGGTTAGGGTAAGTGTTAGCGTTATGGTTACACCTAGGGTTAGGGTTAGGGTTATGGTTAGACCTAGGGTTAGGGTTAGGGTTAAATTTAGACCTAGGGTTAGGTTTAGGGTTAGGTTTAGACCTAGGGTTAAGGTTAGGGTTTGGGATAGGGTTAGGTTTAGGCTTAGGGTTAATTTAGGTTAGACCTAGGTTTAGGGATAGTGTTAGGGGTAGACCTACTGTAAGTGATAGGGTTAGACCTAGGGTTAGGGTCAGACCTAGGGTTACGGTTAGGGTTAGTGTTACGGTTAGAGTTAGACCTAGGATTAGGGTTAGGGTTAGGGCTAGAGTAGGGTTAGGGTTAGGGTAAGACCTGGGATTAGTGTTAGGATTAGGGTTAGGGTTAGGTTTAGGTTTAGTGTTAGGGTACGGGTCAGTGTTAGGGTCAATGTTAGGGTTATGTTTAGACCTAGGGTTAGTGTTAGGGTTAGACCTAGGTTAGGGTTAGGGTTAGGGTTAGGTTTAGGGTTAGTTTTATGGTTAGACTTAGGGTTAGGGTTATGGTTAAGATTAGCGTTAGACCTAGGGTTAGTTTTAGGGTTAAGTTTAGACCTAGGGTTAGGATTAGGATTAGGGTTAGGGTTAGGATTACTGTTAGGTTTAGAGTTAGACCTAGGGTTAGGTTTAGGGTTAGACCTAGGGTAAGGGCGAGGGTTAGGGTTAGGTTTAGACCTAGAGTTAAGATTAGGGTTAGGGTTAGGTTTGGATCTAGGGTGAGGGTTATGGTTAGAGTTAGGGTTAGGGTTAGGATTAGACCTAGGATTAGGATTAGGGTTAAGGTTAAGGTTATGGTTAGACCTAGCGTTAGGATTAGGGTTAGGGTCACGGTTAGGTTCAGGGTTAGGGGTAGACCTAGGGTTAGGGTTAGGTTTAGACCTAGGGTTAGTTTTAGGGTTAGGGTTAGGATTAGGGTTAGGGTTAGATCTAGGTTAGGGTTAGGGTTAAACCTAGGGTTAGGGTTAGTGTTAGGGTCAGTTTAGGGTTAGGCTTAGACCTAGGGTTGGGGTTAGGGTTAGGTTTAGACCTAGAGTTAGGGTTAAGGTTAGAGTTAGGGTTAGACCTAGGTTTTAGTGTTAGGGTTAGGTTTAGTCCTACGGTTAGGTTTAGGGTTAGGGTAAGACCTAGGTTTAGGGCTAGGGTTAGGAGTAAGGTTTAGGGTTAGGGTTAGTCCTAGCATTAGGTTTAGGGTTAAGTTTAGTCCTAGGGTTAGGGTTAGGTTTAGTGTTAGGATTAGGGTTAAGGTTAGGGTTAGAGTTAGACCTAGGGTTAGGGTTAGGATTAGGTTTAGACCTAGGGTTAGGGTTAAGGTTATGGTTGGGGTTAGGGTTAAGTTTAGTTTAGTTTAGACCTAGGTTTAGGGTTACGATTAGGGGTAGACCTAGGGTAATTGTTAGGGTTAGACCTAGGGTTAGAGTTAGTGTTAGGGATAGGGTTTGGTTTAGACCTGGGTTAGGGTTAGTGTTAGACCTAGGGTTAGGGTTAGGGTTAGTTTTAGGGTTAGAGATAGGGTTAGGGTTAGATTAGGGTTAGGGTGAGGGTGAGGGTTAGCCCTAGGGTTAGGGTTAGGCTTAGGGTTTGGGTTATGGTTATGGTTAGGGAAAGGGTTATACCTAGGGTTAGGGTTACTGTTAGGGTTATGGTTAATCCTAGAGTTAGGATTAGGGCTAGGGTTAGTATTTGGGGCTGGGTTAGGTTTAGGATTAGCCCTAGGTTTAGGGTTAAGGTCAGGGTTAGACCTAGTATTAGGATTAGGTTTAGGGTTAGGGTTAGACATAGGGTTAGGGTTAAGGTTAGGGTTAGGTTTAGAGTTAGGGTTTGGGATAGGGTTAGGTTTAGATATAGGGTTTGGATAGGGTTAGGGTTAGTCTGAGGGTTAGGTGTAGGGTTAGACCTAGGGTTAGGGTAAGGGTTAGGGTTAGGGTTAGACCTAGGGTTTACGTTAGGGTTAGGTTTAGACCTATAGTTAGGATTGGGTTAGTCTTAAACCTAGGGTTAGGGTTAAGTTTAGTTACCTAGGATGAGGGTTAGGTTTAGGGCAAGGTTGGGGTTAGACCTAGGGTTAGGGTTAGAGTTAGGGTTAGGGTTAGTTTTAGACCTAGGGTTAGGGTTGGGGTTCGAGTTAGACCTAAGGTTAGGGTTAGTGTTAGTGTTAGTGTTAGTGTTAGACCTAGGGTTAAGATTAAGGTTAGGCTTAGGTTTAGGGTTAGGGTTAGGGTTAGGGTTAGATTAGGGTTAGGGGTAGACCTAGGGTTAGGGTTAGGGTGAGGTTTAGCGTTAGGGTTAGTCATAGGGTTAGGGTTAGGGTAAGACCTAGGGCTAGGGTTAGATTTAGATTTAGGGTTAGGTTTACGGTTAGGGTTAGGGTAACCTACATAGTCGAAGTACCCGCTAAGAAACCTACATAGTCCAAGTGCCCGCTAGTTAACCTAGATAGTCCAAGTGCCCTGTAGTTAACCTAGATCGTCCAAGTGCCCGCTAAGAAACCTAGATATTCCAAGTGCCCGTTACCTAACCTAGATAGTCCAATTGCCCGCTAGGTTACCTACATAGTCCAAATGCCCGTTCGGTAACCTAGATAGTGCAAGTGCCCGGTAGTTAACCTACATAGTCCAAGTGCCCGCTAGGTAACCTAGATAGTCCAAGGGCCCGCTAGTTAACCTACATAATCCAAGTGCTCGGTAGTTAACTTACGTAGTTCAAGTGTCCGTAGGGAACATACAGAGTCCAAGTGCCCGCTAGGGAACCTACATAGTCCAAGTGCCCGCTAGTTAATCCACATAGTTCAAGGGCCCGCTAGTTAACCTACATAATCCAAGTACCCGCTAGTTAAACTAGATCGTCCAAGTGTCCACTAATTAACCTACATAGTACAAGTGCCCGCTAGGGAACCTAGATAGTCTAAGTGCCCGCTCTGGAACCTACATAGTCCAAGTGACTACTAGGGAACCTACATAGTCCAAGTGCCCGCTCTGGAACATACATAGTCCAAGTGCCCGCTAGGGAATCTACATAGTCCAAGGCCCGCTAGTTAACGTAGATAGTCCAAGTGCCGCTAGTTAATCTACATAGTCCAAGGGCCTGCTAGTTAAACTACATAGTCCGAATCCCTGCTAGTTAACCTAGATCGTCCAAGTGCCCACTAGGTAACCTACATAGTCCAAGGGCCCGCGAGTTAACCTAGATATTCCAAGTGCCCGCTAGTTAACCTACATCGCCCAAGGGCCCTCTAGTTAACCTAGCTAGTCCAAGTGCCCGCTAGTTAACCTACATAGTCCAAGTGCCCGCTAGGTAACCTATATAGTAAAAATGCCCGCTAGGGGCCCTAATAGTCCATATGCCCGCTAGTTAACCTTGATAGTCCAAGTGCTCGCGAGTTAACATAGATAGACCAAGTGCCCACTAGGGAACCTATCTAGTCCAAGTACCCACTAGGAAACGTACATAGTCCAAGTGCCCGCTAGGTAACGTACATAGTCCAAGTGCCCGCTAGGTAACTTTGATAGTCCAAGTGCCCGCTAGGGAATGTACATAGTCCAAGTGCCTGCTAGGTAACCTAGATAGTTCAAGTGCCCACTAGTTAACCTACATAGTCCAGGTTCACCCTAGGTAACCTATATAGTCCAAGGGCCCGCTAGGTAACCTATATTGTCCTGGTGCCCCCTAGTTAACCTACATTCTCCAAGTGCCCGATAGGGAACCTACATAGTCCAAGTGCCCGCTAGGTAACCTACATAGTCCAAATGCACGCTAGTTAATCTACATAGTCCAAGGGCCCGCTAGGGAACCTACATAGTCCAAGTGCCCGTTAGTTAACCTTGATAGTCCAAGTGCCCGCTAGGTAACCTAGATACTCCAACAGCCCGGTAGGTAACCTACATACTCCACGTACCCGCTAGGTAACATAGATAGTCCTAGTGCCCGCTAGGTAACCTACAAAGTCTAAGTGCCCGCTAGGTAATCTATATAGTCCAAATGACCGCTAGGGAGCCTACATAGTCCAAATGCCCGCTAGGTAACCTAGATAGTCTAAGGGCCCTCTAGGTAACCTACATAGTCCTAGTGCCCCCTAGTTAACCTACATTTTCCAAGTGCCCGATAGGGAACCTACATAGTCCAAGTGCCCGCTAGGTAACCTACATAGTCCAAATGCCCTCTAGTTAACCTACATAGTCCACGTGCCCGATAGGGAACTTACATAGTCCAAGTGCCCGCTAGGGAACTTACATAGGCCAAGGGCCTGCTATGGAACCTACATAGTCCAAGTGCCCGTTAGTTAACCTAGATAGTCCAAGTGCCCTCTTGGTAACCTACATAGTCCAACAGCCCGCTAGGTAACCTACATACTCCAAGAACCCGCTAGGTAACGTAGATAGTTCAAGTGCCAGCTAGGTAACCTACAGAGTCTAAGTGCCCGCTAGGTTATCTATATAGTCCAAATGCCCGCTAGGGAACCTACATATTCCAAGTGCCCGCTAGGTAACCTAAATAATCCAAGTGCCCGCTAGTTAACCTAGATAGCCCAAGTACCCGCTAGTTAACATAGATCGGCCAATTGTCCGCTAGTTAACCTACATAGTCCAAGTGCCCGCTAGGGAACCTAGATAGTCCAAGTGCCCTTTAGGGAAACTACATAGTCCAAGTGCCCGCTAGGGAACCTATATAGTCCAAATGCCCGCTAGGGAACCTACATAGTCCAAGTGCCCGCTAGTTAACCTAGATAGTCCAAGTGCCCGCTAGGTAACCTACATAGTCCAAGTGCCCGCTAGGTAACCTATATAGTCCAAATGCCCGCTAGGGAACCTAATAGTCCAAGTGCCCGCTAGTTAACCTAGATAGTCCAAGTGCCCGCTAGTTAACCAGGATCATCAAAGTGCCCTCTAGTTAACTTACATAGTCCAAAGGCCTGCTAGTTAACCAACATAGACCAAGGGCCCGCTTGTTAACCTACATAGTCCAAGTCCCCGCTAGGTAACCTAGACAGTCCAAGTGACCATTAGGTTACCTACATAGTCCAAGTGCCCGTTCGTTAACCTACATAATCCAAGTGCCCGCTAGGTAACGTAGATAGCCCAAGTGCCCGCTAGGGAACATTCATAGTCCAAGTGCCCGCTAAGTAACCTAGATAGTCCAAGTGCCCGCTAGTTAACCTACATAGTCCAAGGGCCCGCTAGATAACCTACATAGTCCAAGGGCCCGCTAGTTAACCTACACCGTCCAAGGGCCCGCTAGTTAACCTACGTAGTCCAAGTGCCCTCAAGTTAACCTACATACTCCAAGTGCCCGCTAGGTAACCTAGACAGTTCAAGTGACCACTAGGTTACCTACATAGTCCAAGTGCCCATTCGTTTACCTACATAGTCCAAGTGCCTGCTAGGTAACCAATATAGTCCAAATGCCCGCTAGGGACCCTAATAGTCCAAATGCCCGCTAGTTAACCTAGATAGTCCAAGTGCTCGCTACTTAACATAGATAGTCCAAGTGCCCGCTAGTTAACCTAGATAGACCAAGTGCTCGCTAGGGAACCTATCTAGTCCAAGTGCCCGATAGGGAACCTACATAGTCCAAGTGCCCGCTAGATAACATAGATAGTCCAAGTACCCGCTAGGAAACGTACATAATCCAAGTGCCCGCTAGGTAACGTACATAGTCCAAGTGCCCGCTAGGTAACCTAGATAATCCAAGTGCCCGCTAGGGAACGTACATAGTCCAAGTGCCCGCTAGGTAACCTAGATAGTCCAAGTGCCCATAGGGAACCCACATAGTCCAAGTGCCTGCTAGGGAACTTACATAGTCCAAGGGCCCGCTAGGGAACCTACATAGTCCAAGTGCCCGTTAGTTAACCTAGATAGTCCAAGTGCCCGCATGGTAACCTAGATAGTCCAAATGCCCGCTAGGGAACACACATAGTCCAAGTGCCCGCTAGGGAACTTACATAGTCCAAGGGCCCGCTAGGGAACTTACATAGTCCAAGTGCCCGTTAGTTAACCTAGATAGTCCAAGTGCCCGCATGGTAACCTAGATATTCCAACAGCCCGGTAGGTAACCTACATACTCCAAGTACCCGCTAGGTAACGTAGATAGGTCAAGTGCCAGCTAGGTAACCTAGATAGTCCAAGTGCCCGCTAGGTACCCTACAAAGTCTAAGTTCCCGCTAGGTATTCTATATAGTCCAAATGACCGCTAGGGAGCCTACATAGTCCAAATGCTCGCTAGGTAACCTAGATAGTCTAAGGGCCCGCTTGGTAACCTACATAGTCCTAGTGCCCCCTAGTTAACCTACATTTTCCAAGTGCCCGATAGGGAACCTACATAGTCCACGTGCCTGCTAGGTAACCTACATAGTCCAAATGCCCTCTAGTTAACCTACATAGTCCAAGTGCCCGATAGGGAACCTACATAATCCAAGTGCCCGCTAGGGAACCTACATAGTCCAAGTGCCCGTTAGGTAACATAGATAGTCTAAATGCCCGCCAGGAAACCCACATATTCCAAATGCCCGCTAGGGAACTTACATAGTCCAAGGGCCCGCTAGGGAACCTACACAGTCCAAGTGTCCGTTAGTTAACCTAGATAGTCCAAGTGTCCGCTTGGTAACCTAGATAGTCCAACAGCCCTCTAGGTAACCTACATACTCCAAGAACCCGCTATAACGTAGATAGTTCAAGTGCCAGCTAGGTAACCTAGATAGTCCATGTGCCGCTAGGTAACCTACAAAGTCTAAGTGCCCGCTAGGTTATCTATATACTCCAAATGCCCGCTAGGGAATCTACATAGTCCAAGGGCCCGCTAGTTAACGTAGATAGTCCAAGTGCCGCTAGTTAATCTACATAGTCCAAGGGCCCGCTAGTTAACCTACATAGTCCAAGTACCCGCTAAGAAACCTACATAGTCCAAGTGCCCTCTAGTTAACCTAGATCGTCCAAGTGCCCGCTAAGAAACCTAGATATTCCAAGTCCCCGTTACCTAACCTAGATAGTCCAATTGCCCGCTAGGTTACCTACATAGTCCAAATACCCGTTCGGTAACCTAGATAGTGCAAGTGCCCAGTAGTTAACCTACATAATCCAAGTGCCCGCTAGGTAACCTAGATTGTCCAAGGGCCCACTAGTTAAGCTACATAGTCCAAGTGCCCGGTAGTTAACTTACGTAGTTCAAGTGTCCGTAGGGAACATACAGAGTCCAAGTGCCCGCTACGGAACCTACATAATCCAAGTGCCCGCTAGTTAATCTACATAGTTCAAGGGCCCGCTAGTTAACCTACATAATCCAAGTACCCGCTAGTTAAACTAGATCGTCCAAGTGTCCACTAATTAACCTACATAGTACAAGTGCCCGCTAGGGAACCTAGATAGTCTAAGTGCCCGCTCTGGAACCTACATAGTTCAAGTGACTACTAGGGAACCTACATAGTCCAAGTGCCCGCTCTGGAACATACATAGTCCAAGTGCCCGTTAGGGAATCTACATAGTCCAAGGCCCGCTAGTTAACGTAGATAGTCCAAGTGCCGCTAGTTAATCTACATAGTCCAAGGGCCCGCTAGTTAAACTACATAGTCCAAGTGCCCGCTAGTTAACCAACATCGTCCAAGGGCCCTCTAGTTAACCTAGCTAGTCCAAGTGCCCGCTAGTTAACCTACATAGTCCAAGTGCACGCTAGGTAACCTAGATATTTCAAGTGACCACTAGGTTACCTACATAGTCCAAGTGCCCGTTCGTTAACCTACATAGTCCAAGTGCCCACTAGGTAACCAATATAGAAAAAAATGCCCGCTAGGGGCCCTAATAGTCCATATGCCCGTTAGTTAACCTAGATAGTCCAAGTGCTCGCGAGTTAACATAGATAGACCAAGTGCACGCTAGGGAACCTATCTAGTCCAAGTACCCACTAGGAAACGTACATAGTCCAAGTGCCCGCTAGGTAACGTACATAGTCCAAGTGCCCGCTAGGTAACTTAGATAGTCCAAGTGCCCGCTAGGGAACGTACATAGTCCAAGTGCCTGCTAGGTAACCTAGATAGTTCAAGTGCCCACTAGTTAACCTACATAGTCCAGGTTCACCCTAGGTAACCTATATAGTCCAAGGGCCCGCTAGGTAACCTATATTGTCCTGGTGCCCCCTAGTTAACCTACATTCTCCAAGTGCCCGATAGGGAACCTACATAGTCCAAGTGCCCGCTAGGTAACCTACATAGTCCAAATGCACGCTAGTTAATCTACATAGTCCAAGGGCCCGCTAGGGAACCTACATAGTCCAAGTGCCCGTTAGTTAACCTAGATAGTCCAAGTGCCCGCTAGGTAACCTAGATACTCCAACAGCCCGGCAGGTAACCTACATACTCCACGTACCCGCTAGGTAACATAGATAGTTCTAGTGCCCGCTAGGTAACCTACAAAGTCTAAGTGCCCGCTAGGTAATCTATATAGTCCAAATGACCGCTAGGGAGCCTACATAGTCCAAATGCCCGCTAGGTAACCTAGATAGTCTAAGGGCCCTCTAGGTAACCTACATAGTCCTAGTGCCCCCTAGTTAACCTACATTTTCCAAGTGCCCGATAGGGAACCTACATAGTCCAAGTGCCCGCTAGGTAACCTACATAGTCCAAATGCCCTCTAGTTAACCTACATAGTCCACGTGCCCGATAGGGAACTTACATAATCCAAGTGCCCGCTAGGGAACCTACATAGTCCAAGTGCCCGTTAAGTAACCTAGATAGTCCAAATGCCCGCCAGGAAACCCAAATAGTCCAAGTGCCCGCTAGGGAACTTACATAGGCCAAGGGCCCGCTATGGAACCTACATAGTCCAAGTGCCCGTTAGTTAACCTAGATAGTCCAACAGCCCTCTAGGTAACCTACATACTCCATGAACCCGCTAGGTAACGTAGATAGTTCAAGTGCCAGCTAGGTAACCTACAGAGTCTAAGTGTCCACTAGGTTATCTATATAGTCCAAATGCCCGCTAGGGAACCTACATAGTCCAAGTGCCCGCTAGGTAACCTAGATAATCCAAGTGCCCGCTAGTTAACCTAGATAGTCCAAGTACCCGCTAGTTAACCTAGATCGGCCAATTGTCCGCTAGTTAACCTACATAGTCCAAGTGCCCGCTAGGTAACCTACATAGTCCAAGGGCCCTCTAGTTAACCTATATAGTCCAAGTGCCCGCTAGGGGACGTACATAGTCCAAGTGCCCGCTAGGTAAACTAGATAGTCCAAGTGCCCGCTAGGTTATGTACATAGTTCAAGTGCCCGCTAGGTAACCTAGATTGTCCAAGTGTCCGCTAGTTAACCTACATAGTCCAAGTGCCCGCTAGGTAACCTAGATAGTCCAAGGTCCTGCTAGTTAACCTACATAGTCCAATGCCCGATAGGGAACCTACATAGTCCAAGTGCCCGCTGAGGAACCTACATAGTCCAAGTGCCCGATAGGGAACCTACATATTCCAAGTGACGTTAGGGAACCTAGATAGTCCAAGTGCCCGTAGGGAAACTATATAGTCCAAGTGCCCGCTAGGGAACCTACATAGTCAAAATGCCCGCTAGGGAACCTGCATTGTACAAGTGCCCTCTAATTAACCTAGATAGTTCACGTGCCCGCTAGTTAACCTACATAGTCCAAGGTCAGCTAGTTAACCTAGATAGTACAAGTGCCCGCTAGTTAACCTACATAGTCCAAGTGCCTGCTAGTTAACCTACATAGTCCAAGGGCCCGCTAGTTAACCTAGATATTCCAAGTTCCCGCTAGTTAACCTAGATCGTCCAAGTGTATGCTAGTTAACCTACATAATCCAAGTTCCCGTTAGGTAACCTAGATAGTACAAGTGCCCGCAAGGTAACCTCCATAGTCCAAGTGCCCGCTAGGTAATCTAGATATTTCAAGTTCCTGTTAGCTAACCTAGATAATCCAAGTGCCCGCTAGGTAACCTACATAGTCCAAGTGCCATTTCGTTAACCTAGATAGTCCAAGTGCCTGCTAGGTAAGCTACATAGTCCAAGGGCCTGCTAGGTAACCGATATAGTCCAAGTGTCCGCTAGGTAACCTCCATAGTCCAAGTTCCCGCTAGGTAACCTACATAGTCCAAATGCCCTCTAGTTAACCTACATAGTCCAAGTGCACCATAGGGAACCTACATAATCCAAGTGCCCGCTAGGGAACCTACATAGTCCAAGTGCCAGTTAGGTAACCTAGATCGTCCAAATGCCCGCCAGGAAACCCACATAGTCCAAGTGCCCGCGAGAAACTTACATAGTCCAAGGGCCCGCTAGGGAACCTACATAGTCAAAGTGCCCGTTAGGTAACCTAGATCGTCCAAATGCCCGCCAGGAAACCCACATAGTCCAAGTGCCCGCTAGGGAACTTACATAGTCCAAGGGCCCGCTAGAGAACCTACATAGTCCAAGTGCCCGTTAGTTAACCTAGATAGTCCAAGTGCCCGCTTGGTAACCTAGATTGTCCAACAGACCGCTAGGTAACCTACATACTCCAAGAACCCGCTAGGTAACGTAGATAGTTCAAGTGCCCGCTAGGTAACCTACAGAGTCTAAGTGCCCGCTAGGTTATCTATATAGTCCAAATGCCCGCTAGGGAACCTACATAGTCCAAGTGCCTGCTAGGTAACCTAGATAATTCAAGTGCCCGCTAATTAACCTATATCGTCCAAATGCCCTCTAGTTAACCTAGATTGTCCAAGTGCCCACTAGTTAACCTACATAGTCAATTGGCCCGCTAGTTAACCTACATAGTGCAAGAGTCCGCTAGTTAACCTAGATCGTGCAAGTGTCTGCTAGTTAACCTACATAGTCCAAGTGCCAGTTAGCTAACCTAGATAGTCCAAGGGCCTGCTAGTTAACCAACATAGTCCAAGTGCCCGCTAGGTAACCTACATAGTCCAAGTGCCCGCTAGGTAACCTATATAGTCTAAATGCCCGCTAGGGAACCTACATAGTCCAATTGCCCGCTCTGGAACATACATAGTCCAAGTGCCCTTTAGTTAACCTATATAATCAAAGTGCCCGCTAGTTAACTTAGATAGTCCAAGAGCCCGCTAGGTAACCTATATAGTCCAAATGCCCGCTAGGGAACCTACATTGTCCAAGTGCCCGCTAGTTAACCAAGATAGTCCAAGTGCCCGCTAGTTAACCTAGTTAGTCCAAGTGCCCGCTAGTAAACCTAGATAGTCCAAGGGTCCGCTAGTTAATCTAGATAGTCCAAGTGCCCGCTAGTTAACCTACATAGTCCAAGGGCCCTCTAGTTAACCAAGATAGTCCAAGTGTCCGCTAGGGGACGTACATAGTCCAAGTGCCCGCTAGGTAACCTAGATAGTCCAAGTGCCCACTATTGTATGTACATAGTTCAAGTGCCCTGTAGGTAACCTAGATTGTCCAAGTGTCCGCTAGTTAACCTACATAGTCCAAGTGTCCGCTAGGTAACCTAGATAGTCCAAGGTTCTGCTAGTTAACCTACATAGTCCAATGCCCGATAGGGACCCTACATAGTCCATGTGCCCGCTAGGAACCTACTTAGTCCTAGTACCCGATAGGGAACCTACATATTCCAAATGCCCGTTAGGGAACCTAGATAGTCCAAGTGACCGTAGGGAACCTATATAGTCCAAGTGCCCGCTAGTGAACCTACATAGTCAAAGTGCCCGCTAGGGAACCTGCATTGTACAAGTGCCCGCTAATTAACCTAGATAGTCCAAGTGCCCGGTAGTTAACCTAGATAGTCCAAGTGCCCGCTAGTTAACCTTGATCATCCAATTGCCCGCTAGTTAACCTACATAGTCCAAGTGCCTGATAGGGCATCTACATAGTCCAAGTGCAAGCAGAGAACCTACATAGTCCAAGTGCCCGATAGGGAACCTACATATTCCAAGTGCCCGTTAGGGGACCTAGATAGTCCAAGTGCCCATAGGAACCTATATAGTCCAAGTGCCCACTAGGGAACCTACATAGTCCAAGTGCCCGCTACGTGACCTACATAGTGCAAGTGCCCGCTAGTTAACCTAGATAGTCCAAGTGCCCGCTAGGTAACCTACATAGTGCAAGTGTCCGCTAGTTAACCTATTGTCAAAGGGACCGCTAGTTAACCTAGATAGTCCAAGTACCCGCTAGTTAACCTAGATCGGCCAATTGTCCGCTAGTTAACTTACATAGTCCAAGTGCCCGCTAGGTAACCTAGATAGTCCAAGTGCCCTTTAGTGAACCTACATAGTCCAAGTGCCCGCTCTGGAACATACATAGTCCAAGTCCCCATTAGTTAACTTAGATAATCCAAGTGCCTGCTAGTTAACCTAGATAGTCCAAGTGCCCGCTAGGTAACCTGCATAGTCCAAGTGCCCGCTAGTTAACCTAGATAGTCCAAGTGCCCGCTAGTTAACCATGATCATCAAAGTGCCCTCTAGTTAACTTACATAGTCCAAAGGCCTGCTAGTTAACCTACATAGACCTAGGGCCCGCTAGTTAGCCTAGATAGTCCAAGTGCCCGCTAGTTAACCTACATAGTCCAAGTCCCCGCTAGGTAACCTAGACAGTCCAAGTGACCATTAGGTTACCTACATAGTCCAAGTGCCCGTTCGTTAACCTACATAATCCAAGTGCCCGCTAGGTAACGTAGATAGCACAAGTGCCCGCTAGGGAACGTACATAGTCCAAGTGCCCGCTAAGTAACCTAGATAGTCCAAGTGCCCGCTAGTTAACCTACATAGTCCAAGTGCCTGCTAGGTAAACTACATAGTCCAAGTGCCCACTAGGTAACCTAGACAGTCCAATTGCCCGCTAGTTAACCAAGACAGTCCAAGTTCCAGATAGGGACCTACATAGTCCAAGTGCTTGCTAGGGAACCTACATAGTCCAAGTGCTAGCTAGGCATCCTACATAGTCCAAATGCCCATTAGTTAACCTAGATAGTCAAAGTGCCTGCTAGGTAACCTAAATAGTCCAAGTGCCCGCTAGGGAACCTACATAGTCCAAGTGCCCGTTAGCTAACCTAGATAGTCGAAGTGTCCGCTAGTTAACCTACATAGTCCAAGTGCCCGTTGGTTAACCTAGATAGGCCAAGTGCCCGCTAGGTAACCTAGACAGTCCAAGTGCCCGCTAGGTTACCTACATAGTCCAAGTGCACGTTCGTTAACCTAGATAGGCCAAGTGCCCGCTAGGTAACCTAGACAGTCCAAGTGCCCGCTAGGTAGCCAACATAGTCCAAGTGCCCACTAGGTAACCTAAATAATCCAAATGCCCGCTAGGGAAACTACATAGTCCAAGTGCTCGCTAGTTAACCTAGATAGTCCAAGTGCCCGCTAGTAAACCTAGATAGTCCAAGGGCCCGCTAGTTAATCTAGATAGTCCAAGTGCCCGCTAGTTAACATACATAGTCCAAGGGCCCTCTAGTTAACCTAGATAGTCCAAGTGCCCGCTAGGGGACGTACATAATCCAAGTGCCCGATAGTTAACCTAGATAGTCCAAGTGCCCACTATTGTATGTACATAGTTCAAGTGCCCGGTAGGTAACCTAGATAGTCCAAGGTCCTGCTAGTTAACCTACATAGTCCAATGCCCGATAGGGACCCTACATAGTCCAAGTGCCCGCTGAGGAACCTACATAGTCCAAGTACCCGATAGGGAACCTACATATCCCAAGTGCCCATTATGGAACCTAGATAGTCCAAGTGCCCGTAGGGAACCTATATAGTCCAAGTGCCCGCTAGGTAACCTACATAGTCAAAGTGCCCACTAGGGAACCTGCATTGTACAAGTGCCCGCTAATTAACCTAGATAGTCCAAGTGCCTGCTAGTTAACCTAGTTAGTCCAAGTGCCCGCTAGTTAACCTTGATCATCCAATTGCCCGCTAGTTAACCTACATAGTCCAAGTGCCTGATAGGGACCCTACATAGTCCAAGTGCCCGCTGAGGAACCTACATAGTCCAAGTACCCGATAGGGAACCTACATATTCCAAGTGCCCGTTAGGGAACCTAGATAGTCCAAGTGCCCGTAGGGAACCTATATAATCCAAGTGCCCGCTAGGGAACCTACATAGTCAAACTGCGCCGCTACGTGACCTACATAGTGCAAGTGTCCGCTAGTTAACCTACATAGTCAAAGTGCCCGCTAGTTAAACTAGATAGTCCAAGTGCCCGCTAGGTAACCTACATAGTGCAAGTGTCCACTAGTTAACCTATTGTCCAAGGGACCGCTAGTTAACCTAGATAGTCCAAGTACCCGCTAGTTAACCTAGATCGTCTAATTGTCCGCTAGTTAACCTACATAGTCCAAGTGCCCGTTCGGTAACCTAGATAGTCCAAGTGCCCTTTAGGGAACCTACATAGTCCACGTGCCCGCTAGGGAACCTACATAGTCCAATTGCCCGCTCTGGAACATACATAGTCCAAGTCCCCATTAGTTAACCTAGATAATCCAAGTGCCTGCTAGTTAACCTACATAGTCCAAGTGCCCGCTAGGTAACCTATATAGTCCAAATGCCCGCTAGGGATCCTACATAGTCCAAGTGCCCGCTAGTTAACCTAGTTAGTCCAAGTGCCCGCTAGTTAACCAGGATCATCAAAGTGCCCTCTAGTTAACTTACATAGTCCAAAGGCCTGCTAGTTAACCTACATAGACCAAGGGCCCGCTAGTTAATCTAGATAGTCCAAGTGCCCGCTAGTTAACCTACATAGTCCAAGTCCCCGCTAGGTAACCTAGACAGTCCAAGTGACCATTAGGTTACCTACATAGTCCAAGTGCCCGTTCGTTAACCTACATAATCCAAGTGCCCGCTAGGTAACGTAGATAGCACAAGTGCCTGCTAGGGAACATACATAGTCCAAGTGCCCGCTAAGTAACCTAGATAGTCCAAGTGCCCGCTAGTTAACCTACATAGCCCAATTGCCTGCTAGGTAAACTACATAGTCCAAGTGCCCACTAGGTAACCTAGACAGTCCAATTGCCCGCTAGTTAACATAGACAGTCCAAGTTCCCGATAGGGAACCTACATAGTCCATGTGCTCGCTAGGGAACCTACATAGTCCAAGTGCTCGCTAGCCATCCTACATAGTCCAAATGCCCGTTAGTTAACGTAGATAGTCAAAGTGCCTGCTAGGTAACCTAAATAGTCCAAGTGCCCGCTAGGGAACCTACATAGTCCAAGTGCCCGTTAGCTAACCTAGATAGTCGAAGTGTCCGCTAGTTAACCTACATAGTCCAAGTGCCCGTTGGTTAACCTAGATAGGCCAAGTGCCCGCTAGGTAACCTAGACAGTCCAAGTGCCCGCTAGGTTACCTACATAGTCCAAGTGCCCGCTAGGTAACCTACATAGTCCAAGTGCCCACTAGGTAACCTAAATAATCCAAATGCCCGCTAGGGAAACTACATAGTCCAAGTGCCCGCTAGTTAACCTAGATAGTCCAAGTGCCCGCTAGTAAACCTAGATAGTATAAGGGGCCGCTAGTTAATCTAGATAGTCCAAGTGCCCGCTAGTTAACCTAGATAGTCCAAGTGCCCGCAGGTTAACCTAGATCGTCTAAGTGCCCGCTAATTTACCTAGATAGTCCAAGTGCCCGATAGTTAACCTACATAGTCCAAGTGCCTGATAGGCAACCTACATAGTCCAAGTGCCCGCAGAGGAACCTACATAGTCCAAGTGCCCGTTAGGGAACCTAGATAGTCCAAGTGCCCATAGGGAACCTATATAGTCCAAGTGCCTGCTAGGGAACCTACATAGTAAAAGTGCCCGCTAGGGAACCTGCTTTGTGCGAGTGCCCGCTAGTTAACCTAGATAGTCCAAGTGCCCGTTAGTTAACCTAGATAGTCGAAGTGCCCGATAGTTAACCTACACAGTCCAAGGTCAGGTAGTTAACCTAGATAGTCCAAGTGCCTGCTAGTTAACCTACATGGTCCAAGGGCCCGCTAGTTAACCTAGATATTCCAAGTGCCCGCTAGTTAACCTAGATCGTCCAAGTGTACGCTAGTTAACCTACATAGTCCAAGTGCCCTTTCGTTAACCTAGATAGTCCAAGTGCCTGCTAGGTAACCTACATAGTCCAAGGGCCCGGGAGGTAACCTATATAGTCCAAGTGCCCGCTAAGAAACCAAGATAGTCCAAGTGCCCGTTAGGTAACCTATATAGTCCAAGTGCCCGCTAGGTAACCTAGACAGTCCAAGTGCCCGCTAGGTTACCTACATAGTCCAAGTGCCCGCTAGGTAACCTACATAGTCCAAGTGCCCACTAGGTAACCTAAATAATCCAAATGCCCGCTAGGGAAACTACATAGTCCAAGTGCCCGCTAGTTAACCTAGATAGTCCAAGTGCCCGCTAGTAAACCTAGATAGTATAAGGGGCCGCTAGTTAATCTAGATAGTCCAAGTGCCCGCTAGTTAACCTAGATAGTCCAAGTGCCCGCAGGTTAACCTAGATCGTCTAAGTGCCCGCTAATTTACCTAGATAGTCCAAGTGCCCGATAGTTAACCTACATAGTCCAAGTGCCTGATAGGCAACCTACATAGTCCAAGTGCCCGCAGAGGAACCTACATAGTCCAAGTGCCCGTTAGGGAACCTAGATAGTCCAAGTGCCCATAGGGAACCTATATAGTCCAAGTGCCTGCTAGGGAACCTACATAGTAAAAGTGCCCGCTAGGGAACCTGCTTTGTGCGAGTGCCCGCTAGTTAACCTAGATAGTCCAAGTGCCCGTTAGTTAACCTAGATAGTCGAAGTGCCCGATAGTTAACCTACACAGTCCAAGGTCAGGTAGTTAACCTAGATAGTCCAAGTGCCTGCTAGTTAACCTACATAGTCCAAGGGCCCGCTAGTTAACCTAGATATTCCAAGTGCCCGCTAGTTAACCTAGATCGTCCAAGTGTACGCTAGTTAACCTACATAGTCCAAGTGCCCTTTCGTTAACCTAGATAGTCCAAGTGCCTGCTAGGTAACCTACATAGTCCAAGGGCCCGGGAGGTAACCTATATAGTCCAAGTGCCCGCTAAGAAACCAAGATAGTCCAAGTGCCCGTTAGGTAACCTATATAGTCCAAGTGCCCGCTAGGTAACCTAGACAGTCCAAGTGCCCGCTAGGTTACCTACATAGTCCAAGTGCCCGCTAGGTAACCTACATAGTCCAAGTGCCCACTAGGTAACCTAAATAATCCAAATGCCCGCTAGGGAAACTACATAGTCCAAGTGCCCGCTAGTTAACCTAGATAGTCCAAGTGCCCGCTAGTAAACCTAGATAGTATAAGGGGCCGCTAGTTAATCTAGATAGTCCAAGTGCCCGCTAGTTAACCTAGATAGTCCAAGTGCCCGCAGGTTAACCTAGATCGTCTAAGTGCCCGCTAATTTACCTAGATAATCCAAGTGCCCGTTAGTTAACCTACATAGTCCAAGGGCCCTCTAGTTAACCTAGATAGTCCAAGTGCCCACTAGGGTATGTACATAGTTCAAATGCCCGCTAGGTAACCTAAATTGTCCAAGTGTCCGCGAATTAACCTACATAGTCCAAGTGCCCACTAGGTAACCTAGATAGACCAAAGTCCTGCTCGTTAACCTACATAGTCCAATGCCCGATAGGGAACCTACATAGTCCAAGTGCCCGCTGAGGAACCTACATAGTCCAAGTGCCCGATAGGGAACCTACATATTCCAAGTGCCCGTTAGGGAACCTAGATAGTCCAAGTGCCCGTAGGGAACCTACATAGTCCAAGTGCCCCTAGGGAACCTACATAGTCAAAATGCCCGCTAGGGAACCTGCATTGTACAAGTGCTCGCTAATTGACCTAGATAGTCCACGTGCCCGCTAGTTAACCTAGATAGTCCAAGTGCCCGATAGTTAACCTACATAGTCCAAGTGCCTGATAGGCAACCTACATAGTCCAAGTGCCCGCAGAGGAACCTACATAGTCCAAGTGCCCGTTAGGGAACCTAGATAGTCCAAGTGCCCATAGGGAACCTATATAGTCCAAGTGCCTGCTAGGGAACCTACATAGTAAAAGTGCCCGCTAGGGAACCTGCTTTGTGCGAGTGCCCGCTAGTTAACCTAGATAGTCCAAGTGCCCGTTAGTTAACCTAGATAGTCGAAGTGCCCGATAGTTAACCTACACAGTCCAAGGTCAGGTAGTTAACCTAGATAGTCCAAGTGCCTGCTAGTTAGCCTACATAGTCCAAGGGCCCGCTAGTTAACCTAGATATTCCAAGTGCCCGCTAGTTAACCTAGATCGTCCAAGTGCACGCTAGTTAACCTACATAGTCCAAGTGCCCTTTCGTTAACCTAGATAGTCCAAGTGCCTGCTAGGTAACCTACATAGTCCAAGGGCCCGGGAGGTAACCTATATAGTCCAAGTGCCCGCTAAGAAACCAAGATAGTCCAAGTGCCCGTTAGGTAACCTATATAGTCCATGTGCCCGCTAGGTAACCTACATAGTCCAAGTTCCCGCTAGGTAACTTAGATAGTCCAAGTGCCCGTTACCTAACCTAGATAATCCAATTGCCCGCTATGCAACATACATAGTCCAAGTGCCCATTCGTTAACCTAGAAGTCCAAGTGCCCTTTGGTAACCTAGACTGTCCAAGTGCCCGCTAGGTTACCTACATAGTCCAAATGCCCGCTAATTAACCTACATAGTCCAAGTGCCCCCTAGGTAACCTAGATAGTGCAAGTGCCCGCTAGGTAACCTACATAGTCCAAGTGCCCGCTAGTTAACCTAGATAGTCCAAGTGCCCGTTCGTTAACCTAGATAGTTCAAGGGCCCGCTAGTTAACCTACATAGTCCAAGTGCCCGCTAGGTAAACTAGATAGTCCAAGTGCCCGCTAAGTAACCTACATAGTCCAAATGCACGCTAGTTAACCCAGATAGTCCAAGTGCCTGCTAGTTAACCTAGATATTCCAAGTGCCGTTAGGTAACCTATATAGTGCAAGTGTCCTCTAGATAACCTACATAGTCCAAGTGCCCGCTAGTTAACATAGATAGTCCAAGTGCCCGCTAGGGAACGTACATAGTACAAGTGCCCGTTAGGTAACCTAGATAGTGCAAGTGCCCGGTAGTTAACCTACATAGTCCAAGTGCCCGCTAGGTAACCTAGATAGTCCAAGGGCCCGCTAATTAACCTACATAGTCCAAGTAACCGTTAGTTAACTTACATAGTTCAAGTGTCCGTAAGGAACATACATAGTCCAAGTGCCCGCTAGGGAACATACAGAGTCTAAGTGCCCGATAGGGAACCTACGTAGTCCAAGTGCCCGCTAGGGAATCTATATAGTCCAAGGGCCCGCTAGTTAACGTAGATAGTCCAACTGCCGCTAGTTAATCTACATAGTTCAAGGGCCCGCTAGTTAACCTACATAGTCCATGTACCCGCTAGTTAAACTAGATCGTCCAAGTGTCCACTAGTTAACCTACATAGTACAAGTGCCCGCTAGGAAACCTACATAGTCCAAGTGTCCGCTCTGGAACATACATAGTCCAAGTGCCGCTAGTTAATCTTTATAGTCCAAGGGCTCGCTAGTTAACCTACATAGTCCAAGTATCCGCTAGTTAACCTAGATCGTCCAAGTGCCCGCTAGGTAACCTATATAATCCAAGGGCCCACTAGTTAACCTACATAGTCCAAGGGCCCGCTAGGTAACCTACAAAGTCTAAGTGTCCACTAGGTTATCTATATAGTCCAAATGCCCGCTAGTTAACCTAGATAGTCCAAGTGCCCCCTAGTTAACCTACCTACTCCAAGTGCCCGCTAGGTAACCTAGACAGTTCAAGTGACCACTAGGTTACCTACATAGTCCAAGTGCCCGTTCATTAACCTACATAGTCCAAGTGCCCGATAGTTAACCAATATAGTCCAAATGCCCGCTAAGGACCCTAATAGTCTAAATGCCCGCTAGTTAACCTAGAGAGTCCAAGTGCTCGCTACTTAACATAGATAGTCCAAGTGCCCGCTAGTTAACCTAGATAGACCAAGTGCCTGCTAGGGAACCTATCTAGTCCAAGTGCCCGATAGGGAACCTACATAGTCCAAGTGCCCGCTAGTTAACATAGATAGTCCAAGTGCCCGCTAGGTAACCTACAAAGTCTAAGTGCCCGCTAGGTAATCTATATAGTCCAAATGCCCGTTAGGGATCCTACATAGTCCAATTGCCCGCTAGGTAAACTAGATAGTCCAAGTGCCTGCTAAGTAACCTACATAGTCCAAGAGCACGCTAGTTAACCCAGATAGTCCAAGTGCCTGCTAGTTAACCTAGATATTCCAAGTGCCGCTAGGTAACCTATATAGTGCAAGTGTCCTCTAGATAACCTACATAGTCCAAGTGCCCGCTAGTTAACATAGATAGTCCAAGTGCCCGCTAGGGAACGTACATAGTACAAGTGCCCGTTAGGTAACCTAGATAGTGCAAGTGCCCGGTAGTTAACCTACATAGTCCAAGTGCCCGCTAGGTAACCTAGATAGTCCAAGGGCCCGCTAATTAACCTACATAGTCCAAGTAACCATTAGTTAACTTACATAGTTCAAGTGTCCGTAAGGAACATACATAGTCCAAGTGCCCGCTAGGGAACATACAGAGTCTAAGTGCCCGCTAGGGAACCTATGTAGTCCAAGTGCCCGCTAGGGAATCTATATAGTCCAAGGGCCCGCTAGTTAACGTAGATAGTCCAACTGCCGCTAGTTAATCTACATAGTTCAAGGGCCCGCTAGTTAACCTACATAGTCCAAGTACCCGCTAGTTAAACTAGATCGTCCAAGTGTCCACTAGTTAACCTACATAGTACAAGTGCCCACTAGGAAACCTACATAGTCCAAGTGCCTTCTAGGGAACCTACATAGTCCAAGTGTCCGCTCTGGAACATACATAGTCCAAGTGCCGCTAGTTAATCTTTATAGCCCAAGGGCTCGCTAGTTAACCTACATAGTCCAAGTATCCGCTAGTTAACCTAGATCGTCCAAGTGCCCGCTAGGTAACCTATATAATCCAAGGGCCCACTAGTTAACCTACATAGTCCAAGGGCCCGCTAGGTAACCTACAAAGTCTAAGTGTCCGCTAGGTTATCTATATAGTCCAAATGCCCGCTAGTTAACCTAGATAGTCCAAGTGCCCCCTAGTTAACCTACCTACTCCAAGTGCCCGCTAGGTAACCTAGACAGTTCAAGTGACCACTAGGTTACCTACATAGTCCAAGTGCCCGTTCATTAACCTACATAGTCCAAGTGCCCGATAGGTAACCAATATAGTCCAAATGCCCGCTAAGGACCCTAATAGTCTAAATGCCCGCTAGTTAACCTAGAGAGTCCAAGTGCTCGCTACTTAACATAGATAGTCCAAGTGCCCGCTAGTTAACCTAGATAGACCAAGTGCCTGCTAGGGAACCTATCTAGTCCATGTGCCCGATAGGGAACCTACATAGTCCAAGTGCCCGCTAGTTAACATAGATAGTCCAAGTACCCGTTAGGAAACGTACATAGTCCAAGTGCCCACTAGGTAACGTACATAGTCCAAGTACCCGCTAAGTAACCTAGATAATCCAAGTGCCCGCTAGGGAACGTACATAGTCCAAGTGCCCGCTAGGTAACCTAGATAGTCCAAATGCCCGCTAGGGAACCCACATAGTCCAAGTGCCCGTTAGGTAACCTAGATAGTCCAAATGCCCGCTAGGGAACCCACATAGTCCAAGTGCCCGCTAGGGAACTTACATAGTCCAAGGGCCCGCTAGGGAACCTACATAATCCAAGTGCCCGTTAGTTAACCTAGATAGTCCAAGTGCCCGCATGGTAACCTAGGTAGTCCAACAGCCCGGTATGTAACCTACATACACCAAGTACCCGCTAGATAACGTAGATAGTTCAAGTGCCAGCTAGGTAACCTAGATAGTCCAAGTGCCCGCTAGGTAACCTACAAAGTCTAAGTGCCCGCTAGGTAATCTATATAGTCCAAATGCCCGTTAGGGATCCTACATAGTCCAAATGCCCGCTAGGTAACCCAGATAGTCCAAGGGCCCGCTAGGTAACCTACATAGTCCTAGTGCCCCCTAGTTAACCTACATTCTCCAAGTGCCCGATAGGGAACCTACATAGTCCAAATGCCCTCTAGTTAACCTACATAGTCCAAGTGCCCGATAGGGAACCTACATAATCCAAGTGCCCGCTAGGGAACCTACATAGTCCAAGTGCCCGTTAGGTAACCTAGATCGTCCAAATGCCCGCCAGGAAACCCACATAGTCCAAGTGCCCGCTAGGAACTTACATAGTCCAAGGGCCCGCTAGGGAACCTACATAGTCCAAGTGCCCGTTAGTTAACCTAGATAGTCCAAGTGCCCGCTTGGTAACCTAGATAGTACAACAGACCGCTAGGTAACCTACATACTCCAAGAACCCGCTAGGTAACGTAGATAGTTCAAGTGCCAGCTAGGTTACCTACAAAGTCTAAGTGCCCGCTAGGTTATCTATATAGTCCAAATGCCCGCTAGGGAACCTACATAGTCCAAGTGCCTGCTAGGTAACCTAGAAAATCCAAGTGCCCGCTAATTAACCTATATCGTCCAAGTGCCCACTTATTAACCTACATAGTCAATGGGCCCGCTAGTTAACCTACATAGTGCAAGAGCCCGCTAGTTAACCTAGATCGTGCAAGTTTCTGCTAGTTAACCTACATAGTCCAAGTGCCAGTTAGCTAACCTAGATAGTCCAAGGGCCTGCTAGTTAACCTACATAGTCCAATTGCCCGCTAGGTAACCTATATAGTCCAAGTGCCCGCTAGGTAACCTATATAGTGTAAATGCCCGCTAGGGAACCTACATAGTCCAAGTGCCCGCTAATTAAACTATTGTCCAAGGGACCGCTAGTTAACCTAGATAGTCCAAGTATCTGCTAGTTAACCTAGATCGTCCAATTGTTCGCTAGTTTACCTACATAGTCCAAGTGCCCGTTCGGTAACCTAGATAGTCCAAGTGCCCTTTAGGGAACCTAGATAGTCCAAGTGCCCGCTAGGGAACCTACATTGTACAATTGCCCGCTCTGGAACATACATAGTCCAAATGCCCGTTAGTTAACCTAGATAATCCAAGTGCCCGCTAGGTAACCTACATAGTCCAAGTGCCCACTAGGTAACCTAAATAATCCAAATGCCCGCTAGGGAACCTACATAGTCCAAGTGCCCGCTAGTTAACCTAGATAGTCCAAGTGCCTGCTAGTAAACCTACATAGTCCAAGGGCCCTCTAGTTAACCTAGATAGTCCACGTGCCCGCTAGGGGACGTACATAGTCCAAGTGCCCGCTAGGTAACCTAGATAGTCTAAGTGCCCACTATTGTTTGTACATAGTTCAAGTGCCCGGTAGGTAACCTAGATTGTCCAAGTGTCCGCTAGTTAACCTACATAGTCCAAGTGCCCGCTAGGTAACCTAGATAGTCCAAGGTACTGCTAGTTAACCTAAATAGTCCAATGCCCTATAGGGAACCTTCATAGTCCAAGTGCCCACTGAGGAACCTACATATTCCAAGTGCCCGTTAAGGAACCTAGATAGTCCAAGTGCCCATAGGGAACCGATATTGTCCAAGTGCCCGCTAGGGAACCTACATAGTCAAAGTGCCCGCTAGGGAACCTGCATTGTACAAGTGCCCGCTAATTAACCTAGATAGTCCAAAGGCCCGCTAGTTAACCTAGATAGTCCAAGTGCCCGCTAGTTAACATTGATCATCCAATTGCCCGCAAGTTAACCTACATAGTCCAAGTGCCTGATAGGGAACCTACATAGTCCAAGTGCCCGCAGTGGAACCTACATAGTATAAGTGCCTGATAGGGAACCTACATATTCCAAGTGCCCGCTAGGGAACCTACATAGTCAAAGTGCCCGCAAGGGAACCTGCATTTTGCAAGTGCCCACTAGTTAACCTAGACAGTCCAAGTGCCCACTAGTTAACTTACATAGTCCAAGGTCAGCTAGTTAACCTAGATAGTCCAAGTGCCGGCTAGTTTACCTACATAGTCCAAGGTCAGCTAGTTAACCTAGATAGTCCAAGTGCCCGCTAGTTAATCTACATAGTCCAAGAACCGGCTAGTTAACCTAGATAGTCCAAATGCCCGCTAGTTAATCTACATAGTCCAAGGGCCCGCTAGTTAACCTAGATATTCCAAGTGCCCACTAGTTAACCTACATAGTCAAAGTGCCCTTAGGGAACCTATATAGTCCAAGTGCCCGCTAGGGAACCTGCATTGTGCAAGTGCCCGCTACTTAACCTAGATAATCCAAGTGCCCGCTAGTTAACTTACATAGTCCAAGGTCAGCTAGTTAACCTAGATAGTCCAAGTGCCCGCTAGTTAACCTACATAGTCCAAGGTCAGCTAGTTAACTTAGATATCCAAGTGCCCGCTAGTTAACCTACATAGTCCAAGAACCCGCTAGTTAACCTAGATAGTCTAAGTGCCCGCTAGTTAACCTACATAGTCCAAGGGCCCGCTAGTTAACCTAGATATTCCAAGTGTCCGCTAGTTAACCTACATAGTCCAAGTTCCCGTTAGGTAACCTAGATAGTCCACGTGCCCGCTAGTTAACCTACATAGTCCAAGTGCCCGCTAGGTAACCTAGATAGTCCAAATGCCCGCTAGGCAACCTAGATAGCCAAGTGCCCGCTAGGTACCATAGACAGTCCAAGGGCCCGCTAGTTTACCTACATAGTGCAAGTGTCCCCTAGTTAACCTACATAGTCCAAGTGCCCGGTAGTTAACACAGATACTCCACGTGCCGACTAGTTAACATATATAGTCCAAGTGCCCGCTAGGGAACGTACATAGTCCAAGTGCCCGCTAGGTAACCTAGATAGTCCAAGGGCCCGCTAGTTTACCTACATAGTCCAAGTTCCCGGTAGTTAACTTACATAGTGCAAGTGCCCGCTCTGGAACCTACATAGTCCAAGTGCCTGCTAGGGAACCTACATAGTTCAAGTGTCCGTAGGGAACATACATTGTCCAAGTGCCCGCTAGGGAATCTACATAGTCCAAGGGCCCGCTAGTTAACGTAGATAGTCCAAGTGCCGCTAGATAATCTACATAGTCCAAGGGCCCGCTAGTTAACCTACATAGTCCAAGTACCCGCTAGTTAACCTAGATCGTCCAAGTGCACGCTAGTTAACCTACATAGTCCAAGGGCCTGCTAGTTAACCTATATAGTCCAAGTGCCTGCTAGGGATCCTACATAGTCAAAGTGCCCGCTAGGGAACCTACATAGTCCAAGTGCCCTCTAGTTAACATAGACAGTCCAAATGCCCACTAGTTAACCTAGATAGTCCTAGTGCCCGCTAGTTAACCAGGATCATCAAAGTGCCCTCTAGTTAACTTACATAGTCCAAAGGCCTGCTAGTTAACCTAAATAGAGCAAGGGCCCGCTAGTTAACCTTGATAGTCCAAGTTCCCGCTAGGTAACCTAGACAGTCCAAGTGACCATTAGGTTACCTACATAGTCCAAGTGCCCGTTCGTTAACCTACATAATCCAAGTGCCCGCTAGGTAACGGAGATAGCCCAAGTGCCCGCTAGGGAACGTACATTGTCCAAGTGCCCGCTAGGTAACCTAGATAGTCCAAGTGCCCGCTAGTTAACCTACATAGTCCAAGTGCCTACTAGGTAAACTACATAGTCCAAGTGCCCACTAGGTAACCTAGACAGTCCAATTGCCCCCTAGTTAACCTAGACAGTCCAAGTACCCGATAGGGAACCTACATAGTCTAAGTGCTCGCTAGGGAACCTACATAGTCCAAGTGCTCGCTAGTCAACCTGCATAGTCCAAGTGCCCGTTAGTTAACCTAGATCGTCAAAGTGCCTGCTAGGTAACCTAAATAGTCCAAGTGCCCGCTAGTTAACCTACATAGTCCAAGTGCCCGTTCATTAACATAGATAGGCCAAGTGCCCACTAGGTAACCTAGACAGTCCAAGTGCCCGCTAGGTTACCTACATAGTCCAAGTGCACGTTCGTTAACCTAGATAGTCCAAGTGCCCGCTGGTAACCTACATAGTCCAAGGGCCCGCTAGGTAACCTTGATAGTCCAAGTGCCTTCTAGTTAACCTACATAGTCCAAGTGCCCGCTAGGTAACCTACATAGTCCAAGTGCCCGTTAGTTAACCTAGATAGTCCAAGTGCCCGCGTGGTAACCTAGATAGTCCAACAGCCCGCTAGGTAACCTACATACTCCCAGAACCCGCTAGGTAACGTAGATAGTTCAATTGCCAGCTAGGTAACCTAGATAGTCCAAGTGCCCGCTAGGTAACCTTCAAAATCTAAGTGCCCGCTAGCTTATCTATGTAGTCCAAATGCCCGCTAGGGAATCTACATAGTCCAAGGGCCCGCTAGTTAACCTACATAGTCCAAGTACCCGCTAGTTAACCTAGATCATCCAAGTGCCCGCTAGGTAACCTACATAGTCCAAGGGCCCGCTAGTTAACCTACATAGTCCAAGGGCCCGCTAGGTAACCTACAAATTCTAAATGACCGCTAGGTTATCTATATAGTCCAAATGCCCGCTAGGGAACCTACATAGTCCAAGTGCCCGCTAGTTAACCTAGATCGTCCCAGTGCCCGCTAGTTAACCAACATAGTCAATGGGCCCACTAGTTAACCTACATAGTGCAAGAGCCCGCTAGTTAACCTAGATCGTGCAAGTGTCTGCTAGTTAACCTACATAGTCCAAGTGCCAGTTAGCTAACCTAGATAGTCAAAGGGCCCGCTAGTTAACATTGATCATCCAAGTGTCCGCTAGTTAACCTAGATAGTCCAAGTGCCCTCTAGTTAACCTAGATCGTCCAAGTGCCCGCTAGTTAACCTACATTGTCCAATGGCCCGCTAGTTAACCTATGTAGTCCAAGGTCCGCTAGTTAACCTAGATACTCCAAGTGCTCGCTAGTTAACCTACATAGTACAAGGGCCCGCTAGTTGACCTAGATAGTCCAAGTGCCCGCTAGTTAACCTAGATAGTCCAAGTGCACGCTAGGTAACCTAAGTAGTCCAAATGTCTGATAGGAATCCTACATAGTCCAAGTGCCCGCTAGGTAACCTACATAGTCCAAGTGCCCGTTCGTTAACCTAGATAGTCCAAGTGCCCGGTAGGTAACCTAGACTGTCCAAGTGCCCGCTAGGTTACCTACATATTCCAAGTGCCCGTTCGTTAACCTAGATAATCCAAGTGCCCGCTAGGAAATATACATAGTCCAAGGGCCCGCTAGGTAACCTAGATAGTCCAAGTGCCCGTTAGGTAACCTAGAGTCCAAGTGCTCGCTAGTTAACCTACATAGTCCAAGTGCCCGCTATGTATCCTAGATAGCCAAAGCGCCCGTTAGGTAACCTAGATAGTCCAAGTGCCCGCTAGGTAGCATATATTGTCCAAGTTCCCGCTAAGTAACCTAGATACTCAAAGTGCCCGTTACCTAACCTAGATAGTCCAAGTGCCCGCTAAGCAACCTACACAGTCCAAGTGCCCGTTCGTTAACCTAGAAGTCCAAGTGCCCGCTAGGTAACCTAGACAGTCCAAGTGCCCGCTAGGTTACCTGCATATTCCAAGTGCCCGTTCGTTACCTTAGATAGTCCAAGTGCCCGCTAGGTAACCTAGACTGTCCAAGTGCCCGCTAGGTTACCTACATATTCCAAGTGCCCGTTCGTTAACCTAGATAGTCCAAGTGCCCGATAGGAAATCTACAGAGTCCAAGGGCCCGCTCGGTAACATAGATAGTCCAAGTGCCCACTAGGTAACCTAGAGTCCAAGTGCTCGCTAGTTAACCTACATAGTCCAAGTGCCCGCTATGTAGCCTAGATAGTCAAAGTGCCCGTTAGGTAACCTAGATAGTCCAAGTGCCCGCTAGGTAACATATATTGTCCAAGTTCCCGCTATGTAACCTAGATACTCAAAATGCCCGTTACCTAACGTAGATAGTCCAAGTGCCCGCTAAGCAACCTTTATAGTCCAAGTGCCCATTCGTTAACCTAGAAGTCCAAGTGCCCGCTAGGTAACCTAGACAGTCCAAGTGCCCGCTAGGTTACCTGCATATTCCAAGTGCCCGTTCGTTACCTTAGACAGTCCAAGTGCCCACTAGGTAACCTAGATAGTCCAAAGGCCCGCTAGTTAACCTACACAGTCCAAGGGCTCACTTGTTAACTTTGATAGTCCAAGTGCCCGCTCGTTATTCTAGATCCTCCAATTGCCCGCTAGTTAACCTAGATTGTCCAACTGCCCGCTAGGGATCCTTCATAATCCAAGTGCCTGCTAGGTAACCTAGATAGTCCAAGTGCTCGCTAGTTAACCTAGATAGTCCTAGTGCCTGTTAGTTAACCTAGATAGTCCAATTGCCCACTAGGGGACGTACATAGTCCAAGTGCCCGCTAGGTAATCTAGATAGTCCAAGTGCGCGCTAGGGTATGTACATAGTCCAAGGGCCCGGTAGTTAACCTACATAGTCCAAGATCCGCTAGTTAACCTAGATAGTCCAAGTGCCCGCTTGTTAACCTACATAGTACAAGGGCCCGCTAGTTGACCTAGATAGTCCAAGTGCCCGCTAGTTAACCTAGATACTCAAATTGCCCGCTAGTTAACCTAAGTAGTACAAATGTCTGATAGGGATCCTACATAGTCCAAGTGCCCGCTAGGTAACCTACATAGTCCAAGTGCCCATTCGTTAACCTAGATAGTCAAAGTGCCCGCTAGGTAACCTAGACTGTCCAAGTGCTCGCAAGGTTACCTACATAGTCCAAGTGCCCGTTCGTTAACCTAGATAGTCCAAGTGCCCGCTAGGTTACCTAGACAGTCCAAGTGCCTGCTAGTTAACCTAGATAGTCCAAGTGCCTGCTAGTAAACCTACATAATCCATGGGCCCGCTAGTTAACCTACATAGTGCAAGGGCCCGCTAGTTAACCTAGATCATGCAAGTGTCCGCTAGTTAACCTACATAGTCCACGTGCCCGCTAGGTAACCTAGATAGTCCAAGTGCCCGCTAGTTAACCTAGATAGTCCTAGTGCCCGTTAGTTAACTTAGATAGTCCAAGTGTCCACTAGGGGATGTACATAGTACAAGTGCCCGCTAGTTAACCTAGATAATCCAAGGTCCGCTAGTTAACCAAGAGAGTCCAAGTGCCCGCTAGTTAACCTACATAGTACAAGGGCCCTCTAGTTGACCTAGATAGTCCAAGTTCCCGCTAGTTAACCTAGATAGTCAGAGTGCCCGCTAATTAACCTAAGTAGTACAAATGTCCGATAGGGATCCTACATAGTCCAAGTGCCCGCTAGTTAAACTACATAGTCCAAGTCCCCGCTAGGTAACCTAGACAGTTCAAGTGACCATTATGTTACCTACATAGTCCAAGTGCCCGTTCGTTAACCTACATAGTCCAAGTGCCCTCTAGTTAAGTACATAGTCCAAGTGCCTGCTAGGAAAACTACATAGTCCAAGTGCCCACTAGGTAACCTAGACAGTCCAATTGCCCGCTAGTTAACCTAGACAGTCCAAGTACCCGATAGGGAACCAACATAGTCCAAGTGCCCGCTGGGAACCTACATAGTCCAAGTGCTCGCTAGGTAACCTACATAGTCCAAGTGCCCGTTAGTTAACCTAGATAGTCAAAGTGCCTGCTAGGAAACCTAAATAGTCCAAGTGCCCACTAGGGAACCTACATAGTCCAATTGCCCGTTAGCTAACCTAGATACTCGAAGTGTCCGCCAGTTAACCTACATAGTCCAATTGCCCGTTGGTTAACCTAGATAGGCCAAGTGCCCGCTAGGTAACCTAGACAGTCCAAGTGTCCGCTAGGTTACCTACATAGTCCAAGTGCACGTTCGTTAACCTAGATAGTCCAAGTGCCCGCTGGTAACCTGAATAGTCCAAGGGCCCGCTAGGTAACCTTGATAGTCCAAGTGCCTTCTAGTTAACCTACATAGTCCAAGTGCCCGCTAGGTAACATACATAGTCCAAGTGCCCAGTAGGTAACCTAAATAATCCAAATGCCCGATAGGGAAACTACATAGTCCAAGTGCCCGCTAGTTAACCTAGATAGTCCAAGTGCCCGCTAGTAAACCTAGATAGTCCAAGGGCCCGCTAGTTAATCTAGATAGTCCAGTGCCCGCTAGTTAACCTAGATCGTCCAAGTGACGGGTAGTTAACCTAGATAATCCAAGTGCCCGCTAGTTAATCTACATAGTCCAAGGGCCCTCTAGTTAACCTAGATAGTCCAAGTGCCCGCTAGGGAACGTACATAGTCCAAGTGCTCGCTAGGCAACCTACATAGTCCAACTGCCCGTTAGTTGACCTAGATAGTCCAAGTGCCCGCTGGGAACCTACATAGTCCAAGTGCTCGCTAGGAAATCTACATAGTACAAGTGCCCGTTAGTTAACCTAGATAGTCAAAGTGCCTGCTAGGAAACCTAAATAGTCCAAGTGCCCGCTAGGGAACCTACATAGTCCAAGTGCCCGCTAGGTAACCTAGATAGTCCAATTGCCCGTTAGCTAACCTAGATAGTCGAAGTATCTGCCAGTTAACCTACATAGTCCAAGTGCCCGTTGGTTAACCTAGATAGGCCAAGTGCCCGCTAGGTTACCTACATAGTCCAAGTCCACGTTCGTTAACCTAGATAGTCCAAGTGCCCGCTGGTAACCTAAATAGTCCAAGGGCCCGCTAGGTAACCTTGATAGTCCAAGTGCCTTCTAGGTAACCTACATAGTGCAAGTGCCCGCTAGGTAACATACATAGTCCAAGTGCCCAGTAGGTAACCTAAATAATCCAAATGCCCGCTAGGGAAACTACATAGTCCAAGTGCCCGCTAGTTAACCTAGAGAGTCCAAGTGCCCGCTAGTAAACCTAGATAGTCCAAGGGCCCGCTAGTTACTCTAGATAGTCCAGTGCCCCCTAGTTAACCTAGATAGTCCAAGTGCCCGTTAGTTAACCTAGATCGTCCAAGTGCCCGCTAGTTAACCTAGATAATCCAAGTGCCCGCTAGTTAATCTACATAGTACAAGGGCCCTCTAGTTAACCTAGATAGTCCAAGTGCCCGCTAGGGGACGTACATAGTCCAAGAACTCGCTAGGCAACCGACATAATCCAACTGCCCGTTAGTTGACAGAGATAGTCAAAGTGCCTGCTAGGTAACCTAAATAGTCCAAGTGCCCGCGAGGGAACCTACATAGTCGAAGTATCCGCTAGTTAACCTACATAGTCCAAGTGCCCGTTCGTTAACCTAGATAGTCCAAGTGCCCGCTAGGTAACCTAGATAGTCCAATTGCCCATTAGCTAACCTAGATAGTCGAAGTGTCCGCTAGTTAACCTACATAGTCCAAGTGCCCTTCGTTAACCTAGATAGGCCAAGTGCCCGCTAGGTAACCTAGACAGTCCAAGTGCCCGCTAGGTTACCTACATAGTCCAAGTGCACGTTCGTTAACCTAGATAGTCCAAGTGTCCGCTAGTTAACCTAAGTAGTCCAAATGTCCGATAGGGATCCTACATAGTCCATGTGCCCGGTAGGTAACCTACATATCCAAGTGCCCGTTCGTTTACCTAGATAGTCAAAATGCCCGCTAGGTAACCTAGACAGTCCAAGTGCCTGCTAGGTTACCTACATAGTCCAAGTGCCCGTTCGTTAACCTAGATAGTCCAAGTGCCCTCTAGGTTACCTAGACAGTCCAAGTGCCCGCTAGTTAACCTACATAGTCCAAGTGCCTGCTAGGTAAACTACATAGTCCATGTGCCCACTAGGTAACCTAGACAGTCCAATTGCCCGCTAGTTAACCTAGACAGTCCAAGTACCCGATAGGGAACCTACATAGTCCAAGTGCCCGCTAGGGAACCTACATAGTCCAAGTGCTCGTAGGCAACCTACATAGTCCTAGTGCCCGTTAGTTAACCTAGATAGTCAAAGTGCCTGCTAGGTAACCTAAATAGTCCAAGTGCCCGCTAGGGAGCCTACATAGTCCAAGTGCCCGCTAGGAAACCTAGATAGTCCTATTGCCCATTAGCTAACCTAGATAGTCGAAGTGTCCGCTAGTTAACCTACATGGTCCAAGTGTCCGTTCGTTAACCTAGATAGGCCAAGTGCCCGCTAGGTAACCTACATAGTCCAAGTGCACGTTCGTTAACCTACATAGTCCAAGTGCCGGCGAGGTAACGTAGATAGTCTAAGTGCCCGCTAGGGAACGTACATAGTCCAAGTGCCCTCTAGGTAACCTAGATAGTCCAAGTGCCCGCTAGTTAACCTACATAGTCCAAGAGCCTGCTAGGTAAACTACATAGTCCAAGTGCCCTCTAGCCAACCTAGACAGTCCAATTGCCCGCTAGTTAACCAAGACAGTCCAAGTACCCGATAGGGAACCTACATAGTCCAAGTGCCCGCTGGGAACCTACATAGTCCAAGTGCTCGCTAGGTAACCTACATAGTCCAAGGGCACGTTCGTTAACCTACATAGTCCAAGTGCCGGCTAGGTAACCTAGATAGTCCAAGTGCCCGCTAGTTAACCTACATAGTCCAAGAGCCTGCTAGGTAAACTACATAGTCCAAATGCCCACTAGGTAACCTAGACAGTCCAATTGCCCGCTAGTTAACCTACACAGTCCAAGTACCCGATAGGGAACCTACATAGTCCAAGTGCCCGCTGGGAACCTACATAGTCCATGTGCTCGCTAGGTAACCTACATAGTCCAAGTGCCCGTTAGTTAACCTAGATAGTCAAAGTGCCCGCTAGGAAACCTAGATAGTCCAAGTGCCCGCTAGGGAACCGATATAGTACAAGTGCCCGCTAGGTAACCTAGATAGTCCAATTGCCCGTTAGCTAACCTAGATAGTCAACCTGTCCGCCAGTTAACCTACATAGTCCAAGTGCCCGTTGGTTAACCTAGATAGGCAAAGTGCCCGCTAGGTAACCTAGACAGTCCAAGTGCCCGCTAGGTTACCTACATAGTCCAAGTGCACGTTCGTTAACATAGATAGTCCAAGTGCCCGCTGGTAACCTACATAGTCCAAGGGCCCGCTAGGTAACCTTGATAGTCTAAGTGCCTTCTAGTTAACCTACATAGTCCAAGTACCCGCTAGGTAACCTACATAGTCCAAGTGCCCACTAGGTAACCTAAGTAATCCAAATGCCCGCTAGGAAAACTACATAGTCCAAGTGCCCGCTAGTTAACCTACATAGTCCAAGAGCCCGCGAGTTAATCTAGATAGTCCAAGGGACCGCTAGTTAATCTAGATAGTCCATGTGCCCGCTAGTTAACCTAGATAGTCCAAGTGCCCGCTAGTTACCTAGATAGTCCAAGGGACTGCTAGTTAACCTACATAGTCCAAGGGCCCTCTAGTTAACCTAGATTGTCCAAGTGCCCGCTAGGGGACGTACATAGTCCAAGTGCCCGCTAGGTAACCTAGATAGTCCAAGTGCCCGCTAGGGTGTGTACATAGTTCAAGTGCCCACTAGGTAACCTAGATTGTCCCAGTGTCCGCTAGTTAACCTACAAAGTCCAAGTGCCCGCTAGGTAACCTAGATAGTCCTAAGTCCTGCTAGTTAAACTACATAGTCCAATGCCTGATAGGGAACCTACATAGTCCAAGTGCCCGCTGAGGAACCTACATAGCCCAAGTGCCCGCTAGGGAACCTATATATTCCAAGTGCCCGTTAGGGAACCTAGATAGTCCAAGTGCCCATAGGGAACCTATATAGTCCAAGTGACCGCTAGGAAACCTACATAGTCAAAGTGCCCGCTAGGGAACCTGCATTGTGCAAGTGCCCGGAAGTTAACCTAGATAGTCCAAGTGCCCGCTAGTTAACCTACATAGTCCAAGGTCAGCTAGTTAACCTAGATAGTGCAAGTGCCCGCTAGTTAACCTACATAGTCCAAGGGCCCGCTAGTTAACCTAGATATTCCAAGTGCCCGCAAGTTAACCTACATAGTCCAAGTTCCCGTTAGGTAACCTAGATAGTACAAGTGCCCGCAAGGTAACCTACATAGTCCAAGTGCCGTCTAGGTAACCTACATATTCCAAGTTCCTGTTAGCTAACCTAGATAATCCAAATGCCCGCTAGGTAACCTACATAGTCCAAGTGCCCTTTCGTTAACCTAGATAGTCAAAGTGCCCGCTAGGTAACATAGACAGTCCAAATGCCCGCTAGGTAACTTAGATAATCCAAGTGCCCGCTAGGTAACCTAGCCCGGCACTTGGACTATCTAGGTTAACGAACAGGCACTTGGACTATGTAGGATAGCTAACAGGAACTTGGACTATCTAGGTTAAATAGCGGGCACTTGGACATGCAGTTTCCCAAGCGGGCACTTGGACTATGTAGGTTACCTAGCGGGCACTTGGACTATCTAGGTTAACGAATGGGCACTTGGACTATGTAGGTTAGCTAACAGGAACTTGGACTATCTAGGTTACCTAACGGGCATTTGGACTATGTAGGTTCCCTAGCGGGCACTTGGATTATGTAGGTTCCCTTCTTTCACTTGGACTATGTAATTTACTAGCGGGCATTTGGACTATGTAAGTTACCTAGCGGGCTCTTGGACTATGTAGGTTACCTAGCAGGCACTTGGGCTGTCTAGTTTACCTAGCAGGCACTTGGACTATCTAGGTTAACGAACGGGCACTTGGACTATGTAGGTTAACTAGCGGGCCATTCGACTATGTAGGTTAACTAGCGGGCACTTTGATGATCTAGGTTAGCAAACGGGCACTTGGACTATGTAGGTTAACTTGCGGGCACTTGGATTATCTAGGTTAACTAGCGGGTTCTTGGACTATGTAGGTTAACTAGCGGGCACTTGGACTATCTAGGTTAACTAGCTGACCTTGGACTATGTAGGTTAACTAGCGGGCACTTGGACTATCTAGGTTAACTTCCGGGCACTTGCACAATGCAGGTTCCCTAGCGGGCACTTGGACTATCTATGTTAGCTAACGGGCACTTGAATTATCTAAGTTATCTAGCGGGTACTTGGACTATGTAGGTTACCTAGCGGGCCCTTGGACTATGTAGGTTACCTAGCGGGCACTTGGACTATCTAGGTTAACGAACGGGCACTAGGACGATGCAGGTTCCCTAGCGGGCACTTGGACTATGTAGGTTACCTAGCGGGCACTTGGACTATCTAGGTTAACGAACGGGCACTTGGACTATGTAGGTTAGGAACAGGAACTTGGACTATCTAGGTTACCTAACGGGCATTTGGACTATGTAGGTTCCCTAGCGGGCACTTGGATTATGTAGGTTCCCTTCTTGCACTTGGACTATGTAGTTTACTAACGGGCATTTGGATTATGTTAGTTACCTAGTGGGCACTTGGACTATCTAGGTTAACTAGCGGGCCCTTGGACTATGTAGGTTAACTAGCGGGCACTTGGATTGTCTAGGTTACCTAGCGGGCACTTGGACTATCTAGGTTAACGAACAGGCACTTGGACTATGTAGGTTAGTTAACAGGAACTTGAACTATCTAGGTTACCTAACGGGCATTTGGACTATGTAGGTTCCCTAGCGGGCACTTGGATTATGTAGGTTCCCTTCTTGCACTTGGACTATGTAGGTTACCTAGCAGGCACGTGGACTGTCTAGTTTACCTAGCGGGCACTTGGACTATCTAGGTTAACTACCGGGCCCTTGGACTATGTAGGTTACCTAGCAGGCACTTGGACTATCTAGGTTAACGAACGGGCACTTGGACTATGTAGGTAACCTAGCGGGCACTTGGACTATCTAGGTTAGCTAACGGGCACTTGGACTATCTAAGTTACCTAGCGGGCACTTGGACTATGTAGGTTACCTAGTGGGCCCTTGGACTATGTAGGTTACCTAGCGGGCACATGGACTATCTAGGTTAACGAATGGGCACTTGGACTATGTTGGTTAGCTAACAGGAACTTGGACTATCTAGGTTAACTAGTGGGCACTTGGATTATGTAGGTTCCCTTCTTGCACTTGGACTATGTAGTTTACTAGCGGATATTTGGACTATGTAGGTTACCTAGCGGGCACTTGGACTATCTAGGTTCCCTAGCGGGCACTTGGACTATCTAGGTACCCTAGCGGGCACTTGGACTATATAGGTTCCCTAATGGGCACTTGGACTATGTAGGATCCCTAGCAGGCACTCGGACTATGAAGGTTCCCTAGCGGGCAATTGGACTATGTAGGTTCCCTAGCAGGCCCTTTGACTATGTAAGTTCTCTAACGGGCACTTGGACTATGTGGGTTCCCTAGAGGGCATATGGACTATCTAGGTTACCTAACGGGCACTTGGACTATGTACGTTACTAGCGGGCATTTGGACTATGTAGGCTACCTAGCGGATACTTGGACTATGTAGGTTACCTAGCGGGCACTTGGACTATCTAGGTTAACGAACGGGCACTTGGACTATGTAGGTTAGCTAACAGGAACTTGGACTATCTAGGTTACCTAACGGGCATTTGGACTATGTAGGTTCCCTAGCAGGCACTTGGATTATGTAGGTTCCATTCTTGCACTTGTACTATGTAGTTTACTAGCGGGCATTTGGACTATGTAAGTTACCTAGTGGGCACTTGGACTATGTAGGTTCCCTTTCAGGGACTTGGACAATGTAGGTTAACTAGCGGGCACTTGGACTATCTAGGTTAACTAGCGGGCCATTGGACTATGTAGGTTAACTAGCGGGCACTTTGACGATCTAGGTTAGCAAACGGGCACTTGGACTATGTAGGTTACCTAGCAGGCACTTGGAATGTCTAGGTTACCTAGCGGGCACTTGGACTATCTATGTTAGCTAACGGGCACTTGGATTATCTAAGTTATCTAGCGGGCACTTGGACTTTGTAAGTTCGCTAGCGGGCACTTCGATTATGTAGGTTCCCTTCTTGCTCTTGGACTATGTAGTTTACTAGCGGGCATTTGGACTATGTACGTTACCTAGCGGGCACTTGGACTATGTAGGTTACCTAGCAGGCACTTGGACTGTCTACCTAGCGGGCACTTGGACTATCTAGGTTAACGAACGGGCACTTGGACTATGTAGGTTAACTAGCGGGCCATTGGACTATGTAGGTTAACTAGCGGGCACTTTGACGATCTAGGTTAGCAAACGGGCACTTGGACTATGTAGGTTGCCTAGCAGGCACTTGGACTGTCTAGGTTACCTAGCGGGCACTTGGACTGTCTAGGTTACCTAGCGGGCACTTGGACTGTCTAGGTTACCTAGCGGGCACTTGGACTATCTAGGTTAACGAACGAGCACTTGGACCATGTAGGTTACCTAGCAGTCACTTGGACTATCTATGTTAGCTAACGGGCACTTGGATTATCTAAGTTATCTAGCTGGCTCTTGGACTATGTAGGTTCCCTAGCGGGCCCTTGGACTATGTAGGTTACCTAGCGGGCACTTGGACTATCTAGGTTAACAAACGGGCACTTGGACTATGTAAGTTAGCTAACAGGAACTTGGACTATCTAGGTTACATAACGGGTATTTGGACTATGTAGGTTACCTAGCGGGCCCTTGGACTATGTAGGTTACCTAGCGGGCACTTGGATTATCTAGGTTAACGAATGGGCACTTGGACTATGTAGGTTAGCTAACAGGAACTTGGACTATCTAGGTTACCTAACGGGTATTTGGACTATGTAGGTTACCTAGCGGGCCCTTGGACTATGTAGGTTACCTAGCGGGCACTTGGATTATCTAGGTTAACGAATGGGCACTTGGACTATGTAGGTTAGCTAACAGGAACTTGGACTATCTAGGTTAACTAGCGGGTACTTGGACGATGCAGGTACCCTAGGGGGCACTTGGACGATGCAGGTACCCTAGCGGGCACTTTGACTATGTAGGTTCCCTAGCGGGCCCTTGGACTAAGTGGGTACCCTAGCGGGCATTTGGACTATCTAGGTTACCTAACGGGCATTTGGACTATGTAGGTTCCCTAGTGGGCACTTGGATTATGTAGGTTCCCTTCTTGCACTTGGACTATGTAGTTTACTAGCGGGCATTTGGACTATGTAGGTTACCCAGTGTGCACTTGGACTATCTAGGTTCCCTAGCGGGCACTTGCACTATCTAGGTTCCCTAGCGGGCACTTGGACTATATAGGTTCCCTAAAGGGCACTTGAATTATGTAGGATCCCTAGCAGGCACTCGGACTATGAAGGTTCCCTAGCGGGCAATTGGACTATGTAGGTTCCCTAGCAGGCCCTTTGACTATGTAAGTTCTCGAACGGGCACTTGGACTATGTGGGTTCCCTAGCGGGCATATAGACTATCTAGGTTACCTAACGGGCACTTGGACTATGTACATTACTAGCGGGCATTTGGACTATGTAGGTTGCCTAGCGGATACTTGGACTATTTAGGTTCCCTATCAGGGACTTGGGCAATGTAGGTTAACTAGCGGGCACTTGGACTGTCTAGTTAACCTAGCGGGCACTTGGACTATCTAGGTTAACTAGCGGGCCCTTGGACTATCTAGGTTAACTAGCGGCCACTTGGACGATGCAGGTACCCTAGCGGGCACTTTGACTATGTAGGTTCCCTAGAGGGCACTTGGACTATGTGGGTACCCTAGCGGGCATTTGGACTATGTAGGTTACCTAGCGGGCACTTGGACTATCTAGGTTCCCTAGCGGGCACTTGGACTATCTAGGTTCCCTAGCAGGCACTTGGACTATATAGGTTCCCTAATGGGCACTTGGACTATGTAGGATCCCTAGCAGGCACTCGGACTATGAAGGTTCCCTAGCGGGCAATTGGACTATGTAGGTTCCCTAGCAGGCCCTTTGACTATGTAAGTTCTCTAACGGGCACTTGGACTATGTGGGTTCCCTAGAGGGCATATGGACTATCTAGGTTACCTAACGGGCACTTGGACTATGTACGTTACTAGCGGGCATTTGGACTATGTAGGCTACCTAGCAGATACTTGGACTATGTAGGTTACCTAGCGGGCACTTGGACAATCTAGGTTAACGAACGGGCACTTGGACTATGTACGTTAGCTAACAGGAACTTGGACTATCTAGGTTACCTAACGGGCATTTGGACTATGTAGGTTCCCTAGCAGGCACTTGGATTATGTAGGTTCCATTCTTGCACTTGTATTATGTAGTTTACTAACGGGCATTTGGACTATGTAAGTTACCTAGCGGGCACTTGGACTATGTAGGTTCCCTTTCAGGGACTTGGACAATGTAGGTTAACTAGCGGGCACTTGGACTATCTAGGTTAACTAGCGGGCCATTGGACTATGTAGGTTAACTAGCGGGCACTTTGACGATCTAGGTTAGCAAACGGGCACTTGGACTATGTAGGTTACCTAGCAGGCACTTGGACTGTCTAGGTTACCTAGCGGGCACTTGGACTATCTATGTTAGCTAACGGGCACTTGGATTATCTAAGTTATCTCGCGGGCACTTGGACTATGTAGGTTACCTAGCGGGCCCTTGGACTATGTAGGTTACCTAGCGGGCACTTGGACTATCTAGGTTAACGAACGGGCACTTGGACTATGTAGGATAGCTAACAGGAACTTGGACTATCTAGGTTAAATAGCGGGCACTTGGACATGCAGGTTCCCAAGCGGGCACTTGGACTATGAAGGTTATACCTAGCGGGCACTTGGACTATCTAGGTTAACGAACGGGCACTTGGACTATGTAGGTTAGCTAACAGGAACTTGGACTATCTAGGTTACCTAACGGGCATTTGGACTATGTAGGTTCCCTAGCGGGCACTTGGATTATGTAGGTTCCCTTCTTTCACTTGGACTATGTAATTTACTAGCGGGCATTTGGACTATGTAAGTTACCTAGCGGGCTCTTGGACTATGTAGGTTACCTAGCAGGCACTTGGGCTGTCTAGTTTACCTAGCAGGCACTTGGACTATCTAGGTTAACGAACGGGCACTTGGACTATGTAGGTTAACTAGCGGGCCATTCGACTATGTAGGTTAACTAGCGGGCACTTTGATGATCTAGGTTAGCAAACGGGCACTTGGACTATGTAGGTTAACTTGCGGGCACTTGGATTATCTAGGTTAACTAGCGGGTTCTTGGACTATGTAGGTTAACTAGCGGGCACTTGGACTATCTAGGTTAACTAGCTGACCTTGGACTATGTAGGTTAACTAGCGGGCACTTGGACTATCTAGGTTAACTTCCGGGCACTTGCACAATGCAGGTTCCCTAGCGGGCACTTTGACTATGTAGGTTCCCTAGCGGGCACTTGGACTATCTATGTTAGCTAACGGGCACTTGAATTATCTAAGTTATCTAGCGGGTACTTGGACTATGTAGGTTACCTAGCGGGCCCTTGGACTATGTAGGTTACCTAGCAGGCACTTGGACTATCTAGGTTAACGAACGGGCACTTGGACTATGTAGGTTAGGAACAGGAACTTGGACTATCTAGGTTACCTAACGGGCATTTGGACTATGTAGGTTCCCTAGCGGGCACTTGGATTATGTAGGTTCCCTTCTTGCACTTGGACTATGTAGTTTACTAGCGGGCATTTGGATTATGTTAGTTACCTAGTGGGCACTTGGACTATCTAGGTTAACTAGCGGGCCCTTGGACTATCTAGGTTAACTAGCTGATCTTGGACTATGTAGGTTAACTAGCGGGCACTTGGACTATCTAGGTTAACTTCCGGGCACTTGCACAATGCAGGTTCCCTAGCGGGCACTTTGACTATGTAGGTTCCCTAGCGGGCACTTGGACTATCTATGTTAGCTAACGGGCACTTGAATTATCTAAGTTATCTAGCGGGTACTTGGACTATGTAGGTTACCTAGCGGGCCCTTGGACTATGTAGGTTACCTAGCGGGCACTTGGACTATCTAGGTTAACGAACGGGCACTTGGACTATGTAGGTTAGGAACAGGAACTTGGACTATCTAGGTTACCTAACGGGCATTTGGACTATGTAGGTTCCCTAGCGGGCACTTGGATTATGTAGGTTCCCTTCTTGCACTTGGACTATGTAGTTTACTAGCGGGCATTTGGATTATGTTAGTTACCTAGTGGGCACTTGGACTATCTAGGTTAACTAGCGGGCCCTTGGACTATGTAGGTTACCTAGCAGGCACTTGGGCTGTCTAGTTTACCTAGCAGGCACTTGGACTATCTAGGTTAACGAACGGGCACTTGGACTATGTAGGTTAACTAGCGGGCCATTCGACTATGTAGGTTAACTAGCGGACACTTTGATGATCTAGGTTAGCAAACGGGCACTTGGACTATGTAGGTTAACTTGCGGGCACTTGGATTATCTAGGTTAACTAGCGGGTTCTTGGACTATGTAGGTTAACTAGCGGGCACTTGGACTATCTAGGTTAACTAGCTGACCTTGGACTATGTAGGTTAACTAGCGGGCACTTGGACTATCTAGGTTAACTTCCGGGCACTTGCACAATGCAGGTTCCCTAGCGGGCACTTTGACTATGTAGGTTCCATAGCGGGCACTTGGACTATCTATGTTAGCTAACGGGCACTTGAATTATCTAAGTTATCTAGCGGGTACTTGCACTATGTAGGTTACCTAGCGGGCCCTTGGACTATGTAGGTTACCTAGCGGGCACTTGGACTATCTAGGTTAACGAACGGGCACTTGGACTATGTAGGTTAGGAACAGGAACTTGGACTATCTAGGTTACCTAACGGGCATTTGGACTATGTAGGTTCCCTAGCGGGCACTTGGATTATGTAGGTTCCCTTCTTGCACTTGGACTATGTAGTTTACTAGCGGGCATTTGGATTATGTTAGTTACCTAGTGGGCACTTGGACTATCTAGGTTAACTAGCGGGCCCTTGGACTATCTTGGTTAACTAGCTGACCTTGGACTATGTAGGTTAACTAGCGGGCACTTGGACTATCTAGGTTAACTTCCGGGCACTTGCACAATGCAGGTTCCCTAGCGGGCACTTTGACTATGTAGGTTCCCTAGCGGGCACTTGGACTATCTATGTTAGCTAACGGGCACTTGAATTATCTAAGTTATCTAGCGGGTACTTGGACTATGTAGGTTACCTAGCGGGCCCTTGGACTATGTAGGTTACCTAGCGGGCACTTGGACTATCTAGGTTAACGAACGGGCACTTGGACTATGTAGGTTAGGAACAGGAACTTGGACTATCTAGGTTACCTAACGGGCATTTGGACTATGTAGGTTCCCTAGCGGGCACTTGGATTATGTAGGTTCCCTTCTTGCACTTGGACTATGTAGTTTACTAGCGGGCATTTGGATTATGTTAGTTACCTAGTGGGCACTTGGACTATCTAGGTTAACTAGCGGGCCCTTGGACTATGTAGGTTACCTAGCAGGCACTTGGGCTGTCTAGTTTACCTAGCAGGCACTTGGACTATCTAGGTTAACGAACGGGCACTTGGACTATGTAGGTTAACTAGCGGGCCATTCGACTATGTAGGTTAACTAGCGGACACTTTGATGATCTAGGTTAGCAAACGGGCACTTGGACTATGTAGGTTAACTTGCGGGCACTTGGATTATCTAGGTTAACTAGCGGGTTCTTGGACTATGTAGGTTAACTAGCGGGCACTTGGACTATCTAGGTTAACTAGCTGACCTTGGACTATGTAGGTTAACTAGCGGGCACTTGGACTATCTAGGTTAACTTCCGGGCACTTGCACAATGCAGGTTCCCTAGCGGGCACTTTGACTATGTAGGTTCCCTAGCGGGCACTTGGACTATCTATGTTAGCTAACGGGCACTTGAATTATCTAAGTTATCTAGCGGGTACTTGGACTATGTAGGTTACCTAGCGGGCCCTTGGACTATGTAGGTTACCTAGCGGGCACTTGGACTATCTAGGTTAACGAACGGGCACTTGGACTATGTAGGTTAGGAACAGGAACTTGGACTATCTAGGTTACCTAACGGGCATTTGGACTATGTAGGTTCCCTAGCGGGCACTTGGATTATGTAGGTTCCCTTCTTGCACTTGGACTATGTAGTTTACTAGCGGGCATTTGGATTATGTTAGTTACCTAGTGGGCACTTGGACTATCTAGGTTAACTAGCGGGCCCTTGGACTATGTAGGTTAACTAGCGGGCACTTGGATTGTCTAGGTTACCTAGCGGGCACTTGGACTATCTAGGTTAACGAACAGGCACTTGGACTATGTAGGTTAGCTAACAGGAACTTGAACTATCTAGGTTACCTAACGGGCATTTGGACTATGTAGGTTCCCTAGCGGGCACTTGGAATATGTAGGTTCCCTTCTTGCACTTGGACTATGTAGGTTACCTAGCAGGCACTTGGACTGTCTAGTTTACCTAGCGGGCACTTGGACTATCTAGGTTAACTACCGGGCCCTTGGACTATGTAGGTTACCTAGCAGGCACTTGGACTATCTAGGTTAACGAACGGGCACTTGGACTATGTAGGTAACCTAGCGGGCACTTGGACTATCTAGGTTACCTAACGGGCACTTGGACTATCGAAGTTACCTAGCGGGCACTTGGACTATGTAGGTTACCTAGCGGGCCCTTGGACTATGTAGGTTACCTAGCGGGCACACGGACTATCTAGGTTAACGAATGGGCACTTGGACTATGTTGGTTAGCTAACAGGAACTTGGACTATCTAGGTTAACTAGCGGGCACTTGGACGATGCAGGTACCCTAGCGGGCACTTTGACTATGTAGGTTCCCAAGAGGGCACTTGGACTATGTGGGTACCCTAGCGGGCATTTGGACTATCTAGGTTACCTAAAGGGCATTTGGACTATGTAGGTTCACTAGTGGGCACTTGGATTATGTAGGTTCCCTTCTTGCACTTGGACTATGTAGTTTACTTGCGGACATTTGGACTATGTAGGTTACCTAGCGGGCACTTGGACTATCTAGGTTCCCTAGCGGGCACTTGGACTATCTAGGTTCCCTAGCGGGCACTTGGACTATATAGGTTCCCTAAAGGGCACTTGGACTATGTAGGATCCCTAGCAGGCACTTGGACTATGAAGGTTCCCTAGCGGGCAATTGGACTATGTAGGTTCCCTAGCAGGCCCTTTGACTATGTAAGTTCTCTAACGGGCACTTGGATTATGTGGGTTCCCTAGAGGGCATATGGACAATCTAGGTTACCTAACGGGCACTTGGACTATGTACGTTACTAGCGGGCATTTGGACTATGTAGGCTACCTAGCGGATACTTGGACTATGTAGGTTACCTAGCGGGCACTTGGACTATCTAGGTTAACGAACGGGCACTTGGACTATGTAGGTTAGCTAACAGGAACTTGGACTATCTAGGTTACCTAACGGGCATTTGGACTTTGTAGGTTCCCTAGCAGGCACTTGGATTATGTAGGTTCCCTTCTTGCACTTGTACTATGTAGTTTACTAGCGGGCATTTGGACTATGTAAGTTACCTAGCGGGCACTTGGACTATGTAGGTTCCCTTTCAGGGACTTGGACAATGTAGGTTAACTAGCGGGCACTTGGACTATCTAGGTTAACTAGCGGGCCATTGGACTATGTAGGTTAACTAGCGGGCACTTTGACGATCTGGGTTAGCTAACAGGAACTTGGACTATCTAGGTTACCTAACGGGCATTTGGACTATGTAGGTTCCCTAGCGGGCACTTGGACTATCTAGGTTAACGAACGGGCACTTGGACTATGTAGGTAACCTAGCGGGCACTTGGACTATCTAGGTTAGCTAACGGGCACTTGGACTATCTAAGTTACCTAGCAGGCACTTTGACTATGTAGGTTACCTAGCGGGCCCTTGGACTATGTAGGTTACCTAGCGGGCACATGGACTATCTAGGTTAACGAATGGGCACTTGGACTATGTTGGTTAGCTAACAGGAACTTGGACTATCTAGGGTAACTAGTGGGCACTTGGATTATGTAGGTTCCCTTCTTGCACTTGGACTATGTAGTTTACTAGCGGACATTTGGACTATGTAGGTTACCTAGCGGGCACTTGGACTATCTAGGTTCCCTAGCGGGCACTTGGACTATCTAGGTTCCCTAGCGGGCACTTGGACTATATAGGTTCCCTAAAGGGCACTTGGACTATGTAGGATCCCTAGCAGGCACTCGGACTATGAAGGTTCCCTAGCGGGCAATTGGACTATGTAGGTTCCCTAGCAGGCCCTTTGACTATGTAAGTTCTCTAACGGGCACTTGGACTATGTGGGTTCCCTAGAGGGCATATGGACTATCTAGGTTACCTAACGGGCACTTGGACTATGTACGTTACTAGCGGGCATTTGGACTATGTAGGCTACCTAGCGGATACTTGGACTATGTAGGTTACCTAGCGGGCACTTGGACTATCTAGGTTAACGAACGGGCACTTGGACTATGTAGGTTAGCTAACAGGAACTTGGACTATCTAGGTTACCTAACGGGCATTTGGACTATGTAGGTTCCCTAGCAGGCACTTGGATTATGTAGGTTCCCTTCTTGCACTTGTACTATGTAGTTTACTAGCGGGCATTTGGACTATGTAAGTTACCTAGCGGGCACTTGGACTATTTAGGTTCCCTTTCAGGGACTTGGACAATGTAGGTTAACTAGCGGGCACTTGGACTATCTAGGTTAACTAGCGGGCCATTGGACTATGTAGGTTAACTAGCGGGCACTTTGACGATCTAGGTTAGCAAACGGGCACTTGGACTATGTAGGTTACCTAGCAGGCACTTGGAATGTCTAGGTTACCTAGGGGGCACTTGGACTATCTATGTTAGCTAACGGGCACTTGGATTATCTAAGTTATCTAGCGGGCACTTGGACTTTGTAGGTTCCCTAGCGGGCACTTGGATTATGTAGGTTCCCTTCTTGCTCTTGGACTATGTAGTTTACTAGCGGGCATTTGGACTATGTAAGTTACCTAGCGGGCACTTGGACTATGTAGGTTACCTAGCAGGCACTTGGACTGTCTACCTAGCGGGCACTTGGACTATCTAGGTTAACGAACGGGCACTTGGACTATGTAGGTTAACTAGCGGGCCATTGGACTATGTAGGTTAACTAGCGGGCACTTTGACGATCTAGGTTAGCAAACGGGCACTTGGACTATGTAGGTTGCCTAGCAGGCACTTGGACTGTCTAGGTTACCTAGCGGGCACTTGGACTGTCTAGGTTACCTAGCGGGCACTTGGACTGTCTAGGTTACCTAGCGGGCAATTGGACTATCTAGGTTAACGAACGAGCACTTGGACCATGTAGGTTACCTAGCAGTCACTTGGACTATCTATGTTAGCTAACGGGCACTTGGATTATCTAAGTTATCTAGCTGGCTCTTGGACTATGTAGGTTCCCTATCGGGCCCTTGGACTATGTAGGTTACCTAGCGGGCACTTGGACTATCTAGGTTAACAAACGGGCACTTGGACTATGTAGGTTAGCTAACAGGAACTTGGACTATCTAGGTTACATAACGGGTATTTGGACTATGTAAGTTACCTAGCGGGCCCTTGGACTATGTAGGTTACCTAGCGGGCACTTGGATTATCTAGGTTAACGAATGGGCACTTGGACTATGTAGGTTAGCTAACAGGAACTTGGACTATCTAGGTTACCTAACGGGTATTTGGACTATGTAGGTTACCTAGCGGGCCCTTGGACTATGTAGGTTACCTAGCGGGCACTTGGATTATCTAGGTTAACGAATGGGCACTTGGACTATGTAGGTTAGCTAACAGGAACTTGGACTATCTAGGTTAACTAGCGGGCACTTGGACGATGCAGGTACCCTAGGGGGCACTTGGACGATGCAGGTACCCTAGCGGGCACTTTGACTATGTAGGTTCCCTAGCGGGCACTTGGACTAAGTGGGTACCCTAGCGGGCATTTGGACTATCTAGGTTACCTAACGGGCATTTGGACTATGTAGGTTCCCTAGTGGGCACTTGGATTATGTAGGTTCCCTTCTTGCACTTGGACTATGTAGTTTACTAGCGGGCATTTGGACTATGTAGGTTACCCAGTGTGCACTTGGACTATCTAGGTTCCCTAGCGGGCACTTGGACTATCTAGGTTCCCTAGCGGGCACTTGGACTATATAGGTTCCCTAAAGGGCACTTGAATTATGTAGGATCCCTAGCAGGCACTCGGACTATGAAAGTTCCCTAGCGGGCAATTGGACTATGTAGGTTCCCTAGCAGGCCCTTTGACTATGTAAGTTCTCGAACGGGCACTTGGACTATGTGGGTTCCCTAGCGGGCATATAGACTATCTAGGTTACCTAACGGGCACTTGGACTATGTACATTACTAGCGGGCATTTGGACTATGTAGGTTACCTAGCGGATACTTGGACTATTTAGGTTCCCTATCAGGGACTTGGACAATGTAGGTTAACTAGCGGAAACTTGGACTGTCTAGTTAACCTAGCGGGCACTTGGACTATCTAGGTTAACTAGCGGGCCCTTGGACTATCTAGGTTAACTAGCGGGCACTTGGACGATGCAGGTACCCTAGCGGGCACTTTGACTATGTAGGTTCCCTAGAGGGCACTTGGACTATGTGGGTACCCTAGCGGGCATTTGGACTATCTAGGTTACCTAAAGGGCATTTGGACTATGTAGGTTCACTAGTGGGCACTTGGATTATGTAGGTTCCCTTCTTGCACTTGGACTATGTAGTTTACTAGCGGGCATTTGGACTATGTAGGTTACCTAGCGGGCACGTGGACTATCTAGGTTCCCTAGTGGGCACTTGGACTATCTAGGTTCCCTAGCAGGCACTTGGACTATATAGGTTCCCTAAAGGGCACTTGGACTATGTAGGATCCCTAGCAGGCACTCGGACTATGAAGGTTCCCTAGCGGGCAATTGGACTATGTAGGTTCCCTAGCAGGCCCTTTGACTATGTAAGTTCTCCAACGGGCACTTGGACTATGTGGGTTCCCTAGAGGGCATATGGACTATCTAGGTTACCTAACGGGCACTTGGACTATGTACGTTACTAGCGGGCATTTGGACTATGTAGGCTACCTAGCAGATACTTGGACTATGTAGGTTACCTAGCGGGCACTTGGACTATCTAGGTTAACGAACGGGCACTTGGCCTATGTAGGTTAGCTAACAGGAACTTGGACTATCTAGGTTACCTAACGGGCATTTGGACTATGTAGGTTCCCTAGCAGGCACTTGGATTATGTAGGTTCCATTCTTGCACTTGTACTATGTAGTTTACTAACGGGCATTTGGACTATGTAAGTTACCTAGCGGGCATTTGGACTATGTAGGTTCCCTTTCAGGGACTTGGACAATGTAGGTTAACTAGCGGGCACTTGGACTATCTAGGTTAACTAGCGGGCCATTGGACTATGTAGGTTAACTAGCGGGCACTTTGACGATCTAGGTTAGCAAACGGGCACTTGGACTGTGTAGGTTACCTAGCAGGCACTTGGACTGTCTAGGTTACCTAGCGGGCACTTGGACTATCTATGTTAGCTAACGGGCACTTGGATTATCTAAGTTATCTAGCGGGCACTTGGACTATGTAGGTTACCTAGCGGGCCCTTGGAGTATGTAGGTTACCTAGCGGGCACTTGGACTATCTAGGTAAACGAACGGGCACTTGGACTATGTAGGATAGCTAACAGGAACTTGCACTATCTAGGTTAAATAGCGGGCACTTGGACATGCAGGTTCCCAAGCGGGCACTTGGACTATGTAGGTTACCTAGCGGGCACTTGGACTATCTAGGTTAACGAACGGGCACTTGGACTATGTAGGTTAACTAGCGGGCCATTCGACTACGTAGGTTAACTAGCGGGCACTTTGACGATCTAGGTTAGCAAACGGGCACTTGGACTATGTAGGTTAACTTGCGGGCACTTGGATTATCTAGGTTAACTAGCGGGTTCTTGGACTATGTAGGTTAACTAGCGGGCACTTGGACTATCTTGGTTAACTAGCTGACCTTGGACTATGTAGGTTAACTAGCGGGCACTTGGACTATCTAGGTTAACTTCCGGGCACTTGCACAATGCAGGTTCCCTAGCGGGCACTTTGACTATGTAGGTTCCCTAGCGGGCACTTGGACTATCTATGTTAGCTAACGAGCACTTGAATTATCTAAGTTATCTAGCGGGTACTTGGACTATGTAGGTTACCTAGCGGGCCCTTGGACTATGTAGGTTACCTAGCGGGCTCTTGGACTATCTAGGTTAACGAACGGGCACTAGGATGATGCAGGTTCCCTAGCGGGCACTTGGACTATGTAGGTTACCTAGCGGGCACTTGGACTATCTAGGTTAACGAACCGGCACTTGGACTATGTAGGTTAGGAACAGGAACTTGGACTATCTAGGTTACCTAACGGGCATTTGGACTATGTAGGTTCCCTAGCGGGCACTTGGATTATGTAGGTTCCCTTCTTGCACTTGGACTATGTAGTTTACTAGCGGGCATTTGGATTATGTTAGTTACCTAGTGGGCACTTGGACTATCTAGGTTAACTAGCGGGCCCTTGGACTATGTAGGTTAACTAGCGGGCACTTGGATTGTCTAGGTTACCTAGCGGGCACTTGGACTATCTAGGTTAACGAACAGGCACTTGGACTATGTAGGTTAGCTAACAGGAACTTGAACTATCTAGGTTACCTAACGGGCATTTGGACTATGTAGGTTCCCTAGCGGGCACTTGGATTATGTAGGTTCCCTTCTTGCACTTGGACTATGTAGGTTACCTAGCAGGCACTTGGACTGTCTAGATTACCTAGAGGGCACTTGGACTATCTAGGTTAACTACCGGGCCCTTGGACTATGTAGGTTACCTAGCAGGCACTTGGACTATCTAGGTTAACAAACGGGCACTTGGACTATGTAGGTAACCTAGCGGGCACTTGGACTATCTAGGTTAGCTAACGGGCACTTGGACTATCTAAGTTACCTAGCGGGCACTTGGACTATGTAGGTTACCTAGCGGGCCCTTGGACTATGTAGGTTACCTAGCGGGCACATGGACTATCTAGGTTAACGAATGGGCACTTGGACTATGTTGGTTAGCTAACAGGAACTTGGACTATCTAGGTTAACTAGCGGGCACTTGGACGATGCAGGTACCCTAGCGGGCACTTTGACTATGTAGGTTCCCAAGAGGGCACTTGGACTATGTGGGTACCCTAGCGGGCATTTGGACTATCTAGGTTACCTAAAGGGCATTTGGACTATGTAGGTTCACTAGTGGGCACTTGGATTATGTAGGTTCCCTTCTTGCACTTGGACTATGTAGTTTACTTGCGGACATTTGGACTATGTAGGTTACCAAGCGGGCACATGGACTATCTAGGTTCCCTAGCGGGCACTTGGACTATCTAGGTTCCCTAGCGGGCACTTGGACTATATAGGTTCCCTAAAGGGCACTTGGACTATGTAGGATCCCTAGCAGGCACTCGGACTATGAAGGTTCCCTAGCGGGCAATTGGACTATGTAGGTTCCCTAGCAGGCCCTTTGACTATGTAAGTTCTCTAACGGGCACTTGGACTATGTGGGTTCCCTAGAGGGCATATGGACTATCTAGGTTACCTAACGGGCACTTGGACTATGTACGTTACTAGCGGGCATTTGGACTATGTACGCTACCTAGCGGATACTTGGACTATGTAGGTTACCTAGCTGGCACTTGGACTATCTAGGTTAACGAACGGGCACTTGGACTATGTAGGTTAGCTAACAGGAACTTGGACTATCAAGGTTACCTAACGGGCATTTGGACTATGTAGGTTCCCTAGCAGGCACTTGGATTATGTAGGTTCCCTTCTTGCACTTGTACTATGTAGTTTACTAGCGGGCATTTGGACTATGTAAGTTACCTAGCGGGCACTTGGACTATGTAGGTTCCCTTTCAGGGACTTGGACAATGTAGCTTAACTAGCGGGCACTTGGACTATCTAGGTTAACTAGCGGGCCATTGGACTATGTAGGTTAACTAGCGGGCACTTTGACGATATAGGTTAGCTAACAGGAACTTGGACTATCTAGGTTACCTAACGGGCATTTGGACTATGTAGGTTCCCTAGCGGGCAGTTGGATTATGTAGGTTCCTTTCTTGCTCTTGGACTATGTAGTTTACTAGCGGGCATTTGGACTATGTAAGTTACCTAGTGGGCACTTGGACTATGTAGGTTACCTAGCAGGCACTTGGACTGTCTACCTAGCGGGCACTTGGACTATCTAGGTTAACGAACGGGCACTTGGACTGTGTAGGTTAACTAGCGGGCCATTGGACTATGTAGGTTAACTAGCGGGCACTTTGACGATCTAGGTTAGCAAACGGGCACTTGGACTATGTAGGTTACCTTGCAGGCACTTGGACTGTCTAGGTTACCTAGCGGGCACTTGGACTGTCTAGGTTACCTAGCGGGCACTTGGACTATCTAGGTTAACGAACGAGCACTTGGACCATGTAGGTTACCTAGCAGTCACTTGGACTATCTATGTTAGCTAACGGGCACTTGGATTATCTAAGTTATCTAGCGGGCACTTGGACTATGTAGGTTACCTAGCGGGCCCTTGAACTATGTAGGTTACCTAGCGGTCACTTGGACTATCCAGGTTAACGAACGGGCAATTGGACTATGCAGGTTCCCTAGCGGGCACTTCGAATATGTAGGTTACCCAGCGGGCACTTAGACTATCTAGGTTAACGAACGGGCACTTGGAGTATGTAGGTTAGCTAACAGGAACTTGGACTATCTAGGTTACCTAACGGGCATTTGGACTATGTAGGTTACCTAGCGGGCCCTTGGACTATGTAGGTTACGTAGCGGGCACTTGGACGATGCAGGTACCCTAGCGGGCACTTGGACGATGCAGGTACCCTAGCGGGCACTTTGACTATGTAGGTTCCCTAGCGGGCACTTGGACTATGTGGGTACCCTAGCGGGCATTTGGACTATCTAGGTTACCTAACGGGCATTTGGACTATGTAGGGTCCCTAGTGGGCACATGGATTATGTAGGTTCCCTTCTTGCACTTGGACTATGTAGTTTACTAGCGGGCATTTGGACTATGTAGGTTACCCAGTGTGCACTTGGACTATCTAGGTTCCCTAGCGGGCACTTGGACTATCTAGATTCCCTAGCGGGCACTTGGACTATATAGGTTCCCTAAAGGGCACTTGGACTATGTAGGATCCCTAGCAGGCACTCGGACTATGAAGGTTCCCTAGCGGGCAATTGGACTATGTAGGTTCCCTAGCAGGCCTTTTGACTATGTAAGTTCTCGAACGGGCACTTGTACTATGTGGGTTCCCTAGCGGGCATATAGACTATCTAGGTTACCTAACGGGCACTTGGACTATGTACATTACTAGCGGGCATTTGGACTATGTAGGTTACCTAGCGGATACATGGACTATGTAGGTTCCCTATCAGGGACTTGGACAATGTAGGTTAACTAGCGGGCACTTGGACTATCTAGGTTAACTAGCGGGCCATTGGACTATGTAGGTTAACTAGCGGGCACTTTGATGATCTAGGTTAGCAAACGGGCACTTGGCCTATGTAGGTTACCTAGCAGGCACTTGGACTATCTAGGGTAACGAACGGGCAATTGGATTATGTAGGTTACCTAGCAGGCACTTGGACTATCTATGTTAGCTAACGGGCACTTGGATTATCTAAGTTATCTAGGGGGCACGTGGACTATGTTGGTTACCTAGCGGGCATTTGGACTATGTAGGTTCCCTAGCGGGCACTTGGACTATCTAGGTTAACGAACGGGCACTTGGACTATGTAGGTTAGCTAACAGGAACTTGGACTATCTAGGTTAACTAATGGGCACTTGGACATGCAGGTTCCCTAGCGGGCTCTTGGACTATGTAGGTTTCCTAGCGGGCACTTGGACTATCTAGGTTACCGAACGGGCACTTGGACTATGTAGGTTAGCTAACAAGAACTTGGACTATCTAGGTTACCTAACGGGCATTTTGACTATGTAGGTTCCCTAGCGGGCACTTGGATTATGTAGGTTCCCTTCTTACACTTGGACTATGTAGTTTACTAGCGGGCATTTGGACTATGTAAGTTACCTAGCGGGCACTTGGACTATGTAGGTTACCTAGCAGGCACTTCGACTGTCTAGTTTACCTAGCGAGCACTTGGACTATCTAGGTTAACGAACGGGCACTTGGACTATGTAGGTTACCTAGCGGGCCCTTGGATTATGTAGGTTACCTAGCGGGCACTTAGACTATCTAGGTTAACGAACGGGCACTTGGACTATGTAGGTTAGCTAACAGGATCTTGGACTATCTAGGTTAACTAGCGGGCACTTGGATGATGCAGGTTCCCTAGCGGGCACTTGGATTATGTAGGTTCCCTAGCGGGCACTTGGACTATGTGGGTACCATAGCGGGCATTTGGATTATCTAGGTTACCTAACGGGCATTTGGACTATGTAGGTTCCTTAGCGGGCACTTGGATTATGTAGGTTCCCTTCTTGCACTTGAACTATGTAGGTTACTAGTGGGCATTTGGACTATGTAGGTTACCTAGCGGGCACTTGGACTATGTAGGTTAAGTAGCGGGCACTTTGACTATCTAGGTTAGCTAACAGGAACTTGGACTATCTAGGTTACCTAGCGGGCACTTGGACTATGTAGGTTACCTAGCGGGCACTTGGACTATGTAGGTTAACTTGCGGGCACTTGGGCTATCTAGATTACCTAGCGGGCACTTAGACGATGTTGGTTAAGTAGTGGGCACTTGGACGATCTAGGTTAACTAGTGGGCACTTGGACGATATAGGTTAACTAGTGGGTAATTGGATTATCTAGGTTAGCTAGCGGGCACTTGAACTATGTAGGTTAACTAGTGGGCCCTTAGACTATCTAGGTTAGCTAACGGGCACTTGGACTCTGTTGGTTAATTAGCGGGTATTTGGACTATGAATGTGCACTAGCGGGAATTTGGACTATATATAGGTTACCTAGCGGGCACTTGGACTTTGTAGGTTACCTAGCGGGCACTTGGATTATGTAGGTTCCCTATCAGGCACTTGGACTATGTAGGTTACTAGCGGGCATTTGGACTATGAAGGTTACCTAACGGGCACTTGGACTATGAGGGTTCCGTATCCGGCACTTAGACAATGTTGGTTAACCAGCGGGCACTAGGACTATGTAGGTTACCTAGCGGGCAGTTGGACTATCTAGGTTAGGTAACAGCACGTGGACTATCTAGGTTACCTAGTGGGAACTTGGACTATGTAGGTTACCTAGCGGGCAGTTTGACTATGTAGGTTACCTAGCGGGCCCTTGGATTTTGTAGGTTATCTAGCGGGCACTTGGACTATCTAGGTTAACGAACGGGCACTTGGACTATGTAGGTTAGGAACAGGAACTTGGACTATCTAGGTTAACTAACGGGCATTTGGACTATGTAGGTTCCCTAGCGGGCACTTGGGTTATGTAGGTTCCCTTCTTGCACTTGGACTATGTAGTTTACTAGCGGGCATTTGGATTATGTAAGTTACCTAGTGGGCACTTGGACTATCTAGGTTAACTAGCGGGCCCTTGGACTATGTAGGTTACCTAGCGGACACATGGACTATCTAGGTTAACGAATGAGCACTTGGACTATGTAGGTGAGCTAACAGGAACTTGGACTATCTAGGTTAACTAGCGGGCACTTGGACGATGCAGGTACCCTAGCGGGCACTTTGACTATGTAGGTTCCCTAGAGGGCACTTGGACTATGTGGGTACCCTAGCGGGCATTTGGACTATCTAGGTTACCTAAAGTGCATTTGGACTATGTAGGTTCACTAGTGGGCGCTTGGATTATGTAGGTTCCCTTCTTGCACTTGGACTATGTAGTTTACTAGCGGACATTTGGACTATGTAGGTTACCTAGCGGGCACTTGGACTATCTAGGTTCCCTAGCGGGCACTTGGACTATCTAGGTTCCCTAGCGGGCACTTGGACTATATAGGTTCCCTAAAGGGCACTTGGACTATGTAGGATCCCTAGCAGGCACTCGGACTATGAAGGTTCCCTAGCGGGCAATTGGACTATGTAGGTTCCCTAGCAGGCCCTTTGACTATGTAAGTTCTCTAACGGGCACTTGGACTATGTATGTTACCTAGCGGGCACTTGGACTATCTAGGTTAACGAACGGGCACTTGGACTATGTAGGTTAGCTAACAGGAACTTGGAGTATCTAGGTTACCTAACGGGCATTTGGACTATGTAGGTTCCCTAGCGGGCACTTGGATTATGTAGGTTCCCTTCTTGCTCTTGGACTATGTAGTTTACTAGCGGGCATTTGGACAATGTAAGTTACCTAGCGGGCACTTGGACTATGTAGGTTACCTAGCAGGCACTTGGACTGTCTACCTAGCGGGCACTTGGACTATCTAGGTTAACGAACGGGCACTTGAACTATGTAGGTTAACTAGCGGGCCATTGGACTATGTAGGTTAACTAGCGGGCACTTTGACGATCTAGGTTAGCAAACGGGCACTTGGACTATATAGGTTACCTAGCAGGCACTTGGACTGTCTAGGTTACCTAGCGGGCACTTGGACTGTCTAGGTTACCTAGCGGGCACTTGGACTATCTAGGTTAACGAACGAGCACTTGGACCATGTAGGTTACCTAGCAGTCACTTGGACTATCTATGTTAGCTAACGGGCACTTGGATTATCTAAGTTATCTAGCGGGCACTTGGACTATGTAGGTTACCTAGCGGGCCCTTGGACTATGTAGGTTACCTAGCGGGCACTTGGACTATCTAGGTTAACGAACGGGCACTTGGACGATGCAGGTTCCCTAGCGGGCACTTGGAATATGTAGGTTACCCAGCGGGCACTTGGACTATCTAGGTTAACGAACGGGTTCTTGGACTATGTAGGTTAACTAACAGGAACTTGGACTATCTAGGTTACCTAACGGGCATTTGGACTATGTAGGTTACCTAACGGGCACTTGGATTATGTAGGTTCCCTTCTTGCACTTGGATTATGTAGGTTCCCTTCTTGCTCTTGGACTATGTAGTTTACTAGCGGGCATTTGGACAATGTAAGTTACCTAGCGGGCACTTGGACTATGTAGGTTACCTAGCAGGCACTTGGACTGTCTACCTAGCGGGCACTTGGACTATCTAGGTTAACGAACGGGCACTTGAACTATGTAGGTTAACTAGCGGGCCATTGGACTATGTAGGTTAACTAGCGGGCACTTTGACGATCTAGGTTAGCAAACGGGCACTTGGACTATATAGGTTACCTAGCAGGCACTTGGACTGTCTAGGTTACCTAGCGGGCACTTGGACTGTCTAGGTTACCTAGCGGGCACTTGGACTATCTAGGTTAACGAACGAGCACTTGGACCATGTAGGTTACCTAGCAGTCACTTGGACTATCTATGTTAGCTAACGGGCACTTGGATTATCTAAGTTATCTAGCGGGCACTTGGACTATGTAGGTTACCTAGCGGGCCCTTGGACTATGTAGGTTACCTAGCGGGCACTTGGACTATCTAGGTTAACGAACGGGCACTTGGACGATGCAGGTTCCCTAGCGGGCACTTGGAATATGTAGGTTACCCAGCGGGCACTTGGACTATCTAGGTTAACGAACGGGTTCTTGGACTATGTAGGTTAGCTAACAGGAACTTGGACTATCTAGGTTACCTAACGGGCATTTGGACTATGTAGGTTACCTAACGGGCACTTGGATTATGTAGGTTCCCTTCTTGCACTTGGACTATGTAGGTTACCTAGCAGGCACTTGGACTGTCTAGGTTACCTAGCGGGCACTTGGACTATCTAGGTTAGCTAAGGGGCACTTGGATTATCTAAGTTATCTAGCGGGCACTTGGACTATGTAGGTTACCTAGCGGGCCCTTGGACTAGGTAGGTTACCTAGCGGGCACTTGGACTATCTAGGTTAACGAACGGGCACTTGGACTATGTAGGTTAGCTAACAGGAACTTGGTCTATCTAGGTTAACTAGCGGGCACTTGGATATGCAGGTGCCCTATCGGGCACTTGGACTATGTATGTTACCTAGCGGGCACTTGGACTATCTTGGTTAACGAACGGGCACTTGGACTATGTAGGTTAGCTAACAGGAACTTGGACTATCTAGGTTACCTAACGGGCATTTGGACTATGTAGGTTCCCTAGCGGGCACTTGGATTATGTAGGTTCCTTTCTTGCTTTGGACTATGTAGTTTACTAGCGGGCATTTGGACTATGTAAGTTACTTAGCGGGCACTTGGACTATGTAGGTTACCTAGCAGGCACTTGGACTGTCTACCTAGCGGGCACTTGGACTATCTAGGTTAACGAACGGGCACTTGGACTATGTAGGTTAACTAGCGGGCCATTGGACTATGTAGGTTAACTAGCGGGCACTTTGACGATCTAGGTTAGCAAACGGGCACTTGGACTATGTAGGTTACCTAGCAGGCACTTGGACTGTCTAGGTTACCTAGCGGGCACTTGGACTATCTAGGTTAACGAACGAGCACTTGGACCATGTAGGTTACCTAGCAGTCACTTGGACTATCTATGTTAGCTAACGGGCACTTGGATTATCTAAGTTATCTAGCGGGCACTTGGACTATGTAGGTTACCTAGCGTGCCCTTGGACTATGTAGGTTACCTAGCGGGCACCTGGACTATCTAGGTTAACGAACGGGCACTTGGACGATGCAGGTTCCTAGCGGGCACTTGGAATATGTAGGTTACCCAGCGGGCACTTGGACTATCTAGGTTAACGAATGGGCACTTGGACTATGTAGGTTAGCTAACAGGAACTTGGACTATCTAGGTTAACTAGCGGGCACTTGGACGATGCAGGTACCCTAGCGGGCACTTGGACGATGCAGGTACCCTAGCGGGCACTTTGACTCTGTAGGTTCCCTAGCGGGCACTTGGACTATGTGGGTACCCTAGCGGGCATTTGGACTATCTAGGTTACCTAACGGGCATTTGGACTATGTAGGTTCCCTAGTGGGCACTTGGATTATGTAGGTTCCCTTCTTGCACTTGGACTATGTAGTTTACTAGCGGGCATTTGGACTATGTAGGTTACCCAGTGTGCACTTGGACTATCTAGGTTCCCTAGCGGGCACTTGGACTATCTAGGTTCCCTAGCGGGCACTTGGACTATATAGGTTCCCTAAAGGGCACTTGAACTATGTAGGATCCCTAGCAGGCACTCGGACTATGAAGGTTCCCTAGCGGGCAATTGGACTATGTAGGTTCCCTAGCAGGCCCTTTGACTATGTAAGTTCTCGAACGGGCACTTGGACTATGTGGGTTCCCTAGCGGGCATATAGACTATCTAGGTTACCTAACGGGCACTTGGACTATGTACATTACTAGCGGGCATTTGGACTATGTAGGTTACCTAGCGGATACTTGGACTATTTAGGTTCCCTATCAGGGACTTGGACAATGTAGGTTAACTAGCGGGCACTTGGACTGTCTAGTTAACCTAGCGGGCACTTGGACTATCTAGGTTAACAAGCGGGCCCTTGGACTATCTAGGTTAACTAGCGGGCACTTGGATTGTCTAGGTTACCTAGCGGGCACTTGGACTATCTAGGTTAACGAACGGGCACTTGGACTATGTAGGTAACCTAGCGGGCACTTGGACTATCTAGGTTAGCTAACGGGCACTTGGACTATCTAAGTTACCTAGCGGGCACTTGGACTATGTAGGTTACCTAGCGGGCCCTTGGACTATGAAAGTTACCTAGCGGGCACTTGGACTATCTAGGTTAACGAATGGGCAATTGGACTATGTAGGTTAGCTAACAGGAACTTGGACTATCTAGGTTAACTAGCGGGCACTTGGACGATGCAGGTACCCTAGCGGGCACTTTGACTATGTAGGTTCCCTAGAGGGCACTTGGACTATGTGGGTACCCTAGCGGGCATTTGGACTATCTAGGTTACCTAAAGGGCATTTGGACTATGTAGGTTCACTAGTGGGCACTTGGATTATGTAGGTTCCCTTCTTGCTCTTGGACTATGTAGTTTACTAGCGGGCATTTGGACTATGTAGGTTACCTAGCGGGCACTTGGACTATCTAGGTTCCCTAGCGGGCACTTGGACTATCTAGGTTCCCTAGCGGGCACTTGGACTATATAGGTTCCCTAAAGGGCACTTGGACTATGTAGGATCCCTAGCAGGCACTCGGACTATGAAGGTTCCCTAGCAGGCAATTGGACTATGTAGGTTCCCTAGCAGGCCCTTTGACTATGTAAGTTCTCTAACGGGCACTTGGACTATGTGGGTTCCCTAGAGGGCATATGGACTATCTAGGTTACCTAACGGGCACTTGGACTATGTACGTTACTAGCGGGCATTTGGACTATGTAGGCTACCTAGCGGATACTGGGACTATGTAGGTTACCTTGCGGGCACTTGGACTATCTAGGTTAACGAACGGGCACTTGGACTATGTAGGTTAGCTAACAGGAACTTGGACTATCTAGGTTACCTAACGGGCATTTGGACTATGTAGGTTCCCTAGCAGGCACTTGGATTATGTAGGTTCCCTTCTTGCACTTGTACTATGTAGTTTACTAACGGGCATTTGGACTATGTAAGTTACCTAGCGGGCACTTGGACTATGTAGGTTCCCTTTCAGGGACTTGGACAATGTAGGTTAACTAGCGGGCACTTGGACTATCTAGGTTAACTAGCGGGCCATTGGACTATGTAGGTTAACTAGCGGCACTTTGACGATCTAGGTTAGCAAACGGGCACTTGGACTATGTAGGTTAACTAGCAGGCACTTGGACTGTCTAGGTTACCTAGCGGGCACTTGTACTATCTAGGTTAGCTAACGGGCACTTGGATTATCTAAGTTATCTAGCGGGCACTTGGACTATGTAGGTTACCTAGCGGGCCCTTGGACTATGTAGGTTACCTAGCGGGCACTTGGACTATCTAGGTTAACGAACGGGCACTTGGACTATGTAGGTTAGCTAACAGGAACTTGGTCTATCTAGGTTAACTAGCGGGCACTTGGATGTGCAGGTGCCCTAGCGGGCACTTGGACTATGTATGTTACCTAGCGGGCACTTGGACTATCTAGGTTAACGAACGGGCACTTGGATTATGTAGGTTAGCTAACAGGAACTTGGACTATCTAGGTTACCTAACGGGCATTTGGACTATGTAGGTTCCCTAGCGGGCACTTGGATTATGTAGATTCCTTTCTTGCTCTTGGACTATGTAGTTTACTAGCGGGCATTTGGACTATGTAAGTTACTTAGCGGGCACTTGGACTATGTAGGTTACCTAGCAGGCACTTGGACTATCTATGTTAGCTAAAGGGCACTTGGATTATCTAAGTTATCTAGCGGGCAATTGGACTATGTAGGTTACCTAGCGGTCCCTTGGACTATGTAGGTTACCTAGCGGGCACTTGGACTATCCAGGTTAACGAACGGGCACTTGGACGATGCAGGTTCTCTAGCGGGCACTTGGAATATGTAGGTTACCCAGCGGGCACTTGGACTATCTAGGTTAACGAACGGGCACTTGGAGTATGTAGGTGAGCTAACAGGAACTTGGACTATCTAGGTTACCTAACGGGCATTTGGACTATGTAGGTTACCTAGCGGGCCCTTGGACTATGTAGGTTACCTAGCGGGCATTTGGAGTATCTAGGTTAACGAATGGGCACTTGGACTATGTAGGTTAGCTAACAGGAACTTGGACTATCTAGGTTAACTAGCGGGCACTTGGACTATGCAGGTACCCTAGCGGGCACTTGGACGATGCAGGTACCCTAGCGGGCACTTTGACTATGTAGGTTCCCTAGCGGGCACTTGGACTATGTGGGTACCCTAGCGGGCATTTGGACTATCTAGGTTACCTAACGGGCATTTGGACTATGTAGGTTCCCTAGTGGGCACTTGGATTATGTAGGTTCCCTTCTTGCACTTGGACTATGTAGTTTACTAGCGGGCATTTGGACTATGTAGGTTACCCAGTGTGCACTTGGACTATCTAGGTTCCCTAGTGGGCACTTGGACTATCTAGGTTCCCTAGCGGGCACTTGGACTATATAGGTTCCCTAAAGGGCACTTGAACTATGTAGGATCCCTAGCAGGCACTCGGACTATGAAGGTTCCCTAGCGGGCAATTGGACTATGTAGGTTCCCTAGCAGGCCCTTTGACTATGTAAGTTCTCGAACGGGCACTTGGACTATGTGGGTTCCCTAGCGGGCATATAGACTATCTAGGTTACCTAACGGGCACTTGGCTATGTACATTACTAGCGGGCATTTGGACTATGTAGGTTACCTAGCGGATACTTGGACTATGTAGGTTCCCTATCAGGGACTTGGACAATGTAGGTTAACTAGTGGGCACTTGGACTATCTAGGTTAACTAGCGGGCCATTGGACTATGTAGGTTAACTAGCGGGCACTTTGACGATCTAGGTTAGCAAACGGGCACTTGGCCTATGTAGGTTACCTAGCAGGCACTTGGACTGTCTAGGTTACCTAGCGGGCACTTGGACTATCTAGGATAACGAACGGGCAATTGGATTATGTAGGTTACCTAGCAGGCAATTGGACTATCTATGTTAGCTAATGGGCACTTGGATTATCTAAGTTATCTAGCGGGCACTTGGACTATGTTGGTTACCTAGCGGGCATTTGGACTATGTAGGTTCCCTAGCGGGCACTTGGACTATCTAGGTTAACGAACGGGCACTTGGACTATGTAGGTTAGCTAACAGGAACTTGGACTATCTAGGTTAACTAGCGGGCACTTGGACATGCAGGTTCCCTAGCGGGCTCTTGGACTATGTAGGTTTCCTAGCGGGCACTTGGACTATCTAGGTTACCTAACGGGCATTTGGACTATGTAGGTTCCCTAGCGGGCACTTGGATTATGTAGGTTCCCTTCTTACACTTGGACTATGTAGTTTACTAGCGGGCACTTGGACTATGTAAGTTACCTAGCGGGCACTTGGACTATGTAGGTTACCTAGCAGGCACTTGGACTGTCTAGTTTACCTAGCGGGCACTTGGACTATCTAGGTTAACGAACGGGCACTTGGACTATGTAGGTTACCTAGCGGGCCCTTGGATTATGTAGGTTACCTAGTGGGCACTTAGACTATCTAGGTTAACGAACGGGCACTTGGACTATGTAGGTTAGCTAACAGGGACTTGGACTATCTAGGTTAACTAGCGGGCACTTGCACGATGCAGGTTCCCTAGCGGGCACTTGGATTATGTAGGTTCCCTAGCGGGCACTTGGACTATGTGGGTACCATAGCGGGCATTTGGATTATCTAGGTTACCTAACGGGCATTTGGACTATGTAGGTTCCCTAGCGGGCACTTGGATTATGTAGGTTCCCATCTTGCACTTGGACTATGTAGGTTACTAGTGGGCATTTGGACTATGTAGGTTACCTAGCGGGCACTTGGACTATGTAGGTTAACTCGCGGGCGCTAGATCTATGTAGGTTACCTAGCGGGCACTTGGACTATGTAGGTTAAATAGCGGGCACTTTGACTATCTAGGTTAGCTAACAGGAACTTGGACTATCTAGGTTACCTAGCGGGCACTTGGACTATGTAGGTTACCTAGCGGGCACTTGGACTATGTAGGTTAACTTGCGGGCACTTGGACTATCTAGATTACCTAGCGGGCACTTAGACGATGTTGGTTAACTAGTGGGTACTTGGACGATCTAGGTTAACTAGTGGGCACTTGGACGATATAGGTTAACTAGTGGGTAATTGGATTATCTAGGTTAGCTAGCGGGCACTTGAACTATGTAGGTTAACTAGTGGGCCCTTAGACTATCTAGGTTAGCTAACGGGCACTTGGACTCTGTTGGTTAATTAGCGGGTATTTGGACTATGAATGTGCCCTAGCGGGAATTTGGACTATATATAGGTTACCTAGCGGGCACTTGGACTTTGTAGGTTACCTAGCGGGCACTTGGATTATGTAGGTTCCCTATCAGGCACTTGGACTATGTAGGTTACTAGCGGGCATTTGGACTATGAAGGTTACCTAACGGGCACTTGGACTATGAGGGTTCCGTATCGGGCACTTAGACAATGTAGGTTACCTAGCGGGCACTTGGACTATCTAGGTTAGGTAACAGCACTTGGACTATCTAGGTTACCTACTGGGAACTTGGACTATGTAGGTTTCCTAGCGGGCAGTTTGACTATGTAGGTTAACTAGCGGACACTTGAACGAACTAGGTTAACGAGCGGGCCCTTGGACTATGTAGGTTACCTAGCGGGCACTTGGACTATCTAGGTTAGCTAACAGGAACTTGGACTATCTAGGTTACTAGCGGGCACTTTGACTATGTAGGTCACCTAGCGGGCAGTTGGACTATCTAGGTTAGCTAATGGGCACTTGGACTATCTAGGTTACCTAGCGGGCACTTAGACTAGGTAGGTTACCTAGCGGGCACTTGGACTACCTAGGTTACCTATCAGGCACTGGACTATGCAGGTAACCTAGCAGGCACTTGGACTGTCTAGGTTACCTAGCGGGCACATGGACTTCTAGGTTAACGAACGGGCACTTGGACTATGTAGGTTTCCTAGCGGGCACTTGGACTATCTAGGTTCCCTAACGGGCACTTGTACTATGTAGGTTCCCTAGCGAGCACTTTGACTATGTTGGTTCCCTATCGGGCACTTGGACTATGTAGGTTAACTAGCAGGCCCTTCGACTATGTAGGTTAACTAGCGGGCACTTAGACTATCTAGGTTACATAGCGGGCACGTGCACTATGTACATACCCTAGTGGGCACTTGGACTATCTAGGATACCTAGCGGGCACTTGGACTATGCACGTCCCCTAGTGGGCACTTGAACTATCTAGGTTAAATAACGGGCAATAGGACTATCTAGGTTAACTAGCGGGCACCTGGACTATCTAGGTTACCAAGCGGACACTTGGACTACGTAGGTCAACTAGCGGGCACTTGGACTATCTAGGTTAGATTACGGGCACTTGGACTATGTAGTTTAACTAGAGGGCACTGGGACTATGTAGGTTAACTAGCGGACACTTGGACGATCTAGGTTTACTAGCGGGCCCTTGCACTATGTAGGTTAACTATCGGCCTCTTGGACTATGTAGGTTAACTAGCGGGCACTTGGACCATCTAGGTTAACTAGCGGGCACATGGACTATATAGGTTAACTAGCGAACACTTGGATTAGCTAGGTTACCTAGTGGGCACTTTAACCATGTAGGTTAACTAGTTGGCCCTTGGACCATCTAGGTTAGCTAACGGGCCCTTGGACTATGTAGGTTACCTAGCGGGCACTTGGACTATCTAGGTTAACGAACGGGCACTTGGACTATGTAGGTTAGCTAACAGGAACTTGGTCTATCCTGGTTAACTAGCGGGCACTTTGACCATATAGGTTAACTAGCGGGGACTTGGACGATATAGCTTAACTAGCGGACACTTCTATTAGCTAGGTTACCTAGCGGGCACTTGAACCATGTAGGTTAACTAGTTGGCCCTTGGACTATCTAGGTTAGCTAACGGGCACTTGGACTATATAGGTTAATTAGCGTGTACTTGGACTATGTAGGTGCCCTAGCGGGCATTTGGACTATATAGATTACCTAGTGGGCACATGGACTTTGTAGGTTACCTAGCGGGCAATTGGACTATCTAGGTTACCTAGCGGGCACTCGGACTATCTAGGTTACCTAGCGGGCACTTGGACTACATAGGTTACCTAAAGGGCACTTGGACTATGTAGGTTCCCTAGCAGGCACTCGTACTATGAAGGTTCCCTAGCGGGCACTTGGACTATGTAGGTTCCCTAGCAGGCCCTTTGACTATGTAAGTTCTCTAACGGGCATTTGGACAATGTGGGTTCCCTAGCGGGCACTTGGATTATGTAAGTTCCCTATCGCTCACTTGGACTATGTATGTTACTAGCGGGTATTTGGACTATGTAGGTTACCTAGCGGATACTTGGACTATATAGGTTCCCTATCAGGGAATTGGATAATGTAGGTTAACTAGCGGGCACTAGGAGTATGTAGGTTACCTAGCGGGCCCTTGGACTATCTAGGTTAACAAGCGGGCCCTTGGACTATGTTTCTTTGTCTCTGTCGTGCTAGGGTCATCTCTGTTGTTATACACTCAATGAACCACGTGTACTAAATCACTAAGATTTTTCCCTTCAAACGCTTCCCACTTCTTTTTCATGTCTGAGGCAGACTGACTGAGTCATAAAGGCAATACTTATTGCCCTCCTGTTCTCGGGGCCTCTGGGCCTTTAGGGGTATAAAGCCCGTGGGTTCCATCAGCCACTCTAGAAAGGCAGGCGGACATTCTCTTATAAGAGCCTGAAAATTCTCACTGACCTTAGATAAATTCATAGGTTTCCTAGCTCTTCCGCAGAGGGTCATGTAAGAGCAACGGGTGATACCTGGTAAAGCGCTCATGGGGACTTTGATGCTCCGTTTTCTTTCTCTTCTGCTGCACTCTCTTAGTGTCATGCCTCGATGTGGCAGGATCAGTTCGGGCGCAGCTCCCACACTGTGTCTCCAGTGTTGTCCCCTCTAGGGCTATGGGTCTTTGAGGGACGTTTCTCATCGTGGGGCTGCCCATGTGGTCTTCTCTGTGAGCTGGCTTCTCTGATTGGGAACATCATCCTCAATGTATATTGGGCCAGGATGTGCTCCATTCTCCCCTCCTCCCCCTTGTTCTGCCCTGTGTTCTCTGATCAGATATGTCCCTCTCCGCGAGCTGCAGATCCGGTGCCACGCTGTGAAATACAATCTTCGGGGCCTGCAAGCATGTAGGGCTGGGTAGGTGTCAGCTCAGATCTTTTGAGAGTCCAGGAGATATTGACTGCTCGATGGGCATAGTTCTTTGGGGCACCGTGCTCTAAGTCCAGATGCTGGTTGTGAATATGACTTTGTTGTTAACCAGGTGTGTGTCTCTGGGTCAACTCCTGTGTGTTTTTGAGTGAGTTTTCTCATCTGGAAAGTAAATGAACTGAATTATCCAACTCCCATGTCAGCAAGTTATCGAGAGGGGTTAATCAGAGACTGTTTCATATAGTGTGTACCTGCGCGCCGCATTCTAGACCTGGGGTGACAATTATGAGCTCAGGATAGAGATGGTGTCCAGCAGGTCACATACGTGGCTCCATATTGAAACAGGAAGCCCACGGTGGAGATTTGGTCCTTCCGTTGATGGCCACCGGCCACCTAGTCTTCTCCTGCTATAACTGCTTCACTGGTTCAGCAGCTGAGCTAGGTGCCAGTGCCATCATAACCAGGTGGCTAACTGGGACAAAGGGCAGATAGATATTTGTTATCTTGTTGTCTTGAGAAGCCCATCTAACCTCCATGCAAACCTTCTGGTGTGAGTTATCTGTGGAAGGAATCATAGGCTCACAGTAATTCACATCTTTCTTTTTGACAATGTGCCCGTATTCCTATCTGAACCTGAGAAGGTGGCCCCAGTGTCCACCAAGAAATTTACTGGCTGGCCCCCTACATGGAGAGTTAGCCTGGGCTTTTGGCGGCGAAGTTAAACAGAGCCCTGACCCCTTCACTCAGCTTCTTCAAGCATTATTGTCTCTTGCTTGGGTCTTTCTAGGTGCAGATGAGGCCCGTCTACTCTAGTGGAGGGTCATGCACCTCTCCTGGGGTTTACAAGGCACTGAATTTTCCAGTGTCCTTCTTTCCTGCAGTAGGCACATTGATCCTTCCCCATGGCTTGGCGGTGTCCACAGGTTAGTCTCTCCGTGAGTGGGCCATGCTCTCCATTTCCTGTGTCTCTGGGGTCTCTCATGGCAATTACTAGTATTTTAGCTAGTTTCTTTGTCTCTGTCGTGCTAGGGTCATCTCTGTTGTTATACACTCAATGAGCCACTTTTACCAAATCACTAAGATTTTTCCCTTCAAACCCTTCCCACTTCTTTTTCATGTCTGAGGCAGACTGACTGAGTCATAAAGGCAATACTTATTGCCCTCTTGTTTTCAGTGCCTCCGGGCCGTTAGGGGTATAAAGCCCATAGGCTTCCATCAGCCACTCTAAAAAGGCAGGCGGACATTCTCTTATAAGAGCCTGAAAATTCTCACTGACCTTAGATAAATTCATAGGTTTCCTAGCTCTTCCGCAGAGGGTCATGTAAGAGCAACGGGTGATACCTGGTAAAGCCCTCTGGGCCTTGCTAGCAATTGAGATCCCACATTGTTCGTGTAGTGGCCAAAAGAGTTTCTCTCAAGTGGGGAGTGCCCGCTCGCTGACCATCAGGTTCACTGACTGCTTACTGGGCCTCTGTCTGGAAGGGCTACCCTTCCTCCGTTGTGAACAGCACCTGGAGAAGTTGCTGGCAATCATTCCAGGTGGGCTGATGAGTATGGAAGACATACCAGGACTAGTGTGTGTGTGGGGGGCTGCTGGTAGGGCGGGGGATGGGGTGGGGTGCCGGTGAGGGAGGGCATGACTCAATAAGGGCCTGTTAGAAGTTTTCTATTTCTGTCCCCTAGAAACTTTATAGGGCGGGGCTGGAACTAAAGGGTCTGAAGCCAGCTCTCCCACTCCCAGAGTTCTCCTGAAAAATGGGATAAAGCAGATTAGGGGAGAGAGATTGGGAGAGGAGGGGAGGGGAAGGGATGGGGAGGGGGTCAGGGTGGGGGACGGGGAGGGATGGCCTCGCCCTATTTGGTTTTGGGTACTTGGACCGTGTGTTTTTCCGGTCCTGCCATGTTTCCTGAAACCTTGGAAACAAGGACTCTTTCTTTGAGGGAGGGAATAAGTCTTTTATATTTGCAGGATTCTTAGTGGCAATGTCAGCCCACACTTGAATTAAAGGGATCACATCGGGATGTCCTGGTTCCCCATAACCATAACTATGAACTCTTTGTAATTGGGGATGGGAAAGCTAGTCTTGCGTGGGTCAATCAGGGACTCCTTCTGCCCCATCACTTTTAAACAAATTGTAGAGTCTCCAAGCTTTGGGGTTGAAACCACATCCTCTTGGTGAACGCCTAGAGCAGGGGTCCTCAAACTACAGCCTGTGGGACACATGCAGACAACCGAGGTCATTAATCCTTTCTGCCGGGTGGATGTGCCCCATTTATTTATTTTTTTTTGAAATTCAAATCAAGATATGCAGTGTGCATGCACATGAATTTGTTCGTAATTTTTGTTTTTTTTAAACTATAGTCTGTCCCTCCAATGGCCTGAGGGACAGTGAACTGGCCCCCTGGGTAAACAGTTTTAGGACCCTGCCCTAAGGTATCCTGGACTTAGGTGTTACTAATCTCCCAGCCCTGAAACATTCCTGAACATTCTACCCGTTGTAGGAGGCACCATGGGAATTTGGACCCCGGGTAATTTACAAGCCTTTACTCCAATTGAACCCAAGAAAATACAAAATGACTTAGTCAGTTACTCTCTTTTGGTCACTTTTGACTCCTCCTGTACTAGCCCATTATTTCCATTTAACTCTATAACACGGAGCATGATGTTTTCATAACATTTTAAAAAATGTATATATCTATATCTATATCTATATCTATGTCTATATATATATAAAACTATGAAAGTCCACAACAAAAAGAAAATAATTTTTCCCAAAATTAAAATTGAAGCGTTATAGGGTTAAAAAGAAGGATGGGTCTTATCAGCAGGTCCAAGACCTTAGCATCATAAATGAATCAGTGATACCACTGCACCTAGTAGTGCCCAAACCTGTACCCTCCTAGGGGAAAGTATGAATGCTTTTATCCCTCTTCCTGTACTTCCAGTGAACAAACACACATGTCTGGTAATTCTCAGATTTTTTTTTCCTGTGACACTCATCTAATTTCAAGGCCACTGCCACCACACAAGCTTACCCTTGTCGAAGTTAAACTGTTCACCTTTTAGACCGTTTGTTTTTCCAGAAGTTATCGGGTGACTAAAGCTTCTGAACCAAGTGTGCCAGGTCCACGACTACCACCTCCTGGACTACGTCAACTTTATCCATCCTGGATTAAGTTGCCCTCAATGGACAACCCCTCCCAGCAGTGTAGGAAGGGTGTGGACCCAAAGCCCCACTTCGCCAATTTTGCCAGCAGGAAGTAGCTAGAGATATCGTCGCCCAGTACCCCAAAGATTTGGGTCCATATCTCTTAAAGGAGGCAACTGTTAGGTAGCTATCCTAGGAATTGGGGCATCCGTTATGCATGCCCATAGGGTCAAGATAAGAGCTCAGTTAGGAAAAGCACCCTGTGCATGCTCAGAGGTACAGGTTTCTGGCCATGAAGGGGAGGTACACCTGGGTGGGTCCTGTACCTGGAGTGACCAACCTAGGCCATGTAAATTCAATTCAGCCACTGGGGTCGGCTAGACTTGCCCACCACGCCTCCCTAGCGCTCATAAAACTCACTTTAGTGACAGACCAGGCTACTGCGTGATATCTCTCTCACTCAAGAAGGCTCTTTGGAGGCAGCAGGGCTGCACATGAGTGGCTGGTGGATACTGTTCAGATGCATGGCTTTCTGCTTGCAAGGGTTTTTGTCTCAGCTGACTGGAAGGGAGGAGGTAGTACATCTGGATCACAGAGTATCCATGTCCACAAATGAGGCTGCTCTTTCCACAGTGCTGGCAGTGCTTTATGAAAACCCTCTGCTTTGCAATGTAACTCCTTGTAGATTAGAGTGGGAGGGGCTTGGACCAAGGTATGCTTCCTTTTACTCCCAGTTGCAGGTTTCTGGATGCTGATTGTATCTCTTACAGCATCAGTTAGTGGGCTTGTTGTCTGCCTCAGGCTTTGTTCACGGAGATCCTCAAGCTTGTTGTTGGTGTGTGGCATGAGCAGAGGCTTCCTGCCAATCCCCCATGAGTAGTAGAGCTCCCATGGTGTGGACTCCATGTAAGCCCTACCCCAGACAGCACGCTTAAAAAGGAGGGTGGGCCCTGCAATACAGAGGACCATTCCCCCTGTGGAATGGCCTCAGAGACCCACCTCCCTCACTGGCCAGCTGCTGGGGCTGTGGGCCTTAAGCTTCATGCCTTACTCAGGAATAAACACAGGGTGAGGTGACTCCAGTAGCTGTTTTGACTGGTCTAATCCAGCCTGAGATCATCCTTGCATGAGCCCTCTGCCCAGATTATTTTTGTTTCTTTTATGATCTTTTTATTAAGGGCTCTTACAACATTAACCACAATCCATATATACATCAGCTGTTTGAAGCACATCTGTACGCTAATTGCCCTCATTATTCTCAAAATATCCACCCTCCACCCAAGCCCCTGGCCTCAGCTCATCATTTGTCCCCCCTCAATGTCCGCGACCCATCCCTCATCAATCCTTGGAAATGTACTAATTCTTTTGTCATATCTTCACCCACCTTTCTTTTGAGGTCAATGAAGATCCTTGTAATCGGTTCCCACTTTCAATCCTGCCCTTCCTCCACTTCCCAGTATCTCCACTCAAAACACTGGTCCTAAAGGGCCCATCCCCCCTGGATTCCCCATGTTTGAAATTCCTATCGGTACTAGAATACCTGCTCTAGTTTGGCCAGATTAGTATGGTAGAACTGGGTTCATGATAGTGGAGCAAGAGGAAGCATTAAGAACTAGAGGAAAGTTGTGTTTCATCTTTGCTGTCTCATACCCTGTATTCTTTAATCTCCTTTCTGAGATCCTTCTGTAAGGGGATGTCCAGTGCACTGCAAATAGCTTTTGGGTGTATACCCGGCAGTCCCCTCTCATTCTCCATGATAAGATTTTTTTGTTCTCATGATGCCTGTTGCCTTATCCCTTTGAAACTTTGTGATCACACAGGCTGGTATTCTTCCTCCATGTGGGCTCGGTTGCTTCTGAGCTAGATGGTTGCTTCTTTACCTTCAAGCCTTTAAGACCCAACACGCTATATCTTTTGGTAGCTGGACCCCATCGGCTTTCTTCACCATATTTGCTTATGCAGTCGCTTTGTGGTCAGTGATCATGTAGGGAAGGTGAGCATCGTAGAATGCCAATTTTATAAAACAGTGTTGTTGCAAAGAGGGAGTCCTTGAGCGGAGGCCCAATGTGCATTTGCTACCTTAATACTAAATCTATAAACATATGGACATAGATCTATTTCCCCATACCCCTTTGTAAATATATGTACATGACTTTATTTAGACGTCTATAACTGGCCCTTGCTTCCCAGCACACTCTTCTATACCCTTTGATTTTCCTCTTGTCCCCAGCCATGCTCAGTCTTCCTTTGGGTTTCAGTAATTCCTCTTGGTTACATTACCCTTGATCACGCCCTACCAGGCCTCCTACATCACCCTCACCACCGATTTTCATCACTTGTTGTTCCCTTGTCTCTGGGTTTCTTGACACCACTTCCTTTACCCCACCGTGCTCACTCCCATGCGCAATGGAAAGGGCCGGTCACATGTTTGCTCCTCCAGATTGTTCATCCAGCCTCTCTTAATTAGACAGAATTGTAAATGTAATAACATGCACAAAACAAGACTGAGCAAAACCAAGCGACAAAAAAGAAAAATGAAAACAAAACCCAACCAAAATCCAATGACACTAAAAGAAAACAACACTAACCATGAAAGAAAAGTACAAGTACTGTGTGGTGAACTTTAGGAGTGTTTTCCAGTCCAACAGTTGGGGTATCGAACCCTGACCACAAAGTCCACTTTGGCATTCCCCAAGGACTTTGATGCTCCTTTTTCTTTCCCTTCCGCTGCACTCTCTTAGTGTCATGCCTCGATGTGGCAGGATCAGTTCGGGCGCAGTTCCCACACTGTGTGTCCAGTGTTGTCCCCTCTAGGGCTTGGGTCTTTGAGGGACGTTTCTCATCGTGGGGCTGCCCATGTGGTCTTCTCTGTGGACTGGCTTCTCTGATTGGGAACATCATCCTCAAGGTGTATTGGGCCAGGATGTGCTCCATTCTCCCCTCCTCCCCCTTGTTCTGCCCTGTGTTCTCTGATCAGATATGTCCCTCTCCGCGAGCTTCAGATCTGGTGCCATCCTGTGAAAGAGAATCTTTGGGGGTGCAAGGATGTGGGGGGGGTGGGTATCAGCTCAGATCTTTTGAGAGTCCAGGAGATATTGACTGCTTGATGGCACAGTTCTGTGGAGCACCGGGCTCTTGGTCCAGACGCTGGTTGTGAATATGACTTTGTTGTTAACCAATTGTGTGTCTCTGGGTCAACTCCTGTGTGTTTTTGAGTGAGTTTTCTCATCTGGAAAGTAAATGTACTGGATTATCCAGACTCCCATGTCAGCAAGTTATCGAGAGGGGTTAATCAGAGACTGTTTCATATAGTGTGTACCTGCGAGCTGCATTCTATACCTGGGGCGGCAATTATGAGCTCGGAATAGAAATGGTGTCTAGCAGGTGACATACGTGGCTCCATTTTGAAAAAGGAAGACCACTGTGGAGATTTGGTCCTTCTGTTGATGGCCACGGGCCACCTAGTCTTCTCCTGCTATAACTGCTTCACTGGCTCAGCAGCTGAGCCAGGAGCCAGTGCCATCATAACCAGGTGGCTAACTGGGATAAAGGGCAGATAGATATTAGTTATCTTGTTGTCTTGGGAAGCCCACCAACCCTCCATGCAAACCTTCTGGTGTGAGTTATCTGTGGAAGGAATCATAGACTCACAGTAAATCACATCTTTCTTTTTCAAAACGTGCCCGTATTCCTTTCTGAAGCTGAGAAGGTGGCCCCTGTGTCCACCAAGAAATTTACTGGCTGGCCTCCTACATGGAGATTTAGCTTGGGCTTTTGGTGGCGGAGGGAAACAGAGCCCTGACCACTTCATTCAGCTTCTTCAAGCATTATTGTCTCTTGCTTGGGTCTTTCTAGGTGCAGATGAGACCCGTCCACTCTAGTGGAGGGTCGTGCACCTTTCCTGGGGTTTTCAAGGCACTGATTTTTCCAGTGTCCTTCTTTCCTGCAGTAGGCACATTGATCCTTAGCCATGGCTTGGCGGTGTCCACAGGTTAGTCTCTCCGTGAGTGGGCCATGCTCTCCTTTTCCTGAGTCTCTGGGGTCTCTCATGGCAATTACTAGTATTTTAGCTAGCTTTTTTGTCTCTGTCGTGCTAGGGTCATCTCTGTTGTTATAGACTCAATGAGCCACTTGTACCAAGTCACTAAGATTTTTCCCTTCAAACCCTTCCCATTTCTTTTTCATGTCTGAGGCAGACTGACTGAGTAATAAAGGCAATACTTATTTCCCTCCTATACTCGGGGCCTCCGGGCCGTTAGGGGGATAAAGCCCGTAGGCTTCCATAAGCCACGCTAGAAAGGCAGGCAGACATTCTCTTATAAGAGCCTTTAAATTCTCACTGACTTTAGATAAATTCATAGGTTTCCTAGCTCTACTGCAGAGGGTGTTGTAAGAGCAACTGGTGAAACCTGGTAAAGTCCTCTGGGCCTTGCTAGGAATTGAGATCCCACTTTGTTTGTGTAGTGGCCAAAAGAGTTTCTCTCAAGTGGGGAGTGCCCGCTCGCTCACCATCAGGTTCACTGACTGCTTACTGGGCCTCTGTCTGGAAGGGCTACCCTTCTTCCGTGGTGAACAGCACCTGGAGAAGTTGCTGCCAAACATTCCAGGTGGGCTGATGAGTATGGAAGACATACCAGTACTAGTGTGTGTGTGGGGCTGCTGGAAGGGGGCAGGGATGGGGTTGGAGAGCCGGCTGGGGAGGGAGTGACTCAATAAGGGCCTGTTAGAAGTTTTCTATTTCTGGCCCCTAGAAACCTTATAGGGCGGGGTTGGAACCAAAGGGTCTGAAGCCAGCTCTCCCACTCCCAGAATTCTCCTGCAAAATGGGATAAAGCCGATTAGGGGAGAGAGATCGGGAGGGGAGGGGATGTGAAGGGAGGGGTGAGGGGGAGGGGGTGGGAGAGGGGGACGGGGAGGGATGGCCTCCACCTATGAGCTTTTGGGAACTTGGACCGTTTGTTTTTCCGGTCCTGCCATGTTTCCTGAAACCTTGGAAACAAGGACCCTTTCTTTGAGGGAGGGAGTAAGTCTTTTATATTTGTAGGTTTCTTAGTGGCAATGTCAGCCCACACTTGAATTAAAGGGATCAGATCGGGATGTCCTGGTTCCCCATAACCATAACTATGAACTCTTAGTAATAGGGGATGGGAAAATTAGTCTTGCGTGGGTCAATCAGGGACTCCTTCTGCCCCATCACTTTTAAACAAATTGTAGAGTCTCCAAGCTTTGGGGTTGAAACCAAATCCTCTTGGTGGATGCCTAGAGCAGGGGTCCTCAAACTACAACCTGTGGGCCACATGCAGACAGCCGAGGTCATTGATCCTTTCTGCCGGGTGTATGTGCCCCATTTATTTATTTTTTTTGGACTTCAAATCAAGATGTGCAGTGTGCACATGAATTTATTCGTAACTTTTGTTTTTTTTAAAACTATAGTCTGTCCCTCCAATGGCCTGAGGGACAGTGAACTGGCCCCCTGGGTAAACAGTTTCAGGACCCCTGCCCTAAGGTATCCTGGACTTAGGGGTTACTAATTTCCCAGCCCTGAAACATCCCTGAACATTCTACCCGTTGTAGGAGGGACCATGGGAATTTGGACACCGGGTAATTTACAAGACTTTTACTGCAATTGAACCCAAGAAAATTCAAAATGACTTAGGCAGTTACTCAGTTTTGGTCACGTTTGACTCCTCCTGTAGTAGCCCATTATTTCCATTTAACTCTATAACACGGAGCATGATGTTTTCATAACATTTAAAAAATGTATATATTAATGTATGTATATATAAATTAATAACTATGAAAGTCCACAACAAAAAGAAAATAATTTTTTTCCCAAAATTAAAATTGAAGCGTTATAGGGTTAAAAAAAGGATGGGTCTTATCAGCGGGTCCAAGAGCTTAGCATCATAAATGAAGCAGTTATCCACTGAACCTAGTTGTGCCCAAACCTGTGCCCTCCTAGCGGAAAGTGTGAATGCTTTTATCCCTCTTCCTGTACTTCCAATGAACAAACGCACATGCCTGATAACCTAAGATTTTTTTTGTTTCCTGTGACACTCACCTAATTTCAAGGCCACTGCCACGTCACAAGCTTAGCCTTGTCGCAGTCAAACTGTTCACCTTTTAGACCGTTTGTTTTTCCCAGAAGTTATCGGGTGACAAAAGCTTCTGAACCAAGTGTGCCAGGTCCACGACTACCATCTCCTGGACCACCTCAACCTTATCCATCCTGGATAAAGTTGCCCTCAATGGACAACCCCTCCCAGCAGTGTAGGAAGAATATGGACCCAAAGCCCCATCTCGCCCCTTTTGCCAGCAGGAAGTAGCTAGAGATGTCGTCACCCAGTACCCCAAATATTTTGGGTCCATGTCTCTTCAGGGGGCAAATGGTAGGTAGCTATCCTAGCTACTGGGGCGTCCGTTATGCATACCTTTAGGTCCAAGATAAGAGTCCAGTTAGGAGAAGCACCCTGTGCATGCTCAGAGGTCCAGGTTTCTGGCCATGATCGGGAGGTACACCTGGGTGATCCCTCTACCTGGACTGAAAAACCTAGGCCAAGTAAATTCAATTCAACCACTGGGGTCGGCCAGACTTGCCCACCACGCCTCCCTAACGCTCATAAAACTCACTTGAGTGACAGACCAGGCTACTGCGTGATTTCTCTGTCACACGGAGCCAAAGACCGAGGTCTAACTGCCCGCAGAGAGATGCGACAAACTCACGAAGGCACTTTGGAGGCAGCAGGGCTTCACATGAGTGGCTGCTGGATACTGTTCAGATGCATGGCTTTCTGCTTGCAAGAGTTTTTGTCTCAGATGACTGGAAGGGAGGAGGTAGTACGTCTGGATCACAGAATATCCATGTAGAAAAATGAGCTGCTCATTCCACAGTCCTGGCAGGGCTTATTGAAAATGCTCAGCTTTGCAATGTCACTCCTTGTAGATTACAGTGGGAGGGGCTGGGACCAAGGTATGCTGCCTCTTACTCCAGGTTGCAGGTTTCTAGATGCTGATTGTATCTCTTACAGCAACAGTTAGTGGACTTGGTGTCTGCCTCAGGCTTTGTTCACAGAGATCCTCCAGCTAGTTGGTGGTGTGTGCGCATGAGCAGAGGCTTCCTGCCAATCCCCCATGAGTAGTAGAGCTCCCATGGTGTGGACTCCATGAAAGCCTTGCCCCAGACAGCACGCTTACAAAGGAGGGTGGGCCCTGCAGGACAGAGGACCATTCCCCCTGTGGAATGGCCTCAGAGACCCTCGTCCCTCACTGGCCAGCTGCTGGCGCTGTGGGCCCTAAGCTTCATGCCTGACTCAGGAATAGACACAGGGTGAGGCAAATCCAGTAATTGTTTTGACTGGTCTAATACAGCCTGAGATCATCCTTGCATGAGCCCTCTGCCCAGATTATTTTTGTTTCTTTTATGATCTTTTTATTAGGGTCTCCTACAACACTAACCACAATCCATATATACATCAGCTGTTTGAAGCACATCTGACCATTAATTGCCCTCATTATTCTCAAAATATCCACTCTCCACCCAAGCCCCTGGCCTTAGCTCCTCATTTTTCCCCCTCAATGTCCGCCACCCATCCCTCATCAATCGTTGGAAATGGACTAATTCTTTTGTCATATCTTCACCCACCTTTCTTTTGAGGTCAATGAAGATCCTTGTAATCGGTTCCCACTTTCCATCCTGCCCTTCCTCCACCCTCCCAGTATCTCCACTCATAATACTGGTCCTAAAGGGCCCATCCCCCCTGGATTTCCCATTGTTTGAAATTCCTATCGGTACTAGAGGACCTTCTCTAGTTTGGCCAGATTAGTATGGTAGAATTGGGATCATGATAGTGGGGCAAGAGGAAGCATTAAGAACTAGAGGAAAGTTGTGTTTCATCTTTGCTGTCTTGGGTCATCTCCTCTCTGAGCTCCTTCTGTAAGGGGATGTCCAGTGCACTGCAAATATGTTTTGGGTCTATGCCCGGCAGTCCCCTTAAATTCTCCATGATAAGATTTTTTTGATCTATGATGCCTGTTGCCTTATCCCTTGAAACCTTGTGATCACACAAGCTGGTATGCTTCCTCCATGTGTGCTTTGTTGCTTCTGAGCTAGATGGCTGCTTCTTTACCTTCAAGCCTTTAAGACCGAACACGCTATATCTTTTGGTAGCTGGACACCATCGGCTTTCTTCACCACATTTGCTTATGCAGCCGCTTTGTGGTCAGTGATGGTGTAGGGAAGTTGAGCATCGTAGAATGCCAATTTAATAGAACAGTGTTATTGCAATGAGGGAGTCCTTGAGCGGAGGCCCTATGTCCATCTGCTACCTTAATACTAAATCTGTAAAATATGGACATAGGTCTATTTCCCCATGCCCCTTTGTAAATATATGTACATGCCTTTATTTAGACGTCTATAACTGGCCCTTGCTTCCCAGCTCACTCTTCTATACCCTTTGATTTTCCTCTTGTGCTCACTGCCATGCTCATTCTTCCTTTGCGTTTCAGTAATTCCTCTTGGTTACATTAACCGTGATCACGCCTTACCAGGCCTCCTACTTCCCCCTCACCACCGATTTCCATCACTTGTTGTTCCCTTGTCTCTGTGTTTCTTTACACCACTTCCTTTCCCCCCACTGTGCTCACTCCCATGCCCAATGGAAAAGGCCGGTCACATGTTTACTCCTCCAGATTGTTCATCCAGCCTCTCTTAATTAGACAGACCTGTAAAGGTAATAACATGTACAAAACAAGACTTAGCAAAACCAAGCAGTAAAAAGGAAAAAAAAACCAACAAAAATGAAAACAAAACCCAACCCAAATCCAATGACACTAAAAGAAAACAAAACTAACCAAGAAAGAAGAGTACAACGACTGTGTGGTGAACTTTATGAGTGTTTTCCTTTCTGGTCTGTTGGGGCACGGAGCCCTGACTGCAAAGTCCACCATTGGCATTCCTTGGGGACTTTGCTGCTCCGTTTTCTTGCTCTTCACTGCACTCCAATAGTGTCATGCCTCGATGTGGCAGGATCAGGTCGGGCGCAGTTCCCACACTGTGTCTCCAGTGTTGTCCCCTCTAGGGCTATGGGTCTTTGAGGGACGTTTCTCATCGTTGGGCTGCCCATGTGGTATTCACTGTGGACTGGCTTCTCTGATTGGGAACATCATCCTCAAGGTGTAGAGGGCCAGGATGTGCTCCATTCTCCCCTCCTCCCCCTTGTTTTGCTCTATGTTATCTGATCAGATATGTCCCTCTCCGCGAGCTGCAGATCCGGTGCCATCCTGTGAAATACAATTTTAGGGGCTGCAAGGAGGTTGGGGGGAGGCATCAGCTCAGATCTTTTGAGAGTCCAGGAGATATTGACTGCTCAATGGGCACAGTTCTGTGGGGCACCGTGCTCTTGGTCCAGATGCTGGTTGTGAATATCACTTTGTTGTTAACCAGTTGTGTGTCTCTGGGTCAACTCCTGTGTGTTTTTGAGTGAGTTTTCTCACCTGGAAAGTAAATGTCTTGCATTATCCAGACTCCCATGTCAGCAAGTTATCGAGAGGGGTTAATCAGAGACTGTTTCATATAGTGTGTACCTGCGAGCTGCATTCTATACCTGGGGCGGCAATTATGAGCTCGGAATAGAAATGGTGTCTAGCAGGTGACATACGTGGCTCCATTTTGAAAAAGGAAGACCACTGTGGAGATTTGGTCCTTCTGTTGATGGCCACGGGCCACCTAGTCTTCTCCTGCTATAACTGCTTCACTGGCTCAGCAGCTGAGCCAGGAGCCAGTGCCATCATAACCAGGTGGCTAACTGGGATAAAGGGCAGATAGATATTTGTTATCTTGTTGTCTTGGGAAGCCCACCTAACCTCCATGCAAACCTTCTGGTGTGAGTTATCTGTGGAAGGAATCATAGGCTCACAGTAATTCACATCTTTCTTTTTGACAATGTGCCCATATTCCTTTCTGAACCTGACAAGGTGGCCCCTGTGTCCACCAAGAAATTTACTGGCTGGCCTCCTACTTGGAGAGTTATCCTGGGCTTTTGGTGGCGAAGGGAAACAGAGCCCTGACCACTTCATTCAGCTTCTTCAAGCATTATTGTCTCTTGCTTGGGTCTTTCTAGGTGCAGATGAGACCCGTCCACTCTAGTGGAGGGTCGTGCACCTTTCCTGGGGTTTTCAAGGCACTGATTTTTCCAGTGTCCTTCTTTCCTGCAGTAGGCACATTGATCCTTAGCCATGGCTTGGCGGTGTCCACAGGTTAGTCTCTCCGTGAGTGGGCCATGCTCTCCTTTTCCTGAGTCTCTGGGGTCTCTCATGGCAATTACTAGTATTTTAGCTAGCTTTTTTGTCTCTGTCGTGCTAGGGTCATCTCTGTTGTTATAGACTCAATGAGCCACTTGTACCAAATCACTAAGATTTTTCCCTTCAAACCCTTCCCATTTCTTTTTCATGTCTGAGGCAGACTGACTGAGTAATAAAGGCAATACTTATTTCCCTCCTATACTCGGGGCCTCCGGGCCGTTAGGGGGATAAAGCCCGTAGGCTTCCATAAGCCACGCTAGAAAGGCAGGCAGACATTCTCTTATAAGAGCCTTTAAATTCTCACTGACTTTAGATAAATTCATAGGTTTCCTAGCTCTTCCGCAGAAGGTGTTGTAAGAGCAACTGGTGATACCTGGTAAAGCCCTCTGGGCCTTGCTAGGAATTGAGATCCCACTTTGTTTGTGTAGTGGCCAAAAGAGTTTCTCTCAAGTGGGGAGTGCCCGCTCGCTCACCATCAGGTTCACTGACTGCTTACTGGGCCTCTGTCTGGAAGGGCTTCCCGTCCTCTGTTGTGAACAGCACCTGGAGACGTTGCTGGCAATCATTCTAGGTTGGTGATGAGTATGGAAGACATACCAGTACTAGTGTGCGTGGGGGGCTGCTGGTAGGGGGTGGGGATGGGTTGGGGTGCCGGTGGGGGAGGGAGTGACGCACTAAGGGCCTGTTAGATGTTTTCTATTACTGGCCCCTAGAAACCTTGTAGGGCGAGGGTGGAACCAAAGGGTCTGAAGCCAGCTCTCCCACTCCCAGAGTTCTCCTTTAAAATGGGATAAAGCCGATTAGGGGAGAGAGATTGGGAGGGGAGGGGGAGGGGAGGGATGGCCTACACATATGTGGTTTGTGGAACTTGGACCGTTTGTTTTTCTGGTCCTGCCATGTTTCCTGAAATCTTGGAAATAAGCACCCTTTCTTCGGTGGAGGGAGTAAGTCTTTTATATTTGCAGGCTTCTTAGTGGCAATGTCAGTCCACACTTGAATTAAAGGGATCAGATCGGGATGTCCTGGATCCCCATAACCATAACTATGAACTCTTAGTAATAGGGGATGGGAAAACTAGTCTTGCGTTGGTCAATCAGGGACTCCTTCTGCCCCATCACTTTTAAACAAATTGTAGAGTCTCCAAGCTTTTGGATTGAAACCACATCCTCTTGGTGAACGTCTAGAGCAGGCGTCCTCAAACTACAGCCTGTGAGCCACATGCAGACAGCCGAGGACATTGATCCTGTCTGCCAGCTGTATGTTCCCCATTTATTTTTTTTGAACTTCAAAACAAGATGTGCAGTGTGCACACGTATTTGTTCACAATTTTTTTTAAGTGGCCACTAGGTGGGGAAGATGGCGATGGAATAACACATACCAGAGGGACTCCACAGAATCCAGCCCAGGAGAATGCCACTGGATTGCAGGAGGCGCATCAAGAAGATAAGTAGGCTCAGATCCACAGGGTTTTGAGGGGCTGGGGGCTTTTGGCTTACCTCAGTGGAAGCCGGCTGGGTCTCCACCGTAGCCTAGCAGCTGTTTCTGCCCAAACCGGGACCATTTGGAGCCTGTAGCAAGGCTTGGCCTTGGTGCAGCCAGTTTTCCCCTGCCTGCCTCAGGGCAGGGACAGGGCCCTTGAGGCTCCACGGGCAGGAATTGGTGTTCAGCTGCATTGTTGCTTCTGTTTGTGTCTCTGTTCTATATTCCCACACAGCCTTGGAGGTCTGCGCAGGGACTTTTTTGGGGCACAGCCACAGCTTGCCACGTGGCGTGGGCTGAGCAGGGTCTAAACCCAACCCCCCACAGCTCTGTAGACAGGGATCAAACTTCAGCTACATTGCGGTGCCGGTTAACATCTCTGCTCTCTGTCCCCCCACTTCTCTGGGGGCTGCTCAGCAGCTCTCTTGCGACTCTTCTTGGGGCTCAGCTGCGGATTGCCGCTGGGGCTTGCGGCAGGGAGTGGACCCTTGCAGGTCCACAGGCAGGGAGTTGGACTCAGCTGCATAGTTGCTTTTCCTTCCCTAGCTTCCCTGTACCCCAGCACTGTCCGGTCTCACTGTTTAATCTTTCTCCCCCTCTTGTTCCTGAACTGCTCTCTCATACTCCATTGCAGACTTACTGGACACTCCCATTGCCCTAGGGCATTTGCGCCTGGGCCACACCCAGCTAGGTGAGCTCAACCCTGCATAGATAGCCCAGGGCTAGGGAAAGGTCTGCTTGCTCTCCAGGGGATACTCCTCTGACTCCTCACCAGGGAGTTCCTGCTTGTTTACCTGGGGACATAAGGCAGCTCAGCCAACACTTATCAATATTCAAACCAATAGCAGGAACTTCAGCCCAGTCTCTGCAACACTGGGGCAGGCAGCCGACCTGCCACCTGAGGCACTCCCCTGATAGGGAAGCCACAGGAAGATAAAGTGGTAGGTTAATAACCCAGCAAAATCAGCTGTAGGCAGTTCGAAGAAGCATTCCTATAAGTCTTCCAGAGAGAGACTAGAAAATGGCCACTGGTCCCTCAAAAACAATTCAATGCAAACAGCCACCAGCCCCAACGACCTCAATGAAAAAACAGGAGAAACAAAAGACAAAGGCAGAAGATGTGCTGAACATAGCAACATACATAGAAGAAGCAGACATTGAGAAGCCATACAAAGAAACTCTCAGAAGGCTGCTTAGAGTCATGCAGGATATGAAAGAAACAATACAGAGAAAGAATGAAACGATAGAGGAGATAAAAGCCACACACCAAAGGGAAATACAGGAGCTTAGGGAGGAAATAACGAAAAACAATAGCAAAATCATGTTCCTTGAGAATCGACTGGAGGAATCAGAGAACCGCATCAGTGTCTTGGAGGACAGCCAAGCAGACTTTAATAAACGTGAACAAAAATCTAATAAGAGCATCAGAGAAGCCGAAGAAAACCTAAGAGCTATGTCTGATGCTATGAAGGGGAACAACATTAGAATTATTGTCCTCCCGGAGGAAGACACAATAAAGAAGTCATCTGCAACAGTAGCGAGAGAATTCTTGGAGGAAAGCTTCCCCGGCCTAATGAATGAAAACCAAGCAACCATCTAGGAGGCTGAAAGAACACCAGCACGACGGGACCCCAAGAAGAAATCACCAAGGCACATAATAGTTAAACTATCCAACTTTGAGGAAAAGGAGAAAATCCTGAGAGCAGCTAGGGCAAAAAAAGCAATCACATATAAAGGTCACCACATAAGGATATGTTCAGACCTATCAACAGAAAGTATGAAAAAAAGGAGAGAGTGGAGTAACATATTCCAAAAGTTGAAGGAAAACAACGCAAACCCAAGAATACTCTACCCAGACAAATTATCGATCAAGATCGATGGAGAAGTAAAAGTCTTCCCAGACAAGGAAAAACTCAAAAAATACGTTACAACAAACCCAGCCTTACAAAAGATCCTCGCCGACTCAGTATGGGCAGAAGAACAACACTCACCAAGCACAAATAAGATACCAACACATAGAACAACTTCACCCAGACCACAACAAAGAGAAAACAGGCCCCAAGATAGCAATGGCTTAAGGATGGAAAGAAGTCAAGAATGAAACACACACAAAACACATACTAATGATAAAGGAAAGTAGGAAAACTCCGAACACAAAAGGTATAAAATGGCATCACAGAGTCTGCACATTGAGATAATAACCCTGAATATCAATGGCCTGAACTCAGGCATTAAAAGACTGAGACTAGCAGAATGGCTTAGAAAACACAACCCATCAATTTGCTGCCTACAGGAGACACATCTCCAGGCTACAGACAAAAATAGGCTGAGAATCAAAGGCTGGAGAAGGACCTACCCAGCAAACAGCAATACAAAAAAAGCAGGGGTTGCAATCCTTATCTCGGATAAAATTGACCTCAAAGTGCAAAGCATAAAAAGAGATAAGGAGGGACACTATATAATGCTCAAGGGAATCATAGACAATGAACCACTAACCATTGTAAACATATATTCCCCGAATGAGAGACCAGCTCAATACTTCAACCAAACACTACAAAAGATTAAGAAAGAAATCACAGACTTGACAATTATACTGGGCGACTTCAACACACCACTCACTGAGAAAGAGATCACAGGGAAAGAAACTCATCAAGGAGACTAGGGAGCTAATCTCCACAATTAGACAATTTGACCTAATAGATATTTACAGAGCTTTTCATCCAAATAAAAAAAATTTCACATTCTTTTCAAGTCCCCACGGCACATATTCGAAGATAGACCACATGCTGGGGCATAAGGCAAATCTACATAAATTTAAGCACATTGAAATAATACAGACCTCTCTCTCTGACCACTGTGCCATAAGACTGGAGATCAACAAAAAGAAGACAAAGAAAATAAGAGCAAATAACTGGAGAATGAATAACTCTCTACTGCAAAAGGAGTGCATACTGGTGCAGATCAGAGAGGAAATCAGGAAATTTCTAGAAACCAACGAAAATGAGCACACGACTTACCAAAACTTATGGGACACAGCAAAGGCAGTCATCAGAGGAAGGTTCATAGCAATAGAAGCACACCTAAGAAAGGAAGAGAGAATCATGATGGATACGCTGACACAAAATTTACAAAAACTAGAGCAGAGTCAGCAGGACAACCCTACTAATAGCAAAAGAAAAGAAATTATAAAAATCAGGGCTGAGATTCAGGAGAGGGAAAATTAAAAAACTATGGAAAAAATTAATATTGCTAAAAGTTGGTTCTTTGAAAGGATAAACAGGATCGATAGACCATTGGCAAACCTAACCAGAGAAAGGAGGGAACAAATCTCAATAGCAAGAATAAGGGATGAAAGAGGGGTCATTACAACAGGCCCTAATGAAATCAAAAGGATAGTTACACAGTACTATGAAGGATTGTACTCCGATGAATTCAACAATTTGGAAGAAATGGACAAATTCCTGGAAAAGCAATCCCTCCCTAGACTACCCTCGGTGGACATTAAGAATCTCAACAGACCCATAGCAATAGAAGAAATAGAAAAGGTTATCAAGGGATTACCAACAAAAAAATCCCCTGGACCAGATGGCTACACTGGAGAATTCTACCAAGCATTCAGGGAAGAACTAATACCAATCCTACACAAAATTTTCCAAAACATAGAAAAAGATGGCAAACTCCTTCTATGAAGCTAGTATAACTCTGATACCCAAACCGGGCAAGGATCCCACAAGAATCGAGATCTACAGACCAATATCCCTAATGAACATTGATGCAAAAATCCTTAACAAAATACTAGCCAACAGAATACAAAAGTATATAAAACAAATAATTCACCATGACCAAGTGGCATTCATACCAGGGATGCAGGAATGGTTCAACATACGAAAGACCATTAGTATTATTCGTCACATTGACATGAAAAAGTATAAGAACCACATGATTATATCAATAGACGCAGAAAAATCATTCGACAACATCCAACACCAATTCCTGTTTAAGACACTAGGGAAGATAGGAATGGATGGAAAGTTCCTCAAGACAATACAAGCTATATATGAAAAACCAACAGCCAAAGTGGTAGTCAATGGAGAAAAGACTAACACAATCCCACTGAAAAAGGGGACCAGACAAGGATGCCCCTTGTCCCCACTCCTATTTAATATCATGCTGGAGGTTTTAGCTAACAGCATAGGCAAAGAAGTGACATCAAAGGTATATGTCTGGGGAAGGAAGAGGTGAAACTATCGTTATTTGCAGATGATATGATTTTATATATGGAAAATCCCAAAAGTTCCACAAGGGGAGTACTGGAAGCAATAAAGGAGTTTGGCAGAGTGGCAGGATACAAGATCAACAAACAGAAGTCCATCGGACTGTTATACACATCAGATAAGCCCACAGAAGAAGAGATCAAAAAGGTGGTACCCTTCACAATAGCCAAACACAAATTGAAATATCTAGGGATACACCTGACTGAAAAAACAAAAGATCTATATAGGGAAAACTATAGAACACTAGTACAAGAAACCAAGAGCGACCTCAACAAATGGAAGAATATTCCATGCTCTTGGATTGGGAGACTTCATATAGTTAAGATGTCAGTTCTGCCAAAAGCACTATATAAGTTTAATGCTATCCCGATACAATTACCATCATCTTTCTTCAAAGAAATGGAAAAACTCATTACCAACTTCATATGGAGAGGGAAGAAACCCAGAATTAGCAGAGAACTCCTCAAGAAGAAGAACACCGTGGGAGGGCTTGCTTTACCTGACTTTGGCACATACTATGCAGCCACAGTCCTCAAAACTGCATGGTATTGGTACAATGACAGATACTCAGACCAATGGAAAAGAACTGAAAACCGAGAAATAAAAGCATCAGCATACACACAGCTGATCTTTGATAATGGCCCCAAATATATCAAATGGGAAGCCAATGCCCTCTTTAACAAGTGGTGCTGGAAAAAAATGGATATCCACATGCAGAAAAATGAAGCAAGACCCTTATCTCACTCCATGCACAAGAATAAACTCAAGGTGGATCACAGACCTTGAAGTTAAACCCCAAACTATTAGTGCCATCAATGAGGGAATTGGGGCCAACTTGAGAACTTTGGTGCAGGGAATACACAGGCTATCAGAAATAGGGAAGGACACAAACACAGAGGAGGCTCAAATCGACAAATGGGATATACTGAAGATAAAACACTTGTGTACATCTAAAGAATTCACCAGGAGAGTAACAAGAGATTCCACAGACTGGGAAAACATCTTTAGCAATGACACATCAGACAAAGGTCTTATTACTAAAATCTACAATACTCTGCTAGCTTCCTAAAAGAAAAAAACCAATAGCCCACTTGAAAGGTGGGCAAAGGACTTGAACAGAAATGTTACAGGGACAGAAATCCGAATGGCCAACAAACATATGAGAAAATGCTCCCGATCTTTAGCCATAAGAGAAATGCAAATTAAAACAACAATGAGGTACCACCTGACACCCTCAAAGGTAGCCCAATTCAAAAAATCAGAAAGCAACAAGTGTTGGAGGGGCTGTGGGGAGACAGGAACTCTCATCCACTGCTGGTGGGCCTGTAAATATTTACAGCCATGATGGAAATCAATCTGGCGATACCTAAAACAGATGGAAATAGAGTTACCATATGACCCAGCAATCCCCCTACTGGGCATACACCCAGAAGAGGCAAGGAACAAACCAAGACCAGACATCTGTGCTCCAATGTTCATTGCGGCACAGTTCACAATTGCAAGGAGTTGGAAGCAACCCAAATTTCCATCAACTGACGATTGGATTAAAAAACTGTGGTATATACATACAACGGAGTACTACGCATCACTACAAAGCAGTGATGAACGTATGAGGCACATAGCGGCATGGGAAGAACTGGAGGAAATCATGCTAAGCGAAGTAAGTTAGGCACAAAAGGACAAGTACAACTGAGCCTGCTGAGGTAAGTATTAAAAAAATTTTTTTAATTAAAAAAATTAAAAAAACAATTTTTAAATGCAAAAGTGGCATAGGGGGAAAAGATACTATATACAAATATTTCTAGGGTGAAGACTGTGTAGTATGGCAGAGACCAGATCAAAACCAGGGATGCACATGGCAGACAACAGTGGAGGAGGTCGGGAAAGGAAAATAAAAGGATGAATATAAGGAAGAAAAGGGAAGTGGGGGCATGGGGCACTAATCCACACAAGGGGAGGGTATTGTTTACATCTCCACAGGGAAAGTGGGACCATACTTCAACCCAGTGCCGCAAGGTGTGAATGCAATATACCGGCGTGGAGTAGGGAACCAGTGGAGAGGTCTGGTAGGCTGGCCCCAGCACCATAAATTAAGTGGATTCCTGCCCCTCCCCCGAAAAGAATTTGTTTCAAAGGATGACATTGATTCTGCAGCTCTGGGAGATGGACATATCTGATCAGAGCACACGGGAGCAGATGAAGGGGCAGGAGGAGACAGTGGAACACAGCCTGGCCCACGAGGCCGTGAGGGTGATGTTCCTGAGTAGAGCAGCCAGTCCACAGAGAGAACAACATGGCTGGCCCTACTATGAGACATGATGCCCCTCATTGACTAAGGGCGATACAGGGGACAGCACCGGAGACACAGTGTGGGAATTGCACCTGACCTGATCCCACCACACCGAGGCAAAACACTGGGGGAGTGCAGTGGAACAGCAAGGGAATGGAGTGGCAAGGTCCCCAGGGAATGCTGAAAGTGGACTTTGGGGGCAGGGCGTGGTGCCCCAACAGACTGGACTGGAAAACGTTCCTAAGGGCCAGCAAACGATCCTTGAACGAACTACAAGCCTTTCTTTTGTGAAGTGTTTTCTTTTGTTCTCTGTCTGTGGTTTGTTTTTGTTGTTTTATTGTCTGGTTGTGTACAGTTGCTTTGTTTTCCTCTGTCTTGTTTTCGTGTATGTTAGTGTCTCCATAGGTCTGTCTAAATAGGACAGGCTGGATGAACTATCTGGAGGAAAAACAATAGGACAGACAGTTCCGGGGGGAGAGACAGTTCCGGGTGGGGGATGGGGAAGAGGGTAAGGAAGTGGTGTTAATATACACAGGGACAAGGAACAACTTGGGACCCAAAATGGTAGTGAGGGGGGAGTGGCAGGCCTGATGGGGAACGATCAAGGGTAAGGTTGCGTAGAGAAGAGGTATAGCTGTAGCCCAGGTGGGGACGGAGCATGGTGGTGGGGCTGGAGGAAAATCAAGGGAGATGGAGGAAGGAGCTGGGAGTCAAGGGGCATTTATGGAGGTCTAGACAAAGACATGTACATGCAAACATATATATGAGGATGGGGAAATAGATCTAATTGTCTACATTTATAGGTTTAATATTAAGGTGGCGGAAGGACCTTGGGACTCTACTCAAGCACTCCCTCAGTGCATGAATACTTTCGTTTATTAAATTGGTACTCTATGATGCTCACTCTCATGACACAACTGCTGAAGCCAAAGTGGATGAAAAAGTAATTGTGGTGAAGAAAGCTGATGGTGCCCGGCTATCGAAAGAGATAGTGACTGGGGTCTTAAAGGCTTGAAGATAAACAAGCGGCCATCTAGCTCAGAAGCAACAAAGCCCACATGGAAGAACACACTAGCCTGTGTGAGCGAGTGATCCCAAAGGGATCAGTTATCAGGCATCAAAGAACAAAAAATCATCATATCATTGGCTGCACACCTCCATGATAGGATCGCTGAAGACAAATGGGTGCATAAGCAAATGTGGCGAAGAAAGCTGATGGTGCCCGGCTATCGAAAGAGATAGCGTCTGGGGTCTTAAAGGCTGGAAGATAAACAAGCGGCCATCTAGCTCAGAAGCAAAAAAGCCCACATGGAAGAAGAACACCAGCCAGTGCGATCACGAGGTGCCCAAGGGACCAGGTATAAGGCATCATGCAAAAATAAAAAAGAATATGTGTATGTGTATATACCGTATTGAATGAAGGGTGAAGTGCAGAGTGGAGACACAAGGCCCAAGTGTCGGCCACTGGAAATCCCCTCATAGAGGGGTTTAGGAGAGGAGATGGGTCAGTCAGGGTGCGAGGTAGTACCAATGAAGAGCACAGCTTTCCCCCAGATCCTGGATGCTTCCTCCCCCCAACTACCATGATCCGAATTCTACCTTGCAGGGCTGGATAGGGCAGAGGTTGTACACTGGTACATATGAGGGCTGGAGGCACAGGGAATCCAGGGTGGATGATACCTTCGGGACCAAGGGTGTGAGGGGCGATGCTGGGAGAGTGGAGGGTGAGTGGGTTGGAAAGGGGAAACTGATTACAAGGATCCACATGTGACCTCTTCCCTGGTAGAGGGACGGCAGAGAAAGGGGGAAGGGAGACTCCGGATAGAGCAAGATATGACAAAATAACGATGTATAAATTACAAAGGGCACCTGAGGGAGGGGGGAGCGGGGAGGGAGGGGAAAAAAGGAGGACCTGATGCAAAGGGCTTAAGTGGAGAGCAAATGCTTTCAGAATGATTGGGGCGGGATATGTATGGGTGTGCTTTATACAATTGATGTATGTATATGTATGGATTGTGATAAGAGTTGTATGAGTACCTAATAAAATGTAAAAAACGAAATGGAAAAAAAATAAGAAAGAAAGAAAATAAAATGATTAGGGAAAAGAATGTACAGATGTGTTTTATACAATTGATATATGTATATGTATGGACTGTGATAAGAGTTGTATAAGCCCCTAATAAAACGTTTAAAACAAAACAAAAACTATTGTCTGTCCCTCCAATGTCCTGAGGGACAGTGAACTGGCCCCCTGGGTAAAAAGTTTCAGGACCCCTGCCCTAAGGTATCCTGGACTTAGGGGCTACTAATGTCCCAGCCCTGAAACATCCCGGAACATTCTACCCGTTTTAGGAGGCACCATGGGAATTTGGACCCCGCGTAATTTACAAGCCTTTACTCCAATTGAACCCAAGAAAATTCAAAATGACTTAGGCAGTTACTCTATTTTGGTCACTTTTGACGCCTCCTGTGCTAGCCCATTGTTTCCATTTAACTCTATAACACGGAGCATGATGTTTTCATAACATTTTAAAAATGTATATATTAATATATATATAAATTAATAACTATGAAAGTCCACAACAAAAAGAAAATAATTTTTTTCCCAAAATTAAAATTGAAGCGTTATAGGGTTAAAAAGAAGGATGGGTCTTATCAGCGGGTCCAAGACCTTAGCATCATAAATGAATCAGTGATCCCACTGCACTGAGTAGTGCCCAAACCTGTACCCTCCTAGGGGAAAGTGTGAATGCTTTTATCCCTCTACCTGTACTTCCAGTGAACAAACACACATGCTTGATAATCCTAAGATTTTTTTGTTTCCTGTGACACTCACCTAATTTCAAGGCCTCTGCCACCGCACAAGCTCAGCCTTGTCGCAGTTACACTGTTCACATTTAGATCGTTTGTTTTTCCCAGAAGTTATCGGGTGACTAAAGCTTCTGAACCAAGTGTGCCAGGTCCACGACTACCATCTCCTGGACCACCTCAACCTTATCCATCCTGGATAAAGTTGCCCTCAATGGACAACCCATCCCAGCAGTGTAGGAAGGGTATAGACCCAAAGCCCTACTTCGCCCCTTTTGCCAGCAGGAAGTAGCTAGAGATGTCGACGCCCAGTACCCCAAAGATTTGGGTCCATATCTCTTCAGGGGGCAAATGTTAGGTAGCTATCCTAGGGACTGGGGCATCCATTATGCATGCCCATAGGGCCAAGATAAGAGCCCAGTTAGGAGAGGCACCCTGTGCATTCTCAGAGGTCCAGGTTTCTGGCCATGAAGAGGAGGTACACCTGGGTGGGCCCTGTACCTGGATTGACCTACCTAGGCCATGTAAATTCAATTCAGCCTCTGGGGTCGGCCAGACTTGCCCACCACGCCTCCCTAATGCTCATAAATCTCACTTGAGTGACAGACCAGGCTTCTGCGTGATTTCTCTCTCACGCGGAGCCAAAGACAGAGGTCTAACTGCCCGCAGAGAGATGTGACAAACTCAGGAAGGCTCTTTGGAGGCAGCAGTGGCTGGGGTGGTGGATACTGTTCAGATGCATGGCTTTCTGTTTGCAAAGTTTTTTGTCTCAGCTGACTGGAAGGGAGGAGGTAGTACGTCTGGATCACAGAGTATCCATTCCACAGTCCTGGCAGTGCTTTATGAAGGGGCTGGGACCAGGGTATGCTGCCTCTTACTCCCAGTTGCTGGTTTCTGGATGCTGATTGTATCTCTTACAGCATCAGTTAGTGGGCTTGTTGTCTGCCTCAGGCTTTGTTCACAGAGATCCTCCAGCTAGGTGGTGGTGTGTGCGCATGAGCAGAGGCTTTCTGCCAATCCCCCATGAGTAGTAGAGCTCCCATGGTGTGGACTCCATGAAAGCCGTGCCCTAGAGAGCAGGTGTACAAAGGAGGGTGGGCCCTGCAGGACAGAGGACCATTCCCCCTGTGGAATGACCTCAGAGCCCCACCTACCTCACTGGCCAGCTGCTGGGGCTGTGGGCCCTAAGCTTCATGCCTGACTCAGGAATAGACACAGGGTGAGGCGATTCCAGTAGCTGTTTTGACTGGTCTAATCCAGCCTGAGATCATCCTTGCATGAGCCCTCTGCCCAGATTATTTTTGTTTATTTTATGATCTTTTTATTAGTGGCTCCTACAACACTAACCACAATCCATATATACATCAGCTGTTTGAAGCATGTCTGTACATTAATTACCCTCATTATTCTCAAAATATCCACTCTCCCCCCAAGCCCCTGGCTTCAGCTCCACATTCCCCCCCCTCAATGCCCGCCACCCATCCCTCATCAATCCTTGGAAATGTACTAATACTTTTGTCATATCTTTCACTGTCTGATGTCCCCCTTAACCCACCTTTCTTTTGAGGTCAATGAAGATCCTTGTAATCGGTTCCCACTTTCCATCCCACACCCTCCCAGTATCTCCATTCATAACACTGGTCCTAAAGGGCCCATCCACCCTGGATTCCCCGTGTTTGAAATTCCTATCGGTACTAGAGGACCTTCTCTAGTTTGGCCAGATTAGTATGGTAGAATTGGGATCATAATAGTGGGGCAAGAGGAAGCATTAAGAACTAGAGGAAAGTTGTGTTTCATCTTTGCTGTCTCATACCCTGTCTTGGTTCATCTCCTCTCTGAGATCCTTCTGTAAGGGGATATGCAGTGCACTGCAAATAGGTTTTGGGTCTATACCCGGCAGTCCCCTCTCATTCTCCATGATAAGATTTTTTTGTTCTCATGATGATGCCTGTTGCCTTATCCCTTTGAAACTTTGTGATCACACAGGCTGGTATTCTTCCTCCATGTGGGCTCTGTTGCTTCTGATCTAGATGGCTGCTTCTTTACCTTCAAGCCTTTAAGATCCCACACGCTATATCATTTGGTAGCTGGGCACCATCGGCTTTCTTCCCCACATTTGCTTATGCAGCCGTTTTGTGGTCAGTGATCGTGTAGTGAAGGTGAGCATCATAGAATACCAATTTAATAGAACATTGTTCTTGCAATGAGGGAGTCCTTGAGCAGAGGCCCAATGTCCTTCTGCTACCTTAATACTAAATCTATAAACATATATACATAGATCTATTTCTCCATGCCTCTTTGTTAATATATGGACATATGTACATGCCTTTATTTAGACGTCTATAACTGGCCCTTGCTTCCCAGCTCACTCTTCTATACCCTTTGATTTTCCTCTTGTGCCCACTGCCATGCTGAGTCTTCCTTTGTGTTTCAGTAATTCCTCTTGGTTACATTACCCTTGATCACGCCCTACCAGGCCTCCTACATCCCCCTCACCACCGATTTCCATCACTTGTTGTTTCCTTGTCTCTGGAATTCTTAACACCACTACCTTTCTTCCCACCTCCCTCTCTCGCATGTCCTCCAGGATGTGCTAGTCCTGTTTTTTTTTCTCCTCCAGATTGTTCGTTCAGCCTATCTTATTTAGACAGACCTGTAGAGGTAATAACATGCACAAAAACAAGAATGAACAAAACCAAGCAGCAAAATAAACAAAACAACAAAAATCCAATGACAATAAAAGAAAACAAAGGTCAACAAGATAGAAAAGCTCATAGATAGTTTAAGGACTATGTGTTGGCCTTTAGGAGTGTTTTCTAGTCCAGTCTTTTGGGGCACCAAACCCTGACCCTAAAGTCCACCTTTAGCATTTCCTTGGGATCTTGCTGCTCCTTTTACTTGCTCTTCTGCTGTACCCCCTTAGTGTTATGCCTCGGTGTAGCGAGATCAGTTTGGGGGTAATTCCCACACTGTGTCTCCAGTGTTGTCCCCTCTAGGGCTATGGGTCTTTGAGGGACGTTGTGTCTCGTCGTGGGGCTGGCCATGTGGTCTTCTATGTGAACTGACTTCTCTGAGTGGGAACATCATCCTCAAGGTCTGGTGGGACAGGATGTGCTCCACTCTCCCCTTCTCCCCTTCATCTCTGTGTGCTCTGATCAGATAATGTCTCTGTCCAGGAGATGCAAATTCAATGCTATCCTCTGAAATAAAATCTTTGGGAGGGGTTGTGGGGAATATCTGCTCAGATCTTTGGTGTGTCCAGGAGAGAGGGACTGCTCGGCTGGGCACAGCCACGAGGGGCTCAGAACTCTGGCTCCAGAAAATGGTTGTAAGTTTGGCTTTGTTTTTAACCAGTTGTGTGCCTCTGGGTCAACACCTGTGTCTTTTTGAGTTAGTTTTCTGATCCGAAAAGTAAAGGTACTCCATTGTCCAGACTCCCATGTCACCAAGTGATCGATAGGGGCTAACCAGAGCCTGATTCAAATAGTGTGGATCTGTTAGGTGCCTTCTAGACCTGGGGTGGCGATTCTGAGCCCAGGACAACAATAATGTCCGAAAGGTGATATAGGTGGCTCCATATTGAAGCAGGAAGACCACTGTGGAGATTTTGTCCTTCCACTGATGGCCACAGGCCACCGTCTCACGTCCTGCAAAAACAGTTTCCCTGGCTCAACAGCCAAGCCAGGGGCCAGTGCCATAAAAATCATATGGCTAACTGGGACAAAGGGCAGACAGATATTTTTTATCATGATGTCTTGAGAAACCCACCTAACCTCCATGCAAATCTTCTGGTGTGAGTTTTTTTTGGAAGCAATCATATGCTGACAGTAATTCAAATCTTCCCTTTTGACAATTTGCCTGTACTCTTTTCTGAACCTGAGAAGGTAATCCCTGTGTCCACTAAGAAATTGACTGGCTGGCCTCCTACTTGGACAGTTAGCCTGGGATCCTGGGGACCAAGTGAAACAGAGCACTGACACTTTCATTCAGCTTCTTCAAGCATTATTGTCTCTTGCTTGGGATTTTCTAGGTGTGGATGAGGCCCGTCCTCTCTATTGGAGGGTCGTCTGCTTCTCTTGGGGTATTCAAGGCACTGATTTTTCCAATGTCCTTCTTTCCTGCAGTAGGCACATTGATCCTGCCCCATGGCTTGGCGGTGCCCACAGGTCAGTCTCTCCGTAAGTAGGCCATGCTCTCCTTTTCCTGAGTCTCTGGGGTCTCTCATGGCAATTACTAGTATTTTAACTAGTTTCTTTGTCTCTGTCGTGGTAGGATCATCTCTGTTGTTACACACCCGCTGAGCCACTTGTACCAAATCACTAAGATTTTTCCCGTCAAACCCTTCCCACTTCTTTTTCATGTCTGAGGCAGACTGAGTAATAAAGGCAATACTTATTGCCCTCCTGTTCTCGGGGCCTCCAGGCCGTTAGGGATATAAAGCCCGTAGGCTTCCATCAGTCACTCTAAAAAGGCACGCAGACATTCTCTTGTAAGAGCCTGAAAATTCTCACTGACCTTAGATAAATTCATAGGTTTTCTAGCTGTTCCACTGAGGGCCTGCAAGAGAAACTGGTGATACCTGGTTAGGCCTTCTGTGCCTTGCAAGGAGTTTGGATCTCACATTTTTCGTGCAGTGGCAAAAAGAGTTTCCCTCACATGGGGAGTGCCTGCTGTCTGACCATCATGTCCATTGACTGCTTACTGGGCCTCTCTCTGGCAGGGCTACTGTACATGTGTTGTGAACAGCACCTGGAGAAGTTGCTGGCAATTTCTGGAGGTGGGCTAATGCATATGGAAAACCGTTTCTATCAAGGAATCAGACCTGCTTTGTCAGAAAAAGGGATTTTGTTGATTCCAATTATACAAATCACTGGAATACAAGGGGATATATACCCAAAAGGGACTCAGGGGTCTTCCCCAGGTGTTGGGGCTGCTTGCCTTGAGTGGAGAATGGCTGCTGCCGAATCATCTTTCTTGGGGGGTGGGGCGGTCGAGATCCCATACCAGCCCTAGTGTATGTTGGGGTGTGGACTCAGAAAGGAGTTGTGAGTATTTCTCTCTCTCCAGCCCCATGCACCTGACAGGGTGGCAGTGATAATGAAGGGTCGTAAGCTAGTTCTCCCACTCCCAGAGTCCTCCTGCAAAAAGGAATAAAGCCGAGACAGAGGGGTATGGGGAGGGGTTGGGGAAGGGCGGCCTCCACCTTAGTGGTTTTAGGACCTTGGGTCTATTTTTTTTCTGGTCCTGCCATGTTTCCTGAAATCTTGAAACAAGAACCCTTTCTGTTGCAGGAGGAAGTAAGTCTTTTGTTTATGCTGGCTTATTAGTGGCAATGTCAATCCACGCATCAATTTTAGGGATCAGATAGGGATGTCCTGGTTCCCCATAAACATAACTATGAACTCTGGGAAATAGGGGAAGGGAAAACGAGTCTTGCATGGGCAAATCAGGAACTCCTTCTGTCCAATCACCTTTAAACAAATTGCGGAGTCTCCAGGCTTTAGGGCTGAAACTACATTCTCTTTGTGAGCGCCTAGAGCAGGGGTCCTCAAACAATAGCCTGTGAGCCACATGCGGGTAGCCGAGGACCTTGATCCTGTCCGCTGAGTGTTTGTGCCCCGTTTGTTTGTGTGTTTTTTTTTAAACTTCAAAATAAGGTATGTACAGGAAGCATAGGAATTTGTTCATAGTTTTATTGAAACGATAGTTCGGCCCTCCAACTGATCAGAGGGACAGTGAACTGGTCCCTGTTTAAAGAGTTTAAGGACCCCTGGCCTAGAGAAATCAGAAATCCGTAGTTCTGGGGAGAGCACTCCTGTTAAGGACGTTTCCTTTCTAAGCAAGCCCAGACAGTGGCAATTGGATCTCGGTGCACCTCGAAATGTTGTAGCCACTGTCCATTCCCAGAAAGAAAACTACTCCGACCGCTGGCAAGTTCATCAGAAAAAGTTTTTTTCCTGAGCAGCCCCAGTCTAATTGTCCAAAGGTTTTTATACTTTTGCAATGTGCAGGTGTGCAAGCAGGCAGAGTAGAGAAGCAGGGTGTTGCAGTTAGTCATTCTTAGTTGAACAAAGACTGCTCTGGTCGCTCTCGCGAATCTTCTGAGCATCCATATCCTTTGGGACATTCCCTTGGGCACATCTGCACAGCCTATGTGCACTCCCCTATATCAGCTAGTTCATTTACAGTTCATAGCTACTTTATTTACTTTACATGGTGCCTTCTGTCAGCTCATAATGGCTTCACTCTTGTCAAGGCTGTTTAAGCTTTTCCCAGAGATCCTATATAGCCGCCATTGTGGCCATGGGGAAACGGGGCCTGTGACCCTGGCCAAGATGGTGCCCACCAGCCCAAACATGTGGAAGGGCACTGCCTAGGGAGCTGGTTGAATAGACCTGGGAGTTAGCCCTGCCTTGTCCTGGGAGCCAAATATTTCCCTTTTCCCCTCCATTCCCTTTCTCCTGGCTTTTCAAACAAGCTGCTTTAGCCCTATAATGCCCAGCACAACATTTTTATAACATTTAATTGAAACTTATCTGGTACCAAACTTATAAATTATCAATGTGACAATTTGGTTACATTTCAAAAACATTGCACGTTTTATATATTTGAATGCCATATATACATATTGATAACTATGAAAGTAAAGAATAAAAATGTTTAAAATTATTTCCTGAATTTAAAACTTGAGGTGTTATAGTGTTAGTGTTCTACCAGTGTAGGTTTGTTCCTTGTTACAGGCTGGTTTTCTGTGGCCCAGGCTTAGGCCAATGGCCTATGGAACCCTACCTGAGTAACTGTTACCTTTAGGCTTTCAGTGTTGCTGCTTAAGGCACTTTTGGGGAAAGCTCTTACTACACAGTTCCACTGCCACGATGTTCCAGACAGAAATTCCAATTCCCTTAAGGTTCCCTGAGCTTCCAGATGCCCCTTCCCTTCAGAGATTTGAGAGTCTGCTCCCGCCAGCAGGCATCTTGGAAGGCCGTGGGGCCATTCCAAGCAGTGGTCCTCTTAGCTTGTCTAGAATAATGGTTGGACTTAAAGTCGCCCTCAGTGAGTTGTCTTTGATCCCTTACTTCTTGCTGGGGCATCTTTGAGGCAACAGATTCAGGGCAACAAAGGGCTCGCTCTCAAGTGGGGTTTATTGACCTTGAGGCAGCAAGCTCTACATAGCCTTCTTTTGTGCTTTCTAGATGGGACTTAGCAGCTTCATACTCAGGAATTGCCCCCTTGCATGAATCCTGTCCAATTGGGATAGAGTTGACACAGAGGCTAGACAAACAAAAGCTGATACACTATGCAACTTTATTTGAGAAAGGAGAATGGTGGCCAGAGAATGGTACACTTTCCCTTCTAACCCTGATTCACCTGGAACAGTTTTGTAAAGTGATTGGAAAGTGGGCCGAAATGCCAGAAGTTACAGCATTTCTCCTTTTGAGGAGCAGTAGAGACCTTCATCCCCAGTGCACCCAGGAACCCCTAAGGCAGGCATCCTCAAACTGTGGCCCGTGGGGCACATGTGGCCTGACGACATTTATCCCACCCTCAGGGTGTTTTTGCAGCCTCTGCATGTCCTACTTAGTAGCCGATTCGTGCAATGTGCATAGGAATTTGTTCATAGTTTGGTTTTTTTTAACTATAGTCTGGTGCTCCAACGGCCTGAGGGACAGTGAACTGGCCCCTTGTGTAAACAGTTTGAGGACCCCTGCCCTAAGGGATCCTGGACTTAGGGGTTACTACTCTCCCAGCCCTGAAACATCCCTGAACATTCTACACGTTGAAGGAGGCACCATGGGAATTTGGTCTCTGGGTAATTTACAAGTCTTTTATTCAATTTGAAGCCAAGAAAATTAAAAATGACTCAGACACTTACTTTACTTTTGATCCCTGTTGACTCCCGCTGTAGTATTCCAATATTACAATTTAACGCTATAACGCATGACCTTTTCATTCCATTCAATTAAATGTGTGTGTATAGATAGATAGATAGATAACTATGAAAGTAATTAATTAAAACAAAATTTGTTTGACCAAAGTTAATAATTGAGGGATAATAGGATTAAATAGAAGCATGGTTCTTAGCAATGGGTCCAAACATTAGGATCATAAATGAAACAGTGATCTCAGTGCACCCAGTAGTTCCCAAACCCTGTACCCTCAAGGGGAAATTGTGGATGCTTTTACTCCCATGCCTATACTTAGAACGAACAAACACACATGCCTGATAATCCTAAGATTTTTTTTTTGTTTCCTGTGACACTCACCTAATTTCAAGGGCACTGCCACCTCACAAGCCTAGCCTTGTCTCAGTTAAACTGTTCACCCTTTTGTCCGTTTGTTTGTTTTTCCAGAAGTTCTCAAGTTACCAAGCCCTCTGAACCAAGTGTGCCACCTCTAGGACCACCATCTCCTGGACCACCTCAACCTTATCCATCCTAGACCTGAATGGACAACCCCTCCCAGCAGAGTAGAAAGGGTATGGACCCAAAGCCCCACTTCACCCTTTTGCCAGCAGGAAGGACCTAAAGATGTCGTCGCCTTGTACCCCAAAGATTTGGGTCCATATCTCTTCAGGGTGTAAATTTTAGGTAGCTAGCATAGGGACTAGGTTGTCCATGATGCATGCTCAGAGGGCCAAGCTAGCCACCCAGGAAAGAGTGGCACACCGAGCGTGCTCAGAGGTCCAGGTTTCCAGTCAGGAAGGCCAGGTACACCTGGGTGGGTGCTGCACCCACATTGACCCACCTAGGCCTACCATGCCTCCCTATCTCTCCTAAAACACAATTGGATCACAAACCTGGCTTTGGCGTGAATTCTTTCTCATGCAGAGCCAAGGACCAAGGTATATCTGTCCACAGAGAGAAAAACCTAGGAAAGCTCTTTGGAGGCAGCAGCACTGCACATGAGTGGCTATTGGATACTGTTTAGATGCATGGCTTTCTATTTGGAACTTTTTTTTGTCTCACCTGAATGGAAAGGAAGAGGTAATACTTCTGGATCACACAGTATCCATGTCCACAAATGAGCTGCTCATTCCACAGTCCTGGCAGTGCCTTTTGAAAACCCTCTGCTTTAGAATGTCACTCCTTGAAGATGGCAGTGGGAGTGGCTGGGGCCAAGTATGCTGCCTCTTACTCCCAGTTGCAGGTTTCTGGATGCTGATTGTATCTCTTACAGCATCAATTAGTGGGCTTGTTGTCTGCCTCAGGCTTTGTTCACAGAGATCCTCCAGCTAGGTGGTGGTGTGTGCGCATAAGCAGAGGCTTCCTGCCAATCCCCCATGAGTAGTAGAGCTCCCATGGTGTGGACTCCATGAAAGCCGTGCTCCAGCCAGCAGGATTACAAAGGAGGGTGGGCCCGGCAGGACAGGAGGGCCATTGCCCCTATGGAATGACCTCAGAACCCCGCCTCCCTCCCTGTCCAGCTCCTGGGACTATGGGCCCTAAGCTTCATGCCTGACTCAGGAATAGACACAGGGTGAGGCAACTCCAGGAGGTGATTTTGCTGATCTAATCCAGCCTGAGATCATCCTTGCATGTGCCCTCTGTCCAGACCTTTTTTTAAATTGTTCATGCAACACTAACCACAATGCATATATACATCGGTTGTGTAAAGCACATTTGTACATTCATTGCCCTCATTATTCTCAAAATATCCACTCTCCACCCCACCCAAGCCCCTGGCCTCAGCTCCTCATTTTTCCCCCTCCATTCGAGCTACCCTTGATAATTTACTAATTATTTTCTCATATCTTGCACTGTCTGATGTTCCTTCACCCACTTTTCTGTTGAGGTTAAATGTAGATCCCTGTATACGGTTTCCGTTTTCCAACCTACCCTCCCTCCACCCTTCCCGAGTCTGCACTCATAACACTGGTCCTCAAGGGCTCATCCACCCTGGATTCCCCATGTTTCCTGTTCCTATCTGTCCAAGTGTACATTCTCTAGTCTAGCCTGATTTGTAAATTAGAATTGGGATCATGATAGTGGGAGATAGGAAACATGTAGGAACTAGGGGAAAGCTGTGTTTCATCGTTATTATCTGGTACCTGTCTTGGTTTATCTCCTCCCTGACACCCTTCTGTTAGGGATGTCCAGAGGACTGTAAATGGGCTTTGTGTCTGTACCCAGCACTCCCCGCTCATTCGCAAGGATAAGATTTTTTTTGTTCTGATGATGCCTGCTACCAAATCTTTTCAAAACCTCATGATCGCACAAGCTGGTGTGCTTCTTCCATGTGGGCTTTGTTTCTTCTGAGATAGATGGGCGCTTGTTTTCCTTTAAGCCTTTAAGACCTCAGATGCTATATATTTGATAGCTGGGCACCATTAGCTTTCTTCACCACATTTGCTTATGTACCTGCTTTGTGTTCAGTGATCGTGTAGGGAAGGTGAGCATCATAGAATGCCAATTCAATAGAACAGTATTTTTGCAACGAGGGAGTCCTTGAGCGGAGGCCCAATGTCCATCTGCTACCTTAATACAAAACCTATAAATATAGGGACATAGATCTATTTCCCCATGCTCATATATTTAAATATGTACATGCCTTTTTTTAAACCTCTATAATTGACCCTTGCTTCCTAGCTTGCTTTTCTATTCCCTTTGATTTGCCTCTTGGGCCCACTGCCATGCTCACTTTTCATTTGTGCTTCAGTAATTCAGTAATTCCTCTTGGTTCCATTGGTTCCATTTCCCTTGATCACTCCCTACCAGGCCTCCTACATCCCCGTCACCACTGATTTGCATCACCTGTTCTTCCCTTTTCTCTGGGTTTCTTAACACTACTACCTTTCCCCACACCTCCCTCTCTCCCATGTCTCCCCAGAAGTGTTGGTCCTGTTTTCTCTCCTCCAGATTGTTCATCCAGCCTATCTTATTTAGACAGACCTGTAGATGTAATAACATACACAAAACAAAACAGCAAAACCAAGCACTAAAAGCAACAAAACAACCAAAATCCAATGACAATGAAAGAAAACAACTCAACAAGAAAGAAGTGGCTCATCGTTAGTTCAAGGTCGGTTTGTTGGCCTTTAAGAGTGTTTTCCAGTCCAGTCTGTTGGTGTACCAAGTACTGGCCCCAAAGTCATCCTTTGGCATTCCCTGGAGACCTTGGTGCTTCGTTTTCTTTCTCTTCTGCTGTACCCCCTTAGTGTTATGCCTCGGTGTGGCAGGATTAGTTCGGGCGCATTTCCCACACTGAGTCTTCAGTGTTGTCCCCTCTAAGGCTATGGGTCTTTGAGGGGTGTCTTGTCTCATCGTGGGGCTGGCCATGTGGTCTTCTATGTGGACTGGATTCTCTGAGTGGGAACATCATCCTCAAGTCCTGGTGTGCCAGGATGTGCTCCACATTCCCCTCCTCCCCCTTCATCTGCTCCATGTGCTCCGATCAGATATGTCCCTCTCTCAGAGCTGCAGATTCACTGCCACCTTCTGAAATAAAATATTTGGCATGGGAAGGTGAGTTGGGTGGGAGGATCTGCTCAGATCATTTGATGGTTAAGGATAGATTGACTGTTCGGCTGGGGACAGGTATGTGGGGCTTAGGGCTCTGGCTCCCAACACTGGTTGTGAATATGTCTTTGTTGTTAACCAGTTGTGTGCCTGTGGGTCAACACCTGTGTCTTTTTGAGTGCGTTTTCTCATCTGCAGAGTAAAGGTAATCCATTATCCAGACTCCCATGTCACCAATTGATTGAGAGGCACTAACCAGAGCCTGATTGAAATAGTGTGTACCTGTCAGCCGTGTTCTAAAAACACCTTAAAAGTCTTAAAAACACTATAAATGCCTTAAAAACCCTAAAACGTCTAAAATATTTCTAAAATGCTAAGACCACCCCTAAAGACTCTCTAAAACATCTTAAGACCATTAAATACATGGTAAAAGGCTTTCTAAAACACCCTAATGCGCCATAAGTCTAATTTTTTTTTTATCCTGTGAAATCACCCTTTATTGAAATAGTACACAAAGGCTACTCCATGATGTGAGTGGTACCTTTGTTTGAAAACCAATCTATTTGAAAACGAAAGGTCAACAATTTCTCAGAAGCAAAAATGAAGAGGAGGAGGAAGGGAAACATACTGCAAAGGGAACAAACGAGGTGCAATCTGGAAGAAGGTCGACACAGTGTAACTAATGTCAGTGGACAATTTGTGTGAGAAGTGTAAAAGGGTAACCTATCTTGTGCAACCTTCTTTAATAAACTCAGCATCTCCTACTGCATTCTGTCTGTCAATGCAATAAGCTGGGATCGTGCCAAAGCAATCTCTCTGGCTTCCCCTTCAGTTATGTGGCTGTTTTTCCCAAAGTAAAGATCGCAGGTCTTTCTCCCCATTGCATTTTAGAATGCAGAATCAATTGATAGTGTACATGGAAGTCCTACTACAGCTGTAATGCAGTTTCAGGCGACATTCGTTACCACTTTTAACATTTCATTACGCAATCACAATTTTTAAATGACTGTTATTACAAACCTTTTGCTTGCAATGATTGTTGCCAACATGTTTTTCAATGATTGCCAAGAAATAAGCAGAAGAAACATCCCAGTACTTGCCTTAGTTCCCAAGGGCACCAACAGGGGACACATTTCAGTGACAGTGTTCTTACAATACAGTTGCACAGATCTGGAAAGCTTAATTCTTGTTGCAACACTACTGGTTTACATGACTATCTGAATGACCAAAGATTAAGAAAGTATTTCATTTCTTTCAGGAAATATTTACAACTAATGACTGAGTCCTTATGCCCACATCTGCTCTTAGAGATCATATCCTTATATAGTGGGCCACAAGGTAGTTGCAGCACTACTTGTCCTGAATAAAATTTCTGCCCTGATATTTCTAGAAAGTCCATCTCCCAGCAAAATGCACTTAATTTAAAATAAAAGCAAAGCAGGACTGTTGGCCTCCATTGTTGAAATGAATCGCAGATCGCAATTGCTGAACACTGTGTAAATTGAAGCACTGCATTAAAGCTGTTCCTATAAAACATTTTGTACTTACTTTACATATTACAAAAGTATTTATGTTTGAGTCTGCTCCCAAATAGAAGGTGCTTTCGGTTCTTCAATCTATTTTTCTTTAGAAACAAATTAAAACAAGTCCTATAATGTACAACCTGTATAGAAAATGTCCTTTAAAAAAAGAGCATTTGCAACATTTTACACTTAGTGTAACTTAGCAATACAGTTTATGCTCATATATTTAGCTGGCTGTTAAGAGGCACATTGCACAAGAAAGTTTCAAAAAGTTTGTGAAAGATGTACTGAAAAGACAATGGAACTTTCCCTTGGAAGATTTGAAGTCCCCTTGTCCATTCAGAAATAGTCGACATATGCAGATGCTTCAGCCACTGATTAAGGATGTATCTGATTTAATTTCCTGCTTGTATTTTTTGAAGAAGATATTCCATTTGTAAATTCAAATTTGGTTGGCCCCTTTTAGTCTTTTTGCTTAATATTTTGAACACTTCCATTTTCTTCTTTTTGTAGAGTCTTTGAGCTTCTTCTCGCTCCTGTTTCCTCCGCTCAAATTCCTGTTTCTTAGCAGCACGTTTGGCTTGGATCTGTGAATTTTCTTCCTGTGCTTTCTGATTGGATGTTTTCTTCCTCTTTGTCTTTAGGGTAGCAAAGGAGTTTACTGCGGTGCTACAATGTTCTTCTGGCAGAGGATGGTCCAGACTGCACTGTTCCTCAGACACAGCCTGGTCAAGGCTGGCGTGATCTTCTGGCAAAGGTGGTGCAACTTGTCCTTCTGGCAAAGGCTGGCGAACTTTTCTGATTTGTTTCTTGAGCCTTTCTTCTTCAGCTAAATAGAGATGTTTCAGGTGGTCTGGGTATTGATCTGTGAACTGGGATTCCCGTGAGGTTTGAAACTTTCTTTCCTTCCAAAGCAATTTCTTGTAACTGCTGAATCTTTAGCTTTCTTCGAAGTGCAAAGCCTTGCCCCTCGCGGACGCTCCCCGAAAAAGCCTTCGGATGATTCGATCGCCACCTTCTCTGTTTCAAGTCCCTCTTCGTGACTTCCACTGGAGAAAGCGCTTCGCCATGCAAACCCCGACTCTCGGCGCGCAGCTTCACCGGCGCCATGGCGGAGGCCTCGCGCCATAAGTCTTAAAAAAAACTCCTTACGTCCCGAAAACATAATAAATGCCCTAATATTATGCAAATGCCTTAAAACGCAAAATAAAGAACACGTGAAGCCCTAAAAACACGCTAAAAGTCTTTTAAAACCCCAAGAACATCCCTACAAAGCAACCCGAAGCACTATAAAACCCTGTAAAAGTCCAACAGCCTAATAGACATGAATTCACCATGAAAGCAAAAAATAATCCAACAAAACCCTAAAGCCCTGAAAACCAAAACCTAATCCCCCCAAACACTCTAATGCCTTAAGAAGCACCCTAAAATTTTAACAAAACACTAAAAGCCATAAAAACACATATAAGCCTAATAAACACCCTTAAACACTAAAATCACCCTAAAAGCCTTAAAATGTCTGAAAAGCCATAATATTCCCTAAAATTCAAATAACACTCTGAAGCCACAAATAACACACTAAATGCCTCCCAAAACATGTGGAACTTCCAAATCATATCCCTAGAAGATTCCCAAACCATGAACTTCCAAAACCACATAAATGCCCTGAAGACAACATGAAAGCCCCAACAAAACATAAAATGCTGGGGAAAAACACATAAAATATTTTAAAATACCCTAAAATCTCTAAGAAACCCTGTAAGATCACTAAAAACACCCCTACCTGCTAAAAAATACCTATACACACCAAAAAATCACCCCTAAATCCCTTGAAAACTCCCTTAAACCTTATAAAACACCCTTAAAGCCCAAACTACCCTAATGCGCAAAAAAAAATAAATGACCTTAAAGCCCTAAAAATCACATGCCACAAAAAAATCCTAAATGACCCCAAAATTCCAACTCAAAGCCAGCCTACAAAGGGCTTCTGTAGGTTTAAGTCTTTTATGAGAACAGTTTTATCTTTCTACCAAGGAGAAGTTTGTAGGTTCAACCCCTGACCTATGCCCTTACCATATGAAGTTAGTAATCAGTGTTTTTGCAATTCTTTGAAGAAAGATGAGGGTAATTTTGTCAGGAGTGAATTAAACTTGTCTAGTGCCTTGAGTAGAACTGATAACTGTACTACATTGAGTCGTCTGGTCAAGGAGCATGGGATATTATCCCATTTGCTGAGGTCACACTTGATTTCTTGTAATTTCTGTAGTTTTCCTCATATAAATCTGTTGTTTTTTATTCAAGTATAGATATAGATATTTTCATTTACACTTGGCTATTGTAAATGGTACTACCTGAAAATGTGTATTTCATTAATTATTATTTCTTGATCTATTTCTTCATCCTTCGAAATATTATCAGTTTGTTGTGGTAGATAAACATTAGGACTTTGCATAACTTAGAAATATTACATTTCACGGAAACATCATATTAATTATGTCAACAGAGCTATAAAAGGAATGTTGCCCTGAATATCTTCAGATATGACAGCTGTTTCATTGAGAAATTGAGCCAGACAGACACAATGTGATGTAAATTTTGTTATTTTCATGTGGGTTCCTTCACTCTTCCAAAAAAATTAGTTTCATGAGCCCCTTGGGGAATGAGTTTGAGTTCAGATCAGATGTATATTTATTTATTTGAGTCCTGAAGCCCATTTGATGGACTATTCTGTTGCTTCCAAAGTAGTCAGTCACTTCCCCACCAATTCAGGAATTTGTCCGAAGCAAAAGTAAAAGTGTGGCGGACGACATTTGACTGCACACCATCTAAAATCACACTCTCATTTGGTGTTGGCAGTTTTACTTGAATTTCAATTGTAAACTACACTTCAGAGTTTAGGCTAGTGAAAACGTTTCAGTGGGGAAAATTTGCACAGAACAACGTGCAGTTTGTGATTCTGTTGTTCCCAAGCAAGGCTATGAGGACAAAGATGCACAAGCATGTGGGGCACTGCAGACAATGTGTGAAAGTTTCCAGGAGCTCAGGGGTGGACAGTGGCTGCTAATTCTCCCGTGCTGGCAGTGAGCTATGTGGGAGGGCTTTGTGTAAGGTCCTTGTGAGGTCTCTGAGAAGTCTCCATAAAGGATGCTGAGAACTTCATATGAAGTCTCTGTGCAAGGCCTCTGAGTCTCTCTGGAAGTCTCCAAGGAAGTATGTGTGTGAGGTTTCTCTCTCGGGTATGTGTGAGTGTCCTTGTGAGATGTCTGCTGAATTGTGGGGGTTGGGGGGCAGGTGTTTCGCTGAGGTCTCTGCAGGTCTGAGTGGGCTTCCCTTTGTTTGACCTCACAGCACCATATAAGAGGACCTGGTGGCAGGGGAAAGGGAAGGGGCTTGGTTCATGCACCCCTTGCTGTTCTTTCAGGGTCTTCTCTCCATCTCCGTGCACTTACCTAGCACGAACGGTAGGGTTCAGCAGCGGGTAGTCCGGTGTCCAGCTCTTCACACTCCCTAGGAACACACCCAAGCTACCTGCTACCCAAGAGGCCCCAGATCCAGGCTCTGCAGATCCAGAATCTGATTTTTTACTGCCACAGACACTCCAGAGGCTGCCTTGGCACAATCAGGACTCCAGAAACAACATCATGCTGCTGTACCAGCAGTCTCTGGGGCCTATGTCCACTTCCCTCCTCCACCACTGGTGTCAGTCCCCCCCCCACCCCACACACACACACTTGGTGTCCTGACTGAGGCATGGAGGTCAAGGCTCAGTGGATGTCTTCCTCGCCATCCTTTACTGTTTAGTTCAGTAAACAGTAAACCCTGGCCCACCAGGGTGTTCTTTTAAGCACATGAGAATTTACTCTAGCGGATCAACTAATCATATTTTGGGGGGCCCTCCTGCGCCTCCTTCTATAATCTGGTGCCCAGGAAATAAAACCCTGTGTTAGAAGCACAGAGGAAACACTGACCACTATTGAACTGTTTTCCCTTATCAAGACAGGTGATGTCTAATCTCCGTGCACATCCTGATTTCCCAGGAGTCTCTAGGGGAAGGGAAGGCTGCTCCCAGTTGTGACTTTCTTTGCAGCACTCAGTCCTTAGAAGCCACTCTCTCCGGAGAACATTCCTAGAGCACGTGCACGTGTGTGTGTGTGTGTGTGTGTGTGTGCGTCCGTGTGTGTGAAGATCACCAGCCTGGGGTCATGTTTCTTGAGAACATTCCTAGAGTTTGCGTGTGAGTGTGTGTGTGAAAACCACCAGTCTGGGATCATGTTTCTTGAGAACATTCCTAGAGCATGCGTGCGTGCGTGCGTGTGTGTGTGTGTGTGTGTGAAGACCACCAGCCTGGGATCATGTTTCCTGAGAACATTCCTAGAGCGTGTGTGTGTGTGTGTGTGTGTGTGTGTGTGTGTGTGAAGACCACCAGCCTGGGGTCATGTTTGCTGAGAACATTCCTAGAGCATGTATGTGTGTGTGTGCGCACGCGTATGTGTGCATGTGAAGACCACCAGCCTTGGGTCTTGTTTCGTGAGAACATTCCTTGAGCGCGGACACGTGTGTGTGCATGTGTGAAGCCCAAAAGCCTGGGGTCATGTTTCCTGAGTCCTGGCATCCCTGTTATTGTCTCATCCCCACTCTACCCCACCCTGGCTATACACTCATTCTTCCACCACACAGGAGATGGAAATCAAGTAAAATAACAGTTTGTCACCCCACTAAGATAGTATTGAGAAAGTAACCTTCCCTGCTTGAAAACTGTGCCTTTGCTATACAACCTAGTGCTCTCTGTAGGAGATAAAGTTCTGCTGTGGGGGCAGCTAGCTAAAGCTGGGGTGAAGCACCTGGCCGATTCCCCTTTGTAAGCCTGTGTTAGCTCCGCTTGTGTCTTGCGTCATTTCTGGGGATCCTCATGCTCTTTGGCCCCCTTTGCTACGTCCAACGCTTCATATTCTTCTTCACTGTATCATTCCCTACCCTGTGTCCATGGTGCCTAACCATTAGTGGTTATTACACAGACGCTCATCCTGTACCACTCAGCCTAAGCTGTTGCTCCTTCTCCGGGTTTATATACAGAGGAAGGCATGTGAGCTGTGAACCGGATTTTCCCTTGGTGCAGTGGGTGAGCAGAGTCCCCCGCTGGCAGCCTCCCTAGCAGTTCCCACCCACATGTGTCAGACCTGGGACTTCCATCCTGGAGGTTACCCTAGGCTGGGAGAGAGGCAAAGGTAGCAAAAGATGTCATTTCACATTTTGTGACAGGTGTATTGAGGCGGAACCTCCATGCCAAACTTGGCAGCCTTCATCAAATGCACATGTGGGACTTAGACAGGCCGCCACATGTCTCATGCCTGCTTGGTACCATGAGACGCTACTTTGGTCTAAACCTCTTCTGGAGCCTGCGATGGAATTTCTTGGCTGGATTGCGCCTCTCAAAACCTATCAACTGCAGCCACATAACGTTGAAAACAAAGTAATGGCACCAGGGAACATTCTTCACTGTGTTGGGACCTTCTGAGGTTTTCACAGTAGGGGTGTTACCATAAGTCATAAGAGGTGCAAAATGAAGAACTTGGGATGGAAGTGGGTGGGAAACACTGCTGAAAACCTCCTCCAGAGCCCTGCCCTTTGAGAAGTCAGAGCTAGCACTCAGAGAAGGAGACGCAGTATCTAACATAGTTAAAGGTATATTATGCCAACCTCGTCAATGAACTCATGTGGGGTTAATTGAAAGGCAGGGAGATCAATGGCTCTGTGAGCCTAGCCTTTCTGGTCTCTTGCTCTCTGATAGTGCCACCAGGGTGGATATGCATTTGTTAGGTCCCTAAAGCAGCTGGAAAGACTCATTTCCTGGGAGATCCCTGAGGAGAAGCCGCATGGACCTACCCTGTTGCAGCCCTGGTTTCTGCAGCAGCCTCATGGAGAACCTGCCAGCGCACGGACTACAATTTCCTCCTGCAGTCATTGTCTCCCCGTGTGTTTTTGGATTGTGAGGAGGACTTTGTAGATTGGTGTCAGACACATGGGATACTATTGGACTGGTGGTCTTAGATTGAACTGGGTTGGGATGCTTTTCAATGTTCACTTAACCTTTATATAAAACTCATAAAATATGAGTGTATGAATTTTGTTTCTCTAGTCTACACAGACTAACACACATGACACCCCCTCTAGATCCCGCCATGCAGCACAGAAGTCACACTTTAATGTAGGAGGGGGAAAATCTCTATTATGGAACAATGAATATCATGGCTGAGAGAAGCCATTAGCCTGTGCAGAACAGGCTAAAGTGGCTGGCATGGATACTTTCCTACTAATCAGAGCAGAAGAAGCGTCTTCTAATTTGCCAGATAAGACATATTCTCGAAGACAGTGACGTGGGCAGTGGTAAGGGTAACTGGAGTAAGCCCACCTCCTCCGCCTCTGCTGCTGCAAGCTGACTGGGCACACAAACACCCTGGGGGGCAATGCCTGAGTGTGGCTTCTGACATTGAATCCCTTGAACAGACAGAAATTTGTGAATACATCCCTGATACAGGTGCTCGTGGTGGGAAGGCTCTGGCAGTCAGGTATCGCCTGGCAAAGGCAGGGTCTCACACTTGCCACTCTCCTGTGTTCTACAAAGAAAGGAGCCCTGCAGCTGGAGGAACATCCATTAACTGAGGCCTGCGCTTCTTTTCGTGAACTTGACATTGACGCAAGATACTCCTGTTGACAGCCTGGTGTCCCCTCTAGGACTTGGCCAACATCTGTCGTGAGCACCTGAGCCTCCGTGACCTTGTTAGGAGACACTGGTTGTCTTTGAAGGGGCCTAAGGCTGTGACCACAGTGTAATACGGGCTTTCCTTTTTGCAAAGGATCACCGTGTCCTGTAGATTATTTGCTGGAGCTAATCCACTGGACAAAGTGCTTCCTCCATTTTTTGCAGTGGCCCTCAGCAGGAAGCTGTCCCTTCTCTGGTGGGAGCTTTGAGGACTTGATCTCAAGGCACTCAGCCAATGCCTTGTCTTGCACAGGCTGGCTTAACCCACAGACTTGGGAGATGCCTCTTCCCGCTAATCCTTTTCCATGCTCTTCTGGATTAGGCCATTTATGGGTCTCCCTCTTGTCAGTGGGAACAGCATCCTTGCTTCTCCTTGTCGAGGGGTCCTGAAGGTTGGGGCTTTTGAGCTTCTGCTGCCCCATGTAACTTGCTCTAGCCACCACGAAGCCACTTGGCCCTTGACATATTGGCTTATCCCCAGTGAACAAATGCTGGGGGCGGCAATGGACCACCTGAGAAGGCAAAGCATTGGTGGCAGTGAGCACATCAGTGGTACAGTCCTGAAGGGGCCCGTCTACAGGACAGCATGGAGAACCACCCTCTGCCTCTACGTCCACCTGGAGCTTAATCTCACTGCACACTCGTGCTGTAAGGCTTGGCTTTTCAGGAACTGGAGCACACTTTCCAGGTAGCAGGAAACTTTTACTACATCCTAGAGCCTCGAAGCACCCCCGGTCCACATCATTGGTTTGAGATTTTGCCAGCACACTGGTTTTGAAAGTGTCTAGCTCTATTGAAGAAGACTTGTTGACCACCACCAACCCTGTCTCTTTGGCTCTTGAAGATGGGCATTCAGAGTTCACTTCCAATCTGGGGCCTCCTGGGGCACAACTAGCACCCTCTTTCCTTGACCCCTTGCTGGTCAGTACTGGATTTGAGGTTTGCTCTAGGCTCTCTCTCTGGACACTTTCATTCTGGAAGGTTCTGCCAAGGATACTGGGCATGAAGGCTGGAAACGGCTGCCTGAGGGCCAATGAGCATCCACTGTCATTATCAAGTGGGGGGTAGGCTGGGGTTCCCTGAACAGGCTCCTCTGTAGGGGAGCAATCAGCAAAAGGACTCTCCAGGGTAGGGCTTGATTTCTTTGTGGTCACTCTCTCTCCCCAGTCTGCCTGACAGGGTTCTCCCAGGACTTGACAGCCTCAGTTACTTGGTTAGTTGAAGACTTAGGGGTGGCTAAGCAGGTGGACTGTGGAAGGGACATTGCGTTGTCTTTTCTTGTCCTACAGAGCTTTGTGGGCTCAAGGACTTTGAGGGGCATGCACCACCTCTGCCTCATTTGGAGCCTTACGATATGCGAGTCCAGTACCTGTTGAGTGCCCGGGCTGAGAAAGGAAAGGCTCTGCGTTGTGTTCAGGAGATCTCCCAGCTCTCCCCAGGAGGCCACATTGACAACACGTGGATGGGTCAGGGAAATAGACAAAGCATGCGTGGTCACAAGACATGAACGGCAAACAATGCCAGGGATCTGATCCTTTCTAATCTGCTCCACCTTCCTGCACATGTGGACATTCAGGGTGTTTTCCAGTAGGATTTTGTTTGGACCCCTTAGGGTGTAAGTTCCTGTGCTAATCCCCTTGTGTATCCTCAAATCACTTAACTCCTTTGAGTCGGCTCCCGGAGTTCCTTTTGGGCAGTAGTTTCCTGATCCACGGATAGATAGATTACATTTGGATATTTTCCTCAAGTAATTCCTTTGTCCATTGACCGAGTTGTTCCTCAGCTGGACACCGGCTCTGCAGCACGCAAGCGACGGTCCAGGGTGTGTGCATCTTCCTGGGGACACCGTCTTCATTACATTCTTCCCCTGCTTGTCTCCAGGTGTGGAGCAGGAACATTCGGGCTGCTTAATATCCAGACAAGTCCCTGGCCATTTTTCCTGAGGTTGCTTTAGTGTCATAGACTCAAGAGTCCCATTGCCAAGGGGCCCCTGCAATTGAGGGAAGTTCTCTTGGCGGTGGAGCTCCGATTGCTTCAAGCAGCCAGGAAGCTTGCGGTCTGTCTTTGGGGTCTGGACCTTCTGATTATCCTGGGGATGAGTGGGGCTGCGAAGACAAAAAGCTTCCTGGGGTCGTGGCATCATAAAGGGTAAAGAACTCTCACTTTCCTGTTGTTTCTTTAAAAAATGGCTTTCCAGCTGTTGAAGTGAATTTGGAACGCGTGATTGGGACTTAGTGTGGACGGGAAGACAGGATTCATCACAGGGACTCTTGTGTGGAGGAGGAAAAGGTACTGCGAGTGGGCCACGTGGCTGTGGTCAGGACTGTAGCCGCCGGTGGGGCCTGGGCTTGGCATGCAATTGGAAGTAAAAGTTGGAATCGGCCTTCAGTGTAGGGCAAGGAGTGACGTTGCAACAAGAGTGGGTACTCTTTAGCTTGCATTTGAGCTGGTAAGGCATTAGGAATTTCATTAAATAAGACAGTGGAAAACTCTAGGGTGGATCCAGAGACCCTGAGAGCAACTACCAGAGACTCGCTGTGCAGAAAAGGTAGACCCCAGAAAAACTCACTGAATTTTTGTGGAAAATGCTTCTGAGGGCTGGGTATCTGCTCTGCTTTACTGCTGGCATTCCAGAAGGGATGGGGAGGTGCAGTGATCTGCTCCCCATCGAGTGGCTTCAACATATTTAAGGCCTGCAGATGGTATTCTGATACACCCTTTCCTTTTTCTTCCCAAATATTCCATTTCTCTGCCTTTGTGATTTCTATTTCCAGCAGCTTGTGGACATTGGGGTTGAGCAAGGTGGGGCTCCCTACTTCCCCCTGCCTCTTTGTGGGTCCTTCCCGAAAGGTGTCTTCTTGGGGGTGCCAGGTAGAGTGCTCTTTCAGAGACCCAATGTATTCCAAGGAGGGAAGCTGTATGTTCTTGGCAGCTGCCCAACACTGGGGTGGGGAGGTAGTAGGGCGGCCTGTGGGATCCTGACTTGTGATGGCTGCCATGGCAGGTGTGGAGCAGCGGTTGTGTGGAGATGGGCTCTGCCTGGGCCTTGCCAACAAGTCATTCTGAGAATGAGTCCCTGTGGGAGGCGGGGGTGGTGAGTCCCAGAGAGTGCTTGGAGGCTGCAGGTAGGCCTTTGAATCCGGGGGTTTGGCACTGGGTGAGGGAAGAGCCAGTGGTGTGGGTGAAAGACTGTCAGGTTCACGGGAATGTGCGCAGTCTGGTGATTGACTCAAGGCGGGTAAGACATGAGAAGTTGAGAGGCACATCTGGGCCCGTGGAAGGGTGGAGTTCTGAGACCTAGGTGTCCGGAATGGATGAGCCGCAGAACCGTGTGGGGCGCGCGTACCGACGTGGACTTCAGCCGTACCTCTATTTCGCCAGCTACCAGAGAGGGCTTGAGCTTTCTGTTGACCAAAGCTGCCAGTGTCAGATGGGTTTCCCAAGTGGCTGCAGGAGACAGAAGGACCAGATTACAGCGAGGACTGAAGGGGCAAGAGACCTAGCAGGCTAGCAAGGGTCGGTGCAAGCTCAGTCCCTCCCCAAGCCTTGATGGCCTGCTCTTCCTGCCCCACCCCACTGCCCGGGACTCCTGTCATTCTCTGCCCATCCCTGAAAGTGTCCCCCAAACCAGCGCATCCCAGCTGCTCTGCAGCCCGAGGCCACACAGGCACCCTGGTTGGAAGATGCACCCCGCGGTGAAGCAGGAAGGTTACTTACTTCTGCCTAAGACGCAAACGCAGGTTCTGAGCGCCATATAGTTCTTGCAGGAAGCTTCGGAAAGCTGGAAATCAGGAGAACCGTTATGGTGCAGCCCTCCCAGAGGACCGAAAGGAATGTCACACGGGCTGTGCGCTTAGGACGTTGGACTCTCCAGAGCTCAAGGTCAAATGATAGCTTACTCCCACGGGCAGGAGGTGCTTTGGCATTTCAAGGAGCATCGGTTTCCAATATTGTCTGTGGGGTCTCAGTGAGCAATCTGAACCTTGGCAAAGTTACACAGCTTATCGCAGTTACCCCTCAATGTTCCACCTCCAAATCCACCAGAATGTGCTCCTGACACCCCCACTGATCCCTACTGGGTCCTACCTTGGCCAGCCTTCATCCCATCCTAGGCCCCTCCTGTACATCTGGGAAATATCTGGGTTCTGTTTCCATCCACAGTATCCTTTTGTTCAGGATTATTACCTGAGAGAGACGGGCTGTTGCCACTGGCATCCTGCAGAGGAGGGGACAGGAGAGCTTACAGAGCTTGGTTGAATGGGCAGAACCTTACCTTTCAGAGCATCACCTTTGTCCCTTGACCTGCTTCTTCTCCTTGTCTCCACCTGAGGCTGGAGCACAAGAGAGGAAGTCAGGCTGGAATCCAATCCTGCGTCTGTTCTTTGTGACAAACTGCAGGCATTTACTGGTGATTAGAAGAATGACAATCTCCATGGAATGACTAAAGCCCAGAAACCAGCTTCTGTGTGAGACCTAGAGTGCATTTCTTCCGTCAGCCTTCCTCTGCTCACGGAGAGTACACACTCTCAGCACTCGGTGTTCTGCTGGGCAAGATTTTGATTATGGAGGCTGAAGCTCTGGGCCAGCCCTTGACCACTTCCTCCCCGGGGTCAGCCATGCTTTCTCAATTAGCCCAGACAGAAAAGGAGCCTTGGCCCAGAGACTGGAGCTCAAGGAAAGAGACTGAGGACCCAGTGATGAGAGCTGCCCTTTGAAACATCTAGTCATCTAGTCCTCAGCCACTGCGTCACTATATTGGGGATTTTTACCTATTGCCCTCTATAACAACTAGAGATGGGAGGTCTGAGATCTTCAAAGAGAAATATTTTTGAATGCTCATCTTACTGGCAAATGATTTACATATCATACGAGTCAATAGTTCAGTCGTTCAATCAGATCAAGGGCAATGGTACAATCAATGATTACCATATCCATTTTAGAACAACACCCCCCCCTCCATGGTTAAATTGCCTTCAAAAGGAGTTGTGTAATCACAGTCAGGTCTAAAGCTCTCTGTCCCCTCTGGCCTCCTTCATTTTTTCGTCTTGAAATCAATCCCCCTTCACTCCCTAGCATCCCGATGGGGGAGTTCTCCACACTGCTGATCTCACAATCCCTCCCTCTGCCATGAGATCTCTCCTCCTGCAACTCTGTCAACCCTTGTGTCCATGATGATCATGATGCCTCCACGCCTCCCGTGCTTCACAAACAGGGAAAGCCAACAGAAATAATGAAAATCAACATAAGCCGGCAAGGATAAAATGATACTAATGCAATGAACAATGTCCTAACATTGAGTAAGGACGCACCAGCCCTCATCAACATTCCAAAGCCAGGGCTGATGGTCTCTTCTTTCTTGAGATTTCCCCTATCAGGAAATTAATTACGAAAGGAAAAATTTATAAAACAAGGAAAAATCAATCTCTCCTATGGCTGGGTTGAGAATTTCTTACCTTTATCCTTTTCCTGGGTGGTCGCACAGGTGGAGTATTTGGAAGGAAGGGGAGGACCAGGAAGAAGCAACCCACTCCATACAGGATGCCCAAGGTCAAAACAGTGAACCAGGTGGGGTATTGGTAGGTCAGCCAGGAAGCACTTTTCTGTTCCAGCAGAAAGAGTATCTCCTCCATCTTCTGGATACAGCGGTTGCACTCAGGCAACTGAGCACTCTGAGTCCCCTCTGCCTTCAAAACCACTTGCATCACAAACCTGGGCCCACATCACTAAAGAGTCACAGTGGGGTGGGAGGTGACAGCAGTACAATATATAATCCCTCCCTCTACCCTCCAGCTCATCACATCCCTCCCCTGCTCTGGTCTTCTCTCTCCCACTGCCTGCTCTGGGCCTCCAAAGTCACCAGCTGCACCTGATGGAATGGAATCTTAGTGCAAGTTCTTATTCATTCCACCTCCCACCTAGGTATTACCTGCTTCCTTGGCAAGTTGCCTGAATCATGACCAATTTCATAGGCTTAGAATATCTGAAGTTGTCTCTGTCCTCAATGAAAACCTTCTCAAGTCATGGTTTTACTTTGTCTTATCCAAGATAGAGAACTTAGATTTTTGTAACATTTATTTAGCTTTATGAATGTTGGATGAAAAGCTTGGAATTTGACGTCTATGACCAGGAGAGTTATTCAAGAACTGAGGTATATCTCTCCCAGGAGAGAGATCTAACAAATTTTCTGTCAGATGGTACATTTGGGGAGACAAGGAATACTTAAGCATTAATCATTCTTAACAGTGTCCCCTGCAAATCTTCCTTGTGTGTGACTACTGCCCATTTAGGGCTTGCTCTGGGAACACTTGATGGGGTAATAAGCCTTGCAACAATTCAGGCTCAAAGGGCAAGCATCTGGCTGAGCAAAATAAAGAGATAATATGGATTGAGTTGTGTCCTTACCACTACCACTTGAGATATTCTCCCAAAATTCGTTGGAACCCTAACACTGAAGGCTATAATCTGATTTGGTTATGTGAGGGCTCTCTCTGGGAGAAATGTACCTCTGTCCTTGGCTTCACACAAGAACCAATTAACGCAGAAACCTAGTTTGTGATCCAAGTGACTTTATAAAGGATAGAAGTGGCAAATATGCTCGTGGGGGGTGGGGGCGGACTGGACAGCCCACGCACGCTGGGTTGCATGACAGCTGGTTTGAGACCCCCACCCATACCCTGTTGGTAGGCATGGCTGATGGTACTGTTTGACCCCATTGACTGAATTAAGCCCACCTGGTCTAGATGGGGGCCCGCCCAGGTTGACCTGCTTCCTGTCACAAGGACCTAAATGTGTGCATCTTTCCAGCCTGAAGTAGCTTTCAACTGTCTGTGATGGGGAGGAGGTTTGGCATGCACAGCGACCACCCTCAGTTCTGCCTCAACTTACCTAACAGGTACACGGCATTTCTTTTCTGTTTTTTGAAACAACAACAAAAAAATCATTTGTGATCTTTCTATTCCAGCGGTGCTAGGAGCAAGGCAGAGGCAAAACCCAAGAACAGGGTTCTTCTCTGTTGAAGCGCGATAAACTCACGGGGAAGCAAACAAGCATCTTCATCCACGTGAAGTGAATCTGTGAATCAGCAGCTCCCAACTGACCAAAGCACGCACAGAGCAGCCCAGCATCAAGGTCCGTTTCTGTGCACTGCTCCCACTGTGAGGAAGAGCTTCATGTGCATTAAAAGGGAACTTTTGTAATATTTGAATTTTGAATAGTGGTTTTTGTCAGAAACTGGAAAAAAAATCTCAAAGCCTGAAGAAACTCCTTTCTAGTACTGAACATTCAAGGGAGCCTGTAGAAGCCTGAAATGATTGCTAGGTGACCACCTGGATCTGCTTGTTGAGTGAAAGTGGCAGAATAGCAGCAATAGAGCAGCGGGTTCCTTCTGACCATTGACACTCATGGACCTGGTTTACAGGCAGTAGAGAAGAAGATGAGAGCAGGTTGACTGGTTTGAAGTCCATGACCTACTCTGAGGAGACTAGAGTTGTGGAGAATTGGTGATGGGGCCAAGGCCTAAAGGCAATGCGACCAATGGACACTGAGGTGAGGCCAAGAGAGGGAGCCCACATTGACTTGACCCGAACCCGACCAGATGAAGAGAAGAATGTTGAGCCTGTGCACTGGTATATACTGCTGCAGACTGTATAGACGAACTGTCCTGCTTTGACTTTCTTGTGGATGTGGACTTCACAAGGTTCCAACTGGCATGAAGACTCTTTATATTGAAGAATATGATTGTCTCCTCAGAGCACTGGGTTGATGGAAGTAGGCAGTAGAGAAACTGGATAGCCAAAATGGGCCAGATAAAGGCGTGAAGTGGCTAGCTTACAAGATTTCATAGATACTGGAATATATTCATAGAATTATAGGATTACTATGTGGGTGTACCTTACCTGCAATTGTTAAGCATAGGATATTTTTGTTTCATCACTTACAGAATACTATGTTTAAAGGAGGGTGGCACGGAGTGAAATGTATGCATTTTCATATTATACTGTTAGATACTGATATGATTCTATTATTGTTTTGAAATTATATACGGCTAAAGAATTTTGTGAAAATGTCAAATGGACAAGGGGTGGTCTGTTGTAGTTATACAATCTGGTGTCAATTTGGGACTTGAGAGGATTAAGAGTGAAGGGGTAGACTCTAGTCTCTCTATTGGGTTATGGCCAATGAGGCCTCTTTGTGGGCCTGGCCTTCCCGTCAGGGTTCTGGGAAATCTGGTATTTCCTCCTTGGAGGCAGGAGACTATCTTTCTGCTCATTCCCTGAGAGATGTCCTACTAACAAGACACATGGCACCACACTGATAGAACCCATGCCCTGGGAACTGGAGGAGCCACATGGAGACCCTGCCAAAGCTGAGATGCTTCTACCACCACTGGATGCAGAAGACTTTGCAACTACTGACCTGTGATCTTCCTGCATTTGGGGTCATTGAAGGTGTTTCATGAGTCTGAAGAGAACATTATAGATTGATATCAGACATGGGCTAATATTGGACTTATGGACTTGATCTTGGTTGGGCTGGAATGCTTTCTCAATATACAACTGTTCTTGTATATAAAGGTCTTTCCTATACACATCTGAGTGTGGATTTGTTTCTCTAGTCTACCTGGACTAACACTCATGGATCCCTTTCAGGACTGTAAGTTCTGTTCCCCTGACTGCTGCAAAGTATGTGACAGAGAAGAAAAGGGAGAAGAGTGAACTGTACCCATTTATTGAGGTAAGAAAAGTGATGAAGGAGCATGGCCGGTTCCCCAAACTTCATGAGTGGAAAAATGGGCTCTTGGCACAAAATGACATTCAATCTTCACCAAGAGATTCAGGGCTAAATTGCTGCCCTATCTCTGACCTCAGCTTTTGTTTTATTTTAATTCTCATATAATTCACATATATCATTCAATACTTCAGTCATATTAAGATTTGTGTAATCCTCACCACAATCAGGTTTACATCATTTCCTTCTTTTATATTCATTTTTGTTAGCCCCCCCCCCCTCACTCCCCCAAATCTTCCCTGCCTGTCCCTAGGTGATTGTTAATTCTGTTAGTGTCTCTCTGGATTTACCTCTCCTGGATTTCATATGTATTAAAAAAAAATACAAAACAAAATCAAGAAACAAGTAGAAAAGAAAAACTAACAATGATAAAAGAGAGAAAAACCTCAATCGAACAGAAAGTGAAAAATACTAAAAACTGGAACCAAATTAAAATTAGTCTGAAGAGATCAAATGATCAGGTGTTACATTTGAACTTAACTGTATCTGTTCATGTCCATGGACTGTGGTCAGAGGGAATTCACCCCGCATGTGCATTTGAGTCCTTTTGCAAACTGGGTGTTCCGAACTTAAGCTCTGATTCTTGTTCATACCTGCAGATTGAGATTCTATTATTTATCACCCTGGCATCACACTGGCTGTGCTGCTTGTTCTGGGCGGCCTTAGTTGACATCTCACTTAGATGGCTGCTTATTTTCAGAAAAAAGGTTTAAGTACAAGGCCCTGTTCTTTGTGATAGATGTGCACCATCTGATTTCAGGGGTTTTTTACACCCTATGCTTTCCAGTCAAATATTCACTTGAGGTAATTCAAAACACTCACTTGGCTCGATGACGCCAGAATAGCTCCCCTCCATGCAGTTCCATGGAGCTCAGCATAGTTAGGGCACAGAGATGAAAAGACGATTGAACCATGTACTGAACGTTCAGGTTTTTCCCTGCTTTTGAAAATCTGTTTGCGCTTGTAGAGTAAATGTTTTGTACTTTTTAAGAGTGTAAAAAAAATAGATGGAGGGATTCAGAGAAAATGGCGACCAGATAGGACCCATCTATCTGGAGCTCCTGCTGCCAGACCAGAAAAATAGGAAATTAGGTGAAGGAAACGGGGAGGTGGAGTTCTGAAATTAGAACTAGGGTAACAGGGTTTCTCCTGAACCCCTTCTTTTGTGAGATTTCCACTCACAAAGCAAACCAAGAATGCTTTAAAGCACTATAATTTTGACGAAGTGGCAGGCGCCAGAAATGCCCTTGCCTGGAGCAGGGATGCTAGCAGGTGGACGCCCTGAGAGGGGGCAGAAGCTCAGACACTAGGGGAACCCCACACTGAGCTCTCCATGCGGTTGGATGCCTTGAGCTCACGGTCAGGGGTTGGTGGTGGGTAGCCATAATTTAGAGTAGAAGAAAAAATATATTATTACCTTAGGAAGATCATGGTGTGGGAGAAAAAGGCAGAAAGTCGGGAGTCCAGGGAGCAAATTTAGTTCCAATTGGCGGACTAGTAAACAACCCCCCTGATAAGCTGCATCTCCCCCTCTGGGGGTCAGCTTGACAGCCACCAAATCTGAACACATCACAAGTAGAATTTTTTTTAAGGGTGAAACATAAATGATTGGTTTAAAACTCAAACCCAAGTCTGGTTGCTCAGCTCCAAGCACCACATAGGGAGGTCCTTAACATAAATCAGCATAAGAAGCAACCTAGCTAAGGAATGCCAGAACTCAGCCACAGGGCCTGGCAGCTTTTACCATAACAAAGACCCGCTGTAGCAGTGTCAGCCTTAAACAGCACTGAGCTGTAGCCCAGAGACTGTGGGAGACAATTTCATTCTAGCTGCCCAGAGGGATAAAAAAGAAAATCCTCTGATCTAGGAAGCATCAGCAGTCTAGATAGGACAACAAGCTTCCCTCTCAGTGATTCTACACATAGCTGGGGAGGCCCTGCCGGTCTTGGAGCCCTAAACAGGGCTGAGGGAGCCCCCCAGTGCCCCCTCCCAGCCTCTGCTGCAGTGCTACATGCAGCACAAGGCAGGTACTCCAGCACCCAAGTGAGCCCTGGCCACTGGCGCGATCTTGCTTTTGAAGTAATCTCACACAGCATCTGTGTAACCCTACATCAGGGATGGGAAGGTCCATTAACGCATGCCCAGGAGAGCCAGCATAGAAAAGCTGGATTTTCCTGCCCGTGGGCTCTGATGGATGTTGCACCTGGAGCAGCCCACCTGGGCCAGATGATTGCAGTTCAGCCAATGGGATTGACCTGGGGTCCTTCACCAGCCTCCCCGGGAACCCTTGAAAAGGCAGGGACCAGATGGGAGAGGGGTGGTCTGGTCGTCTTCCTGGGAGGAGAGAGATCCTTGCATGACCTGAGGCAGTCTCTGCCAGGCCCCATGGTCAAAGGAATCCTATGGGTGCCTTGTAAAACCTGAAACTTCTTTTAACTCTCATTAAATTCACTTGGATCACGAGCCCGGCTTCCGCATGAAATTTTTCTCGCGGGGAGCCAAGGACTGGGGTTGGAATTTAGGCCAGAGAGAGAGACCTTACAAGTCCATGACCTCGTGACCTTGAGGAAGAATTGGAATTCCTCTGACCTCAAGGACAGGTGATCAAGTATCATTACCTCCTTACCCACTGCTCTACTTATTCTCACTTTATTCACTAGCCCTTCTAACTTTTCCACCGCACTCAGTTTCAACGTGCTCAGGTTGGTGTTGGGCTTTTATTTACTCGCTTTCTTCTTTATCCCTCTTTTTTCCCCTTTTCCCCTCTTTTTCCTCTTCTCTCCCACTCTCTCCTCTCATATGCCACTAAAGGCTTCCAGGTCACTTCCCTCCGCTTAGGGCAAATCAACCCAAATAGCAGGAGGCACTCCAGCCTGCCCTGTGTGGGAGTGCTGTACACCACACAAGGCACCTGGGACAAACACCTACAGTGCGCTGCACCGTTGAAGAAACCTCCGTCATGCCTCTAAGGTGATCTCGTCAACTAGGGCAATTCTGCCCAGCACCACTGGGTCCCGGCATTAAAAGGGCACACTGCCCTGCCATGTTGGAGCAGTGTCTAAACCCCTCTGGCCCCTCATCCAAGCAATCAGGGATCAGCTACTACTTTATACTTTATTTCCTCCTTCTCTCTCTCCTTGCTCTTTACCATCACAGCCAACCTTAGTGAACTCAGTTGGATTTATTTCCTTCTTTCTCTTTATTCTCTTTTTCTTTCTTTCCTCTTTCTGTCTTTGCTTTCTTCACCTCTCTCTTAGCTTGTACGATTCTGTCTGCTCCCTCTCATTGCTTGCACATACCACTGCTGGTTTCCAGAGCCCTACACTCTGCCTAGGGCAACCCTGTCCTCCTAGTGGGCAGCCTGACCCCTAAGACAGTACTGCACACAGGACGAGTCAGAGCTACACACAGCATAACACAGGGTCAGTTATTTCTTTAACCATTTAAAAAATACTCTCTCCTCCTCCTTCCTTTTCTCTTCTCTCTTTTTCCTTTTATTGGACTCTTCTTACAGGTTTTCTGCTTTTCTCCGCTCCATCTAGCTCTTCTCTACTTCCTACCACAGCCTCCACAGATTTGGTTCTCCTTTTTAGTTGTTTTCTTTTCTTTTTTTTTTTTACTGTTGTCACCTTTGTTTACTCTGTGCATTTTAGTTGTGTGTGGGTGAGTGGTTGTCAGTCTGGTTGGCATTATTGCCCCAGTCTGTGTCTTCCTCTTTCTCTCTTTTTCCTCTCCTTTCACTCTCTTTCCCATCACAAGACAATAGCTGTCTCCAGGCCACTCCCCTCTGCCTAGGGCAAACCTGAAGGCCCAACTGAGGGAGCTCACACCCCCCACTTATTGGTGTGGCAAGCAGCTGGGGAATTCACGCTGGTCCTCTCCCACACACCAGGCCACAGGTTGTTCTCCCCTATAAAAAGTGGGGGCATCCCCAGCCTAAATCCTGAGGTCCTACAAATGACTGGGGGAAACGCCTGACCACCACTTGTGAGGCTCCACGCTACTGTGGGAACATCCACCCAATCTCCAAGGCGATCTCTCTGTACATCCCCTTGTCTAGCCAGATTTGTAAAGTAGAATTTGGATCATGATAGTGGGGGGAGGAAGCATTTAGGAACTAGAGGAAACATGTTTCATTGTTGCTACCCTGCACCCTGACTGGCTTATCTCCTCCCCACATCCCTTCAGGAAGGGGGTGTCCAGTTACCTACCAATGGGCTTTGAGTCTCCACTCTGCACTCACCCTCATTTACAATGACATGATTTTTGTGTTCTTTGATGCTTGATATCTGATCCCTTCAACAGTTCATGGTCACACAGGCTGGTGTGCTTCCTCCATGTGGGCTTTGTTGCTTCTGAGCTAGATGGCCGCTTCTTTATTTTCAAGCCTGTAAGATCCCAGATGCTATAACTTTTGATAGCCAGGCACCATCAGCTTTCTTCACCACATTTGCTAGTGCACACATTTTTCTTCAACCATCATGTTGGAAAGGTGTTCATCATGGAATGCCAATTTAATATAACGTCTTCTTGCATTGAGTAAGTATTTGGCAATGTCCATCTACTGCCTTAATACTAAGTCTATAAATATATGCACGTTGATCTATTTACGAACCCTCCTGTATAAATATATTTACATATGTACATGCCAGTATGTAGACCTCTAGAAATACCCTTTGTCACCTAGTTCTTTCCTCTATTTACTTTTACTTTCCTCTTGTCCGACTATCATGCTCAGCTTTCACTTGGGTTTGAGTAATTTCTCTTGGTTACATTGCCCTTGCTGAATACCTACCAGGCTTCTCACACCCTCCTTGCGACGGATTTTGGATTACTTGTTGCTCCCCTGTCGCTGGATTGGTCAGCATCACCTCCTTACCCCCTCCTCTCTCTCTCCCATGTCCCCGGGAACCATTGGTCCTGTTGTTTTCTCCTCCAGACTATTCTTCCAGCCTATCTTATCTAGATAGATCTGTTGAGATAATAATATGCACCAAAAATCAAACCATAGCAAGATAGGCGATGGGTGAGAACACTGTGATGACAAAAAAACAACAACAGAAAACCAATGATCAATAAAAGAGTAAATTAATTAAAAGACAAAAAAATTTTTTAAGAAAGAAAAACCTGTAAATAGATCAAGGTCTGATTTTTTTTTTTCTATAGGTGTGTCCTTCAGTCAGGTCTGATGGCGTATCTTGCTCTGGCCCCAGAGTCTGTCCTTTGTACTCCCTCAGGGGCTACCCGCTCTGCTCTCATGGTTGCTCTGCTGCATGCTTTTAGTGATTTGCCTCCGTGTTGGAGGGCCAGTCGGGTCAGTCCCAACACAGAGTCTCCGGTATTGTCCCCATAGGGCTCTGGGCCAGCAAGGGATGGCATGTCTCATAGTGGGATCAGCCATATGGTCCACTCTGTACATTGGCTGTTCAGAGTGCCAAAATCATCCTCCAAGCCTGGTGGACCAGTGTGTGCTCCACTCTCTTCCTCCCCCTTCATTTGCCCCTGTGTGCTCTGATCAGACATGTCCATCTCCCCTAGCTACAGGTTCAGTGCCGTCTTCTAAAGTAAATTCTTCTGGGGGGAGGGGCAGTTGTCCACGTAGCTGGTATGGAGGCTGGACCATCCACTTTTCATTTAGGATCAAAAGCATCTAGCTTTTAGCATTAGGTGCTATTGAGTCAGTTCCAACTCAAGGCAGAATGAACCACTGCGCAGTCCTACACCATCTTCAAAACTGTTGTTATACTTGAACCTAACATTTCAGCCTTTTCCAGGGACTGGCATCTCCTGATAACATATCCAAAGCATGTGAAGTCTCCCCGTGCTTGCTTCTAAGGACCTTTCAGACTGTTCTTCTGACACAAATCTGTTCATTCTTCCAGCACTCAATGGTATTTTTAATATTCTTGGCTAGTGTCATCTTGATGGGTTGAAACACTATCTCGCTCTAGTGTTGATGTACATTTTTCTGATGCCTAATTATACTGAGTATCTTTTAAGGTAATCATTTAATTTTTATGGCATTTTGAAAAGATGTCAATGAGGTCTATTTAATTTGTGTTCAGATGGAAACACATAACTCAAACTAAATATGTGACAGTAGAATAAGAATCCATTTTATCCTAAATACTTGAGATATTTATACAGCCTACTCAAGTTTTTATCAACATAGATAAGGTGGCGGTGGTGGTGGTGGTGGTGGTGGTGGTGGTGGTGGTGGTGGTTTTTAAGAGTTAATCTCTAAATAGGGGGCTGTAGTACTGAGCACTGAATCTCCTTTGCTTGATTAATTTTTATGTTAGGGAAGTAATACAAGGATTCCATCAAATGACCCATCAGTTTGAGGAAAAAGCATATCAGAATTGATGGTCAAAGCCTATATGGCTTTATGGTTTAGTCTCTAGGGGTATGTAATGCTCTTGTGAAAATAGTATTCCTCATGATAATAACGAGGAACTGGTGGGCTTCCAGGGCTGGGAGCTGAACTGAGGGGCAGTTCTACCCTGTCTAATAGGGTCACTATGAGTTGGCAAAGACTCGATGGCTGTCAGTTTGGTTTGTTTGACTTGAGTACTGGCATTCAGTGTGTTTATCGAAATCAATAAATTACAAGCATTTAGATGTCTATTTTTTACATACAAAATTTAAATCCCCCAAGCCTCTGAAAACTGCGAAGATTTCACAGCACTAGGTTGGTACTCTCCCATCCAAGAATCAGTGAAACTGGCAGGGTGTGAGGCATTCAGGCTCCCTCAGTTCCTCCTACTGCCTTCCCTGACCCTGGTCACTTGCTTCTATTACCTCTCTTGGACCTTACATGCATTTGAATTAGAACACCATAGAGTACAGTGCTCTACATATGCAGCAGCTCTAACCATGTCACTCTCTGTCTCTATGAAGCCTCTTCCAACAAAATTCAAATGCGATTGTATGTGCACACATAAACACACGCATGCACCAGAGCACCCTTCTTAACAGAGAGTCAGGAGGGTCTCTTATTTGCTGTCCTCACTTTGGACACAAGTCCCTTGATGATGAGTAGGAGAAAAGGAACATCAGGTAGTGGGGGAAACCCTAAGGAGGAACAGAGGAGAGCTTTAACTAAGAATAATGCTACTAGGGGAATGATGGCATGTGAGGAAAATTAGATACTTCCAGACTGTCAGATTTTTCCATACAGCAAAATTAACTTTTCTAGTTTTGTCTAAAACTGGCCCCAGGAAATTTCAAATAGCACATCTCAGATTATCTAACCTACAAAGGAGTAGCCGGCCTTCCACCCACCCCCACCCCACCCCCGCCAAAAAACCAAGCGGTACAAAGCTCCACTGGGTACACATTTCAAAATATACATTCTCCTGTTTGGGCAGGCATCTGGCAACTTGCTCTGAGCTAGTGCACCCACACTTTTTTCCCAAGGTCATTGCTGGTGACAAGACCTTGTGCTCTTCTCACAAGCCAGAATGCAAACATAAATCAAGTCAGTGTAAGACGCCATCATCACCTCACTCAAATACACCTCGTCAAGTGAACTCAAACTTCAAGAAGATGCTCATTTGTTTGGTTTTGTTGATGTGAGGGTGATAGTGCATTTGGAGTTTAGTCATTGCACTAGGTCAGACTGTTAATCAAGCTTCCTATATAGAGGTTCTGAAGATATTGTGTAAGAAGGTCTGAGTTGTCTGGCTAGACCAGAGCTTGCACACTGCTATTGACTAGAAGTTCCGACACACAGAATCCAGGACAGATAAACCCCTCAGGACCAATACTGAGAGTAGCAACACCATGAGGGAAGGTAGGGGTGAGAAGCAGAAGAAAGGGGAAACCAATCTCAATGATGGACATACAGCCCCACTCCACCACCCAGGGGAACAAACAGCAGAAGTTTGGGTGAAGGGATACAGCAGAGGCGTAAAATATAAAACTAAAAAGTATGTATAAAGTATCAGTGGTTCACGTGGGTGGGAGGAGGGGAAGAAAGGAGCTCAAGGAGAAAGAACATGTTTGGAAATGATGATAGCAATGTATGTACAAATGTGCTTCATACAAATTGGTGTATGAATTGTTACAAGAGCTGTAAGATCCCCCAATAAAATGATTTATTTAAAATAAAAAGGACTGATTAGTGGTAGACAGGGGACTGGTTTTGCCACCATGACAGTGCACCTGCTCACACAAAAAAAACAGCATGCCTCTATCGCCCGATCTGATCCCAGCACACCGAGGCAAAATACTAAGGGTGTACAACAGAACAGGAAGGGGAACAGAGCAACGAAGTCCCCAGGGAATACCAAAAATAGACTTTGGGGCCAGGGCTAGCTGACCCATCATACTCTATGAGAAAACACTCCTAAAGGCCAACAAACAGTCCTTGAACTAACTAAAAGCTTTTCTTTCTTGTGTTTTGTTTTGCTTTTTGTCATTGGCTTGTTGGTGGTGGTGTTGTTCTTTTGTTTCATTTTGTTGCTTGGGTTTGCTCTGTCTCGTTTTTGTGCATGCTATGATTTCCACAGGTCTGTCTAAATGAGATAGGCTGGATGAACAATCTGGAGGAGAAAACAATGGGACTGACAGCTGGGGGAGGGAGATGGGAAAGGGGGGTGTAGGGAAAAAGGAAGTGCTGTTAACAAACCCAGGGACAAGGGAACACCAAGTGATCCAAATAGATGGTGAGGAGGGTGTAGGAGGCTTGGTAGAGTGTAACCAAGAGTAATGTAACCTAGAGGAATTACTGAAACACAAATGAAGGCTGAACATGAGAGTGGGACAATCAGAAAGTAAAAGGAAATCAAGGAAAGAGGTAGGAAGCAAAGGGCATTTATAGAGGTCTAAATAAAGGCATGTGCATATGTAAATATATTTATGTATAACGATGGGGAAATAGATCTATATGCATATATTTATAGGTTTAGTATTAAGGTAACAGATGTACATTGGGCCTCCATTCAAGTACTCCCTCAATGCAAAAATACTTTGTTGTATTAAAGTGGCATTCCGTGATGCTCACCTCCCCAACACAATTGCTGGAGGCAAATGGGTGCATAAGCAAATGTGGTGACTGAAGTTGATGGTGGTCGGCTATCAAAAGTTATACATTCTGGGGTCTTAAAAGCTTGAAGTTAAACAAGTGGTCATGTAGCTGAGAAGCAACAAAGCCCACATGAAAGAAGCACACCAGCATGTGTGATCACGAGGTGTCGGAAGAATCAGGTATCAGACATCATCGGAACAAAAAAATCATATCTTTGTGAATACGGGGGAGTGTGGAGTGAAAACCCAAAGCTCATTTGTAGATAATTGGACATCCCCTTACAGAAGGGTAGCAGGGAGGAGAGGAGCCAGTCAGGGTGCACTGTAGCAACAATGAAACATACAACTTTCCTCTAGCTCCTAAATGCTTCTTCCCCCACAACTAAAATGATCCCCATTCTACCTTACAAATCTAGCTAGACCTGAGGATGTACACTGGTACAGATAGGAACTGGAAACACAGGGAATCCAGGGCGGATGATCCCTTCAGGACCAGTGGTGAGAGTGGCGATACGAGGAGGGTAGAGGGAGGGAGGAATGGAAAGGGGAAACCGATTACAAGGATCTACATATAACCATCTCCCTGGGGGACAGACAACAGAAAAGTGGCTGAAGGGAGATATTGTATAGTGTAAGATAAGACAAAATAATAATTTAGAAATTATTCAGGGTTCATGAGGGATGGGGAATAATTATCAGCTGATGCCAGCGGATTAAGTGGGGAGCAAATGTTTTCAGAATGATGAGGGCAATGAATGTACAAATATGATGTATGTATCAATTGTGATAAGAGTTGTATGAGGCCCCAAAAATTTATTATTAAAAAAGAGAAAAGAAATAACAGTATGAAAACATCCCCCAAAAAAGCATGCCTCTCTTGTCCCTCATATCCTAATCACCTGAACTCACTCCATGTGACTTCTTTCTGTTTCCATGAATGAAGGACAGTGGTTTGACAACACAGAAGAGGGGGGGAAAAAACAAGGGTGTCACCCAAACTGCTGAGTTTGAAAAATGTTTCCAAGAATGTAATCACAGATTAGACAAATGTGTGAAGTGTAATGGAGAGTACTATGAAGGGGATAAAAAATCTAAATGCATAGTTTTGAAAAAATTGTAGTTTTTGTCGGGTTCCCCCTAGTAGCTTCCAATTTCATAGCAACTCAAGCCATCACCATACATCAAACTGACAGAGAAGGGGTGGGTTTTGTGTGTAGGTGGTGTTGGTTATTGCACAGGGGCAAGGGACTTCTGGTGGCATAGTACCTTATGCCTTGGGTGTCAACTGTAATGTCAGCAGTGGGGAACCACCAGTCAGTCCTCAGAAGAAAAGGATGAGGCGTTCTACTCCCATAGAGTTAGCCTTTGGGAAACCCACAGAGATAGTTCTGCTCTGATCTCATAGAGTCGCTATGGCTCAGCATCGACTCCATCGAAGTGAGCTGACAAACTAAAGGCAGGAGATCTGAAAGAGGATGCGGAGACGTTGTCTCAGGTACTTTGGACATATTACTATGGTGGAACCAGTCCTGCAAGAAGGGCATCATTTTTGGCAGAGGGTTAGCAAACAAGAGGAAGACCCTTACTTAGGTGGATTGACACCGTGGCTGCGAGAATCGGCTCAAATACAGTAACAAGTGCGAGGATGGTGCAGGACTGGGCTTTGTTTCTCTCTCTAGTGCACAGGCCCCTATGAATCCGAAATGACTCCAGGGCTCTACAATATCAACTACTACAACCCTGAAGTTCAAACCTACCCAGTGGCTTCCCAAAAGGGAGGTGTGGCCATGTGCCTCTGTAAAGATGACAGCTAGGGAGCCCCTGCGGGGCAGTTCTACTCTGTGGCACAGGGGCAGCCAGGAGTCGGAATGTGCTTCACAGCAAAGGGTGTGCTTTGTCTCAGTTTGTGCCTGCTGCTGTTTATGCTATGCACTGAGTTTAACATGTGACACTCAGGAGCGAATGAATGGAAACACACCCATGATGCTTCCATGATGCCAGATGCAAGCTGACACTGTTTCTGAGTTCTGGGCATATTATTTTTTCAGAGATAATTTCCTGTAGCGGTGACACACCGAGTCCTATTTCATGTAAAAGCATCAGCAGCAGAGGAAAGCACTGCACAGAGAGAAGACTATGACACGTAACAGGCTTTCCATAGAGGAACAAAAGGGTGGATGTCTTGGGCTGCACTCTTTTCTTGTATACAGACAGTAAACAAGCTGAACACATCTCACCTAAGCATAACATTACAACTACTTGAAGCCCAGCTCAGGCATCTGGACAAGAGGCAGCAAGGAAGGATGGGAGAGAGTTAATGGGCTGGGCGTCCCCAAAGGTGCAGAGTGGGAATCAAGGGAGGATCCAGGACGAGCCAAGGCTTCTGGCAGAAGTCTGAGAGGAGAGCAGCAGAAAGGAGCTGCTCTCTGGGTCCTCACAGATGTAGCCAGTGATAGAGCAGCAGTGCTGCCCCCTGGGGGTGGGCCGAAGGCAGGGCCGCTTCCCCCAGGGCTGGAGAGCTCTGGGGAAAGACAAATCCTGTCACTTTGGATGCCAAGTAAGGGGGCACTGTGTGCCGGTGGTGTACCTATGTTGGCCAAAGCGCTGCCCACTGTGCATTTGCTTCCCACAAGCACAGTTATCCTTCCTCGTGCATCCAGGAAAGACAGTTCTAGAAAAACACAAGCAGTAAAATAAAACACTGCCAGGTCTCGAACCATCCTCACCATTGTTACTATGCCCACTGATGTAGCCACTGGTTCGAGCTGTTTTATTGCCCGTCCTCCACTTTTTGCCAAGCATCATGTCCTTCATGGACTTGATGTCCCTTCAGGGACTGGTCTCTCCTGACAGCACGTCCAAAGATATCAAATGAAGTCCAGCCATCCTTTGTCCCCATGTTCTCTTGGCAGTCCTTGTACTTTTATTGCTCAGTGTCTGATTATTTGGGACCAGGCCTTATTGCTGCCCCTTCCTCACCTTGGCCCCCAATCCCGACCCCAAGCCCTGCACATCCACTGTGTGAAACCTCCTGTTCCTGTAACCATCCCTGTGCTTTTGTGTGGGGGGTCTAGCTGGGTTCCCCTGGCAATTCGCCAGCTGCCCTTGGGAAAGTTCATGGAGTCGGCTAATTAGTAGAAAAGCCAAACGTCCAGCTGAGATTGGTTTACTCCCTAGCACCCTTGGGCAGGAGCACAGCCCCACTCCCGGTCCCAGGTAGCCAACGACCACACCTAGGTTCTCCGGACTTGGCAGCTGTAACATGTGGCCTGGGCTTCCCCTTCATTTCCTGCTCCTTTCTGGCTTGCTGTCTGACTTTTCTTTGCGGAATTAAAGCTGCAAATTGACAGGATCCCATAAACACTCTAAAGCCACAAAAAAACACCAAATGCCCACCCAAACATATGAAACTTCCAAAAATCATCCTTAGAAGATTCCCAAACCCTAAACATTCCTAAACCCCATATATGCCCTGAAAACACCATGAAAGCCCTAAGAAAACCTAAAATGCTGGGGGAATAAAGCACATATAATATTAAAAATACCCTAAAATCCCTAAGGAACTCTGTAACATCACTAAAAACACCATATTGTGCTGAAAAATACCTATACACTCTAAAAAACCACCCCTAAATCCCTTAAACACTCCCTAAAATCTTATAAAACACCCTAAAAACCCCAAACCACCCGAATGCCCCAAACACACCTTGAACGTCCACAAACAACCTAAAAGCCCTAAAAAATCACATGCCACCAAAAAGCCCTAAATGACCGCAAAATTCCAACTCATAGCCACCCTATAGAGGGCTTCTGGAGCTGTCAGTCTTTTATGGGAACAGCTTTATCGTTCTCCCAAGGAGAAGTTGGTAGGTTTGAAACCCTGACCTCATATTTAGCAGTCTAATAATTGCTGGACAGTGCCACCAAGGCTCTACTGGTGTAGTGGGTTACACATTGGGCTGCTAACCTCAAGGGAAACGGTTCAAAACCACCACCCACTCCTTGGGAGAAAGAAGAAGCTTTCTTTCTATTCCCCTAGATTTCTCATTGAAGGTGTAAAGTAACCTGTTAAATGCTCGCAGTGGCAGCAGCAATGTCTCATAACCATGGGGAAATGTGGTTCAGAAACTTCAGAAGCAAGCATCCACCAGTAGGTGACTGACCAGCAGTATTGACTTGGGCAAAGAGAAGGTGACATGGAAGGGTAAGGAGAAGAATGCGTGCAGAGGGCAGGTTGGCAGCTGAGCCTAAGTCCAGTAGAAACAACAGCAGAATGGCCTGTTCCTGGAAGGGCCACAGGAGATGGTGCGACTTCATGTAGCCCCCACTTACATGTGTAACAGCAGCAATTGCCTGAACACGTGGTCTCCCCAGGGAGGAGCCTTTGTGTGGTGTTAAGATGCTGTTACTGTCTGTTGTACTGTGGTGGCCTGCATTTGGCTGTAATGGTGGAAATTTTGCAGCCAGTAGTTCAAATGCCTGCTGGGTCACTCACTGCAGGTAGACTTCAGCAGTTTCCAGACAGAGACGAGGGAGGAGGACCTGGTCTTCCACTTCTGAAAGAACTGGCCAGTGTGAACCTTGTGAATGGCAGAACACTATACCTGAACATGAGTACCGCAGGCTATAAGGCATGATGGATTGACACAGTGGCTGCAGCAATGTGCTCAAACATAGGATAGTGCTGGCCTGGAAAATAGTTCATCGTCCATTAAAAAAAATCATTATATAGGGGCTCATACAACTTTTGTTGTTGTTTTTCCCTAAGGGAGAGCAGTGTATTGGTACACTGAGAGGTATATAGATCAATGGATACGAACAGAAAAGCTACACATATATTCACCAGTCAACAGGAACCTAGCCTTCGAAAAAGGACACAGAAATATCCAAAGCGACAAATTCTGCTTGCTCAACAAATGGTGTTGGACAAACTGAGATACCGTATGTAGGAAAATGAAGCAAGCCCCAAACCTTCCCCCATGCACAGAAATTAACTGAAGAGGGGTTAAAACCTGAAAGTAAACCTCCGGGCTATCATAATCATTTTTTCGATGACCTCATCGGTCAGAAATCATTGTAGGAACGCCAAAGCGTTCTTGTGTTCAACGTCTACATACATAGCAGGTGCTCCAGTAAAGGGGAATCTTGGTGGAGCTGGCTCATCCATTCCTGAAGAGAGTAGAGCACCACGTTGGCCCATCACAGAGCTCAGGTGTAGAATCTTCCTCACTGTCATCCTTTATCTCAGCAGTGTCAGTGTTGGATTATGAATTTCCCAAAGAACCAGTATCGCTCAATTCTGTGCACAATGCTGACTCACTCTCGCTGTTATTTCACTGGTCTAAAAACCCATTTAGGTTAAAATGACACTTTTTTGATGCCATGACCTAAAATTTTTAGTGAGAAAATGTTCCCAATGACATTACATGGGTCTTCGTCTAATCCTGATGCCATGTTCTTTTTCACAGAGACCAGCTTCTTGTATAAATTGCTCAGCATACAGATGGAATAAGAACAGTGAAAGGATACAACCCTGATGCACACCTTTTCTGATTTTAAACCATGCAGTATCACCTTGTCCTGTTCACAGTCTCACCTGGTTCTATCTCTTGGCCTTTGCATAAGCTCCATATGAGTACAATGAAGTGTTGTGCAATGCCCATTCTTTTCCATGGTATCCCCAAGATTCACCTCCTTCCACTCGTGGTTTCCAGAACGTGGGGTTGGGACAAAGCCTGGATGGTCTCATGGCAAGACCAGATCAGGAATGGAGCTGAGCCGGGAGCAGCTTTATTTGCTTGCTCCAGGGAAAGTCTGCCAATGTGACTAAGCCTCAGGGGCTTTCTACAAATGATAAAGGTGAATCCCTCTCTCGTTACCCACTGATCATCTCTGAGCCTCTTGCTCTCATATCCCTTGCACAGACCTCTACCATTAGATGGACAATTCGGTAACGTTTGAACACTTTTCTGATGCTGAGCCTGGGGAGCAACTAATAGCTGAGTAAATATTGATTGAAAGATGGTGAGTGGAAGAAAATAGCTTTGCCAGGTCCAGGTTGTGATGGAGATGAGAGTGTTACCAAATCCTGCTGTCCCCATGGTGGGTTTGCTGTATTGTGCCCAGTCCTGAAAGTCTGAGCCAGGGGTTTTAACGTGGCCCCTTTCAAAACATATAGGTGGAATTCTTGGACCATGAGCTGTCCATAAAGCTTTACCAAGGAGATGTCCGCCCTGGAGCGAAACAACCCAAGAACCTAGATCTTCGTGAAGGTGTTGGTAAGGGATGCAGCGGAAATCATAAACTTGACTGAAAGCAAAAGAAACTTTGCCTTCATGTGCCTGCAGCTGGACGAAGTGGTGCTGGAGCACACCCTCCTTTGTGATTCTTCTTGTTCTTTTTATGAGCTGCTCCCTGGCCTGTGTAGTCCCGTAAATCTGGAAACTCTTTGCTGGTGGGGGCAATTGTTATATCCTCCCCCCAGATCCAGATGTCTTGTCCATGGTCAGTGTGCAATCCTTGTTTGCCAGAGGAGTGGGGCATCTAAAGGCAGGCAGGGGTCACATACTTTTTTTCTACACTTTCTAGAAAGACCAGAGCTAAACATCTTGCAGCCCTTTTCATGTCCTCATTCTTTTCTGTATTTATTTTCCATGAAAGAGGAGAAGAAACGCGACAGCATCTACTGACAGCAAGTCAAATGCCATCGTGTGTGTTCAGAGGTCAGGCTGGTTCTCATTTGCCTAACTCATCAGTCCCATCGTGCCATGTCCATGTTAGATTGTTTAGGGAAACAGATGACATATGTTATGATGCTAAATAAGCTGAAACAGTGCCAGGATGGAGGCAGAAGGGTTTTATGTGTTTGTTTTTAAATGAAGCATGGCTTTCTAGTGACTTATTGTGGTGGGGAAGGGGGGCACCGAGAGCAACAAGACATGGCTGTGACAGTGGTCTGGGAATTGAGACAAATCATTGCTTCTGCAGCAGAGATGAGCTGCCTCTGACCTGTCAGTTACTTGAAGGGAGACTCTGCATTTGGTCAGACAAGTCTCAGTTGGAGATGGTACCAGCTTTCCTCCTGAGCCTCTGTGGTTCCCTTTGAACTACACAGGCCCGAATCGCTTTTAGCTGAGCAACAGCAAATGGCAACACAGACTTGCCATATTGCTCTTTTGCGTACACTCTTTAAAAATCATACTAAATATACATGCATCAAAACATTCGTCACTTCCACGCTCTACAAGATTATAATTAAGTGGCATTCTGCATGTTGTTCATATATCATCCTTACCCATTCCAAAATTATGTCATCACCCTTATGGAAGCTCAGTATCGTCTCAGGGATGGCACTTCCCCTCCAGGCCCTACTGGGTTAGGCTGGGTTGACTAGAGAAATAAATCCAAGGACACTCATATAGGTATAAGAAAGACTCCACCTCACTTATTTGTCCAATTGACATGGCATTATGTGACAACCATACTTACCTTCCTACCTATCCCTGGAAACAATTGGGAGATGTTTGTCTCTATTCATTTTCCTAGCCTAGATATTTTTTGTAAGTGGAATTAAGCAAAATGTGTCCTTTTTGAAGCTGATTTATTTCACTCAGCATAATGCTTATGAGGTTCATTCCTCTTGTAGCCTGTGTCAAGAGTTCATTTCTCTTTATGGCTGAGTAGTAGTCCATTGTATATACCGTAGGCAACATGTTTGACTTATCCATTCACCTATTGATGGGTATTTAGACCGTTGACACGTTTGCGAGATTGGGAATAATGTTGCAAGGGCCATCTGTGTATTTGTATCTATTTATGCGCTTGCTTTTAATTGCTTATATCCTTCATTTCCTTTTCTTTCCTTGTTAGACTCAGTATGATCCCCTTCTGCCCATCCTCTAGCCTCACAACCTCTGTGTCTGATGTGCCAGGATCTCACCAGAAGCCTTAACACCAAGATTCTGAGCCCTGACTGACCATTCTGACCATCCAGGGAATTGAATATTCCGGAGCACACAGAAGATGAAGTTATCAAAACTCCTTAGGCATAACCGAACAACTGGAGGGAGTGCTTTATTGGGCTGGGGGGCTGGGGATTATAGTTGTGAAGGACACCAAGAACAATTGTCATTACCTAGACTGTAAAGACTATGTTCGACATCCATGCTGGTGAGTAGCAGCTGGATTTCAGAAGCTCACAAGTGGCCATCTAGGTGGCAAGTATTGTCACCCTCACTCTGGAGGAAAGAGTGGTGAGTGGACCACATGAACATTAGACTTCATGACTCTGAGCACAGAATAACTAGATGATCTCCAACTATCAATTCCAACTTCTTTGAAAGGGATCACATCCAAAGGTCCTAGATAGTGAAGCAAAATTCACAGTCATAAAAGAGACCAGGCTTATTGGCTGGATAGGGACTAACAGAACCTCTGAAACGATGGTCCTTATTCACTAAGTTTGAAAATGAACTCCTACCTGTGGTTCAATATTCAGCCAAATAATAGATTGGTCTATAATGGGAGCAATTACACAAGTGAGGCACACAAACCTGAAAACAGCAAACCATTTGATCTCAAAAGGGCAGTATTAATCCAAGGCCCAAGTTCAGAAGGGTAGGAAGAGAGGAGGAAGGGAAACAGAAGACATAAGTAGGGAGTGGAACAAGTCATATTATATTGTGGAGATTGCAATAAGTGGCATAAAACACAATGGGTATGAATTGTTGAATAAAAAACTGACGATCTTGGTAAACCTTCACCTAATTCACAATAAAAACTTATGAGAGAGAAAAAAATCCAAGCACCTAGGCTGCATTCCAGGCCAATAAAATCGGACTCAGTGGAGATGGGACAAAGATGTCTTTTGGACAGCTCTCTGGCGATCCCAATGAGCACACAGGCTGATACCCACCATCTGGAAACTATGGGGTAGCTGCTTCTCCGGTAATGCCTCGGGGGAGCGCTTGGGTCCCTCAAAGAATGCGGGATGATGAAGGGGCAAAGGTCATCAAACCTCACCCACAGCTTTACACTGGGGGGCTGCTCTCTGAGGAATGTGGGAAGGGTCCACTTGCATGCTGTCTCTGTGCAGCAGATCCAACAGACTCAACACCTTTCCAAAGCTGGCAAGAAAGTCCGAGAGACTAGATGTGGGCACCACGCTGTGAGTTTCCCAGAAGGCACGAGACAGATCGAGAGCAGTCACAGGAACACAGACTCCTCCGGAAATGCCGCCATGCGCAGAACATGCATCTCTAATTTCATTTCACACTGACTCAAGCATTCAGTCCTTTTTACGAAAACCCAGCTTCTCATTACAGTAACCGGTTTAAAATGACAATCTTCTGTTGAGCAAGTCTAAGAAATGACCTTCCTTTATTTTACATGGTATAAAAATTCAGTTTCCTAGGCCGATGGGCTCAAGGGACAGGTGTTTTTATGTACTAGACATGGCTTTCAAAGTTCTTCAATTGCCTAAATTAATAACGATTTTTTTCCTTTGGCTTTTCTAAGGGACACATTAATTTCAATCTTTTTCTAAGGAAGTGAATCTCTAGCTATCTCATTTGGATAACTTTCTGCCTTCAGAGTAGAATTTGAAATAATCTGCAAGGTTACCCTTTCCCCACCCTGCCCCAGCAGCCCAGCCTCTTTCTTCCTTCCAGCCTCCAGCCAACGGGGTTTGGTTGGGAAAGGAGATGCAGAAGGGAGTCTCTGGATTTTTCTATCAAAAGGTTGGCCACAACCCCCAGTAGACCAAATGTAATTCATTATGGCGGGTTTTGGTTTTACTACATTAAGAGTTATCCTTAGGGAAATTACAAACAAACAGAAATAGGAAGACTTTATATTTTATTAACGGATGTACTGCTCAGTCTCATTATATTTTAAAAGACAAAGTATAAAAAAAAAATCTGGCTCCATTTAAAATGTCCTGACTAGCAGAACTTAAAATACACAAATCTTAACATGAAAGTCTAGATGAATAAATAAAATAAACAACGAAACAGCTTTCTCAGGAAAAGCCATAATAAAGAGCTCGACTATTTTTTGAGCTGTTTAAGATGCTCGTGTTAAAGGGAAAAGAGTATCATTGTTGACTTTGAAATGTAGAACCATTTGCTTAATTCAGTGATGCTAAAATGGGCAGTTTGGCTGAAGAAAGAAATTGGCTTGTAGCATTTGATGAGCAATTTCTTCTTTTGAATATAGAAATGACCAGGGATGCGGACACGCCTTTTATTCTTTTGAGGACCCTCTAACCAAGAAATCTTTTAAATGATCATTACACAGTGAATGCCTGGAGGCTCTGGAAACTATTTATTTTGACATTATTATAAGCTCAAAATGATTCACCAATGCAAAAGAAGAAGAGAAAAAGCAATTAAATACTAAGCTGTAAACACTGGAAGCTTTTCTGTGCTGAAAATAATTGGACAGAGTTTTTTTCTTTTTTTAAGTAATAGTGTCCAAAGAGATTCAATGGTCTTATTGCTTATGGATTTGGAGCTTAACTATATTCCTTATTTTAAATTTGATATTAGAATAGCAAGATTATAGACCTTGATACAGTGTGACTTGGAGAAGTATCGTTTCATTAAATTATCAAGTTAAGGCTCAAGGAGCCTGGTGGAATGTGTGTGACCATGAGGACAGCCAGTTGGAATCCGCTATGGCTCACAGAGAAAGATGCGGTTCTCAGCTCCTGTAAAGATTTAGAACTTCGGGAACCCACAGGCATAGTTCTACGTTGTCCTTTCAGGGGTCCTCAAACTTTTTAAACAGGAGGCCAGTTCATTGTCCCTCAAACCCGCTGGAGGGCCGGACTATAGTTTAAAAATAAAACTATGCACAAATGCCTATGCGCACTGCACATACCTAATTTGAAGTAAAAAAAAAAAAGGGGGCAAAAACACCCGGCATGCTGAATAAATGTCCTCTGAGGGCCATGTGGTCCGCAGGCCATAGTTTGAGGACCCCCTAGATTGATATAAGTCAGAATCGACTTGATAGTGTTAGGTTTCTGGGGTGGTTGACCTCAGTTCTTGCTTAGCAACGCTGAAAGAATTCATATGGCAGAAGCACTTTTGTAAATCCAAGTGAATGTTATGAAAGAAAGTTTCAGGTATCGCAGTCCCCAAAAGTCCCCACTATCTCCGGAAAGCACGCCGGGCTGCATGGCAGGGGTGGGGAAAGTTTGCAGCTGAATATGGCGGTTTCATGGGAGGAATACCTGAGCAGGAGTGCAGAACCAGCTGAGGAGCCACGGCAGGAACCCCCAAGGGCCTCACCCTCCACTTGCAGAGCACGTGAACAAGGGAGGGCGACAAGGAGCCCAGGCCTACTTCTATCACCTCCCAACACCACTGGAGGGCATTGGTCGATCGTACTGGTTGATTTTGGTGCACTTTTGTGAAGTCCTATTCTGTATGACCAGGTGGACCTTCCACCTGGGTCTACATGACTTGGGTCAGAGCATGCTCAGTTCTGAATTTTGCCATAGGTATCTAATGAGTGTGCCTGATTTATTTCCAACCCCTTTGTTGTGGCCCGGACAGCTCATTTTCGTTTAGTGCTGGCATTTGGGAAGACAAGCCCTAATCTAGCAACCTGTCAATAGCAGTAAGTGAATGGAATTAAAACTCAACTCATAGCCATAAATTCAATTCGGACTCATAGCGACCCGAGAGGACAGGGCAGAATTGCCCCCTGAGGATTTCTGGGGCTGGAATTCTTTACAGGAATAGAAGTCTCTTTTTTCTCCCTCCCAGTGGCTCCAAAGGACTGACCTTGCAAGGAGATGTCCAGCGGGTGCCTGCAGGCTCCTTCATTGAAAATCTCTGCTAGTTTATGAAGCGGGAGGGAAATTTTGAGGAGGCCGTCTGCGGCAGAGTTAACTCCCCATTAAAGCCAATGAGCTTTTCCACATCTCTCAAAAAACAAACAAAAAAACCTAAAGTGACTACTTCAGATTAATATGCTGTAGGTAGAACCACCTCCCACTCAGCAAACCAAACCAATCAACCAACCAACCAAACAAACAAAAACACCCCAAATCCTGTTGCCTTCAAGTCAGTTCTGACTCATGCTCACCCCTTGTGGTACAGAGTACAATTGTTGCATGAGGTTGTCTAGGCTGTACCCTTTATGAAAGCAGATGACCCCTTCCTTTTGTGGTACAGCTAGGTGGGTTTGAACTGATAACCTTTATATAAGCAGCCCTATCCAGCGATCTATGTCAACTAAAGTGTCAAAGCATGTAAAGACTGATCCACAACCCCCACTTCTCTCTTCCTCTTCTGTGATGACCTGGAATCCACCTTTTGATCTGGTGGCACCATATTTGTGAAGCAGCCCGAATCACTGACGGACGGTGTGCAGGACAAACACCCTGTAGAATTGCCCTTCCAGCGTCAGAATTTGCATGAACAAGAAATAAACTTCTAGATTTTAAGCCACTGAGGTTTCAGGGGTAGCTTCTTTCTGCAGAACAGACTAGGCTATCCTGCCTGATCATCTCTTCACAGGGTTTTTGTGGAGAGCTACCGGAGCAGCTCGATCCAGGGGAACTGCCAAAGCAGATACCTACACTTTATCTGGGATTGTAGGTTGTAGTACCAAAGTTTTTATTTGCCCGGGAGGCACTGAGTAAATTTTTTTTCTTCTGAAAACAGGACAATATGTAAGTAAGTTTGGAGACATATGTAGCTGGAGCTGAAAGTCCTCTTACCTTGCAGTTTTCTTTGGTAGAGATAGACTTGTTCTTAATGAAACCCATGACAGTCAGTGTCACAAATGACTTCTGAGGAGAGGCCAAACAGCTAAGTCAAGGCCAGCCTACCGTTCTCTTAAATGCTGTCTCATGCTCTCATCTGCTCTGACGTGTTTGCTCAGGGGCATGTGGCAGCCACTGGGCGGGCCTTACCATTGGCACTGAAAATCATTGTAGGGGATATTAGAGGATTTACATCAAGAAGACCTGACTTCCTGGCCATTGCTCGGGGGCCACAGTTCCCAAGACAATCAGTGTCAAGGGCAAAACAAAATAAAACATGACGAGGCCTCTGGGGCTGGGTTGAGCTGGATATGTAACCAAAGCCCCCTTCTACCAGGATCTTCCCAAGAGGAGATTGCTCTTTTCCATAGCTAAACAATTTTGTTTAACACACGTTCTGCTGGGGAACCTTCTGGGAAGCAGAAGAAAATAAATCTGCCTTCCTTTGAATTAAGCTGGGTTGGGTCCAAGCCCTGTGTAGTGTGTATTCTTATCATAACATCTAAAGGAGTCTCATTTCACCATTCTTAGCTATTAAAAAAAAAGTTCCAGGCACAATAATTCAATTTAAAATTACACACCAGGAGTAGTTCATATTTAATACACTTTATACAGGTATTACAGGTACAAGGGACGTACTTGTTAACTGCCAGGTTGCTGGCTTGAACCAACCAGCTACTCCACAGGAGGTACTGTGTTTCTGTGAAGATTTTCAGCTTGGAAGCCCACTGGGAGAGCTCTCCTCTGGCTTGAGTCTGAAGGTGCTTGACAGCAGTAGCCTTTTGTTTTTATAGAGGTATAAAGCTTTCTTTCTTTCTTTTTTTTTCTCGGTATAAAGCTTTTTAGAACAACAAAAACAATTCCTTTTGGAAGTAAGCCAGAGATAAAACCACAAGTTACATGCTTTACTTTTTTTCTGTCCTGCTGCTGGCAGCCACCCTTTCATCGATTGTGCACACCAGCATGGTGGTGAAGTGGTGAACTCTGCGCTCTCACTCCCCTGGCTACACACTCGGTCTCCTCACTCATCGTGTGGCTTCACCCAACGCACGGAGCCTCCTGCAGGCTCCTCACCCTGTGTGTGTAAAAGTGCGAAGGAGACAGACTTCCTCAGAGCTGTGCTTTAGAGAGAATCCTCCTCACATACTCAGCACCGCCTTGAATAGGGCAGCACTGCATACATGACATCTACTTGATGATTGTTGATGGTGTGGTGGTGTGTTTGTACGGATAAAAAAAGAGCCCTGAATGGTTATGTAACAAGTAAGGGAATAAATAGATCTTCCTTCATCCACCTTCATCTTTCATTGTTCTATCACTCCCTGATTGCAATATTAGAGGCTAAAATGGGCAGAATTCCCACCTCTGAACAAAGTTTGTGCACATGGGTGTGCATGCTTGTGTGTCCATGTGAGTGTGCCTGTACAATGTGTGTGCACGTGTGTGTGCACATGTGCACTGGAGCCTGGCAGCAGCAGGGGAGGCGCCTGTCTCTGTTCAGCAGTATCTGACGGCTGCTGCAGGTGTAATGAGAAGTGATTGGTGATCTGTTCAGGGAGCTCCTGGGGTGGACTCAGGGAAGGAGCAGCAAAGAAGACATACTCATCTCCCCCATATGTAGATGAGGTGATGGAGGTGGGCGGTAGAGGAGCAGCTCCTTAGTAATGAGATCACAGGGGAAAGGCCTTGGATGAGGTGCCAGACATCCCTGCTTTCCCAGAGAGGGTGGGGACTGGGAACGAGGCTGCATCCTGCCTAATCAGTTACAGTTGCTCTGTCGCTCTGGGGAGGGAGGCAGATGAGGCAGGGAGCTTCCAGAATCTCTCAACTCCAGTCCTTCTAGGTGGATGTGGGAGCGTGTGAGGACGGCCACACTGGAGGGTCAGGGTTGATCGCCTTGCAGTGTGGAGCCCGGCCTGGACCTGCGTTGTGCAGGGTGACCAAGGAGCTCTGAGGGCAGGGTTCTGGGTGGGGGCTTTGTCTACTAAGACCCACAGCCGCGCCCTGTGTCGCAATGTTGGCATGCAATGTGCAAAGACTTGAGACAATGTGAAATGGACCATCCACTTCACTTGGAAAGACAGGAGGGCTGAAAATCAGATTGGGAGATCTGATCTCGTTTGCTGCACAGTTGTGAGAGGAGATATTCCTGGCTTCTCTCATGTTGGGAACCGGGCATAATCAGCCTGACAAAACCAAGGCCATATTGCCTGCCCAGCAGGGCTAAAGCCACGTCACCTCAACCTTATCTTACCCTGACACACACCAGATGGCCCACCCTTGTCTGCTCCAGCACCGGACATTCCAACTGCAGACTTGCGGCCGCCTGCCCTGTGTGCTCTACACCCCCGCCCTTCCTTTTTTTTATCTCCCCTTTGAACTCCCTTGTTTGCCTCACCCTTTATAGAGAGGCTTGTGTAGCAATAAACTCAGACCTTGACAAGAATCTGCTTGGTTTCGCTCCTCTCTCTCGCCCGTTTCTCTTTCAGGCTGGGTCCTCCTTGGAACCCCTCGAATAACTGATTCCGGCGGGTTGGGGCACTCTCACACATGAAACTATATTCCTCCTCAGGCATCAAGGAGGTGATACGAATGCTTTGATAGCCTAGTATCTGTCAGCTGGGAGGCACAACATAGTGAGAGCCCTTATTAATCACTTGGAGATTAGCTGAGGGGTGGGAGAAGCCAGGCATGAGGCTTTCCAGGGCTGCTCAGCCTGCACAGGAGTCCTTTCCTGGGTTGGACAGAGGTGCTGCCATCTGAAAGCTCAGATAGAGCAGTTGGAAAATTAACTGACCTGGTACAAGATCTATTTACATATATCAAAAGATCCTGGGTAATAACATCTCATGTTTGTGCAGCATGCCACATTTGTCAAAGGGCTTTCTCATTTACTGTCTTACTTGGTCCTCAAACTAAGAGGCCTTTGGGCAGCTATTGCTGTTTAATTTTGGGCGTGGTAACAGCTTTGGGTATAGTACTGGGCTTGGAATCAGGCTGTGCAACCCACAGCAGGTCACTTAGCTGCTCTGGATTGGCTTTCTTCCTCTACGAAGGTCAGCACTTGGACTAGACCATTTTCCCAGTGGCAGCTCTGCTGACATTTTGGCCAACATCGTTCTTGTGGGGCTGTGTTGTTCCCTGCACCAGGATGCTAAGCGAGCATCCCTGGTCTCAGCCCACTAGATGGCAGTGGGACTCCCTTCTTCAGAATGTCTCCAGGCATGGCCAAATGTCCCCAGCAGAGCATGCTGCTGGGCTGGCGCACGGCAGGATGATGCACTCAATGAGTTGGATTTTAAGTTTTCAGGTACTTTACATGTCTGCACAGGGAGACTACATCAACAATTACCCAGCAGTCAATGGGTCATCACTGACCCTCTCTATAATTCCAACTGAGATCATGAAGCACCGACTGAGTTTCTGAGCTTAGCACCCTGCATGGCACAAGTTGTTTAGCACTCAGCTACAAACTAAAAGGTTGGCAGTTCAAACCTATCCAGAGGCCTCTTAAACAAAATCCTGGTGGTCTGCTTCAGAAGAGTTGGAGCCATGAGCACCCCATGGAGTGAAGAGATATAAACATGAATGTGGATGGGACTCTAGGTATAGCTACAACCGGGAACCATGGAATCAACTACATCATGGAATCAACTTCAACTCCTGGCCTCCTTGTGTGTCCAAGAAGAACTGTGCTCCCCAGGGTCTGGAAAGGCTGCTTGGTCTGAAGTAGATTTGCAGGCCCTTCTTTCTAGGTGCCGCTGGGTGGCCTCAACCTTCCAAGCATGCTATTAAAAGCCAATCCGTCACCTGTGTGCATCACTGAAGACACACAGACACAGGGAGCAATGCCCTGGCTGGGGCACTGGAACAGCGCTGGCATGCAGTGAGTGCTGCCCAGTTAGCGAACAGGTCTTCCCTTGGTACTTTCTCAGGTCTGTGTGAAGCTTTCTAAGCATCCAGAGTTCTCGGCCTGATTCTGCTGCCAACTTGCAGTGTGGCTTCGAGCTAGTCTCTTGCCCTCTCTGGGCTTGATAACAAAAGCAGGGCAGGCCAGCCACAAATATCGTGTGGCTAGCAGGGGAAAGCAGTTGAGGACACAATTGCAGATGGAGTTCATCCTTTGGACTCATCGCCCCTCCTCCCTAACACCCCCCCCCCCACTCCACACACACACCTTTTCAACTGCACCAGATGGGTTTTAACTTTCCGGCACCAGAAAAGCAGACCTTGAGTTTTTTCCTTTATGGAATGTAGGCCATCCCTGCTTATGTGTCACATTCAGTCCTCGTTCTTCTCCCTACTCTTGTCCCTCCTCCAGTCATCAACAAGTGACTGCAGGGCGGTTTCCCAGCAGGGCTGTGCTCAAAGATTCATAATGCTGGGTTTTCCTTTAGTTCTCCACAGTCTTGGGCTTGGAACAATCCAGGCATTACCTTATCAAATGCTCATTTTAGGGGGGAAGGACGGGGGCACTGGAAACACCGTATGGGCTCAATCCTTTTCTGCACGTGTGTGAGGGGTTTCCAGGAGTTCGAATTTCAACTTAAGTGATTTATTTTTTGTTGTTTAATCGCGTGCCTGTCATCTGCTGGACATTTCTTCTACAGTGTTTTGTTGTTGTTAACCCCATTTCTAAGATCAGAGATAGAAGGGTCAGGCACAATAGGCAGTTAAATTGACTCAATCTGGGGTGTGAACCTGCTTCTGTCTGGTTCCTCATAGCCCTCAGTCATTTTAATGCAGGTGTTGTGAAGGGTGTGGGTTCAGCAGCCACACACTGCCTCATCTCGCCTCCTCGTTGATAGGCTGTGTACCCTTATGTGAGTTGTTTAATCTCCTACCAAGCTTGTGAGAGCACTACTTTTATTAGCTTCATTTTACCGAGACTGTGAGAGGTCAGGGGAGCGAAGGCTTACATATTGGCCAGGCATATAATATGCTAATGATAGTCAAGATATATAACTAAGCATTTCTCTGTTCTTGGTTCTGTCAGTACCTGGTGTGGCCACAAAGGAGAAACCTGGTTTCCTGCTATTTTGAGCATCTAGTGTGAATGGCAGGAGATAAGTCACAAGCTAATGAACCCTTGTGGTGTAGTGGTTAAGCACCCTGGGCCCGGCTATCAAAAGATATAGTGTCCAGGGTCTTAAAGACTGGAAGATAAACAAGGGGCCATCTAGCTAAGAAACAACAAAGCCCACATGGAAGAAGCCACCAGCCTATCTCGACATGATCGCTGAAGACAAAGCGGGTGCATAAGCAAATGCGGGCATGTTTTCCTGATGTGCACTCACCCTTTACATAAAACTCTCTCTTATACATACGCGTTTCTGTGGATTTGTTTCGCTAAGGCACCCAGACTAACATAAGCAGCATGGAACGCATTTAAGAAGCCTAGACAAGGGCAGGGCAGGATATTTGGAGGGACTGGATCCAGAATTAGAGAGGAAGGGGTCCTGGAGGTGAAACGGGCTGCTAGCTCCCTGTCCCAAGGGGGACAATGAGACTGCTGGCTCCCATGAAGATTTACAGTCTTGAAAACTCCATATAGGGTCACTGTGGTTGGAATCCACTGGACGGCAGTGGCCTTTTGGGATTGAAGGTGGAAGCCACCAAAGAGCCTGCGGGGAGTGTGTGAACTTCTGGAATACAGCGAACAACCTCTGCACATCTGCTTTTCGTGCTGCCCAAGTCATGCATTGACATTTGTCCAAAAGTGAACCATCACAGCTGCTCTCTCAGGAAGCTGGGGGCTGAGCCCGCTGGTTCCACTCTGTCAGCATTTCTGGTCCGGGTACCTGCCCTCTGCCCCGGCACAGGCAATGGGCTTTTGGAAGCAGTGCTCCCTGGGTAGTGGGTGTGATTTGGCTCCTCTGGCCTAACATGATGAATGCTGAGAGGGGGTGGATACTAGGGGGTTAAGCTCCCTGACCTTTCCCTAGCCCAGGGGAAAACTTACTATTTAAAGTAAGTTTTAGACAGAATCTTTAGAAAGATAAATTGTTTACTTAATGTACACAATTACTCCCCAACACATCTGTTTTGTGTCTGCTCAACTCAACCTCATAGGCTATGGATGACCTTGAGCAAGTTTTTAAAGTCACAATGGGTTTCTACCAGGATTGAGAGTTCAGCTCTCTCAACTCTCCAACTGGTTATTAGCACCATAGTCTCATTTCTATTTATGGATTTACTTTGTTTGAGGGAAAAAAGACTCCCAATTCAACTTTATTTTATTAGGAACTCCTTTGCTATGTTTTACACAAGAAAAAGACACAAACCGCTGTTCTGGATGAAGGAGAGCATCCGCATGAGGCCACAATGGTGTCGGAAGGACCCACAGCCACAGTTACTTAAATAAAATGACACTCATTCTGTCCTGCTGACTCTGACTCATAGTGACTCTGTGTAGGGATCCTGAAGTTGCTACCTTTATAGGAAGCAATAACCTCATCTTTCTCCTGTGGAATGACTAGTGGCTTCGAACCAGCGATCTTGCTGTTAATAGTCCAACACTATCCAGCATCACCACCTGAGCTCCTGAAAGCTTAAATGAGACATGGAAAACAAACACCTTTGTCACAAAACTGTCCCTGAAGACGGATCAATTCATGGAGTTGCGGGAGGGCCTGTGAGAGCATGAGCGGGACCTTCATTGGGATGTGCACACGACCGTATATCGCTGAGTCTGGCCCGGGGAGTGGACGCAAGCTTTCCACTGCCGGGCAGCAGTAGGAAAGAACTCAATGGTGGCTGAATGTGTGGCCCCTCAAAATGGATTTAGGGTCTCCACATAGACTCTCACTGTGAGCCACAGCCTATTGCTCAAAATTTAAGCTTAAATATGACTTAAATGCCTAACATTCTGTTTCCTTAAACTAGAGTACTGCCAGGATCAACTAGAGGCCTGGATGACCTATCAGGTCTGAACAACGATCTCAAATCACTTCACATGATCCATTCCACCAGTCATGTCACCAGTCACACCTCCTCACGTACCCATTCCAGAGACTGTGCCTGTATAACCTATCGACTAACACATTCCCACATGTTGTGATTATGAAACCAACCATCATGCTGGAATAAGGACCAATCACGATGTAAGGGGCAGGGTCAATGGGAAAGCAAGATAGGGGCTGAGGGGAGCCAAGAGGGTCCCGTCACTCAATCCCTAAACCTGATCTAATGTCACTAGACTGGGGTCTTCCTCACATCTCAAGGGCACCCGATTCATGATTGAAGTGAATTGTGCTTATTCAATCTTTGTTCTGCTTACCGTCCTGCTATGCTGCCTCCTCTTCTTGCTTTATGTGTGTGGCTCCCTCTGTTGTGGTGACAAATGGCTTGAGAGGGATTTGACATAGGGAGAAAGCCCACCCACATCAACTGTCACCAGAAGCAGACACTGAGTTCATTTCTCTCACCTCACAGAACTATGCACATCAGACACTGGTAGAGCTGCCCGGAAGGGGAACCCTTAGTGCAGTGGTTCTCACCCTGTGGGTTGCGACCCCTTTGGGAGTCATATGACCCTTTCACAGGGCTCGTCCAATTCATAACTGTAGCAAAATTACAGTGACGAAGTAGCAAGAAAATCATTTAATGGTCGGGGGGGGGGGTCACCACAACAAAAGGACCTGTATTAGGAAGGTTGAGAACCACTGCCTGAGTGTGCTTAGGACTTTGCTGCCCTCAGGGTCACCAGACATTCCTGAAGGCAGAGTCACTGCAGGAAGCCCTTCTGGGAAATGCCCTGAAGCCAGGTCTCAACCAACTCCATCCACCCTCACCCTCCTAGATCCTAATCATAGGCTGCATGGAAATGCTCCCTGCCACTTCAAAGACTGTAAGTCCATGGGAGCAGAAAGCCTTCTCTTTCTCCCTTGGAGTGGTGGCTGGTGAGTTCAAACTGCTCACCTTCTGGGTAACATAACCCACAGACCAGCTCCCCCTGAGCTCAGTTAGGTTTGCCACACAGCACACATTGTTGGGAACCTTCTGAAGTAGCTGTGCCATGTGCAGGTTGGGGGATTTCGCACAAGATGCAGAATTCCACCCTCTCTTGGAAAAAATAATTTTTGCAATAGCCTTGTATTCTCTTCTGGATCTGAGTAGCAGCTACTCTCATGCAGTCCTAGCACATACATGCTAGGTCTTACGCCGAGTCTGCTCCATGCTTTCCTGTGTCCTGTGTGGCGCTGTAGGCACCCAAGGCATGGACTCTGCAGCCTGGGTTCAAATCTCTCCTTTCCACTTCCTCACTGTGTGGTCATAGGCTCATGACTTTATCATCCTGTGCCACTGATTTTTCATCTGTAAAATGAGGCAAGAATACAGTCCACACATAGGCTTCTTAAGTGAAATAATTGAATTATTATATACAAAAAGCTTAGAACATTGCTCGGCATCTTGCAAATACTGTTAGGTAGCTTAGCATAGGGAGTGGGTCATCCATTACATATGCTCAGGTTCAAACTTCCGGCCAGGAAGGGGTGGTACACCTAGGTGGGTGTTACACCTGGATTGGCCCATCTGAGCCAGGTGAATTCAATCCAGCCAATGGGGTTGACCAGGACCATCAACCATGCCTCCCTGTGGAGGAATTGAAATGGCAGGATCTTGACCTCTCCGATGTCTCCCTTCACCCACTTTTCTGTTGTCCGTCCCCCAGTGAGGAGGTCACATGTAGATACTTGTAATCGGTTTCCTCTTTCCAATCCACCCTCCCTCTACCCTCCCAATATCACCACTCACAAATTATCAAGGTTTCTTGAGGGATGGGGGAGGAAGGGGTAAAAATGAGGACTTGATTGATGCCAGGGGCTTAAGTGGAGGCAAATGTTTTGAGAATAATGAGGGCAGTGAGTGTACAATGTGCTTTACACAATTGATGTATGTATGGATTGTGATAAGAATTGTATGAGCCCCTAATAAAACGATTTAAGAAAAGAAAGAAAAGGCAGGATCCTGGAGCCCACGTAGTGACTTTCTCTCCAGCAGCTTCTAGGCAAGCTGTGCAGGGGTGAGGGGCCCTGAGGTGCCTGTGTAAACCTGAAACTTCTTCTCTCAAAAAACTCACTTGGATCACAATCCAGGCTGCGGAGTGAATTCTTTCTCACGCGAAGCCAAGGACTGAGGTATATTTCTCCCACGAGAGATCTAACAATAGTATCTCTTATTATATCATTAGGAGCCCTGGTGGTGTAGTGGACTATGCATTAACCTGCTAATCGCAAGGTCAGGGGTTTGAACTGACTAGCCCCTCCGTGGGAGAAATATGAGGTTGTCTATTTCTGTAAGGCAATGGTTCTCAACCTTCTGAATGCCGCCACCCTTTAATACAGTTCATGTTGTGGTCACCTGCAACCATAAAATTATTTTCATTGCTACTTTATAACTGTAATTTTGCTATCGTTATGAATTGGATGACCCCTGTTAAAGGGTTATTTGATCCCCAAAGGGGTCGCGACCCACAGGTTGCGACCCCTGCTGTAAGGATTTAAAGTCTCAAAACCCCAAAGGGGCAGATCTTTGTCCTATTGGGAGTCAATAAAATGGTAGTTAGGTTTTTTTCTGCATCAGTATCAGATTCTGGTGGCAATCTCAGTCATCCTGCATTGTGGTCTGGTTTGAACTCTGGAAATGACTGACCTGGTTTGAGGTGAGGGCTACGGTGCTTCAGTGGTAGACCTCTCATCGTCTTTCACCGGGAAGACCCGGGTTTGATTTGCAGCCAATGTGCCCCAGACTGTCAGTGAAGGTTTGTGTGTTGCTACGACACTGAGGCTTCAGTGGTGTTTCCAGACTGAAACAGAATAATGAAGAAAGACCTGATCATCCCCAACCACACATTGACCTATGGCCCACCACTGTTGGCTTCCTCTCCCAGTCCTGGTGGTAGCACAGATTGGCACAGTTTGCTCCACTGCCCATGAGGTGCCCATGAGAGGCTGAGTCGACAACCACAGTCAAGATCAACAGCTTAAACTCCATTCTGGGTCTATGGAAACAAGAACAACCTTCTGAAATGAGGTCACATTGCTATTTGGGACTGGGAGGATGCCTTTGTGATATGGATTGCACTCTGGATCCCGAGGGGGACTTTTAAACACAGCCACATAGCAGCTCCGGAAATTGTCATAGTGAGAAGGCAGGTTAAAAAAAAAAAAAAAAAAAAAAAGCTTTTACTGGCTTGCTCAAAGGAGGCTGCGGGTAGATTGTGGGGTGGAAAACTCCTCTGGAAATGAAAAGTTTTTTTCCTTACATATGCATCATTTCTTATGGTCCTGAAAGAAAACACAAAGCAGACGAGAGAAGGAAACGGAGACTAGCAGTCATCTTGTTGGTATTCCCACAGCACCCCCTCCTTAAGCACTTGCTGGCATCTCATCCAACTCCACTCAGTGTATTTCCACCCGGCAATGATACAGAAATGTCTGCGTACTCCAGTTTGATTGTAGTCGGGCAACGTTTATGGCTTTGACGTTCAACTGAGCATGGCAGGACGTCTAGAAACAATTATAACCAGCACCTGCTCTGTCTGTGCTGTGGGCAGGCAGTGACGGATTCCCAGCCTCCAGAACACTAGTGTTCCCTCCCAGCTCAGGATAATGACGGTGACACTCGGCCCCCTTGTTGTCTGGGGAGCTCAAGGAGCTCTCCTCTGAAACCTCAACTTATGGGCATTTCTTTAAGTGAAGACATCAAATTAGTGACTGGAAAGGAAGGCATAGGAGATGATTATTGGCCACAAGACAAGCCTCAACCGCCTCCAGAGAGCATGTCTCCTAAGTACCAAGTCAGCGGCGACAGCTCGGGGGCCCTGGGTCACCGGGTGGTGTTGAGAGGGGACTCTGGGGCCCCGGCGTGGGACGCTGGCAGGTGCAAGTTCAAGAGGGTCAGGGGCTGATGCTTCCCCACGCCCCTGCCCTCCCCCAGCAAGGGCGCTCTAGGGTGCTGGGTCCTTGAGGCCCCAGCTGGCGGGGCCGCCCAAGGTCAAGGCTTCAGGCACACGCGCGGGTGCGCTGAGGCCTGAGCCGTGCTGGGGTCTGGGCTCAAGCAGGTGGTCGCGGCGGCTCCGCGGGCGGGCGGGCGCCCAGCAGGACGACCGGCGACCCCCGGCGCGTCGCCGGCACCCAGCGCCCGGGCGTAGAGGCGGGCGGGGGGGCTGCGCTCCGCTGCCTCCAGGGCCCCCTACCTCCGCGCCCCCCCCCCCCCCCGCGCCAGGTGAGCCCGGCCTGGGCCTCGGCGGGCCACGGGGCTGCCCTCTCGCCGCCCTCCAGCGCCCCTCTCGCCGCCCTCGAGGGGCGGGGCTGCGCCGAGCCGGGCGGCCGACGGCCGGGGCTGGGGGTTGGGAGGGGCGGGGGTCACGGGCGGGTCGCTCGTTCGGCCGCTGGCGGGGGGCGTGGCCGGGCGGCCGCGCGCGAGGCCGGGCCAGCGGCCGCCACGCCCTCGGGCTCAGACTCCGACTCCGGCTAGGCTTGCCCTGGCGGCGGTGGCGCCGTGAGGAGGAGTCCGCGCTCCTCTGTGGCGGCGGCGGCGGCCGGCTCCAGGCCGGGTTTTGGCGCCGCCCGCCTGCTGCCTCCTGGCGGCTCCTGAACTCCAGCCCCCTCTCTATCAGCCTCTCACTCCATCTCAATACGTCTCAAGATGGGGGCCAATGTGGGATCGATGTTTCAACATTGGAAGCGCTTTGATTTACAGCAGCTGCAGGTCAGGCTTCTCCTCTCTCGGCCTCTAGCTCGGGGGTGGGGGCTGCGGGCGGTCGCGGCCTCCCCGGGGGGTGCCGGGCTGCCTTGCCGCCGGGGAGCCGCGGCGGAGGGGAGGAGGGGGGTGCCGGGGAAAGCGGGGCCGACTCGGGGACAAGTCCCTCTCACTCCCCGGCCCCCATTGATAACTCGCTTGATCGGAAATTGATCCTCTTTGTTCAGTTCATCGATCAGCCCAAGATGGCGCCGGGAGCCGCCGCCGCCATCGCTGCCCCTGGTGTCTGCCCCCTCCCCTGGCGCCCCCCCCCCCGGCCCTGAGCCGCCGCCGCCGCCGCGGGACCGGGGAGGGGGCGGCACCGGGCGCCCGCGGGGTGCGCAAAAAAAACAAAAAAAAAAAAGAACTTGAGGAAAGTTGTGTTTTTCTTTGCTGTCTCATACCCTGTATTCTTTTATCTCCTCTCTGAGATCCTTCTGTAAGGGGATGTCCAGTGCACTGCAAATAGGTTTTGGGTCTATACCCGGCCGTCCCCTCTCATTCTCCATGATAAGATTTTTTTGTTCTCATGATGCCTGTTGCCTTATCCCTTTGAAACTTTGTGATCACACAGGCTGGTATGCTTCCTCCATGTGGGCTCTGTTGCTTCTGAGCTAGATGGTTGCTTCTTTACCTTCAAGCCCTTAAGACCCCACACGCTATATCTTTTGGTAGCTGGACACCATCGGCTTTCTTCATCACATTTGCTTATGCAGCCGCTTTGTGGTCAGTGATCGTGTAGGGAAGGTGAGCATCGTTTAATGCCAATTTAATAGAACAATGTTCTTGCAATGAACGAGTCCTTGAGCGGAGGCCCTATGTCCATCTGCTACCTTAATACTAAATCTATAAACATATGGACATAGATCTATTTCCCCATGCCCCTTTGTAAATATATGTACATGCCTTTATTTAGACATCTATAACTGGCCCTTGCTTCCCAGCTCACTCTTCTATACCCTTTGATTTTCCTCTTGTGCCCACTGTCATGCTCAGTCTTCCTTTGGGTTTCAGTAATTCCTCTTGGTTACATTACCCTTGATCACGCCCTACCAGGCCTCCTGCATCCCCCTCACCACCGATTTCCATCACTTTTTGTTCCCTTGTCTCTGGAATTCTTAACACCACTACCTTTCTTCCCACCTCCCTCTCTCGCATGTCCTCCAGGATGTGCTAGTTCCGATTTTTTTCTCCTCCAGATTGTTCGTTCAGCCTATCTTATTTAGACAGACCTGTAGAGGCAATAACATGCACAAAAACAAGAAAGAACAAAACCAAGCAGCAAAATAAACAAAAGAACAAAAATCCAATTACAATAAAAGAAAACAAAGGTCAACAAGATAGAAAAGCTCATAGATAGTTTAAGGACTATGTGTTGGCCTTTAGAAGTGTTTTCTAGTCCAGTCTTTTGGGGCACCAAACCCTGACCCTAAAGTCCACCTTTAGCATTTCCTTGGGATCTTGCTGCTCCTTTTACTTGCTCTTCTGCTGTACCCCCTTAGTGTTATGCCTCGGTGTAGCGAGATCAGTTTGGGGGTAATTCCCACACTGTGTCTCCAGTGTTGTCCCCTCTAGGGCTATGGGTCTTTGAGGGACGTTGTGTCTCGTCGTGGGGCTGGCCATGTGGTCTTCTATGTGAACTGACTTCTCTGAGTGGGAACATCATCCTCAAGGTCTGGTGGGACAGGATGTGCTCCACTCTCCCCTTCTCCCCTTCATCTCTGTGTGCTCTGATCAGATAATGTCTCTGTCCAGGAGATGCAAATTCAATGCTATCCTCTGAAATAAAATCTTTGGGAGGGGTTGTGGGGAATATCTGCTCAGATCTTTGGTGTGTCCAGGAGAGAGGGACTGCTCGGCTGGGCACAGCCACGAGGGGCTCAGAACTCTGGCTCCAGAAAATGGTTGTAAGTTTGGCTTTGTTTTTAACCAGTTGTGTGCCTCTGGGTCAACACCTGTGTTTTTTTGAGTTAGTTTTCTGATCCGAAAAGTAAAGGTACTCCATTGTCCAGACTCCCATGTCACCAAGTGATCGATAGGGGCTAACCAGAGCCTGATTCAAATAGTGTGGATCTGTTAGGTGCCTTCTAGACCTGGGGTGGCGATTCTGAGCCCAGGACAACAATAATGTCCGAGAGGTGATATAGGTGGCTCCATATTGAAACAGGAAGACCACTGTGGAGATTTTGTCCTTCCACTGATGGCCACAGGCCACCGCCTCACGTCCTGCAAAAACAGTTTCCATGGCTCAACAGCCAAGCCAGGGGTCAGTGCCATAAAAATCATATGGCTAACTGGGACAAAGGGCAGACAGATATTTTTTATCATGATGTCTTGAGAAACCCACCTAACCTCCATGCAAATCTTCTGGTGTGAGTTATTTTTGGAAGCAATCATATGCTGACAGTAATTCAAATCTTTCCTTTTGACAATTTGCCTGTACTCTTTTCTGAACCTGAGAAGGTAATCCCTGTGTCCACTAAGAAATTGACTGGCTGGCCTCCTACTTGGACAGTTAGCCTGGGATCCTGGGGACCAAGTGAAACAGAGCACTGACACCTTCATTCAGCTTCTACAAGCATTATTGTCTCTTGCTTGGGATTTTCTAGGTGTGGATCAGGCCCGTCCTCTCTATTGGAGGGTTGTCTGCTTCTCCTGGGGTATTCAAGGCACTGATTTTTCCAATGTCCTTCTTTCCTGCAGTAGGCACATTGATCCTGCCCCATGGCTTGGCAGTGCCCACAGGTCAGTCTCTCCGTAAGTGGGCCATGCTCTCCTTTTCCTGAGTCTCTGGGGTCTCTCATGGCAATTACTAGTATTTTAACTAGTTTCTTTGTCTCTGTCGTGGTAGGATCATCTCTGTTGTTACACACCCGCTGAGCCACTTGTACCAAATCACTAAGATTTTTCCCGTCAAACCCTTCCCACTTCTTTTTCATGTCTGAGGCAGACTGAGTAATAAAGGCAATACTTATTGCCCTCCTGTTCTCGGGGCCTCCAGGCCGTTAGGGATATAAAGCCCGTAGGCTTCCATCAGTCACTCTAAAAAGGCACGCAGACATTCTCTTGTAAGAGCCTGAAAATTCTCACTGACCTTAGATAAATTCATAGGTTTTCTAGCTGTTCCACTGAGGGCCTGCAAGAGAAACTGGTGATACCTGGTTAGGCCTTCTGTGCCTTGCAAGGAGTTTGGATCTCACATTTTTCGTGCAGTGGCAAAAAGAGTTTCCCTCACATGGGGAGTGCCTGCTGTCTGACCATCATGTCCATTGACTGCTTACTGGGCCTCTCTCTGGCAGGGCTACTGTACCTGTGTTGTGAACAGCACCTGGAGAAGTTGCTGGCAATTTCTGGAGGTGGGCTAATGCATATGGAAAACCGTTTCTATCAAGGAATCAGACCTGCTTTGTCAGAAAAAGGGATTTTGTTGATTCCAATTATACAAATCACTGGAATACAAGGGGATATATACCCAAAAAGGGACTCAGGGGTCTTCCCCAGGTGTTGGGGCTGCTTGCCTTGAGTGGAGAATGGCTGCTGCCAAATCATCCTTCTTGGGGGGTGGGGCGGTCGAGATCCCAAACCAGCCCTAGTGTATGTTGGGGTGTGGACTCAGAAAGGAGTTATGAGTATTTCTCTCTCTCCAGCCCCATGCACCTGACAGGGTGGCAGTGATAATGAAGGGTCGTAAGCTAGTTCTCCCACTCCCAGAGTCCTCCTGCAAAAAGGAATAAAGCCGAGACAGAGGGGTATGGGGAGGGGTTGGGGAAGGGCAGCCTCCACCTTAGTGGTTTTAGGACCTTGGGTCTATTTTTTTTCTGGTCCTGCCATGTTTCCTGAAATCTTGAAACAAGAACCCTTTCTGTTGCAGGAGGAAGTAAGTCTTTTGTTTATGCTGGCTTATTAGTGGCAATGTCATTCCACGCATCAATTTTAGGGATCAGATAGGGATGTCCTGGTTCCCCATAAACATAACTATGAACTCTGAGAAATAGGGGAAGGGAAAACGAGTCTTGCATGGGCAAATCAGGAACTCCTTCTGTCCAATCACCTTTAAATTGCGGAGTCTCCAGGCTTTAGGGCTGAAACTACATTCTCTTTGTGAGCGCCTAGAGCAGGGGTCCTCAAACAATAGCCTGTGAGCCACATGCGGATAGCCGAGGACCTTGATCCTGTCCACCGAGTGTTTGTGCCCCGTTTGTTTGTGTGTTTTTTTTAAACTTCAAAATAAGGTATGTGCAGGAAGCATAGGAATTTGTTCATAGTTTTATTGAAACGATAGTTCGGCCCTCCAACTGATCAGAGGGACAGTGAACTGGTCCCTGTTTAAAGAGTTTAAGGACCCCTGGCCTAGAGAAATCAGAAATCCGTAGTTCTGGGGAGAGCACTCCTGTTAAGGAGGTTTCCTTTCTAAGCAAGCCCAGACAGTGGCAATTGGATCTCGGTGCACCTCGAAATGTTGTAGCCACTCTCCATTCCCAGAAAGAAAACTACTCCGACCGCTGGCAAGTTCAACAGAAAAAGTTTTTTTTCCTGAGCAGCCCCAGTCTAATTGTCCAAAGGTTTTTATACTTTTGCAATGTGCAGGTGTGCAAGCAGGCAGAGTAGAGAAGCAGGGTGTTGCAGTTAGTCATTCTTAGTTGAACAAAGACTGCTCTGGTCGCTCTCGCGAATCTTCTGAGCATCCATATCCTTTGGGACATTCCCTTGGGCACATCTGCACAGCCTACCTCCCCTATATCAGCTAGTTCATTTACAGTTCATAGCTACTTTATTTACTTTACATGGTGCCTTCTGTCAGCTCATAATGGCTTCACTCTTGTCAAGGCTGTTTAAGCTTTTCCCAGAGATCCTATATAGCCGCCATTGTGGCCATGGGGAAACGGGGCCTGTGACCCTGGCCAAGATGGTGCCCACCAGCCCAAACATGTGGAAGGGCACTGCCTAGGGAGCTGGTTGAATAGACCTGGGAGTTAGCCCTGCCTTGTCCTGGGAGCCAAATATTTCCCTTTTCCCCTCCATTCCCTTTCTCCTGGCTTTTCAAACAAGCTGCTTTAGCCCTATAATGCCCAGCACAACATTTTTATAACATTTAATTGAAACTTATCTAGTACCAAACTTATAAATTATCAATGTGACAATTTGGTTACATTTCAAAAACATTGCACGTTTTATATATTTGAATGCCATATATACATATTGATAACTATGAAAGTAAAGAATAAAAATGTTTAAAATTATTTCCTGAATTTAAAACTTGAGGCGTTATAGTGTTAGTGTTCTACCAGTGTAGGTTTGTTCCTTGTTACAGGCTGGTTTTCCGTGGCCCAGGCTTAGGCCAATGGCATATGGAACCCTTCCTGTGTAACTGTTACCTTTAGGCTTTCAGTGTTGCTGCTTAAGGCACTTTTGGGGAAAGCTCTTACTACACAGTTCCACTGCCACGATGTTCCAGACAGAAATTCCAATTCCCTTAAGGTTCCCTGAGCTTCCAGATGCCCCTTCCCTTCAGAGATTTGAGAGTCTGCTCCCGCCAGCAGGCATCTTGGAGGGCCGTGGGGCCATTCCAAGCAGTGGTTCTCCTAGCTTGTCTAGAATAATGGTTGGACTTAAAGTCGACCTCAGTGAGTTGTCTTTGATCCCTTACTTCTTGCTGGGGCATCTTCCTGAGGCAACAGATTCAGGGCAATAAAGGGCTCGCTCTCAAGTGGGGTTTATTGACCTTGAGGCAGCAAGCTCTACATAGCCTTCTTTTGTGCTTTCTAGATGGGACTTAGCAGCTTCATACTCAGGAATTGCCCCCTTGCATGAATCCTGTCCAATTGGGATAGAGTTGACACAGAGGCTAGACAAACAAAAGCTGATACACTATGCAACTTTATTTGAGAAAGGAGAATGGTGGCCAGAGAATGGTACACTTTCCCTTCTAACCCTGATTCACCTGGAACAGTTTTGTAAAGTGATTGGAAAGTGGGCCGAAATGCCAGAAGTTACAGCATTTCTCCTTTTGAGGAGCAGTAGAGACCTTCATCCCCAGTGCACCCAGGAACCCCTAAGGCAGGCATCCTCAAACTGTGGCCCGTGGGGCACATGTGGCCTGACGACATTTATCCCACCCTCAGGGTGTTTTTGCTGCCTCTGCATGTCCTACTTAGTAGCCGATTCGTGCAATGTGCATAGGAATTTGTTCATAGTTTGGTTTTTTTTAACTATAGTCTGGTGCTCCAACGGTCTGAGGGACAGTGAACTGGCCCCCTGTGTAAACAGTTTGAGGACCCCTGCCCTAAGGGATCCTGGACTTAGGGGTTACTAATCTCCCAGCCCTGAAACATCCCTGAACATTCTACCCGTTGTAGGAGGCACCATGGGAATTTGGTCTCTGGGTAATTTACAAGTCTTTTATTCAATTTGAAGCCAAGAAAATTAAAAATGACTCAGACACTTACTTTCTTTTGATCCCTGTTGACTCCCGCTGTAGTATTCCAATATTACAATTTAACGCTATAACGCATGACCTTTTCATTCCATTCAATTAAATGTGTGTGTGTATAGATAGATAGATAGATAACTATGAAAGTAATTAATGAAAACAAAATTTGTTTGACCAAAGTTAATAATTGAGGGATAATAGGATTAAATAGAAGCATGGTTCTTAGCAGTGGGTCCAAACATTAGGATCATAAATGAAACAGTGATCTCAGTGCACCCAGTAGTTCCCAAACCCTGTACCCTCATAGGGGAAATTGTGGATGCTTTTACTCCCGTGCCTATACTTAGAACGAACAAACACACATGCCTGATAATCCTAAGATTTTTTTTGTTTCCTGTGACACTCACCTAATTTCAAGGGCACTGCCACCTCACAAGCCTAGCCTTGTCTCAGTTAAACTGTTCACCCTCTTGTCCGTTTGTTTGTTTTTCCAGAAGTTCTCAAGTTACCAAGCCCTCTGAACCAAGTGTGCCACCTCTAGGACCACCATCTCCTGGACCACCTCAACCTTATCCATCCTAGACCTGAATGGACAACCCCTCCCAGCAGAGTAGAAAGGGTATGGACCCAAAGCCCCACTTCACCCTTTTGGCAGCAGGAAGGACCTAAAGATGTCGTCGCCTTGTACCCCAAAGATTTGGGTCCATATCTCTTCAGGGTGTAAATTTTAGGTAGCTAGCATAGGGACTAGGTTGTCCATGATACATGCTCAGAGGGCCAAGCTAGCCACCCAGGAAAGAGTGGCACACCGAGAGTGCTCAGAGGTCCAGGTTTCCAGTCAGGAAGGCCAGGTACACCTGGGTGGGTGCTGCACCCACATTGACCCACCTAGGCCAAGTAAATTCAATTCAGCCACTGGGGTCCACCAGGGTTGCCTACCATGCCTCCCTATCTCTCCTAAAACACAATTGGATCACAAACCTGGCTTTGGCGTGAATTCTTTCTCATGCAGAGCCAAGGACCAAGGTATATCTGTCCACAGAGAGAAAAACCTAGGAAAGCTCTTTGGAGGCAGCAGCACTGCACATGAGTGGCTATTGGATACTGTTTAGATGCATGGCTTTCTATTTGGAACTTTTTTTTGTCTCACCTGAATGGAAAGGAAGAGGTAATACTTCTGGATCACACAGTATCCATGTCCACAAATGAGCTGCTCATTCCACAGTCCTGGCAGTGCCTTTTGAAAACCCTCTGCTTTAGAATGTCACTCCTTGAAGATGGCAGTGGGAGTGGCTGGGGCCAAGTATGCTGCCTCTTACTCCCAGTTGCAGGTTTCTGGATGCTGATTGTATCTCTTACAGCATCAATTAGTGGGCTTGTTGTCTGCCTCAGGCTTTGTTCACAGAGATCCTCCAGCTAGGTGGTGGTGTGTGCGCATAAGCAGAGGCTTCCTGCCAATCCCCCATGAGTAGTAGAGCTCCCATGGTGTGGACTCCATGAAAGCCGTGCTCCAGCCAGCAGGATTACAAAGGAGGGTGGGCCCGGCAGGACAGGAGGGCCATTGCCCCTATGGAATGACCTCAGAACCCCGCCTCCCTCCCTGTCCAGCTCCTGGGACTATGGGCCCTAAGCTTCATGCCTGACTCAGGAATAGACACAGGGTGAGGCAACTCCAGGAGGTGATTTTGCTGATCTAATCCAGCCTGAGATCATCCTTGCATGTGCCCTCTGTCCAGACCTTTTTTTAAATTGTTCATGCAACACTAACCACAATGCATATATACATCGGTTGTGTAAAGCACATTTGTACATTCATTGCCCTCATTATTCTCAAAATATCCACTCTCCACCCCACCCAAGCCCCTGGCCTCAGCTCCTCATTTTTCCCCCTCCATTCGAGCTACCCTTGATAATTTACTAATTATTTTCTCATATCTTGCACTGTCTGATGTTCCTTCACCCACTTTTCTGTTGAGGTTAAATGTAGATCCCTGTATACGGTTTCCGTTTTCCAACCTACCCTCCCTCCACCCTTCCCGAGTCTGCACTCATAACACTGGTCCTCAAGGGCTCATCCACCCTGGATTCCCCATGTTTCCTGTTCCTATCTGTCCAAGTGTACATTCTCTAGTCTAGCCTGATTTGTAAATTAGAATTGGGATCATGATAGTGGAAGATAGGAAACATGTAGGAACTAGGGGAAAGCTGTGTTTCATCGTTATTATCTGGTACCTGTCTTGGTTTATCTCCTCCCTGACACCCTTCTGTTAGGGATGTCCAGAGGACTGTAAATGGGCTTTGTGTCTGTACCCAGCACTCCCCGCTCATTCGCAATGATAAGATTTTTTTTGTTCTGATGATGCCTGCTACCAAATCTTTTCAAAACCTCATGATCACACAAGCTGGTGTGCTTCTTCCATGTGGGCTTTGTTTCTTCTGAGCTAGATGGGCGCTTGTTTTCCTTTAAGCCTTTAAGACCTCAGATGCTATATATTTGATAGCTGGGCACCATTAGCTTTCTTCACCACATTTGCTTATGTACCTGCTTTGTGTTCAGTGATCGTGTAGGGAAGGTGAGCATCATAGAATGCCAATTTAATAGAACAGTATTTTTGCAACGAGGGAGTCCTTGAGCAGTGGCCCAATGTCCATCTGCTACCTTAATACAAAACCTATAAATATAGGGACATAGATCTATTTCCCCATGCTCATATATTTAAATATGTACATGCCTTTTTTTAAACCTCTATAATTGACCCTTGCTTCCTAGCTTGCTTTTCTATTCCCTTTGATTTGCCTCTTGGGCCCACTGCCATGCTCACTTTTCATTTGTGCTTCAGTAATTCAGTAATTCCTCTTGGTTCCATTTCCCTTGATCACTCCCTACCAGGCCTCCTACATCCCCCTCACCACCGATTTGCATCACCTGTTCTTCCCTTTTGTCTGGGTTTCTTAACACCACTACCTTTCCCCACACCTCCCTCTCTCCCATGTCTCCCCAGAAGTGTTGGTCCTGTTTTCTCTCCTCCAGATTGTTCGTCCAGCCTATCTTATTTAGACAGACCTGTAGATGTAATAACATACACAAAACAAGACAGAGCAAAACCAAGCACTAAAAGCAACAAAACAACCAAAATCCAATGACAATGAATGAAAACAACTCAACAAGAAAGAAGTGGCTCATCGTTAGTTCAAGGTCGGTTTGTTGGCCTTTAAGAGTGTTTTCCAGTCCAGTCTGTTGGTGTACCAAGTACTGGCCTCAAAGTCATCCTTTGGCATTCCCTGGGGACCTTGATGCTTCGTTTTCTTGCTCTTCTGCTGTACCCCCTTAGTGTTATGCCTCGGTGTGGCAGGATTAGTTCGGGCGCATTTCCCACACTGTGTCTTCAGTGTTGTCCCCTCTAAGGCTATGGGTCTTTGAGGGGTGTCTTGTCTCATCGTGGGGCTGGCCATGTGGTCTTCTATGTGGACTGGATTCTCTGAGTGGGAACATCATCCTCAAGTCCTGGTGTGCCAGGATGTGCTCCACATTCCCCTCCTCCCCCTTCATCTGCTCCATGTGCTCCGATCAGATATGTCCCTCTCTCAGAGCTGCAAATTCACTGCCACCTTCTGAAATAAAATATTTGGCATGGGAAGGTGAGTTGGGTGGGAGGATCTGCTCAGATCATTTGATGGTTCAGGATAGATTGACTGTTCGGCTGGGGACAGGTATGTGGGGCTTAGGGCTCTGGCTCTCAACACTGGTTGTGAATATGTCTTTGTTGTTAACCAGTTGTGTGCCTGTGGGTCAACACCTGTGTCTTTTTGAGTGAGTTTTCTCATCTGCAGAGTAAAGGTAATCCATTATCCAGACTCCCATGTCACCAATTGATTGAGAGGCACTAACCAGAGCCTGATTGAAATAGTGTGTACCTGTCAGGCGTGTTCTAAAAACACCTTAAAAGTCGTAAAAACACTATAAATGCCTTAAAAACCCTAAAACGTCTAAAATATTTCTAAAATGCTAAGACCACCCCTAAAGACCCTCTAAAACATCTTAAGACCATTAAATACATGGTAAAAGGCTTTCTAAAACACCCTAATGCGCCATAAGTCTTAAAAAAAACTCCTTACGTCCCGAAAACATAATAAATGCCCTAATATTATGCAAATGCCTTAAAACGCAAAATAAAGAACACGTGAAGCTCTAAAAACACGCTAAAAGTCTTTTAAAACCCCAAGAACATCCCTACAAAGCAACCCGAAGCACTATAAAACCCTGTAAAAGTCCAACAGCCTAATAGACATGAATTCACCATGAAAGCAAAAAATAATCCAACAAAACCCTAAAGCCCTGAAAACCAAAACCTAATCCCCCCAAACACTCTAATGCCTTAAGAAGCACCCTAAAATTTTAACACAACACTAAAAGCCATAAAAACACATATAAGCCTAATAAACACCCTTAAACACTAAAATCACCCTAAAAGCCTTAAAATGTCTGAAAAGCCATAATATTCCCTAAAATTCAAATAACACTCTGAAGCCACAAATAACACACTAAATGCCTCCCAAAACATGTGGAACTTCCAAATCATATCCCTAGAAGATTCCCAAACCATGAACTTCCAAAACCACATAAATGCCCTGAAGACAACATGAAAGCCCCAACAAAACATAAAATGCTGGGGAAAAACACATAAAATATTTTAAAATACCCTAAAATCTCTAAGAAACCCTGTAAGATCACTAAAAACACCCCTACCTGCTAAAAAATACCTATACACTCCAAAAAATCACCCCTAAATCCCTTAAAAACTCCCTTAAACCTTATAAAACACCCTTAAAGCCCAAACCACCCTAATGCGCAAAAAAATTAAATGACCCCAAATGACCTTAAAGCCCTAAAAATCACATGCCACAAAAAAATCCTAAATGACCCCAAAATTCCAACTCAAAGCCAGCCTACAAGTCTTTTATGAGAACAGTTTTATCTTTCTACCAAGGAGAAGTTTGTAGGTTCAACCCCTGACCTATGCCCTTACCATATGAAGTTAGTAATCAGTGGTTTTGCAATTCTTTGAAGAAAGATGAGGGTAATTTTATCAGGAGTGAATTAAACTTGTCTAGTGCCTTGAGTAGAACTGATAACTGTACTACATTGAGTCGTCTGGTCAAGGAGCATGGGATATTATCCCATTTGCTGAGGTCACACTTGATTTCTTGTAATTTCTGTAGTTTTCCTCATATAAATCTGTTGTTTTTTTATTCAAGTATAGATATAGATATTTTCATTTACGCTTGGCTATTGTAAATGGTACTACCTGAAAATGTGTATTTCATTAATTATTATTTCTTGATCTATTTCTTCATCCTTCGAAATATTATCAGTTTGTTGTGGTAGATAAACATTAGGACTTTGCATAACTTAGAAATATTACATTTCACAGAAAAATCATATTAATTATGTCGACAGAGCTATAAAAGGAATGTTGCCCTGAATATCTTCAGATATGACAGCTGTTTCATTGAGAAATTAAGCCAGACAGACACAATGTGATGTACATTTTGTTATTTTCATGTGGGTTCCTTCACTCTTCCAAAAAAATTAGGTTCATGAGCCCCTTGGGGAATGAGTTTGAGTTCAGATCAGATGTCTATTTATATATTTGAGTCCTGAAGCCCATTTGATGGACTGTTCTGTTGCTTCCAAAGTAGTCAGTCACTTCCCCACCAATTAGAGAATTTGTCCGAAGCAAAAGTAAAAGTGTGGCGTACGACATTTGACTGCACACCATCTAAAATCACACTCTCATTTGGTGTTGGCAGTTTTACTTGTATTTCAATTGTAAACTACACTTCAGAGTTCAGGCTAGTGAAAACGTTTCAGTGGAAAAAATTTGCACACAACTACGTGCAGTTTGTGATTCTGTTGTTCCCAAGCAAGGCTATGAGGACAAAGATGCACAAGCATGGGGGGCACTGCAGACAATGTGTGAAAGTTTCCAGGAGCTCAGGGGTGGACAGCGGCTGCTAATTCTCCCGTGCTGGCAGTGAGCTATGTGGGAGGGCTTTGTGTGAGGTCCCTGTGGGGTCTCTGAGAAGTCTCCATAAAGGATGCTGAGAACTTCATATGAAGTCTCTGTGCGAGGCCTCTGAGTCTCTCTGGAAGTCTCCAAGGAAGTATGTGTGTGAGGTTTCTCTCTCGGGTATGTGTGAGTGTCCTTGTGAGATGTCTGCTGAATTGTGGGGGGTGGGGGGCAGTTGTTTCGCTGAGGTCTCTGCAGGTCTGAGTGGGCTTCCCTTTGTTTGACCTCACAGCACCATATAAGAGGACCTGGTGGCAGGGGAAAGGGAAGGGGCTTGGTCCATGCACCCCTTGCTGTTCTTTCAGGGTCTTCTCTCCATCTCCGTGCACTTACCTAGCACGAACGGTAGGGTTCAGCAGCGGGGAGTCCGGTGTCCAGCTCTTCACTCTCTCTAGGAACACACCCAAGCTACCTGCTACCCAAGAGGCCCCAGATCCAGGCTCTGCAGATCCAGAATCTGATTTTTTACTGCCACAGTCACTCCAGAGGCTGCCTTGGCACAATCAGGACTCCAGAAACAACATCATGCTGCTGTACCAGCAGTCTCTGGGGCCTATGTCCACTTCCCTCCTCCACCACTGGTGTCAGTCCCCACCCACCCCACACACACACTTGGTGTCCTGACTGAGGCATGGAGGTCAAGGCTCAGTGGATGTCTTCCTCGCCATCCTTTACTGTTTAGTTCAGTAAACAGTAAACCCTGGCCCACCAGGGGTGTTCTTTTAAGCACATGAGAATTTACTCTAGCGGATCAACTAATCATATTTTGGGGGGCCCTCCTGCCTTCTTCTATAATCTGGTGCCCAGGAAATAAAACCCTGTGTTAGAAGCACAGAGGAAACACTGACCACTATTGAACTGGTTTCCCTTATCAAGACAGGTGATGTCTAATCTCCGTGCACATCCTGATTTCCCAGGAGTCTCTAGGGGAAGGGAAGGCTGCTCCCAGTTGTGACTTTCTTTGCAGCACTCAGTCCTTAGAAGCCACTCTCTCCGGAGAACATTCCTAGAGCACGTGCACGCGTGTGTGTGTGTGTGTGTGTGTGTGTGTGCGTGTGTGTGAAGATCACCAGCCTGGGGTCATGTTTCCTGAGAACATTCCTAGAGTGTGCGCGTGAGTGTGTGTGTGAAAACCACCAGCCTTGGATCATGTTTCCTGAGAACATTCCTAGAGCGTGTGCGTGTGCGTGTGTGTGTGTGTGTGTGTGTGTGTGTGAAGACCACCAGCCTGGGGTCATGTTTGCTGAGAACATTCCTAGAGCATGTATGTGTGTGTGTGCGCACGCGTGTGTGTGCATGTGAAGACCACCAGCCTGGGGTCATGTTTCGTGAGAACATTCCTAGAGCGCGGACGCGTGTGTGTATGCATGTGTGAAGCCCAAAAGCCTGGGGTCATGTTTCCTGAGTCCTGGCACCCTGTTATTGACTCATCCCCACTCTACCCCACCCTGGCTATCAACTCATCCTTCCCCCAGTCAGGAGATGGAAATCAAGTAAAATAACAGTTTGTCGCCCCACTAAAGATAGTATTGAGAAAGTAACCTTCCCTGCTTGAAAGCTGTGCCTTTGCTATCCAACCCAGTGCTCTCTGTAGGAGATAAAGTTCTGCTGTGGGGGCAGCTAGCTAAAGCTGGGGTGAAGCACCTGGCCGATTCCCCTTTGTAAGCCTGTGTTAGCTCCGCTTGTGTCTTGCGTCATTTCTGGGGATCCTCATGCTCTTTGGCCCCCTTTGCTACGTCCAACGCTTCATATTCTTCTTCACTGTATCCTTCCCTACCCTGTGTCCATGGTGCCTAACCATTAGTGGTTATTACACAGACGCTCATCCTGTACCACTCAGCCTAAGCTGTTGCTCCTTCTCCGGGTTTATATACAGAGGAAGGCATGTGAGCTGTGAACCGGATTTTCCCTTGGTGCAGTGGGTGAGCAGAGTCCCCCGCTGGCAGCCTCCCTAGCAGTTCCCACCCACATGTGTCAGACCTGGGACTTCCATCCTGGAGGTTACCCTAGGCTGGGAGAGAGGCAAAGGTAGCAAAATATGTCATTTCACATTTTGTGACAGGTGTATTGAGGCGGAACCTCCATGCCAAACTTGGCAGCCTTCATCAAATGCACATGTGGGACTTAGACAGGCCGCCACATGTCTCATGCCTGCTTGGTACCATGAGACGCTACTTTGGTCTAAACCTCTTCTGGACCCTCGATGGAATTTCTTGGCTGGATTGCGCCTCTCAAAACCTATCAACTGCAGCCACATAACGTTGAAGACAAAGTAATGGCACCAGGGAACATTCTTCACTGTGTTGGGACCTTCTGAGGTTTTCACAGTAGGGGTGTTACCATAAATCATAAGAGGTGCAAAATGAAGAACTTGGGATGGAAGTGGGTGGGAAACACTGCTGAAAACCTCCTCCAGAGCCCTGCCCTTTGAGAAGTCAGAGCTAGCACTCAGAGAAGGAGACGCAGTATCTAACATAGTTAAAGGTATATTATGCCAACCTCGTCAATGAACTCATGTGGGGTTAATTGAAGGGCAGGGAGATCAATGGCTCTGTGAGCCTAGCCTTTCTGGTCTCTTGCTCTCTGATAGTGCCACCAGGGTGGATATGCATTTGTTAGGTCCCTAAAGCAGCTGGAAAGACTCATTTCCTGGGAGATCCCTGAGGAGAAGCCGCATGGACCTACCCTGTTGCAGCCCTGGTTTCTGCAGCAGCCTCATGGAGAACCTGCCAGCGCACGGACTACAATTTCCTCCTGACTACAATTTCCTCCTGCAGTCATTGTCTCCCCGTGTGTTTTTGGATTGTGAGGAGGACTTTGTAGATTGGTGTCAGACACATGGGATACTATTGGACTGGTGGTCTTAGATTGAACTGGGTTGGGATGCTTTTCAATGTTCACTTAACCTTTATATAAAACTCATAAAATATGAGTGTGTGAATTTTGTTTCTCTAGTCTACACAGACTAACACACATGACACCCCCTCTAGATCCCGCCATGCAGCACAGAAGTCACACTTTAATGTAGGAGGGGGAAAATCTCTATTATGGAACAATGAATATCATGGCTGAGAGAAGCCATTAGCCTGTGCAGAACAGGCTAAAGTGGCTGGCATGGATACTTTCCTACTAATCAGAGCAGAAGAAGCGTCTTCTAATTTGCCAGATAAGACATATTCTCGAAGACAGTGACGTGGGCAGTGGTAAGGGTAACTGGAGTAAGCCCACCTCCTCCGCCTCTGCTGCTGCAAGCTGACTGGGCACACAAACACCCTGGGGGGCAATGCCTGAGTGTGGCTTCTGATATTGAATCCCCTGAACGGACAGAAATTTGTGAATACATCCCTGATACAGGTGCTCGTGGTGGGAAGGCTCTGGCAGTCAGGTATCGCCTGGTGGAGGCAGGGTCTCACACTTGCCACTCTCCTGTGTTCTACAAAGAAAGGAGCCCTGCAGCTGGAGGAACATCCATTAACTGAGGCCTGCGCTTCTTTTCGTGGACATAACGTTGACGCAAGATACTCCTGATGACAGCCTGGTGTCCCCTCTAGGACTTGGCCAACATCTGTCGTGAGCACCTGAGCCTCCGTGACCTTGTTAGGAGACACTGGTTGTCTTTGAAGGGGCCCAAGGCTGTGACCACAGGGTAATACGGGCTTTCCTTTTTGCAAAGGATCACCGTGTCCTGTAGATTTTTTGCTGGAGCAAATCCACTGGACAAAGTGCTTCCTCCATTTTTTGCTGTGGCCCTCAGCAGGAAGCTGTCCCTTCTCTGGTGGGAGCTCTGAGGACTTGATCTCAAGGCACTCAGCCAATGCCTTGTCTTGCACAGGCTGGCTTAACCCACAGACTTGGGAGATGCCTCTTCCCGCTAATCCTTTTCCATGCTCTTCTGGATTGGGCCATTTATGAGTCTCCCTCTTGTCAGTGGGAACAGCATCCTTCCTTCTCCTTGTCGAGGGGTCCTGAAGGTTGGGGCTTTTGAGCTTCTGCTGCCCCATGTAACTTGCTCTAGCCACCACGAAGCCACTTGGCCCTTGACATATTGGCTTATCCCCAGTGAACAAATGCTGGGGGCGGCAATGGACCACCTGAGAAGGCAAAACATTGGTGGCAGTGAGCACATCAGTGGTGCAGTCCTGAAGGAGCCCGTCAACAGGACAGCATGGAGAACCATCCTCTGCCTCTACCTCCACCTGGAGCTTAATCTCACTGCACACTCGTGCTGTAAGGCTTGGCTTTTCAGGAACTGGAGCACACTTTCCAGGTAGCAGGAAACTTTTACTACATCCTAGAGCCTCGAAGCACCCCCGGGTCCACATCATTGGTTTGAGATTTTGCCAGCACACTGGTTTTGAAAGTGTCTCTATCGTCTAGCTCTATTGAAGAGGACTTCTTGACCACCACCAACCCTGTCTCTTTGGCTCTTGAAGATGGACATTCAGAGTTCACTTCCAATCTGGGGCCTCCTGGGGCACAACTAGCACCCTCTTTCCTTGACCCCTTGCTGGTCAGTACTGGATTTGAGGTTTGCTCTAGGCTCTCTCTCTCTGGACACTTTCATTCTGGAAGGTTCTGCCAAGGATACTGGGCATGAAGGCTGGAAACGGCTGCCTGAGGGCCAATGAGCATCCACTGTCATTATCAAGTGGGGGGTAGGCTGGGGTTCCCTGAACAGGATCCTCTGTAGGGGAGCAATCAGCAAAAGGACTCTCCAGGGTAGGGCTTGATTTCTTTGTGGTCACTCTCTCTCCCCAGTCTGCCTGACAGGGTTCTCCCAGGACCTTGGCAGCCTCAGTTACTAGGTTAGTTCAATACTTAGGGGTGGCTAAGCAGGTGGACTTTGGAAAGGACATTGCGTTGTCTTTTCTTGTCCTACAGAGGTTTGTGGGCTCAAGGACTTTGAGGGGCATGCACCACCTCTGCCTCATTTGGAGCCTTACGATATGCGAGTCCAGCACCTGTTGAGTGCCCGGGCTGAGAAAGGAAAGGCTCTGCGTTGTGTTCAGATCTTCCAGCTCTCCCCAGGAGGCCACATTGACAACATGTGGGTGGGTCAGGGAAATAGACAAAGCATGCGTGGTCGCAAGACATGAACGGCAAACAATGCCAGGGATCTGATCCTTTCTAATCTGCTCCACCTTCCTGCACATGTGGACATTCAGGGTGTTTTCCAGTAGGATTTTATTTGGACCCCTTAGGGTGTAAGTTCCTGCGTTAATCCCCTTGTGTATCCTCAAATCATTTAACTCCTTTGAGTCGGCTCCCGGAGTTCCTTTTGGGCAGTAGTTTCCTGATCCACAGAGAGATAGATTACATTTGGATATTTTCCTCAAGTAATTCCCTTGTCCATTGACCGAGTTGTTCCTCAGCTGGACACCGGCTCTGCAGCACGCAAGCGACGGTCCAGGGTGTGTGCATCTTCCTGGGGACACCGTCTTCATTACATTCTTCCCCTGCTTGTCTCCAGGTGTTGAGCAGGAGCATTCGGGCTGCTTCATATCCAGACAAGTCCCTGGCCATTTTTCCTGAGGCTGCTTTAGTGTCAGAGACTCAAGAGTCCCATTGCCGAGGGGCCCCTGCAATTGAGGGAAGTTCTCTTGGCGGTGGAGCTCCGATTGCTTCAAGCAGCCAGGAAGCTTGGGGTCTGTCTTTGGGGTCTGGACCTTCTGATTGTCCTGGGGATGAGTGGGTTTGCGAAGACAAAAAGCTTCCTGGGGTGGTGGTATCATAAAGGGTAAAGAACTCTCACTTTCCTGTTGTTTCTTTAAAAAATGGCTTTCCAGCTGTTGAAGTGAATTTGGAATGCGTGATTTGGACTTAGTGTGGACGGTAAGACAGGATTCATCACAGGGACTCTTGTGAGGAGGAGGAAAAGGTACTGCGAGTGGGCCACGGGGCTGTGGACCGGGCGGAGTCAGGACTGTAGCCGGCGGTGGGGCCTGGGCTTGGCATGCAGTTGGAAGTAAAAGTTGGAATCGGCCTTCAGTGTAGGGCAAGGAGTGACGTTGCAACAAGAGTGGGTACTCTTTAGCTTGCATTTGAGCTGGTAAGGCATTAGGAATTTCATTAAATAAGACAGTGGGAAACTCTAGGGTGGATCCAGAGACCCTGAGAGCAGCTGCCAGAGACTCGCTGTGCAGAAAAGGTAGACCCCAGAAAAACTCACTGAATTTTTGTGGAAAATGCTTCTGAGGGCTGGGTATCTGCTCTGCTTTGATGCTGGCATTCCAGAAGGGCTGGGGAGGTGCAGTGATCTGCTCCCCATCGAGTGCCTTCAACATATTTAAGGCCTGCAGATGGTATTCTGATACACCCTTTCCTTTTTCTTCCCAAATATTCCATTTCTCTGCCTTTGTGATTTCTATTTCCAGCAGCTTGTGGACATTGGGGTTGAGCAAGGTGGGCCTCCCTACTTCCCCCTGCCTCTTTGTGGGTCCTTCCCGAAAGGTGTCTTCTTGGGGGTGCCAGGTAGAGTGCTCTTTCAGAGACCCAAAGTATTCCAAGGAGGGAAGCTGTAAGTTCTTGGCAGCTGCCCAACACTGGGGTGGGGAGGCAGTAGGGAGGCCTGTGGGATCCTGACTTGTGATGGCTGCCATGGCAGGTGTGGAGCAGCGGTTGTGTGGAGATGGGCTCTGCCTGGGCCTTGCCAACAAGTCATTCTGAGAATGAGTCCCTGTGGGGTGCGGGGCTGGTGAGTCCCAGAGAGTGCTTGGAGGCTGCAGGTAGGCCTTTGAATCCGGGGGTTTGGCACTGGGTGAGGGAAGAGCCAGTGGTGTGGGTGAAAGACTGTCAGGTTCATGGGAATGTGCGCAGTCTGGTGATTGACTCAAGGCGGGTAAGACATGAGAAGTTGATATGCACATCTGGGCCCGTGGAAGGGTGGAGTTCTGAGACCTAGGTGTCCGGAATGGATGAGCCGCAGAACCGTGTGGGGCGCGCGTACCGACGTGGACTTCAGCCGTACCTCTATTTCGCCAGCTACCAGAGAGGGCTTGAGCTTTCTGTTGACCAAAGCTGCCAGTGTCAAAAGTGGGTTTCCCAAGTGGCTGCAGGAGACAGAAGGACCAGATTACAGCCAGGACTGAAGGGGCAAGAGACCTAGCAGGCTAGCAAGGGTCGGTGCAAGCTCAGCCCCTCCCCAAGCCTTGATGGCCTGCTCTTCCTGCCCCACCCCACTGCCCGGGACTCCTGTCATTCTCTGCCCATCCCTGAAAGTGTCCCCCAAACCAGCGCATCCCAGCTGCTCTGCAGCCCGAGGCCACACAGGCACCCTGGTTGGAAGATGCACCCCGCGGTGAAGCAGGAAGGTTACTTACTTCTGCCTAAGACACAAACGCAGGTTCTGAGCGCCATATAGTTCTTGCAGGAAGCTTCGGAAAACTGGAAATCAAGAGAACCGTTATGGTGCAGCCCTCCCAGAGGACCGAAAGGAATGTCACACGGGCTGTGCACTTAGGACGTTGGACTCTCCAGAGCTCAAGGTCAAATGATAGCTTACTCCCATGGGCAGGAGGTGCTTTGGCATTTCAAGGAGCATCGGTTTCCAATATTGTCTGTGGGGTCTCAGTGAGCAATCTGAACCTTGGCAAAGTTACACAGCTTATCGCAGTTACCCCTCAATGTTCCACCTCCAAATCCACCAGAATCTGCTCCTGACACCCCCACTGCCCCCTACTGGGTCCTACCTTGGCCAGCCTTCATCCCATCCTAGGCCCCTCCTGTACATCTGGGAAATATCTGGGTTCTGTTTCCATCCACAGTATCCTTTTGTTCAGGATTATTACCTGAGAGAGACGGGCTGTTGCCACTGGCATCCTGCAGAGGAGGGGACAGGAGAGCTTACAGAGCTTGGTTGAATGGGCAGAACCTTACCTTTCAGAGAGTCACCTTTGTCCCTTGACCTGCTGCTTCTCCTTGTCTCCACCTGAGGCTGGGGCACAAGAGAGGAAGTCAGGCTGGAATCCAATCCTGCGTCTGTTCTTTGTGACAAACTGCAGGCATTTACTGGTGATTAGAAGAATGACAATCTCCATGGAATGACTAAAGCCCAGAAACCAGCTTCTGTGTGAGACCTAGAGTGCATTTCTTCCGTCAGCCTTCCTCTGCTCACAGAGAGCACACACTCTCAGCACTCAGTGTTCTGGTGGGCAAGATTTTGATTATGGAGGCTGAAGCTCTGGGCCAGCCCTTGACCACTTCCTCCCCGGGGTCAGCCATGCTTTCTCAATTAGCCCAGACAGAAAAGGAGCCTTGGCCCAGAGACTGGAGCTCAAGGAAAGAGACTGAGGACCCAGTGATGAGAGCTGCCCTTTGAAATGTCTAGTCATCTAGTCCTTAGCCACTGCGTCACTATATTGGGGATTTTTACCTATTGCCCTCTATAACAACTAGAGATGGGAGGTCTGAGATCTTCAAAGAGAAATATTTTTGAATGCTCATCTTACTGGCAAATGATTTACATATCATACGAGTCAATAGTTCAGTCGTTCAATCAGATCAAGGGCAATGGTACAATCAATGATTACCATATCCATTTTAGAACAACACCCCCCCCCCTCCATGGTTAAATTGCCTTCAAAAGGAGTTGTGTAATCACAGTCAGGTCTAAAGCTCTCTGTCCCCTCTGGCCTCCTTCATTTTTTCGTCTTGAAATCAATCCCCCTTCACTCCCTAGCTTCCCGATGGGGAAGTTCTCCACACTGCTGATCTCACAATCCCTCCCTCTGCCATGAGATCTCTCCACCTGCAACTCTGTCAACCCTTGTGTCCATGATCATGATGCATCCACGCCTCCTGTGCTTCACAAACAGGGAAAGCCAACAGAAATAATGAAAATCAACATAACCTGGCAAGGATAAAATGATACCAATGCAGTGAACAAAGTCCTAACAGTGAGTAAGGACGCACCAGCCCTCATCAACATTCCAAAGCCAGGGCTGATGGTCTCTTCTTTCTTGAGATTTCCCCTATCAGGAAATTAATTACGAAAGGAAAAATTTATAAAACAAGGAAAAATCAATCTCTCCTATGGCTGGGTTGAGAATTTCTTACCTTTATCCTTTTCCTGGGTGGTCGCACAGGTGGAGTATTTGGAAGGAAGGGGAGGACCAGGAAGAAGCAACCCACTCCATACAGGATGCCCAAGGTCAAAACAGTGAACCAGGTGGGGTATTGGTAGGTCAGCCAGGAAGCACTTTTCTGTTCCAGCAGAAAGAGAATCTCCTCCATCTTCTGGATACAGCGGTTGCACTCAGGCAACTGAGCACTCTGAGTCCCCTCTGCCTTCAAAACCACTTGCATCACAAACCTGGGCCCACATCACTAAAGGGTCACAGTGGGGTGGGAGGTGACAGCAGAACAACACATAATCCCTCCCTCTACCCTCCAGCTCATCACATCCCTCCCCTGCTCTGGTCTTCTCTCTCCCACTGCCTTCTCTGGGCCTCCAAAGTCACCAGCTGCACCTGATGGAATGGAATCTTAGTGCAAGTTCTTATTCATTCCACCTCCCACCTAGGTATTACCTGCTTCCTTGGCAAGTTGCCTGAATCATGACCAATTTCATAGGCTTAGAATATCTGAAGTTGTCTCTGTCCTCAATGAAAACCTTCTCAAGTCATGGTTTTACTTTGTCTTATCCAAGATAGAGAACTTAGGTTTATGTAACATTTATTTAGCTTTATGAATGTTGGATGAAAAGCTTGGAATTTGACGTCTATGACCAGGAGAGTTATTCAAGAGCTGAGGTATATCTCTCCCAGGAGAGAGATCTAAGAAATTTTCTGCCAGATGGTACATTTGGGGAGACAAGGAACACTTAAGCATTAATCATTCTTAACAGTGTCCCCTGCAAATCTTCCTTGTGTGTGACTACTGCCCATTTAGGGCTTGCTCTGGGAACACTTGATGGGGTAATAAGCCTTGCAACAATTCAGGCTCAAAGGGCAAGCATCTGGCTGAGCAAAATAAAGAGATAATATGGATTGAGTTGTGTCCTTACCACTACCACTTGAGATATTCCCCCAAAATTCGTTGGAACCCTAACACTGAAGGCTATAATCTGATTTGGTTATGTGAGGGCTCTCTCTGGGAGAAATGTACCTCTGTCCTTGGCTTCACACAAGAACCAATTGACGCAGAAACCTAGTTTGTGATCCAAGTGACTTTATAAAGGATAGAAGAGGCAAATATGCTCGTGGGGGGTGGGGGCGGACTGGACAGCCCACGCGCGCTGGGTTGCATGACAGCTGGTGGGAGGCCCCCACCCATACCCTGTTGGTAGGCATGGCTGACGGTACTGTTTGAACCCATTGACTGAATTAAGCCCACCTGGTCTAGATGGGGGCCCGCCCAGGTTGACCTGCTTCCTGTCACAAGGACCTAAATGTGTGCATCTTTCCAGCCTGAAGCAGCTTTCAACTGTCTGTGATGGGGAGGAGGTTTGGCATGCACAGCGACCACCCTCAGTTCTGCCTCTACTTACCTAACAGGTACACGGCATTTCTTTTCTGTTTTTTAAAACAACAACAAAAAAATCATTTGTAATCTTTCTATTCCAGCGGTGCTAGGAGCAAGGCAGAGGCAAAACCCAAGAACAGGGTTCTTCTCTGTTGAAGCGCGATAAACTCACGGGGAAGCAAACAAGCATCTTCATCCACGTGAAGTGAATCTGTGAATCAGCAGCTCCCAACTGACCAAAGCACGCACAGAGCAGCCCAGCATCAAGGTCCGTTTCTGTGCACTGCTCCCACTGTGAGGAAGAGCTTCATGTGCATTAAAAGGGAACTTTTGTAATATTTGAATTTTGAATAGTGGTTTTTGTCAGAAACTGGAAAAAAATCTCAAAGCCTGAAGAAACTCCTTTCTAGTACTGAACATTCAAGGGAGCCTGTAGAAGCCTGAAATGATTGCTAGGTGACCACCTGGATCTGCTTGTTGAGTGAAAGTGGCAGAATAGCAGCAATAGAGCAGCGGGTTCATTCTGACCACTGACACTCGTGGACCTGGTTTACAGGCAGTAGAGAAGAAGATGAGAGCAGGTTGACTGGTTTGAAGTCCATGACCTACTCTGAGGAGACTAGAGTTGTGGAGAATTGGTGATGGGGCCAAGGCCTAAAGGCAATGCGACCAATGGACACTGAGGTGAGGCCAAGAGAGGGAGCCCACATTGACTTGACCCGAACCCGACCAGATGAAGAGAAGAATGTTGAGCCTGTGCACTGGTATATACTGCTGCAGACTGTATAGACGAACTGTCCTGCTTTGACTTTCTTGTGGATGTGGACTTCACAAGGTTCCAACTGGCATGAAGACTCTTTATATTGAAGAATATGATTGTCTCCTCAGAGCACTGGGTTGATGGAAGTAGGCAGTAGAGAAACTGGATAGCCAAAATGGGCCAGATAAAGGCGTGAAGTGGCTAGCTTGCAAGATTTCATAGATACTGGAATATATTCATAGAATTATAGGATTAATATGTGGGTGTACCTTACCTGCAATTGTTAAGCATAGGATATTTTTGTTTCATCACTTACAGAATATTATGTTTAAAGGAGGGTGGCACGGAGTGAAATGTATGCATTTTCATATTATACTGTTAGATACTGATATGATTCTATTATTGTTTTGAAATTATATACGGCTAAAGAATTTTGTGAAAATGTCAAATGGACAAGGGGTGGTCTGTTGTAGTTATACAATCTGGTGTCAATTTGGGACTTGAGAGGATTAAGAGTGAAGGGGTAGACTCTAGTCTCTCTATTGGGTTATGGCCAATGAGGCCTCTTTGTGGGCCTGGCCTTCCCGTCAGGGTTCTGGGAAATCTGGTATTTCCTCCTTGGAGGCAGGAGACTATCTTTCTGCTCATTCCCTGAGAGATGTCCTACTAACAAGACACATGGCACCACACTGATAGAACCCATGCCCTGGGAACTGGAGGAGCCACATGGAGACCCTGCCAAAGCTGAGATGCTTCTACCACCACTGGATGCAGAAGACTTTGCAACTACTGACCTGTGATCTTCCTGCATTTGGGGTCATTGAAGGTGTTTCATGAGTCTGAAGAGAACATTATAGATTGATATCAGACATGGGCTAATATTGGACTTATGGACTTGATCTTGGTTGGGCTGGAATGCTTTCTCAATATACAACTGTTCTTGTATATAAAGGTCTTTCCTATACACATCTGAGTGTGGATTTGTTTCTCTAGTCTACCTGGACTAACACTCATGGATCCCTTTCAGGACTGTAAGTTCTGTTCCCCTGACTGCTGCAAAGTATGTGACAGAGAAGAAAAGGGAGAAGAGTGAACTGTACCCATTTATTGAGGTAAGAAAAGTGATGAAGGAGCATGGCCGGTTCCCCAAACTTCATGAGTGGAAAAATGGGCTCTTGGCACAAAATGACATTCAATCTTCACCAAGAGATTCAGGGCTAAATTGCTGCCCTATCTCTGACCTCAGCTTTTGTTTTATTTTAATTCTCATATAATTCACATATATCATTCAATACTTCAGTCATATTAAGATTTGTGTAATCCTCACCACAATCAGGTTTACATCATTTCCTTCTTTTATATTCATTTTTGTTAGCCCCCCCCCCTCACTCCCCCAAATCTTCCCTGCCTGTCCCTAGGTGATTGTTAATTCTGTTAGTGTCTCTCTGGATTTACCTCTCCTGGATTTCATATGTATTAAAAAAAATACAAAACAAAATCAAGAAACAAGTAGAAAAGAAAAACTAACAATGATAAAAGAGAGAAAAACCTCAATCGAACAGAAAGTGAAAAATACTAAAAACTGGAACCAAATTAAAATTAGTCTGAAGAGATCAAATGATCAGGTGTTACATTTGAACTTAACTGTATCTGTTCATGTCCATGGACTGTGGTCAGAGGGAATTCACCCAGCATGTGCATTTGAGTCCTTTTGCAAACTGGGTGTTCCGAACTTAAGCTCTGATTCTTGTTCATACCTGCAGATTGAGATTCTATTATTTATCACCCTGGCATCACACTGGCTGTGCTGCTTGTTCTGGGCGGCCTTAGTTGATATCTCACTTAGATGGCTGCTTATTTTCAGAAAAAAGGTTTAAGTACAAGGCCCTGTTCTTTGTGATGGATGTGCACCATCTGATTTCAGGGTTTTTTTACACCCTATGCTTTCCAGTCAAATATTCACTTGAGGTAATTCAAAACACTCACTTGGCTCGATGACGCCAGAATAGCTCCCCTCCATGCAGTTCCATGGAGCTCAGCATAGTTAGGGCACAGAGATGAAAAGACGATTGAACCATGTACTGAACGTTCAGGTTTTTCCCTGCTTTTGAAAATCTGTTTGCGCTTGTAGAGTAAATGTTTTGTACTTTTTAAGAGTGTAAAAAAAAATAGATGGAGGGATTCAGAGAAAATGGCGACCAGATAGGACCCATCTATCTGGAGCTCCTGCTGCCAGACCAGAAAAATAGGAAATTAGGTGAAGGAAACGGGGAGGTGGAGTTCTGAAATTAGAACTAGGGTAACAGGGTTTCTCCTGAACCCCTTCTTTTGTGGGATTTCCACTCACAAAGCAAACCAAGAATGCTTTAAAGCACTATAATTTTGACGAAGTGGCAGGTGCCAGATATGCCCTTGCCTGGAGCAGGGATCCCTGCAGGTGGACGCCCTGAGAGGGGGCAGAATCTCAGACACGAGGGGAACCCCACACTGAGCTCTCCATGCGGTTGGATGCCTTGAGCTCACGGTCAGGGGTTGGTGGTGGGTAGCCATAATTTAGAGTAGAAGAAAAAATATATTATTACCTTAGGAAGATCATGGTGTGGGAGAAAAAGGCAGAAAGTCGGGAGTCCAGGGAGCAAATTTAGTTCCAATTGGCCGACTAGCAAACAACCCCCCTGATAAGCTGCATCTCCCCCTCTGGGGGTCAGCTTGACAGCCACCAAATCTGAGCACATCACAAGTAGAATTTTTTTTAAGGGTGAAACATAAATGATTGGTTTAAAACTCAAACCCAAGTCTGGTTGCTCAGCTCCAAGCACCACATAGGGGAGGTCCTTAACATAAATCAGCATAAGAAGCAACCTAGCTAAGGAATGCCAGAACTCAGCCACAGGGCCTGGCAGCTTTTACCATAACAAAGACCCGCTGTAGCAGTGTCAGCCTTAAACAGCACTGAGCTGTAGCCCAGAGACTGTGGGAGACAATTTCATTCTAGCTGGCCAGAGGGATAAAAAAGAAAATCCTCTGATCTAGGAAGCATCAGCAGTCTAGATAGGACAACAAGCTTCCCTCTCAGTGATTCTACACATAGCTGGGGAGGCCCTGCCGGTCTTGGAGCCCTAGACGGGGCTGAGGGAGCCCCCCAGTGCCCCCTCCCAGCCCCTGCTGCAGTGCTACATGCAGCACAAGGCAGGTACTCCAGCACCCAAGTGACCCCTGGCCACGGGCGCGATCTTGCTTTTGAAGTAATCTCACACAGCATCTGTGTAACCCTACATCAGGGATGGGAAAGTCCATTAACGCATGCCCAGGAGAGCCAGCATAGGAAAGCTGGATTTTCCTGCCCGTGGGCTCCGATGGATGTTGCACCTGGAGCAGCCCACCTGGGCCAGATGATTGCAGTTCAGCCAATGGGATTGACCTGGGGTCCTTCACCAGCCTCCCCGGGAACCCTTGAAAAGGCAGGAACCAGAAGGGAGAGGGGTGGTCTGGTCGTCTTCCTGGGAGGAGAGAGATCCTTGCATGACCTGAGGCAGTCTCTGCCAGGCCCCATGGTCAAAGGAATCCTATGGGTGCCTTGTAAAACCTGAAGCTTCTTTTAACTCTCATTAAATTCACTTGGATCACGAGCCTGGCTTCCGCATGAAATTTTTCTCGCGGGGAGCCAAGGACTGGGGTTGGAATTTAGGCCAGAGAGAGAGACCTTACAAGTCCATGACCCCGTGACCTTGAGGAAGAGTTGGAATTCCTCTGGCCTCAAGGACAGGTGATCAAGTATCATTACCTCCTTACCCACTGCTCTACTTATTCTCACTTTATTCACTAGCCCTTCTAACTTTTCCACCGCACTCAGTTTCAACGTGCTCAGGTTGGTGTTGGGCTTTTATTTACTCGCTTTCTTCTTTATCCCTCTTTTTTCCCCTTTTCCCCTCTTTTTCCTCTTCTCTCCCACTCTCTCCTCTCATATGCCACTAAAGGCTTCCAGGTCACTTCCCTCCGCTTAGGGCAAATCAACTCAAATAGCAGGAGGCACTCCAGCCTGCCCTGTGTGGGAGTGCTGTACACCACACAAGGCACCTGGGACAAACACCTACAGTGCGCTGCACCGTTGAAGAAACCTCCGTCATGCCTCTAAGGTGATCTCGTCAACTAGGGCAATTCTGCCCAGCACCACTGGGTCCCGGCATTAAAAGGGCACACTGCCCTGCCATGTTGGAGCAGTGTCTAAACCCCTCTGGCCCCTCATCCAAGCAATCAGGGATCAGCTACTACTTTATACTTTATTTCCTCCTTCTCTCTCTCCTTGCTCTTTACCATCACAGCCAACCTTAGTGAACTCAGTTGGATTTATTTCCTTCTTTCTCTTTATTCTCTTTTTCTTTCTTTCCTCTTTCTGTCTTTGCTTTCTTCACCTCTCTCTTAGCTTGTACGATTCTCTCTGCTCCCTCTCATTGCTTGCACATACCACTGCTGGTTTCCAGAGCCCTACACTCTGCCTAGGGCAACCCTGTCCTCCTAGTGGGCAGCCTGACCCCTAAGACAGTACTGCACACAGGACGAGTCAGAGCTACACACAGCATAACACAGGGTCAGTTATTTCTTTAACCATTTAAAAAATACTCTCTCCTCCTCCTTCCTTTTCTCTTCTCTCTTTTTCCTTTTATTGGACTCTTCTTACAGGTTTTCTGCTTTTCTCCGCTCCATCTAGCTCTTCTCTACTTCCTACCACAGCCTCCACAGATTTGGTTCTCCTTTTTAGTTGTTTTCTTTTCTTTTTTTTTTTTTTTACTGTTGTCACCTTTGTTTACTCTGTGCATTTTAGTTGTGTGTGGGTGAGTGGTTGTCAGTCTGGTTGGCATTATTGCCCCAGTCTGTGTCTTCCTCTTTCTCTCTTTTTCCTCTCCTTTCACTCTCTTTCCCATCACAAGACAATAGCTGTCTCCAGGCCACTCCCCTCTGCCTAGGGCAAACCTGAAGGCCCAACTGAGGGAGCTCCCACCCCCCACTTATTGGTGTGGCAAGCAGCTGGGGAATTCACGCTGGTCCTCTCCCACACACCAGGCCACAGGTTGTTCTCCCCTATAAAAAGTGGGGGCATCCCCAGCCTAAATCCTGAGGTCCTACAAGTGACTGGGGGAAACGCCTGACCACCACTTGTGAGGCTCCACGCTATTGTGGGAACATCCACCCAATCTCCAAGGCGATCTCTCTGTACATCCCCTTGTCTAGCCAGATTTGTAAAGTAGAATTTGGATCATGATAGTGGGGGGAGGAAGCATTTAGGAACTAGAGGAAACATGTTTCATTGTTGCTACCCTGCACCCTGACTGGCTTATCTCCTCCCCACATCCCTTCAGGAAGGGGGTGTCCAGTTACCTACCAATGGGCTTTGAGTCTCCACTCTGCACTCACCCTCATTTACAATGACATGATTTTTGTGTTCTTTGATGCTTGATATCTGATCCCTTCAACAGTTCATGGTCACACAGGCTGGTGTGCTTCCTCCATGTGGGCTTTGTTGCTTCTGAGCTAGATGGCCGCTTCTTTATTTTCAAGCCTGTAAGATCCCAGATGCTATAACTTTTGATAGCCAGGCACCATCAGCTTTCTTCACCACATTTGCTAGTGCACACATTTTTCTTCAACCATCATGTTGGAAAGGTGTTCATCATGGAATGCCAATTTAATATAACGTCTTCTTGCATTGAGTAAGTATTTGGCAATGTCCATCTACTGCCTTAATACTAAGTCTATAAATTATATGCACGTTGATCTATTTACGAACCCTCCTGTATAAATATATTTACATATGTACATGCCAGTATGTAGACCTCTAGAAATACCCTTTGTCACCTAGTTCTTTCCTCTATTTACTTTTACTTTCCTCTTGTCCGACTATCATGCTCAGCTTTCACTTGGGTTTGAGTAATTTCTCTTGGTTACATTGCCCTTGCTGAATACCTACCAGGCTTCTCACACCCTCCTTGCGACGGATTTTGGATTACTTGTTGCTCCCCTGTCGCTGGATTGGTCAGCATCACCTCCTTACCCCCTCCTCTCTCTCTCCCATGTCCCCGGGAACCATTGGTCCTGTTGTTTTCTCCTCCAGACTATTCTTCCAGCCTATCTTATCTAGATAGATCTGTTGAGATAATAATATGCACCAAAAATCAAACCATAGCAAGATAGGCGATGGGTGAGAACACTGTGATGACAAAAAAAAACAACAACAGAAAACCAATGATCAATAAAAGAGTAAATTAATTAAAAGACAAAAAAAATTTTTAAGAAAGAAAAACCTGTAAATAGATCAAGGTCTGATTTTTTTTTTTCTATAGGTGTGTCCTTCAGTCAGGTCGGATGGCGTTTCATGCTCTGGCCCCAGAGTCTGTCCTTTGTACTCCCTCAGGGGCTACCCGCTCTGCTCTCATGGTTGCTCTGCTGCATGCTTTTAGTGATTTGCCTCCGTGTTGGAGGGCCAGTCGGGTCAGTCCCAACACAGAGTCTCCGGTATTGTCCCCATAGGGCTCTGGGCCAGCAAGGGATGGCATGTCTCATAGTGGGATCAGCCATATGGTCCACTCTGTACATTGGCTGTTCAGAGTGCCAAAATCATCCTCCAAGCCTGGTGGACCAGTGTGTGCTCCACTCTCTTCCTCCCCCTTCATTTGCCCCTGTGTGCTCTGATCAGACATGTCCATCTCCCCTAGCTACAGGTTCAGTGCCGTCTTCTAAAGTAAATTCTTCTGGGGGGAGGGGCAGTTGTCCACGTAGCTGGTATGGAGGCTGGACCATCCACTTTTCATTTAGGATCAAAAGCATCTAGCTTTTAGCATTAGGTGCTATTGAGTCAGTTCCAACTCAAGGCAGAATGAACCACTGCGCAGTCCTACACCATCTTCAAAACTGTTGTTATACTTGAACCTAACATTTCAGCCTTTTCCAGGGACTGGCATCTCCTGATAACATATCCAAAGCATGTGAAGTCTCCCCGTGCTTGCTTCTAAGGACCTTTCAGACTGTTCTTCTGACACAAATCTGTTCATTCTTCCAGCACTCAATGGTATTTTTAATATTCTTGGCTAGTGTCATCTTGATGGGTTGAAACACTATCTCGCTCTAGTGTTGATGTACATTTTTCTGATGCCTAATTATACTGAGTATCTTTTAAGGTAATCATTTAATTTTTATGGCATTTTGAAAAGATGTCAATGAGGTCTATTTAATTTGTGTTCAGATGGAAACACATAACTCAAACTAAATATGTGACAGTAGAATAAGAATCCATTTTATCCTAAATACTTGAGATATTTATACAGCCTACTCAAGTTTTTATCAACATAGATAAGGTGGCGGTGGTGGTGGTGGTGGTGGTGGTGGTGGTGGTGGTGGTGGTGGTGGTGGTGGTGGTGGTTTTTAAGAGTTAATCTCTAAATAGGGGGCTGTAGTACTGAGCACTGAATCTCCTTTGCTTGATTAATTTTTATGTTAGGGAAGTAATACAAGGATTCCATCAAATGACCCATCAGTTTGAGGAAAAAGCATATCAGAATTGATGGTCAAAGCCTATATGGCTTTATGGTTTAGTCTCTAGGGGTATGTAATGCTCTTGTGAAAATAGTATTCCTCATGATAATAACGAGGAACTGGTGGGCCTCCAGGGCTGGGAGCTGAACTGAGGGGCAGTTCTACCCTGTCTAATAGGGTCACTATGAGTTGGCAAAGACTCGATGGCTGTCAGTTTGGTTTGTTTGACTTGAGTACTGGCATTCAGTGTGTTTATCGAAATCAATAAATTACAAGCATTTAGATGTCTATTTTTTACATACAAAATTTAAATCCCCCAAGCCTCTGAAAACTGCGAAGATTTCACAGCACTAGGTTGGTACTCTCCCATCCAAGAATCAGTGAAACTGGCAGGGTGTGAGGCATTCAGGCTCCCTCAGTTCCTCCTACTGCCTTCCCTGACCCTGGTCACTTGCTTCTATTACCTCTCTTGGACCTTACATGCATTTGAATTAGAACACCATAGAGTACAGTGCTCTACATGTGCAGCAGCTCTAACCATGTCACTCTCTGTCTCTATGAAGCCTCTTCCAACAAAATTCAAATGCGATTGTATGTGCACACATAAACACACGCATGCACCAGAGCACCCTTCTTAACAGAGAGTCAGGAGGGTCTCTTATTTGCTGTCCTCACTTTGGACACAAGTCCCTTGATGATGAGTAGGAGAAAAGGAACATCAGGTAGTGGGGGAAACCCTAAGGAGGAACAGAGGAGAGCTTTAACTAAGAATAATGCTACTAGGGGAATGATGGCATGTGAGGAAAATTAGATACTTCCAGACTGTCAGATTTTTCCATACAGCAAAATTAACTTTTCTAGTTTTGTCTAAAACTGGCCCCAGGAAATTTCAAATAGCACATCTCAGATTATCTAACCTACAAAGGAGTAGCCGGCCTTCCACCCACCCCCACCCCACCCCCGCCAAAAAACCAAGCGGTACAAAGCTCCACTGGGTACACATTTCAAAATATACATTCTCCTGTTTGGGCAGGCATCTGGCAACTTGCTCTGAGCTAGTGCACCCACACTTTTTTCCCAAGGTCATTGCTGGTGACAAGACCTTGTGCTCTTCTCACAAGCCAGAATGCAAACATAAATCAAGTCAGTGTAAGACGCCATCATCACCTCACTCAAATACACCTCGTCAAGTGAACTCAAACTTCAAGAAGATGCTCATTTGTTTGGTTTTGTTGATGTGAGGGTGATAGTGCATTTGGAGTTTAGTCATTGCACTAGGTCAGACTGTTAATCAAGCTTCCTATATAGAGGTTCTGAAGATATTGTGTAAGAAGGTCTGAGTTGTCTGGCTAGACCAGAGCTTGCACACTGCTATTGACTAGAAGTTCCGACACACAGAATCCAGGACAGATAAACCCCTCAGGACCAATACTGAGAGTAGCAACACCACGAGGGAAGGTAGGGGGGAGAAGCAGAAGAAAGGGGAAACCAATCTCAATGATGGACATACAGCCCCACTCCACCACCCAGGGGAACAAACAGCAGAAGTTTGGGTGAAGGGATACAGCAGAGGCGTAAAATATAAAACTAAAATGTATGTATAAAGTATCAGTGGTTCACGTGGGTGGGGGGAGGGGAAAAAAGGAGCTCAAGGAGAAAGAACATGTTTGGAAATGATGATAGCAATGTATGTACAAATGTGCTTCATACAAATTGGTGTATGAATTGTTACAAGAGCTGTAAGATCCCCCAATAAAATGATTTATTTAAAATAAAAAGGACTGATTAGTGGTAGACAGGGGACTGGTTTTGCCACCATGACAGTGCACCTGCTCACACAAAAAAAACAGCATGCCTCTATCGCCCGATCTGATCCCAGCACACCGAGGCAAAATACTAAGGGTGTACAACAGAACAGGAAGGGGAACAGAGCAACGAAGTCCCCAGGGAATACCAAAAATAGACTTTGGGGCCAGGGCTAGCTGACCCATCATACTCTATGAGAAAACACTCCTAAAGGCCAACAAACAGTCCTTGAACTAACTAAAAGCTTTTCTTTCTTGTGTTTTGTTTTGCTTTTTGTCATTGGCTTGTTGGTGGTGGTGTTGTTCTTTTGTTTCATTTTGTTGCTTGGGTTTGCTCTGTCTCGTTTTTGTGCATGCTATGATTTCCACAGGTCTGTCTAAATGAGATAGGCTGGATGAACAATCTGGAGGAGAAAACAATGGGACTGACAGCTGGGGGAGGGAGATGGGAAAGGGGGGTGTAGGGAAAAAGGAAGTGCTGTTAACAAACCCAGGGACAAGGGAACACCAAGTGATCCAAATAGATGGTGAGGAGGGTGTAGGAGGCTTGGTAGAGTGTAACCAAGAGTAATGTAACCTAGAGGAATTACTGAAACACAAATGAAGGCTGAACATGAGAGTGGGACAATCAGAAAGTAAAAGGAAATCAAGGAAAGAGGTAGGAAGCAAAGGGCATTTATAGAGGTCTAAATAAAGGCATGTGCATATGTAAATATATTTATGTATAACGATGGGGAAATAGATCTATATGCATATATTTATAGGTTTAGTATTAAGGTAACAGATGTACATTGGGCCTCCATTCAAGTACTCCCTCAATGCAAAAATACTTTGTTGTATTAAAGTGGCATTCCGTGATGCTCACCTCCCCAACACAATTGCTGGAGGCAAATGGGTGCATAAGCAAATGTGGTGACTGAAGTTGATGGTGGTCGGCTATCAAAAGTTATACATTCTGGGGTCTTAAAAGCTTGAAGTTAAACAAGTGGTCATGTAGCTGAGAAGCAACAAAGCCCACATGAAAGAAGCACACCAGCATGTGTGATCACGAGGTGTCGGAAGAATCAGGTATCAGACATCATCGGAACAAAAAAATCATATCTTTGTGAATACGGGGGAGTGTGGAGTGAAAACCCAAAGCTCATTTGTAGATAATTGGACATCCCCTTACAGAAGGGTAGCAGGGAGGAGAGGAGCCAGTCAGGGTGCACTGTAGCAACAATGAAACATACAACTTTCCTCTAGCTCCTAAATGCTTCTTCCCCCACAACTAAAATGATCCCCATTCTACCTTACAAATCTAGCTAGACCTGAGGATGTACACTGGTACAGATAGGAACTGGAAACACAGGGAATCCAGGGCGGATGATCCCTTCAGGACCAGTGGTGAGAGTGGCGATACGAGGAGGGTAGAGGGAGGGAGGAATGGAAAGGGGAAACCGATTACAAGGATCTACATATAACCATCTCCCTGGGGGACAGACAACAGAAAAGTGGCTGAAGGGAGATATTGTATAGTGTAAGATAAGACAAAATAATAATTTAGAAATTATTCAGGGTTCATGAGGGATGGGGAATAATTATCAGCTGATGCCAGCGGATTAAGTGGGGAGCAAATGTTTTCAGAATGATGAGGGCAATGAATGTACAAATATGATGTATGTATCAATTGTGATAAGAGTTGTATGAGGCCCCAAAAATTGATTATAAAAAAAGAGAAAAGAAATAACAGTATGAAAACATCCCCCAAAAAAGCATGCCTCTCTTGTCCCTCATATCCTAATCACCTGAACTCACTCCATGTGACTTCTTTCTGTTTCCATGAATGAAGGACAGTGGTTTGACAACACAGAAGAGGGGGGGAAAAAACAAGGGTGTCACCCAAACTGCTGAGTTTGAAAAATGTTTCCAAGAATGTAATCACAGATTAGACAAATGTGTGAAGTGTAATGGAGAGTACTATGAAGGGGATAAAAAATCTAAATGCATAGTTTTGAAAAAATTGTAGTTTTTGTCGGGTTCCCCCTAGTAGCTTCCAATTTCATAGCAACTCAAGCCATCACCATACATCAAACTGACAGAGAAGGGGTGGGTTTTGTATGTAGGTGGTGTTGGTTATTGCACAGGGGCAAGGGACTTCTGGTGGCATAGTACCTTATGCCTTGGGTGTCAACTGTAATGTCAGCAGTGGGGAACCACCAGTCAGTCCTCAGAAGAAAAGGATGAGGCGTTCTACTCCCATAGAGTTAGCCTTTGGGAAACCCACAGAGATAGTTCTGCTCTGATCTCATAGAGTCGCTATGGCTCAGCATCGACTCCATCGAAGTGAGCTGACAAACTAAAGGCAGGAGATCTGAAAGAGGATGCGGAGACGTTGTCTCAGGTACTTTGGACATATTACTATGGTGGAACCAGTCCTGCAAGAAGGGCATCATTTTTGGCAGAGGGTTAGCAAACAAGAGGAAGACCCTTACTTAGGTGGATTGACACCGTGGCTGCGAGAATCGGCTCAAATACAGTAACAAGTGCGAGGATGGCGCAGGACTGGGCTTTGTTTCTCTCTCTAGTGCACAGGCCCCTATGAATCCGAACTGACTCCAGGGCTCTACAATATCAACTACTACAACCCTGAAGTTCAAACCTACCCAGTGGCTTCCCAAAAGGGAGGTGTGGCCATGTGCCTCTGTAAAGATGACAGCTAGGGAGCCCCTGCGGGGCAGTTCTACTCTGTGGCACAGGGGCAGCCAGGAGTCGGAATGTGCTTCACAGCAAAGGGTGTGCTTTGTCTCAGTTTGTGCCTGCTGCTGTTTATGCTATGCACTGAGTTTAACATGTGACACTCAGGAGCGAATGAATGGAAACACACCCATGATGCTTCCATGATGCCAGATGCAAGCTGACACTGTTTCTGAGTTCTGGGCATATTATTTTTTCAGAGATAATTTCCTGTAGCGGTGACACACCGAGTCCTATTTCATGTAAAAGCATCAGCAGCAGAGGAAAGCACTGCACAGAGAGAAGACTATGACACGTAACAGGCTTTCCATAGAGGAACAAAAGGGTGGATGTCTTGGGCTGCACTCTTTTCTTGTATACAGACAGTAAACAAGCTGAACACATCTCACCTAAGCATAACATTACAACTACTTGAAGCCCAGCTCAGGCATCTGGACAAGAGGCAGCAAGGAAGGATGGGAGAGAGTTAATGGGCTGGGCATCCCCAAAGGTGCAGAGTGGGAATCAAGGGAGGATCCAGGACGAGCCAAGGCTTCTGGCAGAAGTCTGAGAGGAGAGCAGCAGAAAGGAGCTGCTCTCTGGGTCCTCACAGATGTAGCCAGTGATAGAGCAGCAGTGCTGCCCCCTGGGGGTGGGCCGAAGGCAGGGCCGCTTCCCCCAGGGCTGGAGAGCTCTGGGGAAAGACAAATCCTGTCACTTTGGATGCCAAGTAAGGGGGCACTGTGTGCCGGTGGTGTACCTATGTTGGCCAAAGCGCTGCCCACTGTGCATTTGCTTCCCACAAGCACAGTTATCCTTCCTCGTGCATCCAGGAAAGACAGTTCTAGAAAAACACAAGCAGTAAAATAAAACACTGCCAGGTCTCGAACCATCCTCACCATTGTTACTATGCCCACTGATGTAGCCACTGGTTCGAGCTGTTTTATTGCCCGTCCTCCACTTTTTGCCAAGCATCATGTCCTTCATGGACTTGATGTCCCTTCAGGGACTGGTCTCTCCTGACAGCACATCCAAAGATATCAAATGAAGTCCAGCCATCCTTTGTCCCCATGTTCTCTTGGCAGTCCTTGTACTTTTATTGCTCAGTGTCTGATTATTTGGGACCAGGCCTTATTGCTGCCCCTTCCTCACCTTGGCCCCCAATCCCGACCCCAAGCCCTGCACATCCACTGTGTGAAACCTCCTGTTCCTGTAACCATCCCTGTGCTTTTGTGTGGGGGGTCTAGCTGGGTTCCCCTGGCAATTCGCCAGCTGCCCTTGGGAAAGTTCATGGAGTCGGCTAATTAGTAGAAAAGCCAAACGTCCAGCTGAGATTGGTTTACTCCCTAGCACCCTTGGGCAGGAGCACAGCCCCACTCCCGGTCCCAGGTAGCCAACGACCACACCTAGGTTGTCCGGACTTGGCAGCTGTAACATGTGGCCTGGGCTTCCCCTTCATTTCCTGCTCCTTTCTGGCTTGCTGTCTGACTTTTCTTTGCGGAATTAAAGCTGCAAATTGACAGGATCCCATAAACACTCTAAAGCCACAAAAAAACACCAAATGCCCACCCAAACATGTGAAACTTCCAAAAATCATCCTTAGAAGATTCCCAAACCCTAAACATTCCTAAACCCCATATATGCCCTGAAAACACCATGAAAGCCCTAAGAAAACCTAAAATGCTGGGGGAAAAAAACACATATAATATGAAAAATACCCTAAAATCCCTAAGGAACTCTGTAACATCACTAAAAACACCATATTGTGCTGAAAAATACCTATACACTCTAAAAAACCACCCCTAAATCCCTTAAACACTCCCTAAAATCTTATAAAACACCCTAAAAACCCCAAACCACCCGAATGCCCCAAACACACCTTGAACGTCCACAAACAACCTAAAAGCCCTAAAAAATCACATGCCACCAAAAAGCCCTAAATGACCGCAAAATTCCAACTCATAGCCACCCTATAGAGGGCTTCTGGAGCTGTCAGTCTTTTATGGGAACAGCTTTATCGTTCTCCCAAGGAGAAGTTGGTAGGTTTGAAACCCTGACCTCATATTTAGCAGTCTAATAATTGCTGGACAGTGCCACCAAGGCTCTACTGGTGTAGTGGGTTACACATTGGGCTGCTAACCTCAAGGGAAACGGTTCAAAACCACCACCCACTCCTTGGGAGAAAGAAGAAGCTTTCTTTCTATTCCCCTAGATTTCTCATTGAAGGTGTAAAGTAACCTGTTAAATGCTCGCAGTGGCAGCAGCAATGTCTCATAACCATGGGGAAATGTGGTTCAGAAACTTCAGAAGCAAGCATCCACCAGTAGGTGACTGACCAGCAGTATTGACTTGGGCAAAGAGAAGGTGACATGGAAGGGTAAGGAGAAGAATGCGTGCAGAGGGCAGGTTGGCAGCTGAGCCTAAGTCCAGTAGAAACAACAGCAGAATGGCCTGTTCCTGGAAGGGCCACAGGAGATGGTGCGAATTCATGTAGCCCCCACTTACATGTGTAACAGCAGCAATTGCCTGAACATGTGGTCTCCCCAGGGAGGAGCCTTTGTGTGGTGTTAAGATGCTGTTACTGTCTGTTGTACTGTGGTGGCCTGCATTTGGGTGTAATGGTGGAAATTTTGCAGCCAGTAGTTCAAATGCCTGCTGGGTCACTCACTGCAGGTAGACTTCAGCAGTTTCCAGACAGAGACGAGGGAGGAGGACCTGGTCTTCCACTTCTGAAAGAACTGGCCAGTGTGAACCTTGTGAATGGCAGAACACTATACCTGAACATGAGTACCGCAGGCTATAAGGCATGATGGATTGACACAGTGGCTGCAGCAATGTGCTCAAACATAGGATAGTGCTGGCCTGGAAAATAGTTCATCGTCCATTAAAAAAAATCATTATATAGGGGCTCATACAACTTTTGTTGTTGTTTTTCCCTAAGGGAGAGCAGTGTATTGGTACACTGAGAGGTATATAGATCAATGGATACGAACAGAAAAGCTACACTTATATTCACCAGTCAACAGGAACCTAGCCTTCGAAAAAGGACACAGAAATATCCAAAGGGACAAATTCTGCTTGCTCAACAAATGGTGTTGGACAAACTGAGATACCGTATGTAGGAAAATGAAGCAAGCCCCAAACCTTCCCCCATGCACAGAAATTAACTGAAGAGGGGTTAAAACCTGAAAGTAAACCTCCGGGCTATCATAATCATTTTTTCGATGACCTCATCGGTCAGAAATCATTGTAGGAACGCCAAAGCGTTCTTGTGTTCAACGTCTACATACATAGCAGGTGCTCCAGTAAAGGGGAATCTTGGTGGAGCTGGCTCATCCATTCCTGAAGAGAGTAGAGCACCACGTTGGCCCATCACAGAGCTCAGGTGTAGAATCTTCCTCACTGTCATCCTTTATCTCAGCAGTGTCAGTGTTGGATTATGAATTTCCCAAAGAACCAGTATCGCTCAATTCTGTGCACAATGCTGACTCACTCTCGCTATTATTTCACTGGTCTAAAAACCCATTTAGGTTAAAATGACACTTTTTTGATGCCATGACCTAAAATTTTTAGTGAGAAAATGTTCCCAATGACATTACATGGGTCTTCGTCTAATCCTGATGCCATGTTCTTTTTCACAGAGACCAGCTTCTTGTATAAATTGCTCAGCATACAGATGGAATAAGAACAGTGAAAGGATACAACCCTGATGCACACCTTTTCTGATTTTAAACCATGCAGTATCACCTTGTCCTGTTCACAGTCTCACCTGGTTCTATCTCTTGGCCTTTGCATAAGCTCCATATGAGTACACTGAAGTGTTGTGCAATGCCCATTCTTTTCCATGGTATCCCCAAGATCCACCTCCTTCCACTCGTGGTTTCCAGAACGTGGGGTTGGGACAAAGCCTGGATAGTCTCATGGCAAGACCAGATCAGGAATGGAGCTGAGCCGGGAGCAGCTTTATTTGCTTGCTCCAGGGAAAGTCTGCCAATGTGACTAAGCCTCAGGGGCTTTCTACAAATGATAAAGGTGAATCCCTCTCTCGTTACCCACTGATCATCTCTGAGCCTCTTGCTCTCATATCCCTTGCACAGACCTCTACCATTAGATGGACAATTCGGTAACGTTTGAACACTTTTCTGATGCTGAGCCTGGGGAGCAACTAATAGCTGAGTAAATATTGATTGAAAGATGGTGAGTGGAAGAAAATAGCTTTGCCAGGTCCAGGTTGTGATGGAGATGAGAGTGTTACCAAATCCTGCTGTCCCCATGGTGGGTTTGCTGTATTGTGCCCAGTCCTGAAAGTCTGAGCCAGGGGTTTTAACGTGGCCCCTTTCAAAACATATAGGTGGAATTCTTGGACCATGAGCTGTCCATAAAGCTTTACCAAGGAGATGTCCGCCCTGGAGCGAAACAACCCAAGAACCTAGATCTTCGTGAAGGTGTTGGTAAGGGATGCAGTGGAAATCATAAACTTGACTGAAAGCAAAAGAAACTTTGCCTTCATGTGCCTGCAGCTGGACGAAGTGGTGCTGGAGCACACCCTCCTTTGTGATTCTTCTTGTTCTTTTTATGAGCTGCTCCCTGGCCTGTGTAGTCCCGTAAATCTGGAAACTCTTTGCTGGTGGGGGCAATTGTTATATCCTCCCCCCAGATCCAGATGTCTTGTCCATGGTCAGTGTGCAATCCTTGTTTGCCAGAGGAGTGGGGCATCTAAAGGCAGGCAGGGGTCACATACTTTTTTTCTACACTTTCTAGAAAGACCAGAGCTAAATATCTTGCAGCCCTTTTCATGTCCTCATTCTTTTCTGTATTTATTTTCCATGAAAGAGGAGAAGAAACGCGACAGCATCTACTGACAGCAAGTCAAATGCCATCGTGTGTGTTCAGAGGTCAGGCTGGTTCTCATTTGCCTAACTCATCAGTCCCATCGTGCCATGTCCATGTTAGATTGTTTAGGGAAACAGATGACATATGTTATGATGCTAAATAAGCTGAAACAGTGCCAGGATGGAGGCAGAAGGGTTTTATTTGTTTGTTTTTAAATGAAGCATGGCTTTCTAGTGACTTATTGTGGTGGGGAAGGGGGGCACCGAGAGCAACAAGACATGGCTGTGACAGTGGTCTGGGAATTGAGACAAATCATTGCTTCTGCAGCAGAGATGAGCTGCCTCTGACCTGTCAGTTACTTGAAGGGAGACTCTGCATTTGGTCAGACAAGTCTCAGTTGGAGATGGTACCAGCTTTCCTCCTGAGCCTCTGTGGTTCCCTTTGAACTACACAGGCCCGAATCGCTTTTAGCTGAGCAACAGCAAATGGCAACACAGACTTGCCATATTGCTCTTTTGCGTACACTCTTTAAAAATCATACTAAATATACATGCATCAAAACATTCGTCACTTCCACACTCTACAAGATTATAATTAAGTGGCATTCTGCATGTTGTTCATATATCATCCTTACCCATTCCAAAATTATGTCATCACCCTTATGGAAGCTCAGTATCGTCTCAGGGATGGCACTTCCCCTCCAGGCCCTACTGGGTTAGGCTGGGTTGACTAGAGAAATAAATCCAAGGACACTCATATAGGTATAAGAAAGACTCCACCTCACTTATTTGTCCAATTGACATGGCATTATGTAACAACCATACTTACCTTCCTACCTATCCCTGGAAACAATTGGGAGATGTTTGTCTCTATTCATTTTCCTAGCCTAGATATTTTTTGTAAGTGGAATTAAGCAAAATGTGTCCTTTTTGAAGCTGATTTATTTCACTCAGCATAATGCTTATGAGGTTCATTCCTCTTGTAGCCTGTGTCAAGAGTTCATTTCTCTTTATGGCTGAGTAGTAGTCCATTGTATATACCGTAGGCAACATGTTTGACTTATCCATTCACCTATTGATGGGTATTTAGACCGTTGACACGTTTGCGAGATTGGGAATAATGTTGCAAGGGCCATCTGTGTATTTGTATCTATTTATGCGCTTGCTTTTAATTGCTTATATCCTTCATTTCCTTTTCTTTCCTTGTTAGACTCAGTATGATCCCCTTCTGCCCATCCTCTAGCCTCACAACCTCTGTGTCTGATGTGCCAGGATCTCACCAGAAGCCTTAACACCAAGATTCTGAGCCCTGACTGACCATTCTGACCATCCAGGGAATTGAATATTCCGGAGCACACAGAAGATGAAGTTATCAAAACTCCTTAGGCATAACCGAACAACTGGAGGGAGTGCTTTATTGGGCTGGGGGGCTGGGGATTATAGTTGTGAAGGACACCAAGAACAATTGTCATTACCTAGACTGTAAAGACTATGTTCGACATCCATGCTGGTGAGTAGCAGCTGGATTTCAGAAGCTCACAAGTGGCCATCTAGGTGGCAAGTATTGTCACCCTCACTCTGGAGGAAAGAGTGGTGAGTGGACCACATGAACATTAGACTTCATGACTCTGAGCACAGAATAACTAGATGATCTCCAACTATCAATTCCAACTTCTTTGAAAGGGATCACATCCAAAGGTCCTAGATAGTGAAGCAAAATTCACAGTCATAAAAGAGACCAGGCTTATTGGCTGGATAGGGACTAACAGAACCTCTGAAACGATGGTCCTTATTCACTAAGTTTGAAAATGAACTCCTACCTGTGGTTCAATATTCAGCCAAATAATAGATTGGTCTATAATGGGAGCAATTACACAAGTGAGGCACGCAAACCTGAAAACAGCAAACCATTTGATCTCAAAAGGGCAGTATTAATCCAAGGCCCAAGTTCAGAAGGGTAGGAAGAGAGGAGGAAGGGAAACAGAAGACATAAGTAGGGAGTGGAACAAGTCATATTATATTGTGGAGATTGCAATAAGTGGCATAAAACACAATGGGTATGAATTGTTGAATAAAAAACTGACGATCTTGGTAAACCTTCACCTAATTCACAATAAAAACTTATGAGAGAGAAAAAAATCCAAGCACCTAGGCTGCATTCCAGGCCAATAAAATCGGACTCAGTGGAGATGGGACAAAGATGTCTTTTGGACAGCTCTCTGGCGATCCCAATGAGCACACAGGCTGATACCCACCATCTGGAAACTATGGGGTAGCTGCTTCTCCGGTAATGCCTCGGGGGAGCGCTTGGGTCCCTCAAAGAATGCGGGATGATGAAGGGGCAAAGGTCATCAAACCTCACCCACAGCTTTACACTGGGGGGCTGCTCTCTGAGGAATGTGGGAAGGGTCCACTTGCATGCTGTCTCTGTGCAGCAGATCCAACAGACTCAACACCTTTCCAAAGCTGGCAAGAAAGTCCGAGAGACTAGATGTGGGCACCACGCTGTGAGTTTCCCAGAAGGCACGAGACAGATCGAGAGCAGTCACAGGAACACAGACTCCTCCGGAAATGCCGCCATGCGCAGAACATGCATCTCTAATTTCATTTCACACTGACTCAAGCATTCAGTCCTTTTTACGAAAACCCAGCTTCTCATTACAGTAACCGGTTTAAAATGACAATCTTCTGTTGAGCAAGTCTAAGAAATGACCTTCCTTTATTTTACATGGTATAAAAATTCAGTTTCCTAGGCCGATGGGCTCAAGGGACAGGTGTTTTTATGTACTAGACATGGCTTTCAAAGTTCTTCAATTGCCTAAATTAATAACGATTTTTTTCCTTTGGCTTTTCTAAGGGACACATTAATTTCAATCTTTTTCTAAGGAAGTGAATCTCTAGCTATCTCATTTGGATAACTTTCTGCCTTCAGAGTAGAATTTGAAATAATCTGCAAGGTTACCCCTTCCCCACCCTGCCCCAGCAGCCCAGCCTCTTTCTTCCTTCCAGCCTCCAGCCAACGGGGTTTGGTTGGGAAAGGAGATGCAGAAGGGAGTCTCTGGATTTTTCTATCAAAAGGTTGGCCACAACCCCCAGTAGACCAAATGTAATTCATTATGGCGGGTTTTGGTTTTACTACATTAAGAGTTATCCTTAGGGAAATTACAAACAAACAGAAATAGGAAGACTTTATATTTTATTAACGGATGTACTGCTCAGTCTCATTATATTTTAAAAGACAAAGTATAAAAAAAATATCTGGCTCCATTTAAAATGTCCTGACTAGCAGAACTTAAAATACACAAATCTTAACATGAAAGTCTAGATGAATAAATAAAATAAACAACGAAACAGCTTTCTCAGGAAAAGCCATAATAAAGAGCTCGACTATTTTTTGAGCTGTTTAAGATGCTCGTGTTAAAGGGAAAAGAGTATCATTGTTGACTTTGAAATGTAGAACCATTTGCTTAATTCAGTGATGCTAAAATGGGCAGTTTGGCTGAAGAAAGAAATTGGCTTGTAGCATTTGATGAGCAATTTCTTCTTTTGAATATAGAAATGACCAGGGATGCGGACACGCCTTTTATTCTTTTGAGGACCCTCTAACCAAGAAATCTTTTAAATGATCATTACACAGTGAATGCCTGGAGGCTCTGGAAACTATTTATTTTGACATTATTATAAGCTCAAAATGATTCACCAATGCAAAAGAAGAAGAGAAAAAGCAATTAAATACTAAGCTGTAAACACTGGAAGCTTTTCTGTGCTGAAAATAATTGGACAGAGTTTTTTTCTTTTTTTAAGTAATAGTGTCCAAAGAGATTCAATGATCTTATTGCTTATGGATTTGGAGCTTAACTATATTCCTTATTTTAAATTTGATATTAGAATAGCAAGATTATAGACCTTGATACAGTGTGACTTGGAGAAGTATCGTTTCATTAAATTATCAAGTTAAGGCTCAAGGAGCCTGGTGGAATGTGTGTGACCATGAGGCCAGCCAGTTGGAATCCGCTATGGCTCACAGAGAAAGATGCGGTTCTCAGCTCCTGTAAAGATTTAGAACTTCGGGAACCCACAGGCATAGTTCTACGTTGTCCTTTCAGGGGTCCTCAAACTTTTTAAACAGGAGGCCAGTTCATTGTCCCTCAAACCCGCTGGAGGGCCGGACTATAGTTTAAAAATAAAACTATGCACAAATGCCTATGCGCACTGCACATACCTAATTTGAAGTAAAAAAAAAAAGGGGGGCAAAAACACCCGGCATGCTGAATAAATGTCCTCTGAGGGCCATGTGGTCCGCAGGCCATAGTTTGAGGACCCCCTAGATTGATATAAGTCAGAATCGACTTGATAGTGTTAGGTTTCTGGGGTGGTTGACCTCAGTTCTTGCTTAGCAACGCTGAAAGAATTCATATGGCAGAAGCACTTTTGTAAATCCAAGTGAATGTTATGAAAGAAAGTTTCAGGTATCGCAGTCCCCAAAAGTCCCCACTATCTCCGGAAAGCACGCCGGGCTGCATGGCAGGGGTGGGGAAAGTTTGCAGCTGAATATGGCGGTTTCATGGGAGGAATACCTGAGCAGGAGTGCAGAACCAGCTGAGGAGCCACGGCAGGAACCCCCAAGGGCCTCACCCTCCACTTGCAGAGCACGTGAACAAGGGAGGGCGACAAGGAGCCCAGGCCTACTTCTATCACCTCCCAACACCACTGGAGGGCATTGGTCGATCGTACTGGTTGATTTTGGTGCACTTTTGTGAAGTCCTATTCTGTATGACCAGGTGGACCTTCCACCTGGGTCTACATGACTTGGGTCAGAGCATGCTCAGTTCTGAATTTTGCCATAGGTATCTAATGAGTGTGCCTGATTTATTTCCAACCCCTTTGTTGTGGCCCGGACAGCTCATTTTCGTTTAGTGCTGGCATTTGGGAAGACAAGCCCTAATCTAGCAACCTGTCAATAGCAGTAAGTGAATGGAATTAAAACTCAACTCATAGCCATAAATTCAATTCGGACTCATAGCGACCCGAGAGGACAGGGCAGAATTGCCCCCTGAGGATTTCTGGGGCTGGAATTCTTTACAGGAATAGAAGTCTCTTTTTTCTCCCTCCCAGTGGCTCCAAAGGACTGACCTTGCAAGGAGATGTCCAGCGGGTGCCTGCAGGCTCCTTCATTGAAAATCTCTGCTAGTTTATGAAGCGGGAGGGAAATTTTGAGGAGGCCGTCTGCGGCAGAGTTAACTCCCCATTAAAGCCAATGAGCTTTTCCACATCTCTCAAAAAACAAACAAAAAAACCTAAAGTGACTACTTCAGATTAATATGCTGTAGGTAGAACCACCTCCCACTCAGCAAACCAAACCAATCAACCAACCAACCAAACAAACAAAAACACCCCAAATCCTGTTGCCTTCAAGTCAGTTCTGACTCATGCTCACCCCTTGTGGTACAGAGTACAATTGTTGCATGAGGTTGTCTAGGCTGTACCCTTTATGAAAGCAGATGACCCCTTCCTTTTGTGGTACAGCTAGGTGGGTTTGAACTGATAACCTTTATATAAGCAGCCCTATCCAGCGATCTATGTCAACTAAAGTGTCAAAGCATGTAAAGACTGATCCACAACCCCCACTTCTCTCTTCCTCTTCTGTGATGACCTGGAATCCACCTTTTGATCTGGTGGCACCATATTTGTGAAGCAGCCCGAATCACTGACGGACGGTGTGCAGGACAAACACCCTGTAGAATTGCCCTTCCAGCGTCAGAATTTGCATGAACAAGAAATAAACTTCTAGATTTTAAGCCACTGAGGTTTCAGGGGTAGCTTCTTTCTGCAGAACAGACTAGGCTATCCTGCCTGATCATCTCTTCACAGGGTTTTTGTGGAGAGCTACCGGAGCAGCTCGATCCAGGGGAGCTGCCAAAGCAGATACCTACACTTTATCTGGGATTGTAGGTTGTAGTACCAAAGTTTTTATTTGCCCGGGAGGCACTGAGTAAATTTTTTTTCTTCTGAAAACAGGACAATATGTAAGTAAGTTTGGAGACATATGTAGCTGGAGCTGAAAGTCCTCTTACCTTGCAGTTTTCTTTGGTAGAGATAGACTTGTTCTTAATGAAACCCATGACAGTCAGTGTCACAAATGACTTCTGAGGAGAGGCCAAACAGCTAAGTCAAGGCCAGCCTACCGTTCTCTTAAATGCTGTCTCATGCTCTCATCTGCTCTGACGTGTTTGCTCAGGGGCATGTGGCAGCCACTGGGCGGGCCTTACCATTGGCACTGAAAATCATTGTAGGGGATATTAGAGGATTTACATCAAGAAGACCTGACTTCCTGGCCATTGCTCGGGGGCCACAGTTCCCAAGACAATCAGTGTCAAGGGCAAAACAAAATAAAACATGACGAGGCCTCTGGGGCTGGGTTGAGCTGGATATGTAACCAAAGCCCCCTTCTACCAGGATCTTCCCAAGAGGAGATTGCTCTTTTCCATAGCTAAACAATTTTGTTTAACACACGTTCTGCTGGGGAACCTTCTGGGAAGCAGAAGAAAATAAATCTGCCTTCCTTTGAATTAAGCTGGGTTGGGTCCAAGCCCTGTGTAGTGTGTATTCTTATCATAACATCTAAAGGAGTCTCATTTCACCATTCTTAGCTATTAAAAAAAAAGTTCCAGGCACAATAATTCAATTTAAAATTACACACCAGGAGTAGTTCATATTTAATACACTTTATACAGGTATTACAGGTACAAGGGACGTACTTGTTAACTGCCAGGTTGCTGGCTTGAACCAACCAGCTACTCCACAGGAGGTACTGTGTTTCTGTGAAGATTTTCAGCTTGGAAGCCCACTGGGAGAGCTCTCCTCTGGCTTGAGTCTGAAGGTGCTTGACAGCAGTAGCCTTTTGTTTTTATAGAGGTATAAAGCTTTCTTTCTTTCTTTTTTTTTCTCGGTATAAAGCTTTTTAGAACAACAAAAACAATTCCTTTTGGAAGTAAGCCAGAGATAAAACCACAAGTTACATGCTTTACTTTTTTTCTGTCCTGCTGCTGGCAGCCACCCTTTCATCGATTGTGCACACCAGCATGGTGGTGAAGTGGTGAACTCTGCGCTCTCACTCCCCTGGCTACACACTCGGTCTCCTCACTCATCGTGTGGCTTCACCCAACGCACGGAGCCTCCTGCAGGCTCCTCACCCTGTGTGTGTAAAAGTGCGAAGGAGACAGACTTCCTCAGAGCTGTGCTTTAGAGAGAATCCTCCTCACATACTCAGCACCGCCTTGAATAGGGCAGCACTGCATACATGACATCTACTTGATGATTGTTGATGGTGTGGTGGTGTGTTTGTACGGATAAAAAAAGAGCCCTGAATGGTTATGTAACAAGTAAGGGAATAAATAGATCTTCCTTCATCCACCTTCATCTTTCATTGTTCTATCACTCCCTGATTGCAATATTAGAGGCTAAAATGGGCAGAATTCCCACCTCTGAACAAAGTTTGTGCACATGGGTGTGCATGCTTGTGTGTCCATGTGAGTGTGCCTGTACAATGTGTGTGCACGTGTGTGTGCACATGTGCACTGGAGCCTGGCAGCAGCAGGGGAGGCGCCTGTCTCTGTTCAGCAGTATCTGACGGCTGCTGCAGGTGTAATGAGAAGTGATTGGTGATCTGTTCAGGGAGCTCCTGGGGTGGACTCAGGGAAGGAGCAGCAAAGAAGACATACTCATCTCCCCCATATGTAGATGAGGTGATGGAGGTGGGCGGTAGAGGAGCAGCTCCTTAGTAATGAGATCACAGGGGAAAGGCCTTGGATGAGGTGCCAGACATCCCTGCTTTCCCAGAGAGGGTGGGGACTGGGAATGAGGCTGCATCCTGCCTAATCAGTTATAGTTGCTCTGTCGCTCTGGGGAGGGAGGCAGATGAGGCAGGGAGCTTCCGGAATCTCTCATCTCCAGTCCTTCTAGGTGGATGTGGGAGCGTGTGAGGACGGCCACACTGGAGGGTCAGGGTTGATCGCCTTGCAGTGTGGAGCCCGGCCTGGACCTGCGTTGTGCAGGGTGACCAAGGAGCTCTGAGGGCAGGGTTCTGGGTGGGGGCTTTGTCTACTAAGACCCACAGCCGCGCCCTGTGTCGCAATGTTGGCATGCAATGTGCAAAGACTTGAGACAATGTGAAATGGACCATCCACTTCACTTGGAAAGACAGGAGGGCTGAAAATCAGATTGGGAGATCTGATCTCGTTTGCTGCACAGTTGTGAGAGGAGATATTCCTGGCTTCTCTCATGTTGGGAACCGGGCATAATCAGCCTGACAAAACCAAGGCCATATTGCCTGCCCAGCAGGGCTAAAGCCACGTCACCTCAACCTTATCTTACCCTGACACACACCAGATGGCCCACCCTTGTCTGCTCCAGCACCGGACATTCCAACTGCAGACTTGCGGCCGCCTGCCCTGTGTGCTCTACACCCCCGCCCTTCCTTTTTTTTATCTCCCCTTTGAACTCCCTTGTTTGCCTCACCCTTTATAGAGAGGCTTGTGTAGCAATAAACTCAGACCTTGACAAGAATCTGCTTGGTCTCGCTCCTCTCTCTCGCCCGTTTCTCTTTCAGGCTGGGTCCTCCTTGGAACCCCTCGAATAACTGAGTCCCGCGGGTTGGGGCACTCTCACACATGAAACTATATTCCTCCTCAGGCATCAAGGAGGTGATACGAATGCTTTGATAGCCTAGTATCTGTCAGCTGGGAGGCACAACATAGTGAGAGCCCTTATTAATCACTTGGAGATTAGCTGAGGGGTGGGAGAAGCCAGGCATGAGGCTTTCCAGGGCTGCTCAGCCTGCACAGGAGTCCTTTCCTGGGTTGGACAGAGGTGCTGCCATCTGAAAGCTCAGATAGAGCAGTTGGAAAATTAACTGACCTGGTACAAGATCTATTTACATATATCAAAAGATCCTGGGTAATAACATCTCATGTTTGTGCAGCATGCCACATTTGTCAAAGGGCTTTCTCATTTACTGTCTTACTTGGTCCTCAAACTAAGAGGCCTTTGGGCAGCTATTGCTGTTTAATTTTGGGCGTGGTAACAGCTTTGGGTATAGTACTGGGCTTGGAATCAGGCTGTGCAACCCACAGCAGGTCACTTAGCTGCTCTGGATTGGCTTTCTTCCTCTACGAAGGTCAGCGCTTGGACTAGACCATTTTCCCAGTGGCAGCTCTGCTGACATTTTGGCCAACATCGTTCTTGTGGGGCTGTGTTGTTCCCTGCACCAGGATGCTAAGCGAGCATCCCTGGTCTCAGCCCACTAGATGGCAGTGGGACTCCCTTCTTCAGAATGTCTCCAGGCATGGCCAAATGTCCCCAGCAGAGCATGCTGCTGGGCTGGCGCACGGCAGGATGATGCACTCAATGAGTTGGATTTTAAGTTTTCAGGTACTTTACATGTCTGCACAGGGAGACTACATCAACAATTACCCAGCAGTCAATGGATCATCACTGACCCTCTCTATAATTCCAACTGAGATCATGAAGCACCGACTGAGTTTCTGAGCTTAGCACCCGGCATGGCACAAGTTGTTTAGCACTCAGCTACAAACTAAAAGGTTGGCAGTTCAAACCTATCCAGAGGCCTCTTAAACAAAATCCTGGTGGTCTGCTTCAGAAGAGTTGGAGCCATGAGCACCCCATGGAGTGAAGAGATATAAACATGAATGTGGATGGGACTCTAGGTATAGCTACAACCGGGAACCATGGAATCAACTACATCAAGGAATCAACTTCAACTCCTGGCCTCCTTGTGTGTCCAAGAAGAACTGTGCTCCCCAGGGTCTGGAAAGGCTGCTTGGTCTGAAGTAGATTTGCAGGCCCTTCTTTCTAGGTGCCGCTGGGTGGCCTCAACCTTCCAAGCATGCTATTAAAAGCCAATCCGTCACCTGTGTGCATCACTGAAGACACACAGACACAGGGAGCAATGCCCTGGCTGGGGCACTGGAACAGCGCTGGCATGCAGTGAGTGCTGCCCAGATAGCGAACAGGTCTTCCCTTGGTACTTTCTCAGGTCTGTGTGAAGCTTTCTAAGCATCCAGAGTTCTCGGCCTGATTCTGCTGCCAACTTGCAGTGTGGCTTCGAGCTAGTCTCTTGCCCTCTCTGGGCTTGATAACAAAAGCAGGGCAGGCCAGCCACAAATATCGTGTGGCTAGCAGGGGAAAGCAGTTGAGGACACAATTGCAGATGGAGTTCATCCTTTGGACTCATCGCCCCTCCTCCCTAACACCCCCCCCCCCACTACACACACACACCTTTTCAACTGCACCAGATGGGTTTTAACTTTCCGGCACCAGAAAAGCAGACCTTGAGTTTTTTCCTTTATGGAATGTAGGCCATCCCTGCTTATGTGTCACATTCAGTCCTCGTTCTTCTCCCTACTCTTGTCCCTCCTCCAGTCATCAACAAGTGACTGCAGGGCGGTTTCCCAGCAGGGCTGTGCTCAAAGATTCATAATGCTGGGTTTTCCTTTAGTTCTCCACAGTCTTGGGCTTGGAACAATCCAGGCATTACCTTATCAAATGCTCATTTTAGGGGGGAATGACGGGGGCACTGGAAACACCGTATGGGCTCAATCCTTTTCTGCACGTGTCTGAGGGGTTTCCAGGAGTTCGAATTTCAACTTAAGTGATTTATTTTTTGTTGTTTAATCGCGTGCCTGTCATCTGCTGGACATTTCTTCTACAGTGTTTTGTTGTTGTTAACCCCATTTCTAAGATCAGAGATAGAAGGGTCAGGCACAATAGGCAGTTAAATTGACTCAATCTGGGGTGTGAACCTGCTTCTGTCTGGTTCCTCATAGCCCTCAGTCATTTTAATGCAGGTGTTGTGAAGGGTGTGGGTTCAGCAGCCACACACTGCCTCATCTCGCCTCCTCGTTGATAGGCTGTGTACCCTTATGTGAGTTGTTTAATCTCCTACCAAGCTTGTGAGAGCACTACTTTTATTAGCTTCATTTTACCGAGACTGTGAGAGGTCAGGGGAGCGAAGGCTTACATATTGCCAGGCATATAATATGCTAATGATAGTCAAGATATATAACTAAGCATTTCTCTGTTCTTGGTTCTGTCAGTACCTGGTGTGGCCACAAAGGAGAAACCTGGTTTCCTGCTATTTTGAGCATCTAGTGTGAATGGCAGGAGATAAGTCACAAGCTAATGAACCCTTGTGGTGTAGTGGTTAAGCACCCTGGGCCTGGCTATCAAAAGATATAGTGTCCAGGGTCTTAAAGACTGGAAGATAAACAAGGGGCCATCTAGCTAAGAAACAACAAAGCCCACATGGAAGAAGCCACCAGCCTATCTCGACATGATCGCTGAAGACAAAGCGGGTGCATAAGCAAATGCGGGCATGTTTTCCTGATGTGCACTCACCCTTTACATAAAACTCTCTCTTATACATACGCGTTTCTGTGGATTTGTTTCGCTAAGGCACCCAGACTAACATAAGCAGCATGGAACGCATTTAAGAAGCCTAGACAAGGGCAGGGCAGGATATTTGGAGGGACTGGATCCAGAATTAGAGAGGAAGGGGTCCTGGAGGTGAAACGGGCTGCTAGCTCCCTGTCCCAAGGGGGAAAATGAGACTGCTGGCTCCCATGAAGATTTACAGTCTTGAAAACTCCATATAGGGTCACTGTGGTTGGAATCCACTGGATGGCAGTGGCCTTTTGGGATTGAAGGTGGAAGCCACCAAAGAGCCTGCGGGGAGTGTGTGAACTTCTGGAATACAGCGAACAACCTCTGCACATCTGCTTTTCGTGCTGCCCAAGTCATGCATTGACATTTGTCCAAAAGTGAACCATCACAGCTGCTCTCTCAGGAAGCTGGGGGCTGAGCCCGCTGGTTCCACTCTGTCAGCATTTCTGGTCCGGGTACCTGCCCTCTGCCCCGGCACAGGCAATGGGCTTTTGGAAGCAGTGCTCCCTGGGTAGTGGGTGTGATTTGGCTCCTCTGGCCTAACATGATGAATGCTGAGAGGGGGGTGGATACTAGGGGGTTAAGCTCCCTGACCTTTCCCTAGCCCAGGGGAAAACTTACTATTTAAAGTAAGTTTTAGACAGAATCTTTAGAAAGATAAATTGTTTACTTAATGTACACAATTACTCCCCAACACATCTGTTTTGTGTCTGCTCAACTCAACCTCATAGGCTATGGATGACCTTGAGCAAGTTTTTAAAGTCACAATGGGTTTCTACCAGGATTGAGAGTTCAGCTCTCTCAACTCTCCAACTGGTTATTAGCACCATAGTCTCATTTCTATTTATGGATTTACTTTGTTTGAGGGAAAAAAGACTCCCAATTCAACTATATTTTATTAGGAAATCCTTTGCTATGTTTTACACAAGAAAAAGGCACAAACCGCTGTTCTGGATGAAGGAGAGCATCCGCATGAGGCCACAATGGTGTCGGAAGGACCCACAGCCACAGTTACTTAAATAAAATGACACTCATTCTGTCCTGCTGACTCTGACTCATAGTGACTCTGTGTAGGGATCCTGAAGTTGCTACCTTTACAGGAAGCAATAACCTCATCTTTCTCCTGTGGAATGACTAGTGGCTTCGAACCAGCGATCTTGCTGTTAATAGTCCAACACTATCCAGCATCACCACCTGAGCTCCTGAAAGCTTAAATGAGACATGGAAAACAAACACCTTTGTCACAAAACTGTCCCTGAAGACGGATCAATTCATGGAGTTGCGGGAGGGCCTGTGAGAGCATGAGCGGGACCTTCATTGGGATGTGCACACGACCGTATATCGCTGAGTCTGGCCCTGGGAGTGGACGCAAGCTTTCCACTGCCGGTCAGCAGTAGGAAAGAACTCAATGGTGGCTGAATGTGTGGCCCCTCAAAATGGATTTAGGGTCTCCACATAGACTCTCACTGTGAGCCACAGCCTATTGCTCAAAATTTAAGCTTAAATATGACTTAAATGCCTAACATTCTGTTTCCTTAAACTAGAGTACTGCCAGGATCAACTAGAGGCCTGGATGACCTATCAGGTCTGAACAACGATCTCAAATCACTTCACATGATCCATTCCACCAGTCATGTCACCAGTCACACCTCCTCACGTACCCATTCCAGAGACTGTGCCTGTATAACCTATCGACTAACACATTCCCACATGTTGTGATTATGAAACCAACCATCATGCTGGAATAAGGACCAATCACGATGTAAGGGGCAGGGTCAATGGGAAAGCAAGATAGGGGCTGAGGGGAGCCAAGAGGGTCCCGTCACTCAATCCCTAAACCTGATCTAATGTCACTAGACTGGGGTCTTCCTCACATCTCAAGGGCACCCGATTCATGATTGAAGTGAATTGTGCTTATTCAATCTTTGTTCTGCTTACCGTCCTGCTATGCTGCCTCCTCTTCTTGCTTTATGTGTGTGGCTCCCTCTGTTGTGGTGACAAATGGCTTGAGAGGGATTTGACATAGGGAGAAAGCCCACCCACATCAACTGTCACCAGAAGCAGACACTAAGTTCATTTCTCTCACCTCACAGAACTATGCACATCAGACACTGGTAGAGCTGCCCGGAAGGGGAACCCTTAGTGCAGTGGTTCTCACCCTGTGGGTTGCGACCCCTTTGGGAGTCATATGACCCTTTCACAGGGCTCGTCCAATTCATAACTGTAGCAAAATTACAGTGATGAAGTAGCAAGAAAATCATTTAATGGTCGGGGGGGTCACCACAACAAAAGGACCTGTATTAGGAAGGTTGAGAACCACTGCCTGAGTGTGCTTAGGACTTTGCTGCCCTCAGGGTCACCAGACATTCCTGAAGGCAGAGTCACTGCAGGAAGCCCTTCTGGGAAATGCCCTGAAGCCTGGTCTCAACCAACTCCATCCACCCTCACCCTCCTAGATCCTAATCATAGGCTGCATGGAAATGCTCCCTGCCACTTCAAAGACTGTAAGTCCATGGGAGCAGAAAGCCTTCTCTTTCTCCCTTGGAGTGGTGGCTGGTGAGTTCAAACTGCTCACCTTCTGGGTAACATAACCCACAGACCAGCTCCCCCTGAGCTCAGTTAGGTTTGCCACACAGCACACATTGTTGGGAACCTTCTGAAGTAGCTGTGCCATGTGCAGGTTGGGGGATTTCGCACAAGATGCAGAATTCCACCCTCTTTTGGCAAAAATAATTTTTGCAATAGCCTTGTATTCTCTTCTGGATCTGAGTAGCAGCTACTCTCATGCAGTCCTAGCACATACATGCTAGGTCTTACGCCGAGTCTGCTCCATGCTTTCCTGTGTCCTATGTGGCGCTGTAGGCACCCAAGGCATGGACTCTGCAGCCTGGGTTCAAATCTCTCCTTTCCACTTCCTCACTGTGTGGTCATAGGCTCATGGCTTTATCATCCTGTGCCACTGATTTTTCATCTGTAAAATGAGGCAAGAATAGAGTCCACACATAGGCTTCTTAAGTGATATAATTGAATTATTATATACAAAAAGCTTAGAACATTGCTCGGCATCTTGCAAATACTGTTAGGTAGCTTAGCATAGGGAGTGGGTCATCCATTACATATGCTCAGGTTCAAACTTCCGGCCAGGAAGGGGTGGTACACCTAGGTGGGTGTTACACCTGGATTGGCCCATCTGAGCCAGGTGAATTCAATCCAGCCAATGGGGTTGACCAGGACCATCAACCATGCCTCCCTGTGGAGGAATTGAAAAGGCAGGATCTTGACCTCTCCGATGTCTCCCTTCACCCACTTTTCTGTTGTCCGTCCCCCAGGGAGGAGGTCACATGAAGATACTTGTAATCGGTTTCCTCTTTCCAATCCACCCTCCCTCTACCCTCCCAATATCACCACTCACAAATTATCAAGGTTTCTTGAGGGATGGGGGAGGAAGGGGTAAAAATGAGGACTTGATTGATGCCAGGGGCTTAAGTGGAGGCAAATGTTTTGAGAATAATGAGGGCAGTGAGTGTACAATGTGCTTTACACAATTGATGTATGTATGGATTGTGATAAGAATTGTATGAGCCCCTAATAAAACGATTTAAGAAAAGAAAGAAAAGGCAGGATCCTGGAGCCCACGTAGTGACTTTCTCTCCAGCAGCTTCTAGGCAAGCTGTGCAGGGGTGAGGGGCCCTGAGGTGCCTGTGTAAACCTGAAACTTCTTCTCTCAAAAAACTCACTTGGATCACAATCCAGGCTGCGGAGTGAATTCTTTCTCACGTGAAGCCAAGGACTGAGGTATATTTCTCCCACGAGAGATCTAACAATAGTATCTCTTATTATATCATTAGGAGCCCTGGTGGTGTAGTGGACTATGCATTAACCTGCTAATCGCAAGGTCAGGGGTTTGAACTGACTAGCCCCTCCGTGGGAGAAATATGAGGTTGTCTATTTCTGTAAGGCAATGGTTCTCAACCATCTGAATGCCGCCACCCTTTAATACAGTTCATGTTGTGGTCACCTGCAACCATAAAATTATTTTCATTGCTACTTTATAACTGTAATTTTGCTATCGTTATGAATTGGATGACCCCTGTTAAAGGGTTATTTGATCCCCAAAGGGGTCGCGACCCACAGGTTGCGACCCCTGCTGTAAGGATTTAAAGTCTCAAAACCCCAAAGGGGCAGATCTTTGTCCTATTGGGAGTCAATAAAATGGTAGTTAGGTTTTTTTTCTGCATCAGTATCAGATTCTGGTGGCAATCTCAGTCATCCTGCATTGTGGTCTGGTTTGAGCTCCGGAAATGACTGCCCTGGTTTGAGGTGAGGGCCACGGTGCTTCAGTGGTAGACCTCTCATCGTCTTTCACCGGGAAGACCCGGGTTTGATTTGCAGCCAATGTGCCCCAGACTGTCAGTGAAGGTTTGTGTGTTGCTACGACACTGAGGCTTCAGTGGTGTTTCCAGACTGAAACAGAATAATGAAGAAAGACCTGATCATCCCCATCCACACATTGACCTATGGCCCACCACTGTTGGCTTCCTCTCCCAGTCCTGGTGGTAGCACAGATTGGCACAGTTTGCTCCACTGCCCATGAGGTGCCCATGAGAGCCTGAGTCGACAACCACAGTCAAGATCAACAGCTTAAACTCCATTCTGGGTCTATGGAAACAAGAACAACCTTCTGAAATGAGGTCACATTGCTATTTAGGACTGGGAGGATGCCTTTGTGATATGGATTGCACTCTGGATCCCGAGGGGGACTTTTAAACACAGCCACATAGCAGCTCCGGAAATTGTCATAGTGAGAAGGCAGGTTAAAAAAAAAAAAAAAAAAAAAAAAGCTTTTACTGGCTTGCTCAAAGGAGGCTGAGGGTAGATTGTGGGGTGGAAAACTCCTCTGGAAATGAAAAGTTTTTTTCCTTACATATGCATCATTTCTTCTGGTCCTGAAAGAAAACACAAAGCAGACGAGAGAAGGAAATGGAGACTAGCAGTCATCTTGTTGGTATTCCCACAGCACCCCCTCCTTAAGCACTTGCTGCCATCTCATCCAACTCCACTCAGTGTATTTCCACCCGGCAATGATGCAGAAATGTCTGCGTACTCCAGTTTGATTGTAGTCGGGCAACGTTTATGGCTTTGACATTCAACTGAGCATGGCAGGACGTCTAGAAACAATTATAACCAGCACCTGCTCTGTCTGTGCTGTGGGCAGGCAGTGACAGATTCCCAGCCTCTGGAACACTAGTGTTCCCTCCCAGCTCAGGATAATGACGGTGACACTCGGCCCCCTTGTTGTCTGGGGAGCTCAAGGAGCTCTCCTCTGAAACCTCAACTTATGGGCATTTCTTTAAGTGAAGACATCAAATTAGTGACTGGAAAGGAAGGCATAGGAGATGATTATTGGCCACAAGACAAGCCTCAACCGCCTCCAGAGAGCATGTCTCCTAAGTACCAAGTCGGCGGTGACAGCTAGGGGGCCCTGGGTCACCGGGTGGTGTTGAGAGGGGACTCTGGGGCCCCAGCGTGGGACGCTGGCGGGTGCAAGTTCAAGAGGGTCAGGGGCTGATGCCTCCCCATGCCCCTGCCCTCCCCCAGCAAGGGCGCTCTGGGGTGCTGGGTCCTTGAGGCCCCGGCTGGCGGGGCCGCCCACGGTCAAGGCTTCGGGCACAAGCGCGGGTGCGCTGAGGCCTGCGCCGTGCGGGGGTCTGGGCTCAAGCAGGTGGTCGCGGCGGCTCCGCGGGCGGGCGGGCGCCCAGCAGGACGACCGACGACCCCCGGCGCGTCGCCGTCACCCAGCGCCCGGGCGTAGAGGCGGGCGGGGGGCCTGCGCTCCGCTGCCGCCAGGGCCCCCTCCTTCCGCGCCCCTCCCCCCCGCGCCAGGTGAGCCCGGCCTGGGCCTCGGCGGGCGGTGGGGCTGCCCTCTCGCCGCCCTCCAGCGCCCCTCTCGCCGCCCTCAAGGGGCCGGGCCGCGCCGAGCCGGGCTGCCGCCGGCCGGGGCTGGGGGTTGGGAGGGGCGGGGGTTATGAGCGGGTCGCTCGTTCGGCCGCAGTCGGGGGGCGTGGCCGGGCGGCCGCGCGCGTTGCCGGGCCAGCGGCCGCCACGCCCTCGGGCTCAGACTCCGACTCCGGCTTGGCTCGCCCTGGCGGCGGTGGCGCCGTGAGGAGGAGTCCGCGCTCCTCTGTGGCGGTGGCGGCGGCCGGCTCCAGGCCGGGTTTTGGCGCCGCCCGCCTGCTGCCTCCTGGCGGCTCCTGAACTCCAGCCCCCTCTCTATCAGCCTCTCACTCCGTCTCAATACGTCTCAAGATGGCGGCCAATGTGGGATCTATGTTTCAATATTGGAAGCGCTTTGATTTACAGCAGCTGCAGGTCAGGCTTCTCTCTCGGCCTCTCGCTCGGGGGTGGGGGCTGCGGGCGGTCGCGGCCTCCCGGGGGGGGGGCGCCGGGCTGCCTTGCCGCCGGGGAGCCGCGGCGGAGGGGAGGAGGGGGGTGCCGGGGAAAGCGGGGCCGACTCAGGGACAAGTCCCTCTCACTCCCCGGCCCCCATTGATAACTCGCTTGATCGGAAATTGATCCTCTTTGTTCAATTCATCGATCAGCCCAAGATGGCGCCGGGAGCCGCCGCCGCCACCGCTGCCCCTGGTGTCTGCCCCCTCCCCTGGCGCCCCCCCCCCCCCGGCCCCGAGCCGCCGCCGCCGCCGCGGGACTGGGGAGGGGGCGGCACCAGGCGCCCGCGGGGTGCGCAAAAAAAACAAAAAAAAAAAGAACTTGAGGAAAGTTGTGTTTTTCTTTGCTGTCTCATACCCTGTATTCTTTTATCTCCTCTCTGAGATCCTTCTGTAAGGGGATGTCCAGTGCACTGCAAATAGGTTTTGGGTCTATACCCGGCCGTCCCCTCTCATTCTCCATGATAAGATTTTTTTGTTCTCATGATGCCTGTTGCCTTATCCCTTTGAAACTTTGTGATCACACAGGCTGGTATGCTTCCTCCATGTGGGCTCTGTTGCTTCTGAGCTAGATGGTTGCTTCTTTACCTTCAAGCCTTTAAGACCCCACACGCTATATCTTTTGGTAGCTGGACACCATCGGCTTTCTTCACCACATTTGCTTATGCAGCCGCTTTGTGGTCAGTGATGGTGTAGGGAAGGTGAGCATCGTTTAATGCCAATTTAATAGAACAATGTTCTTGCAATGAACGAGTCCTTGAGCGGAGGCCCTATGTCCATCTGCTACCTTAATACTAAATCTATAAACATATGGACATAGATCTATTTCCCCATGCCCCTTTGTAAATATATGTACATGCCTTTATTTAGACATCTATAACTGGCCCTTGCTTCCCAGCTCACTCTTCTATACCCTTTGATTTTCCTCTTGTGCCCACTGTCATGCTCAGTCTTCCTTTGGGTTTCAGTAATTCCTCTTGGTTACATTACCCTTGATCACGCCCTACCAGGCCTCCTGCATCCCCCTCACCACCGATTTCCATCACTTTTTGTTCCCTTGTCTCTGGAGTTCTTAACACCACTACCTTTCTTCCCACCTCCCTCTCTCGCATGTCCTCCAGGATGTGCTAGTTCCGTTTTTTTTTTCTCCTCCAGATTGTTCGTTCAGCCTATCTTATTTAGACAGACCTGTAGAGGCAATAACATGCACAAAAACAAGAAAGAACAAAACCAAGCAGCAAAATAAACAAAACAACAAAAATCCAATTACAATAAAAGAAAACAAAGGTCAACAAGATAGAAAAGCTCATAGATAGTTTAAGGACTATGTGTTGGCCTTTAGAAGTGTTTTCTAGTCCAGTCTTTTGGGGCACCAAACCCTGACCCTAAAGTCCACCTTTAGCATTTCCTTGGGATCTTGCTGCTCCTTTTACTTGCTCTTCTGCTGTACCCCCTTAGTGTTATGCCTCGGTGTAGCGAGATCAGTTTGGGGGTAATTCCCACACTGTGTCTCCAGTGTTGTCCCCTCTAGGGCTATGGGTCTTTGAGGGACGTTGTGTCTCGTCGTGGGGCTGGCCATGTGGTCTTCTATGTGAACTGACTTCTCTGAGTGGGAACATCATCCTCAAGGTCTGGTGGGACAGGATGTGCTCCACTCTCCCCTTCTCCCCTTCATCTCTGTGTGCTCTGATCAGATAATGTCTCTGTCCAGGAGATGCAAATTCAATGCTATCCTCTGAAATAAAATCTTTGGGAGGGGTTGTGGGGAATATCTGCTCAGATCTTTGGTGTGTCCAGGAGAGAGGGACTGCTCGGCTGGGCACAGCCACGAGGGGCTCAGAACTCTGGCTCCAGAAAATGGTTGTAAGTTTGGCTTTGTTTTTAACCAGTTGTGTGCCTCTGGGTCAACACCTGTGTTTTTTTGAGTTAGTTTTCTGATCCGAAAAGTAAAGGTACTCCATTGTCCAGACTCCCATGTCACCAAGTGATCGATAGGGGCTAACCAGAGCCTGATTCAAATAGTGTGGATCTGTTAGGTGCCTTCTAGACCTGGGGTGGCGATTCTGAGCCCAGGACAACAATAATGTCCGAGAGGTGATATAGGTGGCTCCAAATTGAAACAGGAAGACCACTGTGGAGATTTTGTCCTTCCACTGATGGCCACAGGCCACCGCCTCACGTCCTGCAAAAACAGTTTCCATGGCTCAACAGCCAAGCCAGGGGCCAGTGCCATAAAAATCATATGGCTAACTGGGACAAAGGGCAGACAGATATTTTTTATCATGATGTCTTGAGAAACCCACCTAACCTCCATGCAAATCTTCTGGTGTGAGTTATTTTTGGAAGCAATCATATGCTGACAGTAATTCAAATCTTTCCTTTTGACAATTTGCCTGTACTCTTTTCTGAACCTGAGAAGGTAATCCCTGTGTCCACTAAGAAATTGACTGGCTGGCCTCCTACTTGGACAGTTAGCCTGGGATCCTGGGGACCAAGTGAAACAGAGCACTGACACCTTCATTCAGCTTCTTCAAGCATTATTGTCTCTTGCTTGGGATTTTCTAGGTGTGGATGAGGCCCGTCCTCTCTATTGGAGGGTTGTCTGCTTCTCCTGGGGTATTCAAGGCACTGATTTTTCCAATGTCCTTCTTTCCTGCAGTAGGCACATTGATCCTGCCCCATGGCTTGGCGGTGCCCACAGGTCAGTCTCTCCGTAAGTGGGCCATGCTCTCCTTTTCCTGAGTCTCTGGGGTCTCTCATGGCAATTACTAGTATTTTAACTAGTTTCTTTGTCTCTGTCGTGGTAGGATCATCTCTGTTGTTACACACCCGCTGAGCCACTTGTACCAAATCACTAAGATTTTTCCCGTCAAACCCTTCCCACTTCTTTTTCATGTCTGAGGCAGACTGAGTAATAAAGGCAATACTTATTGCCCTCCTGTTCTCGGGGCCTCCAGGCCGTTAGGGATATAAAGCCCGTAGGCTTCCATCAGTCACTCTAAAAAGGCACGCAGACATTCTCTTGTAAGAGCCTGAAAATTCTCACTGACCTTAGATAAATTCATAGGTTTTCTAGCTGTTCCACTGAGGGCCTGCAAGAGAAACTGGTGATACCTGGTTAGGCCTTCTGTGCCTTGCAAGGAGTTTGGATCTCACATTTTTCGTGCAGTGGCAAAAAGAGTTTCCCTCACATGGGGAGTGCCTGCTGTCTGACCATCATGTCCATTGACTGCTTACTGGGCCTCTCTCTGGCAGGGCTACTGTACCTGTGTTGTGAACAGCACCTGGAGAAGTTGCTGGCAATTTCTGGAGGTGGGCTAATGCATATGGAAAACCGTTTCTATCAAGGAATCAGACCTGCTTTGTCAGAAAAAGGGATTTTGTTGATTCCAATTATACAAATCACTGGAATACAAGGGGATATATACCCAAAAAGGGACTCAGGGGTCTTCCCCAGGTGTTGGGGCTGCTTGCCTTGAGTGTAGAATGGCTGCTGCCAAATCATCCTTCTTGGGGGGTGGGGCGGTCGAGATCCCAAACCAGCCCTAGTGTATGTTGGGGTGTGGACTCAGAAAGGAGTTATGAGTATTTCTCTCTCTCCAGCCCCATGCACCTGACAGGGTGGCAGTGATAATGAAGGGTCGTAAGCTAGTTCTCCCACTCCCAGAGTCCTCCTGCAAAAAGGAATAAAGCCGAGACAGAGGGGTATGGGGAGGGGTTGGGGAAGGGCAGCCTCCACCTTAGTGGTTTTAGGACCTTGGGTCTATTTTTTTTCTGGTCCTGCCATGTTTCCTGAAATCTTGAAACAAGAACCCTTTCTGTTGCAGGAGGAAGTAAGTCTTTTGTTTATGCTGGCTTATTAGTGGCAATGTCATTCCACGCATCAATTTTAGGGATCAGATAGGGATGTCCTGGTTCCCCATAAACATAACTATGAACTCTGAGAAATAGGGGAAGGGAAAACGAGTCTTGCATGGGCAAATCAGGAACTCCTTCTGTCCAATCACCTTTAAACAAATTGCGGAGTCTCCAGGCTTTAGGGCTGAAACTACATTCTCTTTGTGAGCGCCTAGAGCAGGGGTCCTCAAACAATAGCCTGTGAGCCACATGCGGATAGCCGAGGACCTTGATCCTGTCCGCCGAGTGTTTGTGCCCCGTTTGTTTGTGTGTTTTTTTTAAACTTCAAAATAAGGTATGTGCAGGAAGCATAGGAATTTGTTCATAGTTTTATTGAAACGATAGTTCGGCCCTCCAACTGATCAGAGGGACAGTGAACTGGTCCCTGTTTAAAGAGTTTAAGGACCCCTGGCCTAGAGAAATCAGAAATCCGTAGTTCTGGGGAGAGCACTCCTGTTAAGGAGGTTTCCTTTCTAAGCAAGCCCAGACAGTGGCAATTGGATCTCGGTGCACCTCGAAATGTTGTAGCCACTCTCCATTCCCAGAAAGAAAACTACTCCGACCGCTGGCAAGTTCAACAGAAAAAGTTTTTTTTTCCTGAGCAGCCCCAGTCTAATTGTCCAAAGGTTTTTATACTTTTGCAATGTGCAGGTGTGCAGGCAGGCAGAGTAGAGAAGCAGGGTGTTGCAGTTAGTCATTCTTAGTTGAACAAAGACTGCTCTGGTCGCTCTCGCGAATCTTCTGAGCATCCATATCCTTTGGGACATTCCCTTGGGCACATCTGCACAGCCTACCTCCCCTATATCAGCTAGTTCATTTACAGTTCATAGCTACTTTATTTACTTTACATGGTGCCTTCTGTCAGCTCATAATGGCTTCACTCTTGTCAAGGCTGTTTAAGCTTTTCCCAGAGATCCTATATAGCCGCCATTGTGGCCATGGGGAAACGGGGCCTGTGACCCTGGCCAAGATGGTGCCCACCAGCCCAAACATGTGGAAGGGCACTGCCTAGGGAGCTGGTTGAATAGACCTGGGAGTTAGCCCTGCCTTGTCCTGGGAGCCAAATATTTCCCTTTTCCCCTCCATTCCCTTTCTCCTGGCTTTTCAAACAAGCTGCTTTAGCCCTATAATGCCCAGCACAACATTTTTATAACATTTAATTGAAACTTATCTAGTACCAAACTTATAAATTATCAATGTGACAATTTGGTTACATTTCAAAAACATTGCACGTTTTATATATTTGAATGCCATATATACATATTGATAACTATGAAAGTAAAGAATAAAAATGTTTAAAATTATTTCCTGAATTTAAAACTTGAGGCATTATAGTGTTAGTGTTCTACCAGTGTAGGTTTGTTCCTTGTTACAGGCTGGTTTTCCGTGGCCCAGGCTTAGGCCAATGGCATATGGAACCCTTCCTGTGTAACTGTTACCTTTAGGCTTTCAGTGTTGCTGCTTAAGGCACTTTTGGGGAAAGCTCTTACTACACAGTTCCACTGCCACGATGTTCCAGACAGAAATTCCAATTCCCTTAAGGTTCCCTGAGCTTCCAGATGCCCCTTCCCTTCAGAGATTTGAGAGTCTGCTCCCGCCAGCAGGCATCTTGGAGGGCCGTGGGGCCATTCCAAGCAGTGGTTCTCCTAGCTTGTCTAGAATAATGGTTGGACTTAAAGTCGACCTCAGTGAGTTGTCTTTGATCCCTTACTTCTTGCTGGGGCATCTTCCTGAGGCAACAGATTCAGGGCAATAAAGGGCTCGCTCTCAAGTGGGGTTTATTGACCTTGAGGCAGCAAGCTCTACATAGCCTTCTTTTGTGCTTTCTAGATGGGACTTAGCAGCTTCATACTCAGGAATTGCCCCCTTGCATGAATCCTGTCCAATTGGGATAGAGTTGACACAGAGGCTAGACAAACAAAAGCTGATACACTATGCAACTTTATTTGAGAAAGGAGAATGGTGGCCAGAGAATGGTACACTTTCCCTTCTAACCCTGATTCACCTGGAACAGTTTTGTAAAGTGATTGGAAAGTGGGCCGAAATGCCAGAAGTTACAGCATTTCTCCTTTTGAGGAGCAGTAGAGACCTTCATCCCCAGTGCACCCAGGAACCCCTAAGGCAGGCATCCTCAAACTGTGGCCCGTGGGGCACATGTGGCCTGACGACATTTATCCCACCCTCAGGGTGTTTTTGCTGCCTCTGCATGTCCTACTTAGTAGCCGATTCGTGCAATGTGCATAGGAATTTGTTCATAGTTTGGTTTTTTTTAACTATAGTCTGGTGCTCCAACGGTCTGAGGGACAGTGAACTGGCCCCCTGTGTAAACAGTTTGAGGACCCCTGCCCTAAGGGATCCTGGACTTAGGGGTTACTAATCTCCCAGCCCTGAAACATCCCTGAACATTCTACCCGTTGTAGGAGGCACCATGGGAATTTGGTCTCTGGGTAATTTACAAGTCTTTTATTCAATTTGAAGCCAAGAAAATTAAAAATGACTCAGACACTTACTTTCTTTTGATCCCTGTTGACTCCCGCTGTAGTATTCCAATATTACAATTTAACGCTATAACGCATGACCTTTTCATTCCATTCAATTAAATGTGTGTGTATAGATAGATAGATAGATAACTATGAAAGTAATTAATGAAAACAAAATTTGTTTGACCAAAGTTAATAATTGAGGGATAATAGGATTAAATAGAAGCATGGTTCTTAGCAGTGGGTCCAAACATTAGGATCATAAATGAAACAGTGATCTCAGTGCACCCAGTAGTTCCCAAACCCTGTACCCTCATAGGGGAAATTGTGGATGCTTTTACTCCCGTGCCTATACTTAGAACGAACAAACACACATGCCTGATAATCCTAAGATTTTTTTTGTTTCCTGTGACACTCACCTAATTTCAAGGGCACTGCCACCTCACAAGCCTAGCCTTGTCTCAGTTAAACTGTTCACCCTCTTGTCCATTTGTTTGTTTTTCCAGAAGTTCTCAAGTTACCAAGCCCTCTGAACCAAGTGTGCCACCTCTAGGACCACCATCTCCTGGACCACCTCAACCTTATCCATCCTAGACCTGAATGGACAACCCCTCCCAGCAGAGTAGAAAGGGTATGGACCCAAAGCCCCACTTCACCCTTTTGCCAGCAGGAAGGACCTAAAGATGTCGTCGCCTTGTACCCCAAAGATTTGGTTCCATATCTCTTCAGGGTGTAAATTTTAGGTAGCTAGCATAGTGACTAGGTTGTCCATGATACATGCTCAGAGGGCCAAGCTAGCCACCCAGGAAAGAGTGGCACACCGAGCGTGCTCAGAGGTCCAGGTTTCCAGTCAGGAAGGCCAGGTACACCTGGGTGGGTGCTGCACCCACATTGACCCACCTAGGCCAAGTAAATTCAATTCAGCCACTGGGGTCCACCAGGGTTGCCTACCATGCCTCCCTATCTCTCCTAAAACACAATTGGATCACAAACCTGGCTTTGGCGTGAATTCTTTCTCATGCAGAGCCAAGGACCAAGGTATATCTGTCCACAGAGAGAAAAACCTAGGAAAGCTCTTTGGAGGCAGCAGCACTGCACATGAGTGGCTATTGGATACTGTTTAGATGCATGGCTTTCTATTTGGAACTTTTTTTTGTCTCACCTGAATGGAAAGGAAGAGGTAATACTTCTGGATCACACAGTATCCATGTCCACAAATGAGCTGCTCATTCCACAGTCCTGGCAGTGCCTTTTGAAAACCCTCTGCTTTAGAATGTCACTCCTTGAAGATGGCAGTGGGAGTGGCTGGGGCCAAGTATGCTGCCTCTTACTCCCAGTTGCAGGTTTCTGGATGCTGATTGTATCTCTTACAGCATCAATTAGTGGGCTTGTTGTCTGCCTCAGGCTTTGTTCACAGAGATCCTCCAGCTAGGTGGTGGTGTGTGCGCATAAGCAGAGGCTTCCTGCCAATCCCCCATGAGTAGTAGAGCTCCCATGGTGTGGACTCCATGAAAGCCGTGCTCCAGCCAGCAGGATTACAAAGGAGGGTGGGCCCGGCAGGACAGGAGGGCCATTGCCCCTATGGAATGACCTCAGAACCCCGCCTCCCTCCCTGTCCAGCTCCTGGGACTATGGGCCCTAAGCTTCATGCCTGACTCAGGAATAGACACAGGGTGAGGCAACTCCAGGAGGTGATTTTGCTGATCTAATCCAGCCTGAGATCATCCTTGCATGTGCCCTCTGTCCAGACCTTTTTTTAAATTGTTCATGCAACACTAACCACAATGCATATATACATCGGTTGTGTAAAGCACATTTGTACATTCATTGCCCTCATTATTCTCAAAATATCCACTCTCCACCCCACCCAAGCCCCTGGCCTCAGCTCCTCATTTTTCCCCCTCCATTCGAGCTACCCTTGATAATTTACTAATTATTTTCTCATATCTTGCACTGTCTGATGTTCCTTCACCCACTTTTCTGTTGAGGTTAAATGTAGATCCCTGTATACGGTTTCCGTTTTCCAACCTACCCTCCCTCCACCCTTCCCGAGTCTGCACTCATAACACTGGTCCTCAAGGGCTCATCCACCCTGGATTCCCCATGTTTCCTGTTCCTATCTGTCCAAGTGTACATTCTCTAGTCTAGCCTGATTTGTAAATTAGAATTGGGATCATGATAGTGGGAGATAGGAAACATGTAGGAACTAGGGGAAAGCTGTGTTTCATCGTTATTATCTGGTACCTGTCTTGGTTTATCTCCTCCCTGACACCCTTCTGTTAGGGATGTCCAGAGGACTGTAAATGGGCTTTGTGTCTGTACCCAGCACTCCCCGCTCATTCGCAATGATAAGATTTTTTTTGTTCTGATGATGCCTGCTACCAAATCTTTTCAAAACCTCATGATCACACAAGCTGGTGTGCTTCTTCCATGTGGGCTTTGTTTCTTCTGAGCTAGATGGGCGCTTGTTTTCCTTTAAGCCTTTAAGACCTCACATGCTATATATTTGATAGCTGGGCACCATTAGCTTTCTTCACCACATTTGCTTATGTACCTGCTTTGTGTTCAGTGATCGTGTAGGGAAGGTGCGCATCATAGAATGCCAATTTAATAGAACAGTATTTTTGCAACGAGGGAGTCCTTGAGCAGTGGCCCAATGTCCATCTGCTACCTTAATACAAAACCTATAAATATAGGGACATAGATCTATTTCCCCATGCTCATATATTTAAATATGTACATGCCTTTTTTTAAACCTCTATAATTGACCCTTGCTTCCTAGCTTGCTTTTCTATTCCCTTTGATTTGCCTCTTGGGCCCACTGCCATGCTCACTTTTCATTTGTGCTTCAGTAATTCAGTAATTCCTCTTGGTTCCATTGGTTCCATTTCCCTTGATCACTCCCTACCAGGCCTCCTACATCCCCCTCACCACCGATTTGCATCACCTGTTCTTCCCTTTTGTCTGGGTTTCTTAACACCACTACCTTTCCCCACACCTCCCTCTCTCCCATGTCTCCCCAGAAGTGTTGGTCCTGTTTTCTCTCCTCCAGATTGTTCGTCCAGCCTATCTTATTTAGACAGACCTGTAGATGTAATAACATACACAAAACAAGACAGAGCAAAACCAAGCACTAAAAGCAACAAAACAACCAAAATCCAATGACAATGAATGAAAACAACTCAACAAGAAAGAAGTGGCTCATCGTTAGTTCAAGGTCGGTTTGTTGGCCTTTAAGAGTGTTTTCCAGTCCAGTCTGTTGGTGTACCAAGTACTGGCCTCAAAGTCATCCTTTGGCATTCCCTGGGGACCTTGATGCTTCGTTTTCTTGCTCTTCTGCTGTACCCCCTTAGTGTTATGCCTCGGTGTGGCAGGATTAGTTCGGGCGCATTTCCCACACTGTGTCTTCAGTGTTGTCCCCTCTAAGGCTATGGGTCTTTGAGGGGTGTCTTGTCTCATCGTGGGGCTGGCCATGTGGTCTTCTATGTGGACTGGATTCTCTGAGTGGGAACATCATCCTCAAGTCCTGGTGTGCCCGGGCACATCTTGTTTCATTTGAATCCCAGTTTTACCTTTCCTCCTTTCTGGGTTCTGAAGCATCAGATGGGTGCCAAACGCTTCCACGGACAACTAAAGATGAACAAGGTGGAGGCAGATGAAGAGCAACGGGAGGTTGGTGTTTGGGAGACTGAATACTTGGGCTTCCTAGGCCAGTCCAGTTGGTGGTTAGAGCCCTGTTTCAGATTCCACTGTAATCTCCTAGTGTCCAAGGACCAAGTGGCTCCTAAGTCCAGAATTTCTGTTACATGTGTCACCAAGGAGGAGTTGGGCTAAAATGCATTGAAGAATAAAGCAGGAGCTTGTCTTATGAATCCACTCTCTGATTCTGAAATTTCAAAGGCTCCGTGCACAGACATTTCAACACTGAAAGCACAGCAGGGAAAACCAAAGACTTGGGCTTCCTCCTTGTCCCTCTTTTCGGGCTTTTACGGTTTTCCAAGGCGCCTCCCTGAGCCGAGTGTTGTATAGGTCAGGTTTAAAGATGTCCTAGTTCCGAGGGACTTGCTGTTCTGCTTTCTTTTTCAGGGAGACCTGGTTTCTTGTCTTGTGGCCAAACACAGAGCACAGATGTCTGTGGGCCTCCTCCCTTTCCCCTGACCTTTGCTCTCTTCTCTGGATACACTACTGACCTGTTCTCCCTTACAAGATCTGAACTGCTCACAAACTTCGATGAATTCTCATCCTAGCAAGAAGCATCTGAGCATCTTATTAGAGCCTGTATGAGTTCTGTTCTGGATGCTTATTTGTGCAACTTCAGGGTCTGGCATGGAAACATTCCATGTCCACAGACCCGCACAAATAATATAAACTCCAACAGTAGTTTAAGGTTTAAGGTGGTAACAGGGAACGCTGGGGCCTGTGGCTCCTGGTGAACCTCACAGGCTGTCTAAAGGGGCTACTTCCATCTCAATGTAACCATACAGGAATGTAGACCTGTTAGGTAGCAAGACAAGGGGTTGTTCCTCTCCATGCTTAGGGGGCCCCCTACAGGAGGTTGGAAGCCAATGCAGGCTAAAGGGCATGCACCAATTCAAGGCCAAGCCAGGAGAGCTTAATTGACGCCTCACAGCTGAAAGCCCTTAAAAGGCTGGAACCTTCCCTTCAGCTGCTTCTCTGCCTTCCGCTCAGCAGGGCTGGGTGTGCAGTGTCATGAGGGTGCCCGTGTTCAGTTAACTGTAACGCCGGAACCTTCTTCTCTCCTGTATATAAACCCACTCGGATCACCAACCAGGCTTTGGTGTGAATTTCTTTCTAGTGTGTAGCCAAGGACCGAGACATTTCCCACCCGAGAAACCTACAGACCCAGACTTACAATAAACCCATATGTGTGTGTGTGTGTGTGTGATACACACACACACACACACACACACACACACATATATGGCAAGAGGTGAACAGGTCTAGCCAGCAATGGTGAAGAGGGCCCTGGGATTGAGATTGAGAACGATTCTGAAGTAGAATCCATAACCCTTAGAAATGTATTGGCCTGCTATACCAATCCAATTACCCTCAACCTTCTTCAAAGAATTGGAAAAACTGACCACCAACTTCATATGGAGAGGGAAGAAACCCAGAATTAGCAGAGAACTCCTCAAGAAGAAGGACACAATTGGAGGACTCGCCCTACCTGATTTCAATGCCTACTACACAGCTACAGTGGTCAAAACAGCATGGTACTGGCACAATGATAGACACTCAGACCAGTGGAAAAGAATAGAAAGCCCAGGAGTAAAATCATCAGCATATAGACAACTGATCTTCGACAAGGGTCCCAAAAATGTCAAGTGGGAAGCAGATGCCCTCTTTAATAAGTGGTGCTGGAAACAATGGATATCCACATGTAGAAAGTTGAAATAAGACGTCTACCTCACCCCATGCACAAGAATACACTCAAGGTGGATCACAGATCTAGAAGTCAAACTCCAAACCATCAGGACCATTAAGGAGGGAATCGGGACTAATCTCAGCGTACTGGCTCAGGGAGCACATAGGCTCACTGCAACAGGGAAGGGGACACACACAGGTGAATTGGAAATCGACAAATGGGATCTAATAAGAATAAAATGCATGTGCACCTCGAAAGACTTTGCCAAGAGGGTGACAAGGCAACCCACAGACTGGGAGAAGATTTTTAGTAATGACACATCAGACAAAGGGCTCATTACTAAAATCTACAACACCATCGTGACCTGAAAAAAGAGGAAAACAGTTAACCCCCTAAGGAAGTGGGCAAAAGAAATGAGAAGAACTTTCACTAGAGAGGAGATCAATATGGCCAATAAACATATGAGAAAGTGCTCAAAGTCCCTTGCCATAAGAGAAATGCAAATCAAAACAACCATGAGATACCACCTAACACCCCTGAGGCTAGCCCAGATCAGTAAATCAGAGAGCAACAAGTGTTGGAGGGGCTGTGGTGAAGTAGGAACCCTCCTCCACTGCTGGTGGTCGTGTACATTTGTACAGCCACTGTGGAAAGCAATCTGGCGATACCTAAAGAAAATGGAAATTGATCTACCTCATGACCCAGCCATCCCTCTACTGGGCATATACCCGGTTGAAGCAGCAAATAAAACACGACCAGTCATATGCGCTCCAATGTTTATTGCGGCACAATTCACAATGGCAAAGACTTTGAAACAGCCTAAGTTTCCATCGACAGACGAGTGGATTAGCAAACTTTGGCACATACACACAATGGAGTATTATGCAGCACTGAAAAGCACCGATGAGCACATGAAACACGTTATTTCATGGGAAGAGCTGGAAGGAATTATGTTAAGCAAGGTAAGCCAGACCCAAAGGGACAGGTACAACATGAGTCCCCTGAGGTAAGTACAATCAGCATGACAGAAATAGAAGAATAAACATCCATCCCACAATAAACGGGAGGAAGCATAGATAGTTGGAGGGAGGACAGGCCACACCTAGGGAGGTACATAAGAGCCCAGCATAAAGAAGGGGTAGTGGGGTAGGGAGAGGGAGACCCGGGAGGGGGAGAATCCGAATGGATGGTATGGGGGGGGGCAGGGTACTAACCCACCCGGGGGAGAGTATCGGTTATGTCCCCACAGACTTGGAACATGCATACGGACCCCAACACGACACACCAAACAAGGAGGACAATGCAAAGTACAGAGGTCTACACAAAGAGGCTGGACGACAAGCCGGCCCAAACCAGAATTAGGCCGACCCCCACACTCGAAGGGAATACCACAGAAAACAAAAATAGATTGTCTGGAGTGGGAAAGGAACTGACCCACCACACCACATCCAGAAGGAAGCTGAAACAAAAGAAGGAGAAAGGACATAGTGGAGTACACCTGAGTCCACCAAGCCCAAAGTCGATAGACCAGCTAGAAGAGCCCATCATACAGAGAGGACCATTCAGCTGACCACACTACGAGATATGACATCCTGCACCAACACATGGCCCTACACGGGACAGCACCTGAGACACAATGGGGGATGGGCAACTGAGCTGACCCCACCACACTGAGGCAAACACTGGGGACATGCAATGGAGCAGCGGAGGAAGCAGAGCAAAGGGAGCCCGAGGGAGTAGAAAGGATGGTCTTCTGGGCCAGGACGTGGCGCCTCACAAGCTACTCCTAGAAAACACTCCTAAAGGCCAATGAAAGGACCTTGAACTACTAGCAATTTTTTCTTTTAATATTTGCTATCTTTTTGTTTAGTCTTTTTAAATTTGTTTTGTTTTTTTACCCAGTAAATTTTGTATGCTAGTGGCTTTTCTGCTTATCAGCGTGTCGATGTTGCTTCTGTCAAAGCCATGTTCTTATGGGCCACTTGGGCGCAGTCAAAGTCATATCCATTTGTATGCACTTATTACTATGTCAGCAGGTCCACCTAGACAAGATAGGCTGGACAAATAATGAGAGAAGAAAACAACAGGACCAACGGTCCTGGAGGGACATGAGAGCGTGGGAGGTAGGGGAAGGGAGGAGGTGTCGCCCAACACAGGGACAAGGGAACAGCGAATGGTTCAAAACCAGAGGAGGGAGGGGAGGGGAGGACTGGAAGGGAGTGACCAAGAGCAAGGTAACTGAGAGGAACTACTGAATCCAGAATGAAGGCTAAACATGGTAATGGGTCGGGAGGAAAGCGAAAGGAAATAGAGGAAAGGAGTAGGAGGCAAAGTGCATACAGAGAAGCCTAAATACAGACATGTACATATGTAAACATATTTATGATTATGGGGGCAATAGATTTATATGCATATATTTATAGGTTCAGTAGTAGGGTAGCAGATGGACATTGGGCCTCCTCATGCATAATCCCCCAATACAATAGCACCTCACCCTGCTAAGCAGCCATTGCAGGATACCCATCTTCCCGACATGATCACTGAAGACAGCTGTGTGTGTAAGCAAATGTGGTGAAGAAAGCTGATGGTGCCCGGCTTATCAAAAAAAAGATATAGCGTCTGGGGTCTTAAAGGCTTGAAGGCAAATAAGCGGCCATCTAGCTCAGAAGCAACAAAACCCACAGAGAAGAAGCACACGGCCTAAGCGAATACAAGGTGTTGAATGGACCATGTAGCAGATACAAAGGAACAAAATCAATCATTGTGTGATCACCTCTCTCACATAATGGCTGAAGACGAAAGTGTGCATAAGCAAGTGTGGTGAAGAAGGCGGATGGTGCCCGGCTACTGAGAGATATAGCGTCTGGGGGCTTAAAGGCTTGAATGCAAACAAGCGGCCATCTAGCCCAGAAGCAACCGAGCCCACACGGAAGCAGCACACCAACATAGGTGATCATGAAGGACAGAGGAGACCAGGTCTCCAACATCAAAGGTGGGGTGGTGGTGAGAATCACATCACCATGAAAGAGGGGGAGTGCATGATGGGGACCCAACGCCCACCTGTAGACAGCTGGACACCCCTTCCAGAGGGGTAGTGAGGAGGAGATGGGCCACTCAGGGTTCAGTGTAGCAACAATGAAACTCAAAACCTTCCTCTAGTTCCTGAACGCTTCCTCCCCTCCCAATCATCATGACCCCAATCCTACCTTGCCTTGTGGACCTGGTTATACCAGAGGATGTACAGCGGTGCAGTGGGGATCTGGAGGCACAGGGAATCTAGGACAGACGAACCCCTCAACACCAGCTGTGGGAGTGGCGACACCAGGAGGGAAGGGCATGTAGAAAGGGAGAACCAATCTCAGAGATCTATGTGTAACCTCCTCTCTGGGAGATTGGCAAGGGGGAGGCGGGTGAGGGGAGACGCCGGGGAGTGTAAGATAAGATGTAATAATTATTTATAAATTATCAAGGGACCAGGGGTGGGATCGGGGAGGGAGGGGGATGGGGGAAAAAAAAAGGGAAACCGAGCTGATTCCACATACCCAAGTGGAAGGTGAATTATGAGAGTGATGAGTGCAACGAATGTATAAGGGTGCTTTGCTCAATTGATGTATGTACAGATTGTGATAAGAGCCTTATGAGCCCCAATAAAACGATTAAAATAAATAAATAAATAATGAAAGAAAAAAAAAAAAGAAATGTATTGGCCTTAGGGGAGGGGCAAAGAGGGCTGGATTGAGAAAGTCTGTGGCATCCAGTTCTGACTTGACTTTTGGATCCAGAATCTTTCAGGAGTCATGGCCTTGCCCTCCAGCCAGAACTTCCAATAACCGTCTTCTCAGAGCCTTGTTAAATTCTCATAATACGTTACACCTGCCATCCTGTGAGCAGCTACCAAACCCAGGCACTTTTTTCTTTCTTTCTTTTTTTTTTAAACAGGAACAATAAAGTTTATTGAACCGTAGCTTAGTACAGGCGCTGGGGTTTCCCCACGGTGCTCTTAATGTACAAAGCACGGATATTCTGCCAATTCTTCTTCAGCAGCGAAACCAAAAAGTTGACAGCCAAGTGGATGTTGTACACGAGTTCATCATCTGTCATCTTCACATGGCCAACTGCCACTGCCAGACACAGCACCTTCATCTGGAACTTGACGGTGGACTTCACCTCGTCGACCTTGGCCACCATGTTCTCATTGTGGGTCAGCAGGGAAGGGAATTTCCCGGCCTTGTTCAGGCCCTGGCCCAGAATTCGAGGAATCTGCTTGATCAGGGTCTCTGAGGCCCAAAAGGCATCATACTTCTTGACCAGCTTTCTGACCAACTTCTTATTCTTGTTGAGTTTCTTGAGCGCCTCGATGTCCATGTGAGGGATCTCCACGGCCTTCGCTTGTCACAGTGCTGCTGGTCCCCAAGGACACACACTGAGAACTTGGGGCACGGGGTGGACTTAAGCCTGACGGTGCCAGAGAAGCATTTGTCCTTCTGAGGGTCGTAGTTCTTCAGGCTGATCTGCAGCTCCACCGTCTCCAAAAACTTCCGGCGCTTGCGCTGGTTCCTGTGCAGGACTTCCCGCACCGCCTCGTAGAGGGTGTCGCGAGAGACTTTGGTACTCATGGTTCCTAGCGCTGCGGCAACCGGAAAAGAGACCCAGGCACCTTTTTCAAAGACAAGCTCACTCTCTCTACCCTTAAGAGCAGGTAGTTTTTGGATGATGGATATGAGATACCACAGAAGGCAAATCTGTAATCTTCCATGATGCCCAAAACATGCTGTCACAACCAGGACCCATGACAATCCCTCAGTTTCCTAAATTGCTTCACTGTTGCTTTTTAATTAATATATGACATTAACTTGTCATATATTGATAACAGGGAGGACCCTGAACTAGATGAATAAATTAAAGCTCTCCTCATCCTGTGCTTTTATATGAATGTGTTAATTATTTTTGTCATTAGGGAGAATGATGGAGGGATGGAGCAATACCAAACGGAGTTTGACAAAGTGTTGTGTTTGCTGCGGGAAACATGGTGCGTGTCAGATACAATCCGTCACCCAGTGAGTCTGCAATTAACACCAAGGGACCAAGGTAGGATTCCCGGTAATAAATAGCCTTCCTCCCAGATGATAGTAGAGACCCAGCAGGACCCACTGTTGTGTTGTAGCAGTTGTACACGGGACCTTATGGGAGACAGAGCTGGTGTTTGAAATGAGTTTTGTTTGTCCCCAGTTGGCTCAGATTTGTTTTTTAGATAGCATAATCACTAACATTTAAACACAGGGTGATGTCACGTAACAATCTGCAGCTTCTGAGAAATGGAGAGGCCCGACTTTGCTGGTTGACAATGCACCTCTGGAAGACAAGGGGGACCACAGAGGGACTGGGGGGGGCAGGCAGATGTGGTGATCGGAGTTTGGAATCCTTGTTTTCCACGTAGAGGTGGCAAGGAGTTCAAGGGTTCAGAAATTGAGGAGGGAAGTTCCAGAAAACAAGTCTGTGTGGTCCATAATAAACCAATATAGGGGTTGAGATTTCAATCCGTTGGCTATTTATTTTGTGCCTGGTAGCCAACCAGCCCAGAATTCCTGACCTCGCCGACCGTGTGAAACAAGGACCATTCCAGAATTACATAGAAGCAAGCATGGAAGTAAGGGCATCCACCACCCTGAATGCGTAGGGGTCAGGAACCAAGTGCTTTCTGTAGAACAGCCCCAGAAGGCAGACCTTTGGCTGGAAAACCTGTTAGGGAGCTAGCATAGGGACTGGCAGGCCCATTACACAAGCTCAGAGGTCTGAGCTACCGGCTCATGAAGTAGAGGCTCACTGCATGCTCAGAAGTTCAGGTTTCCAGCCAGCAGGGGGAGCTACGCCTGGGTGGGCGCTGTACCTGCATTGGCTCACCTAGGCCAGGTGAATTCAATTCAACAATACAGCCAATGAGGTCGAACTACGTCATCGACCACGCCTCCCTAACCGCTCATAAAACTCAAGAGGATCCCAAACCAGGCCTCGGCGTGAGCTGTTTCTGGCGTGGAGCCGAGGACCGAGGCACACCTGCCCCAGGTGAGGTCCAACAGAAGCGGTGATGTTCGAACAGAAGCGGTGCTGTGTGACTGGAAGCTATGAGGTAAGCCGGGCCCAGGAGTGGGCCTTCCCATGCTGGTCTCACGGGTTGTGGGCCCCTCTGGGCTCCTTTCACCTCACCACCCTTGGGAGAATTGTTGGGTTGAGTTCACCTGGCCTAGGTGAGCCAATCCAAGTGGCGCCCCACCCAATACGGTGGAGGCCCCTGGGGACGCTTGTAGCGTATTGCCGCAGCCCCAGCCTTTTTCGCGGTCTTTGCGCCATTTCTTGCTGGTGTCAGTCTTTGCGCCGTTTCCTGCTGGTGTCGGTCTTTGCGCCGTTTCTTGCTGGTGTCGGTCTTTGCGCCGTTTCTTGCTGGTGTCGGTCTTTGCGCCGTTTCTTGCTGGTGTCGGTCTTTGCGCCGTTTCTTGCTGGTGTCGGTCTTTGCGCCGTTTCTTGCTGGTGTCGGACTTTGCGCCGTTTCTTGCTGGTGTCGGTCTTTGCGCCGTTTCTTGCTGGTGTCTGTCTTTGCGCCATTTCTTGCTGGTGTTGGTCTTTGCGCCGTTTCTTGCTGGTGTGCGGGACTTGATGTGCCTCTCTGTGCCTGCCTTCCCGGGCTGCATTTGGGAGGGGGCTGGGACGCTGCTGCCTGGAGGCTGGGAGGATTTTGACTCCCAAAGCCTTCTCGAGGCTCAGTGTAAAAGTTTATTTGGACTCGAAAACAGAATCAAAGACCCAATTAATTAAGTTTTAGAAGCAGGCTTTATTGCGAACTTGTGGCGGGTTCAGCAACTCAGGGTATTGAGCTATTGAAGCCACGCCAGGGAAAAAATCCTGGCGGCGTTTTTATGCCCACTGCTGGCAGGCACAGCTGGGAAGAATCATAGCTTGGGGGGGGGGTGGATCTGCGCACACAGGTGCTTCCAAAGGGAGAAGGTCGTTAATCTTACCTACATATGTCAGGGACGCGTGGAGTGACCATATCTTCAGAAAACCTTCTGGCTTTGGGAGGAGCTGGTTCCAGGAATTTGGGGTTGAGCAGAGGAGGGGAGGTCAGTTAGGGGTCAGTCTTGAGAGCTAAAATGGAGTCTGTTGTGCCAAGACAGGACGTTTTAGACTGACCCTATAGGGAAAAGGGACATTAGTCCATTTCTGTAACTGCTTCCTGTGGGTAGTGGGCGAAGAGCAAGGGGAGGGGCTTTTCCAGGCAGAGTACTGGGAGTTGCGGCCTGGCACAGGGTGGAGAGGTTGTTGTTGCTGGTGGACTGCTATACGGGTGATTTCGCGGAGTCAACTTTGCAGGAGCTGAATGAGACAAGGAGCAATTAAGAGCAAAATTACTACTAAAATTATGGGTTCTAGTATGGGGGCTAGGAAGGAGTACAGAGAAGAGTTCCACCAGGAAGAGGATCCGTCTGTTCTGAATCTGTTGTTTTGCAGCTCACGGTTTAGCTTGTTGAGGGTCTGGACTCTAGTTTCCACAATTCCCAGCTTATTGATGTAATAACGGCATTCCTCCTGGAGGAATTAGCAGGTTCCTCCTTTTTCAGCAGTGATGAGGTCTAAAGTGCAGCGGCTCTGCAAGGCAACTTGGGCAACAGAGGTTGTTTGTTTCTGCAGGGAGGCTAGAGATTTGGCAGAGGCATCGACTGCCAGCTGGAAGCGTGTGGATAACTTGTCTGCTGTGGTGATAGAGGGTCTAAGGGTCCCGCCGCTGAGTCCTACTGCACCTGCTGCTGAGGCTAAGGAGATTCTCACTGCTATCGGAAGAAAAACTGCTCTTTTAGTTTGGCGACTGTATACCTGGATGTATTTGTCCTGGACCTCAGCCGGAGTGTATGTAGTGAGCTGCGGAACCAGAGTGACGGGCAGGCACAAAAGGGTAAGGTAGAACTGATGTTTAAATGCTTAGTGTATAGTTGCACCAAAAGAAAATTTTTTTCTGGCGCTGTTAGTGGTTTGGAGGGGATTTGGGTGACATTACATGTCTGTGTCGATGGATTGGAGTAGCAAAAGGGCACTTGAGTGTTTTCTGGTTGGATGTACAGAGGAATATTGGGGATGGTTATGGGTTTTGTGGTCTTTACGTTGGATGAAAATGACAGGGCAGGATCTGGTACTGCTACCAGAGGAGGGCGTTCTAGGGCTGCACACATGCAGCAGGTGGAGAGGTTGGCTAGTCCAGCAAAGTGGCGATGGCCAGTCCCTGCTGTAGCAGGGTAAGCTGGGAGAAGGGAGACTCAGAAGGTTTAGAAATTTGCTTAGTGAGTTGAAGGTCTTGGATCTGAATATTACAGTGGATGGTGGATTGGACCTGGAGTAGCGACCTCCATACATAGAGTTTGGCGTCTGGAAATTTCTCTCGGCGAGTGGCGTACCACGCTCCTGGAACCAGAGGTGTCCAGCGGCTATCCCAGGGGTCTGGGATTGTGAGAGTGTATTTAGATTTATGGTAGTAGAATCATCCCTGGGGACAAAGGGAAAGGTAAAGTATCTGGCAGGAAGACCAAGGACACCCTACATTTTTCTGCATTCACCTTTTTGCACATTGGGTAGTTGCCTTCTGGTCATACAGGTAGCAAATAATGGGATCAGCTTTTCCTTGATGCCGCTTAAAGTCAGTGAAATTTAAGTATATGGGTGTTCTGCACCCTGTGGGTGGGCAGTCAGCGGTGGCCAGCAAATAATCATAACGCTTAGTGCGGGCGTAATTGGTATAGTTTTCAGTCAAGTAAAATCGCTAGCAAAAGGGGAAATTATGTTAGGTTTAGCTGGCTGGCTTGGTGAGGCGAGTGAGGCGGAGAGACATAGGACCACTAGACTGAGTCAGACCACTGGGAGCCATGGTCAGAGTTCACTGCTGCCTTGACTCGGGACAAATGTACCCAGGAATCTATTCCAAGACCCTTGACTGCCAAGGGAGTAGTGAGCACTACGGTATAAGGGCCTTCCCACCTGGGTGCTAAGGGTCTGGGTGCTAGGGTTTTAATTAACACAGCATTTCCAGGATGCACTGGTGTTTGGTGATCAGCAGAGGTCGGAGATGGTTCAGGGATGGGGGAGTTTTCGTGTTGTCTAAGAAGGTTGCGGAGCAAGGACAAGTATGGAAGGTACGAAGCTAGCAGAGGGCAATCAGTTGCAGGAAGAGGCGAGAAAAGAAAAGGTTGTCCGTAGAGTATTTTGATCATGGCTGGGGTGGATCTGCGCACATAGGTGCTTCAGAGGGGTCGTTAATCTTATCTATATGTGAGGGAGGGGTGGAGTGACCATATATTCAGAAAACATTCTGGCTTTGGGACGAGCTGGTTCCAGGAATTTGGGGTAGAGCAGGGGAGGGGAGGTCGGTTAGGGGTCAGTCTTGAGAGCTAAGATGGAGGTGCAGGCCTCAAAATGGAGTCTGTTGCACCAAGACTGGGACACAGTGGTGTGCTGCGGCTCCGCCAATCAGGATGGCTGGGAGCGCCCACATCTACCCTGTTGGTTTGGGCCGGTCTCTGGCTGGGTGGTTGGCTCCAGGCTGGCTTTTGGCTAGGCCACAATCTGCGGCTTCCATTTTCCCAGCCACATGACTCCACTCCCAGGCAGAATGGCGCCACCTGTGTCTGTTGTAGCTACTGTCTCTTCCCAGAAAGAAAGCCACCCAGACCGCGGTCAAGTTCAACAGAACAAGTTTTATTTTCTGCGCAGAGACTGTCAGCTCTCTTGAGAGGAGACTGAGTGGCCCCCAGTCTAATTTTCCAAAGGTTTTTATACTTTTGCAATGTGCAGGTATGCAAGCAGGTAGAGAAGCAGGGTGTTGCAGTTAGCCATTCTTAGTTGAACATTACCTGCTCTGGTCTTTCCTTCTGTACATTCCCTTAGGCTACGTCTGCACAGCCTACCTCCCCAATATCAGCTAGTTCGTTGACAGTTCATAGCTAGTTTATTTACTGTTCATAATGGCTTCTATCAGCTCAAAATGACTTCTCTTGTCAAGGCTGTTTAAGCTTTGCCCAGAGCTGCTACATTCCCTCCTCTTCTTAGCCGAGTTCAAATCATTGAATCTGCGGTAGCCAGCCCAGTGTATGGTGGGCTCAGCACTAAGAGTTTTATGGTTTGTACTTTCTGTGTGAGGACTGCCACTAGCTTATTGGTTATTATTGGTCCAAACGTGAGGTTTAGCAGGAGGAGGATTAGGGATCCGGCTAGGGGCGTTACTAGGGTGGTTCGCCAGGTTGCCCAATTAAGTAGCTTTTCAAACCAATTGGTTTCTTCATTTCTTTTCTTGACTCTTTCCTCTAATCTTTTCCTAACCAGGGCTAAACTATCTTTAATGATTCCTGAATGGTTTGCATAAAACAAGTTTCTCCTAATGCCATGCACAACACTCCTTGTTTCAAAAGGAGCAAGTCAAGCCCTCGGCAGTTTGGCAACACACTTCTACAAGGGAGTCTAAGGATCTTTCTAAATGGGAAACATGGTATTTTTATCCCTGTAAATCTAAAGCAATTTGCTGACTAAGAGTCTGATAGTTTAAGTTTCCTTGTATTAAAGCAACTGACCCGACTGCAGCTAATCCCATAATCCCAAGCCCCGTTAACAGTGGGACTGACATTGGGGCTCTTTTAGCTCATCCAGAAATTCCAAAGTTATCCCTACCTCCTTCACCAGAACACAGGTACACTTGAGGAATAACATGCACTAGGACACAAATACCCGGGTCTGCTGCTAATACTGGGGAAAGGAGACAGGGTGCTAGTCCTGTGGAACAAGTAAAGCAAGTACCCGTTGGGGCAGATAACAAATAAGGATCACCATTTGGTTCAATAGGAACAGCTTGAAGGCAAAAATCTTGATATTTTGATATATTAAAGGGATAATTAGATGAATAAAAACAGTCTTCGCCCTTGGTAATCTTTTAAAGTGAGCTAGAGTTGAGTCCACTCTAACCTCACCTACAGACTGCTGCTTCGTGTAATCCTTCTTACTAACATTTCTAATTGGATTACGCTCTGCACCAATAGTGCTATTTATAGCTGTGCCTACCGAGTAAGGGGGAGCAGGGTTCAGACAAAGCCAACAATCAGTTGCGAGGTTAGGATTTGAGTTCATAAATTGGAATACAGCATCCAGAGTATCAAACACAGAACCTTGAGGTGGCTCCTGAATGGGAAGGGCCCTTTGAGTTGGGCTGGCAGTGAACGGGAAAGTTACTGAAGAGTCTGGAGGGTGCGGCAAAGGAATCTTAATGACACCCAGCTGTGGCTCTTCAGGATTTATCACCAGGTTTGGGCCTATTTATGGACAGGAAGTTGCCATATTTTACTTTGCTGCATAGTAAAGGTTGTCCCGGGATCTCTATCATTTACATAATACTGAATTCCCCATGTGTTCCCAGTGAACCCAATAACGCTTGAATCCAGTTCTTATTGGGTTACATTTGGAAACCATACACGTGGTGGGATCAAACCCCTCCGACTTGAGTCCCATTCTTGTAAAAACAATAGGGTCGTCTTTAACAAGTTTCCACCCTGAAGATGATAGTTTCACAACCCTAAGCTGCACAATGGCAATGTCCCTCCCCTTGGCAGTTAGGGAGCCCATGAGCCGGGCATCTATAGAAATGGTGTGTTTGGAGCCTTCTTTCTATAGAGGGTATTCCGCACCCATAGGACGGGATTCCGGTTATGGGCCCCATTGTGCCCTTTACCTTTAAAGGATCCGGAATGCCAGCTCTTTCCTAGCAAATCAAACAAATCAAAGCGGAAACGGGGGTCAGACCCAGTGTAAGAAGTTACATATTCACTGTTGGAGGTTCGAGTAGCAGTCCACAGATGTGTTTGTGGTTGGGCGAAATGGCGGGTGCTGTCAGCAATGCTCAGACAAAAACAATTAAGTTCTGTAAAGCCTTAATTTTGAGGGTTTTTCTGTCTTTCTGAGTGTTCATCTTTTCAGGATATGCTCAGGGAGGGCTTTTTTTGACTTGTGACTGATGAATCCACGGCCCCTTCCCCACTACTTTAATAGCAGTTGGTGTTATAAGTATCACCTAGTATGGGCCAGTCCCCCTAGGTTCTAAGGTCTCGGGTCAGTGCTTCTTTACCCACGTTCAGTCTCCAGGTTGCAAGTTGTGGGCTGCCTCTTCACCTTTCCCTTGGTTGGGCCCAAAATGAAGGTGTCGGAGCAGATGATTTGTCTCACCTGCTGCTGGACAGCCTGCAGGCACTTCATGAAGGAACAAGTAGTGACTTCCATTACTTCTACTTCCTTCAGTCTTGGGAGGATTGGGGAAGGTCTGCCAAACTTAAATTCAAACGGGGTCGTGCTTTTCACATAGGGAGTGCATCGGACTCGAAGTAGGGCAAAAGGTAAAGAAAGGATCAATCCAGTTCTCGCCAGTTTCTAAATGCAACTTAACTAACAATTCCTTTAGGGTTCTGTTTATTCTTTCTACTTGCCTTGAACTTTGGGGCCTATAAGCCCAGTAGAGCTTCCAGTTAATATTTAGAAGCATTGCTAATACTTTAGTAATTTGAGCAATGAATACTGGGCCATTGTTGGACCCCAAGGTGGTGGGAAGCCAAATCTAGGGACAATTTTAGTTACTAATAATTTACACCCAGTGGCAGAAGTGTCCTTCTTCGTTGGGAAGGCTCCCACCCATCCAAAATAGGTGTCCACTAGCACCAGCAAATACCCGTAGCCATACTTTCTAAGTTTGATATCCATAAAGTCCACCTCCCAGAATTCTCCAGGAGTACTACCTCGAGCTTGTGGTTGGGGTTGCTCCTTTTCTTTTCTAGGGATGTTTCCCCGAGCGAGCACAGTGCAAGCAACAGTGGTGTCATCTACCACCCAGTGTCCAAGCCTGGGTATGTAAAAGTACCTGAGGAGCAACTGAGACCATTTAGAGGATCCTGAGTGCATACCTTCATGTAGTCCTTGAATCAGATCTCTCCCAGAGCTTCTGGCATGAATCTTCTTCCATCAGGATGGAGCAGCCACCTGGATGCTCCGAGTTTCTTTGGCAGCCCAGCTCTTGGCTTACCTTTAGATCATTTTCCGAGTATGTAGGTTGTGGCAGTAACACTTGGGATGGCATGGTCATGGCCATTACCTTGGGGATTTGTGGTATAATCCTGGCATTCGAGATCCACCGGTCCAGGGGACTTGTTAGGAGGGGCTCAACCATAGGTCCCCCTACCCCAGCAATATCCTGCCCCAGTGTAAGCTTCCTAGCTTCTATAACTAGGATGGCCGTGGCAGCCTCAGCTCGCATGCAGCTCGGCCATCCTGCAGTTACAGAGTCTAGTGTGATTGAAAGATCGGCCACAGGTCTCTTTCATGGCTGCAAGTTCTGAGTTAGCATTCCTTTTGCTGTGCCCCTGGCCTCATAGACAATTGGAAGGGATTTTCTATGTCTGGAAGGGGAAGAGAGGGTGCCCATATGAACGACGTTTTTAAGGATTCAAACGCTTGCTGTTCTACTTCAGTCCATTGAAGTTTTTTCCTTTCCCCAGTACTTGCATATAGGAGTTTGGCTAATCCCTCAAATCCCAAATTCCACAATGGACAGTACCCCACAAATCCTAGAAACTCTCACACCTGCCTCTTAGTCTCAGGGACTGGGATTTTGAGGATCACCTCAGTGCGGCTGGGGGACAAGGTCTGTTTTCCCTCCTCCAGTTGGTAGCCTAGGTATACAGCTTTATTGACACACAGTTGAGCCTCTCTTGCAGATTCCCTGGACCCCAATTGGCCAAGGACTATTAACAGGTCCTCGGTAGCACTTGGGCATTCCTCCAGGGTTTCGGAGGCCAGGAGGAGGTTATCTTCATACTGGAGCAAGGGGGTTTGGGGGTGTTCCTCCTTGTATTCCTGTAAGTCTTCATTGGGTTGACGTACAGAGGACAAGGGTATGGAGAACAAAGCATCCTTTAAGTCCAAAACAGTATAACAAATTCAGTTTGATGGGATAGTACTCAGGAGGGTCTCGGAGTTTGGTACCGTGGAGTGGACAGTTTCTACCCTCGCATTTACCTCTCCGAGATCCTGCACCATTTGGAAGTCCTCAGTTCCCGGTTTCGGCATGGGCAGCAGGGGAGCGTTCCATGTGGACTTGCAGGGCACCAAAATGCCTGTCCTCTTTAGTCTGCATATGTGAACAGCAATACCCACCTGTGCTTTCCAGGGAGTAGGGTTTTGCTTGACACTCACCAGTGTGGCTGAGCTCAGAAGTTGTACGACCGCAGGCACCTGATGTTCAGCAAGGTCTGGCAGGTTGTTCTCTGCCCAAACAAAAGGAATATCTTTTAGCCATTTATCAAGAAGTTCCTTTGAGGAGGTTTCTTCTGCTCTTTGATAAAACACATATCCCTCTGGCAGTGGAGCGGTGAGCAAAACCTTTGCCTTTTCAAGTTCAAGGGTTAAGGTGGTTGCAGCAGATGAGAAAGTAATCATGGCCACCATTTATCGTAATAAATCCCGACCAATTAGGGGAAAGGGCCCTGAAGCATTACCAGGAAGGAGTGTGGAACTGTCTCTTGTGCTAAATCTGTTATTCTGGCCGTTGTCCATGGGTATGCTTGGGTCTGCCATGTGACACCTGTAATTAAAATCTTTCCTTTTGACAATGCACCTGTAGTCTTTTCCAAAACCAAGAAGGTGGCCCCTGTGTCCACCAAGAAATTTACTGGCTGGCCCCCTTTTTGGAGTGTTAGCGTGGGATCCTGGAGGCCAAGTGAAACAGCCCTGACACCTTCATTCAGCTTCTTCAAGCATTATTGTCTCTTGCTTGGGTCTTTCTAGGTGTGAATGAGGCCCGTCCTCTCTAGTGGAGGGTCGTGCACCTCTCCTGGCGTTTTCAAGGGACTGATGTTTCCAATGTCCTTCTTTCCTGCAGTAGGCACATTGATCCTTCTTCGGGGCTTGGTGGTGCCCACAGGTTAGTCTCTCCGTGAGTGGGCCATGCTCTCCTTTTCCTGAGCCTCTGGGGTCTCTCATGGCAATTACTAGTATTTTAGCTAGTTTCTTTGTCTCTGTTGTTATACACTCAATGAGCCACTTCTACCAAATCACTAGGATTTTTCCCTTCAAACCCTTCCCACTTCTTTTTCATGTCTGAGGCAGACTGACTGAATAATACAGGCAATACTTACTTCCCTCCTGTTCTCAGGGGGCTTTCAGGTCAATAGGGGTATAAAGCCCGTAGGCGTCCATCAGCCACTCTAAAAAGGCAGGCGGACATTCTCTTGTAGGAGCCTGAGAATTCTCACTGACCTTAGATAAATTTATAGGCTTCCTAGTGGTTAAGCGGAGGCCCTGCAAGAGCAACTGGTGATATCTGCTTAAGCCCTCTGGGCCTTGCTAGGAGTTTGGATCCCACATTGGTTGTGCAGTGGGGAAAAAAATTTCTCTCAAGTGGGGAGTGCCCGCTGGCTGACCATTAGGTCCATTGACTGCCTTCTGGGCCTCTCTGGAAGGGGTCCCATTCCTCTGATATGAACAGCACCTGGAGAAGTTGCAGGAAATCACCTCAGGTGGGCTGATGAGTATGGAAAACCATATCTAGCAAAGAAATCAGACCTTATGGTTTGTCAGAAAAAAGGGGTTTTGTTGGTTCCAATTATACAAACCCCTGGAACAAAAGGGAACATATACTGAAAAAGGGATTCGGGAGTCTTCCCAGGTTTGGGGGCTGCTTGCCTTAAGGGGAGAATGGCTGCTGCTGAGTGATCTTTCTCTGGGGGTTGTTAAGACATGCCTGCCCTAGTGTATTTGTTGTGGGGTGGGGGGGCTCAAAAAGAGGCTGTGAGTATTCCTCTCTCCGGCCCCTTGGGAACCTGATAGGGTGGCAGCGGCACCAAGGGTCGGAAGCCAGCTCTCCTGCTCCCAGAGTCCTCTTGCAAAATGGGATAAATCAGACAGGTAGGGAAAGGGGGAAGGGAGGGGGGAGGGACAGGGACAGCCTCCACCTTGGTGGTTTTAGGAACTTGGACAGGTTGTTTTTCCGGTCCTGCCATGTTTACTGAAATCTTGGAAACAAGAACTCTTTATGTTGGGGGAGGAAGTAAGTCTTTTATATATGTTGGCTTCTTAGTGGCAATGTCAATCCACACATGAATTTAAGGGATCAGATCAGGATGTCCTGGTTCCCCTTTCTAAGCAGGCTCCGACAGTGGCACTCGGATCTCGGTGCACCTCGAAATGTTGTAGCTACTGTCCATTCCCAGAAAGAAAGCATCTCCGACCACTGGCAAGTTCAACAGAAAAAGTTTTATTTTCTGCACAGGGTCTGTCAGCCCTCTTGAGAGGAGACTGAGCAGCCCCCAGTTGAATTTTCCAAAGGTTTTTATACTTGTGCAATGTGCAGGTGTGCAAGCAGGCAGAGTAGAGAAGTGAGGTGTTGCGGTTAGCCATTCTTAGTTGAACAAAAACTGCTCTTGTTCTCAAAAGCCTTCTGAACATCCATTTCCTTTGGGACATTCCCTTGGGCTACGTCTGCACGGCCTACCACCCCAATATCAGCTAGTTCATTGACAGTTCATAGCTACTTTATTTACCTTTCATGGTGGCTTCTGTCAGTTCAGAATGGCTTCACCATTATCAAGGCTCTTTATGGTTTTCCCAGAGAACCTACATAGCCGCCATGGGGAAACAGGGCCTATGACCCTGGCCAAAATGGTGCCCACCAGTCCAAACACGTGGAAGGGCACTGCCTCGGGAGCTGGTTGATTTAGGCCTGGGAGATAGCCCTGCCTTGTCCCGGCAGCCAAATGTTTCCCTTTTACCCTCCGTTCCCTTTGCCTTTCTCCTGGTTTTTAAAACAAGCTGCTTGAGCCCTATAACACTGAGCAGGACTTTTTTGTAACATTCAATTAAAATGTATCTGGCACCAAAATTATATATTATAAATATGACAATTTGGTTATATTTTTGAAAATTTGTACTTTTAAAATATACTTTGGTTGTCATATATATTGATAACAATGAAAGTAAAGAATAAAAACAAAAAAATATTATTTCCTGCATTGAAAACTTCAGGTGTTCTAGGGTTAGTGTTCTACCAGTGTAGGTTTGTTCCTTGTTACTGGCTGGTTTTCCGTTGCTCAGTCTTAAGACAAAGGCGTTCGGAAGCCTAGCCTGGGTAACCCTTACTTTTAGGCTTTCAGTGGTGTTTCTTCACGCACTTTTGGGGACCGCTCTTAATATAGCTCAGCTGCCATGATGTTCCAGCCAGAAATTCCAATTTTCCTAAAGGTTCCCTGAGCTGCCAGATGCCCCTTCCCTTCAGAGATTTGAGAGTCTGCTCCTGCCAGCAGGCATCTTGGAAGGCTGTGGGGCCATCCCAAGCAGTGGTCCTCCTAGCTTATTGTCTAGAAAATGGTTGGACCTAAAGTCGCCCACAGTGACTGCTCTTTGACCCTTTGTCTATGGTGGGGGCACCTGTCAGAGGCATCAGTTTAATAGCACACCAGGGGTCTGCTCTGAAGCGGGGTTATTGACCTTGAGGCAGCAAGCTCTAAATAGCCTTGTTTTGTGCTTTCCAGATGGGACTTAGCAGCTTCATACTCAGGAATTGCCCCCTTGCATGAATCCTGTCCAATTGGGATAGAGTTGACACAGAGGCTAGACAAACAAAAGCTGATACACTATGCAACTTTATTTGAGAAAGGAGAATGGTGGCCAGAGAATGGCACACTTTTCCTTCCAACCCTGATTCACCTGGAACAGTTCTGTAGAGTGATGGGAAATGGGTGGAGATGCCAGAAGTTAGAGCATTTCTCTTTTTGAGGAGCAGTAGAGACCTTCATCCCCAGTGCACACAGGAACCCCTAAGGCAGGCGTCCTCAAACTGTGGCCCGTGGGGCACATGTGGCCTGACGACATTTATTCCACCCTCAGGGTGTTTTTGCTGCCTCTGCCTGTCCTGCTTAGCAGCCGGCTCGTGCAGTGTGCATAGGAACTTGTTCATAGGTTTTTAAAAAACTATAGTCTGACCCTCCAATGATCTGAGGGACAGAACTGGCCCCCTAGGTAAACAGTTTGAGGACCCCTGCCCTAAGGGATCCTGGACTTAGGGGTTACTATTCTCGCAGCCCTGACACACCCCTGATCATTCTACCCATAGTAGAGGCACCAGGGAAATTTGGTCCCTGGGTAATTTACCAGCCTTTTATTCAAATTGAAGCCAAGAAAATTAAAAATGACTTAGGCAGTTACTCTACTTTTGATTACTGTTGACTCCCCCTGTAGTACCCCAATATTACCATTTAACTCTATAACGCTGAGCATATTTCCATAACATATAAAGAAATGTATATATTAATAGATAGATAGATAAACAGACAGATAAATAGATAGATAACTTTGAAAATAAAGAATAAAAACAAAAACATTTCCCCCAAATTGAAAATTGAGCCATTATACGGTTAAAAAGGATGGGTCTTATCAGCAGGTGTAAGACCTTAGGATCATAAATGAAGCAGTGATCCCACTGCACCTAGTAGTGCCCAAACCCTGTGCCCTCCTAGGGAAATTGTGAATGCTTTAATCCCCATTCCTGTACTTAGAGTGAACAAACACATGCCTGATAATCCTAAGTATACTTATTTCTTGTGACACTCACCTAACTTGAAGGGAACTACCTCCTCCGAATCTTAGACTTGTCTCACTTAAACTCTTCAACCTTTTGTCTTTTTGTTTGTTTTTCCAGAAGTTCTCAGGTTACCAAGGCCTCCAAACCAAGTGTGCCAGCTGCAGGACCACGATTTCCTGAACAACCTCAACTTTATCCATCCTGGGACCTGAGTGGACAATCCCTTCTGAGCCCCATTTGCCCCTTTTGCAGCAGGAAGTACTTAGAGATGTCGTCGCCCAGTACCCCAAAGATTTGGGTCCATACCTCTTCAGGGGGCAAATGTTAGGTAGCTATCCTAGGGACTGGGGTGTCCATTATGCATGCCCAGAGGGCCAAGGTAGCAGCCCAAGAAGGAGTGGCACACTGTGCGTGCTCAGAGGTTCAGGTTTCCGGCCAGGAAGAGGAGGTACACCTGGGTGAGTGCTGCAACTTGATTGACCCACCAAGGCCATGTAAATTAAATTCAGCTGCTGGGGTTGACCAGGGTTGCCCACCATGCCTCCCTAATGCTCATAAAACCCACTTGGATGACAATCAGGCTTCTACATGCATTCTTTCTCACACAGAGCAGAGGACCGAGGTCTGTCTGTCCCCAGAGAGATCTGACAAACCCAGGAAGGCTCTTTGGAGGCAGCAGAACTGGACATGAATGGCTGGTGGATACTGTTCAGATGCAGGACTTTCTACTTAGAAGGGTCTAATCCAGCCTGAGATGATCCTTGAATGAGTCCTCTGCCCAGATCTTTTTTTTTTAACGTTTTATTAGGGGCTCATACAACACTAACACATTCTATGCATACATCAGTTGTGTAAAGCACATTTGTACATTCATTTCCCTCATTCTCAAAATATCCACTCTCCACCCAAGCCCATGGCCTCAGCTCCTCATTCCCATCCCCACCCCCCATGTGCGCTACCCCTCGCTCATCAATCCTTGGTAATTTACTAATTTTTGTCATATCTTGCACTATCTGATATCCCCCTTCACCCACTTTTCTGTTGAAGTAAAATGTACATCCTTGTAATCAGTTCCCCGTTTCCAAACTGCCCTCCCGCTTACCCTCTCAGTGTCTTCACTCATAATACTGGTCCTAAAGGACTCATCCACCCTGGATTCCCTGTGTTTCCAGTTGCTATCTGTACCAGTGTACATTCTCTGGTCTAGCCAGATTTGTAAGGTAGAATTGGGGTCATGATAATGGGGGGAGAGAAAGCATTTAGCAACTGGAGGAAAGTTGTGTTTCATCATTGCTATCTCGTACCTAGTCTTGGCTCATCTCCTCTCTGAGACCCTTCTGTAAGGTATTGTCCAGTGGTCTGGAAATGGGCTTTGGGTCTCTACCAAGCACTCTTCTCATTCCCAATAAGATGTTTTTGTTCTGATGATGCCTGACACCTGATCCCTTCGAAACCTCGTGATCTCATAGGCTGGTGTGATTATTCCATGTGGGCTTTGTTGCTTCTGAGCTAGGTGGCCGCTTGTTTACATTCAAGCTTTTAAGACCTCAGACGCTATATCTTTTGACAGCTGGGCACCATCAGCTTTGTCTTCAGTGTACCTGTGGGGAAGGTGAGCACCATAGAATGCCAGTTTAATAGAACAAAGTATTCTTGCAATGAGGGAGTATTTGAGTGGAGGCCCAGAGTCCATCTGCTACCTTAATACGAAACCTATAAATATATGGACGTAGGTCTATTTCCCCATGCTCATATATGAATATATTTACATATGGACATACTTTTTTAAAGACCTCTATAACAGGCCCTTGCTTCCTCGCTTGCTCTTCTATTTCCCTTTCATTTTCCTCTTGTGCCCACTGCTATGCTCAGTCTTCCTTTGGGTTTCAGTAATTCTTCTTGGTTCCATTACCCTTGATCCCACCCTACCAGGCCTCCTACATCTACCTCACCACGGATATGCATGACTTCCTGTTCTCTTGTTTCTGGGTTTCTTAACACCGCTTCCTTTACGCCCACCTCCCTCTTTCCCATGCCCCACACCCCAGAAGTGTTGGTCCTGGGTTTTGTCCTCCAGATTGGACATCCAGCCTATCTAATTTAGACAGACCAGAAAAGGTAATAAAATGCACAAAACCAAGACAAGCAACCCAAAAAAACCAAGACAACAAAAATCCAATGACACTAAAAGAAAACAAAACTAACCAAGAAAGAAAAGCTCATAGTTAGTACAAGGAATGTGTGGTGAACTTTAGGAGTGTTTTCCAGTCCAGTCTGTTGGGGCACCGAGCCCTGACCACAAAGTCCACCTTTGGCATTCCCCGGGAACTTTGATGCTCCGTTTTCTAGCTCTTCCGCTGCACTCCCTTAGTGTCATGCCTCGATGTAGCAAGATCAGTTCGGGCGCAGTTCCCACACTGTGTCTCCAGTGTTGTCCCCTCTAGGGCAATGGGTCTTTGAGGGACGTTTCTCATCGTGGGGCTGCCCATGTGGTCTTTTCTGTGGACTGGCTTCTCTGATTGGGAAAATCATCCTCAAGGTATAGTGGGCCAGGATGTGCTCCATTCTCCCCTCCTCCCCCTTGTTCTGCTCTGTGTTCTCTGATCAGATATGTCCCTCTCCGCGAGCTGCAGCTCCGGTGCCATCCTATGAAATACAATCTTTGGGGGCTGCAAGGAGGTGGGGGGGGGGGGCATCAGCTCAGATCTTTTGAGAGTCCAGGAGATATTGACTTCTCGATGGGCACAGTTCTGTGGGGCATCGTGCTCTTGGTCCAGACGCTGGTTGTGAATATGACTTTGTTGTTAACCAGTTTTTGTCTCTGGGTCAACTCCTGTGTGTTTTTGAGGGAGTTTTCTCATCTGGAAAGTAAATGTACTGGATTATCCAGAAGCCCATGTCAGCAAGTTATTGAGAGGGGTTAATCAGAGACTGTTTCATATAGTGTGTATCTGCGCGCTGCATTTGAGACCTGGGGTGGCAATTATGAGCTCAGAATAGAGATGGTGTCCAGTAGGTGACAGACGTGGCTCCATATTGAAACAGGAAGCCCACTGTGGAGATTTGGTCCTTCCGTTGATGGCCACCGGCCACCTAGTCTTCTCCTGCTATAACTGCTTCACTGACTCAGCAGCTGAGCCAGGAGCCAGTGCCATCATAACCAGGTGGCTAACTGGGAGAAAGGGCAGATAGATATTTGTTATCTTGTTGTCTTGGGAAGCCCACCTAACCTCCATGCAAACCTTCTGGTGTGAGTTATCTGTGGAAGGAATCATAGGCTCACAGTAATACACATCTTTCTTTTTGTAAATGTGCCCGTATTCCTTTCTGAACCTGAGAAGGTGGCCCCTGTGTCCACCAAGAAATTTACTGCCTGGCCTATATGGAGTGTTAGCCTGGGTTTTGGCGGCGAAGTGAAACAGAGCCCTGACCCCTTCATGCAGCTCTTCAAGCCTTATTGTCTCTTGCTTGGGTCTTTCTCGTTGCAGATGAGGCCCGTCCACTCTTGTGGAGGGTCGTGGACCTCTCCTGGGGTTTTCAAGGCACTGATTTTTCCAGTGTCCTTCTTTCCTGCAGTAGGCACACTGGTCCTTCCCCATGGCTTGGCAGTGCCCACAGGTTAGTCTCTCCGTGAGTGGGCCATGCTCTCCTTTTCCTGAGTCTCTGGGGTCTCTCATGGCAATTCCTAGCATTTTAGCTAGATTCTTTGTCTCTGTCGTGCTAGGGTCATCTCGGTTGTTATATACTCAATGAACCACTTGTATCAAATCACTAAGATTTTTCCCTTGAACCCTTCCCACTTCTTTTTCAGGTCTGAGGCAGACTGGCTGAGTCATAAAGGCAATATTTATTGCCCTCCTGTTCTCGGGGCCTCCGGGCTGTTAGGGGTATAAAGCCTGTAGGCTTCCATCAGCCACTCTAGAAAGGCAGGCGGACATTCTCTTAGCCTGAAAATTCTCACTGACCTTAGATAAATTTATAGGTTTCCTAGCTCTTCCGCAGAGGGTCATGTAAGAGCAACGGGTGATACCTGGTAAAGCCCTCTGGGCCTTGCTAGGAATTGAGATCCCACATTGTTGGTGTAGTGGCCAAAAGAGTTTCTCTCCTGTGGGGAGTGCCCGCTCGCTGACCATCAGGTTCACTGACTGCTTACTGGGCCTCTGTCTGGAAGGGCTGCCCTCCTCCGTTGTGAACAGCACCTGGAGAAGTTGTTGGCAAGCATTCCAGGTGGGCTGATGAGTATGGAAGTCATACCAGTACTAGTGTGTGGGGGGGGCTGCTTGTTAAGGGGGGGGGTGAGATTGGGGGGCCGGTGGGGGAGGGAGTGACTCAATAAGGGCCTGTTAGAAGTTTTCTATTTCTGGACCCTAGAAACCTTATAGGGCGGGGGTTGAAAGAAAGGGTTTGAAGCCAGCTCTCCCACTCCCAGAGTTCTCCTGCAAAATGGGATAAAGCCGATTAGGGGAGAGTGATGGGGAGGGGAGGGGAGGGGAAGGGTGGGGGAGTGATGGGGGAGGGGAGGGGTGAGGGAGGGGAGGGGTGGGGGAGGGTGATGGGGAGGGATGGCCTCCACCTATGTGGTTTTGGGAACTTGGACCGTTTGTTTTTCCGGTCCTTCCATGTTTCCTGAAACCTTGGAAACAAGGGCCCTTTCTTTGCGGGAGGGAGTAAGTCTTTTATATTTGCAGGCTTCTAAGTGGCAATGTCAGCCCACACTTGAAGTAACGGGATCAGATCGGGATATCCTGGTTCCCTTTAACCATAACTATGAACTCTTAGTAATAGGGGGTGGGAAAACTAGTCTTGCGTGGGTCAATCAGGGACTCCTTCTGCCCCATCACTTTTAAACAAATTGTAGAGTCTCCAAGCTTTTGGGTTGAAACCACATCCTCTTGGTGAATGCCGAGAGCAGGGGTCCTCAAACTACAACCTGTGGGCCACATGCAGACAGCCAAGGACGTTGATCCTTTCTGCCGGGTGTATGTGCCCCATTTATTTTTTTTTTGAACTTCAAATCAAGATGTGCAGTGTGCACATGAATTTGTTCGTAATATTTGATTTTTTAAACTATAGTCTTTCCTTCAAAAGGCCTGAGGGATAGTGAACTGGCCCCCTGGGTAAACAGTTTAAGGACCCCTGCCCTAAGGTATCCTGGACTTAGGGGTTATTAATCTCCCAGCCCTGAAACATCCCTGAACATTCTACCCGTTGTAGGAGGCACCATGGGAATTTGGACCCCGGGTAATTTACAAGCCTTTACTCCAATTGAACCCAAGAAAATTCAAAATGGCTTAGGCAGTTACTCTATTTTGGTCACATTTGACTCGTCCTGCACTAGCCCATTATTTCCATTTAACTCTATAACGCGAAGCATGATGTTTTCATAACATTAAAAAATGTATATATTAATACATATATATATATATATTTATAACTATGAAAGTCCACAACAAAAAGAAAATTTTTTCCCAAAATTAAAATGGAAGCGTTATAGGGTTAAAAAGAAGGATGGGTCTTATCAGCGGGTCCAAGACCTTAGCGTCATAAATGAATCAGTGATCCGACTGCACCTAGTAGTGCCCAAACCTGTGCCCTCCTAGGGGAAAGTGTGAATGCTTTTATCCCTCTTCCTGTACTTCCAATGAACAAACACACATGTCTGGTAATCCTAAGATTATTTTTGTTTCCTGTGACACTCACCTAATTTCAAGGCCACTGCCACCTCACAAGCTTAGCCTTGTCGTAGTCAAACTGTTCACATTTAGACCGTTTGTTTTTCTCAGAAGTTATCGGGTGATTAAATCTTCTGAACCAAGTATGCCAGGTCCACGACTACCATCTCCTGGACCACCTCAACCTTATCCATCCTGGATAAAGTTGCCCTCAATGGACAACCCCTCCCAGCAGTGTAGGAAGGGTATGGACCCAAAGCCCAACCTCGCCCCTTTTGCCAGCAGGAAGCAGCTAGAGATGTCGTCGCCCAGTACCCCAAAGATTTGGGTCCATATCTCTTCAGGGGGGCAAATGTTTGGTAGCTATGCTAGGGACTGGGGCATCCGTTATGCATGCCCATAGGGCCAAGATAAGAGCCCAGTTAGGAGAGGCACCCTGTGCATGCTCAGAGGTCCAGATTTCTGGCCATGAAGGGGAGGTCACCTGGGTGGTTCCTGTACCTGGATTGACCAATCTAGGCCATGTAAATTCAATTCAGCCACTGGGGTCGGCCAGACTTGCCCACCACGCCTCCCTAACGCTCATAAAACTCTCTTGGGTGCAGACCAGGCTTCTGCATGATTTCTCTCTCACTCAGGAAGGCTCTTTGGAGGCAGCTGTGCTGCACATGAGTGGCTGGTGGATACTGTTCAGATGCATGGCTTTCTGCTTGCAAGGGTTTTTGTCTCAGCTGACTGTAAGGGAGGAGGTAGTACGTCTGGATCACAGAGTATCCATGTCCACAAACGAGGCTGCTCATTCCACAGTCCTGGAAGTGCTTTATGAAAACCCTCTGCTTTGCAATGTCACTCCTTGTAGATTAGAGTGGGAGGGGCTGGGAACAAGGTATGCTGCCTCTTACTCCCAGTTGCAGATTTCTGGATGCTGATTGTATCTCTTACAGCATCAGTTAGTGGGCTTGTTGTCTGCCTCAGGCTTTGTTCACGGAGATCCTCCAGCTAGTTGGTGGTGTGTGCGCATGAGCAGAGGCTTCCTGCCAATCCCCCATGAGTAGTAGAGCTCCCATGGTGTGGACTCCATGAAAGCCTTGGCCCAGGCAGCATGCTTACAAAGGAGGGTGGGCCCTGCAGGACAGAGGACCATTCCCCCTGTGGAATGGCCTCAGAGATCCACCTCCCTCTCTGGCCAGCTGCTGGGGCTGTGGGTCCTAAGCATCATGGCTGACTCAATAATAGACACAGGGTGAGGCGACTCCAGTAGCTGTTTTGACTGGTCTAATCCAGCCTGAGATCATCCTTGCATGAGCCCTCTGCCAAGATTATTTTTGTTTCTTTTATGATCTTTTCATTAGTGGCTCCTACAACACTAACCACAATCCATAAATACATCATCTGTTTGAAGCCCATCTGTACATTAATTGCCCTCCTTATTCACAAAATATCCACTCTCCACCCAAGCCCCTGGCCTCAGCTCCTCATTTTCTCCCCCTCAATGCCCGCCACCCATCCCTCATCAATCCTTGGAAATGTACTAATTCTTTTGTCATATTTTCACCCACCTTTCTTTTGAGGTCAATGAAGATCCTTGTAATCGGTTCCCACTTTCCATCCTGCCCTTCCACCACCCTCCCAGTATCTCCACTCATAACACTGGTAAAGGGCCCATCCACTCTGGATCCCCCGTGTTTGAAATTCCTATCGGTACTAGAATACCTTCTCTAGTTTGGCCAGATTAGTATGGTAGAACTGGGATCATGATAGTGGGGCAAGAGAAAGCATTAAGAACTAGAGGAAAGTTGTGTTTCATCTTTGCTGTCTCATACCCTGTATTCTTTAATCTCCACTCTGAGATCCTTCTGTAAGGGGATGTCCAGTGCACTGCAAATAGGTTTTGGGTCTATACCCGGCAGTCCCCTCTCATTCTCCATGATAAGATTTTTTTGTTCTCATGATGCCTGTTGCCTTATCCCTTTAAAACTTTGTGATCACACAGGCTGGTATGCTTTCTCCATGTGGGCTCTGTTGCTTCAGAGCCAGATGGCTGTTTCTTTACCCTCAGGCCTTTAAGACCCCACACGCTATATCTTTAGGTAGCTGGACACCATCGGCTTTCTTCACCACATTTGCTTATGCAGCCGCTTTGTGGTCAGTGATTGTGTAGGGAAGGTGAGCATCTTAGAATGCCAATTTAATAGAACAGTGTTAATGCAATGAGGGAGTCCTTGAGCGGAGGCCCTATGTCCATCTGCTACCTTAATACTAAATCTATAAACATATGGACATAGATCTATTTCCCCATGCCCCTTTGTAAATATATGTACATATGTACATGCCTTTATTTAGACGTCTATAACTGGCCCTTGCTTCCCAGCTCACTCTTCTATACTCTTTGATTTTCCTCTTATGCCCACTGACATGCTCAGTCTTCCTTTGGGTTTCAGTAATTCCTCTTGGTTACATTACCTTTGATCACGCCCTACCAGGCCTCCTACATCCCCCTCACTACCGTTTTCCATCACTTGTTGTACCCTTGTCTCTGGGTTTCTTTACACCACTTCCTTTCCCCCCACCGTGCTCACTCCCATGCCCAATGGAAAGGGCCGGTCACATGTTTACTCCTCCAGATTGTTCATCCAGCCTCTCTTAATTAGACAGACCTGTAAAGGTAATAACATGCACAAAACAAGACTGAGCTAAACCAAGCAGCAAAAAGAAAAAAAACAAACAAAAATGAAAACAAAACCCAACCCAAATCCAATGACACTAAAAGAAAACAACACTAACCAGAAAGAAAAGTACAAGGACTGTGTGGTGAACTTTAGGAGTGTTTTCCAGTCCAGTCTGTGGGGGCACCGAACCCTGACCACAAAGTCCACCTTTGGCATTCCCCGGGGACTTTGATGTTCCGTTTTCTTACTCTTCCGCTGCACTCTCTTAGTGTCATGCATCGAAGTGGCAGGATCAGTTCGGGCGCAGTTCCCACACTGTGTGTCCAGTGTTGTCCCCTCTAAGGCTATGGGTTTTTGAGGGACGTTTCTCATCGTGGGGCTGCCCATGTGGTCTTCTCTGTGGATTGGCTTCTCTGATTGGGAACATCATCCTCAAGGTGTAGTTGGGCCAGGGTGTGCTCCATTCTCCCCTCCTCCCCCTTGTTCTGCCCTGTGTTCTCTGATCAGATATGTCCCTCTCCGCGAGCTGCAGATCCGGTGCCATCCTGTGAAATACAATCTTTTGGGGCTGCAAGGATGTGGGGGTGGGGGGGTGGGTATCAGCTCAGATCTTTTGAGAGTCCAGGAGATATTGACTGCTCGATGGGCACAGTTCTGTGGGGCACCGTGCTCTTGGTCCAGACGCTGGTTGTGAATATGACTTTGTTGTTAACCAGTTGTGTGTCTCTGGGTCAACTCCCGTGTGTTTATGAGTGAGTTTTCTAATCTGCAAAGTAAATGTACAGGATTATCCAGACTCCCATGTCAGCAAGTTATCGAGAGGGGTTAATCAGAGACTGTTTCATATAGTGTGTACCTGCGCGCCGCATTCTAGACCTGCGATGGCAATTATGAGCTCAGGATAGAGATGGTGTCCAGCAGGTAACATACGTGGCTCCATATTGAAACAGGAAGCCCACTGTGGAGATTTGGTCCTTCCGTTGATGGCCACCGGCCACCTAGTCTTCTCCTGCTATAACTGCTTCACTGGCTCAGCAGCTGAGCCAGAAGCCAGTGATATCATAACCAGGTGGCTAACTGGGCCAAAGGGCTGATAGATATTTGTTATTTTGTTGTCTTGGGAAACCCACCTACCCTCCATGCAAACCTTCTGGTGTGAGTTATCTGTGGAAGGAATCATAGGCTCACAGTAATTCACATCTTTCTTCTTGAAAATGTGCCCATATTCCTTTCTGAACCTGACAAGGTGGCCCCTGTGTCCACCAAGAAATTTACTGCCTGGCCTCCTACTTGGAGAGTTAGCCTGGGCTTTTGGCGGCGAAGTGAAACAGAGCCCTGACCCCTTCATTGAGCTTCTTCAAGCATTATTGTCTCTTGCTTGGGTCTTTCTACGTGCAGATGAGGCCCATCCACTCTAGTGGAGGGTCGTGCACCTCTCCTGGGGTTTTCAAGGCACTGATTTTTCCAGTGTCCTTCTTTCCTGCAGTAGGCACATTGGTCCTTCCCCATGGCTTGGCGGTGCCCACAGGTTAGTCTCTCCGTGAGTGGGCCATGCTCTCCTTTTCCTGAGTCTCTGGGGTATCTCATGGCAATTACGATTATTTTAGCTAGCTTCTTTGTCTCTGTCGTGCTAGGGTCATCTCTGTTGTTATACACTCAATGAGCCACTTGTACCAAATCGCTAAGATTTTTCCCTTCAAACCCTTCCCACTTCTTTGTCATGTCTGAGGCAGACTGACTGAGTAATAAAGGCAATACTTATTGCCCTCCTGTTTTCAGTGCCTCCGGGCCGTTAGTGGTATAAAGCCCGTAGGCTTCCCTCAGCCACTCTAGAAAGGCAGGCGGATATTCTCTTATAGGAACCTGAAAATTCTCACTGACCTTAGATAAATTCATAGGTTTCCTAGCTCTTTTGCAGAGGGTCATGTAAGAGCAATGGTTGATACCTGGTAAAGTCCTCTGGGCCTTGCTAGGAATTGAGATCCCACATTGTTGGTGTAGTGGCCAAAAGAGTTTCTCTCAAGTGGGGAGTGCGCGCTCGCTGACCATCAGGTTCACTGACTGCTTACTGGGCCTCTGTCTGGAAGGGCTACCCTCCTCCATTGTGAACAGCACCTGGAGAAGTTGTTGGCAAGCATTCCAGGTGGGCTGATGAGTATGGAAGTCATACCAGTACTAGTGTGTGTGGGGGGCTGCTTGTTAGGGGTGGGGGTGAGTTTGGGGGGTCGGTGGGGGAGGGAGTGACTCAATAAGGGCCTGTTAGAAGTTTTCTATTTCTGGACCCTAGAAACCTTATAGGGCGGGGGTTGAAAGAAAGGGTTTGAAGCCAGCTCTCCCACTCCCAGAGTTCTCCTGCAAAATGGTATAAAGCTGATTAGGGGAGAGTGATGGTGAGGGGAGGGGAGGGGAGGGGTGGGGGAGGGTGATGGGGAGGGATGGCCTCCACCTATGTGGTTTTGGGAACTTGGACCGTTTGTTTTTCCGGTCCTTCCATGTTTCCTGAAACCTTGGAAACAAGGGCCCTTTCTTTGCGGGAGGGATTAAGTCTTTTATATTTGCAGGCTTCTTAGTGGCAATGTCAGCCCACACTTGAAGTAACGGGATCAGATCGGGATATCCTGGTTCCCTTTAACCATAACTATGAACTCTTAGTAATAGGGGGTGGGAAAACTAGTCTTGCGTGCGTCAATCAGGGACTCCTTCTGCCCCATCACTTTTAAACAAATTGTAGAGTCTCCAAGCTTTTGAGTTGAAACCACATCCTCTTGGTGAATGCCGAGAGCAGGGGTCCTCAAACTACAACCTGTGGGCCACATGCAGACAGCCGAGGACGTTGATCCTTTCTGCCGGTTGTATGTGCCCCATTTATTTTATTTTTGAACTTCAAATCAAGATGTGCAGTGTGCACATGAATTTGTTCGTAATATTTGTTTTTTTAAACTATAGTCTTTCCTTCAAAAGGCCTGAGGGATAGTGAACTGGCCCCCTGGGTAAACAGTTTAAGGACCCCTGCCCTAAGGTATCCTGGACTTAGGGGTTATTAATCTCCCAGCCCTGAAACATCCCTGAACATTCTACCCGTTGTAGGAGGCACCATGGGAATTTGGACCCCGGGTAATTTACAAGCCTTTACTCCAATTGAACCCAAGAAAATTCAAAATGGCTTAGGCAGTTACTCTATTTTGGTCACATTTGACTCGTCCTGCACTAGCCCATTATTTCCATTTAACTCTATAACGCGAAGCATGATGTTTTCATAACATTAAAAAATGTATATATTATTACATATATATATATTTATAACTATGAAAGTCAACAACAAAAAGAAAATTTTTTCCCAAAATTAAAATTGAAGCGTTATAGGGTTAAAAAGAAGGATGGGTCTTATCAGCGGGTCCAAGACCTTAGCATCATAAATGAATCAGTGATCCGACTGCACCTAGTAGTGCCCAAACCTGTGCCCTCCTAGGGGAAAGTGTGAATGCTTTTATCCCTCTTCCTGTACTTCCAATGAACAAACACACATGTCTGGTAATCCTAAGATTATTTTTGTTTCCTGTGACACTCACCTAATTTCAAGGCCACTGCCACCTCACAAGCTTAGCCTTGTCGTAGTCAAACTGTTCACCTTTTAGACTGTTTGTTTTCTCAGAAGTTATCGGGTGATTAAAGCTTCTGAACCAAGTGTGCCAGGTCCACGACTACCATCTCCTGGACCACCTCAACCTTATCCATCCTGGATAAAGTTGCCCTCAATGGACAACCCCTCCCAGCAGTGTAGGAAGGGTATGGACCCAAAGCCCAACCTCGCCCCTTTTGCCACCAGGAAGCAGCTAGAGATGTCGTCGCCCAGTACCCCAAAGATTTGGGTCCATATCTCTTCAGGGGGGCAAATGTTAGGTAGCTATGCTAGGGACTGGGGCATCCGTTATGCATGCCCATAGGGCCAAGATAAGAGCCCAGTTAGGAGAGGCACCCTGTGCATGCTCAGAGGTCCAGATTTCTGGCCATGAAGGGGAGGTCACCTGGGTGGTTCCTGTACCTGGATTGACCAATCTAGGCCATGTAAATTCAATTCAACCACTGGGGTCGGCCAGACTTGCCCACCACGCCTCCCTAACGCTCATAAAACTCTCTTGAGTGCAGACCAGGCTTCTGCATGATTTCTCTCTCACTCAGGAAGGCTCTTTGAAGGCAGCTGTGCTGCACATGAGTGGCTGGTGGATACTGTTCAGATGCATGGCTTTCTGCTTGCAAGGGTTTTTGTCTCAGCTGACTGTAAGGGAGGAGGTAGTACCTCTGGATCACAGAGTATCCATGTCCACAAAAGAGGCTGCTCATTCCACAGTCCTGGAAGTGCTCTATGAATACCCTCTGCTTTGCAATGTCACTCCTTGTAGATTAGATTGGGAGGGGCTGGGACCAAGGTATGCTGCCTCTTACTCCCAGTTGCAGGTTTATGGATGCTGATTGTAGCTCTTACAGCATCAGTTAGTGGGCTTGTTGTTTGCCTCAGGCTTTCTTTCTTCACGGAGATCCTCCAGCTAGTTGGTGGTGTGTGCGCATGAGCAGAGGCTTCCTGCCAATTCCCCATGAGTAGTAGAGCTCCCATGGTGTGGACTCCATGAAAGCCTTGCCCCAGGCAGCATGCTTACAAAGGAGGGTGGGCCCTGCAGGACAGAGGACCATTCCCCCTGTGGAATGGCCTCAGAGATCCACCTCCCTCTCTGGCCAGCTGCTGGGGCTGTGGGTCCTAAGCATCATGGCTGACTCAGTAATAGACACAGGGTGAGGCGACTCCAGTAGCTGTTTTGACTGGTCTAATCCAGCCTGAGATCATCCTTGCATGAGCCCTCTGCCAAGATTATTTTTGTTTCTTTTATGATCTTTTCATTAGTGGCTCCTACAACACTAACCACAATCCATAAATACATCATCTGTTTGAAGCCCATCTGTACATTAATTGCCCTCCTTATTCACAAAATATCCACTCTCCACCCAAGCCCCTGGCCTCAGCTCCTCATTTTTCCCCCCTCAATGCCCGCCACCCATCCCTCATCAATCCTTGGAAATGTACTAATTCTTTTGTCATATTTTCACCCACCTTTCTTTTGAGGTCAATGAAGATCCTTGTAATCGGTTCCCACTTTCCATCCTGCCCTTCCTCCACCCTCCCAGTATCTCCACTCATAACACTGGTAAAGGGCCCATCCACTCTGGATCCCCCGTGTTTGAAATTCCTATCGGTACTAGAATACCTTCTCTAGTTTGGCCAGATTAGTATGGTAGAACTGGGATCATGATAGTGGGGCAAGAGAAAGCATTAAGAACTAGAGGAAAGTTGTGTTTCATCTTTGCTGTCTCATACCCTGTATTCTTTAATCTCCACTCTGAGATCCTTCTGTAAGGGGATGTCCAGTGCACTGCAAATAGGTTTTGGGTCTATACCCGGCAGTCCCCTCTCATTCTCCATGATAAGATTTTTTTGTTCTCATGATGCCTGTTGCCTTATCCCTTTAAAACTTTGTGATCACACAGGCTGGTATGCTTTCTCCATGTAGGCTCTGTTGCTTCAGAGCCAGATGGCTGTTTCTTTACCCTCAGGCCTTTAAGACCCCACACGCTATATCTTTAGGTAGCTGGACACCATCGGCTTTCTTCACCACATTTGCTTATGCAGCCGCTTTGTGGTCAGTGATTGTGTAGGGAAGGTGAGCATCTTAGAATGCCAATTTAATAGAACAGTGTTATTGCAATGAGGGAGTCCTTGAGCGGAGGCCCTATGTCCATCTGCTACCTTAATACTAAATCTATAAACATATGGACATAGATCTATTTCCCCATGCCCCTTTATAAATATATGTACATATGTACATGCCTTTATTTAGACGTCTATAACTGGCCCTTGCTTCCCAGCTCACTCTTCTATACTCTTTGATTTTCCTCTTGTGCCCACTGACATGCTCAGTCTTCCTTTGGGTTTCAGTAATTCCTCTTGGTTACATTACCTTTGATCACGCCCTACCAGGCCTCCTACATCCCCCTCACTACCGTTTTCCATCACTTGTTGTACCCTTGTCTCTGGGTTTCTTTACACCACTTCCTTTCCCCCCACCGTGCTCACTCCCATGCCCAATGGAAAGGGCCGGTCACATGTTTACTCCTCCAGATTGTTCATCCAGCCTCTCTTAATTAGACAGACCTGTAAAGGTAATAACATGCACAAAACAAGACTGAGCTAAACCAAGCAGCAAAAAGAAAAAAAACAAACAAATATGAAAACAAAACCCAACCCAAATCCAATGACACTAAAAGAAAACAACACTAACCAGAAAGAAAAGTACAAGGACTGTGTGGTGAACTTTAGGAGTGTTTTCCAGTCCAGTCTGTGGGGGCACCGAACCCTGACCACAAAGTCCACCTTTGGCATTCCCCGGGGACTTTGATGCTCCGTTTTCTTACTCTTCCGCTGCACTCTCTTAGTGTCATGCATCGAAGTGGCAGGATCAGTTCGGGCGCAGTTCCCACACTGTGTGTCCAGTGTTGTCCCCTCTAAGGCTATGGGTCTTTGAGGGACGTTTCTCATCGTGGGGCTGCCCATGTGGTCTTCTCTGTGGATTGGCTTCTCTGATTGGGAACATCATCCTCAAGGTGTATTGGGCCAGGGTGTGCTCCATTCTCCCCTCCTCCCCCTTGTTCTGCCCTGTGTTCTCTGATCAGATATGTCCCTCTCCGCGAGCTGCAGATCCGGTGCCATCCTGTGAAATACAATCTTTTGGGGCTGCAAGGATGTGGGGTGGGTGGGTATCAGCTCAGATCTTTTGAGAGTCCAGGAGATATTGACTGCTCGATGGGCACAGTTCTGTGGGGCACCGTGCTCTTGGTCCAGACGCTGGTTGTGAATATGACTTTGTTGTTAACCAGTTGTGTGTCTCTGGGTCAACTCCCGTGTGTTTTTGAGTGAGTTTTCTAATCTGCAAAGTAAATGTACAGGATTATCCAGACTCCCATGTCAGCAAGTTATCGAGAGGGGTTAATCAGAGACTGTTTCATATAGTGTGTACCTGCGCGCCGCATTCTAGACCTGCGATGGCAATTATGAGCTCAGGATAGAGATGGTGTCCAGCAGGTAACATACGTGGCTCCACATTGAAACAGGAAGCCCACTGTGGAGATTTGGTCCTTCCGTTGATGGCCACCGGCCACCTAGTCTTCTCCTGCTATAACTGCTTCACTGGCTCAGCAGCTGAGCCAGAAGCCAGTGATATCATAACCAGGTGGCTAACTGGGCCAAAGGGCTGATAGATATTTGTTATTTTGTTGTCTTGGGAAACCCACCTACCCTCCATGCAAACCTTCTGGTGTGAGTTATCTGTGGAAGGAATCATAGGCTCACAGTAATTCACATCTTTCTTCTTGAAAATGTGCCCATATTCCTTTCTGAACCTGACAAGGTGGCCCCTGTGTCCACCAAGAAATTTACTGCCTGGCCTCCTACTTGGAGAGTTAGCCTGGGCTTTTGGTGGCGAAGTGAAACAGAGCCCTGACCCCTTCATTGAGCTTCTTCAAGCATTATTGTCTCTTGCTTGGGTCTTTCTACGTGCAGATGAGGCCCATCCACTCTAGTGGAGGGTCGTGCACCTCTCCTGGGGTTTTCAAGGCACTGATTTTTCCAGTGTCCTTCTTTCCTGCAGTAGGCACATTGGTCCTTCCCCATGGCTTGGCGGTGCCCACAGGTTAGTCTCTCCGTGAGTGGGCCATGCTCTCCTTTTCCTGAGTCTCTGGGGTATCTCATGGCAATTACGATTATTTTAGCTAGCTTCTTTGTCTCTGTCGTGCTAGGGTCATCTCTGTTGTTATACACTCAATGAGCCACTTGTACCAAATCGCTAAGATTTTTCCCTTCAAACCCTTCCCACTTCTTTGTCATGTCTGAGGCAGACTGACTGAGTAATAAAGGCAATACTTATTGCCCTCCTGTTTTCAGTGCCTCCGGGCCGTTAGGGGTATAAAGCCCGTAGGCTTCCCTCAGCCACTCTAGAAAGGCAGGCGGATATTCTCTTATAGGAACCTGAAAATTCTCACTGACCTTAGATAAATTCATAGGTTTCCTAGCTCTTCTGCAGAGGGTCATGTAAGAGCAATGGTTGATACCTGGTAAAGTCCTCTGGGCCTTGCTAGGAATTGAGATCCCACATCGTTGGTGTAGTGGCCAAAAGAGTTTCTCTCAAGTGGGGAGTGCCCGCTCGCTGACCATCAGGTTCACTGACTGCTTACTGGGCCTCTGTCTGGAAGGGCTACCCTCCTCCGTTGTGAACAGCACCTGGAGAAGTTGTTGGCAAGCATTCCAGGTGGGCTGATGAGTATGGAAGTCATACCAGTACTAGTGTGTGTGGGGGGCTGCTTGTTAGGGGTGGGGGTGAGTTTGGGGGGCCGGTGGGGGAGGGAGTGACTCAATAAGGGCCTGTTAGAAGTTTTCTATTTCTGGACCCTAGAAACCTTATAGGGCGGGGGTTGAAAGAAAGGGTTTGAAGCCAGCTCTCCCACTCCCAGAGTTCTCCTGCAAAATGGGATAAAGACGATTAGGGGAGAGTGATGGGGAGGGGAGGGGAGGGGAGGGGTGGGGGAGTGATGGGGGAGGGGAGGGGTGAGGGAGGGGAGGGGTGGGGGAGGGTGATGGGGAGGGATGGCCTCCACCTATGTGGTTTTGGGAACTTGGACCGTTTGTTTTTCCGGTCCTTCCATGTTTCCTGAAACCTTGGAAACAAGGGCCCTTTCTTTGCGGGAGGGAGTAAGTCTTTTATATTTGCAGGCTTCTTAGTGGCAATGTCAGCCCACACTTGAAGTAACGGGATCAGATCGGGATATCCTGGTTCCCTTTAACCATAACTATGAACTCTTAGTAATAGGGGGTGGGAAAACTAGTCTTGCGTGGGTCAATCAGGGACTCCTTCTGCCCCATCACTTTTAAACAAATTGTAGAGTCTCCAAGCTTTTGGGTTGAAACCACATCCTCTTGGTGAATGCCGAGAGCAGGGGTCCTCAAACTACAACCTGTGGGCCACATGCAGACAGCCGAGGACGTTGATCCTTTCTGCCGGGTGTATGTGCCCCATTTATTTTTTTTTTGAACTTCAAATCAAGATGTGCAGTGTGCACATGAATTTGTTCGTAATATTTGTTTTTTTAAACTATAGTCTTTCCTTCAAAAGGCCTGAGGGATAGTGAACTGGCCCCCTGGGTAAACAGTTTAAGGACCCCTGCACTAAGGTATCCTGGACTTAGGGGTTATTAATCTCCCAGCCCTGAAACATCCCTGAACATTCTACCCGTTGTAGGAGGCACCATGGGAATTTGGACCCCGGGTAATTTACAAGCCTTTACTCCAATTGAACCCAAGAAAATTCAAAATGGCTTAGGCAGTTACTCTATTTTGGTCACATTTGACTCGTCCTGCACTAGCCCATTATTTCCATTTAACTCTATAACGCGAAGCATGATGTTTTCATAACATTAAAAAATGTATATATTAATACATATATATATATATATTTATAACTATGAAAGTCCACAACAAAAAGAAAATTTTTTCCCAAAATTAAAATTGAAGCGTTATAGGGTTAAAAAGAAGGATGGGTCTTATTAGCGGGTCCAAGACCTTAGCATCATAAATGAATCAGTGATCCGACTGCACCTAGTAGTGCCCAAACCTGTGCCCTCCTAGGGGAAAGTGTGAATGCTTTTATCCCTCTTCCTGTACTTCCAATGAACAAACACACATGTCTGGTAATCCTAAGATTATTTTTGTTTCCTGTGACACTCACCTAATTTCAAGGCCACTGCCACCTCACAAGCTTAGCCTTGTCGTAGTCAAACTGTTCACCTTTTAGACCGTTTGTTTTTCTCAGAAGTTATCGGGTGATTAAAGCTTCTGAACCAAGTGTGCCAGGTCCACGACTACCATCTCCTGGACCACCTCAACCTTATCCTTCCTGGATAAAGTTGCCCTCAATGGACAACCCCTCCCAGCAGTGTAGGAAGGGTATGGACCCAAAGCCCAACCTCGCCCCTTTTGCCAGCAGGAAGCAGCTAGAGATGTCGTCGCCCAGTACCCCAAAGATTTGGGTCCATATCTCTTCAGGGGGGCAAATGTTTGGTAGCTATGCTAGGGACTGGGGCATCCGTTATGCATGCCCATAGGGCCAAGATAAGAGCCCAGTTAGGAGAGGCACCCTGTGCATGCTCAGAGGTCCAGATTTCTGGCCATGAAGGGGAGGTCACCTGGGTGGTTCCTGTACCTGGATTGACCAATCTAGGCCATGTAAATTCAATTCAACCACTGGGGTCGGCCAGACTTGCCCACCACGCCTCCCTAACGCTCATAAAACTCTCTTGGGTGCAGACCAGGCTTCTGCATGATTTCTCTCTCACTCAGGAAGGCTCTTTGAAGGCAGCTGTGCTGCACATGAGTGGCTGGTGGATACTGTTCAGATGCATGGCTTTCTGCTTGCAAGGGTTTTTGTCTCAGCTGACTGTAAGGGAGGAGGTAGTACGTCTGGATCACAGAGTATCCATGTCCACAAACGAGGCTGCTCATTCCACAGTCCTGGAAGTGCTTTATGAAAACCCTCTACTTTGCAATGTCACTTCTTGTAGATTAGAGTGGGAGGGGCTGGGACCAAGGTATGCTGCCTCTTACTCCCAGTTGCAGATTTCTGGATGCTGATTGTATCTCTTACAGCATCAGTTAGTGGGCTTGTTGTCTGCCTCAGGCTTTGTTCACGGAGATCCTCCAGCTAGTTGGTGGTGTGTGCGCATGAGCAGAGGCTTCCTGCCAATCCCCCATGAGTAGTAGAGCTCCCATGGTGTGGACTCCATGAAAGCCTTGCCCCAGGCAGCATGCTTACAAAGGAGGGTGGGCCCTGCAGGACAGAGGACCATTCCCCCTGTGGAATGGCCTCAGAGATCCACCTCCCTCTCTGGCCAGCTGCTGGGGCTGTCGGTCCTAAGCATCATGGCTGACTCAATAATAGACACAGGGTGAGGCGACTCCAGTAGCTGTTTTGACTGGTCTAATCCAGCCTGAGATCATCCTTGCATGAGCCCTCTGCCAAGATTATTTTTGTTTCTTTTATGATCTTTTCATTAGTGGCTCCTACAACACTAACCACAATCCATAAATACATCATCTGTTTGAAGCCCATCTGTACATTAATTGCCCTCCTTATTCACAAAATATCCACTCTCCACCAAAGCCCCTGGCCTCAGCTCCTCATTTTTCCCCCCTCAATGCCCGCCACCCATCCCTCATCAATTCTTTTGTCATATTTTCACCCACCTTTCTTTTGAGGTCAATGAAGATCCTTGTAATCGGTTCCCACTTTCCATCCTGCCCTTCCTCCACCCTCCCAGCATCTCCACTCATAACACTGGTAAAGGGCCCATCCACTCTGGATCCCCCGTGTTTGAAATTCCTATCGGTACTAGAATACCTTCTCTAGTTTGGCCAGATTAGTATGGTAGAACTGGGATCATGATAGTGGGGCAAGAGAAAGCATTAAGAACTAGAGGAAAGTTGTGTTTCATCTTTGCTGTCTCATACCCTGTATTCTTTAATCTCCACTCTGAGATCCTTCTGTAAGGGGATGTCCAGTGCACTGCAAATAGGTTTTGGGTCTATACCCGGCAGTCCCCTCTCATTCTCCATGATAAGATTTTTTTGTTCTCATGATGCCTGTTGCCTTATCCCTTTAAAACTTTGTGATCACACAGGCTGGTATGCTTTCTCCATGTGGGCTCTGTTGCTTCAGAGCCAGATGGCTGTTTCTTTACCCTCAGGCCTTTAAGACCCCACACGCTATATCTTTAGGTAGCTGGACACCATCGGCTTTCTTCACCACATTTGCTTATGCAGCCGCTTTGTGGTCAGTGATTGTGTAGGGAAGGTGAGCATCTTAGAATGCCAATTTAATAGAACAGTGTTATTGCAATGAGGGAGTCCTTGAGCGGAGGCCCTATGTCCATCTGCTACCTTAATACTAAATCTATAAACATATGGACATAGATCTATTTCCCCATGCCCCTTTGTAAATATATGTACATATGTACATGCCTTTATTTAGACGTCTATAACTGGCCCTTGCTTCCCAGCTCACTCTTCTATACTCTTTGATTTTCCTCTTGTGCCCACTGACATGCTCAGTCTTCCTTTGGGTTTCAGTAATTCCTCTTGGTTACATTACCTTTGATCACGCCCTACCAGGCCTCCTACATCCCCCTCACTACCGTTTTCCATCACTTGTTGTACCCTTGTCTCTGGGTTTCTTTACACCACTTCCTTTCCCCCCACCGTGCTCACTCCCATGCCCAATGGAAAGGGCCGGTCACATGTTTACTCCTCCAGATTGTTCATCCAGCCTCTCTTAATTAGACAGACCTGTAAAGGTAATAACATGCACAAAACAAGACTGAGCTAAACCAAGCAGCAAAAAGAAAAAAAAACAAACAAAAATGAAAACAAAACCCAACCCAAATCCAATGACACTAAAAGAAAACAACACTAACCAGAAAGAAAAGTACAAGGACTGTGTGGTGAACTTTAGGAGTGTTTTCCAGTCCAGTCTGTGGGGGCACCGAACCCTGACCACAAAGTCCACCTTTGGCATTCCCCGGGGACTTTGATGCTCCGTTTTCTTACTCTTCCGCTGCACTCTCTTAGTGTCATGCATCGAAGTGGCAGGATCAGTTCGGGCGCAGTTCCCACACTGTGTGTCCAGTGTTGTCCCCTCTAAGGCTATGGGTCTTTGAGGGACGTTTCTCATCGTGGGGCTGCCCATGTGGTCTTCTCTGTGGATTGGCTTCTCTGATTGGGAACATCATCCTCAAGGTGTATTGGGCCAGGGTGTGCTCCATTCTCCCCTCCTCCCCCTTGTTCTGCCCTGTGTTCTCTGATCAGATATGTCCCTCTCCGCGAGCTGCAGATCCGGTGCCATCCTGTGAAATACAATCTTTTGGGGCTGCAAGGATGTGGGGTGGGTGGGTATCAGCTCAGATCTTTTGAGAGTCCAGGAGATATTGACTGCTCGATGGGCACAGTTCTGTGGGGCACCGTGCTCTTGGTCCAGACGCTGGTTGTGAATATGACTTTGTTGTTAACCAGTTGTGTGTCTCTGGGTCAACTCCCGTGTGTTTTTAAGTGAGTTTTCTAATCTGCAAAGTAAATGTACAGGATTATCCAGTCTCCCATGTCAGCAAGTTATCGAGAGGGGTTAATCAGAGACTGTTTCATATAGTGTGTACCTGCGCGCCGCATTCTAGACCTGCGATGGCAATTATGAGCTCAGGATAGAGATGGTGTCCAGCAGGTAACATACGTGGCTCCACATTGAAACAGGAAGCCCACTGTGGAGATTTGGTCCTTCCGTTGATGGCCACCGGCCACCTAGTCTTCTCCTGCTATAACTGCTTCACTGGCTCAGCAGCTGAGCCAGAAGCCAGTGATATCATAACCAGGTGGCTAACTGGGCCAAAGGGCTGATAGATATTTGTTATTTTGTTGTCTTGGGAAACCCACCTACCCTCCATGCAAACCTTCTGGTGTGAGTTATCTGTGGAAGGAATCATAGGCTCACAGTAATTCACATCTTTCTTCTTGAAAATGTGCCCATATTCCTTTCTGAACCTGACAAGGTGGCCCCTGTGTCCACCAAGAAATTTACTGCCTGGCCTCCTACTTGGAGAGTTAGCCTGGGCTTTTGGCGGCGAAGTGAAACAGAGCCCTGACCCCTTCATTGAGCTTCTTCAAGCATTATTGTCTCTTGCTTGGGTCTTTCTACGTGCAGATGAGGCCCATCCACTCTAGTGGAGGGTCGTGCACCTCTCCTGGGGTTTTCAAGGCACTGATTTTTCCAGTGTCCTTCTTTCCTGCAGTAGGCACATTGGTCCTTCCCCATGGCTTGGCGGTGCCCACAGGTTAGTCTCTCCGTGAGTGGGCCATGCTCACCTTTTCCTGAGTCTCTGGGGTATCTCATGGCAATTACGATTATTTTAGCTAGCTTCTTTGTCTCTGTCGTGCTAGGGTCATCTCTGTTGTTATACACTCAATGAGCCACTTGTACCAAATCGCTAAGATTTTTCCCTTCAAACCCTTCCCACTTCTTTGTCATGTCTGAGGCAGACTGACTGAGTAATAAAGGCAATACTTATTGCCCTCCTGTTTTCAGTGCCTCCGGGCCGTTAGGGGTATAAAGCCCGTAGGCTTCCCTCAGCCACTCTAGAAAGGCAGGCGGATATTCTCTTATAGGAACCTGAAAATTCTCACTGACCTTAGATAAATTCATAGGTTTCCTAGCTCTTCTGCAGAGGGTCATGTAAGAGCAATGGTTGATACCTGGTAAAGTCCTCTGGGCCTTGCTAGGAATTGAGATCCCACATCGTTGGTGTAGTGGCCAAAAGAGTTTCTCTCAAGTGGGGAGTGCCCGCTCGCTGACCATCAGGTTCACTGACTGCTTACTGGGCCTCTGTCTGGAAGGGCTACCCTCCTCCGTTGTGAACAGCACCTGGAGAAGTTGTTGGCAAGCATTCCAGGTGGGCTGATGAGTATGGAAGTCATACCAGTACTAGTGTGTGTGGGGGGCTGCTTGTTAGGGGTGGGGGTGAGTTTGGGGGGCCGGTGGGGGAGGGAGTGACTCAATAAGGGCCTGTTAGAAGTTTTCTATTTCTGGACCCTAGAAACCTTATAGGGCGGGGGTTGAAAGAAAGGGTTTGAAGCCAGCTCTCCCACTCCCAGAGTTCTCCTGCAAAATGGGATAAAGACGATTAGGGGAGAGTGATGGGGAGGGGAGGGGAGGGGTGGGGGAGTGATGGGGGAGGGGAGGGGTGAGGGAGGGGAGGGGTGGGGGAGGGTGATGGGGAGGGATGGCCTCCACCTATGTGGTTTTGGGAACTTGGACCGTTTGTTTTTCCGGTCCTTCCATGTTTCCTGAAACCTTGGAAACAAGGGCCCTTTCTTTGCGGGAGGGAGTAAGTCTTTTATATTTGCAGGCTTCTTAGTGGCAATGTCAGCCCACACTTGAAGTAACGGGATCAGATCGGGATATCCTGGTTCCCTTTAACCATAACTATGAACTCTTAGTAATAGGGGGTGGGAAAACTAGTCTTGCGTGGGTCAATCAGGGACTCCTTCTGCCCCATCACTGTTAAACAAATTGTAGAGTCTCCAAGCTTTTGAGTTGAAACCACATCCTCTTGGTGAATGCCGAGAGCAGGGGTCCTCAAACTACAACCTGTGGGCCACATGCAGACAGCCGAGGACGTTGATCCTTTCTGCCGGGTGTATGTGCCCCATTTATTTTTTTTTGAACTTCAAATCAAGATGTGCAGTGTGCACATGAATTTGTTCGTAATATTTGTTTTTTTAAACTATAGTCTTTCCTTCAAAAGGCCTGAGGGATAGTGAACTGGCCCCCTGGGTAAACAGTTTAAGGACCCCTGCCCTAAGGTATCCTGGACTTAGGGGTTATTAATCTCCCAGCCCTGAAACATCCCTGAACATTCTACCCGTTGTAGGAGGCACCATGGGAATTTGGACCCCGGGTAATTTACAAGCCTTTACTCCAATTGAACCCAAGAAAATTCAAAATGGCTTAGGCAGTTACTCTATTTTGGTCACATTTGACTCGTCCTGCACTAGCCCATTATTTCCATTTAACTCTATAACGCGAAGCATGATGTTTTCATAACATTAAAAAATGTATATATTAATACATATATATATATATATTTATAACTATGAAAGTCCACAACAAAAAGAAAATTTTTTCCCAAAATTAAAATTGAAGCGTTATAGGGTTAAAAAGAAGGATGGGTCTTATTAGCGGGTCCAAGACCTTAGCATCATAAATGAATCAGTGATCCGACTGCACCTAGTAGTGCCCAAACCTGTGCCCTCCTAGGGGAAAGTGTGAATGCTTTTATCCCTCTTCCTGTACTTCCAATGAACAAACACACATGTCTGGTAATCCTAAGATTATTTTTGTTTCCTGTGACACTCACCTAATTTCAAGGCCACTGCCACCTCACAAGCTTAGCCTTGTCGTAGTCAAACTGTTCACCTTTTAGACCGTTTGTTTTTCTCAGAAGTTATCGGGTGATTAAAGCTTCTGAACCAAGTGTGCCAGGTCCACGACTACCATCTCCTGGACCACCTCAACCTTATCCTTCCTGGATAAAGTTGCCCTCAATGGACAACCCCTCCCAGCAGTGTAGGAAGGGTATGGACCCAAAGCCCAACCTCGCCCCTTTTGCCAGCAGGAAGCAGCTAGAGATGTCGTCGCCCAGTACCCCAAAGATTTGGGTCCATATCTCTTCAGGGGGGCAAATGTTTGGTAGCTATGCTAGGGACTGGGGCATCCGTTATGCATGCCCATAGGGCCAAGATAAGAGCCCAGTTAGGAGAGGCACCCTGTGCATGCTCAGAGGTCCAGATTTCTGGCCATGAAGGGGAGGTCACCTGGGTGGTTCCTGTACCTGGATTGACCAATCTAGGCCATGTAAATTCAATTCAACCACTGGGGTCGGCCAGACTTGCCCACCACGCCTCCCTAACGCTCATAAAACTCTCTTGGGTGCAGACCAGGCTTCTGCATGATTTCTCTCTCACTCAGGAAGGCTCTTTGGAGGCAGCTGTGCTGCACATGAGTGGCTGGTGGATACTGTTCAGATGCATGGCTTTCTGCTTGCAAGGGTTTTTGTCTCAGCTGACTGTAAGGGAGGAGGTAGTACGTCTGGATCACAGAGTATCCATGTCCACAAACGAGGCTGCTCATTCCACAGTCCTGGAAGTGCTTTATGAAAACCCTCTGCTTTGCAATGTCACTTCTTGTAGATTAGAGTGGGAGGGGCTGGGACCAAGGTATGCTGCCTCTTACTCCCAGTTGCAGATTTCTGGATGCTGATTGTATCTCTTACAGCATCAGTTAGTGGGCTTGTTGTCTGCCTCAGGCTTTGTTCACGGAGATCCTCCAGCTAGTTGGTGGTGTGTGCGCATGAGCAGAGGCTTCCTGCCAATCCCCCATGAGTAGTAGAGCTCCCATGGTGTGGACTCCATGAAAGCCTTGCCCCAGGCAGCATGCTTACAAAGGAGGGTGGGCCCTGCAGGACAGAGGACCATTCCCCCTGTGGAATGGCCTCAGAGATCCACCTCCCTCTCTGGCCAGCTGCTGGGGCTGTGGGTCCTAAGCATCATGGCTGACTCAATAATACACACAGGGTGAGGCGACTCCAGTAGCTGTTTTGACTGGTCTAATCCAGCCTGAGATCATCCTTGCATGAGCCCTCTGCCAAGATTATTTTTGTTTCTTTTATGATCTTTTCATTAGTGGCTCCTACAACACTAACCACAATCCATAAATACATCATCTGTTTGAAGCCCATCTGTACATTAATTGCCCTCCTTATTCACAAAATATCCACTCTCCACCCAAGCCCCTGGCCTCAGCTCCTCATTTTTCCCTCCTCAATGCCCGCCACCCATCCCTCATCAATTCTTTTGTCATATTTTCACCCACCTTTCTTTTGAGGTCAATGAAGATCCTTGTAATCGGTTCCCACTTTCCATCCTGCCCTTCCTCCACCCTCCCAGCATCTCCACTCATAACACTGGTAAAGGGCCCATCCACTCTGGATTCCCCGTGTTTGAAATTCCTATCGGTACTAGAATACCTTCTCTAGTTTGGCCAGATTAGTATGGTAGAACTGGGATCATGATAGTGGGGCAAGAGAAAGCATTAAGAACTAGAGGAAAGTTGTGTTTCATCTTTGCTGTCTCATACCCTGTATTCTTTAATCTCCACTCTGAGATCCTTCTGTAAGGGGATGTCCAGTGCACTGCAAATAGGTTTTGGGTCTATACCCGGCAGTCCCCTCTCATTCTCCATGATAAGATTTTTTTGTTCTCATGATGCCTGTTGCCTTATCCCTTTAAAACTTTGTGATCACACAGGCTGGTATGCTTTCTCCATGTGGGCTCTGTTGCTTCAGAGCCAGATGGCTGTTTCTTTACCCTCAGGCCTTTAAGACCCCACACGCTATATCTTTAGGTAGCTGGACACCATCGGCTTTCTTCACCACATTTGCTTATGCAGCCGCTTTGTGGTCAGTGATTGTGTAGGGAAGGTGAGCATCTTAGAATGCCAATTTAATAGAACAGTGTTATTGCAATGAGGGAGTCCTTGAGCGGAGGCCCTATGTCCATCTGCTACCTTAATACTAAATCTGTAAACATATGGACATAGATCTATTTCCCCATGCCCCTTTGTAAATATATGTACATATGTACATGCCTTTATTTAGACGTCTATAACTGGCCCTTGCTTCCCAGCTCACTCTTCTATACTCTTTGATTTTCCTCTTGTGCCCACTGACATGCTCAGTCTTCCTTTGGGTTTCAGTAATTCCTCTTGGTTACATTACCTTTGATCACGCCCTACCAGGCCTCCTACATCCCCCTCACTACCGTTTTCCATCACTTGTTGTACCCTTGTCTCTGGGTTTCTTTACACCACTTCCTTTCCCCCCACCGTGCTCACTCCCATGCCCAATGGAAAGGGCCAGTCACATGTTTACTCCTCCAGATTGTTCATCCAGCCTCTCTTAATTAGACAGACCTGTAAAGGTAATAACATGCACAAAACAAGACTGAGCTAAACCAAGCAGCAAAAAGAAAAAAAAAAAACAAACAAAAATGAAAACAAAACCCAACCCAAATCCAATGACACTAAAAGAAAACAACACTAACCAGAAAGAAAAGTACAAGGACTGTGTGGTGAACTTTAGGAGTGTTTTCCAGTCCAGTCTGTGGGGGCACCGAACCCTGACCACAAAGTCCACCTTTGGCATTCCCCGGGGACTTTGATGTTCCGTTTTCTTACTCTTCCGCTGCACTCTCTTAGTGTCATGCATCGAAGTGGCAGGATCAGTTCGGGCGCAGTTCCCACACTGTGTGTCCAGTGTTGTCCCCTCTAAGGCTATGGGTCTTTGAGGGACGTTTCTCATCGTGGGGCTGCCCATGTGGTCTTCTCTGTGGATTGGCTTCTCTGATTGGGAACATCATCCTCAAGGTGTATTGGGCCAGGGTGTGCTCCATTCTCCCCTCCTCCCCCTTGTTCTGCCCTGTGTTCTCTGATCAGATATGTCCCTCTCCGCGAGCTGCAGATCCGGTGCCATCCTGTGAAATACAATCTTTTGGGGCTGCAAGGATGTGGGCGTGGGGGGGTGGGTATCAGCTCAGATCTTTTGAGAGTCCAGGAGATATTGACTGCTCGATGGGCACAGTTCTGTGGGGCACCGTGCTCTTGGTCCAGACGCTGGTTGTGAATATGACTTTGTTGTTAACCAGTTGTGTGTCTCTGGGTCAACTCCCGTGTGTTTTTGAGTGAGTTTTCTAATCTGCAAAGTAAATGTACAGGATTATCCAGACTCCCATGTCAGCAAGTTATCGAGAGGGGTTAATCAGAGACTGTTTCATATAGTGTGTACCTGCGCGCCGCATTCTAGACCTGCGATGGCAATTATGAGCTCAGGATAGAGATGGTGTCCAGCAGGTAACATACGTGGCTCCATATTGAAACAGGAAGCCCACTGTGGAGATTTGGTCCTTCCGTTGATGGCCACCGGCCACCTAGTCTTCTCCTGCTATAACTGCTTCACTGGCTCAGCAGCTGAGCCAGAAGCCAGTGATATCATAACCAGGTGGCTAACTGGGCCAAAGGGCTGATAGATATTTGTTATTTTGTTGTCTTGGGAAACCCACCTACCCTCCATGCAAACCTTCTGGTGTGAGTTATCTGTGGAAGGAATCATAGGCTCACAGTAATTCACATCTTTCTTCTTGAAAATGTGCCCATATTCCTTTCTGAACCTGACAAGGTGGCCCCTGTGTCCACCAAGAAATTTACTGCCTGGCCTCCTACTTGGAGAGTTAGCCTGGGCTTTTGGCGGCGAAGTGAAACAGAGCCCTGACCCCTTCATTGAGCTTCTTCAAGCATTATTGTCTCTTGCTTGGGTCTTTCTACGTGCAGATGAGGCCCATCCACTCTAGTGGAGGGTCGTGCACCTCTCCTGGGGTTTTCAAGGCACTGATTTTTCCAGTGTCCTTCTTTCCTGCAGTAGGCACATTGGTCCTTCCCCATGGCTTGGCGGTGCCCACAGGTTAGTCTCTCCGTGAGTGGGCCATGCTCTCCTTTTCCTGAGTCTCTGGGGTATCTCATGGCAATTACGATTATTTTAGCTAGCTTCTTTGTCTCTGTCGTGCTAGGGTCATCTCTGTTGTTATACACTCAATGAGCCACTTGTACCAAATCGCTAAGATTTTTCCCTTCAAACCCTTCCCACTTCTTTGTCATGTCTGAGGCAGACTGACTGAGTAATAAAGGCAATACTTATTGCCCTCCTGTTTTGAGTGCCTCCGGGCCGTTAGGGGTATAAAGCCCGTAGGCTTCCCTCAGCCACTCTAGAAAGGCAGGCGGATATTCTCTTATAGGAACCTGAAAATTCTCACTGACCTTAGATAAATTCATAGGTTTCCTAGCTCTTCTGCAGAGGGTCATGTAAGAGCAATGGTTGATACCTGGTAAAGTCCTCTGGGCCTTGCTAGGAATTGAGATCCCACATCGTTGGTGTAGTGGCCAAAAGAGTTTCTCTCAAGTGGGGAGTGCCCGCTCGCTGACCATCAGGTTCACTGACTGCTTACTGGGCCTCTGTCTGGAAGGGCTACCCTCCTCCGTTGTGAACAGCACCTGGAGAAGTTGTTGGCAAGCATTCCAGGTGGGCTGATGAGTATGGAAGTCATACCAGTACTAGTGTGTGTGGGGGGCTGCTTGTTAGGGGTGGGGGTGAGTTTGGGGGGCCGGTGGGGGAGGGAGTGACTCAATAAGGGCCTGTTAGAAGTTTTCTATTTCTGGACCCTAGAAACCTTATAGGGCGGGGGTTGAAAGAAAGGGTTTGAAGCCAGCTCTCCCACTCCCAGAGTTCTCCTGCAAAATGGGATAAAGACGATTAGGGGAGAGTGATGGGGAGGGGAGGGGAGGGGAGGGGTGGGGGAGTGATGGGGGAGGGGAGGGGTGAGGGAGGGGAGGGGTGGGGGAGGGTGATGGGGAGGGATGGCCTCCACCTATGTGGTTTTGGGAACTTGGACCGTTTGTTTTTCCGGTCCTTCCATGTTTCCTGAAACCTTGGAAACAAGGGCCCTTTCTTTGCGGGAGGGAGTAAGTCTTTTATATTTGCAGGCTTCTTAGTGGCAATGTCAGCCCACACTTGAAGTAACGGGATCAGATCGGGATATCCTGGTTCCCTTTAACCATAACTATGAACTCTTAGTAATAGGGGGTGGGAAAACTAGTCTTGCGTGGGTCAATCAGGGACTCCTTCTGCCCCATCACTTTTAAACAAATTGTAGAGTCTCCAAGCTTTTGGGTTGAAACCACATCCTCTTGGTGAATGCCGAGAGCAGGGGTCCTCAAACTACAACCTGTGGGCCACATGCAGACAGCCGAGGACGTTGATCCTTTCTGCCGGGTGTATGTGCCCCATTTATTTTTTTTTTTGAACTTCAAATCAAGATGTGCAGTGTGCACATGAATTTGTTCGTAATATTTGTTTTTTTAAACTATAGTCTTTCCTTCAAAAGGCCTGAGGGATAGTGAACTGGCCCCCTGGGTAAACAGTTTAAGGACCCCTGCCCTAAGGTATCCTGGACTTAGGGGTTATTAATCTCCCAGCCCTGAAACATCCCTGAACATTCTACCCGTTGTAGGAGGCACCATGGGAATTTGGACCCCGGGTAATTTACAAGCCTTTACTCCAATTGAACCCAAGAAAATTCAAAATGGCTTAGGCAGTTAATCTATTTTGGTCACATTTGACTCGTCCTGCACTAGCCCATTATTTCCATTTAACTCTATAACGCGAAGCATGATGTTTTCATAACATTAAAAAATGTATATATTAATACATATATATATATATATTTATAACTATGAAAGTCCACAACAAAAAGAAAATTTTTTCCCAAAATTAAAATTGAAGCGTTATAGGGTTAAAAAGAAGGATGGGTCTTATCAGCGGGTCCAAGACCTTAGCATCATAAATGAATCAGTGATCCGACTGCACCTAGTAGTGCCCAAACCTGTGCCCTCCTAGGGGAAAGTGTGAATGCTTTTATCCCTCTTCCTGTACTTCCAATGAACAAACACACATGTCTGGTAATCCTAAGATTATTTTTGTTTCCTGTGACACTCACCTAATTTCAAGGCCACTGCCACCTCACAAGCTTAGCCTTGTCGTAGTCAAACTGTTCACCTTTTAGACCGTTTGTTTTTCTCAGAAGTTATCGGGTGATTAAAGCTTCTGAACCAAGTGTGCCAGGTCCACGACTACCATCTCCTGGACCACCTCAACAATATCCATCCTGGATAAAGTTACCCTCAATGGACAACCCCTCCCAGCAGTGTAGGAAGGGTATGGACCCAAAGCCCAACCTCGCCCCTTTTGCCAGCAGGAAGCAGCTAGAGATGTCGTCGCCCAGTACCCCAAAGATTTGGGTCCATATCTCTTCAGGGGGGCAAATGTTTGGTAGCTATGCTAGGGACTGGGGCATCCGTTATGCATGCCCATAGGGCCAAGATAAGAGCCCAGTTAGGAGAGGCACCCTGTGCATGCTCAGAGGTCCAGATTTCTGGCCATGAAGGGGAGGTCACCTGGGTGGTTCCTGTACCTGGATTGACCAATCTAGGCCATGTAAATTCAATTCAGCCACTGGGGTCGGCCAGACTTGCCCACCACGCCTCCCTAACGCTCATAAAACTCTCTTGGGTGCAGACCAGGCTTCTGCATGATTTCTCTCTCACTCAGGAAGGCTCTTTGGAGGCAGCTGTGCTGCACATGAGTGGCTGGTGGATACTGTTCAGATGCATGGCTTTCTGCTTGCAAGGGTTTTTGTCTCAGCTGACTGTAAGGGAGGAGGTAGTACGTCTGGATCACAGAGTATCCATGTCCACAAACGAGGCTGCTCATTCCACAGTCCTGGAAGTGCTTTATGAAAACCCTCTGCTTTGCAATGTCACTCCTTGTAGATTAGAGTGGGAGGGGCTGGGACCAAGGTATGCTGCCTCTTACTCCCAGTTGCAGATTTCTGGATGCTGATTGTATCTCTTACAGCATCAGTTAGTGGGCTTGTTGTCTGCCTCAGGCTTTGTTCACGGAGATCCTCCAGCTAGTTGGTGGTGTGTGCGCATGAGCAGAGGCTTCCTGCCAATCCCCCATGAGTAGTAGAGCTCCCATGGTGTGGACTCCATGAAAGCCTTGCCCCAGGCAGCATGCTTACAAAGGAGGGTGGGCCCTGCAGGACAGAGGACCATTCCCCCTGTGGAATGGCCTCAGAGATCCACCTCCCTCTCTGGCCAGCTGCTGGGGCTGTGGGTCCTAAGCATCATGGCTGACTCAATAATAGACACAGGGTGAGGCGACTCCAGTAGCTGTTTTGACTGGTCTAATCCAGCCTGAGATCATCCTTGCATGAGCCCTCTGCCAAGATTATTTTTGTTTCTTTTATGATCTTTTCATTAGTGGCTCCTACAACACTAACCACAATCCATAAATACATCATCTGTTTGAAGCCCATCTGTACATTAATTGCCCTCCTTATTCACAAAATATCCACTCTCCACCCAAGCCCCTGGCCTCAGCTCCTCATTTTTCCCCCCTGAATGCCCGCCACCCATCCCTCATCAATTCTTTTGTCATATTTTCACCCACCTTTCTTTTGAGGTCAATGAAGATCCTTGTAATCGGTTCCCACTTTCCATCCTGCCCTTCCTCCACCCTCCCAGCATCTCCACTCATAACACTGGTAAAGGGCCCATCCACTCTGGATTCCCCGTGTTTGAAATTCCTATCGGTACTAGAATACCTTCTCTAGTTTGGCCAGATTAGTATGGTAGAACTGGGATCATGATAGTGGGGCAAGAGAAAGCATTAAGAACTAGAGGAAAGTTGTGTTTCATCTTTGCTGTCTCATACCCTGTATTCTTTAATCTCCACTCTGAGATCCTTCTGTAAGGGGATGTCCAGTGCACTGCAAATAGGTTTTGGGTCTATACCCGGCAGTCCCCTCTCATTCTCCATGATAAGATTTTTTTGTTCTCATGATGCCTGTTGCCTTATCCCTTTAAAACTTTGTGATCACACAGGCTGGTATGCTTTCTCCATGTGGGCTCTGTTGCTTCAGAGCCAGATGGCTGTTTCTTTACCCTCAGGCCTTTAAGACCCCACACGCTATATCTTTAGGTAGCTGGACACCATCGGCTTTCTTCACCACATTTGCTTATGCAGCCGCTTTGTGGTCAGTGATTGTGTAGGGAAGGTGAGCATCTTAGAATGCCAATTTAATAGAACAGTGTTATTGCAATGAGGGAGTCCTTGAGCGGAGGCCCTATGTCCATCTGCTACCTTAATACTAAATCTGTAAACATATGGACATAGATCTATTTCCCCATGCCCCTTTGTAAATATATGTACATATGTACATGCCTTTATTTAGACGTCTATAACTGGCCCTTGCTTCCCAGCTCACTCTTCTATACTCTTTGATTTTCCTCTTGTGCCCACTGACATGCTCAGTCTTCCTTTGGGTTTCAGTAATTCCTCTTGGTTACATTACCTTTGATCACGCCCTACCAGGCCTCCTACATCCCCCTCACTACCGTTTTCCATCACTTGTTGTACCCTTGTCTCTGGGTTTCTTTACACCACTTCCTTTCCCCCCACCGTGCTCACTCCCATGCCCAATGGAAAGGGCCGGTCACATGTTTACTCCTCCAGATTGTTCATCCAGCCTCTCTTAATTAGACAGACCTGTAAAGGTAATAACATGCACAAAACAAGACTGAGCTAAACCAAGCAGCAAAAAGAAAAAAAAAAACAAACAAAAATGAAAACAAAACCCAACCCAAATCCAATGACACTAAAAGAAAACAACACTAACCAGAAAGAAAAGTACAAGGACTGTGTGGTGAACTTTAGGAGTGTTTTCCAGTCCAGTCTGTGGGGGCACCGAACCCTGACCACAAAGTCCACCTTTGGCATTCCCCGGGGACTTTGATGCTCCGTTTTCTTACTCTTCTGCTGCACTCTCTTAGTGTCATGCATCGAAGTGGCAGGATAAGTTCGGGCGCAGTTCCCACACTGTGTGTCCAGTGTTGTCCCCTCTAAGGCTATGGGTCTTTGAGGGACGTTTCTCATCGTGGGGCTGCCCATGTGGTCTTCTCTGTGGATTGGCTTCTCTGATTGGGAACATCATCCTCAAGGTGTATTGGGCCAGGGTGTGCTCCATTCTCCCCTCCTCCCCCTTGTTCTGCCCTGTGTTCTCTGATCAGATATGTCCCTCTCCGCGAGCTGCAGATCCGGTGCCATCCTGTGAAATACAATCTTTTGGGGCTGCAAGGATGTGGGGGTGGGGGGTGGGTATCAGCTCAGATCTTTTGAGAGTCCAGGAGATATTGACTGCTCGATGGGCACAGTTCTGTGGGGCACCGTGCTCTTGGTCCAGACGCTGGTTGTGAATATGACTTTGTTGTTAACCAGTTGTGTGTCTCTGGGTCAACTCCCGTGTGTTTTTGAGTGAGTTTTCTAATCTGCAAAGTAAATGTACAGGATTATCCAGACTCCCATGTCAGCAAGTTATCGAGAGGGGTTAATCAGAGACTGTTTCATATAGTGTGTACCTGCGCGCCACATTCTAGACCTGCGATGGCAATTATGAGCTCAGGATAGAGATGGTGTCCAGCAGGTAACATACGTGGCTCCATATTGAAACAGAAAGCCCACTGTGGAGATTTGGTCCTTCCGTTGATGGCCACCGGCCACCTAGTCTTCTCCTGCTATAACTGCTTCACTGGCTCAGCAGCTGAGCCAGAAGCCAGTGATATCATAACCAGGTGGCTAACTGGGCCAAAGGGCTGATAGATATTTGTTATTTTGTTGTCTTGGGAAACCCACCTACCCTCCATGCAAACCTTCTGGTGTGAGTTATCTGTGGAAGGAATCATAGGCTCACAGTAATGCACATCTTTCTTCTTGAAAATGTGCCCATATTCCTTTCTGAACCTGACAAGGTGGCCCCTGTGTCCACCAAGAAATTTACTGCCTGGCCTCCTACTTGGAGAGTTAACCTGGGCTTTTGGCGGCGAAGTGAAACAGAGCCCTGACCCCTTCATTGAGCTTCTTCAAGCATTATTGTCTCTTGCTTGGGTCTTTCTACGTGCAGATGAGGCCCATCCACTCTAGTGGAGGGTCGTGCACCTCTCCTGGGGTTTTCAAGGCACTGATTTTTCCAGTGTCCTTCTTTCCTGCAGTAGGCACATTGGTCCTTCCCCATGGCTTGGCGGTGCCCACAGGTTAGTCTCTCCGTGAGTGGGCCATGCTCTCCTTTTCCTGAGTCTCTGGGGTATCTCATGGCAATTACGATTATTTTAGCTAGCTTCTTTGTCTCTGTCGTGCTAGGGTCATCTCTGTTGTTATACACTCAATGAGCCACTTGTACCAAATCGCTAAGATTTTTCCCTTCAAACCCTTCCCACTTCTTTGTCATGTCTGAGGCAGACTGACTGAGTAATAAAGGCAATACTTATTGCCCTCCTGTTTTCAGTGCCTCCGGGCCGTTAGGGGTATAAAGCCCGTAGGCTTCCCTCAGCCACTCTAGAAAGGCAGGCGGATATTCTCTTATAGGAACCTGAAAATTCTCACTGACCTTAGATAAATTCATAGGTTTCCTAGCTCTTCTGCAGAGGGTCATGTAAGAGCAATGGTTGATACCTGGTAAAGTCCTCTGGGCCTTGCTAGGATTTGAGATCCCACATCGTTGGTGTAGTGGCCAAAAGAGTTTCTCTCAAGTGGGGAGTGCCCGCTCGCTGACCATCAGGTTCACTGACTGCTTACTGGGCCTCTGTCTGGAAGGGCTACCCTCCTCCGTTGTGAACAGCACCTGGAGAAGTTGTTGGCAAGCATTCCAGGTGGGCTGATGAGTATGGAAGTCATACCAGTACTAGTGTGTGTGGGGGGCTGCTTGTTAGGGGTGGGGGTGAGTTTGGGGGGCCGGTGGGGGAGGGAGTGACTCAATAAGGGCCTGTTAGAAGTTTTCTATTTCTGGACCCTAGAAACCTTATAGGGCGGGGGTTGAAAGAAAGGGTTTGAAGCCAGCTCTCCCACTCCCAGAGTTCTCCTGCAAAATGGGATAAAGACGATTAGGGGAGAGTGATGGGGAGGGGAGGGGAGGGGAGGGGTGGGGGAGTGATGGGGGAGGGGAGGGGTGAGGGAGGGGAGGGGTGGGGGAGGGTGATGGGGAGGGATGGCCTCCACCTATGTGGTTTTGGGAACTTGGACCGTTTGTTTTTCCGGTCCTTCCATGTTTCCTGAAACCTTGGAAACAAGGGCCCTTTCTTTGCGGGAGGGAGTAAGTCTTTTATATTTGCAGGCTTCTTAGTGGCAATGTCAGCCCACACTTGAAGTAACGGGATCAGATCGGGATATCCTGGTTCCCTTTAACCATAACTATGAACTCTTAGTAATAGGGGGTGGGAAAACTAGTCTTGCGTGGGTCAATCAGGGACTCCTTCTGCCCCATCACTTTTAAACAAATTGTAGAGTCTCCAAGCTTTTGGGTTGAAACCACATCCTCTTGGTGAATGCCGAGAGCAGGGGTCCTCAAACTACAACCTGTGGGCCACATGCAGACAGCCGAGGACGTTGATCCTTTCTGCCGGGTGTATGTGCCCCATTTATTTTTTTTTTGAACTTCAAATCAAGATGTGCAGTGTGCACATGAATTTGTTCGTAATATTTGTTTTTTTAAACTATAGTCTTTCCTTCAAAAGGCCTGAGGGATAGTGAACTGGCCCCCTGGGTAAACAGTTTAAGGACCCCTGCCCTAAGGTATCCTGGACTTAGGGGTTATTAATCTCCCAGCCCTGAAACATCCCTGAACATTCTACCCGTTGTAGGAGGCACCATGGGAATTTGGACCCCGGGTAATTTACAAGCCTTTACTCCAATTGAACCCAAGAAAATTCAAAATGGCTTAGGCAGTTACTCTATTTTGGTCACATTTGACTCGTCCTGCACTAGCCCATTATTTCCATTTAACTCTATAACGCGAAGCATGATGTTTTCATAACATTAAAAAATGTATATATTAATACATATATATATATATTTATAACTATGAAAGTCCACAACAAAAAGAAAATTTTTTCCCAAAATTAAAATTGAAGCGTTATAGGGTTAAAAAGAAGGATGGGTCTTATCAGCGGGTCCAAGACCTTAGCATCATAAATGAATCAGTGATCCGACTGCACCTAGTAGTGCCCAAACCTGTGCCCTCCTAGGGGAAAGTGTGAATGCTTTTATCCCTCTTCCTGTACTTCCAATGAACAAACACACATGTCTGGTAATCCTAAGATTATTTTTGTTTCCTGTGACACTCACCTAATTTCAAGGCCACTGCCACCTCACAAGCTTAGCCTTGTCATAGTCAAACTGTTCACCTTTTAGACCGTTTGTTTTTCTCAGAAGTTATCGGGTGATTAAAGCTTCTGAACCAAGTGTGCCAGGTCCACGACTACCATCTCCTGGACCACCTCAACCTTATCCATCCTGGATAAAGTTGCCCTCAATGGACAACCCCTCCCAGCAGTGTAGGAAGGGTATGGACCCAAAGCCCAACCTCGCCCCTTTTGCCAGCAGGAAGCAGCTAGAGATGTCGTCGCCCAGTACCCCAAAGATTTGGGTCCATATCTCTTCAGGGGGGCAAATGTTTGGTAGCTATGCTAGGGAATGGGGCATCCGTTATGCATGCCCATAGGGCCAAGATAAGAGCCCAGTTAGGAGAGGCACCCTGTGCATGCTCAGAGGTCCAGATTTCTGGCCATTAAGGGGAGGTCACCTGGGTGGTTCCTGTAACTGGATTGACCAATCTAGGCCATGTAAATTCAATTCAGCCACTGGGGTCGGCCAGACTTGCCCACCACGCCTCCCTAACGCTCATAAAACTCTCTTGGGTGCAGACCAGGCTTCTGCATGATTTCTCTCTCACTCAGGAAGGCTCTTTGGAGGCAGCTGTGCTGCACATGAGTGGCTGGTGGATACTGTTCAGATGCATGGCTTTCTGCTTGCAAGGGTTTTTGTCTCAGCTGACTGTAAGGGAGGAGGTAGTACGTCTGGATCACAGAGTATCCATGTCCACAAACGAGGCTGCTCATTCCACAGTACTGGAAGTGCTTTATGAAAACCCTCTGCTTTGCAATGTCACTCCTTGTAGATTAGAGTGGGAGGGGCTGGGACCAAGGTATGCTGCCTCTTACTCCCAGTTGCAGGTTTCTGGATGCTGATTGTATCTCTTACAGCATCAGTTAGTGGGCTTGTTGTCTGCCTCAGGCTTTGTTCACGGAGATCCTCCAGCTAGTTGGTGGTGTGTGCGCATGAGCAGAGGCTTCCTGCCAATCCCCCATGAGTAGTAGAGCTCCCATGGTGTGGACTCCATGAAAGCCTTGCCCCAGGCAGCATGCTTACAAAGGAGGGTGGGCCCTGCAGGACAGAGGACCATTCCCCCTGTGGAATGGCCTCAGAGATCCACCTCCCTCTCTGGCCAGCTGCTGGGGCTGTGGGTCCTAAGCATCATGGCTGACTCAGTAATAGACACAGGGTGAGGCGACTCCAGTAGCTGTTTTGACTGGTCTAATCCAGCCTGAGATCATCCTTGCATGAGCCCTCTGCCAAGATTATTTTTGTTTCTTTTATGATCTTTTCATTAGTGGCTCCTACAACACTAACCACAATCCATAAATACATCATCTGTTTGAAGCCCATCTGTACATTAATTGCCCTCCTTATTCACAAAATATCCACTCTCCACCCAAGCCCCTGGCCTCAGCTCCTCATTTTTCCCCCCTCAATGCCCGCCACCCATCCCTCATCAATCCTTGGAAATGTACTAATTCTTTTGTCATATTTTCACCCACCTTTCTTTTGAGGTCAATGAAGATCCTTGTAATCGGTTCCCACTTTCCATCCTGCCCTTCCTCCACCCTCCCAGTATCTCCACTCATAACACTGGTAAAGGGCCCATCCACTCTGGATCCCCCGTGTTTGAAATTCCTATCGGTACTAGAATACCTTCTCTAGTTTGGCCAGATTAGTATGGTAGAACTGGGATCATGATAGTGGGGCAAGAGAAAGCATTAAGAACTAGAGGAAAGTTGTGTTTCATCTTTGCTGTCTCATCATACCCTGTATTCTTTAATCTCCACTCTGAGATCCTTCTGTAAGGGGATGTCCAGTGCACTGCAAATAGGTTTTGGGTCTATACCCGGCAGTCCCCTCTCATTCTCCATGATAAGATTTTTTTGTTCTCATGATGCCTGTTGCCTTATCCCTTTAAAACTTTGTGATCACACAGGCTGGTATGCTTTCTCCATGTGGGCTCTGTTGCTTCAGAGCCAGATGGCTGTTTCTTTACCCTCAGGCCTTTAAGACCCCACACGCTATATCTTTAGGTAGCTGGACACCATCGGCTTTCTTCACCACATTTGCTTATGCAGCCGCTTTGTGGTCAGTGATTGTGTAGGGAAGGTGAGCATCTTAGAATGCCAATTTAATAGAACAGTGTTATTGCAATGAGGGAGTCCTTGAGCGGAGGCCCTATGCCCATCTGCTACCTTAATACTAAATCTATAAACATATGGACATAGATCTATTTCCCCATGCCCCTTTGTAAATATATGTACATATGTACATGCCTTTATTTAGACGTCTATAACTGGCCCTTGCTTCCCAGCTCACTCTTCTATACTCTTTGATTTTCCTCTTGTGCCCACTGACATGCTCAGTCTTCCTTTGGGTTTCAGTAATTCCTCTTGGTTACATTACCTTTGATCACGCCCTACCAGGCCTCCTACATCCCCCTCACTACCGTTTTCCATCACTTGTTGTACCCTTGTCTCTGGGTTTCTTTACACCACTTCCTTTCCCCCCACCGTGCTCACTCCCATGCCCAATGGAAAGGGCCGGTCACATGTTTACTCCTCCAGATTGTTCATCCAGCCTCTCTTAATTAGACAGACCTGTAAAGGTAATAACATGCACAAAACAAGACTGAGCTAAACCAAGCAGCAAAAAGAAAAAAAAACAAACAAAAATGAAAACAAAACCCAACCCAAATCCAATGACACTAAAAGAAAACAACACTAACCAGAAAGAAAAGTACAAGGACTGTGTGGTGAACTTTAGGAGTGTTTTCCAGTCCAGTCTGTGGGGGCACCGAACCCTGACCACAAAGTCCACCTTTGGCATTCCCCGGGGACTTTGATGCTCCGTTTTCTTACTCTTCCGCTGCACTCTCTTAGTGTCATGCATCGAAGTGGCAGGATCAGTTCGGGCGCAGTTCCCACACTGTGTGTCCAGTGTTGTCCCCTCTAAGGCTATGGGTCTTTGAGGGACGTTTCTCATCGTGGGGCTGCCCATGTGGTCTTCTCTGTGGATTGGCTTCTCTGATTGGGAACATCATCCTCAAGGTGTATTGGGCCAGGGTGTGCTCCATTCTCCCCTCCTCCCCCTTGTTCTGCCCTGTGTTCTCTGATCAGATATGTCCCTCTCCGCGAGCTGCAGATCCGGTGCCATCCTGTGAAATACAATCTTTTGGGGCTGCAAGGATGTGGGCGTGGGGGGGTGGGTATCAGCTCAGATCTTTTGAGAGTCCAGGAGATATTGACTGCTCGATGGGCACAGTTCTGTGGGGCACCGTGCTCTTGGTCCAGACGCTGGTTGTGAATATGACTTTGTTGTTAACCAGTTGTGTGTCTCTGGGTCAACTCCCGTGTGTTTTTGAGTGAGTTTTCTAATCTGCAAAGTAAATGTACAGGATTATCCAGACTCCCATGTCAGCAAGTTATCGAGAGGGGTTAATCAGAGACTGTTTCATATAGTGTGTACCTGCGCGCCGCATTCTAGACCTGCGATGGCAATTATGAGCTCAGGATAGAGATGGTGTCCAGCAGGTAACATACGTGGCTCCATATTGAAACAGGAAGCCCACTGTGGAGATTTGGTCCTTCCGTTGATGGCCACCGGCCACCTAGTCTTCTCCTGCTATAACTGCTTCACTGGCTCAGCAGCTGAGCCAGAAGCCAGTGATATCATAACCAGGTGGCTAACTGGGCCAAAGGGCTGATAGATATTTGTTATTTTGTTGTCTTGGGAAACCCACCTACCCTCCATGCAAACCTTCTGGTGTGAGTTATCTGTGGAAGGAATCATAGGCTCACAGTAATTCACATCTTTCTTCTTGAAAATGTGCCCATATTCCTTTCTGAACCTGACAAGGTGGCCCCTGTGTCCACCAAGAAATTTACTGCCTGGCCTCCTACTTGGAGAGTTAGCCTGGGCTTTTGGCGGCGAAGTGAAACAGAGCCCTGACCCCTTCATTGAGTTTCTTCAAGCATTATTGTCTCTTGCTTGGGTCTTTCTACGTGCAGATGAGGCCCATCCACTCTAGTGGAGGGTCGTGCACCTCTCCTGGGGTTTTCAAGGCACTGATTTTTCCAGTGTCCTTCTTTCCTGCAGTAGGCACATTGGTCCTTCCCCATGGCTTGGCGGTGCCCACAGGTTAGTCTCTCCGTGAGTGGGCCATGCTCACCTTTTCCTGAGTCTCTGGGGTATCTCATGGCAATTACGATTATTTTAGCTAGCTTCTTTGTCTCTGTCGTGCTAGGGTCATCTCTGTTGTTATACACTCAATGAGCCACTTGTACCAAATCGCTAAGATTTTTCCCTTCAAACCCTTCCCACTTCTTTGTCATGTCTGAGGCAGACTGACTGAGTAATAAAGGCAATACTTATTGCCCTCCTGTTTTCAGTGCCTCCGGGCCGTTAGGGGTATAAAGCCCGTAGGCTTCCCTCAGCCACTCTAGAAAGGCAGGCGGATATTCTCTTATAGGAACCTGAAAATTCTCACTGACCTTAGATAAATTCATAGGTTTCCTAGCTCTTCTGCAGAGGGTCATGTAAGAGCAATGGTTGATACCTGGTAAAGTCCTCTGGGCCTTGCTAGGAATTGAGATCCCACATCGTTGGTGTAGTGGCCAAAAGAGTTTCTCTCAAGTGGGGAGTGCCCGCTCGCTGACCATCAGGTTCACTGACTGCTTACTGGGCCTCTGTCTGGAAGGGCTACCCTCCTCCGTTGTGAACAGCACCTGGAGAAGTTGTTGGCAAGCATTCCAGGTGGGCTGATGAGTATGGAAGTCATACCAGTACTAGTGTGTGTGGGGGGCTGCTTGTTAGGGGTGGGGGTGAGTTTGGGGGGCCGGTGGGGGAGGGAGTGACTCAATAAGGGCCTGTTAGAAGTTTTCTATTTCTGGACCCTAGAAACCTTATAGGGCGGGGGTTGAAAGAAAGGGTTTGAAGCCAGCTCTCCCACTCCCAGAGTTCTCCTGCAAAATGGGATAAAGACGATTAGGGGAGAGTGATGGGGAGGGGAGGGGAGGGGAGGGGTGGGGGAGTGATGGGGGAGGGGAGGGGTGAGGGAGGGGAGGGGTGGGGGAGGATGATGGGGAGGGATGGCCTCCACCTATGTGGTTTTGGGAACTTGGACCGTTTGTTTTTCCGGTCCTTCCATGTTTCCTGAAACCTTGGAAACAAGGGCCCTTTCTTTGCGGGAGGGAGTAAGTCTTTTATATTTGCAGGCTTCTTAGTGGCAATGTCAGCCCACACTTGAAGTAACGGGATCAGATCGGGATATCCTGGTTCCCTTTAACCATAACTATGAACTCTTAGTAATAGGGGGTGGGAAAACTAGTCTTGCGTGGGTCAATCAGGGACTCCTTCTGTCCCATCACTTTTAAACAAATTGTAGAGTCTCCAAGCTTTTGGGTTGAAACCACATCCTCTTGGTGAATGCCGAGAGCAGGGGTCCTCAAACTACAACCTGTGGGCCACATGCAGACACCCGAGGACGTGGATCCTTTCTGCCGGGTGTATGTGCCCCATTTATTTTTTTTTTGAACTTCAAATCAAGATGTGCAGTGTGCACATGAATTTGTTCGTAATATTTGTTTTTTTAAACTATAGTCTTTCCTTCAAAAGGCCTGAGGGATAGTGAACTGGCCCCCTGGGTAAACAGTTTAAGGACCCCTGCCCTAAGGTATCCTGGACTTAGGGGTTATTAATCTCCCAGCCCTGAAACATGCCTGAACATTCTACCCGTTGTAGGAGGCACCATGGGAATTTGGACCCCGGGTAATTTACAAGCCTTTACTCCAATTGAACCCAAGAAAATTCAAAATGGCTTAGGCAGTTACTCTATTTTGGTCACATTTGACTCGTCCTGCACTAGCCCATTATTTCCATTTAACTCTATAACGCGAAGCATGATGTTTTCATAACATTAAAAAATGTATATATTAATACATATATATATATATATATATATATATATATATATATATATATATATATATATAACTATGAAAGTCCACAACAAAAAGAAAATTTTTTCCCAAAATTAAAATTGAAGCGTTATAGGGTTAAAAAGAAGGATGGGTCTTATCAGCGGGTCCAAGACCTTAGCATCATAAATGAATCAGTGATCCGACTGCACCTAGTAGTGCCCAAACCTGTGCCCTCCTAGGGGAAAGTGTGAATGCTTTTATCCCTCTTCCTGTACTTCCAATGAACAAACACACATGTCTGGTAATCCTAAGATTATTTTTGTTTCCTGTGACACTCACCTAATTTCAAGGCCACTGCCACCTCACAAGCTTAGCCTTGTCGTAGTCAAACTGTTCACCTTTTAGACCGTTTGTTTTTCTCAGAAGTTATCGGGTGATTAAAGCTTCTGAACCAAGTGTGCCAGGTCCACGACTACCATCTCCTGGACCACCTCAACCTTATCCATCCTGGATAAAGTTGCCCTCAATGGACAACCCCTCCGAGCAGTGTAGGAAGGGTATGGACCCAAAGCCCCACCTCGCCCCTTTTGCCAGCAGGAAGCAGCTAGAGATGTCGTCGCCCAGTACCCCAAAGATTTGGGTCCATATCTCTTCAGGGGGGCAAATGTTTGGTAGCTATGCTAGGGACTGGGGCATCCGTTATGCATGCCCATAGGGCCAAGATAAGAGCCCAGTTAGGAGAGGCACCCTGTGCATGCTCAGAGGTCCAGATTTCTGGCCATGAAGGGGAGGTCACCTGGGTGGTTCCTGTACCTGGATTGACCAATCTAGGCCATGTAAATTCAATTCAACCACTGGGGTCGGCCAGACTTGCCCACCACGCCTCCCTAACGCTCATAAAACTCTCTTGGGTGCAGACCAGGCTTCTGCATGATTTCTCTCTCACTCAGGAAGGCTCTTTGGAGGCAGCTGTGCTGCACATGAGTGGCTGGTGGATACTGTTCAGATGCATGGCTTTCTGCTTGCAAGGGTTTTTGTCTCAGCTGACTGTAAGGGAGGAGGTAGTACGTCTGGATCACAGAGTATCCATGTCCACAAACGAGGCTGCTCATTCCACAGTCCTGGAAGTGCTTTATGAAAACCCTCTGCTTTGCAATGTCACTCCTTGTAGATTAGAGTGGGAGGGGCTGGGACCAAGGTATGCTGCCTCTTACTCCCAGTTGCAGATTTCTGGATGCTGATTGTATCTCTTACAGCATCAGTTAGTGGGCTTGTTGTCTGCCTCAGGCTTTGTTCACGGAGATCCTCCAGCTAGTTGGTGGTGTGTGCGCATGAGCAGAGGCTTCCTGCCAATCCCCCATGAGTAGTAGAGCTCCCATGGTGTGGACTCCATGAAAGCCTTGCCCCAGGCAGCATGCTTACAAAGGAGGGTGGGCCCTGCAGGACAGAGGACCATTCCCCCTGTGGAATGGCCTCAGAGATCCACCTCCCTCTCTGGCCAGCTGCTGGGGCTGTGGGTCCTAAGCATCATGGCTGACTCAGTAATAGACACAGGGTGAGGCGACTCCAGTAGCTGTTTTGACTGGTCTAATCCAGCCTGAGATCATCCTTGCATGAGCCCTCTGCCAAGATTATTTTTGTTTCTTTTATGATCTTTTCATTAGTGGCTCCTACAACACTAACCACAATCCATAAATACATCATCTGTTTGAAGCCCATCTGTACATTAATTGCCCTCCTTATTCACAAAATATCCACTCTCCACCCAAGCCCCTGGCCTCAGCTCCTCATTTTTCCCCCCTCAATGCCCGCCACCCATCCCTCATCAATTCTTTTGTCATATTTTCACCCACCTTTCTTTTGAGGTCAATGAAGATCCTTGTAATCGGTTCCCACTTTCCATCCTGCCCTTCCTCCACCCTCCCAGCATCTCCACTCATAACACTGGTAAAGGGCCCATCCACTCTGGATTCCCCGTGTTTGAAATTCCTATCGGTACTAGAATACCTTCTCTAGTTTGGCCAGATTAGTATGGTAGAACTGGGATCATGATAGTGGGGCAAGAGAAAGCATTAAGAACTAGAGGAAAGTTGTGTTTCATCTTTGCTGTCTCATACCCTGTATTCTTTAATCTCCACTCTGAGATCCTTCTGTAAGGGGATGTCCAGTGCACTGCAAATAGGTTTTGGGTCTATACCCGGCAGTCCCCTCTCATTCTCTATGATAAGATTTTTTTGTTCTCATGATGCCTGTTGCCTTATCCCTTTAAAACTTTGTGATCACACAGGCTGGTATGCTTTCTCCATGTGGGCTCTGTTGCTTCAGAGCCAGATGGCTGTTTCTTTACCCTCAGGCCTTTAAGACCCCACACGCTATATCTTTAGGTAGCTGGACACCATCGGCTTTCTTCACCACATTTGCTTATGCAGCCGCTTTGTGGTCAGTGATTGTGTAGGGAAGGTGAGCATCTTAGAATGCCAATTTAATAGAACAGTGTTATTGCAATGAGGGAGTCCTTGAGCGGAGGCCCTATGTCCATCTGCTACCTTAATACTAAATCTATAAACATATGGACATAGATCTATTTCCCCATGCCCCTTTGTAAATATATGTACATATGTACATGCCTTTATTTAGACGTCTATAACTGGCCCTTGCTTCCCAGCTCACTCTTCTATACTCTTTGATTTTCCTCTTGTGCCCACTGACATGCTCAGTCTTCCTTTGGGTTTCAGTAATTCCTCTTGGTTACATTACCTTTGATCACGCCCTACCAGGCCTCCTACATCCCCCTCACTACCGTTTTCCATCACTTGTTGTACCCTTGTCTCTGGGTTTCTTTACACCACTTCCTTTCCCCCCACCGTGCTCACTCCCATGCCCAATGGAAAGGGCCGGTCACATGTTTACTCCTCCAGATTGTTCATCCAGCCTCTCTTAATTAGACAGACCTGTAAAGGTAATAACATGCACAAAACAAGACTGAGCTAAACCAAGCAGCAAAAAGAAAAAAAAACAAACAAAAATGAAAACAAAACCCAACCCAAATCCAATGACACTAAAAGAAAACAACACTAACCAGAAAGAAAAGTACAAGGACTGTGTGGTGAACTTTAGGAGTGTTTTCCAGTCCAGTCTGTGGGGGCACCGAACCCTGACCACAAAGTCCACCTTTGGCATTCCCCGGGGACTTTGATGTTCCGTTTTCTTACTCTTCCGCTGCACTCTCTTAGTGTCATGCATCGAAGTGGCAGGATCAGTTCGGGCGCAGTTCCCACACTGTGTGTCCAGTGTTGTCCCCTCTAAGGCTATGGGTCTTTGAGGGACGTTTCTCATCGTGGGGCTGCCCATGTGGTCTTCTCTGTGGATTGGCTTCTCTGATTGGGAACATCATCCTCAAGGTGTATTGGGCCAGGGTGTGCTCCATTCTCCCCTCCTCCCCCTTGTTCTGCCCTGTGTTCTCTGATCAGATATGTCCCTCTCCGCGAGCTGCAGATCCGGTGCCATCCTGTGAAATACAATCTTTTGGGGCTGCAAGGATGTGGGCGTGGGGGGGTGGGTATCAGCTCAGATCTTTTGAGAGTCCAGGAGATATTGACTGCTCGATGGGCACAGTTCTGTGGGGCACCGTGCTCTTGGTCCAGACGCTGGTTGTGAATATGACTTTGTTGTTAACCAGTTGTGTGTCTCTGGGTCAACTCCCGTGTGTTTTTGAGTGAGTTTTCTAATCTGCAAAGTAAATGTACAGGATTATCCAGACTCCCATGTCAGCAAGTTATCGAGAGGGGTTAATCAGAGACTGTTTCATATAGTGTGTACCTGCGCGCCGCATTCTAGACCTGCGATGGCAATTATGAGCTCAGGATAGAGATGGTGTCCAGCAGGTAACATACGTGGCTCCATATTGAAACAGGAAGCCCACTGTGGAGATTTGGTCCTTCCGTTGATGGCCACCGGCCACCTAGTCTTCTCCTGCTATAACTGCTTCACTGGCTCAGCAGCTGAGCCAGAAGCCAGTGATATCATAACCAGGTGGCTAACTGGGCCAAAGGGCTGATAGATATTTGTTATTTTGTTGTCTTGGGAAACCCACCTACCCTCCATGCAAACCTTCTGGTGTGAGTTATCTGTGGAAGGAATCATAGGCTCACAGTAATTCACATCTTTCTTCTTGAAAATGTGCCCATATTCCTTTCTGAACCTGACAAGGTGGCCCCTGTGTCCACCAAGAAATTTACTGCCTGGCCTCCTACTTGGAGAGTTAGCCTGGGCTTTTGGCGGCGAAGTGAAACAGAGCCCTGACCCCTTCATTGAGTTTCTTCAAGCATTATTGTCTCTTGCTTGGGTCTTTCTACGTGCAGATGAGGCCCATCCACTCTAGTGGAGGGTCGTGCACCTCTCCTGGGGTTTTCAAGGCACTGATTTTTCCAGTGTCCTTCTTTCCTGCAGTAGGCACATTGGTCCTTCCCCATGGCTTGGCGGTGCCCACAGGTTAGTCTCTCCGTGAGTGGGCCATGCTCACCTTTTCCTGAGTCTCTGGGGTATCTCATGGCAATTACGATTATTTTAGCTAGCTTCTTTGTCTCTGTCGTGCTAGGGTCATCTCTGTTGTTATACACTCAATGAGCCACTTGTACCAAATCGCTAAGATTTTTCCCTTCAAACCCTTCCCACTTCTTTGTCATGTCTGAGGCAGACTGACTGAGTAATAAAGGCAATACTTATTGCCCTCCTGTTTTCAGTGCCTCCGGGCCGTTAGGGGTATAAAGCCCGTAGGCTTCCCTCAGCCACTCTAGAAAGGCAGGCAGATATTCTCTTATAGGAACCTGAAAATTCTCACTGACCTTAGATAAATTCATAGGTTTCCTAGCTCTTCTGCAGAGGGTCATGTAAGAGCAATGGTTGATACCTGGTAAAGTCCTCTGGGCCTTGCTAGGAATTGAGATCCCACATCGTTGGTGTAGTGGCCAAAAGAGTTTCTCTCAAGTGGGGAGTGCCCGCTCGCTGACCATCAGGTTCACTGACTGCTTACTGGGCCTCTGTCTGGAAGGGCTACCCTCCTCCGTTGTGAACAGCACCTGGAGAAGTTGTTGGCAAGCATTCCAGGTGGGCTGATGAGTATGGAAGTCATACCAGTACTAGTGTGTGTGGGGGGCTGCTTGTTAGGGGTGGGGGTGAGTTTGGGGGGCCGGTGGGGGAGGGAGTGACTCAATAAGGGCCTGTTAGAAGTTTTCTATTTCTGGACCCTAGAAACCTTATAGGGCGGGGGTTGAAAGAAAGGGTTTGAAGCCAGCTCTCCCACTCCCAGAGTTCTCCTGCAAAATGGGATAAAGACGATTAGGGGAGAGTGATGGGGAGGGGAGGGGAGGGGAGGGGTGGGGGAGTGATGGGGGAGGGGAGGGGTGAGGGAGGGGAGGGGTGGGGGAGGATGATGGGGAGGGATGGCCTCCACCTATGTGGTTTTGGGAACTTGGACCGTTTGTTTTTCCGGTCCTTCCATGTTTCCTGAAACCTTGGAAACAAGGGCCCTTTCTTTGCGGGAGGGAGTAAGTCTTTTATATTTGCAGGCTTCTTAGTGGCAATGTCAGCCCACACTTGAAGTAACGGGATCAGATCGGGATATCCTGGTTCCCTTTAACCATAACTATGAACTCTTAGTAATAGGGGGTGGGAAAACTAGTCTTGCGTGGGTCAATCAGGGACTCCTTCTGTCCCATCACTTTTAAACAAATTGTAGAGTCTCCAAGCTTTTGGGTTGAAACCACATCCTCTTGGTGAATGCCGAGAGCAGGGGTCCTCAAACTACAACCTGTGGGCCACATGCAGACAGCCGAGGACGTGGATCCTTTCTGCCGGGTGTATGTGCCCCATTTATTTTTTTTTTGAACTTCAAATCAAGATGTGCAGTGTGCACATGAATTTGTTCGTAATATTTGTTTTTTTAAACTATAGTCTTTCCTTCAAAAGGCCTGAGGGATAGTGAACTGGCCCCCTGGGTAAACAGTTTAAGGACCCCTGCCCTAAGGTATCCTGGACTTAGGGGTTATTAATCTCCCAGCCCTGAAACATGCCTGAACATTCTACCCGTTGTAGGAGGCACCATGGGAATTTGGACCCCGGGTAATTTACAAGCCTTTACTCCAATTGAACCCAAGAAAATTCAAAATGGCTTAGGCAGTTACTCTATTTTGGTCACATTTGACTCGTCCTGCACTAGCCCATTATTTCCATTTAACTCTATAACGCGAAGCATGATGTTTTCATAACATTAAAAAATGTATATATTAATACATATATATATATATATATATATATATATATATATATAACTATGAAAGTCCACAACAAAAAGAAAATTTTTTCCCAAAATTAAAATTGAAGCGTTATAGGGTTAAAAAGAAGGATGGGTCTTATCAGCGGGTCCAAGACCTTAGCATCATAAATGAATCAGTGATCCGACTGCACCTAGTAGTGCCCAAACCTGTGCCCTCCTAGGGGAAAGTGTGAATGCTTTTATCCCTCTTCCTGTACTTCCAATGAACAAACACACATGTCTGGTAATCCTAAGATTATTTTTGTTTCCTGTGACACTCACCTAATTTCAAGGCCACTGCCACCTCACAAGCTTAGCCTTGTCGTAGTCAAACTGTTCACCTTTTAGACCGTTTGTTTTTCTCAGAAGTTATCGGGTGATTAAAGCTTCTGAACCAAGTGTGCCAGGTCCACGACTACCATCTCCTGGACCACCTCAACCTTATCCATCCTGGATAAAGTTGCCCTCAATGGACAACCCCTCCGAGCAGTGTAGGAAGGGTATGGACCCAAAGCCCCACCTCGCCCCTTTTGCCAGCAGGAAGCAGCTAGAGATGTCGTCGCCCAGTACCCCAAAGATTTGGGTCCATATCTCTTCAGGGGGGCAAATGTTTGGTAGCTATGCTAGGGACTGGGGCATCCGTTATGCATGCCCATAGGGCCAAGATAAGAGCCCAGTTAGGAGAGGCACCCTGTGCATGCTCAGAGGTCCAGATTTCTGGCCATGAAGGGGAGGTCACCTGGGTGGTTCCTGTACCTGGATTGACCAATCTAGGCCATGTAAATTCAATTCAACCACTGGGGTCGGCCAGACTTGCCCACCACGCCTCCCTAACGCTCATAAAACTCTCTTGGGTGCAGACCAGGCTTCTGCATGATTTCTCTCTCACTCAGGAAGGCTCTTTGGAGGCAGCTGTGCTGCACATGAGTGGCTGGTGGATACTGTTCAGATGCATGGCTTTCTGCTTGCAAGGGTTTTTGTCTCAGCTGACTGTAAGGGAGGAGGTAGTACGTCTGGATCACAGAGTATCCATGTCCACAAACGAGGCTGCTCATTCCACAGTCCTGGAAGTGCTTTATGAAAACCCTCTGCTTTGCAATGTCACTCCTTGTAGATTAGAGTGGGAGGGGCTGGGACCAAGGTATGCTGCCTCTTACTCCCAGTTGCAGATTTCTGGATGCTGATTGTATCTCTTACAGCATCAGTTAGTGGGCTTGTTGTCTGCCTCAGGCTTTGTTCACGGAGATCCTCCAGCTAGTTGGTGGTGTGTGCGCATGAGCAGAGGCTTCCTGCCAATCCCCCATGAGTAGTAGAGCTCCCATGGTGTGGACTCCATGAAAGCCTTGCCCCAGGCAGCATGCTTACAAAGGAGGGTGGGCCCTGCAGGACAGAGGACCATTCCCCCTGTGGAATGGCCTCAGAGATCCACCTCCCTCTCTGGCCAGCTGCTGGGGCTGTGGGTCCTAAGCATCATGGCTGACTCAGTAATAGACACAGGGTGAGGCGACTCCAGTAGCTGTTTTGACTGGTCTAATCCAGCCTGAGATCATCCTTGCATGAGCCCTCTGCCAAGATTATTTTTGTTTCTTTTATGATCTTTTCATTAGTGGCTCCTACAACACTAACCACAATCCATAAATACATCATCTGTTTGAAGCCCATCTGTACATTAATTGCCCTCCTTATTCACAAAATATCCACTCTCCACCCAAGCCCCTGGCCTCAGCTCCTCATTTTTCCCCCCTCAATGCCCGCCACCCATCCCTCATCAATTCTTTTGTCATATTTTCACCCACCTTTCTTTTGAGGTCAATGAAGATCCTTGTAATCGGTTCCCACTTTCCATCCTGCCCTTCCTCCACCCTCCCAGCATCTCCACTCATAACACTGGTAAAGGGCCCATCCACTCTGGATTCCCCGTGTTTGAAATTCCTATCGGTACTAGAATACCTTCTCTAGTTTGGCCAGATTAGTATGGTAGAACTGGGATCATGATAGTGGGGCAAGAGAAAGCATTAAGAACTAGAGGAAAGTTGTGTTTCATCTTTGCTGTCTCATACCCTGTATTCTTTAATCTCCACTCTGAGATCCTTCTGTAAGGGGATGTCCAGTGCACTGCAAATAGGTTTTGGGTCTATACCCGGCAGTCCCCTCTCATTCTCCATGATAAGATTTTTTTGTTCTCATGATGCCTGTTGCCTTATCCCTTTAAAACTTTGTGATCACACAGGCTGGTATGCTTTCTCCATGTGGGCTCTGTTGCTTCAGAGCCAGATGGCTGTTTCTTTACCCTCAGGCCTTTAAGACCCCACACGCTATATCTTTAGGTAGCTGGACACCATCGGCTTTCTTCACCACATTTGCTTATGCAGCCGCTTTGTGGTCAGTGATTGTGTAGGGAAGGTGAGCATCTTAGAATGCCAATTTAATAGAACAGTGTTATTGCAATGAGGGAGTCCTTGAGCGGAGGCCCTATGTCCATCTGCTACCTTAATACTAAATCTATAAACATATGGACATAGATCTATTTCCCCATGCCCCTTTGTAAATATATGTACATATGTACATGCCTTTATTTAGACGTCTATAACTGGCCCTTGCTTCCCAGCTCACTCTTCTATACTCTTTGATTTTCCTCTTGTGCCCACTGACATGCTCAGTCTTCCTTTGGGTTTCAGTAATTCCTCTTGGTTACATTACCTTTGATCACGCCCTACCAGGCCTCCTACATCCCCCTCACTACCGTTTTCCATCACTTGTTGTACCCTTGTCTCTGGGTTTCTTTACACCACTTCCTTTCCCCCCACCGTGCTCACTCCCATGCCCAATGGAAAGGGCCGGTCACATGTTTACTCCTCCAGATTGTTCATCCAGCCTCTCTTAATTAGACAGACCTGTAAAGGTAATAACATGCACAAAACAAGACTGAGCTAAACCAAGCAGCAAAAAGAAAAAAAAACAAACAAAAATGAAAACAAAACCCAACCCAAATCCAATGACACTAAAAGAAAACAACACTAACCAGAAAGAAAAGTACAAGGACTGTGTGGTGAACTTTAGGAGTGTTTTCCAGTCCAGTCTGTGGGGGCACCGAACCCTGACCACAAAGTCCACCTTTGGCATTCCCCGGGGACTTTGATGTTCCGTTTTCTTACTCTTCCGCTGCACTCTCTTAGTGTCATGCATCGAAGTGGCAGGATCAGTTCGGGCGCAGTTCCCACACTGTGTGTCCAGTGTTGTCCCCTCTAAGGCTATGGGTCTTTGAGGGACGTTTCTCATCGTGGGGCTGCCCATGTGGTCTTCTCTGTGGATTGGCTTCTCTGATTGGGAACATCATCCTCAAGGTGTATTGGGCCAGGGTGTGCTCCATTCTCCCCTCCTCCCCCTTGTTCTGCCCTGTGTTCTCTGATCAGATATGTCCCTCTCCGCGAGCTGCAGATCCGGTGCCATCCTGTGAAATACAATCTTTTGGGGCTGCAAGGATGTGGGCGTGGGGGGGTGGGTATCAGCTCAGATCTTTTGAGAGTCCAGGAGATATTGACTGCTCGATGGGCACAGTTCTGTGGGGCACCGTGCTCTTGGTCCAGACGCTGGTTGTGAATATGACTTTGTTGTTAACCAGTTGTGTGTCTCTGGGTCAACTCCCGTGTGTTTTTGAGTGAGTTTTCTAATCTGCAAAGTAAATGTACAGGATTATCCAGACTCCCATGTCAGCAAGTTATCGAGAGGGGTTAATCAGAGACTGTTTCATATAGTGTGTACCTGCGCGCCGCATTCTAGACCTGCGATGGCAATTATGAGCTCAGGATAGAGATGGTGTCCAGCAGGTAACATACGTGGCTCCATATTGAAACAGGAAGCCCACTGTGGAGATTTGGTCCTTCCGTTGATGGCCACCGGCCACCTAGTCTTCTCCTGCTATAACTGCTTCACTGGCTCAGCAGCTGAGCCAGAAGCCAGTGATATCATAACCAGGTGGCTAACTGGGCCAAAGGGCTGATAGATATTTGTTATTTTGTTGTCTTGGGAAACCCACCTACCCTCCATGCAAACCTTCTGGTGTGAGTTATCTGTGGAAGGAATCATAGGCTCACAGTAATTCACATCTTTCTTCTTGAAAATGTGCCCATATTCCTTTCTGAACCTGACAAGGTGGCCCCTGTGTCCACCAAGAAATTTACTGCCTGGCCTCCTACTTGGAGAGTTAGCCTGGGCTTTTGGCGGCGAAGTGAAACAGAGCCCTGACCCCTTCATTGAGCTTCTTCAAGCATTATTGTCTCTTGCTTGGGTCTTTCTACGTGCAGATGAGGCCCATCCACTCTAGTGGAGGGTCGTGCACCTCTCCTGGGGTTTTCAAGGCACTGATTTTTCCAGTGTCCTTCTTTCCTGCAGTAGGCACATTGGTCCTTCCCCATGGCTTGGCGGTGCCCACAGGTTAGTCTCTCCGTGAGTGGGCCATGCTCACCTTTTCCTGAGTCTCTGGGGTATCTCATGGCAATTACGATTATTTTAGCTAGCTTCTTTGTCTCTGTCGTGCTAGGGTCATCTCTGTTGTTATACACTCAATGAGCCACTTGTACCAAATCGCTAAGATTTTTCCCTTCAAACCCTTCCCACTTCTTTGTCATGTCTGAGGCAGACTGACTGAGTAATAAAGGCAATACTTATTGCCCTCCTGTTTTGAGTGCCTCCGGGCCGTTAGGGGTATAAAGCCCGTAGGCTTCCCTCAGCCACTCTAGAAAGGCAGGCGGATATTCTCTTATAGGAACCTGAAAATTCTCACTGACCTTAGATAAATTCATAGGTTTCCTAGCTCTTCTGCAGAGGGTCATGTAAGAGCAATGGTTGATACCTGGTAAAGTCCTCTGGGCCTTGCTAGGAATTGAGATCCCACATCGTTGGTGTAGTGGCCAAAAGAGTTTCTCTCAAGTGGGGAGTGCCCGCTCGCTGACCATCAGGTTCACTGACTGCTTACTGGGCCTCTGTCTGGAAGGGCTACCCTCCTCCGTTGTGAACAGCACCTGGAGAAGTTGTTGGCAAGCATTCCAGGTGGGCTGATGAGTATGGAAGTCATACCAGTACTAGTGTGTGTGGGGGGCTGCTTGTTAGGGGTGGGGGTGAGTTTGGGGGGCCGGTGGGGGAGGGAGTGACTCAATAAGGGCCTGTTAGAAGTTTTCTATTTCTGGACCCTAGAAACCTTATAGGGCGGGGGTTGAAAGAAAGGGTTTGAAGCCAGCTCTCCCACTCCCAGAGTTCTCCTGCAAAATGGGATAAAGACGATTAGGGGAGAGTGATGGGGAGGGGAGGGGAGGGGAGGGGTGGGGGAGTGATGGGGGAGGGGAGGGGTGAGGGATGGGAGGGGTGGGGGAGGGTGATGGGGAGGGATGGCCTCCACCTATGTGGTTTTGGGAACTTGGACCGTTTGTTTTTCCGGTCCTTCCATGTTTCCTGAAACCTTGGAAACAAGGGCCCTTTCTTTGCGGGAGGGAGTAAGTCTTTTATATTTGCAGGCTTCTTAGTGGCAATGTCAGCCCACACTTGAAGTAACGGGATCAGATCGGGATATCCTGGTTCCCTTTAACCATAACTATGAACTCTTAGTAATAGGGGGTGGGGAAACTAGTCTTGCGTGGGTCAATCAGGGACTCCTTCTGCCCCATCACTTTTAAACAAATTGTAGAGTCTCCAAGCTTTTGGGTTGAAACCACATCCTCTTGGTGAATGCCGAGAGCAGGGGTCCTCAAACTACAACCTGTGGGCCACATGCAGACAGCTGAGGACGTTGATCCTTTCTGCCGGGTGTATGTGCCCCATTTATTTTTTTTTTTGAACTTCAAATCAAGATGTGCAGTGTGCACATGAATTTGTTCGTAATATTTGTTTTTTTAAACTATAGTCTTTCCTTCAAAAGGCCTGAGGGATAGTGAACTGGCCCCCTGGGTAAACAGTTTAAGGACCCCTGCCCTAAGGTATCCTGGACTTAGGGGTTATTAATCTCCCAGCCCTGAAACATGCCTGAACATTCTACCCGTTGTAGGAGGCACCATGGGAATTTGGACCCCGGGTAATTTACAAGCCTTTACTCCAATTGAACCCAAGAAAATTCAAAATGGCTTAGGCAGTTACTCTATTTTGGTCACATTTGACTCGTCCTGCACTAGCCCATTATTTCCATTTAACTCTATAACGCGAAGCATGATGTTTTCATAACATTAAAAAATGTATATATTAATACATATATATATATATTTATAACTATAAAAGTCCACAACAAAAAGAAAATTTTTTCCCAAAATTAAAATTGAAGCGTTATAGGGTTAAAAAGAAGGATGGGTCTTATCAGCGGGTCCAAGACCTTAGCATCATAAATGAATCAGTGATCCGACTGCACCTAGTAGTGCCCAAACCTGTGCCCTCCTAGGGGAAAGTGTGAATGCTTTTATCCCTCTTCCTGTACTTCCAATGAACAAACACACATGTCTGGTAATCCTAAGATTATTTTTGTTTCCTGTGACACTCACCTAATTTCAAGGCCACTGCCACCTCACAAGCTTAGCCTTGTCGTAGTCAAACTGTTCACCTTTTAGACCGTTTGTTTTTCTCAGAAGTTATCGGGTGATTAAAGCTTCTGAACCAAGTGTGCCAGGTCCACGACTACCATCTCCTGGACCACCTCAACCTTATCCATCCTGGATAAAGTTGCCCTCAATGGACAACCCCTCCCAGCAGTGTAGGAAGGGTATGGACCCAAAGCCCCACCTCGCCCCTTTTGCCAGCAGGAAGCAGCTAGAGATGTCGTCGCCCAGTACCCCAAAGATTTGGGTCCATATCTCTTCAGGGGGGCAAATGTTTGGTAGCTATGCTAGGGACTGGGGCATCCGTTATGCATGCCCATAGGGCCAAGATAAGAGCCCAGTTAGGAGAGGCACCCTGTGCATGCTCAGAGGTCCAGATTTCTGGCCATGAAGGGGAGGTCACCTGGGTGGTTCCTGTACCTGGATTGACCAATCTAGGCCATGTAAATTCAATTCAGCCACTGGGGTCGGCCAGACTTGCCCACCACGCCTCCCTAACGCTCATAAAACTCTCTTGGGTGCAGACCAGGCTTCTGCATGATTTCTCTCTCACTCAGGAAGGCTCTTTGGAGGCAGCTGTGCTGCACATGAGTGGCTGGTGGATACTGTTCAGATGCATGGCTTTCTGCTTGCAAGGGTTTTTGTCTCAGCTGACTGTAAGGGAGGAGGTAGTACGTCTGGATCACAGAGTATCCATGTCCACAAACGAGGCTGCTCATTCCACAGTCCTGGAAGTGCTTTATGAAAACCCTCTGCTTTGCAATGTCACTCCTTGTAGATTAGAGTGGGAGGGGCTGGGACCAAGGTATGCTGCCTCTTACTCCCAGTTGCAGATTTCTGGATGCTGATTGTATCTCTTACAGCATCAGTTAGTGGGCTTGTTGTCTGCCTCAGGCTTTGTTCACGGAGATCCTCCAGCTAGTTGGTGGTGTGTGCGCATGAGCAGAGGCTTCCTGCCAATCCCCCATGAGTAGTAGAGCTCCCATGGTGTGGACTCCATGAAAGCCTTGCCCCAGGCAGCATGCTTACAAAGGAGGGTGGGCCCTGCAGGACAGAGGACCATTCCCCCTGTGGAATGGCCTCAGAGATCCACCTCCCTCTCTGGCCAGCTGCTGGGGCTGTGGGTCCTAAGCATCATGGCTGACTCAATAATAGACACAGGGTGAGGCGACTCCAGTAGCTGTTTTGACTGGTCTAATCCAGCCTGAGATCATCCTTGCATGAGCCCTCTGCCAAGATTATTTTTGTTTCTTTTATGATCTTTTCATTAGTGGCTCCTACAACACTAACCACAATCCATAAATACATCATCTGTTTGAAGCCCATCTGTACATTAATTGCCCTCCTTATTCACAAAATATCCACTCTCCACCCAAGCCCCTGGCCTCAGCTCCTCATTTTTCCCCCCTCAATGCCCGCCACCCATCCCTCATCAATTCTTTTGTCATATTTTCACCCACCTTTCTTTTGAGGTCAATGAAGATCCTTGTAATCGGTTCCCACTTTCCATCCTGCCCTTCCTCCACCCTCCCAGCATCTCCACTCATAACACTGGTAAAGGGCCCATCCACTCTGGATTCCCCGTGTTTGAAATTCCTATCGGTACTAGAATACCTTCTCTAGTTTGGCCAGATTAGTATGGTAGAACTGGGATCATGATAGTGGGGCAAGAGAAAGCATTAAGAACTAGAGGAAAGTTGTGTTTCATCTTTGCTGTCTCATCATACCCTGTATTCTTTAATCTCCACTCTGAGATCCTTCTGTAAGGGGATGTCCAGTGCACTGCAAATAGGTTTTGGGTCTATACCCGGCAGTCCCCTCTCATTCTCCATGATAAGATTTTTTTGTTCTCATGATGCCTGTTGCCTTATCCCTTTAAAACTTTGTGATCACACAGGCTGGTATGCTTTCTCCATGTGGGCTCTGTTGCTTCAGAGCCAGATGGCTGTTTCTTTACCCTCAGGCCTTTAAGACCCCACACGCTATATCTTTAGGTAGCTGGACACCATCGGCTTTCTTCACCACATTTGCTTATGCAGCCGCTTTGTGGTCAGTGATTGTGTAGGGAAGGTGAGCATCTTAGAATGCCAATTTAATAGAACAGTGTTATTGCAATGAGGGAGTCCTTGAGCGGAGGCCCTATGTCCATCTGCTACCTTAATACTAAATCTATAAACATATGGACATAGATCTATTTCCCCATGCCCCTTTGTAAATATATGTACATATGTACATGCCTTTATTTAGACGTCTATAACTGGCCCTTGCTTCCCAGCTCACTCTTCTATACTCTTTGATTTTCCTCTTGTGCCCACTGACATGCTCAGTCTTCCTTTGGGTTTCAGTAATTCCTCTTGGTTACATTACCTTTGATCACGCCCTACCAGGCCTCCTACATCCCCCTCACTACCGTTTTCCATCACTTGTTGTACCCTTGTCTCTGGGTTTCTTTACACCACTTCCTTTCCCCCCACCGTGCACACTCCCATGCCCAATGGAAAGGGCCGGTCACATGTTTACTCCTCCAGATTGTTCATCCAGCCTCTCTTAATTAGACAGACCTGTAAAGGTAATAACATGCACAAAACAAGACTGAGCTAAACCAAGCAGCAAAAAGAAAAAAAAACAAACAAAAATGAAAACAAAACCCAACCCAAATCCAATGACACTAAAAGAAAACAACACTAACCAGAAAGAAAAGTACAAGGACTGTGTGGTGAACTTTAGGAGTGTTTTCCAGTCCAGTCTGTGGGGGCACCGAACCCTGACCACAAAGTCCACCTTTGGCATTCCCCGGGGACTTTGATGCTCCATTTTCTTACTCTTCCGCTGCACTCTCTTAGTGTCATGCATCGAAGTGGCAGGATCAGTTCGGGCGCAGTTCCCACACTGTGTGTCCAGTGTTGTCCCCTCTAAGGCTATGGGTCTTTGAGGGACGTTTCTCATCGTGGGGCTGCCCATGTGGTCTTCTCTGTGGATTGGCTTCTCTGATTGGGAACATCATCCTCAAGGTGTATTGGGCCAGGGTGTGCTCCATTCTCCCCTCCTCCCCCTTGTTCTGCCCTGTGTTCTCTGATCAGATATGTCCCTCTCCGCGAGCTGCAGATCCGGTGCCATCCTGTGAAATACAATCTTTTGGGGCTGCAAGGATGTGGGCGTGGGGGGGTGGGTATCAGCTCAGATCTATTGAGAGTCCAGGAGATATTGACTGCTCGATGGGCACAGTTCTGTGGGGCACCGTGCTCTTGGTCCAGACGCTGGTTGTGAATATGACTTTGTTGTTAACCAGTTGTGTGTCTCTGGGTCAACTCCCGTGTGTTTTTGAGTGAGTTTTCTAATCTGCAAAGTAAATGTACAGGATTATCCAGACTCCCATGTCAGCAAGTTATCGAGAGGGGTTAATCAGAGACTGTTTCATATAGTGTGTACCTGCGCGCCGCATTCTAGACCTGCGATGGCAATTATGAGCTCAGGATAGAGATGGTGTCCAGCAGGTAACATACGTGGCTCCATATTGAAACAGGAAGCCCACTGTGGAGATTTGGTCCTTCCGTTGATGGCCACCGGCCACCTAGTCTTCTCCTGCTATAACTGCTTCACTGGCTCAGCAGCTGAGCCAGAAGCCAGTGATATCATAACCAGGTGGCTAACTGGGCCAAAGGGCTGATAGATATTTGTTATTTTGTTGTCTTGGGAAACCCACCTACCCTCCATGCAAACCTTCTGGTGTGAGTTATCTGTGGACGGAATCATAGGCTCACAGTAATTCACATCTTTCTTCTTGAAAATGTGCCCATATTCCTTTCTGAACCTGACAAGGTGGCCCCTGTGTCCACCAAGAAATTTACTGCCTGGCCTCCTACTTGGAGAGTTAGCCTGGGCTTTTGGCGGCGAAGTGAAAGAGAGCCCTGACCCCTTCATTGAGCTTCTTCAAGCATTATTGTCTCTTGCTTGGGTCTTTCTACGTGCAGATGAGGCCCATCCACTCTAGTGGAGGGTCGTGCACCTCTCCTGGGGTTTTCAAGGCACTGATTTTTCCAGTGTCCTTCTTTCCTGCAGTAGGCACATTGGTCCTTCCCCATGGCTTGGCGGTGCCCACAGGTTAGTCTCTCCGTGAGTGGGCCATGCTCTCCTTTTCCTGAGTCTCTGGGGTATCTCATGGCAATTACGATTATTTTAGCTAGCTTCTTTGTCTCTGTCGTGCTAGGGTCATCTCTGTTGTTATACACTCAATGAGCCACTTGTACCAAATCGCTAAGATTTTTCCCTTCAAACCCTTCCCACTTCTTTGTCATGTCTGAGGCAGACTGACTGAGTAATAAAGGCAATACTTATTGCCCTCCTCTTTTGAGTGCCTCCGGGCCGTTAGGGGTATAAAGCCCGTAGGCTTCCCTCAGCCACTCTAGAAAGGCAGGCGGATATTCTCTTATAGGAACCTGAAAATTCTCACTGACCTTAGATAAATTCATAGGTTTCCTAGCTCTTCTGCAGAGGGTCATGTAAGAGCAATGGTTGATACTTGGTAAAGTCCTCTGGGCCTTGCTAGGAATTGAGATCCCACATCGTTGGTGTAGTGGCCAAAAGAGTTTCTCTCAAGTGGGGAGTGCCCGCTCGCTGACCATCAGGTTCACTGACTGCTTACTGGGCCTCTGTCTGGAAGGGCTACCCTCCTCCGTTGTGAACAGCACCTGGAGAAGTTGTTGGCAAGCATTCCAGGTGGGCTGATGAGTATGGAAGTCATACCAGTACTAGTGTGTGTGGGGGGCTGCTTGTTAGGGGTGGGGGTGAGTTTGGGGCGCCGGTGGGGGAGGGAGTGACTCAATAAGGGCCTGTTAGAAGTTTTCTATTTCTGGACCCTAGAAACCTTATAGGGCGGGGGTTGAAAGAAAGGGTTTGAAGCCAGCTCTCCCACTCCCAGAGTTCTCCTGCAAAATGGGATAAAGACGATTAGGGGAGAGTGATGGGGAGGGGAGGGCAGGGGAGGGGTGGGGGAGTGATGGGGGAGGGGAGGGGTGAGGGAGGGGAGGGGTGGGGGAGGGTGATGGGGAGGGATGGCCTCCACCTATGTGGTTTTGGGAACTTGGACCGTTTGTTTTTCCGGTCCTTCCATGTTTCCTGAAACCTTGGAAACAAGGGCCCTTTCTTTGCGGGAGGGAGTAAGTCTTTTATATTTGCAGGCTTCTTAGTGGCAATGTCAGCCCACACTTGAAGTAACGGGATCAGATCGGGATATCCTGGTTCCCTTTAACCATAACTATGAACTCTTAGTAATAGGGGGTGGGGAAACTAGTCTTGCGTGGGTCAATCAGGGACTCCTTCTGCCCCATCACTTTTAAACAAATTGTAGAGTCTCCAAGCTTTTGGGTTGAAACCACATCCTCTTGGTGAATGCCGAGAGCAGGGGTCCTCAAACTACAACCTGTGGGCCACATGCAGACAGCCGAGGACGTTGATCCTTTCTGCCGGGTGTATGTGCCCCATTTATTTTTTTTTTGAACTTCAAATCAAGATGTGCAGTGTGCACATGAATTTGTTCGTAATATTTGTTTTTTTAAACTATAGTCTTTCCTTCAAAAGGCCTGAGGGATAGTGAACTGGCCCCCTGGGTAAACAGTTTAAGGACCCCTGCCCTAAGGTATCCTGGACTTAGGGGTTATTAATCTCCCAGCCCTGAAACATGCCTGAACATTCTACCCGTTGTAGGAGGCACCATGGGAATTTGGACCCCGGGTAATTTACAAGCCTTTACTCCAATTGAACCCAAGAAAATTCAAAATGGCTTAGGCAGTTACTCTATTTTGGTCACATTTGACTCGTCCTGCACTAGCCCATTATTTCCATTTAACTCTATAACGCGAAGCATGATGTTTTCATAACATTAAAAAATGTATATATTAATACATATATATATATATATATTTATAACTATGAAAGTCCACAACAAAAAGAAAATTTTTTCCCAAAATTAAAATTGAAGCGTTATAGGGTTAAAAAGAAGGATGGGTCTTATCAGCGGGTCCAAGACCTTAGCATCATAAATGAATCAGTGATCCGACTGCACCTAGTAGTGCCCAAACCTGTGCCCTCCTAGGGGAAAGTGTGAATGCTTTTATCCCTCTTCCTGTACTTCCAATGAACAAACACACATGTCTGGTAATCCTAAGATTATTTTTGTTTCCTGTGACACTCACCTAATTTCAAGGCCACTGCCACCTCACAAGCTTAGCCTTGTCGTAGTCAAACTGTTCACCTTTTAGACCGTTTGTTTTTCTCAGAAGTTATCGGGTGATTAAAGCTTCTGAACCAAGTGTGCCAGGTCCACAACTACCATCTCCTGGACCACCTCAACCTTATCCATCCTGGATAAAGTTACCCTCAATGGACAACCCCTCCCAGCAGTGTAGGAAGGGTATGGACCCAAAGCCCCACCTCGCCCCTTTTGCCAGCAGGAAGCAGCTAGAGATGTCGTCGCCCAGTACCCCAAAGATTTGGGTCCATATCTCTTCAGGGGGGCAAATGTTTGGTAGCTATGCTAGGGACTGGGGCATCCGTTATGCATGCCCATAGGGCCAAGATAAGAGCCCAGTTAGGAGAGGCACCCTGTGCATGCTCAGAGGTCCAGATTTCTGGCCATGAAGGGGAGGTCACCTGGGTGGTTCCTGTACCTGGATTGACCAATCTAGGCCATGTAAATTCAATTCAGCCACTGGGGTCGGCCAGACTTGCCCACCATGCCTCCCTAACGCTCATAAAACTCTCTTGGGTGCAGACCAGGCTTCTGCATGATTTCTCTCTCACTCAGGAAGGCTCTTTGGAGGCAGCTGTGCTGCACATGAGTGGCTGGTGGATACTGTTCAGATGCATGGCTTTCTGCTTGCAAGGGTTTTTGTCTCAGCTGACTGTAAGGGAGGAGGTAGTACGTCTGGATCACAGAGTATCCATGTCCACAAACGAGGCTGCTCATTCCACAGTCCTGGAAGTGCTTTATGAAAACCCTCTGCTTTGCAATGTCACTCCTTGTAGATTAGAGTGGGAGGGGCTGGGACCAAGGTATGCTGCCTCTTACTCCCAGTTGCAGATTTCTGGATGCTGATTGTATCTCTTACAGCATCAGTTAGTGGGCTTGTTGTCTGCCTCAGGCTTTGTTCACGGAGATCCTCCAGCTAGTTGGTGGTGTGTGCGCATGAGCAGAGGCTTCATGCCAATCCCCCATGAGTAGTAGAGCTCCCATGGTGTGGACTCCATGAAAGCCTTGCCCCAGGCAGCATGCTTACAAAGGAGGGTGGGCCCTGCAGGACAGAGGACCATTCCCCCTGTGGAATGGCCTCAGAGATCCACCTCCCTCTCTGGCCAGCTGCTGGGGCTGTGGGTCCTAAGCATCATGGCTGACTCAATAATAGACACAGGGTGAGGCGACTCCAGTAGCTGTTTTGACTGGTCTAATCCAGCCTGAGATCATCCTTGCATGAGCCCTCTGCCAAGATTATTTTTGTTTCTTTTATGATCTTTTCATTAGTGGCTCCTACAACACTAACCACAATCCATAAATACATCATCTGTTTGAAGCCCATCTGTACATTAATTGCCCTCCTTATTCACAAAATATCCACTCTCCACCCAAGCCCCTGGCCTCAGCTCCTCATTTTTCCCCCCTCAATGCCCGCCACCCATCCCTCATCAATTCTTTTGTCATATTTTCACCCACCTTTCTTTTGAGGTCAATGAAGATCCTTGTAATCGGTTCCCACTTTCCATCCTGCCCTTCCTCCACCCTCCCAGTATCTCCACTCATAACACTGGTAAAGGGCCCATCCACTCTGGATCCCCCGTGTTTGAAATTCCTATCGGTACTAGAATACCTTCTCTAGTTTGGCCAGATTAGTATGGTAGAACTGGGATCATGATAGTGGGGCAAGAGAAAGCATTAAGAACTAGAGGAAAGTTGTGTTTCATCTTTGCTGTCTCATACCCTGTATTCTTTAATCTCCACTCTGAGATCCTTCTGTAAGGGGATGTCCAGTGCACTGCAAATAGGTTTTGGGTCTATACCCGGCAGTCCCCTCTCATTCTCCATGATAAGATTTTTTTGTTCTCATGATGCCTGTTGCCTTATCCCTTTAAAACTTTGTGATCACACAGGCTGGTATGCTTTCTCCATGTGGGCTCTGTTGCTTCAGAGCCAGATGGCTGTTTCTTTACCCTCAGGCCTTTAAGACCCCACACGCTATATCTTTAGGTAGCTGGACACCATCGGCTTTCTTCACCACATTTGCTTATGCAGCCGCTTTGTGGTCAGTGATTGTGTAGGGAAGGTGAGCATCTTAGAATGCCAATTTAATAGAACAGTGTTATTGCAATGAGGGAGTCCTTGAGCGGAGGCCCATGTCCATCTGCTACCTTAATACTAAATCTATAAACATATGGACATAGATCTATTTCCCCATGCCCCTTTGTAAATATATGTACATATGTACATGCCTTTATTTAGACGTCTATAACTGGCCCTTGCTTCCCAGCTCACTCTTCTATACTCTTTGATTTTCCTCTTGTGCCCACTGACATGCTCAGTCTTCCTTTGGGTTTCAGTAATTCCTCTTGGTTACATTACCTTTGATCACGCCCTACCAGGCCTCCTACATCCCCCTCACTACCGTTTTCCATCACTTGTTGTACCCTTGTCTCTGGGTTTCTTTACACCACTTCCTTTCCCCCCACCGTGCTCACTCCCATGCCCAATGGAAAGGGCCGGTCACATGTTTACTCCTCCAGATTGTTCATCCAGCCTCTCTTAATTAGACAGACCTGTAAAGGTAATAACATGCACAAAACAAGACTGAGCTAAACCAAGCAGCAAAAAGAAAAAAAAACAAACAAAAATGAAAACAAAACCCAACCCAAATCCAATGACACTAAAAGAAAACAACACTAACCAGAAAGAAAAGTACAAGGACTGTGTGGTGAACTTTAGGAGTGTTTTCCAGTCCAGTCTGTGGGGGCACCGAACCCTGACCACAAAGTCCACCTTTGGCATTCCCCGGGGACTTTGATGCTCCGTTTTCTTACTCTTCCGCTGCACTCTCTTAGTGTCATGCATCGAAGTGGCAGGATCAGTTCGGGCGCAGTTCCCACACTGTGTGTCCAGTGTTGTCCCCTCTAAGGCTATGGGTCTTTGAGGGACGTTTCTCATCGTGGGGCTGCCCATGTGGTCTTCTCTGTGGATTGGCTTCTCTGATTGGGAACATCATCCTCAAGGTGTATTGGGCCAGGGTGTGCTCCATTCTCCCCTCCTCCCCCTTGTTCTGCCCTGTGTTCTCTGATCAGATATGTCCCTCTCCGCGAGCTGCAGATCCGGTGCCATCCTGTGAAATACAATCTTTTGGGGCTGCAAGGATGTGGGGGTGGGGGGTGGGTATCAGCTCAGATCTTTTGAGAGTCCAGGAGATATTGACTGCTCGATGGGCACAGTTCTGTGGGGCACCGTGCTCTTGGTCCAGACGCTGGTTGAGAATATGACTTTGTTGTTAACCAGTTGTGTGTCTCTGGGTCAACTCCCGTGTGTTTTTGAGTGAGTTTTCTAATCTGCAAAGTAAATGTACAGGATTATCCAGACTCCCATGTCAGCAAGTTATCGAGAGGGGTTAATCAGAGACTGTTTCATATAGTGTGTACCTGCGCGCCGCATTATAGACCTGCGATGGCAATTATGAGCTCAGGATAGAGATGGTGTCCAGCAGGTAACATACGTGGCTCCATATTGAAACAGGAAGCCCACTGTGGAGATTTGGTCCTTCCGTTGATGGCCACCGGCCACCTAGTCTTCTCCTGCTATAACTGCTTCACTGGCTCAGCAGCTGAGCCAGAAGCCAGTGATATCATAACCAGGTGGCTAACTGGGCCAAAGGGCTGATAGATATTTGTTATTTTGTTGTCTTGGGAAACCCACCTACCCTCCATGCAAACCTTCTGGTGTGAGTTATCTGTGGAAGGAATCATAGGCTCACAGTAATTCACATCTTTCTTCTTGAAAATGTGCCCATATTCCTTTCTGAACCTGACAAGGTGGCCCCTGTGTCCACCAAGAAATTTACTGCCTGGCCTCCTACTTGGAGAGTTAGCCTGGGCTTTTGGCGGCGAAGTGAAACAGAGCCCTGACCCCTTCATTGAGCTTCTTCAAGCATTATTGTCTCTTGCTTGGGTCTTTCTACATGCAGATGAGGCCCATCCACTCTAGTGGAGGGTCGTGCACCTCTCCTGGGGTTTTCAAGGCACTGATTTTTCCAGTGTCCTTCTTTCCTGCAGTAGGCACATTGGTCCTTCCCCATGGCTTGGCGGTGCCCACAGGTTAGTCTCTCCGTGAGTGGGCTATGCTCTCCTTTTCCTGAGTCTCTGGGGTATCTCATGGCAATTACGATTATTTTAGCTAGCTTTTTTGTCTCTGTCGTGCTAGGGTCATCTCTGTTGTTATACACTCAATGAGCCACTTGTACCAAATCGCTAAGATTTTTCCCTTCAAACCCTTCCCACTTCTTTGTCATGTCTGAGGCAGACTGACTGAGTAATAAAGGCAATACTTATTGCCCTCCTGTTTTGAGTGCCTCCGGGCCGTTAGGGGTATAAAGCCCGTAGGCTTCCCTCAGCCACTCTAGAAAGGCAGGCGGATATTCTCTTATAGGAACCTGAAAATTCTCACTGACCTTAGATAAATTCATAGGTTTCCTAGCTCTTCTGCAGAGGGTCATGTAAGAGCAATGGTTGATACCTGGTAAAGTCCTCTGGGCCTTGCTAGGAATTGAGATCCCACATCGTTGGTGTAGTGGCCAAAAGAGTTTCTCTCAAGTGGGGAGTGCCCGCTCACTGACCATCAGGTTCACTGACTGCTTACTGGGCCTCTGTCTGGAAGGGCTACCCTCCTCCGTTGTGAACAGCACCTGGAGAAGTTGTTGGCAAGCATTCCAGGTGGGCTGATGAGTATGGAAGTCATACCAGTACTAGTGTGTGTGGGGGGCTGCTTGTTAGGGGTGGGGGTGAGTTTGGGGGGCCGGTGGGGGAGGGAGTGACTCAATAAGGGCCTGTTAGAAGTTTTCTATTTCTGGACCCTAGAAACCTTATAGGGCGGGGGTTGAAAGAAAGGGTTTGAAGCCAGCTCTCCCACTCCCAGAGTTCTCCTGCAAAATGGGATAAAGACGATTAGGGGAGAGTGATGGGGAGGGGAGGAGAGGGGAGGGGTGGGGGAGTGATGGGGGAGGGGAGGGGTGAGGGAGGGGAGGGGTGGGGGAGGGTGATGGGGAGGGATGGCCTCCACCTATGTGGTTTTGGGAACTTGGACCGTTTGTTTTTCCGGTCCTTCCATGTTTCCTGAAACCTTGGAAACAAGGGCCCTTTCTTTGCGGGAGGGAGTAAGTCTTTTATATTTGCAGGCTTCTTAGTGGCAATGTCAGCCCACACTTGAAGTAACGGGATCAGATCGGGATATCCTGGTTCCCTTTAACCATAACTATGAACTCTTAGTAATAGGGGGTGGGAAAACTAGTCTTGCGTGGGTCAATCAGGGACTCCTTCTGCCCCATCACTTTTAAACAAATTGTAGAGTCTCCAAGCTTTTGGGTTGAAACCACATCCTCTTGGTGAATGCCGAGAGCAGGGGTCCTCAAACTACAACCTGTGGGCCACATGCAGACAGCCGAGGACGTTGATCCTTTCTGCCGGGTGTATGTGCCCCATTTATTTTTTTTTTTGAACTTCAAATCAAGATGTGCAGTGTGCACATGAATTTGTTCGTAATATTTGTTTTTTTAAACTATAGTCTTTCCTTCAAAAGGCCTGAGGGATAGTGAACTGGCCCCCTGGGTAAACAGTTTAAGGACCCCTGCCCTAAGGTATCCTGGACTTAGGGGTTATTAATCTCCCAGCCCTGAAACATGCCTGAACATTCTACCCGTTGTAGGAGGCACCATGGGAATTTGGACCCCGGGTAATTTACAAGCCTTTACTCCAATTGAACCCAAGAAAATTCAAAATGGCTTAGGCAGTTACTCTATTTTGGTCACATTTGACTCGTCCTGCACTAGCCCATTATTTCCATTTAACTCTATAACGCGAAGCATGATGTTTTCATAACATTAAAAAATGTATATATTAATACATATATATATATATATATATTTATAACTATGAAAGTCCACAACAAAAAGAAAATTTTTTCCCAAAATTAAAATTGAAGCGTTATAGGGTTAAAAAGAAGGATGGGTCTTATCAGCGGGTCCAAGACCTTAGCATCATAAATGAATCAGTGATCCGACTGCACCTAGTAGTGCCCAAACCTGTGCCCTCCTAGGGGAAAGTGTGAATGCTTTTATCCCTCTTCCTGTACTTCCAATGAACAAACACACATGTCTGGTAATCCTAAGATTATTTTTGTTTCCTGTGACACTCACCTAATTTCAAGGCCACTGCCACCTCACAAGCTTAGCCTTGTCGTAGTCAAACTGTTCACCTTTTAGACCGTTTGTTTTTCTCAGAAGTTATCGGGTGATTAAAGCTTCTGAACCAAGTGTGCCAGGTCCACGACTACCATCTCCTGGACCACCTCAACCTTATCCATCCTGGATAAAGTTACCCTCAATGGACAACCTCTCCCAGCAGTGTAGGAAGGGTATGGACCCAAAGCCCCACCTCGCCCCTTTTGCCAGCAGGAAGCAGCTAGAGATGTCGTCGCCCAGTACCCCAAAGATTTGGGTCCATATCTCTTCAGGGGGGCAAATGTTTGGTAGCTATGCTAGGGACTGGGGCATCCGTTATGCATGCCCATAGGGCCAAGATAAGAGCCCAGTTAGGAGAGGCACCCTGTGCATGCTCAGAGGTCCAGATTTCTGGCCATGAAGGGGAGGTCACCTGGGTGGTTCCTGTACCTGGATTGACCAATCTAGGCCATGTAAATTCAATTCAGCCACTGGGGTCGGCCAGACTTGCCCACCACGCCTCCCTAACGCTCATAAAACTCTCTTGGGTGCAGACCAGGCTTCTGCATAATTTCTCTCTCACTCAGGAAGGCTCTTTGGAGGCAGCTGTGCTGCACATGAGTGGCTGGTGGATACTGTTCAGATGCATGGCTTTCTGCTTGCAAGGGTTTTTGTCTCAGCTGACTGTAAGGGAGGAGGTAGTACGTCTGGATCACAGAGTATCCATGTCCACAAACGAGGCTGCTCATTCCACAGTCCTGGAAGTGCTTTATGAAAACCCTCTGCTTTGCAATGTCACTCCTTGTAGATTAGAGTGGGAGGGGCTGGGACCAAGGTATGCTGCCTCTTACTCCCAGTTGCAGGTTTCTGGATGCTGATTGTATCTCTTACAGCATCAGTTAGTGGGCTTGTTGTCTGCCTCAGGCTTTGTTCACGGAGATCCTCCAGCTAGTTGGTGGTGTGTGCGCATGAGCAGAGGCTTCCTGCCAATCCCCCATGAGTAGTAGAGCTCCCATGGTGTGGACTCCATGAAAGCCTTGCCCCAGGCAGCATGCTTACAAAGGAGGGTGGGCCCTGCAGGACAGAGGACCATTCCCCCTGTGGAATGGCCTCAGAGATCCACCTCCCTCTCTGGCCAGCTGCTGGGGCTGTGGGTCCTAAGCATCATGGCTGACTCAATAATAGACACAGGGTGAGGCGACTCCAGTAGCTGTTTTGACTGGTCTAATCCAGCCTGAGATCATCCTTGCATGAGCCCTCTGCCAAGATTATTTTTGTTTCTTTTATGATCTTTTCATTAGTGGCTCCTACAACACTAACCACAATCCATAAATACATCATCTGTTTGAAGCCCATCTGTACATTAATTGCCCTCCTTATTCACAAAATATCCACTCTCCACCCAAGCCCCTGGCCTCAGCTCCTCATTTTTCCCCCCTCAATGCCCGCCACCCATCCCTCATCAATTCTTTTGTCATATTTTCACCCACCTTTCTTTTGAGGTCAATGAAGATCCTTGTAATCGGTTCCCACTTTCCATCCTGCCCTTCCTCCACCCTCCCAGCATCTCCACTCATAACACTGGTAAAGGGCCCATCCACTTTGGATTCCCCGTGTTTGAAATTCCTATCGGTACTAGAATACCTTCTCTAGTTTGGCCAGATTAGTATGGTAGAACTGGGATCATGATAGTGGGGCAAGAGAAAGCATTAAGAACTAGAGGAAAGTTGTGTTTCATCTTTGCTGTCTCATCATACCCTGTATTCTTTAATCTCCACTCTGAGATCCTTCTGTAAGGGGATGTCCAGTGCACTGCAAATAGGTTTTGGGTCTATACCCGGCAGTCCCCTCTCATTCTCCATGATAAGATTTTTTTGTTCTCATGATGCCTGTTGCCTTATCCCTTTAAAACTTTGTGATCACACAGGCTGGTATGCTTTCTCCATGTGGGCTCTGTTGCTTCAGAGCCAGATGGCTGTTTCTTTACCCTCAGGCCTTTAAGACCCCACACGCTATATCTTTAGGTAGCTGGACACCATCGGCTTTCTTCACCACATTTGCTTATGCAGCCGCTTTGTGGTCAGTGATTGTGTAGGGAAGGTGAGCATCTTAGAATGCCAATTTAATAGAACAGTGTTATTGCAATGAGGGAGTCCTTGAGCGGAGGCCCTATGTCCATCTGCTACCTTAATACTAAATCTATAAACATATGGACATAGATCTATTTCCCCATGCCCCTTTGTAAATATATGTACATATGTACATGCCTTTATTTAGACGTCTATAACTGGCCCTTGCTTCCCAGCTCACTCTTCTATACTCTTTGATTTTCCTCTTGTGCCCACTGACATGCTCAGTCTTCCTTTGGGTTTCAGTAATTCCTCTTGGTTACATTACCTTTGATCACGCCCTACCAGGCCTCCTACATCCCCCTCACTACCGTTTTCCATCACTTGTTGTACCCTTGTCTCTGGGTTTCTTTACACCACTTCCTTTCCCCCCACCGTGCTCACTCCCATGCCCAATGGAAAGGGCCGGTCACATGTTTACTCCTCCAGATTGTTCATCCAGCCTCTCTTAATTAGACAGACCTGTAAAGGTAATAACATGCACAAAACAAGACTGAGCTAAACCAAGCAGCAAAAAGAAAAAAAAACAAACAAAAATGAAAACAAAACCCAACCCAAATCCAATGACACTAAAAGAAAACAACACTAACCAGAAAGAAAAGTACAAGGACTGTGTGGTGAACTTTAGGAGTGTTTTCCAGTCCAGTCTGTGGGGGCACCGAACCCTGACCACAAAGTCCACCTTTGGCATTCCCCGGGGACTTTGATGCTCCGTTTTCTTACTCTTCCGCTGCACTCTCTTAGTGTCATGCATCGAAGTGGCAGGATCAGTTCGGGCGCAGTTCCCACACTGTGTGTCCAGTGTTGTCCCCTCTAAGGCTATGGGTCTTTGAGGGACGTTTCTCATCGTGGGGCTGCCCATGTGGTCTTCTCTGTGGATTGGCTTCTCTGATTGGGAACATCATCCTCAAGGTGTATTGGGCCAGGGTGTGCTCCATTCTCCCCTCCTCCCCCTTGTTCTGCCCTGTGTTCTCTGATCAGATATGTCCCTCTCCGCGAGCTGCAGATCCGGTGCCATCCTGTGAAATACAATCTTTTGGGGCTGCAAGGATGTGGGGGTGGGGGGTGGGTATCAGCTCAGATCTTTTGAGAGTCCAGGAGATATTGACTGCTCGATGGGCACAGTTCTGTGGGGCACCGTGCTCTTGGTCCAGACGCTGGTTGAGAATATGACTTTGTTGTTAACCAGTTGTGTGTCTCTGGGTCAACTCCCGTGTGTTTTTGAGTGATTTTTCTAATCTGCAAAGTAAATGTACAGGATTATCCAGACTCCCATGTCAGCAAGTTATCGAGAGGGGTTAATCAGAGACTGTTTCATATAGTGTGTACCTGCGCGCCACATTCTAGACCTGCGATGGCAATTATGAGCTCAGGATAGAGATGGTGTCCAGCAGGTAACATACGTGGCTCCATATTGAAACAGAAAGCCCACTGTGGAGATTTGGTCCTTCCGTTGATGGCCACCGGCCACGTAGTCTTCTCCTGCTATAACTGCTTCACTGGCTCAGCAGCTGAGCCAGAAGCCAGTGATATCATAACCAGGTGGCTAACTGGGCCAAAGGGCTGATAGATATTTGTTATTTTGTTGTCTTGGGAAACCCACCTACCCTCCATGCAAACCTTCTGGTGTGAGTTATCTGTGGAAGGAATCATAGGCTCACAGTAATTCACATCTTTCTTCTTGAAAATGTGCCCATATTCCTTTCTGAACCTGACAAGGTGGCCCCTGTGTCCACCAAGAAATTTACTGCCTGGCCTCCTACTTGGAGAGTTAGCCTGGGCTTTTGGCGGCGAAGTGAAACAGAGCCCTGACCCCTTCATTGAGCTTCTTCAAGCATTATTGTCTCTTGCTTGGGTCTTTCTACATGCAGATGAGGCCCATCCACTCTAGTGGAGGGTCGTGCACCTCTCCTGGGGTTTTCAAGGCACTGATTTTTCCAGTGTCCTTCTTTCCTGCAGTAGGCACATTGGTCCTTCCCCATGGCTTGGCGGTGCCCACAGGTTAGTCTCTCCGTGAGTGGGCTATGCTCTCCTTTTCCTGAGTCTCTGGGGTATCTCATGGCAATTACGATTATTTTAGCTAGCTTTTTTGTCTCTGTCGTGCTAGGGTCATCTCTGTTGTTATACACTCAATGAGCCACTTGTACCAAATCGCTAAGATTTTTCCCTTCAAACCCTTCCCACTTCTTTGTCATGTCTGAGGCAGACTGACTGAGTAATAAAGGCAATACTTATTGCCCTCCTGTTTTGAGTGCCTCCGGGCCGTTAGGGGTATAAAGCCCGTAGGCTTCCCTCAGCCACTCTAGAAAGGCAGGCGGATATTCTCTTATAGGAACCTGAAAATTCTCACTGACCTTAGATAAATTCATAGGTTTCCTAGCTCTTCTGCAGAGGGTCATGTAAGAGCAATGGTTGATACCTGGTAAAGTCCTCTGGGCCTTGCTAGGAATTGAGATCCCACATCGTTGGTGTAGTGGCCAAAAGAGTTTCTCTCAAGTGGGGAGTGCCCGCTCGCTGACCATCAGGTTCACTGACTGCTTACTGGGCCTCTGTCTGGAAGGGCTACCCTCCTCCGTTGTGAACAGCACCTGGAGAAGTTGTTGGCAAGCATTCCAGGTGGGCTGATGAGTATGGAAGTCGTACCAGTACTAGTGTGTGTGGGGGGCTGCTTGTTAGGGGTGGGGGTGAGTTTGGGGGGCCGGTGGGGGAGGGAGTGACTCAATAAGGGCCTGTTAGAAGTTTTCTATTTCTGGACCCTAGAAACCTTATAGGGCGGGGGTTGAAAGAAAGGGTTTGAAGCCAGCTCTCCCACTCCCAGAGTTCTCCTGCAAAATGGGATAAAGACGATTAGGGGAGAGTGATGGGGAGGGGAGGGGAGGGGAGGGGTGCGGGAGTGATGGGGGAGGGGAGGGGTGAGGGAGGGGAGGGGTGGGGGAGGGTGATGGGGAGGGATGGCCTCCACCTATGTGGTTTTGGGAACTTGGACCGTTTGTTTTTCCGGTCCTTCCATGTTTCCTGAAACCTTGGAAACAAGGGCCCTTTCTTTGCGGGAGGGAGTAAGTCTTTTATATTTGCAGGCTTCTTAGTGGCAATGTCAGCCCACACTTGAAGTAACGGGATCAGATCGGGATATCCTGGTTCCCTTTAACCATAACTATGAACTCTTAGTAATAGGGGGTGGGAAAACTAGTCTTGCGTGGGTCAATCAGGGACTCCTTCTGCCCCATCACTTTTAAACAAATTGTAGAGTCTCCAAGCTTTTGGGTTGAAACCACATCCTCTTGGTGAATGCCGAGAGCAGGGGTCCTCAAACTACAACCTGTGGGCCACATGCAGACAGCCGAGGACGTTGATCCTTTCTGCCGGTTGTATGTGCCCCATTTTTTTTTTTTTTTTGAACTTCAAATCAAGATGTGCAGTGTGCACATGAATTTGTTCGTAATATTTGTTTTTTTAAACTATAGTCTTTCCTTCAAAAGGCCTGAGGGATAGTGAACTGGCCCCCTGGGTAAACAGTTTAAGGACCCCTGCCCTAAGGTATCCTGGACTTAGGGGTTATTAATCTCCCAGCCCTGAAACATGCCTGAACATTCTACCCGTTGTAGGAGGCACCATGGGAATTTGGACCCCGGGTAATTTACAAGCCTTTACTCCAATTGAACCCAAGAAAATTCAAAATGGCTTAGGCAGTTACTCTATTTTGGTCACATTTGACTCGTCCTGCACTAGCCCATTATTTCCATTTAACTCTATAACGCGAAGCATGATGTTTTCATAACATTAAAAAATGTATATATTAATACATATATATATATATATTTATAACTATGAAAGTCCACAACAAAAAGAAAATTTTTTCCCAAAATTAAAATTGAAGCGTTATAGGGTTAAAAAGAAGGATGGGTCTTATCAGCGGGTCCAAGACCTTAGCATCTTAAATGAATCAGTGATCCGACTGCACCTAGTAGTGCCCAAACCTGTGCCCTCCTAGGGGAAAGTGTGAATGCTTTTATCCCTCTTCCTGTACTTCCAATGAACAAACACACATGTCTGGTAATCCTAAGATTATTTTTGTTTCCTGTGACACTCACCTAATTTCAAGGCCACTGCCACCTCACAAGCTTAGCCTTGTCATAGTCAAACTGTTCACCTTTTAGACCGTTTGTTTTTCTCAGAAGTTATCGGGTGATTAAAGCTTCTGAACCAAGTGTGCCAGGTCCACGACTACCATCTCCTGGACCACCTCAACCTTATCCATCCTGGATAAAGTTGCCCTCAATGGACAACCCCTCCCAGCAGTGTAGGAAGGGTATGGACCCAAAGCCCAACCTCGCCCCTTTTGCCAGCAGGAAGCAGCTAGAGATGTCGTCGCCCAGTACCCCAAAGATTTGGGTCCATATCTCTTCAGGGGGGCAAATGTTTGGTAGCTATGCTAGGGACTGGGGCATCCGTTATGCATGCCCATAGGGCCAAGATAAGAGCCCAGTTAGGAGAGGCACCCTGTGCATGCTCAGAGGTCCAGATTTCTGGCCATGAAGGGGAGGTCACCTGGGTGGTTCCTGTACCTGGATTGACCAATCTAGGCCATGTAAATTCAATTCAGCCACTGGGGTCGGCCAGACTTGCCCACCACGCCTCCCTAACGCTCATAAAACTCTCTTGAGTGCAGACCAGGCTTCTGCATGATTTCTCTCTCACTCAGGAAGGCTCTTTGGAGGCAGCTGTGCTGCACATGAGTGGCTGGTGGATACTGTTCAGATGCATGGCTTTCTGCTTGCAAGGGTTTTTGTCTCAGCTGACTGTAAGGGAGGAGGTAGTACGTCTGGATCACAGAGTATCCATGTCCACAAACGAGGCTGCTCATTCCACAGTCCTGGAAGTGTTTTATGAAAACCCTCTGCTTTGCAATGTCACTCCTTGTAGATTAGAGTGGGAGGGGCTGGGACCAAGGTATGCTGCCTCTTACTCCCAGTTGCAGGTTTCTGGATGCTGATTGTATCTCTTACAGCATCAGTTAGTGGGCTTGTTGTCTGCCTCAGGCTTTGTTCACGGAGATCCTCCAGCTAGTTGGTGGTGTGTGCGCATGAGCAGAGGCTTCCTGCCAATCCCCCATGAGTAGTAGAGCTCCCATGGTGTGGACTCCATGAAAGCCTTGCCCCAGGCAGCATGCTTACAAAGGAGGGTGGGCCCTGCAGGACAGAGGACCATTCCCCCTGTGGAATGGCCTCAGAGATCCACCTCCCTCTCTGGCCAGCTGCTGGGGCTGTGGGTCCTAAGCATCATGGCTGACTCAGTAATAGACACAGGGTGAGGCGACTCCAGTAGCTGTTTTGACTGGTCTAATCCAGCCTGAGATCATCCTTGCATGAATCCTCTGCCAAGATTACTTTTGTTTCTTTTATGATCTTTTCATTAGTGGCTCCTACAACACTAACCACAATCCATAAATACATCATCTGTTTGAAGCCCATCTGTACATTAATTGCCCTCCTTATTCACAAAATATCCACTCTCCACCCAAGCCCCTGGCCTCAGCTCCTCATTTTTCCCCCCTCAATGCCCGCCACCCATCCCTCATCAATCCTTGGAAATGTACTAATTCTTTTGTCATATTTTCACCCACCTTTCTTTTGAGGTCAATGAAGATCCTTGTAATCGGTTCCCACTTTCCATCCTGCCCTTCCTCCACCCTCCCAGTATCTCCACTCATAACACTGGTAAAGGGCCCATCCACTCTGGATCCCCCGTGTTTGAAATTCCTATCGGTACTAGAATACCTTCTCTAGTTTGGCCAGATTAGTATGGTAGAACTGGGATCATGATAGTGGGGCAAGAGAAAGCATTAAGAACTAGAGGAAAGTTGTGTTTCATCTTTGCTGTCTCATACCCTGTATTCTTTAATCTCCACTCTGAGATCCTTCTGTAAGGGGATGTCCAGTGCACTGCAAATAGGTTTTGGGTCTATACCCGGCAGTCCCCTCTCATTCTCCATGATAAGATTTTTTTGTTCTCATGATGCCTGTTGCCTTATCCCTTTAAAACTTTGTGATCACACAGGCTGGTATGCTTTCTCCATGTGGGCTCTGTTGCTTCAGAGCCAGATGGCTGTTTCTTTACCCTCAGGCCTTTAAGACCCCACACGCTATATCTTTAGGTAGCTGGACACCATCGGCTTTCTTCACCACATTTGCTTATGCAGCCGCTTTGTGGTCAGTGATTGTGTAGGGAAGGTGAGCATCTTAGAATGCCAATTTAATAGAACAGTGTTATTGCAATGAGGGAGTCCTTGAGCGGAGGCCCTATGTCCATCTGCTACCTTAATACTAAATCTATAAACATATGGACATAGATCTATTTCCCCATGCCCCTTTGTAAATATATGTACATATGTACATGCCTTTATTTAGACGTCTATAACTGGCCCTTGCTTCCCAGCTCACTCTTCTATACTCTTTGATTTTCCTCTTGTGCCCACTGACATGCTCAGTCTTCCTTTGGGTTTCAGTAATTCCTCTTGGTTACATTACCTTTGATCACGCCCTACCAGGCCTCCTACATCCCCCTCACTACCGTTTTCCATCACTTGTTGTACCCTTGTCTCTGGGTTTCTTTACACCACTTCCTTTCGCCCCACCGTGCTCACTCCCATGCCCAATGGAAAGGGCCGGTCACATGTTTACTCCTCCAGATTGTTCATCCAGCCTCTCTTAATTAGACAGACCTGTAAAGGTAATAACATGCACAAAACAAGACTGAGCTAAACCAAGCAGCAAAAAGAAAAAAAAACAAACAAAAATGAAAACAAAACCCAACCCAAATCCAATGACACTAAAAGAAAACAACACTAACCAGAAAGAAAAGTACAAGGACTGTGTGGTGAACTTTAGGAGTGTTTTCCAGTCCAGTCTGTGGGGGCACCGAACCCTGACCACAAAGTCCACCTTTGGCATTCCCCGGGGACTTTGATGTTCCGTTTTCTTACTCTTCCGCTGCACTCTCTTAGTGTCATGCATCGAAGTGGCAGGATCAGTTCGGGCGCAGTTCCCACACTGTGTGTCCAGTGTTGTCCCCTCTAAGGCTATGGGTCTTTGAGGGACGTTTCTCATCGTGGGGCTGCCCATGTGGTCTTCTCTGTGGATTGGCTTCTCTGATTGGGAACATCATCCTCAAGGTGTATTGGGCCAGGGTGTGCTCCATTCTCCCCTCCTCCCCCTTGTTCTGCTCTGTGTTCTCTGATCAGATATGTCCCTCTCCGCGAGCTGCAGATCCGGTGCCATCCTGTGAAATACAATCTTTTGGGGCTGCAAGGATGTGGGGGACGGGGGGGTGGGTATCAGCTCAGATCTTTTGAGAGTCCAGGAGATATTGACTGCTCGATGGGCACAGTTCTGTGGGGCACCGTGCTCTTGGTCCAGACGCTGGTTGTGAATATGACTTTGTTGTTAACCAGTTGTGTGTCTCTGGGTCAACTCCCGTGTGTTTTTGAGTGAGTTTTCTAATCTGCAAAGTAAATGTACAGGATTATCCAGACTCCCATGTCAGCAAGTTATCGAGAGGGGTTAATCAGAGACTGTTTCATATAGTGTGTACCTGCGCGCCGCATTCTAGACCTGCGATGGCAATTATGAGCTCCGGATAGAGATGGTGTCCAGCAGGTAACATACGTGGCTCCATATTGAAACAGGAAGCCCACTGTGGAGATTTCTTCCTTCCGTTGATGGCCACTTGCCACCTAGTCTTCTCCTGCTATAACTGCTTCACTGGCTCAGCAGCTGAGCCAGAAGCCAGTGATATCATAACCAGGTGGCTAACTGGGCCAAAGGGCTGATAGATATTTGTTATTTTGTTGTCTTGGGAAACCCACCTACCCTCCATGCAAACCTTCTGGTGTGAGTTATCTGTGGAAGGAATCATAGGCTCACAGTAATTCACATCTTTCTTCTTGAAAATGTGCCCATATTCCTTTCTGAACCTGACAAGGTGGCCCCTGTGTCCACCAAGAAATTTACTGCCTGGCCTCCTACTTGGAGAGTTAGCCTGGGCTTTTGGCGGCGAAGTGAAACAGAGCCCTGACCCCTTCATTGAGCTTCTTCAAGCATTATTGTCTCTTGCTTGGGTCTTTCTACGTGCAGATGAGGCCCATCCACTCTAGTGGAGGGTCGTGCACCTCTCCTGGGGTTTTCAAGGCACTGATTTTTCCAGTGTCCTTCTTTCCTGCAGTAGGCACATTGGTCCTTCCCCATGGCTTGGCGGTGCCCACAGGTTAGTCTCTCCGTGAGTGGGCCATGCTCTCCTTTTCCTGAGTCTCTGGGGTATCTCATGTCAATTACGATTATTTTAGCTAGCTTCTTTGTCTCTGTCGTGCTAGGGTCATCTCTGTTGTTATACACTCAATGAGCCACTTGTACCAAATCGCTAAGATTTTTCCCTTCAAACCCTTCCCACTTCTTTGTCATGTCTGAGGCAGACTGACTGAGTAATAAAGGCAATACTTATTGCCCTCCTGTTTTCAGTGCCTCCGGGTCGTTAGGGGTATAAAGCCCGTAGGCTTCCCTCAGCCACTCTAGAAAGGCAGGCGGATATTCTCTTATAGGAACCTGAAAATTCTCACTGACCTTAGATAAATTCATAGGTTTCCTAGCTCTTCTGCAGAGGGTCATGTAAGAGCAATGGTTGATACCTGGTAAAGTCCTCTGGGCCTTGCTAGGAATTGAGATCCCACATTGTTGGTGTAGTGGCCAAAAGAGTTTCTCTCAAGTGGGGAGTGCCCGCTCGCTGACCATCAGGTTCACTGACTGCTTACTGGGCCTCTGTCTGGAAGGGCTACCCTCCTCCGTTGTGAACAGCACCTGGAGAAGTTGTTGGCAAGCATTCCAGGTGGGCTGATGAGTATGGAAGTCATACCAGTACTAGTGTGTGTGTGGGGGCTGCTTGTTAGGGGTGGGGGTGAGTTTGGGGGGCCGGTGGGGGAGGGAGTGACTCAATAAGGGCCTGTTAGAAGTTTTCTATTTCTGGACCCTAGAAACCTTATAGGGCGGGGATGGAAAGAAAGGGTTTGAAGCCAGCTCTCCCACTCCCAGAGTTCTCCTGCAAAATGGGATAACGCCGATTAGGGGAGAGTGATGGGGAGGGCAGGGGAGGGGAGGGGTGAGGGAGGGATATGGGAGGGGAGGGGGGAGGGAGCGGAGGGGTGGGGGAGGGTGATGGGGAGGGATGGCCTCCACCTATGTGGTTTTGGGAACTTGGACCGTTTGTTTTTCCGGTCCTTCCATGTTTCCTGAAACCTTGGAAACAAGGGCCCTTTCTTTGCGGGAGGGAGTAAGTCTTTTATATTTGCAGGCTTCTTAGTGGCAATGTCAGCCCACACTTGAAGTAACGGGATCAGATCGGGATATCCTGGTTCACTTTAACCAAAACTATGAACTCTTAGTTATAGGAAATGGGAAAACTAGTCTTGCGTGGGTCAATCAGGGACTCCTTCTGCCCCATCACTTTTAAACAAATTGTAAAGTCTCCAAGCTTTTGGGTTGAAACCACATCCTCTTGGTGAATGCCGAGAGCAGGGGTCCTCAAACTACAACCTGTGGGCCACATGCAGACAGCCGAGGACGTTGATCCTTTCTGCCGGGTGTATGTGCCCCATTTATTTTTTTTTTTGAACTTCAAATCAAGATGTGCAGTGTGCACATGAATTTGTTCGTAATATTTGTTTTTTTAAACTATAGTCTTTCCTTCAAAAGGCCCGAGGGATAGTGAACTGGCCCCCTGGGTAAACAGTTTAAGGACCCCTGCCCTAAGGTATCCTGGACTTAGGGGTTATTAATCTCCCAGCCCTGAAACATCCCTGAACGTTCTACCCATTGTAGGAGGCACCATGGGAATTTGGACCCCGGGAAATTTACAAGCCTTTACTCCAATTGAACCCAAGAAAATTCAAAATGACTTTGGCAGTTACTCTATTTTGGTCACTTTTGACTCGTCCTGCACTGGCCCATTATTTCCATTTAACTCTATAACGCGAAGCATGATGTTTTCATAACATTAAAAATGTATATATTAATACATATATATATATATTTATAACTATGAAAGTCCACAACAAAAAGAAAATTTTTTCCCAAAATTAAAATTGAAGCGTTATAGGGTTAAAAAGAAGGATGGGTCTTATCAGCGGGTCCAAGACCTTAGCATCATAAATGAATCAGTGATCCGACTGCACCTAGTAGTGCCCAAACCTGTGCCCTCCTAGGGGAAAGTGTGAATGCTTTTATCCCTCTTCCTGTACTTCCAATGAACAAACACACATGTCTGGTAATCCTAAGATTATTTTTGTTTCCTGTGACACTCACCTAATTTCAAGGCCACTGCCACCTCACAAGCTTAGCCTTGTCGTAGTCAAACTGTTCACCTTTTAGACCGTTTGTTTTTCTCAGAAGTTATCGGGTGATTAAAGCTTCTGAACCAAGTGTGCCAGGTCCACGACTACCATCTCCTGGACCACCTCAACCTTATCCATCCTGGATAAAGTTGCCCTCAATGGACAACCCCTCCCAGCAGTGTAGGAAGGGTATGGACCCAAAGCCCCACCTCGCCCCTTTTGCCAGCAGGAAGCAGCTAGGGATGTCGTCGCCCAGTACCCCAAAGATTTGGGTCCATATCCCTTCAGGGGGGCAAATGTTAGGTAGCTATACTAGGGACTGGGGTATCCGTTATGCATGCCCATAGGGCCAAAATAAGAGCCCAGTTAGGAGAGGCACCCTGTGCATGCTCAGAGGTCCAGATTTCTGGCCATGAAGGGGAGGTCACCTGGGTGGTTCCTGTACCTGGATTGACCAATCTAGGCCATGTAAATTCAATTCAGCCACTGGGGTCGGCCAGACTTGCCCACCACGCCTCCCTAACGCTCATAAAACTCTCTTGAGTGCAGACCAGGCTTCTGCATGATTTCTCTCTCACTCAGGAAGGCTCTTTGGAGGCAGCTGTGCTGCACATGAGTGGCTGGTGGATACTGTTCAGATGCATGGCTTTCTGCTTGCAAGAGTTTTTGTCTCAGCTGACTGTAAGGGAGGAGGTAGTACGTCTGGATCACAGAGTATCCATGTCCACAAAAGAGGCTGCTCATTCCACAGTCCTGGAAGTGCTTTATGAAAACCCTCTGCTTTGCAATGTCACTCCTTGTAGATTAGAGTGGGAGGGGCTGGGACCAAGGTATGCTGCCTCTTACTCCCAGTTGCAGGTTTCTGGATGCTGATTGTATCTCTTACAGCATCAGTTAGTGGGCTTGTTGTCTGCCTCAGGCTTTGTTCACAGAGATCCTCCAGCTAGTTGGTGGTGTGTGCGCATGAGCAGAGGCTTCCTGCCAATCCCCCATGAGTAGTAGAGCTCCCATGGTGTGGACTCCATGAAAGCCTTGCCCCAGGCAGCATGCTTACAAAGGAGGGTGGGCCCTGCAGGACAGAGGACCATTCCCCCTGTGGAATGGCCTCAGAGATCCACCTCCCTCTCTGGCCAGCTGCTGGGGCTGTGGGTCCTAAGCATCATGGCTGACTCAGTAATAGACACAGGGTGAGGCGACTCCAGTAGCTGTTTTGACTGGTCTAATCCAGCCTGAGATCATCCTTGCATGAGCCCTCTGCCAAGATTATTTTTGTTTCTTTTATGATCTTTTCATTAGCGGCTCCTACAACACTAACCACAATCCATAAATACATCATCTGTTTGAAGCCCATCTGTACATTAATTGCCCTCCTTATTCACAAAATATCCACTCTCCACTCAAGCCCCTGGCCTCAGCTCCTCATTTCCCCCCCCTCAATGCCCGCCACCCATCCCTCATCAATCCTTGGAAATGTACTAATTCTTTTGTCATATTTTCACCCACCTTTCTTTTGAGGTCAATGAAGATCCTTGTAATCGGTTCCCACTTTCCATCCTGCCCTTCCTCCACCCTCCCAGTATCTCCACTCATAACACTGGTAAAGGGCCCATCCACTCTGGATCCCCCGTGTTTGAAATTCCTATCGGTACTAGAATACCTTCTCTAGTTTGGCCAGATTAGTATTGTAGAACTGGGATCATGATAGTGGGGCAAGAGAAAGCATTAAGAACTAGAGGAAAGTTGTGTTTCATCTTTGCTGTCTCATACCCTGTATTCTTTAATCTCCACTCTGAGATCCTTCTGTAAGGGGATGTCCAGTGCACTGCAAATAGGTTTTGGGTCTATACCCGGCAGTCCCCTCTCATTCTCCATGATAAGATTTTTTTGTTCTCATGATGCCTGTTGCCTTATCCCTTTAAAACTTTGTGATCACACAGGCTGGTATGCTTTCTCCATGTGGGCTCTGTTGCTTCAGAGCCAGATGGCTGTTTCTTTACCCTCAGGCCTTTAAGACCCCACACGCTATATCTTTAGGTAGCTGGACACCATCGGCTTTCTTCACCACATTTGCTTATGCAGCCGCTTTGTGGTCAGTGATTGTGTAGGGAAGGTGAGCATCTTAGAATGCCAATTTAATAGAACAGTGTTATTGCAATGAGGGAGTCCTTGAGCGGAGGCCCTATGTCCATCTGCTACCTTAATACTAAATCTATAAACATATGGACATAGATCTATTTCCCCATGCCCCTTTGTAAATATATGTACATATGTACATGCCTTTATTTAGACGTCTATAACTGGCCCTTGCTTCCCAGCTCACTCTTCTATACTCTTTGATTTTCCTCTTGTGCCCACTGACATGCTCAGTCTTCCTTTGGGTTTCAGTAATTCCTCTTGGTTACATTACCTTTGATCACGCCCTACCAGGCCTCCTACATCCCCCTCACTACCGTTTTCCATCACTTGTTGTACCCTTGTCTCTGGGTTTCTTTACACCACTTCCTTTCCCCCCACCGTGCTCACTCCCATGCCCAATGGAAAGGGCCGGTCACATGTTTACTCCTCCAGATTGTTCATCCAGCCTCTCTTAATTAGACAGACCTGTAAAGGTAATAACATGCACAAAACAAGACTGAGCTAAACCAAGCAGCAAAAAGAAAAAAAAACAAACAAAAATGAAAACAAAACCCAACCCAAATCCAATGACACTAAAAGAAAACAACACTAACCAGAAAGAAAAGTACAAGGACTGTGTGGTGAACTTTAGGAGTGTTTTCCAGTCCAGTCTGTGGGGGCACCGAACCCTGACCACAAAGTCCACCTTTGGCATTCCCCGGGGACTTTGATGCTCCGTTTTCTTACTCTTCCGCTGCACTCTCTTAGTGTCATGCATCGAAGTGGCAGGATCAGTTCGGGCGCAGTTCCCACACTGTGTGTCCAGTGTTGTCCCCTCTAAGGCTAAGGGTCTTTGAGGGACGTTTCTATCGTGGGGCTGCCCATGTGGTCTTCTCTGTGGATTGGCTTCTCTGATTGGGAACATCATCCTCAGTCATTTTAATGGAGGTGTTGTGAAGGGTGTGGGTTCAGCAGCCACACACTGCCTCATCTCGCCTCCTCGTTGATAGGCTGTGTACCCTTATGTGAGTTGTTTAATCTCCTACCAAGCTTGTGAGAGCACTACTTTTATTAGCTTCATTTTACCGAGGCTGTGAGAGGTCAGGGGAGCGAAGGCTTACAGATTGCCAGGCATATAATATGCTAATGATAGTCAAGATATATAACTAAGCATTTCTCTGTTCTTGGTTCTGTCAGTATCTGGTGTGGCCACAAAGGAGAAACCTGGTTTCCTGCTATTTTGAGCATCTAATGTGAATGGCAGGAGATAAGTCACATGCTAATGAACCCTTGTGGTGTAGTGGTTAAGCACCCTGGGCCCGGCTATCAAAAGATATAGTGTCCAGGGTCTTAAAGACTGGAAGATAAACAAGGGGCCATCTAGCTAAGAAACAACAAAGCCCACATGGAAGAAGCCACCAGCCTATCTCGACATGATCGCTGAAGACAAAGCGGGTGCATAAGCAAATGCGGGCATGTTTTCCTGATGTGCACTCACCCTTTACATAAAACTCTCTCTTATACATACGCGTTTCTGTGGATTTGTTTCGCTAAGGCACCCAGACTAACATAAGCAGCATGGAACGCATTTAAGAAGCCTAGATAAGGGCAGGGCAGGATATTTGGAGGGACTGGATCCAGAATTAGAGAGGAAGGGGTCCTGGAGGTGAAACGGGCTGCTAGCTCCCTGTCCCAAGGGGGACAATGAGACTGCTGGCTCCCATGAAGATTTACAGTCTTGAAAACTCCATATAGGGTCACTGTGGTTGGAATCCACTGGACGGCAGTGGCCTTTTGGGATTGAAGGTGGAAGCCACGAACGGCTTCCTGCCATTGAGCCAAAGAGCCTGCGGGGAGTGTGTGAACTTCTGGAATACAGCGAACAACCTCTGCACATCTGCTTTTCGTGCTGCCCAAGTCATGCATTGACATTTGTCCAAAAGTGAACCATCACAGCTGCTCTCTCAGGAAGCTGGGGGCTGAGCCCGCTGGTTCCACTCCGTCAGCATTTCTGGTCCGGGTACCTGCCCTCTGCCCCGGCACAGGCAATGGGCTTTTGGAAGCAGTGCTCTTTGGGTAGTGGGTGTGATTTGGCTCCTCTGGCCTAACATGATGAATGCTGAGAGGGGGTGGATACTAGGGGGTTAAGCTCCCTGACCTTTCCCTAGCCCAGGGGAAAACTTACTATTTAAAGTAAGTTTTAGACAGAATCTTTAGAAAGATAAATTGTTTACTTAATGTACACAATTACTCCCCAACACATCTGTTTTGTGTCTGCTCAACTCAACCTCATAGGCTATGGATGACCTTGAGCAAGTTTTTAAAGTCACAATGGGTTTCTACCAGGATTGAGAGTTCAGCTCTCTCAACTCTCCAACTGGTTATTAGCACCATAGTCTCATTTCTATTTATGGATTTACTTTGTTTGAGGGAAAAAAGACTCCCAATTCAACTATATTTTATTAGGAACTCCTTTGCTATGTTTTACACAAGAAAAAGGCACAAACCGCTGTTCTGGATGAAGGAGAGCATCCGCATGAGGCCACAATGGTGTCGGAAGGACCCACAGCCACAGTTACTTAAATAAAATGACACCCATTCTGTCCTGCTGACTCTGACTCATAGTGACTCTGTGTAGGGATCCTGAAGTTGCTACCTTTACAGGAAGCAATAACCTCATCTTTCTCCTGTGGAATGACTAGTGGCTTTGAACCAGCGACCTTGCTGTTAATAGTCCAACACTATCCAGCATCACCACCTGAGCTCCTGAAAGCTTAAATGAGACATGGAAAACAAACACCTTTGTCACAAAACTGTCCCTGAAGACGGATCAATTCATGGAGTTGCGGGAGGGCCTGTGAGAGCATGAGCGGGACCTTCATTGGGATGTGCACACGACCGTATATCGCTGAGTCTGGCCCGGGGATTGGACGCAAGCCCACTGCCTGATGGACAAGCTTTCTACTGCCAGTCAGCAGTAGGAAAGAACTCAATGGTGGCTGAATGTGTGGCCCCTCAAAATGGATTTAGGGTCTCCACATAGACTCTCACTGTGAGCCACAGCCTATTGCTCAAAATTTAAGCTCAAATATGACTTAAATGCCTAACATTCTGTTTCCTTAAACTAGAGTACTGCGAGGATCAACTAGAGGCCTGGATGACCTATCAGGTCTGAACAACGATCTCAAATCACTTCACATGATCCATTCCACCAGTCATGTCACCAGTCACACCTCCTCACTTACCCATTCCAGAGACTGTGCCTGTATAACCTATCGACTAACACATTCCCACATGTCGTGATTATGAAACCAACCATCATGCTGGAATAAGGACCAATCACGATGTAAGGGGCAGGGTCAGTGGGAAAGCAAGATAGGTGCTGAGGGGAGCCAAGAGGGTCCCGTCACTCAATCCCTAAACCTGATCTAATGTCACTAGACTGGGGTCTTCCTCACATCTCAAGGGCACCCGATTCATGATTGAAGTGAATTGTGTTTATTCAATCTTTGTTCTGCTTGCCGTCCTGCTATGCTGCCTCCTCTTCTTGCTTTATGTTGTGGTGACAAATGGCTTGAGAGGGATTTGACATAGGGAGAAAGCCCACCCACATCAACTGTCACCAGAAGCAGACACTAAGTTCATTTCTCTCACCTCACAGAACTATGCACATCAGACACTGGTAGAGCTGCCCGGAAGGGGAACCCTTAGTGCAGTGGTTCTCACCCTGTGGGTTGCGACCCCTTTGGGAGTCATATGACCCTTTCACAGGGCTCGTCCAATTCATAACTGTAGCAAAATTACAGTGATGAAGTAGCAAGAAAATCATTTAATGGTCAGGGGGTCACCACAACAAGAGGACCTGTATTAGGAAGGTTGAGAACCACTGCCTGAGTGTGCTTAGGACTTTGCTGCCCTCAGGGTCACCAGACATTCCTGAAGGCAGAGTCACTGCAGGAAGCCCTTCTGGGAAATGCCCTGAAGCCAGGTCTCAACCAACTCCATCCACCCTCACCCTCCTAGATCCTAATCATAGGCCGCTTGGAAATGCTCTCTGCCACTTCAAAGACTGTAAGTCCATGGGAGCAGAAAGCCTCCTCTTTCTCCCTTGGAGTGGTGGCTGGTGAGTTCAAACTGCTCACCTTCTGGCTAACAAAACCCACAGACCAGCTCCCCCTGAGCTCAGTTTGGTTTGCCGCACAGCACACATTGTTGGGAACCTTCTGAAGTAGCTGTGCCATGTGCAGGTTGGGGGATTTCGCACAAGATGCAGAATTCCACCCTCTTTTGGCAAAAATAATTTTTGCAATAGCCTTGTATTCTCTTCTGGATCTGAGTAGCAGCTACTCTCATGCAGTCCTAGCATATACATGCATGCACAGTCCTCCCAACTCCCTAAGGTCTTATGCCGAGTCTGCTCCATGCTTTCCTGTGTCCTATGTGGCGCTGTAGGCACCCAAGGCATGGGCTCTGCAGCCTGGGTTCAAATCTCTCCTTTCCACTTCCTCACTGTGTGGTCATAGGCTCATGACTTTATCATCCTGTGCCACTGATTTTTCATCTGTAAAATGAGGCAAGAATAGAGTCCACACATAGGCTTCTTAAGTGAAATAATTGAATTATTATATACAAAAAGCTTAGAACATTGCTCGGCATCTTGCAAATACTGTTAGGTAGCTTAGCATAGGGACTGGGTCATCCTTTACATATGCTCAGGTTCAAACTTCCGGCCAGGAAGGGGTGGTAAACCTAGGTGGGTGTTACACCTGGATTGGCCCATCTGGGCCAGGTGAATTCAATCCAGCCAATGGGGTTGACCAGGACCATCAACCATGCCTCCCTATGGAGGAATTGAAAAGGCAGGATCTTGACCTCTCCGATGTCTCCCTTCACCCACTTTTCTGTTGTCCGTCCCCCAGGGAGGAGGTCACATGTAGATACTTGTAATCGGTTCCCTCTTTCCAATCCACCCTCCCGCTACCCTCCCAATATCACCACTCACAAATTATCATGGTTTCTTGAGGGATGGGGGAGCGGGGAGGAAGGGGTAAAAATGAGGACTTGATTGATGCCAAGGGCTTATGTGGAGGCAAATGTTTTGAGAATAATGAGGGCAGTGAGTGTACAATGTGCTTTACACAATTGATGTATGTATGGATTGTGATAAGAATTGTATGAGCCCCTAATAAAACGATTTCAAAAAAAAAGAAAAGAAAGAAAAGGCAGGATCCTGGAGCCCACGTAGTGACTTTCTCTCCAGCAGCTTCTAGGCAAGCTGTGCAGGGGTGAGGGGCCCTGAGGTGCCTGTGTAAACCTGAAACTTCTTCTCTCAAAAAACTCACTTGGATCACAATCCAGGCTGTGGAGTGAATTTTTCTCTCGCGAAGCCAAGGACTGAGGTATATTTCTCCCACGAGAGATCTAACAATAGTATCTCTTATTATATCATTAGGAGCCCTGGTGGTGTAGTGGACTATGCATTAACCTGCTAATCGCAAGGTCAGGGGTTTGAACTGACTAGCCCGTCCGTGGGAGAAATATGAGGTTGTCTATTTCTGTAAGGCAATGGTTCTCAACCTTCTGAATGCCGCCACCCTTTAATACAGTTCATGTTGTGGTCACCTGCAACCATAAAATTATTTTCATTGCTACTTTATAACTGTAATTTTGCTATCGTTATGAATTGGATGACCCCTGTTAAAGGGTTATTTGATCCCCAAAGGGGTCGCGACCCACAGGTTGCGACCCCTGCTGTAAGGATTTAAAGTCTCAAAACCCCAAAGGGGCAGATCTTTGTCCTATTGGGAGTCAATAAAATGGTAGTTAGGTTTTTTTCTGCATCAGTATCAGATTCTGGTGGCAATCTCAGTCATCCTGCATTGTGGTCTGGTTTGAGCTCCGGAAATGACTGCCCTGGTTTGAGGTGAGGGCCACGGTGCTTCAGTGGTAGACCTCTCATCGTCTTTCACCGGGAAGACCCGGGTTTGATTTGCAGCCAATGTGCCCCAGACTGTCAGTGAAGGTTTGTGTGTTGCTACGACACTGAGGCTTCAGTGGTGTTTCCAGACTGAAACAGAATAATGAAGAAAGACCTGATCATCCCCATCCACACATTGACCTATGGCCCACTACTGTTGGCTTCCTCTCCCAGTCCTGATGGTAGCACAGATTGGCACAGTTTGCTCCACTGCCCATGAGGTGCCCATGAGAGGCTGAGTCGACAACCACAGTCAAGATCAACAGCTAAAACTCCATTCTGGGTCTATGGAAACAAGAACAACCTTCTGAAATGAGGTCACATTGCTATTTGGGACTGGGAGGATGCCTTTGTGATATGGATTGCACTCTGGATCCCGAGGGGGACTTTTAAACACAGCCACATAGCAGCTCCGGAAATTGTCATAGTGAGAAGGCAGGTTAAAAAAAAAAAAAAAAAAAAAAAAGCTTTTACTGGCTTGCTCAAAGGAGGCTGCGGGTAGATTGTGGGGTGGAAAACTCCTCTGGAAATGAAAAGTTTTTTTCCTTACATATGCATCATTTCTTCTGGTCCTGAAAGAAAACACAAAGCAGACGAGAGAAGGAAACGGAGACTCTCAGTCATCTTGTTGGTATTCCCACAGCACCCCCTCCTTAAGCACTTGCTGCCATCTCATCCAACTCCACTCAGTGTATTTCCACCCGGCAATGATGCAGAAATGTCTGCGTACTCCAGTTTGATTGTAGTCAGGCAACGTTTATGGCTTTGACGTTCAACTGAGCATGGCAGGACGTCTAGAAACAATTATAACCAGCACCTGCTCTGTCTGTGCTGTGGGCAGGCAGTGACGGATTCCCAGCCTCCGGAACACTAGTGTTCCCTCCCAGCTCAGGATAATGACGGTGACACTCGGCCCCCTTGTTGTCTGGGGAGCTCAAGGAGCTCTCCTCTGAAACCTCAACTTATGGGCATTTCTTTAAGTGAAGACATCAAATTAGTGACTGGAAAGGAAGGCGTAGGAGATGATTATTGGCCACAAGACAAGCCTCAACCGCCTCCAGAGAGCATGTCTCCTAAGTGCCAAGTCGGCGGCGACAGCTCGGGGGCCCTGGGTCACCGGGTGGTGTTGAGCGGGGACTCTGGGGCCCCGGCGTGGGACGCTGGCGGGTGCAAGTTCTAGAGGGTCAGGGGCTGATGCCTCCCCACGCCCCTGCCCTCCCCCAGCAAGGGCGCTCTGGGATGCTGGGTCCTTGAGGCCCCGGTTGGAGGGGCCGCCGCCCACGGTCAAGGCTTCGGGCACACGCGCGGGTGCGCTGAGGCCTGCGCCGTGCGGGGGTCTGGGCTCAGGCAGGTGGTCGCGGCGGCTCCGCGGGCGGGCGGGCGCCCAGCAGGACGACCGACGACCCCCGGCGCGTCGCCGGCACCCAGCGCCCGGGCGTAGAGGCGGGCGGGGGGGCTGCGCTCCGCCGCCGCCAGGGCCCCCTCACTCCGCGCCCCCCCCCGCGCCAGGTGAGCCTGGACTGGGCCTCGGGGGGCCGCGGTGCTGCCCTCTCGCCGCCCTCCAGCGCCCCCTCGGGGCCGGGCCGCGCCAAGCTGGGCGGCCGCCGGCCGGGGCTGGGGTTTGGGAGGGGCGGGGGTCGCGGGCGGGTCGCTCGTTCGGCCGCTGGCGGGGGGGCGGGGGCCGGCTCGGCTTGCCCTGGCGGCAGTGGTGCCGTGAGGAGGAGTCCGCGCTCCTCTGTGGCGGCGGCGGCGGCCGGCTCCAGGCCGGGTTTTGGCGCCACCCGCCTGCTGCCTCCTGGGGGCTCCTGAACTCCAGCCCCCTCTCTATCAGCCTCTCACTCCATCTCAATATGTCTCAAGATGGCGGCCAATGTGTGATCGATGTTTCAATATTGGAAGCGCTTTGATTTACAGCAGCTGCAGGTCAGGCTTCTCCTCTCTCGGCCTCTCGCTCGGGGGTGGGGGCTGCGGGCGGTCGCGGCCTCCCCGGGGGCGCCGGGCTGCCTCGCGGCTGGGGGGCCGCGGCGGAGGGGAGGAGGGGGGTGCCGGGGAAAGCGGGGCCGACTCGGGGACAAGTCCCTCTCACTCCCCGGCCCCCATTGATAACTCGCTTGATCGGAAATTGATCCTCTTTGTTCAATTCATCGATCAGCCCAAGATGGCGCCGGGAGCCGCCGCCGCCACCGCTGCCCCTGGTGTCTGCCCCCTCCCCTGGCGCCCCCCCCCCCCCCGGCCCTGAGCCGCCGCCGCCGCCGCGGGACCGGGGAGGGGGCGGCACTGGGCGCCCGCGGGGTGCGCAAAAAAAACAAAAAAAAAAAAAGAACTTGAGGAAAGTTGTGTTTTTCTTTGCTGTCTCATACCCTGTATTCTTTTATCTCCTCTCTGAGATCCTTCTGTAAGCGGATGTCCAGTGCACTGCAAATAGGTTTTGGGTCTATACCCGGCCGTCCCCTCTCATTCTCCATGATAAGATTTTTTTGTTCTCATGATGCCTGTTGCCTTATCCCTTTGAAACTTTGTGATCACACAGGCTGGTATGCTTCCTCCATGTGGGCTCTGTTGCTTCTGAGCTAGATGGTTGCTTCTTTACCTTCAAGCCTTTAAGACCCCACACGCTATATCTTTTGGTAGCTGGACACCATCGGCTTTCTTCATCACATTTGCTTATGCAGCCGCTTTGTGGTCAGTGATGGTGTAGGGAAGGTGAGCATCGTTTAATGCCAATTTAATAGAACAATGTTCTTGCAATGAACGAGTCCTTGAGCGGAGGCCCTATGTCCATCTGCTACCTTAATACTAAATCTATAAACATATGGACATAGATCTATTTCCCCATGCCCCTTTGTAAATATATGTACATGCCTTTATTTAGACATCTATAACTGGCCCTTGCTTCCCAGCTCACTCTTCTATACCCTTTGATTTTCCTCTTGTGCCCACTGTCATGCTCAGTCTTCCTTTGGGTTTCAGTAATTCCTCTTGGTTACATTACCCTTGATCACGCCCTACCAGGCCTCCTGCATCCCCCTCACCACCGAATTCCATCACTTTTTGTTCCCTTGTCTCTGGAATTCTTAACACCACTACCTTTCTTCCCACCTCCCTCTCTCGCATGTCCTCCAGGATGTGCTAGTTCCGTTTTTTTTTCTCCTCCAGATTGTTCGTTCAGCCTATCTTATTTAGACAGACCTGTAGAGGCAATAACATGCACAAAAACAAGAAAGAACAAAACCAAGCAGCAAAATAAACAAAACAACAAAAATCCAATTACAATAAAAGAAAACAAAGGTCAACAAGATAGAAAAGCTCATAGATAGTTTAAGGACTATGTGTTGGCCTTTAGAAGTGTTTTCTAGTCCAGTCTTTTGGGGCACCAAACCCTGACCCTAAAGTCCACCTTTAGCATTTCCTTGGGATCTTGCTGCTCCTTTTACTTGCTCTTCTGCTGTACCCCCTTAGTGTTATGCCTCGGTGTAGCGAGATCAGTTTGGGGGTAATTCCCACACTGTGTCTCCAGTGTTGTCCCCTCTAGGGCTATGGGTCTTTGAGGGACGTTGTGTCTCGTCGTGGGGCTGGCCATGTGGTCTTCTATGTGAACTGACTTCTCTGAGTGGGAACATCATCCTCAAGGTCTGGTGGGACAGGATGTGCTCCACTCTCCCCTTCTCCCCTTCATCTCTGTGTGCTCTGATCAGATAATGTCTCTGTCCAGGAGATGCAAATTCAATGCTATCCTCTGAAATAAAATCTTTGGGAGGGGTTGTGGGGAATATCTGCTCAGATCTTTGGTGTGTCCAGGAGAGAGGGACTGCTCGGCTGGGCACAGCCACGAGGGGCTCAGAACTCTGGCTCCAGAAAATGGTTGTAAGTTTGGCTTTGTTTTTAACCAGTTGTGTGCCTCTGGGTCAACACCTGTGTTTTTGTGAGTTAGTTTTCTGATCCGAAAAGTAAAGGTACTCCATTGTCCAGACTCCCATGTCACCAAGTGATCGATAGGGGCTAACCAGAGCCTGATTCAAATAGTGTGGATCTGTTAGGTGCCTTCTAGACCTGGGGTGGCGATTCTGAGCCCAGGACAACAATAATGTCCGAGAGGTGATATAGGTGGCTCCAAATTGAAACAGGAAGACCACTGTGGAGATTTTGTCCTTCCACTGATGGCCACAGGCCACCGCCTCACGTCCTGCAAAAACAGTTTCCATGGCTCAACAGCCAAGCCAGGGGCCAGTGCCATAAAAATCATATGGCTAACTGGGACAAAGGGCAGACAGATATTTTTTATCATGATGTCTTGAGAAACCCACCTAACCTCCATGCAAATCTTCTGGTGTGAGTTATTTTTGGAAGCAATCATATGCTGACAGTAATTCAAATCTTTCCTTTTGACAATTTGCCTGTACTCTTTTCTGAACCTGAGAAGGTAATCCCTGTGTCCACTAAGAAATTGACTGGCTGGCCTCCTACTTGGACAGTTAGCCTGGGATCCTGGGGACCAAGTGAAACAGAGCACTGACACCTTCATTCAGCTTCTTCAAGCATTATTGTCTCTTGCTTGGGATTTTCTAGGTGTGGATGAGGCCCGTCCTCTCTATTGGAGGGTTGTCTGCTTCTCCTGGGGTATTCAAGGCACTGTTTTTTCCAATGTCCTTCTTTCCTGCAGTAGGCACATTGATCCTGCCCCATGGCTTGGCGGTGCCCACAGGTCAGTCTCTCCGTAAGTGGGCCATGCTCTCCTTTTCCTGAGTCTCTGGGGTCTCTCATGGCAATTACTAGTATTTTAACTAGTTTCTTTGTCTCTGTCGTGGTAGGATCATCTCTGTTGTTACACACCCGCTGAGCCACTTGTACCAAATCACTAAGATTTTTCCCGTCAAACCCTTCCCACTTCTTTTTCATGTCTGAGGCAGACTGAGTAATAAAGGCAATACTTATTGCCCTCCTGTTCTCGGGGCCTCCAGGCCGTTAGGGATATAAAGCCCGTAGGCTTCCATCAGTCACTCTAAAAAGGCACGCAGACATTCTCTTGTAAGAGCCTGAAAATTCTCACTGACCTTAGATAAATTCATAGGTTTTCTAGCTGTTCCACTGAGGGCCTGCAAGAGAAACTGGTGATACCTGGTTAGGCCTTCTGTGCTTTGCAAGGAGTTTGGATCTCACATTTTTCATGCAGTGGCAAAAAGAGTTTCCCTCACATGGGGAGTGCCTGCTGTCTGACCATCATGTCCATTGACTGCTTACTGGGCCTCTCTCTGGCAGGGCTACTGTACCTGTGTTGTGAACAGCACCTGGAGAAGTTGCTGGCAATTTCTGGAGGTGGGCTAATGCATATGGAAAACCGTTTCTATCAAGGAATCAGACCTGCTTTGTCAGAAAAAGGGATTTTGTTGATTCCAATTATACAAATCACTGGAATACAAGGGGATATATACCCAAAAAGGGACTCAGGGGTCTTCCCCAGGTGTTGGGGCTGCTTGCCTTGAGTGTAGAATGGCTGCTGCCGAATCATCCTTCTTGAGGGGTGGGGCGGTCGAGATCCCATACCAGCCCTAGTGTATGTTGGGGTGTGGACTCAGAAAGGAGTTATGAGTATTTCTCTCTCTCCAGCCCCATGCACCTGACAGGGTGGCAGTGATAATGAAGGGTCGTAAGCTAGTTCTTCCACTCCCAGAGTCCTCCTGCAAAAAGGAATAAAGCCGAGACGGAGTGGTATGGGGAGGGGTTGGGGAAGGGCAGCCTCCACCTTAGTGGTTTTAGGACCTTGGGTCTATTTTTTTTCTGGTCCTGCCATGTTTCCTGAAATCTTGAAACAAGAACCCTTTCTGTTGCAGGAGGAAGTAAGTCTTTTGTTTATGCTGGCTTATTAGTGGCAATGTCATTCCACGCATCAATTTTAGGGATCAGATAGGGATGTCCTGGTTCCCCATAAACTTAACTATGAACTCTGAGAAATAGGGGAAGGGAAAACGAGTCTTGCATGGGCAAATCAGGAACTCCTTCTGTCCAATCACCTTTAAACAAATTGCGGAGACTCCAGGCTTTAGGGCTGAAACTACATTCTCTTTGTGAGCGCCTAGAGCAGGGGTCCTCAAACAATAGCCTGTGAGCCACATGCGGATAGCCGAGGACCTTGATCCTGTCCGCCGAGTGTTTGTGCCCCGTTTGTTTGTGTTTTTTTTTTAAACTTCAAAATAAGGTATGTGCAGGAAGCATAGGAATTTGTTCATAGTTTTATTGAAACGATAGTTCGGCCCTCCAACTGATCAGAGGGACAGTGAACTGGTCCCTGTTTAAAGAGTTTAAGGACCCCTGGCCTAGAGAAATCAGAAATCCGTAGTTCTGGGGAGAGCACTCCTGTTAAGGAGGTTTCCTTTCTAAGCAAGCCCAGACAGTGGCAATTGGATCTCGGTGCATCTCGAAATGTTGTAGCCACTCTCCATTCCCAGAAAGAAAACTACTCCGACCGCTGGCAAGTTCAACAGAAAAAGTTTTTTTTTCCTGAGCAGCCCCAGTCTAATTGTCCAAAGGTTTTTATACTTTTGCAATGTGCAGGTGTGCAAGCAGGCAGAGTAGAGAAGCAGGGTGTTGCAGTTAGTCATTCTTAGTTGAACAAAGACTGCTCTGGTCGCTCTCGCGAATCTTCTGAGCATCCATATCCTTTGGGACATTCCCTTGGGCACATCTGCACAGCCTACCTCCCCTATATCAGCTAGTTCATTTACAGTTCATAGCTACTTTATTTACTTTACATGGTGCCTTCTGTCAGCTCATAATGGCTTCACTCTTGTCAAGGCTGTTTAAGCTTTTCCCAGAGATCCTATATAGCCGCCATTGTGGCCATGGGGAAACGGGGCCTGTGACCCTGGCCAAGATGGTGCCCACCAGCCCAAACATGTGGAAGGGCACTGCCTAGGGAGCTGGTTGAATAGACCTGGGAGTTAGCCCTGCCTTGTCCTGGGAGCCAAATATTTCCCTTTTCCCCTCCATTCCCTTTCTCCTGGCTTTTCAAACAAGCTGCTTTAGCCCTATAATGCCCAGCACAACATTTTTATAACATTTAATTGAAACTTATCTAGTACCAAACTTATAAATTATCAATGTGACAATTTGGTTACATTTCAAAAACATTGCACGTTTTATATATTTGAATGCCATATATACATATTGATAACTATGAAAGTAAAGAATAAAAATGTTTAAAATTATTTCCTGAATTTAAAACTTGAGGCGTTATAGTGTTAGTGTTCTACCAGTGTAGGTTTGTTCCTTGTTACAGGCTGGTTTTCCGTGGCCCAGGCTTAGGCCAATGGCATATGGAACCCTTCCTGTGTAACTGTTACCTTTAGGCTTTCAGTGTTGCTGCTTAAGGCACTTTTGGGGAAAGCTCTTACTACACAGTTCCACTGCCACGATGTTCCAGACAGAAATTCCAATTCCCTTAAGGTTCCCTGAGCTTCCAGATGCCCCTTCCCTTCAGAGATTTGAGAGTCTGCTCCCGCCAGCAGGCATCTTGGAGGGCCGTGGGGCCATTCCAAGCAGTGGTTCTCCTAGCTTGTCTAGAATAATGGTTGGACTTAAAGTCGACCTCAGTGAGTTGTCTTTGATCCCTTACTTCTTGCTGGGGCATCTTCCTGAGGCAACAGATTCAGGGCAATAAAGGGCTCGCTCTCAAGTGGGGTTTATTGACCTTGAGGCAGCAAGCTCTACATAGCCTTCTTTTGTGCTTTCTAGATGGGACTTAGCAGCTTCATACTCAGGAATTGCCCCCTTGCATGAATCCTGTCCAATTGGGATAGAGTTGACACAGAGGCTAGACAAACAAAAGCTGATACACTATGCAACTTTATTTGAGAAAGGAGAATGGTGGCCAGAGAATGGTACACTTTCCCTTCTAACCCTGATTCACCTGGAACAGTTTTGTAAAGTGATTGGAAAGTGGGCCGAAATGCCAGAAGTTACAGCATTTCTCCTTTTGAGGAGCAGTAGAGACCTTCATCCCCAGTGCACCCAGGAACCCCTAAGGCAGGCATCCTCAAACTGTGGCCCGTGGGGCACATGTGGCCTGACGACATTTATCCCACCCTCAGGGTGCTTTTGCTGCCTCTGCATGTCCTACTTAGTAGCCGATTCGTGCAATGTGCATAGGAATTTGTTCATAGTTTGGTTTTTTTTAACTATAGTCTGGTGCTCCAACGGTCTGAGGGACAGTGAACTGGCCCCCTGTGTAAACAGTTTGAGGACCCCTGCCCTAAGGGATCCTGGACTTAGGGGTTACTAATCTCCCAGCCCTGAAACATCCCTGAACATTCTACCCGTTGTAGGAGGCACCATGGGAATTTGGTCTCTGGGTAATTTACAAGTCTTTTATTCAATTTGAAGCCAAGAAAATTAAAAATGACTCAGACACTTACTTTCTTTTGATCCCTGTTGACTCCCGCTGTAGTATTCCAATATTACAATTTAACGCTATAACGCATGACCTTTTCATTCCATTCAATTAAATGTGTGTGTATAGATAGATAGATAGATAGATAACTATGAAAGTAATTAATGAAAACAAAATTTGTTTGACCAAAGTTAATAATTGAGGGATAATAGGATTAAATAGAAGCATGGTTCTTAGCAGTGGGTACAAACATTAGGATCATAAATGAAACAGTGATCTCAGTGCACCCAGTAGTTCCCAAACCCTGTACCCTCATAGGGGAAATTGTGGATGCTTTTACTCCCGTGCCTATACTTAGAACGAACAAACACACATGCCTGATAATCCTAAGATTTTTTTTGTTTCCTGTGACACTCACCTAATTTCAAGGGCACTGCCACCTCACAAGCCTAGCCTTGTCTCAGTTAAACTGTTCACCCTCTTGTCCGTTTGTTTGTTTTTCCAGAAGTTCTCAAGTTACCAAGCCCTCTGAACCAAGTGTGCCACCTCTAGGACCACCATCTCCTGGACCACCTCAACCTTATCCATCCTAGACCTGAATGGACAACCCCTCCCAGCAGAGTAGAAAGGGTATGGACCCAAAGCCCCACTTCACCCTTTTGCCAGCAGGAAGGACCTAAAGATGTCGTCGCCTTGTACCCCAAAGATTTGGGTCCATATCTCTTCAGGGTGTAAATTTTAGGTAGCTAGCATAGGGACTAGGTTGTCCATGATACATGCTCAGAGGGCCAAGCTAGCCACCCAGGAAAGAGTGGCACACCGAGCGTGCTCAGAGGTCCAGGTTTCCAGTCAGGAAGGCCAGGTACACCTGGGTGGGTGCTGCACCCACATTGACCCACCTAGGCCAAGTAAATTCAATTCAGCCACTGGGGTCCACCAGGGTTGCCTACCATGCCTCCCTATCTCTCCTAAAACACAATTGGATCACAAACCTGGCTTTGGCGTGAATTCTTTCTCATGCAGAGCCAAGGACCAAGGTATATCTGTCCACAGAGAGAAAAACCTAGGAAAGCTCTTTGGAGGCAGCAGCACTGCACATGAGTGGCTATTGGATACTGTTTAGATGCATGGCTTTCTATTTGGAACTTTTTTTTGTCTCACCTGAATGGAAAGGAAGAGGTAATACTTCTGGATCACACAGTATCCATGTCCACAAATGAGCTGCTCATTCCACAGTCCTGGCAGTGCCTTTTGAAAACCCTCTGCTTTAGAATGTCACTCCTTGAAGATGGCAGTGGGAGTGGCTGGGGCCAAGTATGCTGCCTCTTACTCCCAGTTGCAGGTTTCTGGATGCTGATTGTATCTCTTACAGCATCAATTAGTGGGCTTGTTGTCTGCCTCAGGCTTTGTTCACAGAGATCCTCCAGCTAGGTGGTGGTGTGTGCGCATAAGCAGAGGCTTCCTGCCAATCCCCCATGAGTAGTAGAGCTCCCATGGTGTGGACTCCATGAAAGCCGTGCTCCAGCCAGCAGGATTACAAAGGAGGGTGGGCCCGGCAGGACAGGAGGGCCATTGCCCCTATGGAATGACCTCAGAACCCCGCCTCCCTCCCTGTCCAGCTCCTGGGACTATGGGCCCTAAGCTTCATGCCTGACTCAGGAATAGACACAGGGTGAGGCAACTCCAGGAGGTGATTTTGCTGATCTAATCCAGCCTGAGATCATCCTTGCATGTGCCCTCTGTCCAGACCTTTTTTTAAATTGTTCATGCAACACTAACCACAATGCATATATACATCGGTTGTGTAAAGCACATTTGTACATTCATTGCCCTCATTATTCTCAAAATATCCACTCTCCACCCCACCCAAGCCCCTGGCCTCAGCTCCTCATTTTTCCCCATCCATTCGAGCTACCCTTGATAATTTACTAATTATTTTCTCATATCTTGCACTGTCTGATGTTCCTTCACCCACTTTTCTGTTGAGGTTAAATGTAGATCCCTGTATACGGTTTCCGTTTTCCAACCTACCCTCCCTCCACCCTTCCCGAGTCTGCACTCATAACACTGGTCCTCAAGGGCTCATCCACCCTGGATTCCCCATGTTTCCTGTTCCTATCTGTCCAAGTGTACATTCTCTAGTCTAGCCTGATTTGTAAATTAGAATTGGGATCATGATAGTGGGAGATAGGAAACATGTAGGAACTAGGGGAAAGCTGTGTTTCATCGTTATTATCTGGTACCTGTCTTGGTTTATCTCCTCCCTGACACCCTTCTGTTAGGGATGTCCAGAGGACTGTAAATGGGCTTTGTGTCTGTACCCAGCACTCCCCGCTCATTCGCAATGATAAGATTTTTTTTGTTCTGATGATGCCTGCTACCAAATCTTTTCAAAACCTCATGATCACACAAGCTGGTGTGCTTCTTCCATGTGGGCTTTGTTTCTTCTGAGCTAGATGGGCGCTTGTTTTCCTTAAAGCCTTTAAGACCTCACATGCTATATATTTGATAGCTGGGCACCATTAGCTTTCTTCACCACATTTGCTTATGTACCTGCTTTGTGTTCAGTGATCGTGTAGGGAAGGTGAGCATCATAGAATGCCAATTTAATAGAACAGTATTTTTGCAACGAGGGAGTCCTTGAGCATCTGCTACCTTAATACAAAACCTATAAATATAGGGACATAGATCTATTTCCCCATGCTCATATATTTAAATATGTACATGCCTTTTTTTAAACCTCTATAATTGACCCTTGCTTCCTAGCTTGCTTTTCTATTCCCTTTGATTTGCCTCTTGGGCCCACTGCCATGCTCACTTTTCATTTGTGCTTCAGTAATTCAGTAATTCCTCTTGGTTCCATTGGTTCCATTTCCCTTGATCACTCCCTACCAGGCCTCCTACATCCCCCTCACCACCGATTTGCATCACCTGTTCTTCCCTTTTCTCTGGGTTTCTTAACACCACTACCTTTCCCCACACCTCCCTCTCTCCCATGTCTCCCCAGAAGTGTTGGTCCTGTTTTCTCTCCTCCAGATTGTTCGTCCAGCCTATCTTATTTAGACAGACCTGTAGATGTAATAACATACACAAAACAAGACAGAGCAAAACCAAGCACTAAAAGCAACAAAACAACCAAAATCCAATGACAATGAATGAAAACAACTCAACAAGAAAGAAGTGGCTCATCGTTAGTTCAAGGTCGGTTTGTTGGCCTTTAAGAGTGTTTTCCAGTCCAGTCTGTTGGTGTACCAAGTACTGGCCTCAAAGTCATCCTTTGGCATTCCCTGGGGACCTTGATGCTTCGTTTTCTTGCTCTTCTGCTGTACCCCCTTAGTGTTATGCCTCGGTGTGGCAGGATTAGTTCGGGCGCATTTCCCACACTGTGTCTTCAGTGTTGTCCCCTCTAAGGCTATGGGTCTTTGAGGGGTGTCTTGTCTCATCGTGGGGCTGGCCATGTGGTCTTCTATGTGGACTGGATTCTCTGAGTGGGAACATCATCCTCAAGTCCTGGTGTGCCAGGATGTGCTCCACATTCCCCTCCTCCCCCTTCATCTGCTCCATGTGCTCCGATCAGATATGTCCCTCTCTCAGAGCTGCAGATTCACTGCCACCTTCTGAAATAAAATATTTGGCATGGGAAGGTGAGTTGGGTGGGAGGATCTGCTCAGATCATTTGATGGTTCAGGATAGATTGACTGTTCGGCTGGGGACAGGTATGTGGGGCTTAGGGCTCTGGCTCCCAACACTGGTTGTGAATATGTCTTTGTTGTTAACCAGTTGTGTGCCTGTGGGTCAACACCTGTGTCTTTTTGAGTGAGTTTTCTCATCTGCAGAGTAAAGGTAATCCATTATCCAGACTCCCATGTCACCAATTGATTGAGAGGCACTAACCAGAGCCTGATTGAAATAGTGTGTACCTGTCAGGCGTGTTCTAAAAACACCTTAAAAGTCGTAAAAACACTATAAATGCCTTAAAAACCCTAAAACGTCTAAAATATTTCTAAAATGCTAAGACCACCCCTAAAGACCCTCTAAAACATCTTAAGACCATTAAATACATGGTAAAAGGCTTTCTAAAACACCCTAATGCGCCATAAGTCTTAAAAAAAACTCCTTACGTCCCGAAAACATAATAAATGCCCTAATATTATGCAAATGCCTTAAAACGCAAAATAAAGAACACGTGAAGCCCTAAAAACACGCTAAAAGTCTTTTAAAACCCCAAGAACATCCCTACAAAGCAACCCGAAGCACTATAAAACCCTGTAAAAGTCCAACAGCCTAATAGACATGAATTCACCATGAAAGCAAAAAATAATCCAACAAAACCCTAAAGCCCTGAAAACCAAAACCTAATCCCCCCAAACACTCTAATGCCTTAAGAAGCACCCTAAAATTTTAACAAAACACTAAAAGCCATAAAAACACATATAAGCCTAATAAACACCCTTAAACACTAAAATCACCCTAAAAGCCTTAAAATGTCTGAAAAGCCATAATATTCCCTAAAATTCAAATAACACTCTGAAGCCACAAATAACACACTAAATGCCTCCCAAAACATGTGGAACTTCCAAATCATATCCCTAGAAGATTCCCAAACCATGAACTTCCAAAACCACATAAATGCCCTGAAGACAACATGAAAGCCCCAACAAAACATAAAATGCTGGGGAAAAACACATAAAATATTTTAAAATACCCTAAAATCTCTAAGAAACCCTGTAAGATCACTAAAAACACCCCTACCTGCTAAAAAATACCTATACACTCCAAAAAATCACCCCTAAATCCCATAAAAACTCCCTTAAACCTTATAAAACACCCTTAAAGCCCAAACCACCCTAATGCGCAAAAAAATTAAATGACCCCAAATGACCTTAAAGCCCTAAAAATCACATGCCACAAAAAAATCCTAAATGACCCCAAAATTCCAACTCAAAGCCAGCCTACAAGTCTTTTATGAGAACAGTTTTATCTTTCTACCAAGGAGAAGTTTGTAGGTTCAACCCCTGACCTATGCCCTTACCATATGAAGTTAGTAATCAGTGGTTTTGCAATTCTTTGAAGAAAGATGAGGGTAATTTTATCAGGAGTGAATTAAACTTGTCTAGTGCCTTGAGTAGAACTGATAACTGTACTACATTGAGTCGTCTGGTCAAGGAGCATGGGATATTATCCCATTTGCTGAGGTCACTCTTGATTTCTTGTAATTTCTGTAGTTTTCCTCATATAAATCTGTTGTTTTTTTATTCAAGTATAGATATAGATATTTTCATTTACGCTTGGCTATTGTAAATGGTACTACCTGAAAATGTGTATTTCATTAATTATTATTTCTTGATCTATTTCTTCATCCTTCGAAATATTATCAGTTTGTTGTGGTAGATAAACATTGGGACTTTGCATAACTTAGAAATATTACATTTCACAGAAAAATCATATTAATTATGTCGGCAGAGCTATAAAAGGAATGTTGCCCTGAATATCTTCAGATATGACAGCTGTTTCATTGAGAAATTAAGCCAGACAGACACAATGTGATGTACATTTTGTTATTTTCATGTGGGTTCCTTCACTCTTCCAAAAAAATTAGGTTCATGAGCCCCTTGGGGAATGAGTTTGAGTTCAGATCAGATGTCTATTTATATATTTGAGTCCTGAAGCCCATTTGATGGACTGTTCTGTTGCTTCCAAAGTAGTCAGTCACTTCCCCACCAATTAGAGAATTTGTCCGAAGCAAAAGTAAAAGTGTGGCGTACGACATTTGACTGCACACCATCTAAAATCACACTCTCATTTGGTGTTGGCAGTTTTACTTGTATTTCAATTGTAAACTACACTTCAGAATTCAGGCTAGTGAAAACGTTTCAGTGGAAAAAATTTGCACACAACTACGTGCAGTTTGTGATTCTGTTGTTCCCAAGCAAGGCTATGAGGACAAAGATGCACAAGCATGGGGGGCACTGCAGACAATGTGTGAAAGTTTCCAGGAGCTCAGGGGTGGACAGCGGCTGCTAATTCTCCCGTGCTGGCAGTGAGCTATGTGGGAGGGCTTTGTGTGAGGTCCCTGTGGGGTCTCTGAGAAGTCTCCATAAAGGATGCTGAGAACTTCATATGAAGTCTCTGTGCGAGGCCTCTGAGTCTCTCTGGAAGTCTCCAAGGAAGTATGTGTGTGAGGTTTCTCTCTCGGGTATGTGTGAGTGTCCTTGTGAGATGTCTGCTGAATTGTGGGGGGTGGGGGGCAGTTGTTTCGCTGAGGTCTCTGCAGGTCTGAGTGGGCTTCCCTTTGTTTGACCTCACAGCACCATATAAGAGGACCTGGTGGCAGGGGAAAGGGAAGGGGCTTGGTCCATGCACCCCTTGCTGTTCTTTCAGGGTCTTCTCTCCATCTCCGTGCACTTACCTAGCACGAACGGTAGGGTTCAGCAGCGGGTAGTCCGGTGTCCAGCTCTTCACTCTCTCTAGGAACACACCCAAGCTACCTGCTACCCAAGAGGCCCCAGATCCAGGCTCTGCAGATCCAGAATCTGATTTTTTACTGCCACAGTCACTCCAGAGGCTGCCTTGGCACAATCAGGACTCCAGAAACAACATCATGCTGCTGTACCAGCAGTCTCTGGGGCCTATGTCCACTTCCCTCCTCCACCACTGGTGTCAGTCCCCACCCACCCCACACACACACTTGGTGTCCTGACTGAGGCATGGAGGTCAAGGCTCAGTGGATGTCTTCCTCGCCATCCTTTACTGTTTAGTTCAGTAAACAGTAAACCCTGGCCCACCAGGGGTGTTCTTTTAAGCACATGAGAATATACTCTAGCGGATCAACTAATCATATTTTGGGGGGCCCTCCTGCCTTCTTCTATAATCTGGTGCCCAGGAAATAAAACCCTGTGTTAGAAGCACAGAGGAAACACTGACCACTATTGAACTGGTTTCCCTTATCAAGACAGGTGATGTCTAATCTCCGTGCACATCCTGATTTCCCAGGAGTCTCTAGGGGAAGGGAAGGCTGCTCCCAGTTGTGACTTTCTTTGCAGCACTCAGTCCTTAGAAGCCACTCTCTCCGGAGAACATTCCTAGAGCACGTGCACGCGTGTGTGTGTGTGTGTGCGTGTGTGAAGATCACCAGCCTGGGGTCATGTTTCCTGAGAACATTCCTAGAGTGTGCGCGTGAGTGTGTGTGTGAAAACCACCAGCCTGGGATCATGTTTCCTGAGAACATTCCTAGAGCGTGTGTGTGTGTGTGCGTGTGTGTGTGTGTGTGTGTGTGTGTGTGTGTGTGTGAAGACCACCAGCCTGGGGTCATGTTTGCTGAGAACATTCCTAGAGCATGTATGTGTGTGTGTGCGCACGCGTGTGTGTGCATGTGAAGACCACCAGCCTGGGGTCATGTTTCGTGAGAACATTCCTAGAGCGCGGACGCGTGTGTGTATGCATGTGTGAAGCCCAAAAGCCTGGGGTCATGTTTCCTGAGTCCTGGCACCCTGTTATTGACTCATCCCCACTCTACCCCACCCTGGCTATCAACTCATCCTTCCCCCAGTCAGGAGATGGAAATCAAGTAAAATAACAGTTTGTCGCCCCACTAAAGATAGTATTGAGAAAGTAACCTTCCCTGCTTGAAAGCTGTGCCTTTGCTATCCAACCCAGTGCTCTCTGTAGGAGATAAAGTTCTGCTGTGGGGGCAGCTAGCTAAAGCTGGGGTGAAGCACCTGGCCGATTCCCCTTTGTAAGCCTGTGTTAGCTCCGCTTGTGTCTTGCATCATTTCTGGGGATCCTCATGCTCTTTGGCCCCCTTTGCTACGTCCAACGCTTCATATTCTTCTTCACTGTATCCTTCCCTACCCTGTGTCCATGGTGCCTAACCATTAGTGGTTATTACACAGACGCTCATCCTGTACCACTCAGCCTAAGCTGTTGCTCCTTCTCCGGGTTTATATACAGAGGAAGGCATGTGAGCTGTGAACCGGATTTTCCCTTGGTGCAGTGGGTGAGCAGAGTCCCCCGCTGGCAGCCTCCCTAGCAGTTCCCACCCACATGTGTCAGACCTGGGACTTCCATCCTGGAGGTTACCCTAGGCTGGGAGAGAGGCAAAGGTAGCAAAATATGTCATTTCACATTTTGTGACAGGTGTATTGAGGCGGAACCTCCATGCCAAACTTGGCAGCCTTCATCAAATGCACATGTGGGACTTAGACAGGCCGCCACATGTCTCATGCCTGCTTGGTACCATGAGACGCTACTTTGGTCTAAACCTCTTCTGGACCCTCGATGGAATTTCTTGGCTGGATTGCGCCTCCCAAAACCTATCAACTGCAGCCACATAACGTTGAAGACAAAGTAATGGCACCAGGGAACATTCTTCACTGTGTTGGGACCTTCTGAGGTTTTCACAGTAGGGGTGTTACCATAAATCATAAGAGGTGCAAAATGAAGAACTTGGGATGGAAGTGGGTGGGAAACACTGCTGAAAACATCCTCCAGAGCCCTGCCCTTTGAGAAGTCAGAGCTAGCACTCAGAGAAGGAGACGCAGTATCTAACATAGTTAAAGGTATATTATGCCAACCTCGTCAATGAACTCATGTGGGGTTAATTGAAGGGCAGGGAGATCAATGGCTCTGTGAGCCTAGCCTTTCTGGTCTCTTGCTCTCTGATAGTGCCACCAGGGTGGATATGCATTTGTTAGGTCCCTAAAGCAGCTGGAAAGACTCATTTCCTGGGACATCCCTGAGGAGAAGCCGCATGGACCTACCCTGTTGCAGCCCTGGTTTCTGCAGCAGCCTCATGGAGAACCTGCCAGCGCACGGACTACAATTTCCTCCTGTAGTCATTGTCTCCCCGTGTGTTTTTGGATTGTGAGGAGGACTTTGTAGATTGGTGTCAGACACATGGGATACTATTGGACTGGTGGTCTTAGATTGAACTGGGTTGGGATGCTTTTCAATGTTCACTTAACCTTTATATAAAACTCATAAAATATGAGTGTGTGAATTTTGTTTCTCTAGTCTACACAGACTAACACACATGACACCCCCTCTAGATCCCGCCATGCAGCACAGAAGTCACACTTTAATGTAGGAGGGGGAAAATCTCTATTATGGAACAATGAATATCATGGCTGAGAGAAGCCATTAGCCTGTGCAGAACAGGCTAAAGTGGCTGGCATGGATACTTTCCTACTAATCAGAGCAGAAGAAGCGTCTTCTAATTTGCCAGATAAGACATATTCTCGAAGACAGTGACGTGGGCAGTGGTAAGGGTAACTGGAGTAAGCCCACCTCCTCCGCCTCTGCTGCTGCAAGCTGAATGGGCACACAAACACCCTGGGGGGCAATGCCTGAGTGTGGCTTCTGATATTGAATCCCCTGAACGGACAGAAATTTGTGAATACATCCCTGATACAGGTGCTCGTGGTGGGAAGGCTCTGGCAGTCAGGTATCGCCTGGTGGAGGCAGGGTCTCACACTTGCCACTCTCCTGTGTTCTACAAAGAAAGGAGCCCTGCAGCTGGAGGAACATCCATTAACTGAGGCCTGCGCTTCTTTTCGTGGACATAACGTTGACGCAAGATACTCCTGATGACAGCCTGGTGTCCCCTCTAGGACTTGGCCAACATCTGTCGTGAGCACCTGAGCCTCCGTGACCTTGTTAGGAGACACTGGTTGTCTTTGAAGGGGCCCAAGGCTGTGACCACAGGGTAATACGGGCTTTCCTTTTTGCAAAGGATCACCGTGTCCTGTAGATTTTTTGCTGGAGCAAATCCACTGGACAAAGTGCTTCCTCCATTTTTTGCTGTGGCCCTCAGCAGGAAGCTGTCCCTTCTCTGGTGGGAGCTCTGAGGACTTGATCTCAAGGCACTCAGCCAATGCCTTGTCTTGCACAGGCTGGCTTAACACACAGACTTGGGAGATGCCTCTTCCCGCTAATCCTTTTCCATGCTCTTCTGGATTGGGCCATTTATGAGTCTCCCTCTTGTCAGTGGGAACAGCATCCTTGCTTCTCCTTGTCGAGGGGTCCTGAAGGTTGGGGCTTTTGAGCTTCTGCTGCCCCATGTAACTTGCTCTAGCCACCACGAAGCCACTTGGCCCTTGACATATTGGCTTATCCCCAGTGAACAAATGCTGGGGGCGGCAATGGACCACCTGAGAAGGCAAAACATTGGTGGCAGTGAGCACATCAGTGGTGCAGTCCTGAAGGAGCCCGTCAACAGGACAGCATGGAGAACCATCCTCTGCCTCTACCTCCACCTGGAGCTTAATCTCACTGCACACTCGTGCTGTAAGGCTTGGCTTTTCAGGAACTGGAGCACACTTTCCAGGTAGCAGGAAACTTTTACTACATCCTAGAGCCTCGAAGTACCCCCGGGTCCACATCATTGGTTTGAGATTTTGCCAGCACACTGGTTTTGAAAGTGTCTCTATCGTCTAGCTCTATTGAAGAGGACTTCTTGACCACCACCAACCCTGTCTCTTTGGCTCTTGAAGATGGACATTCAGAGTTCACTTCCAATCTGGGGCCTCCTGGGGCACAACTAGCACCCTCTTTCCTTGACCCCTTGCTGGTCAGTACTGGATTTGAGGTTTGCTCTAGGCTCTCTCTCTCTGGACACTTTCATTCTGGAAGGTTCTGCCAAGGATACTGGGCATGAAGGCTGGAAACGGCTGCCTGAGGGCCAATGAGCATCCACTGTCATTATCAAGTGGGGGGTAGGCTGGGGTTCCCTGAACAGGCTCCTCTGTAGGGGAGCAATCAGCAAAAGGACTCTCCAGGGTAGGGCTTGATTTCTTTGTGGTCACTCTCTCTCCCCAGTCTGCCTGACAGGGTTCTCCCAGGACCTTGGCAGCCTCAGTTACTAGGTTAGTTCAATACTTAGGGGTGGCTAAGCAGGTGGACTTTGGAAAGGACATTGCGTTGTCTTTTCTTGTCCTACAGAGGTTTGTGGGCTCAAGGACTTTGAGGGGCATGCACCACCTCTGCCTCATTTGGAGCCTTACGATATGCGAGTCAAGCACCTGTTGAGTGCCCGGGCTGAGAAAGGAAAGGCTCTGCGTTGTGTTCAGATCTTCCAGCTCTCCCCAGGAGGCCACATTGACAACATGTGGGTGGGTCAGGGAAATAGACAAAGCGTGCGTGGTCGCAAGACATGAACGGCAAACAATGCCAGGGATCTGATCCTTTCTAATCTGCTCCACCTTCCTGCACATGTGGACATTCAGGGTGTTTTCCAGTAGGATTTTATTTGGACCCCTTAGGGTGTAAGTTCCTGCGTTAATCCCCTTGTGTATCCTCAAATCACTTAACTCCTTTGAGTCGGCTCCCGGAGTTCCTTTTGGGCAGTAGTTTCCTGATCCACAGAGAGATAGATTACATTTGGATATTTTCCTCAAGTAATTCCCTTGTCCATTGACCGAGTTGTTCCTCAGCTGGACACCGGCTCTGCAGCACGCAAGCGACGGTCCAGGGTGTGTGCATCTTCCTGGGGACACCGTCTTCATTACATTCTTCCCCTGCTTGTCTCCAGGTGTTGAGCAGGAGCATTCGGGCTGCTTCATATCCAGACAAGTCCCTGGCCATTTTTCCTGAGGCTGCTTTAGTGTCAGAGACTCAAGAGTCCCATTGCCGAGGGGCCCCTGCAATTGAGGGAAGTTCTCTTGGCGGTGGAGCTCCGATTGCTTCAAGCAGCCAGGAAGCTTGGGGTCTGTCTTTGGGGTCTGGACCTTCTGATTGTCCTGGGGATGAGTGGGTTTGCGAAGACAAAAAGCTTCCTGGGGTGGTGGTATCATAAAGGGTAAAGAACTCTCACTTTCCTGTTGTTTCTTTAAAAAATGGCTTTCCAGCTGTTGAAGTGAATTTGGAATGCGTGATTGGGACTTAGTGTGGACGGTAAGACAGGATTCATCACAGGGACTCTTGTGAGGAGGAGGAAAAGGTACTGCGAGTGGGCCACGGGGCTGTGGACCGGGCGGAGTCAGGACTGTAGCAGGCGGTGGGGCCTGGGCTTGGCATGCAGTTGGAAGTAAAAGTTGGAATCGGCCTTCAGTGTAGGGCAAGGAGTGACGTTGCAACAAGAGTGGGTACTCTTTAGCTTGCATTTGAGCTGGTAAGGCATTAGGAATTTCATTAAATAAGACAGTGGGAAACTCTAGGGTGGATCCAGAGACCCTGAGAGCAGCTGCCAGAGACTCGCTGTGCAGAAAAGGTAGACCCCAGAAAAACTCACTGAATTTTTGTGGAAAATGCTTCTGAGGGCTGGGTATCTGCTCTGCTTTGATGCTGGCATTCCAGAAGGGCTGGGGAGGTGCAGTGATCTGCTCCCCATCGAGTGCCTTCAACATATTTAAGGCCTGCAGATGGTATTCTGATACACCCTTTCCTTTTTCTTCCCAAATATTCCATTTCTCTGCCTTTGTGATTTCTATTTCCAGCAGCTTGTGGACATTGGGGTTGAGCAAGGTGGGCCTCCCTACTTCCCCCTGCCTCTTTGTGGGTCCTTCCCGAAAGGTGTCTTCTTGGGGGTGCCAGGTAGAGTGCTCTTTCAGAGACCCAAAGTATTCCAAGGAGGGAAGCTGTAAGTTCTTGGCAGCTGCCCAACACTGGGGTGGGGAGGCAGTAGGGAGGCCTGTGGGATCCTGACTTGTGATGGCTGCCATGGCAGGTGTGGAGCAGCGGTTGTGTGGAGATGGGCTCTGCCTGGGCCTTGCCAACAAGTCATTCTGAGAACGAGTCCCTGTGGGGTGCGGGGCTGGTGAGTCCCAGAGAGTGCTTGGAGGCTGCAGGTAGGCCTTTGAATCCGGGGGTTTGGCACTGGGTGAGGGAAGAGCCAGTGGTGTGGGTGAAAGACTGTCAGGTTCATGGGAATGTGCGCAGTCTGGTGATTGACTCAAGGCGGGTAAGACATGAGAAGTTGAGATGCACATCTGGGCCCGTGGAAGGGTGGAGTTCTGAGACCTAGGTGTCCGGAATGGATGAGCCGCAGAACCGTGTGGGGCGCGCGTACCGACGTGGACTTCAGCCGTACCTCTATTTCGCCAGCTACCAGAGAGGGCTTGAGCTTTCTGTTGACCAAAGCTGCCAGTGTCAAGTGGGTTTCCCAAGTGGCTGCAGGCGACAGAAGGACCAGATTACAGCCAGGACTGAAGGGGCAAGAGACCTAGCAGGCTAGCAAGGGTCGGTGCAAGCTCAGCCCCTCCCCAAGCCTTGATGGCCTGCTCTTCCTGCCCCACCCCACTGCCCGGGACTCTTGTCATTCTCTGCCCATCCCTGAAAGTGTCCCCCAAACCAGCGCATCCCAGCTGCTCTGCAGCCCGAGGCCACACAGGCACCCTGGTTGGAAGATGCACCCCGCGGTGAAGCAGGAAGGTTACTTACTTCTGCCTAAGACACAAACGCAGGTTCTGAGCGCCATATAGTTCTTGCAGGAAGCTTCGGAAAACTGGAAATCAAGAGAACTGTTATGGTGCAGCCCTCCCAGAGGACCGAAAGGAATGTCACACGGGCTGTGCACTTAGGACGTTGGACTCTCCAGAGCTCAAGGTCAAATGATAGCTTACTCCCACGGGCAGGAGGTGCTTTGGCATTTCAAGGAGCATCGGTTTCCAATATTGTCTATGGGGTCTCAGTGAGCAATCTGAACCTTGGCAAAGTTACACAGCTTATCGCAGTTACCCCTCAATGTTCCACCTCCAAATCCACCAGAATCTGCTCCTGACACCCCCACTGCCCCCTACTGGGTCCTACCTTGGCCAGCCTTCATCCCATCCTAGGCCCCTCCTGTACATCTGGGAAATATCTGGGTTCTGTTTCCATCCACAGTATCCTTTTGTTCAGGATTATTACCTGAGAGAGACGGGCTGTTGCCACTGGCATCCTGCAGAGGAGGGGACAGGAGAGCTTACAGAGCTTGGTTGAATGGGCAGAACCTTACCTTTCAGAGCGTCACCTTTGTCCCTTGACCTGCTGCTTCTCCTTGTCTCCACCTGAGGCTGGGGCACAAGAGAGGAAGTCAGGCTGGAATCCAATCCTGCATCTGTTCTTTGTGACAAACTGCAGGCATTTACTGGTGATTAGAAGAATGACAATCTCCATGGAATGACTAAAGCCCAGAAACCAGCTTCTGTGTGAGACCTAGAGTGCATTTCTTCCGTCAGCCTTCCTCTGCTCACGGAGAGCACACACTCTCAGCACTCAGTGTTCTGGTGGGCAAGATTTTGATTATGGAGGCTGAAGCTCTGGGCCAGCCCTTGACCACTTCCTCCCCGGGGTCAGCCATGCTTTCTCAATTAGCCCAGACAGAAAAGGAGCCTTGGCCCAGAGACTGGAGCTCAAGGAAAGAGACTGAGGACCCAGTGATGAGAGCTGCCCTTTGAAATGTCTAGTCATCTAGTCCTTAGCCACTGCGTCACTATATTGGGGATTTTTACCTATTGCCCTCTATAACAACTAGAGATGGGAGGTCTGAGATCTTCAAAGAGAAATATTTTTGAATGCTCATCTTACTGGCAAATGATTTACATATCATACGAGTCAATAGTTCAGTCGTTCAATCAGATCAAGGGCAATGGTACAATCAATGATTACCATATCCATTTTAGAACAACACCCCCCCCCCCTCCATGATTAAATTGCCTTCAAAAGGAGTTGTGTAATCACAGTCAGGTCTAAAGCTCTCTGTCCCCTCTGGCCTCCTTCATTTTTTCGTCTTGAAATCAATCCCCCTTCACTCCCTAGCTTCCCGATGGGGAAGTTCTCCACACTGCTGATCTCACAATCCCTCCCTCTGCCATGAGATCTCTCCACCTGCAACTCTGTCAACCCTTGTGTCCATGATCATGATGCATCCACGCCTCCTGTGCTTCACAAACAGGGAAAGCCAACAGAAATAATGAAAATCAACATAAGCCGGCAAGGATAAAATGATACCAATGCAGTGAACAAAGTCCTAACAGTGAGTAAGGACGCACCAGCCCTCATCAATATTCCAAAGCCAGGGCTGATGGTCTCTTCTTTCTTGAGATTTCCCCTATCAGGAAATTAATTACGAAAGGAAAAATTTATAAAACAAGGAAAAATCAATCTCTCCTATGGCTGGGTTGAGAATTTCTTACCTTTATCCTTTTCCTGGGTGGTCGCACAGGTGGAGTATTTGGAAGGAAGGGGAGGACCAGGAAGAAGCAACCCACTCCATACAGGATGCCCAAGGTCAAAACAGTGAACCAGGTGGGGTATTGGTAGGTCAGCCAGGAAGCACTTTTCTGTTCCAGCAGAAAGAGAATCTCCTCCATCTTCTGGATACAGCGGTTGCACTCAGGCAACTGAGCACTCTGAGTCCCCTCTGGCTTCAAACCCACTTGCATCACAAACCTGGGCCCACATCACTAAAGGGTCACAGTGGGGTGGGAGGTGACAGCAGGACAACACATAATCCCTCCCTCTACCCTCCAGCTCATCACATCCCTCCCCTGCTCTGGTCTTCTCTCTCCCACTGCCTGCTCTGGGCCTCCAAAGTCACCAGCTGCACCTGATGGAATGGAATCTTAGTGCAAGTTCTTATTCATTCCACCTCCCACCTAGGTATTACCTGCTTCCTTGGCAAGTTGCCTGAATCATGACCAATTTCATAGGCTTAGAATATCTGAAGTTGTCTCTGTCCTCAATGAAAACCTTCTCAAGTCATGGTTTTACTTTGTCTTATCCAAGATAGAGAACTTAGGTTTATGTAACATTTATTTAGCTTTATGAATGTTGGATGAAAAGCTTGGAATTTGACTTCTATGACCAGGAGAGTTATTCAAGAGCTGAGGTATATCTCTCCCAGGAGAGAGATCTAACAAATTTTCTGCCAGATGGTACATTTGGGGAGACAAGGAACACTTAAGCATTAATCATTCTTAACAGTGTCCCCTGCAAATCTTCGTTGTGTGTGACTACTACCCATTTAGGGCTTGCTCTGGGAACACTTGATGGGGTAATAAGCCTTGCAACAATTCAGGCTCAAAGGGCAAGCATCTGGCTGAGCAAAATAAAGAGATAATATGGATTGAGTTGTGTCCTTACCACTACCACTTGAGATATTCCCCCAAAATTCGTTGGAACCCTAACACTGAAGGCTATAATCTGATTTGGTTATGTGAGGGCTCTCTCTGGGAGAAATGTACCTCTGTCCTTGGCTTCACACAAGAACCAATTGACGCAGAAACCTAGTTTGTGATCCAAGTGACTTTATAAAGGATAGAAGAGGCAAATATGCTCGTGGGGGGTGGGGGCGGACTGGACAGCCCACGCGCGCTGGGTTGCATGACAGCTGGTGGGAGGCCCCCACCCATACCCTGTTGGTAGGCATGGCTGACGGTGCTGTTTGACCCCATTGACTGAATTAAGCCCACCTGGTCTAGATGGGGGCCCGCCCAGGTTGACCTGCTTCCTGTCACAAGGACCTAAATGTGTGCATCTTTCCAGCCTGAAGCAGCTTTCAACTGTCTGTGATGGGGAGGAGGTTTGGCATGCACAGCGACCACCCTCAGTTCTGCCTCTACTTACCTAACAGGTACACGGCATTTCTTTTCTGTTTTTTAAAACAACAACAAAAAAATCATTTGTAATCTTTCTATTCCAGCGGTGCTAGGAGCAAGGCAGAGGCAAAACCCAAGAACAGGGTTCTTCTCTGTTGAAGCGCAATAAACTCACGGGGAAGCAAACAAGCATCTTCATCCACGTGAAGTGAATCTGTGAATCAGCAGCTCCCAACTGACCAAAGCACGCACAGAGCAGCCCAGCATCAAGGTCCGTTTCTGTGCACTGCTCCCACTGTGAGGAAGAGCTTCATGTGCATTAAAAGGGAACTTTTGTAATATTTGAATTTTGAATAGTGGTTTTTGTCAGAAACTGGAAAAAAATCTCAAAGCCTGAAGAAACTCCTTTCTAGTACTGAACATTCAAGGGAGCCTGTAGAAGCCTGAAATGATTGCTAGGTGACCACCTGGATCTGCTTGTTGAGTGAAAGTGGCAGAATAGCAGCAATAGAGCAGCGGGTTCATTCTGACCACTGACACTCGTGGACCTGGTTTACAGGCAGTAGAGAAGAAGATGAGAGCAGGTTGACTCGTTTGAAGTCCATGACCTACTCTGAGGGGACTAGAGTTGTGGAGAATTGGTGATGGGGCCAAGGCCTAAAGGCAATGCGACCAATGGACACTGAGGTGAGGCCAAGAGAGGGAGCCCACATTGACTTGACCCGAACCCGACCAGATGAAGAGAAGAATGTTGAGCCTGTGCACTGGTATATACTGCTGCAGACTGTATAGATGAACTGTCCTGCTTTGACTTTCTTGTGGATGTGGACTTCACAAGGTCCCAACTGGCATGAAGACTCTTTATATTGAAGAATATGATTGTCTCCTCAGAGCACTGGGTTGATGGAAGTAGGCAGTAGAGAAACTGGATAGCCAAAATGGGCCAGATAAAGGCGTGAAGTGGCTAGCTTACAAGATTTCATAGATACTGGAATATATTCATAGAATTATAGGATTAATATGTGGGTGTACCTTACCTGCAATTGTTAAGCATAGGATATTTTTGTTTCATCACTTACAGAATATTATGTTTAAAGGAGGGTGGCACGGAGTGAAATGTATGCATTTTCATATTATACTGTTAGATACTGATATGATTCTATTATTGTTTTGAAATTATATACGGCTAAAGAATTTTGTGAAAATGTCAAATGGACAAGGGGTGGTCTGTTGTAGTTATACAATCTGGTGTCAATTTGGGACTTGAGAGGATTAAGAGTGAAGGGGTAGACTCTAGTCTCTCTATTGGGTTATGGCCAATGAGGCCTCTTTGTGGGCCTGGCCTTCCCGTCAGGGTTCTGGGAAATCTGGTATTTCCTCCTTGGAGGCAGGAGACTATCTTTCTGCTCATTCCCTGAGAGATGTCCTACTAACAAGACACATGGCACCACACTGATAGAACCCATGCCCTGGGAACTGGAGGAGCCACATGGAGACCCTGCCAAAGCTGAGATGCTTCTACCACCACTGGATGCAGAAGACTTTGCAACTACTGACCTGTGATCTTCCTGCATTTGGGGTCATTGAAGGTGTTTCATGAGTCTGAAGAGAACATTATAGATTGATATCAGACATGGGCTAATATTGGACTTATGGACTTGATCTTGGTTGGGCTGGAATGCTTTCTCAATATACAACTGTTCTTGTATATAAAGGTCTTTCCTATACACATCTGAGTGTGGATTTGTTTCTCTAGTCTACCTGGACTAACACTCATGGATCCCTTTCAGGACTGTAAGTTCTGTTCCCCTGACTGCTGCAAAGTATGTGACAGAGAAGAAAAGGGAGAAGAGTGAACTGTACCCATTTATTGAGGTAAGAAAAGCGATGAAGGAGCATGGCCGGTTCCCCAAACTTCATGAGTGGAAAAATGGGCTCTTGGCACAAAATGACATTCAATCTTCACCAAGAGATTCAGGGCTAAATTGCTGCCCTATCTCTGACCTCAGCTTTTGTTTTATTTTAATTCTCATATAATTCACATATATCATTCAATACTTCAGTCATATTAAGATTTGTGTAATCCTCACCACAATCAGGTTTACATCATTTCCTTCTTTTATATTCATTTTTGTTAGCCCCCCCCTCACTCCCCCAAATCTTCCCTGCCTGTCCCTAGGTGATTGTTAATTCTGTTAGTGTCTCTCTGGATTTACCTCTCCTGGATTTCATATGTATTAAAAAAAATACAAAACAAAATCAAGAAACAAGTAGAAAAGAAAAACTAACAATGATAAAAGAGAGAAAAACCTCAATCGAACAGAAAGTGAAAAATACTAAAAACTGGAACCAAATTAAAATTAGTCTGAAGAGATCAAATGATCAGGTGTTACATTTGAACTTAACTGTATCTGTTCATGTCCATGGACTGTGGTCAGAGGGAATTCACCCCGCATGTGCATTTGAGTCCTTTTGCAAACTGGGTGTTCCGAACTTAAGCTCTGATTCTTGTTCATACCTGCAGATTGAGATTCTATTATTTATCACCCTGGCATCACACTGGCTGTGCTGCTTGTTCTGGGCGGCCTTAGTTGATATCTCACTTAGATGGCTGCTTATTTTCAGAAAAAAGGTTTAAGTACAAGGCCCTGTTCTTTGTGATGGATGTGCACCAACTGATTTCAGGGTATTTTTACACCCTATGCTTTCCAGTCAAATATTCACTTGAGGTAATTCAAAACACTCACTTGGCTCGATGACGCCAGAATAGCTCCCCTCCATGCAGTTCCATGGAGCTCAGCATAGTTAGGGCACAGAGATGAAAAGACGATTGAACCATGTACTGAACGTTCAGGTTTTTCCCTGCTTTTGAAAATCTGTTTGCGCTTGTAGAGTAAATGTTTTGTACTTTTTAAGAGTGTAAAAAAAATAGATGGAGGGATTCAGAGAAAATGGCGACCAGATAGGACCCATCTATCTGGAGCTCCTGCTGCCAGACCAGAAAAATAGGAAATTAGGTGAAGGAAACGGGGAGGTGGAGTTCTGAAATTAGAACTAGGGTAACAGGGTTTCTCCTGAACCCCTTCTTTTGTGGGATTTCCACTCACAAAGCAAACCAAGAATGCTTTAAAGCACTATAATTTTGACGAAGTGGCAGGTGCCAGATATGCCCTTGCCTGGAGCAGGGATCCCTGCAGGTGGACGCCCTGAGAGGGGGCAGAATCTCAGACATGAGGGGAACCCCACACTGAGCTCTCCATGCGGTTGGATGCCTTGAGCTCACGGTCAGGGGTTGGTGGTGGGTAGCCATAATTTAGAGTAGATCATGGTGTGGGAGAAAATTTAGGAAGATCATGGTGTGGGAGAAAAAGGCAGAAAGTCGGGAGTCCAGGGAGCAAATTTAGTTCCAATTGGCCGACTAGTAAACAACCCCCCTGATAAGCTGCATCTCCCCCTCTGGGGGTCAGCTTGACAGCAACCAAATCTGAGCACATCACAAGTAGAATTTTTTTTAAGGGTGAAACATTAATGATTGGTTTAAAACTCAAACCCAAGTCTGGTTGCTCAGCTCCAAGCACCACATAGGGGAGTCCCTTAACATAAATCAGCATAAGAAGCAACCTAGCTAAGGAATGCCAGAACTCAGCCACAGGGCCTGGCAGCTTTTACCATAACAAAGACCCGCTGTAGCAGTGTCAGCCTTAAACAGCACTGAGCTGTAGCCCAGAGACTGTGGGAGACAATTTCATTCTAGCTGGCCAGAGGGATAAAAAAGAAAATCCTCTGATCTAGGAAGCATCAGCAGTCTAGATAGGACAACAAGCTTCCCTCTCAGTGATTCTACACATAGCTGGGGAGGCGCTGCCGGTCTTGGAGCCCTAGACGGGGCTGAGGGAGCCCCCCAGTGCCCCCTCCCAGCCCCTGCTGCAGTGCTACATGCAGCACAAGGCAGGTACTCCAGCACCCAAGTGACCCCTGGCCACGGGCGCGAGCTTGCTTTTGAAGTAATCTCACACAGCATCTGTGGAACCCTACATCAGGGATGGGAAAGTCCATTAACGCATGCCCAGGAGAGCCAGCATCGGAAAGCTGGATTTTCCTGCCCGTGGGCTCTGATGGATGTTGCACCTGGAGCAGCCCACCTGGGCCAGATGATTGCAGTTCAGCCAATGGGATTGACCTGGGGTCTTTCACCAGCCTCCCCGGGAACCCTTGAAAAGGCAGGAACCAGAAGGGAGAGGGGTGGTCTGGTCGTCTTCCTGGGAGGAGAGAGATCCTTGCATGACCTGAGGCAGTCTCTGCCAGGCCCCATGGTCAAAGGAATCCTATGGGTGCCTTGTAAAACCTGAAGCTTCTTTTAACTCTCATTAAATTCACTTGGATCATGAGCCCGGCTTTCCGCATGAAATTTTTCTCGCGGGGAGCCAAGGACTGGGGTTGGAATTTAGGCCAGAGAGAGAGACCTTACAAGTCCATGACCCCGTGACCTTGAGGAAGAGTTGGAATTCCTCTGGCCTCAAGGACAGGTGATCAAGTATCATTACCTCCTTACCCACTGCTCTACTTATTCTCACTTTATTCACTAGCCCTTCTAACTTTTCCACCGCACTCAGTTTCAACGTGCTCAGGTTGGTGTTGGGCTTTTATTTACTCGCTTTCTTCTTTATCCCTCTTTTTTCCCCTTTTCCCCTCTTTTTCCTCTTCTCTCCCACTCTCTCCTCTCATATGCCACTAAAGGCTTCCAGGTCACTTCCCTCCGCTTAGGGCAAATCAACCCAAATAGCAGGAGGCACTCCAGCCTGCCCTGTGTGGGAGTGCTGTACACCACACAAGGCACCTGGGACAAACACCTACAGTGCACTGCACCGTTGAAGAAACCTCCGTCATGCCTCTAAGGTGATCTCGTCAACTAGGGCAATTCTGCCCAGCACCACTGGGTCCCGGCATTAAAAGGGCACACTGACCTGCCATGTTGGAGCAGTGTCTAAACCCCTCTGGCCCCTCATCCAAGCAATCAGGGATCAGCTACTACTTTATACTTTATTTCCTCCTTCTCTCTCTCCTTGCTCTTTACCATCACAGCCAACCTTAGTGAACTCAGTTGGATTTATTTCCTTCATTCTCTTTATTCTCTTTTTCTTTCTTTCCTCTTTCTGTCTTTGCTTTCTTCACCTCTCTCTTAGCTTGTACGATTCTCTCTGCTCCCTCTCATTGCTTGCACATACCACTGCTGGTTTCCAGAGCCCTACACTCTGCCTAGGGCAACCCTGTCCTCCTAGTGGGCAGCCTGACCCCTAAGACAGTACTGCACACAGGACGAGTCAGAGCTACACACAGCATAACACAGGGTCAGTTATTACTTTAACCATTTAAAAAATACTCTCTCCTCCTCCTTCCTTTTCTCTTCTCTCTTTTTCCTTTTATTGGGCTCTTCTTACAGGTTTTCTGCTTTTCTCCGCTCCATCTAGCTCTTCTCTACTTCCTACCACAGCCTCCACAGATTTGGTTCTCCTTTTTAGTTGTTTTCTTTTCTTTTTTTTTTTTTTACTGTTGTCACCTTTGTTTACTCTGTGCATTTTAGTTGTGTGTGGGTGAGTGGTTGTCAGTCTGGTTGGCATTATTGCCCCAGTCTGTGTCTTCCTCTTTCTCTCTTTTTCCTCTCCTTTCACTCTCTTTCCCATCACAAGACAATAGCTGTCTCCAGACCACTGCCCTCTGCCTAGGGCAAACCTGAAGGCCCAACTGAGGGAGCTCCCACCCCCCACTTATTGGTGTGGCAAGCAGCTGGGGAATTCACGCTGGTCCTCTCCCACACACCAGGCCACAGGTTGTTCTCCCCTATAAAAAGTGGGGGCATCCCCAGCCTAAATCCTGAGGTCCTACAAGTGACTGGGGGAAACGCCTGACCACCACTTGTGAGGCTCCACGCTACTGTGGGAACATCCACCCAATCTCCAAGGCGATCTCTCTGTACATCCCCTTGTCTAGCCAGATTAGTAAAGTAGAATTTGGATCATGATAGTGGGGGGAGGAAGCATTTAGGAACTAGAGGAAACATGTTTCATTGTTGCTACCCTGCACCCTGACTGGCTTATCTCCTCCCCACATCCCTTCAGGAAGGGGTGTCCAGTTACCTACCAATGGGCTTTGAGTCTCCACTCTGCACTCACCCTCATTTACAATGACATGATTTTTGTGTTCTTTGATGCTTGATATCTGATCCCTTCAACAGTTCATGGTCACACAGGCTGGTGTGCTTCCTCCATGTGGGCTTTGTTGCTTCTGAGCTAGATGGCCGCTTCTTTATTTTCAAGCCTGTAAGATCCCAGATGCTATAACTTTTGATAGCCAGGCACCATCAGCTTTCTTCACCACATTTGCTAGTGCACACATTTTTCTTCAACCATCATGTTGGAAAGGTGTTCATCATGGAATGCCAATTTAATATAACGTGTTCTTGCATTGAGTAAGTATTTGGCAATGTCCATCTACTGCCTTAATACTAAGTCTATAAATATATGCACGTTGATCTATTTACGAACCCTCCTGTATAAATATATTTACATATGTACATGCCAGTATGTAGACCTCTAGAAATACCCTTTGTCACCTAGTTCTTTCCTCTATTTACTTTTACTCTCCTCTTGTCCGACTATGATGCTCAGCTTTCACTTGGGTTTGAGTAATTTCTCTTGGTTACATTGCCCTTGCTGAATACCTACCAGGCTTCTCACACCCTCCTTGCGACGGATTTTGGATTACTTGTTGCTCCCCTGTCGCTGGATTGGTCAGCATCACCTCCTTACCCCCTCCTCTCTCTCTCCCATGTCCCCGGGAACCATTGGTCCTGTTGTTTTCTCCTCCAGACTATTCTTCCAGCCTATCTTATCTAGATAGATCTGTTGATATAATAATATGTACCAAAAATCAAACCATAGCAAGATAGGCGATGGGTGAGAACACTGTAATGACAAAAAAACAACAACAGAAAACCAATGATCAATAAAAGAGTAAATTAATTAAAAGACAAAAAAATTTTTTAAGAAAGAAAAACCTGTAAATAGATCAAGGTCTGATTTTTTTTTTCTATAGGTGTGTCCTTCAGTCAGGTCTGATGGTGTATCATGCTCTGGCCCCAGAGTCTGTCCTTTGTACTCCCTCAGGGACTACCCGCTCTGCTCCCATGGTTGCTCTGCTGCATGCTTTTAGTGATTTACCTCCGTGTTGGAGGGCCAGTCGGGTCAGTCCCAACACAGAGTCTCCGGTATTGTCCCCATAGGGCTCTGGGCCAGCAAGGGATGGCATGTCTCATAGTGGGATCAGCCATATGGTCCACTCTGTACATTGGCTGTTCAGAGTGCCAAAATCATCCTCCAAGCCTGGTGGACCAGTGTGTGCTCCACTCTCTTCCTCCCCCTTCATTTGCCCCTGTGTGCTCTGATCAGACATGTCCATCTCCCCTAGCTACAGGTTCAGTGCCATCTTCTAAAGTAAATTCTTCTGGGGGGAGGGGCAGTTGTCCACGTAGCTGGTATGGAGGCTGGACCATCCACTTTTCATTTAGGATCAAAAGCATGTAGCTTTTAGCATTAGGTGCTATTGAGTCAGTTCCAACTCAAGGCAGAATGAACCACTGCGCAGTCCTACACCATCTTCAAAACTGTTGTTATACTTGAACCTAACATTTCAGCCTTTTCCAGGGACTGGCATCTCCTGATAACATATCCAAAGCATGTGAAGTCTCCCCGTGCTTGCTTCTAAGGACCTTTCAGACTGTTCTTCTGACACAAATCTGTTCATTCTTCCAGCACTCAATGGTATTTTTAATATTCTTGGCTAGTGTCATCTTGATGGGTTGAAACACTATCTCGCTCTAGTGTTGATGTACATTTTTCTGATGCCTAATTATACTGAGTATCTTTTAAGGTAATCATTTAATTTTTATGGCATTTTGAAAAGATGTCAATGAGGTCTATTTAATTTGTGTTCAGATGGAAACACATATCTCAAACTAAATATGTGACAGTAGAATAAGAATCCATTTTATCCTAAATACTTGAGATATTTATACAGCCTACTCAAGTTTTTATCAACATAGATAAGGTGGCGGTGGTGGTGGTGGTGGTGGTGGTGGTGGTGGTGGTGGTGGTGGTGGTGGTGGTTTTTAAGAGTTAATCTCTAAATAGGGGGCTGTAGTACTGAGCACTGAATCTCCTTTGCTTGATTAATTTTTATGTTAGGGAAGTAATACAAGGATTCCATCAAATGACCCATCAGTTTGAGGAAAAAGCATATCAGAATTGATGGTCAAAGCCTATATGGCTTTATGGTTTAGTCTCTAGGGGTATGTAATGCTCTTGTGAAAATAGTATTCCTCATGATAATAACGAGGAACTGGTGGGCCTCCAGGGCTGGGAGCTGAACTGAGGGGCAGTTCTACCCTGTCTAATAGGGTCACTATGAGTTGGCAAAGACTCGATGGCTGTCAGTTTGGTTTGTTTGACTTGAGTACTGGCATTCAGTGTGTTTATCGAAATCAATAAATTACAAGCATTTAGATGTCTATTTTTTACATACAAAATTGAAATCCCCCAAGCCTCTGAAAACTGCGAAGATTTCACAGCACTAGGTTGGTACTCTCCCATCCAAGAATCAGTGAAACTGGCAGGGTGTGAGGCATTCAGGCTCCCTCAATTCCTCCTACTGCCTTCCCTGACCCTGGTCACTTGCTTCTATTACCTCTCTTGGACCTTACATGCATTTGAATTAGAACACCATAGAGTACAGTGCTCTACATGTGCAGCAGCTCTAACCATGTCACTCTCTGTCTCTATGAAGCCTCTTCCAACAAAATTCAAATGCGATTGTATGTGCACACATAAACACACGCATGCACCAGAGCACCCTTCTTAACAGAGAGTCAGGAGGGTCTCTTATTTGCTGTCCTCACTTTGGACACAAGTCCCTTGATGATGAGTAGGAGAAAAGGAACATCAGGTAGTGGGGGAAACCCTAAGGAGGAACAGAGGAGAGCTTTAACTAAGAATAATGCTACTAGGGGAATGATGGCATGTGAGGAAAATTAGATACTTCCAGACTGTCAGATTTTTCCATACAGCAAAATTAACTTTTCTAGTTTTGTCTAAAACTGGCCCCAGGAAATTTCAAATAGCACATCTCAGATTATCTAACCTACAAAGGAGTAGCCGGCCTTCCACCCACCCCCACCCCACCCCCGCCAAAAAACCAAGCGGTACAAAGCTCCACTGGGTACACATTTCAAAATATACATTCTCCTGTTTGGGCAGGCATCTGGCAACTTGCTCTGAGCTAGTGCACCCACACTTTTTTCCCAAGGTCATTGCTGGTGACAAGACCTTGTGCTCTTCTCACAAGCCAGAATGCAAACATAAATCAAGTCAGTGTAAGACGCCATCATCACCTCACTCAAATACACCTCGTCAAGTGAACTCAAACTTCAAGAAGATGCTCATTTGTTTGGTTTTGTTGATGTGAGGGTGATAGTGCATTTGGAGTTTAGTCATTGCACTAGGTCAGACTGTTAATCAAGCTTCCTATATAGAGGTTCTGAAGATATTGTGTAAGAAGGTCTGAGTTGTCTGGCTAGACCAGAGCTTGCACACTGCTATTGACTAGAAGTTCCGACACACAGAATCCAGGACAGATAAACCCCTCAGGACCAATACTAAGAGTAGCAACACCACGAGGGAAGGTAGGGGGGAGAAGCAGAAGAAAGGGGAAACCAATCTCAATGATGGACATACAGCCCCACTCCACCACCCAGGGGAACAAACAGCAGAAGTTTGGGTGAAGGGATACAGCAGAGGCGTAAAATATAAAACTAAAAAGTATGTATAAAGTATCAGTGGTTCACGTGGGTGGGAGGAGGGGAAGAAAGGAGCTCAAGGAGAAAGAACATGTTTGGAAATGATGATAGCAATGTATGTACAAATGTGCTTCATACAAATTGGTGTATGAATTGTTACAAGAGCTGTAAGATCCCCCAATAAAATGATTTATTTAAAATAAAAAGGACTGATTAGTGGTAGACAGGGGACTGGTTTTGCCACCATGACAGTGCACCTGCTCACACAAAAAAAACAGCATGCCTCTATCGCCCGATCTGATCCCAGCACACCGAGGCAAAATACTAAGGGTGTACAACAGAACAGGAAGGGGAACAGAGCAACGAAGTCCCCAGGGAATACCAAAAATAGACTTTGGGGCCAGGGCTAGCTGACCCATCATACTCTATGAGAAAACACTCCTAAAGGCCAACAAACAGTCCTTGAACTAACTAAAAGCTTTTCTTTCTTGTGTTTTGTTTTGCTTTTTGTCATTGGCTTGTTGGTGGTGGTGTTGTTCTTTTGTTTCATTTTGTTGCTTGGGTTTGCTCTGTCTCGTTTTTGTGCATGCTATGATTTCCACAGGTCTGTCTAAATGAGATAGGCTGGATGAACAATCTGGAGGAGAAAACAATGGGACTGACAGCTGGGGGAGGGAGATGGGAAAGGGGGGTGTAGGGAAAAAGGAAGTGCTGTTAACAAACCCAGGGACAAGGGAACACCAAGTGATCCAAATAGATGGTGAGGAGGGTGTAGGAGGCTTGGTAGAGTGTAACCAAGAGTAATGTAACCTAGAGGAATTACTGAAACACAAATGAAGGCTGAACATGAGAGTGGGACAATCAGAAAGTAAAAGGAAATCAAGGAAAGAGGTAGGAAGCAAAGGGCATTTATAGAGGTCTAAATAAAGGCATGTGCATATGTAAATATATTTATGTATAACGATGGGGAAATAGATCTATATGCATATATTTATAGGTTTAGTATTAAGGTAACAGATGTACATTGGGCCTCCATTCAAGTACTCCCTCAATGCAAAAATACTTTGTTGTATTAAAGTGGCATTCCGTGATGCTCACCTCCCCAACACAATTGCTGGAGGCAAATGGGTGCATAAGCAAATGTGGTGACTGAAGTTGATGGTGGTCGGCTATCAAAAGTTATACATTCTGGGGTCTTAAAAGCTTGAAGTTAAACAAGTGGTCATGTAGCTGAGAAGCAACAAAGCCCACATGAAAGAAGCACACCAGCATGTGTGATCACGAGGTGTCGGAAGAATCAGGTATCAGACATCATCGGAACAAAAAAATCATATCTTTGTGAATACGGGGGAGTGTGGAGTGAAAACCCAAAGCTCATTTGTAGATAATTGGACATCCCCTTACAGAAGGGTAGCAGGGAGGAGAGGAGCCAGTCAGGGTGCACTGTAGCAACAATGAAACATACAACTTTCCTCTAGCTCCTAAATGCTTCTTCCCCCACAACTAAAATGATCCCCATTCTACCTTACAAATCTAGCTAGACCTGAGGATGTACACTGGTACAGATAGGAACTGGAAACACAGGGAATCCAGGGTGGATGATCCCTTCAGGACCAGTGGTGAGAGTGGCGATACGAGGAGGGTAGAGGGAGGGAGGAATGGAAAGGGGAAACCGATTACAAGGATCTACATATAACCATCTCCCTGGGGGACAGACAACAGAAAAGTGGCTGAAGGGAGATATTGTATAGTGTAAGATAAGACAAAATAATAATTTAGAAATTATTCAGGGTTCATGAGGGATGGGGAATAATTATCAGCTGATGCCAGCGGATTAAGTGGAGAGCAAATGTTTTCAGAATGATGAGGGCAATGAATGTACAAATATGATGTATGTATCAATTGTGATAAGAGTTGTATGAGGCCCCAAAAATTGATTATAAAAAAAGAGAAAAGAAATAACAGTATGAAAACATCCCCCCAAAAAGCATGCCTCTCTTGTCCCTCATATCCTAATCACCTGAACTCACTCCATGTGACTTCTTTCTGTTTCCATGAATGAAGGACAGTGGTTTGACAACACAGAAAAGGGGGGGGGGGAACAAGGGTGTCACCCAAACTGCTGAGTTTGAAAAATGTTTCCAAGAATGTAATCACAGATTAGACAAATGTGTGAAGTGTAATGGAGAGTACTATGAAGGGGATAAAAAATTTAAATGCATAGTTTTGAAAAAAATTGTAGTTTTTGTCGGGTTCCCCCTAGTAGCTTCCAATTTCATAGCAACTCAAGCCATCACCATACATCAAACTGACAGAGAAGGGGTGGGTTTTGTGTGTAGGTGGTGTTGGTTATTGCACAGGGGCAAGGGACTTCTGGTGGCATAGTACCTTATGCCTTGGGTGTCAACTGTAATGTCAGCAGTGGGGAACCACCAGTCAGTCCTCAGAAGAAAAGGATGAGGCGTTCTACTCCCATAGAGTTAGCCTTTGGGAAACCCACAGAGATAGTTCTGCTCTGATCTCATAGAGTCGCTATGGCTCAGCATCGACTCCATCGAAGTGAGCTGACAAACTAAAGGCAGGAGATCTGAAAGAGGATGCGGAGACGTTGTCTCAGGTACTTTGGACATATTACTATGGTGGAACCAGTCCTGCAAGAAGGGCATCATTTTTGGCAGAGGGTTAGCAAACAAGAGGAAGACCCTTACTTAGGTGGATTGACACCGTGGCTGCGAGAATCGGCTCAAATACAGTAACAAGTGCGAGGATGGCGCAGGACTGGGCTTTGTTTCTCTCTCTAGTGCACAGGCCCCTATGAATCCGAACTGACTCCAGGGCTCTACAATATCAACTACTACAACCCTGAAGTTCAAACCTACCCAGTGGCTTCCCAAAAGGGAGGTGTGGCCATGTGCCTCTGTAAAGATGACAGCTAGGGAGCCCCTGCGGGGCAGTTCTACTCTGTGGCACAGGGGCAGCCAGGAGTCGGAATGTGCTTCACAGCAAAGGGTGTGCTTTGTCTCAGTTTGTGCCTGCTGCTGTTTATGCTATGCACTGAGTTTAACATGTGACACTCAGGAGCGAATGAATGGAAACACACCCATGATGCTTCCATGATGCCAGATGCAAGCTGACACTGTTTCTGAGTTCTGGGCATATTATTTTTTCAGAGATAATTTCCTGTAGCGGTGACACACCGAGTCCTATTTCATGTAAAAGCATCAGCAGCAGAGGAAAGCACTGCACAGAGAGAAGACTATGACACGTAACAGGCTTTCCATAGAGGAACAAAAGGGTGGATGTCTTGGGCTGCACTCTTTTCTTGTATACAGACAGTAAACAAGCTGAACACATCTCACCTAAGCATAACATTACAACTACTTGAAGCCCAGCTCAGGCATCTGGACAAGATGCAGCAAGGAAGGATGGGAGAGAGTTAATGGGCTGGGCGTCCCCAAAGGTGCAGAGTGGGAATCAAGGGAGGATCCAGGACGAGCCAAGGCTTCTGGCAGAAGTCTGAGAGGAGAGCAGCAGAAAGGAGCTGCTCTCTGGGTCCTCACAGATGTAGCCAGTGAGAGAGCAGCAGTGCTGCCCCCTGGCGGTGCGCCGAAGACAGGGCCGCTTCCCCCAGGGCTGGAGAGCTCTGGGGAAAGACAAATCCTGTCACTTTGGATGCTAAGTAAGGGGGCACTGTGTGCCGGTGGTGTACCTATGTTGGCCAAAGCGCTGCCCACTGTGCATTTGCTTCCCACAAGCACAGTTATCCTTCCTCGTGCATCCAGGAAAGACAGTTCTAGAAAAACACAAGCAGTAAAATAAAACACTGCCAGGTCTCGAACCATCCTCACCATTGTTACTATGCCCACTGATGTAGCCACTGGTTCGAGCTGTTTTATTGCCCGTCCTCCACTTTTTGCCAAGCATCATGTCCTTCATGGACTTGATGTCCCTTCAGGGACTGGTCTCTCCTGACAGCACGTCCAAAGATATCAAATGAAGTCCAGCCATCCTTTGTCCCCATGTTCTCTTGGCAGTCCTTGTACTTTTATTGCTCAGTGTCTGATTATTTGGGACCAGGCCTTATTGCTGCCCCTTCCTCACCTTGGCCCCCAATCCCGACCCCAAGCCCTGCACATCCACTGTGTGAAACCTCCTGTTCCTGTAACCATCCCTGTGCTTTTGTGTGGGGGGTCTAGCTGGGTTCCCCTGGCAATTCGCCAGCTGCCCTTGGGAAAGTTCATGGAGTCAGCTAATTAGTAGAAAAGCCAAACGTCCAGCTGAGATTGGTTTACTCCCTAGCACCCTTGGGCAGGAGCACAGCCCCACTCCCGGTCCCAGGTAGCCAACGACCACACCTAGGTTCTCCGGACTTGGCAGCTGTAACATGTGGCCTGGGCTTCCCCTTCATTTCCTGCTCCTTTCTGGCTTGCTGTCTGACTTTTCTTTGCGGAATTAAAGCTGCAAATTGACAGGATCCCATAAACACTCTAAAGCCACAAAAAAACACCAAATGCCCACCCAAACATGTGAAACTTCCAAAAATCATCCTTAGAAGATTCCCAAACCCTAAACATTCCTAAACCCCATATATGCCCTGAAAACACCATGAAAGCCCTAAGAAAACCTAAAATGCTGGGGGAAAAAAACACATATAATATGAAAAATACCCTAAAATCCCTAAGGAACTCTGTAACATCACTAAAAACACCATATTGTGCTGAAAAATACCTATACACTCTAAAAAACCACCCCTAAATCCCTTAAACACTCCCTAAAATCTTTTTTTTTTTTAATTTTTTATGAAACTGGCGGGAGGGAGTTGATGTTAACAGGGGAGGATGGATTCAGCAAAGGAGAGTGAGAATGGTGGAACAACGTGAAGAACCGCAATCAAGCTCACGGAGCTGCACATGGAGAAACTTACAGTGGAACTGATCCACGTTCTGCTGTCTAGTCTCAAAAAGCAGTAAGTAACAAAACACAAATGAACAAAAAGTCCATTTCTTAAAAGTCAAATTAACTGGCCATAAATCCCCCAAGACCTCTCAATAATGCTCATTGAAGTATCACCCAAGTCCTTTATGCAATGTTCATCCACAGTGAAGGAACAAAAAAGACTGTCTCATTACCATCATACTGCATGTTTTCCAATGTGATTCCTACTCGCCACTCACTCATGCTGCTCTGTCAGCAAATCATTTTACACAAATTTTACTAAACATGACATATTGGAAAAAATAAACCACACAACACAGGATTTTCTTTCTTTTAAAAATTATTTAATATGTACAAGGGGTACAAAAAAACCTACCCGGGATTATTTTTTCAAAACTATGTATCGAAATTTTTCAACCTTCTCACCTTCAAAGTACTCTCCATTATACTGAATACATTTGTCAAATCTGCAATTGCATTCTTGGAAATATTTTTCAAACTCATCCACATGGATGGGTGATGGGTCCTCCCTCGATTTTCTTTCACCTTTCTATGTCATCAAATCGCTGTCCTTTCATGTCCCTCTTCATTCTCAGGAACAAAAAGAAGTTGCAAGGTGCGAGGTCAGGTGAATAAGGTATGTGGTCCAAGAAAGGCATGCTGTTGATTGCCAAAAACTGGCACACTGAGGTGGCTGCGTGAGCAGGTACAGTCATGGTGGCAAAACCATTCACCCGTCTGCCACAAATCAGGCCTTTTTTGTCACACACTGTTATGCAGTTTTTTCAGAAGCTCTAATTAGAAAGCTTGATTACCAGTCTGATTTGGTGGAACAAACTCCAAATGCACTAAGAGTTGATGGATGTCCAGAATGAGGTTTGTCATCATTCAACATTTCACCTTTTTAAAAAAATCATTTTACTGGGGTCTCATATAACTCTTATCACAATCCATCATACATCAATTGTATAAAGCATATTTGTACATTCATTACCCTGATCATTCTCAAAACATTTGCTCTCCACATAAGCCCCTGGCATCAGCTCCCCATTCCCACACCGCCCATGAACCCTTGATAATTTATAATTATTTTGTCATATCTTACACTGTCCGACGTCTCCCTTCACCCACTTTTCTGTTGTCCATCCCCCAAGGAGGAGATTATATGTAGATTCCTGTAATGGGTTCCTCCTTTCTACCCCACCTTCCCTCTACCCTCTTGGTATCGCCACTTTCACCACTGGTGCTGAAGGGATCATCTGTCCTGGATTCCCTGTGTTTCCAGTTCCTATCTGTACCAGTGTACATCCTCTGGTCTAGCCAGATTTGTAAGGCAGAATTGGGATCATGCATGATGGTGGGGGGTAGGGGGGGAGCATTTAGGAAATAGAGGAAAGTTGTATGTTTCATTGTTGCTACACTGCACCCTGACTGGCTCATCTCCTCCCTGTGACCCTTCCATAAGGGGATATCCGGTTCCCTACAGATGGGCTTTGGGTCCCCAATCTGCACTTCCTTTCTTTCTCAGTGATAGCAGCAATGTCTCATAACCATGGGGAAATGTGGTTCAGAAACTTCAGAAGCAAGCATCCACCAGTAGGTGACTGACCAGCAGTATTGACTTGGGCAAAGAGAAGGTGACATGGAAGGGTAAGGAGAAGAATGCGTGCAGAGGGCAGGTTGGCAGCTGAGCCTAAGTCCAGTAGAAACAACAGCAGAATGGCCTGTTCCTGGAAGGGCCACAGGAGATGGTGCGACTTCATGTAGCCCCCACTTACATGTGTAACAGCAGCAATTGCCTGAACACGTGGTCTCCCCAGGGAGGAGCCTTTGTGTGGTGTTAAGATGCTGTTACTGTCTGTTGTACTGTGGTGGCCTGCATTTGGCTGTAATGGTGGAAATTTTGCAGCCAGTAGTTCAAATGCCTGCTGGGTCACTCACTGCAGGTAGACTTCAGCAGTTTCCAGACAGAGAGACGAGGGAGGAGGACCTGGTCTTCCACTTCTGAAAGAACTGGCCAGTGTGAACCTTGTGAATGGCAGAACACTATACCTGAACATGAGTACCGCAGGCTATAAGGCATGATGGATTGACACAGTGGCTGCAGCAATGTGCTCAAATATATGATAGTGCTGGCCTGGAAAATAGTTCATCGTCCATTAAAAAAAAATCATTATATAGGGGCTCATACAACTTTTGTTGTTGTTTTTCCCTAAGGGAGAGCAGTGTATTGGTACACTGAGAGGTATATAGATCAATGGATTCGAACAGAAAAGCTACACATATATTCACCAGTCAACAGGAAACAAGCCTTCGAAAAAGGACACAGAAATATCCAAAGGGACAAATTCTGCTTGCTCAACAAATGGTGTTGGACAAACTGAGATACCGTATGTAGAAAAATGAAGCAAGCCCCAAACCTTCCCCCATGCACAGAAATTAACTGAAGAGGGGTTAAAACCTGAAAGTAAACCTCCGGGCTATCATAATCAATTTTTCGATGACCTCATCGGTCAGAAATCATTGTAGGAACGCCAAAGCGTTCTTGTGTTCAACGTCTACATACATAGCAGGTGCTCCAGTAAAGGGGAATCTTGGTGGAGCTGGCTCATCCATTCCAGAAGAGAGTAGAGCACCACGTTGGCCGATCACAGAGCTCAGGTGTAGAATCTTCCTCACTGTCATCCTTTATCTCAGCAGTGTCAGTGTTGGATTATGAATTTCCCAGAGAACCAGTATCGCTCAATTCTGTGCACAATGCTGACTCACTCTCGCTGTTATTTCACTGGTCTAAAAACCCATTTAGGTTAAAATGACACTTTTTTGATGCCATGATCTAAAATTTTTAGTGAGAAAATGTTCCTAATGACATTACTTGGGTCTTCCTCTAATCCTGATGCCATGTTCTTTTTCACATAGACCAGCTTCTTGTATAAATTGCTCAGCATACAGATGGAATAAGAACAGTGAAAGGATACAACCCTGATGCACACCTTTTCTGATTTTAAACCATGCAGTATCACCTTGTCCTGTTCACAGTCTCACCTGGTTCTATCTCTTGGCCTTTGTATAAGCTCCATATGAGTACAATGAAGTGTTGTGCAATGCCCATTCTTTTCCATGGTATCCCCAAGATCCACCTCCTTCCACTCGTGGTTTCCAGAACGTGGGGTTGGGACAAAGCCTGGATAGTCTCATGGCAAGACCAGATCAGGAATGGAGCTGAGCCGGGAGCAGCTTTATTTGCTTGCTCCAGGGAAAGTCTGCCAATGTGACTAAGCCTCAGGGGCTTTCTACAAATGATAAAGGTGAATCCCTCTCTCGTTACCCACTGATCATCTCTGAGCCTCTTGCTCTCATATCCCTTGCACAGACCTCTACCATTAGATGGACAATTCGGTAACGTTTGAACACTTTTCTGATGCTGAGCCTGGGGAGCAACTAATAGCTGAGTAAATATTGATTGAAAGATGGTGAGTGGAAGAAAATAGCTTTGCCAGGTCCAGGTTGTGATGGAGATGAGAGTGTTACCAAATCCTGCTGTCCCCATGGTGGGTTTGCTGTATTGTGCCCAGTCCTGAAAGTCTGAGCCAGGGGTTTTAACGTGGCCCCTTTCAAAACATATAGGTGGAATTCTTGGACCATGAGCTGTCCATAAAGTGTGGCTTTACCAAGGAGATGTCCGCCCTGGAACGAAACAACCCAAGAACCTAGATCTTTGTGAAGGTGTTGGTAAGGGATGCCGCGGAAATCATAAACTTGACTGAAAGCAAAGGAAACTTTGCCTTCATGTGTCTGCAGCTGGACGAAGTGGTGCTGGAGCACACCCTCCTTTGCGATTCTTCTTGTTCTTTTTATGAGCTGCTCCCTGGCCTGTGCAGTCCCGTAAATCTGGAAACTCTTTGCTGGTGGGGGCAATTGTTATATCCTCCCCCCAGATCCAGATGTCTTGTCCATGGTCAGTGCGCAATCCTTGTTAGCCAGAGGAGTGGGGCATCTAAAGGCAGGCAGGGGTCACATACTTTTTTTCTACACTTTCTAGAAAGACCAGAGCTAAACATCTTGCAGCCCTTTTCATGTCCTCTTTCTTTTCTGTATTTATTTTCCATGAAAGAGGAGAAGAAACGCGACAGCATCTACTGACAGCAAGTCAAATGCCATCGTGTGTGTTCAGAGGGCAGGCTGGTTCTCATTTGCCTAACTCATCAGTCCCATCGTGCCATGTCCATGTTAGATTGTTTAGGGAAACAGATGACATATGTTATGATGCTAAATAAGCTGAAACAGTGCCAGGATGGAGGCAGAAGGGTTTTATTTGTTTGTTTTTAAATGAAGCATGGCTTTCTAGTGACTTATTGTGGTGGGGAAGGGGGGCACCGAGGGCAACAAGACATGGTTGTGACAGTGGTCTGGGAATTGAGACAAATCATTGCTTCTGCAGCAGAGATGAGCTGCCTCTGACCTGTCAGTTACTTGAAGGGAGACTCTGCATTTGGTCAGACAAGTCTTAGTTGGAGATGGTACCAGCTTTCCTCCTGAGCCTCTGTGGTTCCCTTTGGACTACACAGGCCCAAATCGCTTTTAGCTGAGCAACAGCAAATGGCAACACAGACTTGCCATATTGCTCTTTTGCGTACACTCTTTAAAAATCGTACTAAATATACATGCATCAAAACATTCGTCACTTCCACGCTCTACAAGATTATAACTAAGTGGCATTCTGCATGTTGTTCATATTATCATCCTTACCCATTCCAAAATTATGTCATCACCCTTATGGAAGCTCAGTATCGTCTCAGGGATGGCACTTCCCCTCCAGGCCCTACTGGGTTAGGCTGGGTTGACTAGAGAAATAAATCCAAGGACACTCATATAGGTATAAGAAAGACTCCACCTCACTTATTTGTCCAATTGACATGGCATTATGTAACAACCATACTTACCTTCCTACCTATCCCTGGAAACAATTGGGAGATGTTTGTCTCTATTCATTTTCCTAGCCTAGATATTTCTTGTAAGTGGAATTAAGCAAAATGTGTCCTTTTTGAAGCTGATTTATTTCACTCAGCATAATGCTTATGAGGTTCATTCCTCTTGTAGCCTGTGTCAAGAGTTCATTTCTCTTTATGGCTGAGTAGTAGTCCATTGTATATACCGTAGGCAACATGTTTGACTTATCTATTCACCTATTGATGGGTATTTAGACCGTTGACACGTTTGCGAGATTGGGAATAATGTTGCAAGGGCCATCTGTGTATTTGTATCTATTTATGCGCTTGCTTTTAATTGCTTATATCCTTCATTTCCTTTTCTTTCCTTGTTAGACTCAGTATGATCCCCTTCTGCCCCTCCTCTAGCCTCACAACCTCTGTGTCTGATGTGCCAGGATCTCACCAGAAGCCTTAACACCAAGATTCTGAGCCCTGACTGACCATTCTGATCATCCAGGGAATTGAATATTCCGGAGCACACAGAAGATGAAGTTATCAAAACTCCTTAGGCATAACCGAACAACTGGAGGGAGTGCTTTATTGGGCTTGGGGGCTGGGGATTATAGTTGTGAAGGACACCAAGAACAATTGTCATTACCTAGACTGTAAAGACTATGGTCGACATCCACGCTGGTGAGTAGCAGCTGGATCTCAGAAGCTCACAAGTGGCCATCTAGGTGGCAAGTATTGTATCCCTCACTCTGGAGGAAAGAGTGGTGAGTGGACCACATGAACATTAGACTTCATGACTCTGAGCACAGAATAACTAGATGATCTCCAACTATCAATTCCAACTTCTTTGAAAGGGATCACATCAAAAGGTCCTAGATAGTGAAGCAAAATTCACAGTCATAAAAGAGACCAGGCTTATTGGCTGGATAGGGACTAACAGAACCTCTGAAATGATGGTCCTTATTCACTAAGTTTGAAAATGAACTCCTACCTGTGGTTCAATATTCAGCCAAATAATAGATTGGTCTATAATGGGAGCAATTACTCAAGTGAGGCACACAAACCTGAAAACAGCAAACCATTTGATCTCAAAAGGGCAGTATTAATCCAAGGCCCAAGTTCAGAAGGGTAGGAAGAGAGGAGGAAGGGAAACAGAAGACATAAGTAGGGAGTGGAATAAGTCATATTATATTGTGGAGATTGCAATAAGTGGCATAAAACACAATGTGTATGAATTGTTGAATAAAAAACTGATGATCTTGGTAAACCTTCACCCAATTCACAATAAAAACTTATGAGAGAGAAAAACATGCAAGCACCTAGGCTGCATTCCAGGCCAATAAAATCGGACTCAGTGGAGATGGGACAAAGATGTCTTTTGGACAGCTCTCTGGCGATCCCAATGAGCACACAGGCTGATACCCACCATCTGGAAACTATGGGGTAGCTGCTTCTCCGGTAATGCCTCGGGGGAGCGCTTGGGTCCCTCAAAGAATGCGGGATGATGAAGGGGCAAAGGTCATCAAACCTCACCCACAGCTTTACACTGGGGGGCTGCTCTCTGAGGAATGTGGGAAGGGTCCACTTGCATGCTGTCTCTGTGCAGCAGATCCAACAGACTCAACACCTTTCCAAAGCTGGCAAGAAAGTCCGAGAGACTAGCTGTGGGCACCACGCTGTGAGTTTCCCAGAAGGCACCACACAGATTGAGAGCAGTCACGGGAACACAGACTCCTCCAGAAATGCTGCCATGCGCAGAACATGCATCTCTAATTTCATTTCACACTGACTCAAGCATTCAGTCCTTTTTACGAAAACCCAGCTTCTCATTACAGTAACCGGTTTAAAATGAAAATCTTCTGTTGAGCAAGTCTAAGAAATGACCTTCCTTTATTTTACATGGTATAAAAATTCAGTTTCCTAGGCCGATGGGCTCTAGGGACAGGTGTTTTTATGTACTAGACATGGCTTTCAAAGTTCTTCAATTGCCTAAATTAATAACGACTTTTTTCCTTTGGCTTTTCTAAGGGACACATTAATTTCAATCTTTTTCTAAGGAAGTGAATCTCTAGCTATCTCATTTGGATAACTTTCCTCCTTCAGAGTAGAATTTGAAATAATCTGCAAGGTTACCCCTTCCCCACCCTGCCCCAGCAGCCCAGCCTCTTTCTTCCTTCCAGCCTCCAGCCAACGGGGTTTGGTTGGGAAAGGAGATGCAGAAGGGAGTCTCTGGATTTTTCTATCTAAAGGTTGGCCACAACCCCCAGTAGACCCAATGTAATTCATTATGGGGGGTTTTGGTTTTACTACTTTAAGAGTTATCCTTAGGGAAATTACAAACAAACAGAAATAGGAAGACTTTATATTTTATTAAGGGATGTACTGCTCAGTCTCATTATATTTTAAAAGACAAAGTATAAAAAAAAAATCTGGCTCCTTTTAAAATGTCCTGACTAGCAGAACTTAAAATACACAAATCTTAAAATGAAAGTCTAGATGAATAAATAAAATAAACAACGAAACAGCTTTCTCAGGAAAAGCCATAATAAAGAGCACGACTACTTTTTGAGCTGTTTAAGATGCTCGTGTTAAAGGGAAAAGAGTATCATTGTTGACTTTGAAATGTAGAACCATTTGCTTAATTCAGTGATGCTAAAATGGGCAGTTTGGCTGAAGAAAGAAATTGGCTTGTAGCATTTGATGAGGAATTTCTTCTTTTGAATATAGAAATGACCAGGGATGCGGACACGCTTTTTATTCTTTTGAGGACCCTCTAACCAAGAAATCTTTTAAATGATCATTACACAGTGAATGCCTGGAGGCTCTGGAAACTATTTATTTTGACATTATTATAAGCTCAAAATGATTCACCAATGCAAAAGAAGAAGAGAAAAAGCAATTAAATACTAAGCTGTAAACGCTGGAAGCTTTTCTGTGCTGAAAATAATTGAACAGAGTTTTTTCTTTTTTTAAGTAATAGTGTCCAAAGAGATTCAATGATCTTATTGCTTATGGATTTGGAGCTTAACTATATTCCTTATTTTAAATTTGATATTAGAATAGCAAGATTATAGACCATGATACAGTGTGACTTGGAGAAGTATCATTTCATTAAATTATCAAGTTAAGGCTCAAGGAGCCTGGTGGAATGTGTGTGACCATGAGGCCGGCCAGTTGGAATCCGCTAGTGGCTCACAGAGAAAGATGCGGTTCTCAGCTCCTGTAAAGATTTAGAACTTCGGGAACCCACAGGCATAGTTCTACGTTGTCCTTTCAGGGGTCCACAAACTTTTTAAACAGGAGGCCAGTTCATTGTCCCTCAAACCCGCTGGAGGGCCGGATGATAGTTTAAAAATAAAACTATGCACAAATGCCTATGCGCACTGCACATACCTAATTTGAAGTTAAAAAAAACGGGGCAAAAACACCCGGCGCGCTGAATAAATGTCCTCTGAGGGCCATGCGGCCCGCAGACCATAGTTTGAGGACCACCTAGATTGATATAAGTCAGAATTGACTTGATAGTGTTAGGTTTCTGGGGTGGTTGACCTCAGTTCTTGCTTAGCAACGCTGAAAGAATTCATATGGCAGAAGCACTTTTGTAAATCCAAGTGAATGTTATGAAAGAAAGTTTCAGGTATCGCAGTCCCCAAAAGTCCCCAGTATCTCCGGAAAGCACGCCAGGCTGCATGGCAGGGGTGGGGAATGTTTGCAGCTGAATATGTCGGTTTTATGGGAGGAATTCCTGAGCAGGAGTGCAGAACCAGCTGAGGAGCCACGGCAGGAACCCCCAAGGGCCTCACCCTCCACTTGCAGAGCACGTGAACAAGGGAGGGCGACAAGGAGCCCAGGCCTACTTCTATCACCTCCCAACACCACTGGAGGACATTGGTCGATCGTATTGGTTGATTTCGGTGCACTTTTGTGAAGTCCTATTCTGTATGACCAGGTGGACCTTCCACCTGGGTCTACATGACTTGGGTCACAGCATGCTCAGTTCTGAATTTTGCCATAGGTGTCTAATGAGTGTGCCTGATGTATTTCCAACCCCTTTGTTGTGGCCTGGACAGCTCAATTTCGTTTAATGCTGGCATTTGGGAAGACAAGCCCTAATCTAGCAACCTGTCAATAGCAGTAAGTGAATGGAATTACAACTCAACTCATAGCCATAAATTCAATTCGGACTCATAGCGACCCGAGAGGACAGGGCAGAATTTCCCCCTCAGGATTTCTGGGGCTGGAATTCTTTACAGGAATAAAAGTCTCTTTTTTCTCCCTCCCAATGGCTCCAAAGGACTGACCTTGCAAGGAGATGTCCAGCGGGTGCCAGCAGGCTCCTTCATTGAAAATCTCTGCTAGTTTCTGAAGCGGGAGGGAAATTTTGAGGAGGCCGCCTGCGGCAGAGTTAACTCCCCATTAAAGCCAATGAGCTTTTCCACATCTCTCAAAAACAAACAAAAAAACCTAAAGTGACTACTTCAGATTAATATGCTGTAGGTAGAACCACCTCCCACTCACCAAACCAAACCAATCAACCAACCAACCAACCAAACAAACAAACAAAAAAAACCCAAATCCTGTTGCCTTCAAGTCAGTTCTGACTCATGCTCACCCCTTGTGGTACAGAGTACAATTGTTGCATGAGGTTGGCTAGGCTGTACCCTTTATGAAAACAGATGACTCCTTCCTTTTGTGGTACAGCTAGGTGGGTTTGAACTGATAACCTTTATATAAGCAGCCCTATCCAGCGATCTATGTCAACTAAAGTGTCAAAGCATGTAAAGACTGATCCACAACCCCCACTTCTCTCTTCCTCTTCTGTGATGACCTGGAATCCACCTTTTGATATGGTGGCACCATATTTGTGAAGCAGCCCGAATCACTGATGGACGGTGTGCAGGACAAACACCCTGTAGAATTGCCCTTCCAGTGTCAGAATTTGCATGAACAAGAATAAACTTCTAGATTTTAAGCCACTGAGGTTCCAGGGGTAGCTTCTTTCTGCAGAACAGACTAGGCTATCCTGCCTGATCATCTCTTCACAGGGTTTTTGTGGAGAGCTACTGGAGCAGCTCGATCCAGGGGAGCTGCCAAAGCAGATACCTACACTTTATCTGGGATTGTAGGTTGTAGTACCAAAGTTTTTATTTGCCCGGGAGGCACTGAGTAAATTTTTTTTCTTCTGAAAACAGGACAATATGTAAGTAAGTTTGGAGACATATGTAGCTGGAGCTGAAAGTCCTCTTACCTTGCAGTTTTCTTTGGTAGAGATAGACTTGTTCTTAATGAAACCCATGACAGTCAGTGTCACAAATGACTTCTGAGGAGAGGCCAAACAGCTAAGTCAAGGCCAGCCTACCGTTCTCTTAAATGCTGTCTCATGCTCTCATCTGCTCTGACGTGTCTGCTCAGGGGCATGTGGCAGCCACTGGGCGGGCCTTACCATTGGCACTGAAAATCATTGTAGGGGATATTAGAGGATTTACATCAAGAAGACCTGACTTCCTGGCCATTGCTCGGGTGCCACAGTTCCCAAGACAATCAGTGTCAAGGGCAAAACAAAATATAACATGACGAGGCCTCTGGGGCTGGGTTGAGCTGGATATGTAACCAAAGCCCCTTTCTACCAGGATCTTCCCAAGAGGAGATTGCTCTTTTCCATAGCTAAACAATTTTGTTTAACACACGTTCTGCTGGGGAACCTTCTGGGAAGCAGAAGAAAATAAATCTGCCTTCCTTTGAATTAAGCTGGGTTGGGTCCAAGCCCTGTGTAGTGTGTATTCTTATCATAACATCTAAAGGAGTCTCATTTCACCATTCTTAGCTATTAAAAAAAAAGTTCCAGGCACAATAATTCAATTTAAAATTACACACCAGGAGTAGTTCATATTTAATACACTTTATACAGGTATTACAGGTACAAGGGACGTACTTGTTAACTGCCAGGTTGCTGGCTTGAACCAACCAGCTACTCCACAGGAGGTACTGTGTTTCTGTGAAGATTTTCAGCTTGGAAGCCCACTGGGAGAGCTCTCCTCTGGCTTGAGTCTGAAGGTGCTTGACAGCAGTAGCCTTTTGTTTTTATAGAGGTATAAAGCTTTCTTTCTTTCTTTTTTTTTCTCGGTATAAAGCTTTTTAGAACAACAAAAACAATTCCTTTTGGAAGTAAGCCAGAGCTAAAACCACAAGTTACATGCTTTACTTTTTTTCTGTCCTGCTGCTGGCTGCCACCCTTTCATCGATTGTGCACACCAGCATGGTGGTGAAGTGGTGAACTCTGCGCTCTCACTCCTCTGGCTTCACACTCGGTCTCCTCACTCATCGTGTGGCTTCACCCAACGCACGGAGCCTCCTGCAGGCTCCTCACCCTGTGTGTGTAAAAGTGCGAAGGAGACAGACTTCCTCAGAGCTGTGCTTTAGAGAGAATCCTCCTCACATACTCAGCACCGCCTTGAATAGGGCAGCACTGCATACATGACAGCTACTTGATGATTGTTGATGGTGTGGTGGTGTGTTTGTACGGATAAAAAAAGAGCCCTGAATGGTTATGTAACAAGTAAGGGAATAAATAGATCTTCCTTCATCCACCTTCATCTTTCATTGTTCTATCACTCTCTGATTGCAATATTAGAGGCTAAAATGGGCAGAATCCCCACCTCGGAACAAAGTTTGTGCACATGGGTGTGCATGCTTGTGTGTCCATGTGAGTGTGCCTGTACAATGTGTGTGCACGTGTGTGTGCACATGTGCACTGGAGCCTGGCAGCAGCAGGGGAGGTGCCTGTCTCTGTTCAGCAGTATCTGATGGCTGCTGCAGGTGTAATGAGAAGTGATCGATGATCTGTTCAGGGAGCTCCTGGGGTGGACTCAGGGAAGGAGCAGCAAAGAAGACATACTCATCTCCCCCATATGTAGATGAGGTGATGGAATTGGGCGGTAGAGGAGCAGCTCCTTAGTAATGAGATCACAGGGGAAAGGCCTTGGATGAGGTGCCAGACATCCCTGCTTTCCCAGAGAGGGTGGGGACTGGGAACGAGGCTGCATCCTGCCTAATCAGTTACAGTTGCTCTGTCGCTCTGGGGAGGGAGGCAGATGAGGCAGGGAGCTTCCGGAATCTCTCATCTCCAGTCCTTCTAGGTGGATGTGGGAGCGTGTGAGGACGGCCACACTGGAGGGTCAGGGTTGATCGCCTTGCAGTGTGGAGCCCGGCCTGGACCTGCGTTGTGCAGGGTGACCAAGGAGCTCTGGGGTCAGGGTTCTGGGTGGGGGCTTTGTCTACTAAGACCCACAGCCGCACCCTGTGTCGCAATGTTGGCATGCAATGTGCAAAGACTTGAGACAATGTGAAATGGACCATCCACTTCACTTGGAAAGACAGGAGGGCTGAAAATCAGATTGGGAGATCTGATCTCGTTTGCTGCACAGTTGTGAGAGGAGATATTCCTGGCTTCTCTCATGTTGGGAACCGGACATAATCAGCCTGACAAAACCAAGGCCATATTGCCTGCCCAGCAGGGCTAAAGCCACGTCACCTCAACCTTATCTTACCCTGACACACACCAGATGGCCCACCCTTGTCTGCTCCAGCACTGGACATTCTAACTGCAGACTTGCGGCCGCCTGCCCTTTGTGCTCTACACCCCCGCCCTTCCTTTTTTTTATCTCCCCTTTGAACTCCCTTGTTTGCCTCACCCTTTATAGAGAGGCTTGTGTAGCAATAAACTCAGACCTTGACAAGAATCTGCTTGGTCTCGCTCCTCTCTCTCGCCCGTTTCTCTTTCAGGCTGGGTCCTCCTTGGAACCCCTCGAATAACTGAGTCCCGCGGGTTGGGGCACTCACACACATGAAACTATATTCCTCCTCAGGCATCAAGGAGGTGATACGAATGCATTGATAGCCTAGTATCTGTCAGCTGGGAGGCACAACATAGTGAGAGCCCTTATTAATCACTTGGAGATTAGCTGAGGGGTGGGAGAAGCCAGGCATGAGGCTTTCCACGGCTGCTCAGCCTGCACATGAGTCCTTTCCTGGGTTGGATAGAGGTGCTGCCATCTGAAAGCTCAGATAGAGCAGTTGGAAAATTAACTGACCTGGTACAAGATCTATTTACATATATCAAAAGTACTTGGGTAATAACATCTCATGTTTGTGCAGCATGCCACATTTGTCAAAGGGCTTTCTCATTTACTGTCTTACTTGGTCCTCACACTAAGAGGCCTTTGGGCAGCTATTGCTGTTTAATTTTGGACGTGGTAACAGCTTTGGGTATAGTACTGGGCTTGGAATCAGGCTGTGCAACCCACAGCAGGTCATTTAGCTGCTCTGGATTGGCTTTCTTCCTCTATGAAGGTCAGCGCTTGGACTAGACCATTTTCCCAGTGGCAGCTCTGCTGACATTTTGGTCAACATCATTTTTGTGGGGCTGTGTTGCTCCCTGCAACAGGATGCTAAGCGAGCATCCCTGGTCTCAGCCCACTAGATGGCAGTGGGACTCCCTTCTTCAGAATGTCTCCAGGCATGGCCAAATGTCCCCAGCAGAGCATGCTGCTGGGCTGGCGCACGGCAGGATGATGCACTCAATGAGTTGGATTTTAAGTTTTCAGGTACTTTACATGTCTGCACAGGGAGACTACATCAACAATTACCCAGCAGTCAATGGGTCATCACTGACCCTCTCTATAATTCCAACTGAGATCATGAAGCACCGACTGAGTTTCTGAGCTTAGCACCCTGCATGGCACAAGTTGTTTAGCACTCAGCTACAAACTAAAAGGTTGGCAGTTCAAACCTATCCAGAGGCCTCTTAAACAAAATCCTGGTGGTCTGCTTCAGAAGAGTTGGAGCCATGAACACCCCATGGAGTGAAGAGATATAAACATGAATGTGGATGTGACTCTAGGTATAGCTACAACCGGTAACCATGAAATCAACTACAGCATGGAATCAACTTCAACTCCTGGCCTCCTTGTGTGTCCAAGAAGAACTGTGCTCCCCAGGGTCTTGAAAGGCTGCTTGGTCTGAAGTAGATTTGCAGGCCCTTCTTTCTACGTGCCGCTGGGTGGCCTCAACCTTCCAAGCATGCTATTAAAAGCCAATCCGTCACCTGTGTGCATCACTGAAGACACACGGACACAGGGAGCAATGCCCTGGCTGGGGCACTGGAACAGCGCTGGCATGCAGTGAGTGCTGCCCAGTTAGCGAACAGGTCTTCCCTTGGTACTTTCTCAGGTCTGTGTGAAGCTTTCTAAGCATCCAGAGTTCTCGGCCTGATTCTGCTGCCAACTTGCAGTGTGACTTCGAGCTAGTCTCTTGCCCTCTCTGGGCTTGATAACAAAAGCAGGGCAGGCCAGCCACAAATATTGTGTGGCTAGCAGGAGAAAGCAGTTGAGGACACAATTGCAGATGGAGTTCATCCTTTGGACTCATCGCCTCTCCTCCCTAACACCCCCCCCCCCACTACACACACACACCTTTTCAACTGCACCAGATGGGTTCTAACTTTCAGGCACCAGAAAAGCAGACCTTGAGTTTTTTCCTTTATGGAATGTAGGCCATCCCTGCTTATGTGTCACATTCAGTCCTCGTTCTTCTCCCTACTCTTGTCCCTCCTCCAGTCATCAACAAGTGACTGCAGGGCGGTTTCCCAGCAGGGCTGTGCTCAAAGATTCATAATGCTGGGTTTTCCTTTATTTCTCCACAGTCTTGGGCTTGGAACAATTCAGGCATTACCTTATCAAATGCTCATTTTAGTGGGGAAGGACGGGGGCACTGGAAACACCGTATGGGCTCAATCCTTTTCTGCACGTATGTGAGGGGTTTCCAGGAGTTCGAATTTCAACTTAAGTGATTTATTTTTTGTTGTTTAATCGCGTGCCTGTCATCTGCTGGACATTTCTTCTACAGTGTTTTGTTGCTGTTGTTAACCCCATTTCTAAGATCAGAGATAGAAGGGTCAGGCACAATAGGCAGTTAAATTGACTCAATCTGGGGTGTGAACCTGCTTCTGTCTGGTTCCTCATAGCCCTCAGTCATTTTAATGCAGGTGTTGTGAAGGGTGTGGGTTCAGCAGCCACACACTGCCTCATCTCGCCTCCTCGTTGATAGGCTGTGTACCCTTATGTGAGTTGTTTAATCTCCTACCAAGCTTGTGAGAGCACTACTTTTATTAGCTTCATTTTACCGAGGCTGTGAGAGGTCAGGGGAGCGAAGGCTTACAGATTTCCAGGCATATAATATGCTAATGATAGTCAAGATATATAACTAAGCATTTCTCTGTTCTTAGTTCTGTCAGTACCTGGTGTGGCCACAAAGGAGAAACCTGGTTTCCTGCTATTTTGAGCATCTAATGTGAATGGCAGGAGATAAGTCACATGCTAATGAACCCTTGTGGTGTAGTGGTTAAGCACCCTGGGCCCGGCTATCAAAAGATATAGTGTCCAGGGTCTTAAAGACTGGAAGATAAACAAGGGGCCATCTAGCTAAGAAACAACAAAGCCCACATGGAAGAAGCCACCAGCCTATCTCGACATGATCGCTGAAGACAAAGCGGGTGCATAAGCAAATGCGGGCATGTTTTCCTGATGTGCACTCACCCTTTACATAAAACTCTCTCTTATACATACGCGTTTCTGTGGATTTGTTTCGCTAAGGCACCCAGACTAACATAAGCAGCATGGAACGCATTTAAGAAGCCTAGATAAGGGCAGGGCAGGATATTTGGAGGGACTGGATCCAGAATTAGAGAGGAAGGGGTCCTGGAGGTGAAACGGGCTGCTAGCTCCCTGTCCCAAGGGGGACAATGAGACTGCTGGCTCCCATGAAGATTTACAGTCTTGAAAACTCCATATAGGGTCACTGTGGTTGGAATCCACTGGACGGCAGTGGCCTTTTGGGATTGAAGGTGGAAGCCACGAACGGCTTCCTGCCATTGAGCCAAAGAGCCTGCGGGGAGTGTGTGAACTTCTGGAATACAGCGAACAACCTCTGCACATCTGCTTTTCGTGCTGCCCAAGTCATGCATTGACATTTGTCCAAAAGTGAACCATCACAGCTGCTCTCTCAGGAAGCTGGGGGCTGAGCCCGCTGGTTCCACTCCGTCAGCATTTCTGGTCCGGGTACCTGCCCTCTGCCCCGGCACAGGCAATGGGCTTTTGGAAGCAGTGCTCCCTGGGTAGTGGGTGTGATTTGGCTCCTCTGGCCTAACATGATGAATGCTGAGAGGGGGTGGATACTAGGGGGTTAAGCTCCCTGACCTTTCCCTAGCCCAGGGGAAAACTTACTATTTAAAGTAAGTTTTAGACAGAATCTTTAGAAAGATAAATTGTTTACTTAATGTACACAATTACTCCCCAACACATCTGTTTTGTGTCTGCTCAACTCAACCTCATAGGCTATGGATGACCTTGAGCAAGTTTTTAAAGTCACAATGGGTTTCTACCAGGATTGAGAGTTCAGCTCTCTCAACTCTCCAACTGGTTATTAGCACCATAGTCTCATTTCTATTTATGGATTTACTTTGTTTGAGGGAAAAAAGACTCCCAATTCAACTATATTTTATTAGGAACTCCTTTGCTATGTTTTACACAAGAAAAAGGCACAAACCGCTGTTCTGGATGAAGGAGAGCATCCGCATGAGGCCACAATGGTGTCGGAAGGACCCACAGCCACAGTTACTTAAATAAAATGACACCCATTCTGTCCTGCTGACTCTGACTCATAGTGACTCTGTGTAGGGATCCTGAAGTTGCTACCTTTACAGGAAGCAATAACCTCATCTTTCTCCTGTGGAATGACTAGTGGCTTTGAACCAGCGACCTTGCTGTTAATAGTCCAACACTATCCAGCATCACCACCTGAGCTCCTGAAAGCTTAAATGAGACATGGAAAACAAACACCTTTGTCACAAAACTGTCCCTGAAGACGGATCAATTCATGGAGTTGCGGGAGGGCCTGTGAGAGCATGAGCGGGACCTTCATTGGGATGTGCACACGACCGTATATCTCTGAGTCTGGCCCGGGGAGTGGACACAAGCACACTGCCTGATGGACAAGCTTTCTACTGCCAGTCAGCAGTAGGAAAGAACTCAATGGTGGCTGAATGTGTGGCCCCTCAAAATGGATTTAGGGTCTCCACATAGACTCTCACTGTGAGCCACAGCCTATTGCTCAAAATTTAAGCTTAAATATGACTTAAATGCCTAACATTCTGTTTCCTTAAACTAGAGTACTGCCAGGATCAACTAGAGGCCTGGATGACCTATCAGGTCTGAACAACGATCTCAAATCACTTCACATGATCCATTCCACCAGTCATGTCACCAGTCACACCTCCTCACTTACCCATTCCAGAGACTGTGCCTGTATAACCTATCGACTAACACATTCCCACATGTCGTGATTATGAAACCAACCATCATGCTGGAATAAGGACCAATCACGATGTAAGGGGCAGGGTCAGTGGGAAAGCAAGATAGGGGCTGAGGGGAGCCAAGAGGGTCCCGTCACTCAATCCCTAAACCTTATCTAATGTCACTAGACTGGGGACTTCCTCACATCTCAAGGGCACCCGATTCATGATTGAAGTGAATTGTGCTTATTCAATCTTTATTCTGCTTACCGTCCTGCTATGCTGCCTCCTCTTCTTGCTTTATGTGTGTGGCTCCCTCTGTTGTGGTGACAAATGGCTTGAGAGGGATTTGACATAGGGAGAAAGCCCACCCACATCAACTGTCACCAGAAGCAGACACTAAGTTCATTTCTCTCACCTCACAGAACTATGCACATCAGACACTGGTAGAGCTGCCCGGAAGGGGAACCCTTAGTGCAGTGGTTCTCACCCTGTGGGTTGCGACCCCTTTGGGAGTCATATGACCCTTTCACAGGGCTCGTCCAATTCATAACTGTAGCAAAATTACAGTGATGAAGTAGCAAGAAAATCATTTAATGGTCGGGGGGTCACCACAACAAAAGGACCTGTATTAGGAAGGTTGAGAACCACTGCCTGAGTGTGCTTAGGACTTTGCTGCCCTCAGGGTCACCAGACATTCCTGAAGGCAGAGTCACTCCAGGAAGCCCTTCTGGGAAATGCCCTGAAGCCAGGTCTCAACCAACTCCATCCACCCTCACCCTCCTAGATCCTAATCATAGGCTGCATGGAAATGCTCCCTGCCACTTCAAAGACTGTAAGTCCATGGCAGCAGAAAGCCTTCTCTTTCTCCCTTGGAGTGGTGGCTGGTGAGTTCAAACTGCTTACCTTCTGGGTAACATAACCCACAGACCAGCTCCCCCTGAGCTCAGTTTGGTTTGCCACACAGCACACATTGTTGGGAACCTTCTGAAGTAGCTGTGCCATGTGCAGGTTGGGGGATTTCGCACAAGATGCAGAATTCCACCCTCTCTTGGAAAAAATAATTTTTGCAATAGCCTTGTATTCTCTTCTGGATCTGAGTAGCAGCTACTCTCATGCAGTCCTAGCACATACATGCTAGGTCTTACACCGAGTCTGCTCCATGCTTTCCTGTGTCCTATGTGGCGCTGTAGGCACCCAAGGCATGGACTCTGCAGCCTGGGTTCAAATCTCTCCTTTCCACTTCCTCACTGTGTGGTCATAGGCTCATGACTTTATCATCCTGTGCCACTGATTTTTCATCTGTAAAATGAGGCAAGAATAGAGTCCACACATAGGCTTGTTAAGTGAAATAATTGAATTATTATATACAAAAAGCTTAGAACATTGCTCGGCATCTTGCAAATACTGTTAGGTAGCTTAGCATAGGGACTGGGTCATCCATTACATATGCTCAGGTTCAAACTTCTGGCCAGGAAGGGGTGGTACACCTAGGTGGTTGTTACACCTGGATTGGCCCATCTGGGCCAGGTGAATTCAATCCAGCCAATGGGGTTGACCAGCACCATCAACCATGCCTCCCTATGGAGGAATTGAAAAGGCAGGATCTTGACCTCTCCGATGTCTCCCTTCCCCCACTTTTCTGTTGTCCGTCCCCCAGGGAGGAGGTCACATGTAGATAATTGTAATCGGTTTCCTCTTTCCAATCCACCCTCCCTCTACCCTCCCACTATCACCACTCACAAATTATCAAGGTTTCTTGAGGGATGGGGGAGTGGGGAGGAAGGGGTAAAAATGAGGACTCGATTGATGCCAGGGGCTTAAGTGGAGGCAAATGTTTTGAGAATAATGAGGGCAGTGAGTGTACAATGTGCTTTACACAGTTGATGTATGTATGGATTGTGATAAGAATTGTATGAGCCCCTAATAAAACAATTTAAAAAAAAAAGAAAAGAAAGAAAAGGCAGGATCCTGGAGCCCACGTAGTGACTTTCTCTCCAGCAGCTTCTAGGCAAGCTGTGCAGGGGTGAGGGGCCCTGAGGTGCCTGTGTAAACCTGAAACTTCTTCTCTCAAAAAACTCACTTGGATCACAATCCAGGCTGCGGAGTGAATTCTTTCTCTCGCGAAGCCAAGGACTGAGGTATATTTCTCCCACGAGAGATCTAACAATAGTATCTCTTATTATATCATTAGGAGCCCTGGTGGTGTAGTGGACTATGCATTAACCTGCTAATCGCAAGGTCAGGGGTTTGAACTGACTAGCCCGTCCGTGGGTGAAATATGAGGTTGTCTATTTCTGTAAGGCAATGGTTCTCAACCTTCTGAATGCCGCCACCCTTTAATACAGTTCATGTTGTGGTCACCTGCAACCATAAAATTATTTTCATTGCTACTTTATAACTGTAATTTTGCTATCGTTATGAATTGGATGACCCCTGTTAAAGGGTTATTTGATCCCCAAAGGGGTCGCGACCCACAGGTTGCGACCCCTGCTGTAAGGATTTAAAGTCTCAAAACCCCAAAGGGGCAGATCTTTGTCCTATTGGGAGTCAATAAAATGGTAGTTAGGTTTTTTTCTGCATCAGTATCAGATTCTGGTGGCAATCTCAGTCATCCTGCATTGTGGTCTGGTTTGAACTCCGGAAATGACTGCCCTGGTTTGAGGTGAGGGCCACGGTGCTTCAGTGGCAGACCTCTCATCGTCTTTCACCGGGAAGACCCGGGTTTGATTTGCAGCCAATGTGCCCCAGACTGTCAGTGAAGGTTTGTGTGTTGCTATGACACTGAGCAGGCTTCAGTGGTGTTTCCAGACTGAAACAGAATAATGAAGAAAGACCTGATCATCCCCATCCACACATTGACCTATGGCCCACCACTGTTGGCTTCCTCTCCCAGTCCTAGTGGTAGCACAGATAGGCACAGTTTGCTCCACTGCCCATGAGGTGCCCATGAGAGTATGACGCAACAACCACAGTCAAGATCAACAGCTTAAACTCCATTCTGGGTCTATGGAAACAAGAACAACCTTCTGAATTGAGGTCGCATTGCTATTTGGGACTGGGAGGATGCCTTTGTGATATGGATTGCACTCTGGATCCCGAGGGGGACTTTTAAACACAGCCACATAGCAGCTCCGGAAATTGTCATAGTGAGAAGGCAGGTTAAAAAAAAAAAAAAAAAGCTTTTACTGACTTGCTCAAAGGAGGCTGCGGGTAGATTGGGGGGTGGAAAACTCCTCTGGAAATGGAAAAAATTTTTATCCTTACATATGCATCATTTCTTCTGGTCCTGAAAGAAAACACAAAGCAGACGAGAGGAGGAAACGGAGACTGGCAGTCATCTTGTTGGTATTCCCACAGCACCCCCTCCTTAAGCGCTTGCTGCCATCTCATCCAACTCCACTCAGTGTATTTTCACCCGGCAATGATGCAGAAATGTCTGCGTACTCCAGTATTATTGTAGTCGGGCAGCGTTTATGGCTTTGACGTTCAACTGAGCATGGCAGGACGTCTAGAAGCAATTATAACCAGCACCTGCTCTGTCTGTGCGATGGGCAGGCAGTGACGGATTCCCAGCCCCCGGAACACTAGTGTTCCCTCCCAGCTCAGGATAATGACGGTGACACTCGGCCCCCTTGTTGTCTGGGGAGCTCAAGGAGCTCTCCTCTGAAACCTCAACTTATGGGCATTTCTTTGAGTGAAGACATCAAATTAGTGACTGGAAAGGAAGGCGTAGGAGATGATTATTGGCCACAAGACAAGCCTCAACCGCCTCCAGAGAGCATGTCTCCTAAGTGCAAAGTGTGGAGAGGGAGGAAACAATTGATCACAAATGGAATAGACTCTGAGTCTCACCACACAATGTGTGTGTGTGGTCACTGAGGCGGCAACATTATGACTGGGGGATGGATATGGTTTGTGTAGCCGTGATTGCCATCCAGAATGTGGAATGCTATTGTGAAAAATGATTTTTTATTCTGAGCAAATCTCTGCTTCCACTTGCTTTAATGCTTCGCCGGAGAGCAGGGGACTCTGGGAGGGGTGGGGGGCGCACAGGGCTGGGCTGACCTCAGGAACTCATGTGTAAAGGGCTTTTTCTCACTTGGAAGCAGGCTGTTCTTTCTGGTAAAGCTTGTTTGTGAACCTTGCCACATCTGCGTCCGAAGAGGGAACTGAAGGTGACAAATGCCACGAGGAGCCCCGGGCACATCTTGTTTCATTTGAATCCCAGTTTTACCTTTCCTCCTTTCTGGGTTCTGAAGCATCAGATGGGTGCCAAACGCTTCCACGGACAACTAAAGCTGAACAAGGTGGAGGCAGATGAAGAGCAACGGGAGGTTGGTGTTTGGGAGACTGAATACTTGGGCTTCCTAGGCCAGTAGGTGGTTAGAGCCCTGTTTCAGATTCCACTGTAATCTCCTAGTGTCCAAGGACCAAGTGGCTCCTAAGTCCAGAATTTCTGTTACATGTGTCACCAAGGAGGAGTTGGGCTAAAATGCATTGAAGAATAAAGGAGGAGCTTGGCTTATGAATCCACTCTCTGATTCTGAAATTTCAAAGGCTCCGTGCACAGACATTTCAACACTGAAAGCACAGCAAGGAAAACCAAAGACTTGGGCTTCCTCCTTGTCCCTCTTTTCGGGCTTTTACGGTTTTCCAAGGCGCCTCCCTGAGCCGAGTGTTGTATAGGTCAGGTTTAAAGATGTCCTAGTTCCGAGGGACTTGCTGTTCTGCTTTCTTTTTCAGGGAGACCTGGTTTCTTGTCTTGTGGCCAAACACAGAGCACAGATGTCTGTGGGCCTCCTCCCTTTCCCCTGACCTTTGCTCTCTTCTCTGGATACACTACTGACCTGTTCTCCCTTACAAGATCTGAACTGCTCACAAACTTCGATGAATTCTCATCCTAGCAAGAAGCATCTGAGCATCTTATTAGAGCCTGTATGAGTTCTGTTCTGGATGCCTATTTGTGCAACTTCAGGGTCTGGCATGGAAACATTCCATGTCCACAGACCCGCACAGATAATATAAACTCCAACAGTAGTTTAAGGTTTAAGGTGGTAACAGGGAACGCTGGGGCCTGTGGCTCCTGGTGAACCTCACAGGCTGTCTAAAGGGGCTACTTCCATCTCAATGTAACCATACAGGAATGTAGACCTGTTAGGTAGCAAGACAAGGGGTTGTTCCTCTCCATGCTTAGGGGGCCCCCTACAGGAGGTTGGAAGCCAATGCAGGCTAAAGGGCATGCACCAATTCAAGGCCAAGCCAGGAGAGCTTAATTGACGCCTCACAGCTGAAAGCCCTTAAAAGGCTGGAACATTCCCTTCAGCTGTTTCTCTGCCTTCCGCTCAGCAGGGCTGGGTGTGCAGTGTCATGAGGGTGCCCGTGTTCAGTTAACTGTAACGCCGGAACCTTCTTCTCTCCTGTATATAAACCCACTCGGATCACCAACCAGGCTTTGGTGTGAATTTCTTTCTAGTGTGTAGCCAAGGACCGAGACATTTCCCACCCGAGAAACCTACAGACCCAGACTTACAATAAACCCATATGTGTGTGTGTGTGTGTGATATACACACACACACACACACACACACACACATATATGGCAAGAGGTGAACAGGTCTAGCCAGCAATGGTGAAGAGGGCCCTGGGATTGAGATTGAGAACGATTCTGAAGTAGAATCCATAACCCTTAGAAATGTATTGGCCTGCTATACCAATCCAATTACCCTCAACCTTCTTCAAAGAATTGGAAACACTGACCACCAACTTCATATGGAGAGGGAAGAAACCCAGAATTAGCAGAGAACTCCTCAAGAAGAAGGACACAATTGGAGGACTCGCCCTACCTGATTTCAATGCCTACTACACAGCTACAGTGGTCAAAACAGCATGGTACTGGCACAATGATAGACACTCAGACCAGTGGAAAAGAATAGAAAGCCCAGGAGTAAAATCATCAGCATATAGACAACTGATCTTCGACAAGGGTCCCAAAAATGTCAAGTGGGAAGCAGATGCCCTCTTTAATAAGTGGTGCTGGAAACAATGGATATCCACATGTAGAAAGTTGAAATAAGACGTCTACCTCACCCCATGCACAAGAATACACTCAAGGTGGATCACAGATCTAGAAGTCAAACCCCAAACCATCAGGACCATTAAGGAGGGAATCGGGACTAATCTCAGCGTACTGGCCCAGGGAGCACATAGGCTCACTGCAACAGGGAAGGGGACACACACAGGTGAATTGGAAATCGACAAATGGGATCTAATAAGAATAAAATGCATGTGCACCTCGAAAGACTTTGCCAAGAGGGTGACAAGGCAACCCACAGACTGGGAGAAGATTTTTAGTACTGACACATCAGACAAAGGGCTCATTACTAAAATCTACAACACCATCGTGACCTGCAAAAAGAGGAAAACAGTTAACCCCCTAAGGAAGTGGGCAAAAGAAATGAGAAGAACTTTCACTAGAGAGGAGATCAATATGGCCAATAAACATATGAGAAAGTGCTCAAAGTCCCTTGCCATAAGAGAAATGCAAATCAAAACAACCATGAGATACCACCTAACACCCCTGAGGCTAGCCCAGATCAGTAAATCAGAGAGCAACAAGTGTTGGAGGGGCTGTGGTGAAGTAGGAACCCTCCTCCACTGCTGGTGGTCGTGTACATTTGTACAGCCACTGTGGAAAGCAATCTGGCGATACCTAAAGAAAATGGAAATTGATCTACCTCATGACCCAGCCATCCCTCTACTGGGCATATACCCGGTTGAAGCAGCAAATAAAACACGACCAGTCATATGCGCTCCAATGTTTATTGCGGCACAATTCACAATGGCAAAGACTTTGAAACAGCCTAAGTTTCCATCGACAGACGAGTGGATTAGCAAACTTTGGCACATACACACAATGGAGTATTATGCAGCACTGAAAAGCACCGATGAGCACATGAAACACGTTATTTCATGGGAAGAGCTGGAAGGAATTATGTTAAGCGAGGTAAGCCAGACCCAAAGGGACAGGTACAACATGAGTCCCCTGAGGTAAGTACAATCAGCATGACAGAAATAGAAGAATAAACATCCATCCCACAATAAACGGGAGGAAGCATAGATAGTTGGAGGGAGGATAGGCCACACCTAGGGAGGTACATAAGAGCCCAGCATAAAGAAGGGGTAGTGGGGTAGGGAGAGGGAGAACCGGGAGGGGGAGAATCCGAATGGATGGTATGGGGGGGGCAGGGTACTAACCCACCCGGGTGAGAGTATCGGTTATGTCCCCACAGATTTGGAACATGCATACGGACCCCAACACGACACACCAAACAAGGAGGACAACGCAAAGTACAGAGGTCTACACAAAGAGGCTGGACGACAAGCCGGCCCAAACCAGAATTAGGCCGACCCCCACACTCGAAGGGAATACCAAAGAAAACAAAAATAGATTGTCTGGAGTGGGAAAGGAACTGACCCACCACACCACATCCAGAAGGAAGCTGAAACAAAAGAAGGAGAAAGGACATAGTGGAGTACACCTGGGTCCACCAAGCCCAAAGTCGATAGACCAGCTAGAAGAGCCCATCATACAGAGAGGACCATTCAGCTGACCACACTACGAGATATGACATCCTGCACCAACACATGGCCCTACACGGGACAGCACCTGAGACACAATGGGGGATGGGCAACTGAGCTGACCCCGCCACACTGAGGAAAACACTGGGGACATGCAATGGAGCAGCGGAGGAAGCAGAGCAAAGGGAGCCCGAGGGAGTAGAAAGGATGGTCTTCTGGGCCAGGACGTGGCGCCTCACAAGCTACACCTAGAAAACACTCCTAAAGGCCAATGAAAGGACCTTGAACTACTAGCAATTTTTTCTTTTAATATTTGCTATCTTTTTGTTTAGTCTTTTTAAGTTTGTTTTGTTTTTTTACCCAGTAAATTTTGTATGTTAGTGGCTTTTCTGCTTATCAGCGTGTCGATGTTGCTTCTGTCAAAGCCATGTTCTTATGGGCCACTTGGGCGCAGTCAAAGTCATATCCATTTGTATGCACGTATTACTATGTCAGCAGGTCCTCCTAGACAAGATAGGCTGGACAAATAATGAGAGAAGAAAACAACAGGACCAACGGTCCTGGAGGGACATGAGAGCGTGGGAGGTAGGGGAAGGGAGGAGGTGTCGCCCAACACAGGGACAAGGGAACAGCGAATGGTTCAAAACCAGAGGAGGGAGGGGAGGGGAGGACTGGAAGGGAGTGACCAAGAGCAAGGTAACTGAGAGGAACTACTGAATCCAGAATGAAGGCTAAACATGGTAATGGGTCAGGAGGAAAGCGAAAGGAAATAGAGGAAAGGAGTAGGAGGCAAAGTGCATACAGAGAAGCCTAAATACAGACATGTACATATGTAAACATATTTATGATTATGGGGGCAATAGATTTATATGCATATATTTATAGGTTCAGTAGTAGGGTAGCAGATGGACATTGGGCCTCCTCATGCATAATCCCCCAATACAATAGCACCTCGCCCTGCTAAGCAGCCATTGCAGGATACCCATCTTCCCGACATGATCACTGAAGACAGCCGTGTGTGTAAGCAAATGTGGTGAAGAAAGCTGATGGTGCTCGGCTTATCAAAAAAAGATATAGCGTCTGGGGTCTTAAAGGCTTGAAGGCAAATAAGCGGCCATCTAACTCAGAAGCAACAAAGCCCACAGAGAAGAAGCACACGGCCTAAGCGAATACAAGGTGTTGAATGGACCATGTAGCAGATACAAAGGAACAAAAACAATCATTGTGTGATCACCTCTCTCACATAATGGCTGAAGACGAAAGTGTGCATTAGCAAGTGTGGTGAAGAAGGCGGATGGTGCCCGGCTACTGAGAGATATAGTGTCTGGGGACTTAAAGGCTTGAATGCAAACAAGCGGCCATCTAGCCCAGAAGCAACCGAGCCCACACGGAAGCAGCACACCAACATAGGTGATCATGAAGGACAGAGGAGACCAGGTCTCCAACATCAAAGGTGGGGTGGTGGTGAGAATCACATCACCGTGAAAGAGGGGGAGTGCATGATGGGGACCCAACGCCCACCTGTAGACAGCTGGACACCCCTTCCAGAGGGGTAGTGAGGAGGAGATGGGCCACTCAGGGTTCAGTGTAGCAACAATGAAACTCAAAACCTTCCTCTAGTTCCTGAACGCTTCCTCCCCTCCCAATCATCATGACCCCAATCCTACCTTGCCTTGCGGACCTGGTTATACCAGAGGATGTACAGCGGTGCAGTGGGGATCTGGAGGCACAGGGAATCTAGGACAGACGAACCCCTCAACACCAGCTGTGGGAGTGGCGACACCAGGAGGGAAGGGCATGTAGAAAGGGAGAACCAATCTCAGAGATCTATGTGTAACCTCCTCTCTGGGAGATTGGCAAGGGGGAGGCGGGTGAGGGGAGACGCTGGGGAGTGTAAGAAAGATATAATAATTATTTATAAATTATCAAGGGACCAGGGGTGGGATCGGGGAGGGAGGGGGATGGGGGGGGGAAAGGAAACCGAGCTGATTCCAGGAACCCAAGTGGAAGGTGAATTATGAGAGTGATGAGTGCAACGAATGTATAAGGGTGCTTTGCTCAATTGATGTATGTACAGATTGTGATAAGAGCCTTATGAGCCCCAATAAAACGATTAAAATAAATAAATAAATAATGAAAGAAAAAAAAAAAGAAATGTATTGGCCTTAGGGGAGGGGCAAAGAGGGCTGGATTGAGAAAGTCTGTGGCATCCAGTTCTGACTTGACTTTTGGATCCAGAATCTTTCAGGAGTCTTGGCCTTGCCCTCCAGCCAGAACTTCCAATAACCGTCTTCTCAGAGCCTTGTTAAATTCTCATAATACGTTACACCTGCCATCCTGTGAGCAGCTACCAAACCCAGGCACTTTTTTCTTTCTTTTTTTTTTTTTTAACAGGAACAATAAAGTTTATTGAACCGTAGCTTAGTACAGGCGCTGGGGTTTCCCCACGGTGCTCTTAATGTACAAAGCACGGATATTCTGCCAATTCTTCTTCAGCAGCGAAACCAAAAAGTTGACAGCCAAGTGGATGTTGTACACGAGTTCATCATCTGTCATCTTCACATGGCCAACTGCCACTGCCAGACACAGCACCTTCTTCATCTGGAACTTGACGGTGGACTTCACCTCGTCGACCTTGGCCACCATGTTCTCATTGTGGGTCAGCAGGGAAGGGAATTTCCCGGCCTTGTTCAGGCCCGGGCCCAGAATTCGAGGAATCTGCTTGATCAGGGTCTCTGAGGCCAAAAAGGCATCATACTTCTTGGCCAGCTTTTTGACCAACTTCTTATTCTTGTTGAGCTTCTTGAGCGCCTCGATGTCCATGTGAGGGATCTCCACGGCCTTCGCTTGTCGCAGTGCTGCTGGTCCCCAAGGACACACACTGAGAACTTGGGGCACGGGGTGGACTTAAGCCTGACGGTGCCAGAGAAGCGTTTGTCCTTCTGAGGGTCGTAGTTCTTCAGGCTGATCTGCAGCTCCACCGTCTCCAAAAACTTCCGGCGCTTGCGCTGGTTCCTGTGCAGGACTTCCCGCACTGCCTCGTAGAGGGTGTCGCGAGAGACTTTGGTACTCATGGTTCCTAGCGCTGCGGCAACCGGAAAAGAGACCTAGGCACCTTTTTCAAAGACAAGCTCGCTCTCTCTACCCTTAAGAGCAGGTAGTTTTTGGATGATGGATATGAGATACCACAGAAGGCAAATCTGTAATCTTCCATGATGCCCAAAACATGCTGTCACAACCAGGACCCATGACAATCCCTCAGTTTCCTAAATTGCTTCACTGTTGCTTTTTAATTAATATATGACATTAACTTGTTATATATTGATAACAGGGAGGACCCTGAACTAGATGAATAAATTAAAGCTCTCCTCATCCTGTGCTTTTATATGAATGTGTTAATTATTTTTGTCATTAGGGAGAATGATGGAGGGATGGAGCAATACCAAACGGAGTTTGACAAAGTGTTGTGTTTGCTGCGGGAAACATGGTGCGTGTCAGATACAATCCGTCACCCAGTGAGTCTGCAATTAACACCAAGGGACCAAGGTAGGATTCCCGGTAATAAATAGCCTTCCTCCCAGATGCTAGTGGAGACCCAGCAGGACCCACTGTTGTGTTGTAGCAGTTGTACACGGGACCTTATGGGAGACAGAGCTGGTGTTTGAAATGAGTTTTGTTTGTCCCCAGTTGGCTCAGATTTGTTTTTTAGATAGCATAATCACTAACATTTAAACACAGGGTGATGTCACGTAACAATCTGCAGCTTCTGAGAAATGGAGAGGCCCGACTTTGCTGGTTGACAATGCACCTCTGGAAGACAAGGGGGACCACAGAGGGACTGGGGGGGGGCAGGCAGATGTGGTGATCGGAGTTTGGAATCCTTGTTTTCCACGTAGAGGTGGCAAGGAGTTCAAGGGTTCAGAAATTGAGGAGGGAAGTTCCAGAAGACAAGTCTGTGTGGTCCATAATAAACCAATATAGGGGTTGAGATTTCAATCCGTTGGCTATTTATTTTGTGCCTGGTAGCCAACCAGCCCAGAATTCCTGACCTCGCCGACCGTGTGAAACAAGGACCATTCCAGAATTACATAGAAGCAAGCATGGAAGCAAGGGCATCCACCACCCTGAATGCGTAGGGGTCAGGAACCAAGTGCTTTCTGTAGAACAGCCCCAGAAGGCAGACCTTTGGCTGGAAAACCTGTTAGGGAGCTAGCATAGGGACTGGCAGGCCCATTACACAAGCTCAGAGGTCTGAGCTACCGGCTCATGAAGTAGAGGCTCACTGCATGCTCAGAAGTTCAGGTTTCCAGCCAGCAGGGGGAGCTACGCCTGGGTGGGCGCTGTACCTGCATTGGCTCACCTAGGCCAGGTGAATTCAATTCAACAATACAGCCAATGAGGTCGAACTACGTCATCGACCACGCCTCCCTAACCGCTCATAAAACTCAAGAGGATCCCAAACCAGGCCTCGGCGTGAGCTGTTTCTGGCGTGGAGCCTAGGACCGAGGCACACCTGCCCCAGGTGAGGTCCAACAGAAGCGGTGATGTTCGAACAGAAGCGGTGCTGTGTGACTGGAAGCTATGAGGTAAGCCGGGCCCAGGAGTGGGCCTTCCCATGCTGGTCTCACGGGTTGTGGGCCCCTCTGGGCTCCTTTCACCTCACCACCCTTGGGAGAATTGTTGGGTTGAGTTCACCTGGCCTAGGTGAGCCAATCCAAGTGGCGCCCCACCCAATACGGTGGAGGCCCCTGGGGACGCTTGTAGCGTATTGCCGCAGCCCCAGCCTTTTGTGTCGGTCTTTGCGCCATTTCTTGCTGGTGTCAGTCTTTGCGCCGTTTCCTGCTGGTGTCGGTCTTTGCGCCATTTCCTGCTGGTGTCGGTCTTTGCGCCGTTTCTTGCTGGTGTCGGTCTTTGCGCCGTTTCTTGCTGGTGTCGGACTTTGCGCCGTTTCTTGCTGGTGTCGGTCTTTGCGTCGTTTCTTGCTGGTGTCGGTCTTTGCGCCGTTTCTTGCTGGTGTCGGTCTTTGCGCCGTTTCTTGCTGGTGTCTGTCTCTGCGCCATTTCTTGCTGGTGTCGGTCTTTGCGCCGTTTCTTGCTGGTGTTGGTCTTTGCGCCGTTTCTTGCTGGTGTGCGGGACTTGATGTGCCTCTCTGTGCCTGCCTTCCCGGGCTGCATTTGGGAGGGGGCTGGGACGCTGCTGCCTGGAGGCTGGGAGGATTTTGACTCCCAAAGCCTTCTCGAGGCTCAGTGTAAAAGTTTATTTGGACTCGAAAACAGAATCAAAGACCCAATTAATTAAGTTTTAGAAGCAGGCTTTATTGTGAACTTGTGGCGGGTTCAGCAACTCAGGGTATTGATCTATTGAAGCCACGCCAGGGAAAAAATCCTGGCGGCGTTTTTATGCCCACTGCTGGCAGGCACAGCTGGGGAGAATCATAGCTTGGGGTGGGGGTGGATCTGCGCACACAGGTGCTTCCGAAGGGAGAAGGTCGTTAATCTTACCTATATATGTCAGGGACGCGTGGAGTGACCATATCTTCAGAAAACCTTCTGGCTTTGGGAGGAGCTGGTTCCAGGAATTTGGGGTTGAGCAGAGGAGGGGAGGTCAGTTAGGGGTCAGTCTTGAGAGCTAAAATGGAGTCTGTTGTGCCGAGATAGGACGTTTAAGACTGACCCTATAGGGAAAAGGGACAACATTAGTCCATTTCTGTAACTGCTTCCTGTGGGTAGTGGGCGAAGAGCAAGGGGAGGGGCTTTTCCAGGCAGAGTACTGGGAGTTGCGGCCTGGCACAGGGTGGAGAGGTTGTTGTTGCTGGTGGACTGCTATACGGGTGATTTCGCGGAGTCAACTTTGCAGGAGCTGAATGAGACAAGGAGCAATTAAGAGCAAAATTACTACTAAAATTATGGGTTCTAGTATGGGGGCTAGGAAGGAGTACAGAGAAGAGTTCCACCAGGAAGAGGATCCGTCTGTTCTGAATCTGTTGTTTTGCAGCTCACGGTTTAGCTTGTTGAGGGTCTGGACTCTAGTTTCCACAATTCCCAGCTTATTGATGTAATAACGGCATTCCTCCTGGAGGAATTAGCAGGTTCCTCCTTTTTCAGCAGTGATGAGGTCTAAAGTGCAGCGGCTCTGCAAGGCAACTTGGGCAACAGAGGTTGTTTGTTTCTGCAGGGAGGCAAGAGATTTGGCAGAGGCATCGACTGCCAGCTGGAAGCGTGTGGATAACTTGTCTGCTGTGGTGATAGAGGGTCTAAGGGTCCCGCCGCTGAGTCCTACTGCACCTGCTGCTGAGGCTAAGGAGATTCTCACTGCTATCGGAAGAAAAACTGCTCTTTTAGTTTGGCGATTGTATACCTGGATGTATTTGTCCTGGACCTCAGCCGGAGTGTATGTAGTGAGCTGCGGAACCAGAGTGACGGGCAGGCACAAAAGGGTAAGGTAGAACTGATGTTTAAATGCTTAGTGTATAGTTGCACCAAAAGAAATTTTTTTTTCTGGCGCTGTTAGTGGTTTGGAGGGGATTTGGGTGACATTACATGTCTGTGTCGATGGATTGGAGTAGCAAAAGGGCACTTGAGTGTTTTCTGGTTGGATGTACAGAGGAATATTGGGGATGGTTATGGGTTTTGTGGTCTTTACGTTGGATGAAAATGACAGGGCAGGACCTGGTACTGCTACCAGAGGAGGGCGTTCTAGGGCTGTACACATGCAGCAGGTGGAGAGGTTGGCTAGTCCAGCAAAGTGGCGATGGCCAGTCCCTGCTGTAGCAGGGTAAGCTGGGAGAAGGGAGACTCAGAAGGTTTAGAAATTTGCTTAGTGAGTTGAAGGTCTTGGATCTGAATATTACAGTGGATGGTGGATTGGACCTGGAGTAGCGACCTCCATACATAGAGTTTGGCGTCTGGAAATTTCTCTCGGTGAGTGGCGTACCACGCTCCTGGAACCAGAGGTGTCCAGCGGCTATCCCAGGGGTCTGGGATTGTGAGAGTGTATTTAGATTTATGGTAGTAGAATCATCCCTGGGGACAAAGGGAAAGGTAAAGTATCTGGCAGGAAGACCAAGGACACCCTACATTTTTCTGTATTCACCTTTTTGCACATTGGGTAGTTGCGTTCTGGTCATACAGGTAGCAAATGATGGGATCAGCTTTTCCTTGATGCTGCTTAAAGTCAGTGAAATTTAAGTATATGGGTGTTCTGCACCCTGTGGGTGGGCAGTCAGCGGTGGCCAGCAAATAATCATAACGCTTAGTGCGGGCGTAATTGGTATAGTTTTCAGTCAAGTAAAATCGCCAGCAAAAGGGGAAATTATATTAGGTTTAGCTGGCTGGCTTGGTGAGGCGAGTGAGGCGGAGAGACATAGGACCAGTAGACTGAGCCAGACCACTGGGAGCCATGATCAGAGTTCACTGCTGCCTTGACTCGGGACAAATGTACCCAGGAATCTATTCCAAGACCCTTGACTGCCAAGGGAGTGGTGAGCACTACGGTGTAAGGGCCTTCCCACCGGGGTGCTAAGGGTCTGGGTGCTAGGGATTTAATTAACACAGCATTTCCAGGATGCACTGGTTTTTGGTGATCAGCAGAGGTCGGAGATGGTTCAGGGATGGGGGAGTTTTCGTGTTGTCTAAGAAGGTTGCGGAGCAAGGACAAGTATGGAAGGTACGAAGCTAGCAGAGGGCAATCAGTTGCAGGAAGAGGCGAGAAAAGAAAAGGTTGTCCGTAGAGTATTTCGATCATGGCTGGGGAGGATCTGCGCACATAGGTGCTTCAGAGGGGTCGTTAATCTTATCTATATGTGAGGGAGGGTTGGAGTGACCATATATTCAGAAAACATTCTGGCTTTGGGATGAGCTGATTCCAGGAATTTGGGGTAGAGCAGGGGAGGGGAGGTCGGTTAGGGGTCAGTCTTGAGAGCTAAGATGGAGGTGCAGGCCTCAAAATGGAGTCTGTTGCACCAAGACTGGGACACAGTGGTGTGCTGCGGCTCCGCCAAGCAGGATGGCTGGGAGCGCCCACATCTACCCTGTTGGTTTGGGCAGGTCTCTGGCTGGGTGGTTGGCTCCAGGCTGGTTTTGGCTAGGCCACAATCTGCGGCTTCCATTTTCCCAGCCACATGACTCCACTCCCAGGCAGAATGGCGCCACCTGTGTCTGTTGTAGCTACTGTCTCTTCCCAGAAAGAAAGCCACCCAGACCGCGGGCAAGTTCAACAGAACAAGTTTTATTTTCTGCGCAGAGACTGTCAGCTCTCTTGAGAGGAGACTGAGTGGCCACCAGTCTAATTTTCCAAAGGTTTTTATACTTTTGCAAAGTGCAGTTGTGTAAGCAGGTAGAGTAGAGAAGCAGGGTGTTGCAGTTAGCCATTCTTAGTTGAACATTACATGCTCTGGTCTTTCCTTCTGTACGTTCCCTTGGGCTATGTCTGCACAGCCTACCTCCCCAATATCAGCTAGTTCGTTGACAGTTCATAGCTAGTTTATTTACTGTTCATAATGGCTTCTATCAGCTCAAAATGACTTCTCTTGTCAAGGCTGTTTAAGCTTTGCCCAGAGCTGCTACATTCCCTCCTCTTCTTAGCCGAGTTCAAATCATTGAATCTGCAGTAGCCAGCCCAGTGTATGGTGGGCTCAGCACTAAGAGTTTTATGGTTTGTACTTTCTGTGTGAGGACTGCCACTAGCTTATTGGTTATTATTGGTCCAAACGTGAGGTTTAGCAGGAGGAGGATTAGGGGTCCGGCTAGGGGCATTACTAGGGTGGTTCGCCAGGTTGCCCAATTAAGTAGCTTTTCAAACCAATTGGTTTCTTCATTTCTTTTCTTGACTCTTTCCTCTAATCTTTTCCTAACCAGGGCTAAACTATCTTTAATGATTCCTGAATGGTTTGCATAAAACAAGTTTCTCCTAATGCCATGCACAACACTCCTTGTTTCAAAAGGAGCAAGTCAAGCCCTCGGCAGTTTGGCAACACACTTCTACAAGGGAGTCTAAGGATCTTTCTAAATGGGAAACATGGTATTTTTATCCCTGTAAATCTAAAGCAATTTGCTGACTAAGAGTCTGATAGTTTAAGTTTCCTTGTATTAAAGCAACTGACCCGACTGCAGCTAATCCCATAATCCCAAGCCCCGTTAACAGTGGGACTGACATTGGGGCTCTTTTAGCTCATCCAGAAATTCCAAAGTTATCCCTACCTCCTTCACCAGAACACAGGTACACTTGAGGAATAACATGCACTAGGACACAAATACCCGGGTCTGCTGCTAATACTGGGGAAAGGAGACAGGGTGCTAGTCCTGTGGAACAAGTAAAGCAAGTACCCGTTGGGGCAGATAACAAATAAGGATCACCATTTGGTTCAATAGGAACAGCTTGAAGGCAAAAATCTTGAAATTTTGATATATTAAAGGGATAATTAGATGAATAAAAACAGTCTTCGCCCTTGGTAATCTTTTAAAGTGAGCTTGAGTTGAGTCCACTCTAACCTCACCTACAGACTGCTGCTTCGTGTAATCCTTACTAACATTTCTAATTGGATTACGCTCTGCACCAGTAGTGCTATTTGTAGCTGTGCCTACCGAGTAAGGGGGAGCAGGGTTCAGACAAAGCCAACAATCAGTTGCGAGGTTAGGATTTGAGTTCATAAATTGGAATACAGCATCCAGAGTATCAAACACAGAACCTTGAGGTGGCTCCTGAATGGGAAGGGCCCTTTGAGTTGGGCTGGCAGTGAACGGGAAAGTTACTGAAGAGTCTGGAGGGTGCGGCAAAGGAATCTTAATGACACCCAGCTGTGGCTCTTCAGGATTTATCACCAGGTTTGGGCCTATTTATGGACAGGAAGTTGCCATATTTTACTTTGCTGCATAGTAAAGGTTGTCCCGGGATCTCTATCATTTGCGTAATACTGAATTCCCCATGTGTTCCCAGTGAACCCAATAACGCTTGAATCCAGTTCTTATTGGGTTACATTTGGAAACCATACACGTGGTGGGATCAAACCCCTCCGACTTGAGTCCCATTCTTGTAAAAACAATAGGGTCGTCTTTAACAAGTTTCCACCCTGAAGATGATAGTTTCACAACCCTAAGCTGCACAATGGCAATGTCCCTCCCCTTGGCAGTTAGGGAGCCCATGAGCCGGGCATCTATAGAAATGGTGTGTTTGGAGCCTTCTTTCTATAGAGGGTATTCCGCACCCATAGGACGGGATTCCGGTTATGGGCCCCATTGTGCCCTTTACCTTTAAAGGATCCGGAATGCCAGCTCTTTCCTAGCAAATCAAACAAATCAAAGCGGAAACGGGGGTCAGACCCAGTGTAAGAAGTTACATATTCACTGTTGGAGGTTCGAGTAGCAGTCCACAGATGTGTTTGTGGTTGGGCGAAATGGCGGGTGCTGTCAGCAATGCTCAGACAAAAACAATCAAGTTCTGTAAAGCCTTAATTTTGAGGGTTTTTCTGTCTTTCTGAGTGTTCATCTTTTCAGGATATGCTCAGGGAGGGCTTTTTTTGACTTGTGACTGATGAATCCACGGCCCCTTCCCCACTACTTTAATAGCAGTTGGTGTTATAAGTATCACCTAGTATGGGCCAGTCCCCCTAGGTTCTAAGGTCTCGGGTCAGTGCTTCTTTACCCACGTTCAGTCTCCAGGTTGCAAGTTGTGGGCTGCCTCTTCACCTTTCCCTTGGTTGGGCCCAAAATGAAGGTGTCGGAGCAGATGATTTGTCTCACCTGCTGCTGGACAGCCTGCAGGCACTTCATGAAGGAACAAGTAGTGACTTCCATTACTTCTACTTCCTTCAGTCTTGGGAGGATTGGGGAAGGTCTGCCAAACTTAAATTCAAACGGGGTCGTGCTTTTCACATAGGGAGTGCATCGGACTCGAAGTAGGGCAAAAGGTAAAGAAAGGATCAATCCAGTTCTCGCCAGTTTCTAAATGCAACTTAACTAACAATTCCTTTAGGGTTCTGTTTATTCTTTCTACTTGCCTTGAACTTTGGGGCCTATAAGCCCAGTAGAGCTTCCAGTTAATATTTAGAAGCATTGCTAATACTTTAGTAATTTGAGCAATGAATACTGGGCCATTGTTGGACCCCAAGGTGGTGGGAAGCCAAATCTAGGGACAATTTTAGTTACTAATAATTTACACCCAGTGGCAGAAGTGTCCTTCTTCGTTGGGAAGGCTCCCACCCATCCAAAATAGGTGTCCACTAGCACCAGCAAATACCCGTAGCCATACTTTCTAAGTTTGATATCCATAAAGTCCACCTCCCAGAATTCTCCAGGAGTACTACCTCGAGCTTGTGGTTGGGGTTGCTCCTTTTCTTTTCTAGGGATGTTTCCCCGAGCGAGCACAGTGCAAGCAACAGTGGTGTCATCTGCCACCCAGTGTCCAAGCCTGGGTATGTAAAAGTACCTGAGGAGCAACTGAGACCATTTAGAGGATCCTGAGTGCATACCTTCATGTAGTCCTTGAATCAGATCTCTCCCAGAGCTTCTGGCATGAATCTTCTTCCATCAGGATGGAGCAGCCACCTGGATGCTCCGAGTTTCTTTGGCAGCCCAGCTCTTGGCTTACCTTTAGATCATTTTCCGAGTATGTAGGTTGTGGCAGTAACACTTGGGATGGCATGGTCATGGCCATTACCTTGGGGATTTGTGGTATAATCCTGGCATTCGAGATCCACCGGTCCAGGGGACTTGTTAGGAGGGGCTCAACCATAGGTCCCCCTACCCCAGCAATATCCTGCCCCAGTGTAAGCTTCCTAGCTTCTATAACTAGGATGGCCGTGGCAGCCTCAGCTCGCATGCAGCTCGGCCATCCTGCAGTTACAGAGTCTAGTGTGATTGAAAGATCGGCCACAGGTCTCTTTCATGGCTGCAAGTTCTGAGTTAGCATTCCTTTTGCTGTGCCCCTGGCCTCATAGACAATTGGAAGGGATTTTCTATGTCTGGAAGGGGAAGAGAGGGTGCCCATATGAACGACGTTTTTAAGGATTCAAAGGCTTGCTGTTCTACTTCAGTCCATTGAAGTTTTTTCCTTTCCCCAATACTTGCATATAGGAGTTTGACTAATCCCTCAAATCCCAAATTCCACAATGGACAGTACCCCACAAATCCTAGAAACTCTCACACCTGCCTCTTAGTCTCAGGGACTGGGATTTTGAGGATCACCTCAGTGCGGCTGGGGGACAAGGTCTGTTTTCCCTCCTCCAGTTGGTAGCCTAGGTATACAGCTTTATTGACACACAGTTGAGCCTCTCTTGCAGATTCCCTGGACCCCAATTGGCCAAGGACTATTAACAGGTCCTCGGTAGCACTTGGGCATTCCTCCAGGGTTTCGGAGGCCAGGAGGAGGTTATCTTCATACTGGAGCAAGGGGGTTTGGGGGTGTTCCTCCTTGTATTCCTGTAAGTCTTCATTGGGTTGACGTACAGAGGACAAGGGTATGGAGAACAAAGCATCCTTTAAGTCCAAAACAGTATAACAAATTCAGTTTGATGGGATAGTACTCAGGAGGGTCTCGGAGTTTGGTACCGTGGAGTGGACAGTTTCTACCCTCGCATTTACCTCTCCGAGATCCTGCACCATTTGGAAGTCCTCAGTTCCTGGTTTCAGCATGGGCAGCAGGGGAGCGTTCCATGTGGACTTGCAGGGCACCAAAATGCCTGTCCTCTTTAGTCTGCATATGTGAACAGCAATACCCACCTGTGCTTTCCAGGGAGTAGGGTTTTGCTTGACACTCACCAGTGTGGCTGAGCTCAGAAGTTGTACGACCGCAGGCACCTGATGTTCAGCAAGGTCTGGCAGGTTGTTCTCTGCCCAAACAAAAGGAATATCTTTTAGCCATTTATCAAGAAGTTCCTTTGAGGAGGTTTCTTCTGCTCTTTGATAAAACACATATCCCTCTGGCAGTGGAGCGGTGAGCAAAACCTTTGCCTTTTCAAGTTCAAGGGTTAAGGTGGTTGCAGCAGATGAGAAAGTAATCATGGCCACCATTTATCGTAATAAATCCCGACCAATTAGGGGAAAGGGGCCCTGAGGCATTACCAGGAAGGAGTGTGGAACTGTCTCTTGTGCTAAATCTGTTATTCTGGCCGTTGTCCATGGGTATGCTTGGGTCTGCCATGTGGCACCTGTAATTAAAATCTTTCCTTTTGACAATGCACCTGTAGTCTTTTCCAAAACCAAGAAGGTGGCCCCTGTGTCCACCAAGAAATTTACTGGCTGGCCCCCTTTTTGGAGTGTTAGCGTGGGATCCTGGAGGCCAAGTGAAACAGCCCTGACACCTTCATTCAGCTTCTTCAAGCATTATTGTCTCTCGCTTGGGTCTTTCTAGGTGTGAATGAGGCCCGTCCTCTCTAGTGGAGGGTCGTGCACCTCTCCTGGCGTTTTCAAGGGACTGATGTTTCCAATGTCCTTCTTTCCTGCAGTAGGCACATTGATCCTTCTTCGGGGCTTGGTGGTGCCCACAGGTTAGTCTCTCCGTGAGTGGGCCATGCTCTCCTTTTCCTGAGCCTCTGGGGTCTCTCATGGCAATTACTAGTATTTTAGCTAGTTTCTTTGTCTCTGTTGTTATACACTCAATGAGCCACTTCTACCAAATCACTAGGATTTTTCCCTTCAAACCCTTCCCACTTCTTTTTCATGTCTGAGGCAGACTGACTGAATAATACAGGCAATACTTACTTCCCTCCTGTTCTCAGGGGGCTTTCAGGTCAATAGGGGTATAAAGCCCGTAGGCGTCCATCAGCCACTCTAAAAAGGCAGGCGGACATTCTCTTGTAGGAGCCTGAGAATTCTCACTGACCTTAGATAAATTTATAGGCTTCCTAGTGGTTAAGCGGAGGCCCTGCAAGAGCAACTGGTGATATCTGCTTAAGCCCTCTGGGCCTTGCTAGGAGTTTGGATCCCTCATTGGTTGTGCAGTGGGGGAAAAAAATTTCTCTCAAGTGGGGAGTGCCCGCTGGCTGACCATTAGGTCCATTGACTGCCTTCTGGGCCTCTCTGGAAGGGGTCCCATTCCTCTGATATGAACAGCACCTGGAGAAGTTGCAGGAAATCACCTCAGGTGGGCTGATGAGTATGGAAAACCATATCTAGCAAAGAAATCAGACCTTATGGTTTGTCAGAAAAAAGGGGTTTTGTTGGTTCCAATTATACAAACCCCTGGAACAAAAGGGAACATATACTGAAAAAGGGATTCGGGAGTCTTCCCAGGTTTGGGGGCTGCTTGCCTTAAGGGGAGAATGGCTGCTGCTGAGTGATCTTTCTCTGGGGGTTGTTAAGACATGCCTGCCCTAGTGTATTTGTTGTGGGGTGGGGGGGCTCAAAAAGAGGCTGTGAGTATTCCTCTCTCCGGCCCCTTGGGAACCTGATAGGGTGGCAGCGGCACCAAGGGTCGGAAGCCAGCTCTCCTGCTCCCAGAGTCCTCTTGCAAAATGGGATAAATCAGACAGGTAGGGAAAGGGGGAAGGGAGGGGGGAGGAACAGGGACAGCCTCCACCTTGGTGGTTTTAGGAACATGGACAGGTTGTTTTTCCGGTCCTGCCATGTTTACTGAAATCTTGGAAACAAGAACTCTTTATGTTGGGGGAGGAAGTAAGTCTTTTATATATGTTGGCTTCTTAGTGGCAATGTCAATCCACACATGAATTTAAGGGATCAGATCAGGATGTCCTGGTTCCCCTTTCTAAGCAGGCTCCGACAGTGGCACTTGGATCTCGGTGCACCTCGAAATGTTGTAGCTACTGTCCATTCCCAGAAAGAAAGCATCTCCGACCACCGGCAAGTTCAACAGAAAAAGTTTTATTTTCTGCACAGGGTCTGTCAGCCCTCTTGAGAGGAGACTGAGCAGCCCCCAGTTGAATTTTCCAAAGGTTTTTATACTTGTGCAATGTGCAGGTGTGCAAGCAGGCAGAGTAGAGAAGTGGGGTGTTGCGGTTAGCCATTCATAGTTGAACAAAAACTGCTCTTGTTCTCAAAAGCCTTCTGAACATCCATTTCCTTTGGGACATTCCCTTGGGCTACGTCTGCACGGCCTACCACCCCAATATCAGCTAGTTCATTGACAGTTCATAGCTACTTTATTTACCTTTCATGGTGGCTTCTGTCAGTTCAGAATGGCTTCACCATTATCAAGGCTCTTTATGGTTTTCCCAGAGAACCTACATAGCCGCCATGGGGAAACAGGGCCTATGACCCTGGCCAAAATGGTGCCCACCAGTCCAAACACGTGGAAGGGCACTGCCTCGGGAGCTGGTTGATTTAGGCCTGGGAGATAGCCCTGCCTTGTCCCGGCAGCCAGATGTTTCCCTTTTACCCTCCGTTCCCTTTGCCTTTCTCCTGGTTTTTAAAACAAGCTGCTTGAGCCCTATAACACTGAGCAGGACTTTTTTGTAACATTTAATTAAAATGTATCTGGCACCAAAATTATATATTATAAATATGACAATTTGGTTATATTTTTGAAAATTTGTACTTTTAAAATATACTTTGGTTGTCATATATATTGATAACAATGAAAGTAAAGAATAAAAACAAAAAAATATTATTTCCTGCATTGAAAACTTCAGGTGTTCTAGGGTTAGTGTTCTACCAGTGTAGGTTTGTTCCTTGTTACTGGCTGGTTTTCCGTTGCTCAGTCTTAAGACAAAGGCGTTCGGAAGCCTAGCCTGGGTAACCCTTACTTTTAGGCTTTCAGTGGTGTTTCTTCACGCACTTTTGGGGACAGCTCTTAATATAGCTCAGCTGCCATGATGTTCCAGCCAGAAATTCCAATTTTCCTAAAGGTTCCCTGAGCTGCCAGATGCCCCTTCCCTTCAGAGATTTGAGAGTCTGCTCCTGCCAGCAGGCATCTTGGAAGGCTGTGGGGCCATCCCAAGCAGTGGTCCTCCTAGCTTATTGTCTAGAAAATGGTTGGACCTAAAGTCGCCCACAGTGACTGCTCTTTGACCCTTTGTCTATGGTGGGGGCACCTGTCAGAGGCATCAGTTTAATAGCACACCAGGGGTCTGCTCTGAAGCGGGGTTATTGACCTTGAGGCAGCAAGCTCTAAATAGCCTTGTTTTGTGCTTTCCAGATGGGACTTAGCAGCTTCATACTCAGGAATTGCCCCCTTGCATGAATCCTGTCCAATTGGGATAGAGTTGACACAGAGGCTAGACAAACAAAAGCTGATACACTATGCAACTTTATTTGAGAAAGGAGAATGGTGGCCAGAGAATGGCACACTTTTGCTTCCATCCCTGATTCACCTGGAACAGTTCTGTAGAGTGATGGGAAATGGGCGGAGATGCCAGAAGTTAGAGCATTTCTCCTTTTGAGGAGCAGTAGAGACCTTCATCCCCAGTGCACACAGGAACCCCTAAGGCAGGCGTCCTCAAACTGTGGCCCGTGGGGCACATGTGGCCTGACGACATTTATTCCACCCTCAGGGTGTTTTTGCTGCCTCTGCCTGTCCTGCTTAGCAGCCGACTCGTGCAGTGTGCATAGGAACTTGTTCATAGGTTTTTAAAAAACTATAGTCTGACCCTCCAATGATCTGAGGGACAGAACTGGCCCCCTAGGTAAACAGTTTGAGGACCCCTGCCTTAAGGGATCCTGGACTTAGGGGTTACTATTCTCGCAGCCCTGACACACCCCTGATCATTCTACCCATAGTAGAGGCACCAGGGAAATTTGGTCCCTGGGTAATTTACCAGCCTTTTATTCAAATTGAAGCCAAGAAAATTAAAAATGACTTAGGCAGTTACTCTACTTTTGATTACTGTTGACTCCCCCTGTAGTACCCCAATATTACCATTTAACTCTATAACGCTGAGCATATTTCCATAACATATAAAGAAATGTATATATTAATAGATAGATAGATAAACAGACAGATAAATAGGTAGATAACTTTGAAAATAAAGAATAAAAACAAAAACATTTCCCCCAAATTGAAAATTGAGCCATTATAGGGTTAAAAAGGATGGGTCTTATCAGCAGGTGTAAGACCTTAGGATCATAAATGAAGCAGTGATCCCACTGCACCTAGTAGTGCCCAAACCCTGTGCCCTCCTAGGGAAATTGTGAATGCTTTAATCCCCGTTCCTGTACTTAGAGTGAACAAACACATGCCTGATAATCCTAAGTATATTTATTTCTTGTGACACTCACCTAACTTGAAGGGAACTACCTCCTCCGAATCTTAGACTTGTCTCACTTAAACTCTTCAACCTTTTGTCTTTTTGTTTGTTTTTCCAGAAGTTCTCAGGTTACCAAGGCCTCCAAACCCAGTGTGCCAGCTGCAGGACCACGATTTCCTGAACAACCTCAACTTTATCCATCCTGGGACCTGAGTGGACAATCCCTTCTGAGCCCCATTTGCCCCTTTTGCAGCAGGAAGTACTTAGAGATGTCGTCGCCCAGTACCCCAAAGATTTGGGTCCATACCTCTTCAGGGGGCAAATGTTAGGTAGCTATCCTAGGGACTGGGGTGTCCATTATGCATGCCCAGAGGGCCAAGGTAGCAGCCCAAGAAGGAGTGGCACACTGTGCGTGCTCAGAGGTTCAGGTTTCCGGCCAGGAAGAGGAGGTACACCTGGGTGAGTGCTGCAACTTGATTGACCCACCAAGGCCAAGTAAATTAAATTCAGCTGCTGGGGTTGACCAGGGTTGCCCACCATGCCTCCCTAATGCTCATAAAACCCACTTGGATGACAATCAGGCTTCTACATGCATTCTTTCTCACTCAGAGCAGAGGACCAAGGTCTGTCTGTCCCCAGAGAGATCTGACAAACCCAGGAAGGCTCTTTGGAGGCAGCAGAACTGGACATGAATGGCTGGTGGATACTGTTCAGATGCAGGACTTTCTACTTAGAAGGGTCTAATCCAGCCTGAGATAATCCTTGAATGAGTCCTCTGCCCAGATCTTTTTTTTTTTAACATTTTATTAGGGGCTCATACAACACTAAACACATTCTATGCATACATCAGTTGTGTAAAGCACATTTGTACATTCATTTCCCTCATTCTCAAAATATCCACTCTCCACCCAAGCCCATGGCCTCAGCTCCTCATTCCCATCCCCACCCCCCATGTGCGCTACCCCTCGCTCATCAATCCTTGGTAATTTACTAATTTTTGTCATATCTTGCACTATCTGATATCCCCCTTCACCCACTTTTCTGTTGAAGTAAAATGTACATCCTTGTAATCAGTTCCCCGTTTCCAAACTGCCCTCCCGCTTACCCTCTCAGTGTCTTCACTCATAATACTGGTCCTAAAGGACTCATCCACCCTGGATTCCCTGTGTTTCCAGTTGCTATCTGTACCAGTGTACATTCTCTGGTCTAGCCAGATTTGTAAGGTAGAATTGGGGTCATGATAATGGGGGGAGAGAAAGCATTTAGCAACGAGAGGAAAGTTGTGTTTCATCGTTGCTATCTCGTACCTAGTCTTGGCTCATCTCCTCTCTGAGACCCTTCTGTAAGGTATTGTCCAGTGGTCTGGAAATGGGCTTTGGGTCTCTACCAAGCACTCTTCTCATTCCCAATAAGATGTTTTTGTTCTGATGATGCCTGACACCTGATCCCTTCGAAACCTCGTGATCTCATAGGCTGGTGTGATTATTCCATGTGGGCTTTGTTGCTTCTGAGCTAGGTGGCCGCTTGTTTACATTCAAGCTTTTAAGACCTCAGACGCTATATCTTTTGACAGCTGGGCACCATCAGCTTTGTCTTCAGTGTACCTGTGGGGAAGGTGAGCACCATGGAATGCCAGTTTAATAGAACAAAGTATTCTTGCAATGAGGGAGTACTTGAGTGGAGGCCCAGAGTCCATCTGCTACCTTAATACGAAACCTATAAATATATGGACGTAGGTCTATTTCCCCATGCTCATATATGAATATATTTACATATGGACATATTTTTTTTAAAGACCTCTATAACAGGCCCTTGCTTCCTCGCTTGCTCTTCTATTTCCCTTTCATTTTCCTCTTGTGCCCACTGCCATGCTCAGTCTTCCTTTGGGTTTCAGTAATTCTTCTTGGTTCCATTACCCTTGATCCCGCCCTACCAGGCCTCCTACATCTACCTCACCACGGATATGCATGACTTCCTGTTCTCTTGTTTCTGGGTTTCTTAACACCGCTTCCTTTACGCCCACCTCCCTCTTTCCCATGCCCCACTCCCCAGAAGTGTTGGTTCTGGGTTTTGTCCTCCAGATTGGACATCCAGCCTATCTAATTTAGACAGACCAGAAAAGGTAATAACATGCACAAAACTAAGACAAGCAACCCAAAAAAACCAAGACAACAAAAATCCAATGACACTAAAAGAAAACAACACTAACCAAGAAAGAAAAGCTCATAGTTAGTACAAGGAATGTGTGGTGAACTTTAGGAGTGTTTTCCAGTCCAGTCTGTTGGGGCACCGAGCCCTGACCACAAAGTCCACCTTTGACATTCCCCGGGAACTTTGATGCTCCGTTTTCTAGCTCTTCCGCTGCACTCCCTTAGTGTCATGCCTCGATGTAGCAAGATCAGTTCGGGCGCAGTTCCCACACTTTGTCTCCAGTGTTGTCCCCTCTAGGGCAATGGGTCTTTGAGGGACGTTTCTCATCGTGGGGCTGCCCATGTGGTCTTTTCTGTGGACTTGCTTCTCTGATTGGGAACATCATCCTCAAGGTGTAGTGGGCCAGGATGTGCTCCATTCTCCCCTCCTCCCCCTTGTTCTGCTCTGTGTTCTCTGATCAGATATGTCCCTCTCCGCGAGCTGCAGCTCCGGTGCCATCCTGTGAAATACAATCTTTGGGGGCTGCAAGGAGGTGGGAAGGGGGGCATCAGCTCAGATCTTTTGAGAGTCCAGGAGATATTGACTTCTCGATGGGCACAGTTCTGTGGGGTACCGTGCTCTTGGTCCAGACGCTGGTTGTGAATATGACTTTGTTGTTAACCAGTTGTGTTTCTCTGGGTCACCTCCTGTGTGTTTTGAGGGAGTTTTCTCATCTGGAAAGTAAATGTACTGGATTATCCAGAAGCCCATGTCAGCAAGTTATTGAGAGGGGTTAATCAGAGACTGTTTCATATAGTGTGTATCTGCGTGCTGCATTCGAGACCTGGGGTGGCAATTGTGAGCTCAGAATAGAGATGGTGTCCAGTAGGTGACAGACGTGGCTTGATATTGAAACAGGAAGCCCACTGTGGAGATTTGTTCCTTCCGTTGATGGCCACCGGCCACCTAGTCTTCTCCTGCTATAACTGCTTCACTGGCTCAGCAGCTGAGCCAGGAGCCAGTGCCATCATAACCAGGTGGCTAACTGGGACAAAGGGCAGATAGATATTTGTTATCTTGTTGTCTTGGGAAGCCCACCTAACCTGCATGCAAACCTTCTGGTGTGAGTTATCTGTGGAAGGAATCATAGGCTCACAGTAATACACATCTTTCTTTTTGAAAATGTGCCCGCATTCCTTTCTGAACCGCATTCTTTTCTGTGTCCACCAAGAAATTTACTGGCTGGCCTCCTACATGGAGTGTTAGTCTGGGTTTTGGCGGCGAACTGAAACAGAGCCCTGACCCCTTCATTCAGCTTCTTCAAGCATTATTGTCTCTTGCTTGGGTCTTTCTCATTGCAGATGAGGCCCGTCCACTCTTGTGGAGGGTCGTGGACCTCTCCTGGGGTTTTCAAGGCACTGATTTTTCCAGTGTCCTTCTTTCCTGCAGTAGGCACATTGATCCTTCCCCATGGCTTGGCGGTGCCCAGAGGTTAGTCTCTCCGTGAGTGGGCCATGCTCTCCTTTTCCTGAGTCTCTGGGGTCTCTCATGGCAATTCCTAGTATTTTAGCTAGTTTCTTTGTCTCTGTCGTGCTAGGGTCATCTCGGTTGTTATATACTCAATGAACCACTTGTATCAAATCACTAAGATTTTTCCCTTGAAACACTTCCCACTTCTTTTTCATGTCTGAGGCAGACTGACTGAGTCATAAAGGCAATATTTATTGCCCTCCTGTTCTCGGGGCTCCGGGCTGTTAGGGGTATAAAGCCTGTAGGCTTCCATCAGCCACTCTAGAAAGGCAGGCGGACATTCTCTTAGCCTGAAAATTCTCACTGACCTTAGATAAATTCATAGGTTTCCTAGCTCTTCCGCAGAGGGTCATGTAAGAGCAATGGGTGATACCTGGTAAAGCCCTCTGGGCCTTGCTAGGAATTGAGATCCCACATTGTTGGTGTAGTGGCCAAAAGAGTTTCTCTCAAGTGGGGAGTGCCCGCTCGCTGACCATCAGGTTCACTGACTGCTTACTGGGCCTCTGTCTGGAAGGCCTACCCTCCTCCGTTGTGAACAGCACCTGGAGAAGTTGTTGGCAAGCATTCCAGGTGTGCTGATGAGTATGGAAGTCATACCAGTACTAGTGTGTGGGGGGGGCTGCTTGTTAGGGGTGGGGGTGAGCTTGGGGGGCCGGTGGGGTAGGGAGTGACTCAATAAGGGCCTGTTAGAAGTTTTCTATTTCTGGACCCTAGAAACCTTATAGGGCGGGGGTTGAAAGAAAGGGTTTGAAGCCAGCTCTCCCACTCTCAGAGTTCTCCTGCAAAATGGGATAAAGACGATTAGGGGAGAGAGATCGTGAGGGGAGGGGAGGGGAGGGGAGGGGAGGGGAGGGGAGGGGAGGGGAGGGGGAGGGGAGGGGAGGGGAGAGGAGGGGAGGGAGAGGGGAGGGGGAGGGTGATGGGGAGAGATGGCCTCCACTTATGTGGTTTTGGGAACTTGGACCGTTTGTTTTTCCGGTCCTTCCATGTTTCCTGAAACCTTGGAAACAAGGGCCCTTTCTTTGCGGGAGGGAGTAAGTATTTTATATTTGCAGGCTTCTTAGTGGCAATGTCAGCCCACACTTGAAGTATCGGGATCAGATCGGGATATCCTGGTTCCCTTTAACCATAACTATGAACTCTTAGTAATAGGGGGTGGGAAAACTAGTCTTGCGTGGGTCAATCAGGGACTCCTTCTGCCCCATCACTTTTAAACAAATTGTAGAGTCTCCAAGTTTTTGGGTTGAAACCACATCCTCTTGGTGAATGCCGAGAGCAGGGGTCCTCAAACTACAACCTGTGGGCCACATGCAGACAGCCGAGGACGTTGATCCTTTCTGCCGGGTGTATGTGCCCAATTTATTTTTTTTTTGAACTTCAAATCAATATGTGCAGTGTGCACATGAATTTGTTCATAATATTTGTTTTTTTAAACTATAGTCTTTCCTTCAAAAGGCCTGAGAGATAGTGAACTGGCCCCCTGGGTAAACAGTTTCAGGACCCCTGCCCTAAGGTATCCTGGACTTAGGGGTTATTAATCTCCCAGCCCTGAAACATCCCTGAACATTCTACCCGTTGTAGGAGGCACCATGGGAATTTGGACCCCGGGTAATTTACAAGCCTTTACTCCAATTGATCCCAAGAAAATTCAAAATGACTTAGGCAGTTACTCTATTATGGTCCCTATTGACTCCTCCTGTACTAGCCCATTATTTCCATTTAACTCTATAATGCGAAGCATGATGTTTTCATAACATTAAAAAATGTATATATTCATATATATATATTTATAACTATGAAAGTCCACAACAAAAAGAAAATAATTTTTTCCCAAAATTAAAATTGAAGCGTTATAGGGTTAAAAAGAAGGATGGGTCTTATCAGCGGGTCCAAGACCTTAGCATCATAAATGAATCAGTGATCCGACTGCACCTAGTAGTGCCCAAACCTGTGCCCTCCTAGGGGAAAGTGTGAATGCTTTTATCCCTCTTCCTGTACTTCCAATGAACAAACACACATGTCTGGTATTCCTAAGATATTTTTTGTTTGCTGTGACACTCACCTAATTTCAAGGTCACTGTCAACTCACAAGCTTAGCCTTGTCGAAGTCAAACTGTTTACCTTTTAGACCGTTTGTTTTTCCCAGAAGTTATCGGGTGACTAAAGCTTCCGAACCAAGTGTGCCAGGTCCACGACTACCATCTCCTGGACCACCTCAACCTTATCCATCCTGGATAAAGTTACCCTCAATGGACAACCCCTCCCAGCAGTGTAGGAAGGGTATGGACCCAAAGCCCCACCTCACCCCTTTTCCCAGCAGGAAGTAGCTAGAGCTGTCGTCGCCCAGTACCCCAAAGATTTGGGTCCATATCTCTTCAGGGGGGCAAATGTTAGGTAGCTATCCTAGGGACTGGGGCATCCATTATGCATGCCCATAGGTCCAAGATAAGAGCCCAGTTAGGAGAGGCACCCTGTGCATGCTCAGAGGTCCAGGTTTCTGGCCATGAAGGGGAGGTACACCTGGGTGGGTCCTGTACCTGGATTGACCAACCTAGGCCATGTAAATTCAATTCAGCCATTGGGGTCGGCCAGACTTGCCCACCACGCCTCCCTAACGCTCATAAAACTCACTTGAGTGACAGACCAGACTTCTGCATGATTTCTCTCTCACTCAGGAAGGCTGTTTGGAGGCAGCAGGGCTGCACATGAGTGGCTGGTGGGTATTGTTTAGATGCATGGCTTTCTGCTTGCAAGGGTTTTTGTCTCAGCTGACTGGAAGGGAGGAGGTAGTACGTCTGGGTCACAGAGTATCCATGTCCACAAATGAGGCTGCTCATTCCACAGTTCTGGCAGTGCTTTATGAAAACCCTCTGCTTTGCAATATCACTCCTTGTAGATTAGAGTGGGAGGGGCTGGGACCAAGGTATGCTGCCTCTTACTCCCAGTTGCAGGTTTCTGGATGCTGATTGTATCTCTTACAAAACCAGTTAGTGGGCTTGTTGTCTGCCTCAGGCTTTGTTCACGGAGATCCTCCAGCTAGTTGGTGGTGTGTGCGCATGAGCGGAGGCTTCCTGCCAATCCCCCATGAGTAGTAGAGCTCCCATGGTGTGGACTCCATGAAAGCCGTGCCCCAGAGAGCACTCTTACAAAGGAAGGTGGGCCCTGCAGGACAGAGGACAATTCCCCCTGTAGAATGGCCTCAGAGACCCACCTCTCTCACTGGCCAGCTGCTGGGGCTGTGGGCCCTAAGCTTCATGCCTGACTCAGGAATAGACACAGGGTGAGGCGACTCCAGTAGCTGTTTTGACTGGTCTAATCCAGCCTGAGATCATCCTTGCATGAGCCCTCTGCCCAGATTATTTTTGTTTCTTTTATGATCTTTTCATTAGGGGCTCCTACAACACTAACCACAATCCATATATACATCAGCTGTTTGAAGCACATCTGTACATTATTTGCCCTCATTATTCTCAAAATCTCCATTCTCCACCCAAGCCCCTGGCCTCAGCTCCTCATTTTTCCCCCCTCAATACCTGCCACCCATCCCTCCTCAATCCTTAAATGTACTAATTCTTTTGTCATATCTTCACCCACCTTTCTTTTGAGGTCAATGAAGATCCTTGTAATCGGTTCCCCCTTTCCATCCTGCCCTTCCTCCACTTTCCCAGTATCTCCTCTCATAACACTGGTCCTAAAGGGCCCATCCACCCTGGATTCCCCGTGTTTGAAATTCCTATCGGTACTAGAATACCTTCTCTACTTTGGCCAGATTAGTATGGTAGAACTGGGATCATGACAGTGGGGCAAGAGGAAGCATTAAGAACTAGAGGAAAGTTGTGTTTCATCTTTGCTGTCTCATACCCTGTATTCTTTAATCTCCTCTCTGAGCTCCTTCTGTAAGGGGATGTCCAGTGCACTGTAAATAGGTTTTGAGTCTATACCCGGCAGTCCTCTCTCATTCTCCATAATAAGATTTTTTTGTTCTCATGATGCCTGTTGCCTTATCCCTTTGAAACTTTGTGATCACACAGGCTGGTATCCTTCCTCCATGTGGGCTCTGTTGCTTCTGAGCCAGATGTCTGCTCCTTTACCTTGAAGCCTTTAAGACCCCACACGCTATATCATTTGGTAGCTGGACACTATCGGATTTCTTCACCACATTTGCTTATGCAGCCGCTCTGTGGTCAGTGATCATGTAGGGAAAGTGTGCATCGTAGAATTCCAATTTAATAAAACAGTGTTCTCGCAATGAGGGAGTCCTTGAGCGCAGGCCCTATGTCCATCTGCTACCTTAATACTAAATCTATAAACATATGGACATAGATCTATTTCTCCATGCCCCTTTGTAAACATATGTACATGCCTTTATTTAGACGTCTATAACTGGCCCTTGCTTCCCAGCTCACTCTTCGATACCCTTTGATTTTCCTCTTGTGCCCACTGCCATGCTCAGTCTTCCTTTGGGTTTTAGTAATTTCTCTTGGTTACATTACCCTTGATCATGCCCTTCCAGGCCTCCTAATCTCCCTCACCACCGATTTCCATCACTTGTTGTTCCCTTGTCTCTGGGTTTCTTGACACTACTTCCTTTACCCCCACCGTCCTCACTCCCATGCCCAATGGAAAGGTCCGGTCACATGTTTACTCCTCCAGATTGTTCATCCAGCCTCTATTAATTAGACAGACCTGTAAAGGTAATAACATGCACAACACAAAACTGAGCAAAACCAAGCAACAAAAAGAAAAAAAAAAACAAACAAAAATGAAAACAAAACCCAACCAAAATCCAATGACACTAAAAGAAAACAACACTAACCAAGAAAGAAAAGTACAAGGACTGTGTGGTGAACTATAGGAGTGTTTTCCAGTCCAGTGTGTTGGGGCACCGAGCCCTGACCACAAAGTCCACCTTTGGCATTCCCTGGGGACTTTGATGCTCCGTTTTCTTTCTCTTCCGCTGCACTCTCTTAGTGTCATGCCTCGATGTGGCAGGATCAGTTCGGGCGCAGTTCCCACACTGTGTCTCCAGTGTTGTCCCCTCTAGGGCTATGGGTCTTTGAGGGATGTTTCTCATCGTGGGGCTGCCCGTGTGGTCTTCTCTGTGGACTGGCTTCTCTGATTGGGAACATCATCCTCAAGGTGTATTGGGCTAGGATGTGCTCCATTCTCCCCTCCTCCCCCTTGTTCTGCCCTGTGTTCTCTGATCAGATAAGTCCCTCTCCGCAAGCTGCAGCTCCGGTGCCATCCTGTGAAATACAATCTTTGGGGGCAGCAAGGAGGTGGGGGGGGTGGGTGTCAGCTCAGATCTTTTGAGAGTCCAGGAGATATTGACTGCTCAATGGGCACAGTTCTGTGGGGCACCGGGCTCTTGGTGCAGACGCTGGTTGTGAATATGACTTTGTTGTTAACCAGTTGTGTGTCTCTGGGCCAACTCCTCTTTGTTTTTGAGTGAGTTTTCTCATCTGGAAAGTAAATGTACTGGATTATCCAGACTCCCATGTCAGCAAGTTATCGAGAGGGGTTAATCAGACTGTTTCATATAGTGTGTACCTGCGCGCTGCATTCAAGACCTGGGGTGGCAATTATGAACTCAGGATAGAGATGGTGTCCCGCAGCTGACATACGTGGCTCCATATTGAAACAGGAAGCCCACTGTGGATATTTGGTCCTTCCGTTGATGGCCACCGGCCACTTAGTCTTCTCCTGCTATAACTGCTTCACTGGCTCAGCAGCTGAGCCAGGAGCCAGTGCCATCATAACCAGGTGGCTAACTGGGACAAAGGGCAGATAGATATTTGTTGTCTTGGGAAGCTCACCTACCCTCCATGCAAACCTTCTGGTGTGAGTTATCTGTGGAAGGAATCATAGACTCACAATAATTCACATCTTTCTTTTTGAAAACATGCCCCAATTCCTTTCTGAACCTGAGAAGGTGGCCCCTGTGTCCACCAAGAAATTTACTGGCTGGCCTCCTACAAGGAGAGTTAGCCTGGGATTTTGGAGGCGAAGTGAAACAGAGCCCTGACCCCTTCATTCAGCTTCTTCAAGCATTATTGTCTCTTGCTTGGGTCTTTCTAGGTGCAGATGAGGCCCGTCCACTCTAGTGGAGGGTCGTGCACCTCTCCTGGGGTTTTCAAGGCACTGATTTTTCCAGTGTCCTTCTTTCCTGCAGTAGGCACATTGATCCTTCCGCATGGCTTGGCGGTGCTCACAGGTTAGTCTCTCTGTGAGTGGGCCATTATCTCCTTTTCCTGAGTCTCTGGGGTCTCTCATGGCAATTACTAGTATATTAGCTAGTTTCTATGTCTCTGTCGTGCTATGGTCATCTCTGTTGTTATACACTGAATGAGCCACTTGTACCAAATCACTAAAATTTTTCCCTTCAAACCCTTCCCACTTCTTTTTCATGGCTGAGGCAGACTGACTGAGTCATAAAGGCAATACTTATTGCCCTCCTGTTTTCGGGGCCTCCGGGCCGTTAGTGGTATAAAGCCGTAGGCTTCCAGCAGCCACTCTAGTAAGGCGGCCGGACATTCTCTTATAAGAGACTGAAAATAATCATTGACCTTAGATAAATTCATAGGTTTCCTATCTCTTCCGCAGAGGGTCGTGTAAGAGCAACGGGTGATACCTGGTAAAGCCCCTTGGCCTTGCTAGGAATTGAGATCCCACATTGTTCATGTAGTGGCCAAAAGAGTTTCTCTCAAGTGGGGAGTGCCCGTTCGCTAACCATCAGGTTCACTGACTGCTTACAGGGCCTCTGTCTGGAAGGGCTACCTTACTCCTTTGTGAACAGCACCTGGAGAAGTTGCTGGCAATCATTCCAGGTGGGCTGATGAGTATGGAAGACATACCAGTACTAGTGTGTATAGGGGGCTGCTGGTTGGGGGTGGGGGTGAGGTAGGGATGCCGGGGGGGGGGGGGGAACGGAGTGACTCAATAAGGGCCTGTTAGAAGTTTTCTATTTCTGGCCCCTAGAAACCTTATAGGGCAGGGGTGGAATCAAAGGGTCTGAAGCCAGCTCTCCCACTCCCAGAGTTCTCCTGCAAAATGGGATAAAGCCGGTTAGGGGGAGAGGTCCGGATGGGAGGGGAGTGGAAGGGAGGGGGAGAGGGAGGGGAAGGGATGGTGGAGAGGGAGGAGGTGAGGGAGGGGGCCTGGGAGGGATGGGCTCCACCTATGTGGTTTTGGGAACTTGGATCGTTTGTTTTTCCGGTCCTGCCATGTTTCCTGAAACCTTGGAAACAAGGACCCTTTCTTTGAGGGAGGGAGTAAGTCGTTTATATTTGCAGGCTTCTTAGTGGCAATGTCAGCCCACACTTGAATTAAAGGGATCACATCGGGATGTCCTGGTTCCCCATAACCATAACTATGAACTCTTAGTAATTGGGGATGGGAAAGCTAGTCTTGCGTGGGTCAATCAGGGACTCCTTCTGCCCCATCACTTTTAAACAAATTATAGAGTCTCCAAGCTTTGGGGCTGAAACCACATCCTCTTGGTGAATGCCTAGAGCAGGGGTCCTCAAACTACAACCTGTGGGCCACATGCAGACAGCCGAGGTCATTGATCCTTTCTGACGGGTGTATGTGCCCCATTTATTTTTTTTTGAACTTCAAATCAAAATGTGCAGTGTGCACATGAATTTGTTCGTAATTTTTGTTTTTTTTTAAACTATAGTCTGTCCCTCCAATGGCCTGAGGGACAGTGAACTAGCCCCCTGGGTAAACAGTTTTAGGACCCTGCCCTAAGGTATCCTGGACTTAGGTGTTACTAATCTCCCAGCCCTGAAACATTCCTGAACATTCTACCCGTTGTAGGAGGCACCATGGGAATTTGGACCCCGGGTAATTTACAAGCCTTTACTCCAATTGAACCCAAGAAAATTCAAAATGACTTAGGCAGTTACTCTCTTTTGGTCACTTTTGACTCCACCTGTACTAGTCCATTATTTTCATTTAACTCTATAACACGGAGCATGATGTTTTCATAACATTTTTAAAAATGTATATATCAATATATATATATATCAATATATCAATATATATATATATTACAATGAAAGTCCACAACAAAAAGAAAATAATTTTTTCCCAAAATTAAAATTGAAGCGTTATAGGGTTAAAAAGAAGGATGGGTCTTATCAGCAGGTCCAAGACCTTAGAATCATAAATGAATCAGTGATCCCACTGCACCAAGTAGTGCCCAAACCTGTGCCCTCCTAGGGGAAAGTGTGAATGCTTTTATCCCTCTTCCTGTACTTCCAATGAACAAACACACATGTCTGGTAATCCTAAGATTTTTTTTTTCCTGTGACACTCATCTAATTTCAAGGCTACTGCCACCACACAAGCTTGCCCTTGTCGAAGTCAAACTGTTCACCTTTAAGACCGTTTGTTTTTCCCAGAAGTTATCGGGTGACTAAAGCTTCTGAACCAAGTGTGCCAGGTCCATGACTACCACCTCCTGGACTACCTCAACTTTATCCATCCTGGATTAAGTTGCCCTCAATGGACAAGCCCTCCCAGCAGTGTAGGAAGGGTGTGGACCCAAAGCCCCACTTCGCCCATTTTGCCAGCAGGAAGCAGCTAGAGATGTCGTCGCCCAGTACCCCAAAGATTTGGGTCCATATCTCTTAAAGGGGGCAACTGTTATGTAGCTATGCTAGGAACTGGGGCATCCATTATGCATGCCCATAGGGCCAAGATAAGAACCCAGTTAGGAAAAGCACCCTGTGCATGCTCAGAGGTGCAGGTTTCTGGCCATGAAGGGGAGGTACACCTGGGTGGGTCCTGTACCTGGAGTGACCAATCTAGGCCATGTAAATTCAATTCAGCCACTGGGGTCGGCTAGACTTGCCCACCACGCCTCCCTAGCGCTCATAAAACTAACTTTAGTGACAGACCAGGCTTCTGCGTGATATCTCTCTCACTCAAGAAAGCTCTTTGGAGGCAGCAGGGCTGCACATGAGTGGCTGGTGGATACTGTTCAGATGCATGGCTTTCTGCTTGCAAGGGTTTTTGTCTCAGCTGACTGGAAGGGAGGAGGTAGTACGTCTGGATCACAGAGTATCCATGTCCACAAATGAGGCTGCTCATTCCACAGTCCTGGCAGTGCTTTATGAAACCCTCTGGTTTGCAATGTCACTCCTTGTAGATTAGAGTGGGAGGGGCTTGGACCCAGGTATGCTGCCTCTTACTCCCAGTTGCAGGTTTCTGGATGCTGATTGTATCTCTTACAGCATCAGTTAGTGGGCTTGTTGTCTGCCTCAGGCTTTGTTCACAGAGATCCTCCAGCTTGTTGTTGGTGTGTGGCATAAGCAGAGGCTTCCTGCCAATCCCCCATGAGTAGTAGAGCTCCCATGGTGTGGACTCCATGTAAGCCGTACCCCAGACAGCATGCTTACAAAGAAGGGTGGGCCCTGCAATACAGAGGACCATTCCCCCTGTGGAATGGCCTCAGAGACCCACCTCCCTCACTGGTCAGCTGCTGGGGCTGTGGGCCCTAAGCTTCATGCCTGACTCAGGAATAAACACAGGGTGAGGTGACTCCAGTAGCTGTTTTGACTGGTCTAATCCAGCCTGAGATCATCCTTGCATGAGCCCTCTGCCCAGATTATTTTTGTTTCTTTTATGATCTTTTTATTAGGGGCTCTTAAACACTAACCACAATCCATATATACATCAGCTGTTTGAAGCACATCTGTACACTAATTGCCTCATTATTCTCAAAATATCCACTCTCCACCCAACCCCCTGGCCTCAGATCCTCATTTGTCCCCCTACAATGTCCGCCACCCATCCCTCATCAATCCTTGGAAATGTACTAATTCTTTTGTTATATCTTCACCCACCTTTCTTTTGAGGTCAATGAAGATCCTTGTAATCGGTTATCACTTTCAATCCTGCCCTTCCTCCACCTTCCCAGTATCTCCACTCATAACACTGGTCCTAAAGGGCCCATCCACCCTGGATTCCCCGTGTTTGAAATTCCTATCGGTACTAGAATACCTTCTCTAGTTTGGCCAGATTAGTATGGTAGAACTGGGTTCATGATAGTGGGGCAAGAGGAAGCATTAAGAACTAGAGGAAAGTTGTGTTTCATCTATGCTGTCTCATACCCTGTATTCTTTAATCTCCTTTGTGAGATCCTTCTGTATGGGGATGTCCAGTGCACTGCAAATAGCTTTTGGGTGTATACCCGGCAGTCCCCTCTCAGTCTCTATGATAAGATTTTTTTGTTCTCATGATGCCTGTTGCCTTATCCCTTTGAAACTTTGTGATCACACAGGCTGGTATGCTTCCTCCATGTGGGCTCGGTTGCTTCTGAGCTACATGGTTGCTTCTTTACCTTCAAGCCTTTAAGACCCAACACGCTATATCTTTTGGTACCTGGACACCATCGGCTTTCTTCACCACATTTGCTTATGCAGCCGCTTTGTGGTCAGTGATCGTGTAGGGAAGGTGAGCATCATAGAATGCCAATTTTATAAAACAGTGTTCTCGCAAAGAGGGAGTCTTTGAGCGGAGGCCCAATGTGCATTTGCTACCTTAATACTAAATCTATAAACATATGGACATAGATCTATTTCGCCATACCCCTTTGTAAATATATGTACATGACTTTATTTAGACTTCTATAACTGGTCCTTGTTTCCCAGCACACTCTTCTATACCCTTTGATTTTCCTCTTGTCCCCACTGCCATGCTCAGTCTTCCTTTGGGTTTCAGTAATTCCTCTTGGTTACATTACCCTTGATCACGCCCTACAAGGCCTCCTACTTCCCCCTCACCACCGATTTTCATCACTTGTTGTTCCCTTGTCTCTGGGTTTCTTGATACCACTTCCTTTACCCCACCGTGCTCACTCCCATGCGCAATCGAAAGGGCCGGTCACATGTTTGCTCCTCCAGATTGTTCATCCAGCCTCTCTTAATTAGACAGACCTGTAAACGTAATAACATGCACAAAATAAGACTGATCAAAACCAAGCGACAAAAAAGAAAAATGAAAACAAAACCCAACCAAAATCCTATGACACTAAAAGAAAACAACACTAACCACGAAAGGAAAGTACAAGGACTGTGTGATGAACTTTAGGAGTGTTTTCCAGTCCAGTCTGTTGGGGCACCGAGCCCTGACCACAAAGTCCACTTTGGCATTCCCCAAGGACTTTGATGCTCCTTTTTCTTTCTCTCCGCTGCACTCTCTTAGTGTCATGCCTCGAGGTGGCAGGATCAGTTCGGGCACAGTTCCCACACTGTGTGTCCAGTGTTGTCCCCTCTAGGGCTTGGGTCTTTGAGGGACGTTTCTCATCGTGAGGCTGCCCATGTGGTCTTCTCTGTGGACTGGCTTCTCTGATTGGGAACATCATCCTCAAGGTGTATTGGGCCAGGATGTGCTCTATTCTCCCCTCCTCCCCCTTGTTCTGCCCTGTGTTCTCTGATCAGATATGTCCCTCTCCGCAAGCTTCAGATCTGGTGCCATCCTGTGAAAGAGAATCTTTGGGGGCTGCAAGGATGTGGGGGGGTTGTGGGTATCAGCTCAGATCTTTTGAGATTCCAGGAGATATTGACTGCTCAATGGGCACAGTTCTGTGGGGTACCGGGCTCTTGGTCCAGACGCTGGTTGTGAATATGACTTTGTTGTTAACCAGTTGTGTGTCTCTGGGTCAACTCCTGTGTGTTTTTGAGTGAGTTTTCTCATCTGAAAAGTAAATGTACTGGATTATCCAGACTCCCATGTCAGCAAGTTATCGAGAGGGGTTAATCAGAGACTGTTTCATATAGTGTGTACCTGTGAGCTGCATTCTATACCTGGGGCGGCAATTATGAGCTCGGAATAGAAATGGTGTCTAGCAGGTGACATACGTGGCTCCATTTTGATAAAGAAAGACCACTGTGGAGATTTGGTCCTTCTGTTGATGGCCACGGGCCACCTAGACTTCTCCTGCTATAACTGCTTCACTGGCTCAGCAGCTGAGCCAGGAACCAGTGCCATCATAACCAGGTGGCTAACTGGGAAAAAGTGCAGATAGATATTTGTTATCTTGTTGTCTTGGAAGCCCACCTACCTTCCATGCAAACATTCTGGTGGGAGTTATCTGTGGAAGGAATCATAGACTCACAGTAATTCACATCTTTCTTTTTGAAAACGTGCCCATATTCCTTTCTGAAGCTGAGAAGGTGGCCCCTGTGTCCACCAAGAAATTTACTGGCTGGCCTCCTACATGGAGAGTTAGCTTGGGCTTTTGGCTGCGAAGGGAAACAGAGCCCTGACCCCTTCATTGAGCTTCTTCAAGCATTATTGTCTCTTGCTTGGGTCTTTCTAGGTGCAGATGAGGCCCGTCCACTCTTGTGGAAGGTCTTGCACCTCTCCTGGGGTTTTCAAGGCACTTATTTATCCATTGTCCTTCTTTCCTGCAGTAGGCACATTGGTCCTTCCCCATGGCTTGGCGCTGCCCACATGTTAGTCTCTCCGTGAGTGGGCCATGCTCTCCTTTTCCTGAGTCTCTGGGGTCTCTCATGGCAATTACTAGTATTTTAGCTAATTTCTTTGTCTCTGTCGTGCTAGGGTCATCTCTGTTGTTATACACTCAATGAGCCACGTGTACTAAATCACTAAGATTTTTCCCTTCAAACCCTTCCCACGTTTTTTCATGTCTGAGGCATATTGACTGAGTCATAAAGGCAGTACTTATTGCCCTCCTGTACTCGTGGCCTCCGGACCGTTAGGGGTATAAAGCCCGTAGGCTTCCATCAGCCACTCTAGAAAGGAAGGCGGACATTCTCTTATAAAAGCCTGAAAATTCTCACTGACCTTAGATAAATTCATAGGTTTCCTAGCTCTTCCGCAGAGGGTCATGTAAGAGCACGGGTGATACCTGGTAATGCGCTCTGGGCCTTGCTAGGAATTGAGATCCCACATTGTTCGTGTAGTGGCCAAAAGAGTTTCTCTTAAGTGGGGAGTGCCCGCTCGCTGACCATCAGTTTCACTGACTGCTTACTGGGCCTCTGTCTGGAAGGGCTACCCTTCCTCCGTGGTGAACAGCACCTGGAGAAGTTGCTGGAAAACATTCCAGGTGGGCTGATGAGTATGGAAGACATACCAGTACTAGTGTGTGTTGGGGGCTGCTGGTAGGGGGCGGGGATGGGGTTGCAGAGCCGGCTGGGGAGGGAGTGACTCAATAAGGGCCTGTTAGAAGTTTTCTATTTCTGGCCCCTAAAACCTTATAGGGCGGGGTTGGAACCAAAGGGTCTGAAGCCAGCTCTCCCACTACCAGAGTTCTCCTGCAAAATGGGATAAAGCCGATTAGGGGAGAGAGATCGGGGGGGGGGAGGGGATGTGAAGGGAGGGAAGAGGGGGAGGAGGTGGGATAGGGGTACGGGGAGGGATGGCCTCCACCTATGAGCTTTTGGGACCTTGGACCGTTTGTTTTTCCGGTCCTGCCATGTTTCCTGAAACCTTGGAAACAAGGACCCTTTCTTTGAGGGAGGGAGTAAGTCTTTTATATTTGTAGGTTTCTTAGTGGCAATGTCAGCCCACACTTGAATTAAAGGGATCAGATCGGGATGTCCTGGTTCCCCATAACCATAACTATGAACTCTTAGTAATAGGGGATGGGAAAATTAGTCTTGCGTGGGTCAATCAGGGACTTCTTTTGCCCCATCACTTTTAAACAAATTGTAGAGTCTCCAAGCTTTTGGGTTGAAACCAAATCCTCTTGGTGGACGCCTAGAGCAGGGGTTCTCAAACTACAACCTGTGGGCCACATGCAGACAGCCGAGGTCATTGATCCTTTCTGCCGGGTGTATGTGCCCCATTTATTTATTTTTTTGGACTTCAAATCAATATGTGCAGTGTGCACATGAATTTATTCGTAACTTTTGTTTTTTTTAAACTATAGTCTGTCCCTCCAAAGGCCTGTGGGACAATGAACTGGCCCCCTCGGTAAACATTTTCCGGACCCCTGCCCTAAGGTATCCTGGACTTAGGGTTTACTAATTTCCTAGCCCTGAAACATCCCTGAACATTCTACCCGTTGTAGGAGGCACCATGGGAATTTGGACCCCGGGTAATTTACAAGCCTTTACTCCAATTGAACCCAAGAAAATTCAAAATGACTTAGGCTGTTACTCTATTTTGGTCATTTTTGACTCCTCCTGGACTATCCCATTATTTCCATTTAACTCTATAACTCGGAGCATGATGTTTTCATAACATTTAAAAAAATGTATATATTAAATATATACATACATTTTTATAACTATGAAAATCCACAACAAAAAGAAAATAATTTTTTCCCAAAATTAAAATTGAAGCGTTATAGGGTTAAAAAGAAGGATGGGTCTTATCAGCGGGTCCAAGACCTTAGCATCATAAATGAATCTGTGATCCCACTGCACCTAGTAGTGCCCAAACCTGTGCCCTCCTAGGGGAAAGTGTGAATGCTTTTATCCCTCTTCCTGTACTTCCAATGAACAAACACACATGTCTGGTAATCCTAAGAATTTTTTTGTTTCCTGTGACACTCACCTAATTTCAAGGCCAGTGCCAAGTCACAAGCTTAGCCTTGTCGTAGTCAAACTGTTCACCTTTTAGACAGTTTTTTTTCCCCAGAAGTTATTGGATGACTAAAGCTTCTGAACCAAGTGTGCCAGGTCCACGACTACCATCTCCTGGACCACCTCAACCTTATCCATCCTGGATAAAGTTGCCCTCAATGGACAACCCCTCCCAGCAGTGTAGGAAGGGTATGGACCCAAAGCCCCACCACGCCCCTTTTGCCAGCAGGAAGTAGCTAGAGATGTCGTCTCCCAGTACCCCAAAGATTTGGGTCCATATCTCTTCATGGGGGCAAATGTTAGGTAGCTATGCTAGGGACTGGGGCATCCGTTATGCATGCCCATAGGGCCAAGATAAGAGCCCAGTTAGGAGAGGCACCCTGTACATGCTCAGAGGTCCAAGTTCTGGCCATGAAGGGGAGGTACACCTGCATGGGTCCTATACCTGGATTGATCAACTTAGGCCATGTAAAATCAATTCAGCCACTCGGGTCAGCCAGACTCGCCCACCACGACTCCCTAGCGCTAATAAAACTCACTTGAGTGACAGACCAGGCTTCTGCGTGATTTCTCTCTCACTCAGGAAGGCTCTTTGGAGGCAGTAAGGCTGCACATAAGTGGCTGGTGCATACTGTTCAGATGCTTGGCTTTCTGCTTGCAAGGGTTTTTGTCTCAGTTGACTGGAAGGGAGGAGGTAGTACGTCTGGATCACAGAGTATCCATGTCCACAAAGGAGGCTGCTCATTCCACAGTCCTGGAAGTGCTTTATGAAAACCCTTTGCTTTGCAATGTCAGTCCTTGTAGATTAGAGTGGGAGGGGCTGGGACCAAGGTATGCTGCCTCTTACTCCCACTTGCAAGTTTCTAGATGCTGATTGTATCTCTTACAGCATCAATTAATGGGCTTATTGTCTGCCTCAGGCTTTGTTCACAGAGATCCTCCAGCTAGTTGTTGGTGTGTGTGCATGAGCAGAGGCTTCCTGCCAATCCCCCATGAGTAGTAGAGCTCCCATGGTGTGGAGTCCATGAAAGCCGTGTCCCAGACAGCACGCTTACAAAGGAGGGTGGGCCCTGCAGGACAGAGGACCATTCCCCCTGTGGAATGGCCTCAGAGACCCTCCTCCCTGACTGGCCAGCTGCTGGGGCTGTGGGCCCTAAGCATCATGCCTGACTCAGGAATAGACACAGGGTGAGGCGACTCCAGTAGCTGTTTTGACTGGTCTAATGCAGCCTGAGATCATCCTTGCATGAGCCCTCTCTCCAGATTATTTTTGTTTCTTTTATGATCTTTTTATTAGGGGCTCTTACAACACTAAACACAATCCATATATACATCAGCTGTTTGAAGCACATCTGTACATTAATTGCCCTCATTATTCTCAAAATATCTACTCTTCACCCAAGCCCCTGGGCTCAGCTCCTCATTTTTTCCCCCGTCAATGCCCGCCACCCATCCCTAATCAATCCTTGTAAATGGACTAATTCTTTTGTCATATCTTCACCCACCTTTCTTTTGAGGTCAGTGAAGATCCTTGTAATCTGTTCCCACTTTCCATCCTGCCCTTCCTCCACCTTCCCAGTATCTCCACTCATAACACTGGTCCTAAAGGGCCCATCCACCCTGGATTCCCCGTGTTTGAAATTCCTATCGGTACTAGAATACTTCTCTAGTTTGGCCAGATTAGTATGGTAGAATTGGGTTCATGATATTGGGGCAAGAGGAAGCATTAAGAACTAGAGGAAAGTTGTGTTTCATCTATGCTGTCTCATACCCTGTATTCTTTAATCTCCTCTCTGAGATCCTTCTGTAGGGGATATCAGGTGCACTTCAATTAGGTTTTGGGTGTATACCCGGCAATCCATTCTCATTCTCCATGATAAGATTTTTTTTGTTCTCATGATGCCTGTTGCCTTATCCCTTTGAACCTTTGTGATCACACAGGCTGGTATGCTTCCTCCATGTTGTCTCTGTTGCTTCTGAGCTAGATGGTTGTTTCTTTACCTTCAAGCCTTTAAGACCCCACACGCTATATCTTTTGGTAGCTGGACACCATCGGCTTTCTTCACCACATTTGCTTATGCAGCCGCTTTGTGGTCAGTGATCGTGTAGGGAAGGTGAGCATCGTAGAATGCCAATTTTATAAAACAGTGTTGTTGCAATGAGGGAGTCCTTGAGCGGAGGACCAATGTCCATTTGCTACCTTAAAACTAAATCTATAAACATATGGACATAGATCTATTTCCCCATGCCCCTTTGTAAATATATGTACATGTCTTTAATTAGACGTCAATAAGTGGCCCTTGCTTCCCAGCTCACTCTTCTATACCCTTTGATTTTCCTCTTGTGCCCACTGCTATGCTCAGTCTTCCTTTGGGTTTCAGCATTTTCTCTCGGTTACATTACCCTTGATCATACCCTACCAGGCCTCCTACATCCCTCTCACCACCGATTTCCATCGCTTGTTGTTCCCTTGTCTCTGGGTTTCTTTACACCACTTCCTTTCCCCCCACCGTGCTCACTCCCACACCCAATGGAAAGGGCCGGTCACATGTTTACTCCTCCAGATTTTTCATCCAGCCTCTCTTAATTAGACAAACCTGTAAAGGTAATAACGTGCACAAAAAAAAGACTGAGCGAAACCAAACAGCAATAAGAAAAAAAACAAACAAAAATGAAATCAAAACCCAAACAAAATCCAATGACACTAAAAGAAAACAACACTATTCACGAAAGGAAAGTACAAGGATTGTGTGGTGAACTTTAGGAGTGTTTTCCAGTCCAGTCTGTTGGGGCCCGTAGCCCTGACCACAAGTCCACCTTTGGCATTCCCCAAAGACTTTGATGCTCCGTTTTCTTTCTCTTCCGCTGCACTCTCTTAGTGTCATACCTCGATGTGGCAGAATCCGTTCGGGAGCAGTTCCCACACTGTGTCTCCAGTGTTGTCCCCTCTAGGGCTAAGGGTCTTTGAGGGACGTTTCTCATCGTGGGGCTTCCCATGTGGTATTCTCTGTGGACTGGCTTATCTGAATGGGAACATCATCCTCAAGGTGTATTGGGCCAGGATGTGCTCCATTCTCCCCTCCTCCCCCTTGTTCTGCCCTGTGTTCTCTGATCAGATATGTCTCTCTCCGCGAGCTTCAGATCTGGTGCCATCCTGTGAAAGATAATCTTTGGGGGCTGCAAGGATGTGGGGGTGGGTGGCTATCAGCTCAGATCTTTTGAGAGTCCAGGAGATATTGACTGCTCGATGGGCACAGTTCTGTGGGGCACCGTGCTCTTGGTCCAGACGCTGGTTGTGAATATGACTTTGTTGTTAACCAGTTGTGTGTCTCTGGGTCAACTCCTGTGTGTTTTTGAGTGAGTTTTCTCATCTGGAAAGTAAATATACTGGATTTTCTAGACTCCCATATCAGCAAGTTATCGAGAGGGGTTAATCAGAGACTGTTTCATATAGTGTGTACCTGCGAGCTGCATTCTATACCTGGGGCGGCAATTATGAGCTCGGGAGAGAAATGATGTCCAGCAGGTGACAGACATGGCTCCATATTGAAACAGGAAGACCACTGTGGAGATTGGGTCCTTAGGTTGATGGCCACGGGCCACCTAGTCTTCCCCTGCTATAACTGCTTCACTGGCTCAGCAGCTGAGCCTGGAGGCAGTGCCATCATAACCAGGTGGCTAACTAGGACAAAGGTCAGATAGATATTTGTTATCTTGTTGTCTTGGGAAGCCCACCTAACCTCCATGCAAACCTTCTGGTGTGAGTTATCTGTGGAAGGAATCGTAGGCTCACAGTAATTCACATCTTTCTTTTTGAAAACATGCCCCAATTCCTTTCTGAACCTGAGAAGGTGGCCCCTGTGTCCACCAAGAAATTTACTGGCTGGCCTCCTACTTGGAGAGTTAGCCTGGGCTTTTGGCGGCGAAGTGAAACAGAGCCCTGACCCCTTCATTGAGCTTCTTCAAGCATTATTGTCTCTTGCTTGGGTCTTTCTAGGTGCAGATCAGGCCCGTCCACTCTTGTGGAAGATCTTGAACCTCTCCTGGGGTTTTCAAGACACTGATTTTTCCAGTGTCCTTCTTTCCTGCAGTAGGCACATTGGTCCTTCCCGATGGCTTGGTGGTGCCCTCAGGTTAGTCTCTCCGTGATTGGGCCATGCTCTCCTTTTCATGAGTCTCTGGGGTCTCTCATGGCAATTACTAGTATTTTAGCTAGTTTCTTTGTCTCTGTCGTGCTAGGGTCATCTCTGTTGTTATACACTCAATGAGCCACTTGTACCAATTCACTAAGATTTTTCCCTTCAAACCCTTCCCACTTCTTTTTCATGTCTGAGGCAGATTGACTGAGTCACAAAGGCAATACTTATTTCCCTCCTGTACTCGGGGCCTTCTGACCGTTAGGGGTATAAAGCCCGTAGGCTTCCATCAGCCACTCTAGAAAGGAAGGCGGACATTCTCTTATAAGAGCCTGAAAATTCTCACTGACCTTAGATAAATTCATAGGTTTCCTAGCTCTTCCGCAGAGGGTCATGTAAGAGCAACGGGTGAAACCTGGTAAAGCCCTCTGGGCCTTGCTAGGAATTGAGATCCCACATTGTTCGTGTAGTGGCCAAAAGAGTTTCTCTCAACTGGGGAGTGCCCGCTCGCTGACCATCAGTTTCACTGACTGCTTACTGGGCCTCTGTCTGGAAGGGCTACCCTTCCTCCGTTGTGAACAGCACCTGGAGAAGTTGCTGGCAAACATTCCAGGTGGGCTGATGAGTATGGAAGACATACCAGTACTAGTGTGTGGGGGGGGCTGCTGGTTGGGGGCGGGGATGGAGTTGGGGAGCCGGCTGGGGAGGGAGTGACTCAATAAGGGCCTGTTAGAAGTTTTCTATTTCTGGCCCCTAGGAACCTTATAGGGCGGGGGTGGAAACAAAGGGTCTGAAGCCAGCTCTCCCACTCCCAGAGTTCTCCCGCAAAATGGGATAAAGCCGATTAGGGGAGAGAGATCGGGAGGGGAGGTGAAGGGAGGGGAGAGGGGGACAGGGTGGGAGAGGGGGACGGGGAGAGATGGCCTCCAACTATGTGCTTTTGGGAACTTGGACCGTTTGTTTTTCCGGTCCTGCCATGTTTCCTGAAACCTTGGAAACAAGGACCCTTTCTTTGAGGGAGGGAGTAAGTCTTTTATATTTGTAGGTTTCTTAGTGGCAATGTCAGCCCACACTTGAATTAAAGGGATCAGATCGGGATGTCCTGGTTCCTCATAACCATAAATATGAACTCTTAGTAACAGGGGATGGGAAAATTAGTCTTGTGTGGGTCAATCAGGGACTCCTTCTGCCCCATCGCTTTTAAACAAAATGTAGAGTCTCCAAGCTTTTGGGTTGAAACCACATCCTCTTGGTGAATGCCTAGAGCAGGGATCCTCAAACTATAGCCTGTGGGCCACATGCAGACAGCCGAGGTCATTGATCCTTTCTACCCGTTGTATGTGCCCCCCTTTTTTTTTTTTGGAACTTCAAATCAAGATGTGCAGTGTGCACATGAATTTATTCGTAAATTTTGATTTTTTTAAACTATAGTCTGTCCCTCCAATGGCCTGAGGGTCAGTGAACTGGCCCCCTGGGTAAACAGTTTCAGGACCCCTGCCCTAAGGTGTCCTGGACTTAGGGGTTACTAATCTCCCAGCCCTGAAACATCCTTGAAAATTCTACCCGTTGTAAGAGGCACCATGGGAATTTGGACCCCGGGTAATTTACAAGCCTTTACTCCAATTGAACCCAAGAAAATTCAAAATGACTTCGGCAGTTACTCTATTTTGGTCATTTTTGACTCCTCCTCTACTACCCCATTATTTCCATTTAACTCTATAACGCAGAACATGATGTTTTCATAACATTTTTTAAAATGTATATATTAATGTATATACATATATATTTATAACTATGAAAGTCCAAAACAAAAAGAAAATATTTTTTTCCCAAAATTAAAATTGAAGCGTTATAGGGTTAAAAAGAACGATGGGTTTTATCAGCTGGTCCAAGACCTTAGCACCACAAATGAATCTGAGATCCCACTGCACCAAGTAGTGCCCAAACCTGTGCCCTCCTAGGGGAAAGTGTGAATGCTTTTATCCATCTTCCTGTACTTCCAATGGACAAACTCACATGTCTGGTAATCCTTAGATTTTTTTTGTATCCTGTGACACTCACCTAATTTCAAGGCCACTGCCACCTCACAAGCTTAGCCTTGTCACAGTCAAACTGTTCACCTTTTAGACCGTTTGTTTTTCCCAGAAGTTATAGGGTGACTAAAGTTTCTGGACCAAGTGTGCAAGGTCCACGACTACCATCTCCTGGACCACCTCAACCTTATCCATCCTGGATAAAGTTGCCCTCAATGGACAACCCCTCCCACCAGTGTAGGAAGGGTATGGACCCAAAGCCCCACTTCACCCCTTTTCCCAGCATGAAGTAGCTAGAGATGTCGTCGCCCAGTACCCCAAAGATTTGGTTCCATATCTCTTCAGGGGGGCAAATGTTAGGTAGCTATGCTAGGGACTGGGGCATCCGTTATGCATGCCCATAGGGCCAAGATAAGAGCCCAGTTAGGAGAGGCACCCTGTGCATGCTCAGAGGTCCAGGTTCTGGCCATGAAGGGGAGATACACGTGCTTGGGTCCTGTACCGGGATTGACCAACCTAGGCCATGTAAATTCAATACAGCCACTGGGGTCGGCCAGACTTGCCCACCACGCCTCCCTAACGCTCATAAAACTCACTTGAGTGACAGACCAGGCTTCTGCGTGATTTCTCTCTCACTCAGGAAGGCTCTTTGGAGGCAGCAGGGCTGCACTTGAGTGGCTGGTGGATACTGTTCAGATGCATGGCTTTCTGCTTGCAAGGGTTTTTGTCTCAGCTGACAGGAAGGGAGGAGTTGGACGTCTGGATCACAGAGTATCCTTGTCCACAAATGAGGCTGCTCATTCCACAGTCCTGGCAGTGCTTTATGAAAACCCTCTGCTTTGCATTGTCACTCCTTGTAGATTAGAGTGGAAGGGGCTGGGACCATGGTATGCTGCCTCTTACTCCCACTTGCAGGTTTCTGGATGCTGATTGTATCTCTTACAGCATCAGTTAGTAGGCTTGTTGTCTGCCTCAGGCTTTGTTCTCGGAGATCCTCCAGCTAGTTGCTGGTGTGTGCGCATGAGTAGAGGCTTCCTGCCAATCCCCCATGAGTAGTAGAGCTCCCATGGTGTGGACTCCATGAAAGCCGTGCCCCAGACAGCACGCTTACAAAGGAGGTGGGCCTGCAGGACAGAGGACCATTACCCTGTGGAATGGCCTCAGAGACCCACCTCCCTGACTGGCCAGCTGCTGGGGTTGTGGGCCCTAAGCATCATGCCTGACTCAGGAATAGACAGAGGGTGAGGAGACTCCAGTAGCTGTTTTGACTGGTCTAATCCAGCCTGAGATCATCCTTGGATGAGCCCTCTGCCCAGATTTTTTTGTTTCCTTCATGATGTTTTTATTAGGGGCTCCTACAACACTAACCACAATCCATATATACATCAGCTGTTTGAAGCACATCTGACAATTAATTGCCCTCATTATTCTCAAAGTATCCACTCTTCATCCAATCCCCTGGCCTCAGCTCCTCATTTTTTCCCACCTCATTGCCCGCCACCCATCCCTCATCAATCCTTGGAAATGTACTAATTCTTTTGTCTTATCTTCACCCACCTTTCTTTTGAGGCCAATGAAGATCCTTGTAATTGGTTCCCATTTCCATCCTGCCCTTCCTCCACCCTCCCAGTATCTCCACTCATAACACTGGTCCTTAATGACCCATCCTCCCTGGATTCCCAGTGTTTGAAATTCCTATCGGTACTACAATACCTTCTCTAGTTTGGCCAGATTAGTATGGTAGAATGGGATCATGATAGTGGGGCAAGAGGAAGCATTAAGAAATAGAGGAAAGTTGTGTTTCATTTTGCTGTCTGATACCCTGTATTCTTTAATCTCCTCTCTGAGCTCCTTCTATAAGGGGATATCCAGTGCACTGCAAATAGGTTTTGGGTCTATACCCGGCAGTCCCCTCTCATTCTCCATGATAAGATTTTTTTGTTCTCATGATGCCTGTTGCCTTATCCCTTTGAAACTGTGTGATCACACAGGCTGGTGTGCTTCCTCCATGTGGGCTCTGTTGCTTCGGAACTAGATGGCTGCTTCTTTACCTTCAATCGTTTAAGACCCCACACTCTATATCTTTTGGTAACTGGACACCATCGGCTTTCTTCACCACATTTGCTTATACAGCCGCTTTGTGGTCAGTGATGGTGTAGGGAAGGTGAGCATCGTAGAATTCCAATTTAATAGAACAGTGTTTTGCAAAGAGGGAGTCCTTGAGCGTAGGCCCAATGTGCATTTGCTACCTTAATAATAAATCTATAAACATATGGACATAGATCTATTTCCCCATGCCCCTTTGTAAATATATGTACATGACTTTATTTAGACGTCTATAACTGGCCCTTGCTTCCCAGCTCACTCTTCTATACCCTTTGATTTTCCTCTTGTGCCCACTGCCATGCTCAGTCTTCCTTTGGCTTTCAGTAATTCCTCTTGGTTACATTACCCTTGATCACGCCCTACCAAGCCTCCTACATCCCCCTCACCACCGATTTCTATCACTTGTTGTTCCCTTGTATCTGGGTTTCTTTACACCAATTCCTTTCCCCCCACCGTGCTTACTCCCATGCCGAATGGAAAGAGCCGGTCACATGTTTACTCTTCCAGATTCTTCATCCAGCCTCTCTTAATTAGACAGACCTGTAAAGGTATTAACATGTACAAAACAAGACTTAGAAAAACCAAGCAGTAAAACGAAAAAAACAAACAAAAATGAAAACAAAACCCAACCAAAATCCAATGACACTAAAAGAAAACAACACTAACCAAGAAAGGAAAGTACAAGGACTGTGTAGTGAACTTTAGGAGTGTTTTCCAGTCCAGTCTGTTGGGGCACCGAGCCCTGACCACAAAGTCCACCTTTGCCATTTCCCGGGGACATTGATGCTCCGTTTTCTAACTCTTCCGCTGCACTCTCTTAGTGTCATGATTCGAAGTGGCAGGATCAGTTCGGGCGCAGTTCCCACACTGTATCTCCATTGTTGTCCTCTCTAGGGCTATGGGTCTTTGAGGGACGTTTCTCATCGTGGTGCTGCCCTTGTGGTCTTCTCTGTGGACTGGCTTCTCTGATTGGGAACATCATCCTCAAGGTGTACTGGGCCAGGATGTGCTCCATTCTCCCCTCCTCCCATTTGTTCTGCCCTGTGTTCTCTGATCAGATATGTCCCTCTCCGTGAGCTTCAGATCTGGTGCCATTCTGTGAAATACAATCTTTGGGGCTGCAAGGATGTGCGGGGGTGGGTATCAGCTCAGATTTTTTTAGAGTCCAGGAAATATTGACTGATCGATGGGCACAGTTCTGTGGGGCCCCGGGGTATTGGTCCAGACGCTGGTTGTGAATATAACTTTGTTGTTAACCAGTTGTGTGTCTCTGGGACAACTCCTGGGTTTTTTGGGGTGAGTTTTCTCATCTGGAAAGTAAATGTACTGGATTTTCCAGACTCCCATGTCAGCAAGTTATTGAGAGGGGTTAATCAGAGACTGTTTCATATACTGTGTACCTGCGCGCTGCATTCTAGACCTGGGGTGGCAATTATGAGCTCAGTATAGAGATGGTGTCCTGCAGGTGAGAGATGGTCCTCCATATTGAAACAGGAAGCCCACTGTGGAGATTTGGTCCTTCCGTTGATGGCCACGGGCCACCTAGTCTTCTCCTGCTATAACTAATTCACTGGCGCAGCAGCTGAGCCAGGAGCCAGTGCCATCATAACCAGGTGGCTAACTGGGAGAATGGGCAGATAGATATTTGTTATCTTGTTGTCTAGGGAAGCCCACCTACCCTCCATGCAAAACTTCTGGTGTGAGTTATCTGTGGAAGGAATCATAGGCTCACAGTAATTCACATCTTTCTTTTTGAAAATGTGCCAGTATTCCTTACTGAACCTGAGAAGGTGGCCCCTGTGTCCACCAAGAAATTTACTGGCTGGCCTCCTACATGGAGAGTTAGCCTGGGCTTTTAGCGGCGAAGGGAAACAGAGCCCTGACCCCTTCATTAAGCTTCTTCAAGCATTATTGTCTCATGGTTGTGTCTTTCTAGGTGCAGATGAGGCCCGTCCACTCTAGTGGAGGGTCGTGCACCTCTCCTGGAGTTTTCAAGGCACTGATTTTTCCAGTGTCCTTCTTTCCTGCAGTAGGCACATTGATCCTTCCCCATGGCTCGGCGGTTCCCTCAGGTTAGTCTCTCCGTGAGTGGGCCTTGCTCTCCTTTTCCTGAGTCTCGGGGTCTCTCATGGCAATTACTAGTATTTTAGCTAGTTTCTTTGTCTCTGTCGTGCTAGGGTCATCTCTGTTGTTATACACTCAATGACCCACTTGTACCAAATCACTATGATTTTTCCCTTCAAACCCTTCCCACTTCTTTTTCATGTCTGAGGCAGACTGACTGAGTCATAAAGGCAATACTTATTGCCCACTTGTTCTCGGGGCCTCAGGGCCATTAGCGGTATAACGCCCGTAGGTTCCATCAGCCACTCTAGAAAGGCACGTGGACATTTTCTTATAAGAGCCTGAAAATTTTCACTGACCTTAGATAAATTCATAGGTTTCCTAGCTCTTCCGCAGAGGTTCATGTAAGAGCAACGCGTGATACCTGGTAAAGCCCTCTGGGCCTTGCTAGGAATTGAGATCCCACATTGTTCGTGTAGTGGCAAAAGGTTTCTCTCGAGTAAGGAGCGCCTGCTCCCTGACCATCAGGTTCACTGACTGCTTACTGGACCTCTGTCTGGAAGGGCTACCCTTCCTCCGTTGTGAACAGCACCTGGAGAAGTTGCTGGCAATCATTCCAGGTGGGCTTATGGGTATGGAAGACATACCAGTACTAGTGTGTGTGGTGGGCTGCTGGTTGGGGGTAGGGGTGAGGTTGGGGGGCCGGTTTGGGAGTGAGTGACTAAATAAGGGCCTTTTTGAAGTTTTCTATTTCTAGACCCTAGAAACCTTATAGGGCGGGGTTGGAACCAAAGGGTCTGAAGTCAGCTCTCCCACTCCCAGAGTTCTCCTGCAAAATGAGATAAAGCCGATTAGGGGAGAGAGATCGGGAGGGGAGGGGAGGGGAAGGAAGGAAGAGGAGGAGGGGGTGGGGGAGGTGGGCGTGGAGCGATGGCCTCCACATATGTGGTTTTGGGAACTTGGACCGTTTGTTTTTCCGGTCCTGCCATGTTTCCTGAAACCTTGGAAACAAGGACCCTTTCTTTGATGGAGGGAGTAAGTCTTTTATATTTGCAGATTTCTTAGTGGCAATGTCTGCCCACACTTGAATTAAAGGAATCAGATCGGGATGTCCTGGTTCTCCTTAACCATGACTATGAACTCTTAGTAATAGGGGATGGGAAAACTAGTCTTGCGTGGGTCAATCAGGGACTGCTTCTGCCCCATCACTTTTAAACAAATTGTGGAGTCTCCACGCAATAGGGTTGAAACCATATCCTCTTGGTGAACGCCTAGAGCAGGGGTCCTCAAACTACAGCCTGTTGGCCACATGCAGACAGCCGAGGACATAGATCCTGTCTGCCAGGTGTATGTGCCCCATTTATTTTTTTTTGAGCTTCAAATCAAGATGTGCATTGTGTATATGAATTTGTTCATAATTTTTGTTTTTAAACTATAGTCTGTCCCTCCAATGGCCTGAGGGACAGTGAACTGGCCCCCTGGGTAAACATTTTCAGGACCCCTGCCCTAAGGTATCCTGGACTTAGGGGTTATTAATCTCCCAGCCCTGAAACATCCCTGAACATTCTACCCATTGTAGGAGGCACCATGAGAATTTGGACCCTGGGCAATTTACAAGCCTTTACTCCAATTCAACCCAAGAAAATTCAAAATGACTTAGGCAGTTACTCTATTTTGGTCACTTTTGACTCGTCCTGCACTAGCCCATTATTTCCATTTAACTCTGTAACGTGAAGCATGATGTTGTCATAACATTTAAAAATGTATATATTAATACATATATATATTTATAACTGTGAAAGCCCACAACAAAAAGAAAATAATTTTTTCCCAAAATTAAAATTGAAGCGTTATAGGGTTAAAAAGAAGGATGGGTCTTATCAGCGTGTCCAAGACCTTAGCATCATAAATCAATCAGTGATCCCACTGCACCTAGTAGTGCCCAAACCTGTGCCCACCTAGGGGAAAAAGTGTGAATGCTTTTATCCCTCTTCCTGGACTTCCAATGAACAAACACACGTCTGTAATCCTAAGGTTTTTTTTGTTTCCTGTGACAATCACCTAATTTCAAGGCCACTGCCACCTCACAAGCTTAGCCTTGTCGTAGTCAAACTGTTCACCTTTTAGACCGTTTGTTTTTCCCAGAAGTTATCGGGTGACTAAAGCTTCCGAACCAAGTGTGCCAGGTCCACGACTACCATCTCCTGGACCACCTCAACCTTATCCATCCTGGATAAAGTTGCCCTCAATGGACAACCCCTCCCAGCAGTGTAGGAAGGGTATGGACCCAAAGCCCCACCTAACCCCTTTTGCCAGCAGGAAGTAGCTGGAGATATCGTCGCCCAGTACCCCAAAGATTTGGGTCCATATCTCTTCAGGGGGGCAAATGTTAGGTAGCTATGCTAGGGACTGGGGCATCCGTTATGCATGCCCATAGGGCCAAGATAAGAGCCCAGTTAGGAGAGGCACCCTGTGCATGCTCAGAGGTCCAGATTTCTGGCCATGAAGGGGAGGTCACCAGGGTGGGTCCTGTACCTGGATTGACCAATCTAGGCCATGTAAATTCAATTCAGCCACTGGGGTCGGCCAGACTTGCCCACCACGCCTCCCTAACGCTCATAAAACTCACTTGAGTGCAGACCAGGCTTCTGCATGATTTCTCTCTCACACAGGAAGGCTCTTTGGAGGCAGCGGGGCTGCACTTGAGTGGCTGGTGGATACTGTTCAGATGCATGGCTTTCTTCTTGCAAGCGTTTTTGTCTCAGCTGACTGGAAGGGAGGAGGTAGTACGTCTGGATCACAGAGTATCCATGTCCACAAAAGAGGCTGCTCATTCCACAGTCCTGGAAGTGCTTTATGAAAACCCTCTGCTTTGCAATGTCACTCCTTGTAGATTAGAGTGGGAGGGGCTGGGATCAAGGTATGCTGCCTCTTACTCCCAGTTGCAGGTTTCTGGATGCTGATTGTATCTCTTACAGCATCAGTTAGTGGGCTTGTTGTCTGCCTCAGGCTTTGTTCACGGAGATCCTCCAGCTAGTTGGTGGTGTGTGCGCATGAGCAGAGGCTTCCTGCCAATCCCCCATGAGTAGTAGAGCTCCCATGGTGTGGACTCCATGAAAGCCTTGCCCCAGGCAGCATGCTTACAAAGGAGGGTGGGCCCTGCAGGACAGAGGACCATTCCCCCTGTGGAATGGCCTCAGAGATCCACCTCCCTCTCTGGCCAGCTGCTGGGGCTGTGGGTCCTAAGCATCATGGCTGACTCAGTAATAGACACAGGGTGAGGCGACTCCAGTAGCTGTTTTGACTGGTCTAATCCAGCCTGAGATCATCCTTGCATGAGCCCTCTGCCAAGATTATTTTTGTTTCTTTTATGATCTTTTCATTAGTGGCTCCTACAACACTAACCACATCCATAAATACATCATCTGTTTGAAGCACATCTGTACATTAATTGCCCTCCTTATTCACAAAATATCCACTCTCCACTCAAGCCCCTGGCCTCAGTTCCTCATTTGTCCCCCCTGAATGTCCGCCACCCATCCCTCATCAATCCTTGGAAATGTACTAATTCTTTTGTCATATTTTCACCCACCTTTCTTTTGAGGTCAATGAAGATCCTTGTAATCGGTTCCCACTTTTCATCCTGCCCTTCCTCCACCCTCCCAGTATCTCCTCTCATAACACTGGTCCTAAAGGCCCATCCACCCTGGATTCCCCGTGTTTGAAATTCCTATCGATACTAGAATACCTTCTCTAGTTTGGCCAGATTAGTATGGTAGAACTGGGATCATGATAGTGGGGCAAGAGGAAGCATTAAGAAATAGAGGAAAGTTGTGTTTCATTTTGCTGTCTGATACCCTGTATTCTTTAATCTCCTCTCTGAGCTCCTTCTGTAAGGGGATGTCCAGTGCACTGCAAATAGGTTTTGGGTCTATACCCGGCAGTCCCCTCTCATTCTACATGATAAGATTTTTTTGTTCTCATGATGCCTGTTGCCTTATCCCTTTGAAACTTTGTGATCACACAGGCTGGTATGCTTCCTCCACGTGGGCTCTGTTGCTTCTGAGCCAGATGGCTGCTTCTTTACCTTCAAGCCTTTAAGACCCCACACGCTATATCATTTGGTAGCTGGACACTATCGGCTTTCTTCACCACATTTGCTTATGCAGCCGCTTTGTGGTCAGTGATTGTGTAGGGAAGGTGAGCATCTTAGAATGCCAATTTAATAGAACAGTGTTATTGCAATGAGGGAGTCCTTGAGCGGAGGCCCTATGTCCATCTGCTACCTTAATACTAAATCTATAAACATATGGACATAGATCTATTTCCCCATGCCCCTTTGTAAATATATGTACATATGTACATGCCTTTATTTAGACGTCTATAACTGGCCCTTGCTTCCCAGCTCACTCTTCTATACTCTTTGATTTTCCTCTTGTGCCCACTGACATGCTCAGTCTTCCTTTGGGTTTCAGTAATTCCTCTTGGTTACATTACCTTTGATCACGCCCTACCAGGCCTCCTACATCCCCCTCACTACCGTTTTCCATCACTTGTTGTACCCTTGTCTCTGGGTTTCTTTACACCACTTCCTTTCCCCCCACCGTGCTCACTCCCATGCCCAATGGAAAGGGCCGGTCACATGTTTACTCCTCCAGATTGTTCATCCAGCCTCTCTTAATTAGACAGACCTGTAAAGGTAATAACATGCACAAAACAAGACTGAGCTAAACCAAGCAGCAAAAAGAAAAAAAACAAACAAAAATGAAAACAAAACCCAACCAAAATCCAATGACACTAAAGGAAAACAACACTAACCAAGAAAGAAAAGAACAAGGACTGTGTGGTGAACTTTAGGAGTGTTTTCCAGTCCTGTCTGTTGGGGCACCGAGCCCTGACCACAAAGTCCACCTTTGACATTCCCCGGGGACTTTCATGCTCCGTTTTCTTTCTCTTCTGCTGCACTCTCTTAGTGTAATGCCTCGATGTCGCAGGATCAGTTCGGGCGCAGTTCCCACACTGTGTCTCCAGTGTTGTCCCCTCTAGGGCTATGGGTCTTTGAGGGACGTTTCTCATCGTGGGGCTGCCCATGTGGTCTTCTCTGTGGTTGGCTTCTCTGATTGGGAACATCATCCTCAAGGTGTATTGGGCCAGGGTGTACTCCATTCTTCCCTCCTCCCCCTTGTTCTGCCCTGTGTTCTCTGATCAGATATGTCCTTATCTGCAAGCTGCAGATCAGGTGCCATCCTGTGAAATACAATCTTTGGGGGCTGCAAGGAGGTGGGGGTGGTGGGTGTCAGCTCAGATCTTTTGAGAGTCCAGGAGATATTAACTGCTCGATGGGCACAGTTCTGTGGGGCACCGGGCTCTTGGTCCAGACGCTGGTTGTGAATATGACTTTGTTGTTAACAAGTTGTGTGTCTCTGGGCCAACTCCTGTGTGTTTTTGAGTGAGTTTTCTCATCTGGAAAGTAAATGTACTGGATTATCCAGACTCCAGTGTCAGCAAGTTATTGAGAGGGGTTAATCAGAGACTGTTTCATATAGTGTGTACCTGCGCGCTGCATTCTAGACCTGGGGTGGCAATTATGAGCTCAGGATAGAGATGGTGTCCAGCAGGTAACATACGTGGCTCCATATTGAAACAGGAAGCCCACTGTGGAGATTTGGTCCTTCCGTTCATGACCACCGGCCACCTAGTCTTCTCCTGCTTTAACTGCTTCACTGGCTCAGCAGTTGAGCCAGGAGCCAGTGCCATCATAACCACGTGGCTAACTGGGACAAAGGGCAGATAAATATTTGTTATTTTGTTGTCTTGTGAAGCCCACCTAACATCCATGCAAACTTTCTGGTGTGAGTTACCTGTGGAAGGAATCATAGGCTCACAGTAATTCACATTTTTTTTCCTTGAAAATGTGCCCGTATTCCTTTCTGAACCTAAGAAAGTGGCCCCTCTGTCCACCAAGAAATTTACTGGCTGGCCTCCTACATGGAGAGTTAGCCTGGGCTTATGGTGGCGAAGGGAACAAGAGCTCTGACCCCTTCATTCAGCTTCTTCAAGCATGATTGTCTCTTGCTTGATTTTTCTAGGTGCAGATGAGGCCCGTCCACTCTAGTGGAGGGTCGTGCACCTCTCCTGGGGTTTCAAGACACTGATTTTTCCAGTGTCCTTCTTTCCTGCAGTAGGCACATTGATCCTTCCCCATGGCTTGGCGGTGCCCACAGGTTAGTCTCTCCATGAGTGGGCCATGCTCTCCTTTTCCTGAGTCTCTGGGGTCTCTCATGGCAATTACTAGTATTTTAGCTAGTTTCTTTGTCTCTGTCGTGCTAGGGTCATCTCTGTTGTTATACACTCAATGAGCCACTTGTACCAAATCACTAAGATTTTTCCGTTCAAACCCTTCCAACTTCTTTTTCATGTCTGAGACAGACTGACTAAGTAATAAAGGCAATACTTATTGCCCGCCGGTTCTCGGGGCCGTTAGGGGTATAAAGCCCGTAGGCTTACATCAGCTACTCTAGAAAGGCAGGCGGACATTCTCTTATAAGAGCCTGAAAATTCTCACTGACCTTAGATACAGTCATAGGTTTCCTCATTCTTCCGCAGAGGGTCATGTAAGAGCAACGGGTGAAACCTGGTAAAGCCCTCTGGGCCTTGCTAGGAATTGAGATCCCACATTGATCGTATAGTGGCCAAAAGAGTTTCTCTCAAGTGGGGAGTGCCCACTCGCTGACCATCAGGTTCACTGACTGCTTACTGGGCCTCTGTCTGGAAGGGCTACCCTTCCTCCGTGGTGAACAGCACCTGGAGAAGTTGCTGGCAATTATACAGGTGGGCTGATGAGTATGGAAGACATACCAGTACTAGTGTATGTAGGGGGCTGCTGGTTGGGGGTGGGGGTGAGGTTGGTGGGGGCGGTGGGGGAGGGAGTGAAACCTTGGAAACAAGGACCCTTTCTTTGAGGGAGGGAGTAAGTCTTATATTTGCAGGCTTCTTTGTGGCAATGTCAGCCCACACTTGAATTAAAGGGATCAGATCGGGATGTCCTGGTTCCCCTTAACCATAACTATGAACTCTTAGTAATAGGGGATGGGAAAACTAGTCTTGCGTGGGTCAATCAGCGACTCCTTCTGCCCTATTACTTTTAAACAAATTGTAGTGTCTCCAAGCTATTGGGTTAAAACCACATCCTCTTGGTGACCGCCTAGAGCATGGGTCCTCAAACTACAGCCTATGGGCCACATGCAGACAGCCGAGGACATTGAGCCTTTTTGCCGGGTGTATGTGCCCCATTTATTTTTTTTTGAACTTCAAATCAAGATGTGCATGGTGCACATGAATTTTTTCATAATTTTTGTTGTTTTTTTTTAACTATAGTCTGCCCCTCCAATAGCCTGAGGTACAGTAAACTGGCCCCCTGGGTAAACAGTTTCAGGACCCCTGCCCTAAGGTATCCTGGACTTAGGGGTTACTAATCTCCCAGCCCTGAAACATCCCTGAACATTCTACCTGTTGTAGGAGGCACCATGTGAATTTGGACCCCGGGTAATTTACAAGCCTTTACTCCAATTGATCCCAAGAAAATTCAAAATGACTTAGGCAGTTACTCTATTATGGTCACTTTTGACTCCTCCTGTACTAGCCCATTATTTCCATTTAACTCTATAATGCGGAGCATGATGTTTTCATAACATTAAAAAATGTATATATTCATATATATATTTGTAACTAAGAAAGTCCAAAACAAAAATAAAATAATTTTTCCCAAAATTAAAATTGAAGTGTTATAGGGTTAAAAATAATGATGGGTCTTATCAGCGGGTCCAAGACCTTAGCATCATAAATGAATCAGTGATCCCACAGCACCTAGTAGTGCCCAAACCTGTGCCCTCCTAGGGGAAAGTGTGAATGCTTTTATCCCTCTTCCTGTACTTCCAATGAACAAATACACATGCCTGGTAATCCTAAGATTTTTTTTGTTTCCTGTGACACTCACCTAATTTCAAGCTACTGCCACCTCACAAGCTTAGCCTTGTCGTAGTCAAACTGTTCACCTTTTTGACAGTTTGTTTTTCCCAGAAGTTATCGGGTGACTAAAACTTCCGAACCAAGTGTGCCAGGTCCACGACTACCATCTCCTGGACCACCTCAACCTTATCCATCCTGGATAAAGTTGCCCTCAATGGACAACCCCTCCCAGCAGTGTAGGAAGGGTATGGACCCAAAGCCCCACTTCGCCCCTTTTGCCAGCAGGAAGTAGCTAGAGGTGTCGTCGCCCACTACCCCAATGTTTTGGGTCCATACCTCTTCAGGGGGGCAAATGTTAGGTAGCTATCCTAGGGACTGGGGCATCCGTTATGCATGGCCATAGGGCCAAGATTAGAGCCTAGTTAGGAGAGGCACTCTGTGCATGCTCAGAGGTCCAGGTTTTTGGCCATGAAGGGGAGGTACACCTGGGTGGGTCCTGTACCTGGAGTGACTAACCTAGGACATGTAAATTCAATTCAGCCACTGGGGTCGGCCAGACATGCCCACCACGCCTCCCTAACGCTCATAAAACTCACTTGAGTGACAGACCAGGCTTCTGCGTGATTTCTCTCTCACTCAGGAAGGCTCTTTGGAGTCAGCAGGTCTGCACATGAGTGGCTCATGGATACTGTTCAGATGCATGGCTTTCTGCTTTCAAGGGTTTTTGTCTCAGCTGGCTGGAAGGGAGGAGGTAGTACGTCTGGATCAGAGAGTATCCATGTCCACAAGCGAGGCTGCTCATTCCACAGTCCTGGAAGTGCTTTATGAAAACCCTCTGCTTTGCAATGTCACTCCTTGTAGATTAGAGTGGGAGGAGCTGGGACCAAAGTATGCTGCCTCTAACTCCCAGTTGCAGGTTTCTGGATGCTGATTGTATCTCTTACAGCATCAGTTAGTGGGCTTGTTGTCTGCCTCAGGCTTTGTTCACGGAGATCCTCCAGCTAGTTGGTGGTGTGTGCACATGGGCAGAGGCTTCCTGTCAATACCCCATGAGTAGTAGAGCTCCCATGGTGTGGACTCCATGAAAGCCGTGCGCCAGACATCACGCTTACAAAGGAGGGTGGGCCCTGCAGGACAGACGACCATTCCCCCTGTGGAAAGCCTCAGAGGCAAACCTCCCTGACTGGCCAGCTGCTGGGGCTGTGGGCCCTAAGCTTCATGCCTGACTCAGGAATAGACACAGGGTGAGGAGACTCCAGTAGATGTTTTGACTGGTCTAATCCAGCCTGAGATCATCCTTGCATGAGCCCTCTGCACAGATTTTTTTTTATGATCTTTTCATTAGTGGCTCCTACAACACTAACCACAATCCATATATACATCAGCTGTTTGAAGCACATCTGTACATTAATTGCCCTCATTATTCTCAAAATCTCCACTCTCCACCCAAGCCCCTGGCCTCAGCTCCTCATTTTTTCCCCCTCAATGCCTGCCATCCATCCCTCATCAATCCTTGGAAATGGACTAATTCTTTTGTCATATCTTCACCCACCTTTCTTTTGAGGTCAATGAAGATCCTTGTAATCGGTTCCCACTTTCCATCCTGCCCTTCCTCCACCCTCCCAGTATCTCCACCCATAACACTGGTCCTAAAGAGCCCATCCACCCTGGATTCTCCGTGTTTGAAATTCCTATCGGTACTAGAATACCTTCTCTAGTTTGGCCAGATTAGTGTGGTAGAACTGGGATCATGATAGTGGGGCAAGAGGAAGCATTAAGAACTGGAGGAAAGTTGTGTTTCATCTTTGCTGTCTCATACCCTGTATTCTTTAATCTCCTCTCTGAGATCCTTCTGTAAGGGGATATCCAGTGCGCTGCAAATAGGTTTTGGGTCTATACCCGGCAGTGCCCTCTCATTCTCCATGATAAGATTTTTTTGTTCTCATGATGCCTGTTGCCTTATCCCTTTGAAACTTTGTGATCACACAGGCTGGTATGCTTCCTCCATGTCGGCTCTGTTGCTTCTGAGCCAGATGGCTGCTTCTTTACCTTCAAGCCTTTAAGACCCCACACGCTATATCTTTTGGTAGCTGGACACCATCGGCTTTCTTCACCACATCTGCTTATTAAGACGCTTTGTGGTCAGTGATCGTGTAGGGAAGGTGAGCATCGTAGAATGCCAATTTAATAGAACAGTGTTCTTGCAATAAGGGAGTCCTTGAGCGGAGGCCCTATGTCCATCTGCTACCTTAATACTAAATCTATAAACATATGGACATAGATCTATTTCCCGATGTCCCTTTGTAAGTATATGTACATGCCTTTATTTAGACGTCTATAAGGGGACTTGCTGCCCTACTCACTCTTCTATACACTTTTGTTTTCCTCTTGTGCCCACTGCCATGCTCAGTCTTCCTTTGGGTTTCAATAATTACTCTTGTTTACATTACCCTTGATCATGCCCTTCCAGGCCTCCAACATCCCCCTCACCACCGATTTCCATCACTTGTTGTTCCCTTGTCTCTGGGTTTCTTGACACCATTTCCTTTCCTCCCACCGTGCTCACTCACATGCCCAATGGAAAGGGCCAGTCACATGTTTACTCCTCCAGATTGTTCATCCAGCCTCTCTTAATTAGACAGACCTGTAAAGGTAATAACATGCACAAAACAAGACTGAGCAAAAGCAAGCAGCAAAAAGAAAAAAAAACAAAGAAAAATGGAAACAAAACCCAACCAAAATCCAATGACACTAAAGGAAAACAACACTAACCAAGAAAGAAAAGAACAAGGACTGTGTGGTGAACTTTAGGAGTGTTTTCCAGTCCTGTCTGTTGGGGCACCGAGCCCTGACCACAAAGTCCACCTTTGGCATTCCCCGGGGACTTTGATGCTCCGTTTTCTTTCTCTTCTGCTGCACTCTCTTAGTGTCATGCCTCGATGTGGCAGGATCAGTTCGGGCGCAGTTCCCACATTGTGTGTCCAGTGTTGTCCCCTCTAGGGCTATGGGTCTTTGAGGGACGTTTCTCATCGTGGGGCTGCCCATGTGGTCTTCTCTGTGGACTGGCTTCTCTGATTGGGAACATCATCCTCAAGGTGTATTGGGCCAGGATGTGCTCCATTCTCCCCTCCTCCCCCTTGTTCTGCCCTGTGTTCTCTGATCATATATGTCCCTCTCCGCGAGCTGCAGATCCGGTGCCATCCTATGAAATACAATCTTTGGGGTCTGCAAGGAGGTGGGGGGGGGGTGTCAGCTCAGATCTTTTGAGAGTCCAGGAGATATTGACTGCTCGATGGGCACAGTTCTTTGAGGCACCGGGTTCTTGGTCCAGACGCTGGTTGTGAATATGATTTTGTTGTTAACCAATTGTGTGTCTCTGGGCCAAATCCTGTGTGTTTTTGTGTGAGTTTTCTCATCTGGAAAGTAAATGTACTGGATTATCCAGACTCCCATGTCAGCAAGTCATCGAGAGGGGTTAATCAGGGACTGTTTCATATAGTGTGTACCTGCGCGCTGCATTCTAGACCTTGGGTGGCAATTATGAGCTCAGGAAAGAGATGGTGTCCCGCAGGTGACATACGTGGCTCCATATTGAAACAGGAAGCCCACTTGGAGATTTGGTCCTTCCGTTGATGGCCACCGGCCACCTAGTCTTCTCCTGCTATAACTGCTTCACTGGCTCAGCAGCTGAGCCAGGAGCCAGTGCCATCATAACCAGGTGGCTAACTGGGACAAAGGGCAGATAGATATTTGTTATCTTGTTGTCTTGTGAAGCCCACCTAACATCCATGCAAACTTTCTGGTTTGAGTTATCTGTGAAAGGAATCATAGGCTCACAGTAATTCACATTTTTTTTCTTTGAAAATGTGCCCGTATTCCTTTCTGAACCTAAGAAGGTGGCCCCTCTGTCCACGATGGAATTTACTGGCTGGCCTCCTACATGGAGAGTTAAGGTGGCGAAGGGAAAAAGAGCTCTGACCCCTTCATTCAGCTTCTTCAAGCATTATTGTCTCTTGCTTGGGTCTTTCTAGGTGCAGATGAGACCCGCCCACTCTACTGGAGGGTCGTGCACCTTTCCTGGGGTTTTCAAGGCACTGATTTTTCCAGTGTCCTTCTTTCCTGCAGTAGGCACATTGATCCTTCCCCATGGCTTGGCGGTGCCCACAGGTTAGTCTCTCCATGAGTGGGCCATGCTCTCCTTTTCCTGAGTCTCTGGGGTCTCTCATGGCAATTACTAGTATTTTAGCTAGTTTCTTTGTCTCTGTCGTGCTAGGGTCATCTCTGTTGTTATACACTCAATGAGCCACTTGAACCAAATCACTAAGATTTTTCCGTTCAAACCCTTCCAACTTCTTTTTCATGTCTGAGGCAGACTGACTGAGTAATAAAGGCAATACTTATTGCCCTCCGGTTCTCGGAGCCGTTAGGGGTATAAAGCCCGTAGTCTTACATCAGCTACTCTAGAAAGGCAGGCGGACATTCTCTTATAAGAGCCTGAAAATTCTCACTGACCTTAGATACAGTCATAGGTTTCCTAGTTCTTCCGCAGAGGGTCGTGTAAGAGCAACGGGTGATACCTGGTAAAGCCCTCTGGGCCTTGCTAGGAATTGAGATCCCACATTGATCGTATAGTGGCCAAAAGAGTTTCTCTCAAGTGGGGAGTGCCCACTCGCTGACCACCAGGTTCACTGACTGCTTACTGGGCATCTTTCTGGAAGGGCTACCCTTCCTCCGTGGTGAACAGCACCTGGAGAAGTTGCTGGCAATTATACGGGTGGGCTGATGAGTATGGAAATCATACCAGTACTAGTGTGTGTAGGGGGCAGCTGGTTGGGGGTGGGGGTGACGTTGGGGGGGGCGGTGGGGGAGGGAGTGACTCAATAAGGGCCTGTTAGAAGTTTTCTATTTCTGGACCCTAGAAAACTTATAGGGCGGGGTTGGAACCAAAGGGTCTGAAGCCAGCTCTCCCACTCCCAGAGTTTTCCTGCAAACTGGGATAAAGCCGATTAGGGGAGAGAGATCGGGAGGGGAGGGGAGGGGAAGGTGGGGGAGAGGGAGGTGGTGGGGGAGGGGTGGGGGAGGGATGGCCTCCACCTATGTGGTTTTGGGAACTTGGACCGTTTGTTTTTCCGGTCCTGCCATGTTTCGTGTAACCTTGGAAACAAGGACCCTTTCTTTGAGGGAGGGAGTAAGTCTTATATTTGCAGGCTTCTTCGTGGCAATATCAGCCCACACTTGAATTAAAGGGATCAAATCGGGATGTCCTGGTTCCCCTTAACCAAAACTATGAACTCTTAGTAATAGGGGATGGGAAAACTAGTCTTGCGTGGGTCAATCAGCGACTCCTTCTGCCCCATTACTTTTAAACAAATTGTAGTGTCTCCAAGCTATTGGGGTGAAACCACATCCTCTTGGTGACCGCCTAGAGCATGGGTCCTCAAACTACAGCCTATGGGCCACATGCAGACAGCCGAGGACATTGAGCCTTTTTGCCGGGTGTATGTGCCCCATTTATTTTTTTTTTTTGAACTTCAAATCAAGATGTGCATGGTGCACATGAATTTTTTCATAATTTTTGTTGTTTTTTTAACTATAGTTTGCCCCTCCAATAGCCTGAGGTACAGTAAACTGGCCCCCTGGGTAAACAGTTTCAGGACCCCTGCCCTAAGGTATCCTGGACTTAGGGGTTACTAATCTCCCAGCCCTGAAACATCCCTGAACATTCTACCTGTTGTAGGAGGCACCATGTGAATTTGGACCCCAGGTAATTTACAAGCCTTTACTCCAATTGATCCCAAGAAAATTCAAAATGACTTAGGCAGTTACTCTATTATGGTCACTTTTGACTCCTCCTGTACTAGCCCATTATTTCCATTTAACTCTATAATGCGGAGCATGATGTTTTCATAACATTAAAAAATGTATATATTCATATATATATTTGTAACTATGAAAGTCCACAACAAAAAGAAAATAATTTTTCCCAAAATTAAAATTGAAGTGTTATAGTTTTAAAAATAATGATGGGTCTTATCAGCGGGTCCAAGACCTTAGCATCATAAATGAATCAGTGATCCCACTGCACCTAGTAGTGCCCAAACCTGTGCCCTCCTAGGGGAAAGTGTGAATGCTTTTATCCCTCTTCCTGTACTTCCAATGAACAAACACACATGCCTGGTAATCCTAAGATTTTTTTGTTTCCTGTGACACTCACCTAATTTCAAGCTACTGCCACCTCACAAGCTTAGCCTTGTCGTAGTCAAACTGTTCACCTTTTTGACAGTTTGTTTTTCCCAGAAGTTATCGGGTGACTAAAACTTCCGAACCAAGTGTGCCAGGTCCACGACTACCATCTCCTGGACCACCACAACCTTATCCATCCTGGATAAAGTTGCCCTCAATGGACAACCCCTCCCAGCAGTGTAGGAAGGGTATGGACCCAAAGCCCCACCTCGCCCCTTTTGCCAGCAGGAAGTAGCTAGAGATGTCGTCGCCCACTACCCCAATGTTTTGGGTCCATACCTCTTCAGGTGGGCAAATGTTAGGTAGCTATCCTAGGGGCTGGGGCATCCGTTATGCATGGCCATAGGGCCAAGATTAGAGCTCAGTTAGGAGAGGCACTCTGTGTATGCTCAGAGGTCCAGATTTTTGGCCATGAAGGGGAGGTACACCTGGGTGGGTCCTGTACCTGGAGTGACTAACCTAGGACATGTAAATTCAATTCAGCCACTGGGGTCGGCCAGACATGCCCACCACGCCTCCCTAACGCTCATAAAACTCACTTGAGTGACAGACCAGGCTTCTGCGTGATTTCTCTCTCACTCAGGAAGGCTCTTTGGAGTCAGCAGGTCTGCACATGAGTGGCTCATGGATACTGTTCAGATGCATGTCTTTCTGCTTTCAAGGGTTTTTGTCTCAGCTGGCTGGAAGGGAGGAGGTAGTACGTCTGGATCAGAGAGTATCCATGTCCACAAGCGAGGCTGCTCATTCCACAGTCCTGGAAGTGCTTTATGAAAACCCTCTGCTTTGCAATGTCACTCCTTGTAGATTAGAGTGGGAGGAGCTGGGACCAAAGTATGCTGCCTCTAACTCCCAGTTGCAGGTTTCTGGATGCTGATTGTATCTCTTACAGCATCAGTTAGTGGGCTTGTTGTCTGCCTCAGGCTTTGTTCACGGAGATCCTCCAGCTAGTTGGTGGTGTGTGCACATGGGCAGAGGCTTCCTGCCAATACCCCATGAGTAGTAGAGCTCCCATGGTGTGGACTCCATGAAAGCCGTGCCCCAGACATCACGCTTACAAAGGAGGGTGGGCCCTGCAGGACAGACGACCATTCCCCCTGTGGAAAGCCTCAGAGGCAAATATCCCTGACTGGCCAGCTGCTGGGGCTGTGTGCCCTAAGCTTCATGCCTGACTCAGGAATAGACACAGGGTGAGGCGACTCCAGTAGATGTTTTGACTGGTCTAATCCAGCCTGAGATCATCCTTGCATGAGCCCTCTGCACAGATTTTTTTTTTATGATCTTTTCATTAGTGGCTCCTACAAAACTAACCACAATCCATATATACATCAGCTGTTTGAAGCACATCTGTACATTAATTGCCCTCATTATTCTCAAAATCTCCACTCTCCACCCAAGCCGCTGGCCTCAGCTCCTCATTTTTTCCCCCTCAATGCCCGCCATCCATCCCTCATCAATCCTTGGAAATGGACTAATTCTTTTGTCATATCTTCACCCACCTTTCTTTTGAGGTCAATGAAGATCCTTGTAATCGGTTCCCACTTTCCATCCTGCCCTTCCTCCACCCTCCCAGTATCTCCACTCATAACATTGGTCCTAAAGAGCCCATCCACCCTGGATTCTCCGTGTTTGAAATTCCTATCGGTACTAGAATACTTCTCTAGTTTGGCCAGATTAGTATGGTAGAATTGGGTTCATGATATTGGGGCAAGAGGAAGCATTAAGAACTAGAGGAAAGTTGTGTTTCATCTATGCTGTCTCATACCCTGTATTCTTTAATCTCCTCTCTGAGATCCTTCTGTAAGGGGATATCCAGTGCGCTGCAAATAGGTTTTGGGTCTATACCCGGCAGTGCCCTCTCATTCTCCATGATAAGATTTTTTTGTTCTCATGATGCCTGTTGCCTTATCCCTTTGAAACTTTGTGATCACACAGGCTGGTATGCTTCCTCCATGTGGGCGCTGTTGCTTCTGAGCCAGATGGCTGCTTCTTTACCTTCAAGCCTTTAAGACCCCACACGCTATATCATTTGGTAGCTGGACACCATCGGCTTTCTTCACCACATCTGCTTATTAAGCCGCTTTGTGGTCAGTGATCGTGTAGGGAAGGTGAGCATCGTAGAATGCCAATTTAATAGAACAGTGTTCTTGCAATAAGGGAGTCCTTGAGCGGAGGCCCTATGTCCATCTGCTACCTTAATACTAAATCTATAAACATATGGACATAGATCTATTTCCCGATGCCCCTTTGTAAGTATATGTACATGCCTTTATTTAGACGTCTATAAGGGGACTTGCTGCCCTACTCACTCTTCTAAACACTTTTGTTTTCCTCTTGTGCCCACTGCCATGCTCAGTCTTCCTTTGGGTTTCAATAATTACTCTTGGTTACATTACCCTTGATCATGCCCTTCCAGGCCTCCTACATCCCCCTCACCACCGATTTCCATCACTTGTTGTTCCCTTGTCTCTGGGTTTCTTGACACCATTTCCTTTCCTCCCACCGTGCTCACTCACATGCCCAATGGAAAGGGCCAGTCACATGTTTACTCCTCCAGATTGTTCATCCAGCCTCTCTTAATTAGACAGACCTGTAAAGGTAATAACATGCACAAAACAAGACTGAGCAAAAGCAAGCAGCAAAAAGAAAAAAAAAACAAAGAAAAATGGAAACAAAACCCAACCAAAATCCAATGACACTAAAGGAAAACAACACTAACCAAGAAAGAAAAGAAAAAGGACTGTGTGGTGAACTTTAGGAGTGTTTTCCAGTCCAGTCTGTTGGGGCACCGAGCCCTGACCACAAAGTCCACCTTTGGCATTCCCCGTGGACTTTGATGCTCCGTTTTCTTTCTCTTCTGCTGCACTCTCTTAGTGTCATGCCTCGATGTGGCAGGATCAGTTCGGGCGCAGTTCCCACATTGTGTGTCCAGTGTTGTCCCCTCTAGGGCTATGGGTCTTTGAGGGACGTTTCTCATCGTGGGGCTGCCCATGTGGTCTTCTCTGTGGACTGGCTTCTCTGATTGGGAACATCATCCTCAAGGTGTATTGGGCCAGGATGTGCTCCATTCTCCCCTCCTCCCCCTTGTTCTGCCCTGTGTTCTCTGATCAGATATGTCCCTCTCCGCGAGCTGCAGATCCGGTGCCATCCTATGAAATACAATCTTTGGGGGCTGCAAGGAGGTGGGGGGGTGGGTGTCAGCTCAGATCTTTTGAGAGTCCAGGAGCTATTGACTGCTCGATGGGCACAGATCTTTGAGGCACCGGGCTCTTGGTCCAGACGCTGGTTGTGAATATGATTTTGTTGTTAACCAATTGTGTGTCTCTGGGCCAAATCCTGTGTGTTTTTGAGTGAGTTTTCTCATCTGGAAAGTAAATGTACTGGATTATCCAGATTCCCATGTCAGCAAGTCATCGAGAGGGGTTAATCAGAGACTGTTTCATATAGTGTGTACCTGCGCGCTGCATTCTATACCTGGGGTGGCAATTATGAGCTCAGGAAGGAGATGGTGTCCCGCAGGTGACATACGTGGCTTCATATTGAAACAGGAAGCCCACTGTGGAGATTTGTTCCTTCCGTTGATGGCCACCGGCCACCTAGTCTTCTCCTGCTATAACTGCTTCACTGGCTCAGCAGCTGAGCCAGGAGCCAGTGCCATCATAACCAGGTGGCTAACTGGGACAAAGGGCAGATAGATATTTGTTATCTTGTTGTCTTGTGAAGCCCACCTAACATCCATGCAAACTTTCTGGTTTGAGTTATCTGTGAAAGGAATCATAGGCTCACAGTAATTCACATTTTTTTTTCTTTGAAAATGTGCCCGTATTCCTTTCTGAACCTAAGAAGGTGGCCCCTCTCTCCACCAAGAAATTTACTGGCTGGCCTCCTACATGGAGAGTTAGCCTGGGCTCATGGTGGCGAAGGGAAAAAGAGCTCTGACCCCTTCATTCAGCTTCTTCAAGCATTATTGTCTCTTGCTTGGGTCTTTCTAGGTGCAGATGAGACCCGTCCACTCTACTGGAGGGTCGTGCACCTTTCCTGGGGTTTTCAAGGCACTGATTTTTCCAGTGTCCTTCTTTCCTGCAGTAGGCACATTGATCCTTCCCCATGGCTTGGCGGTGCCCACAGGTTAGTCTCTCCATGAGTGGGCCATGCTCTCCTTTTCCTGAGTCTCTAGGGTCTCTCATGGCAATTACTAGTATTTTAGCTAGTTTCTTTGTCTCTGTCGTGCTAGGGTCATCTCTGTTGTTATACACTCAATGAGCCACTTGAACCAAATCACTAAGATTTTTCCGTTCAAACCCTTCCAACTTCTTTTTCATGTCTGAGGCAGACTGACTGAGTAATAAAGGCAATACTTATTGCCCTCCGGTTCTCGGAGCCGTTAGGGGTATAAAGCCCTTAGTCTTACATCAGCTACTCTAGAAAGGCAGATGGAAATTCTCTTATAAGAGCCTGAAAATTCTCACTGACCTTAGATACAGTCATAGGTTTCCTAGTTCTTCCGCAGAGGGTCGTGTAAGAGCAACGGGTGATACCTGGTAAAGCCCTCTGGGCCTTGCTAGGAATTGAGATCCCACATTGATCGTGTAGTGGCCAAAAGAGTTTCTCTCAAGTGGGGAGTGCCCGCTCGCTGACCACCAGGTTCACTGACTGCTTACTGGGCCTCTGTCTGGAAGGGCTACCCTTCCTCTGTGGTGAACAGCACCTGGAGAAGTTGCTGGCAATCATTCCAGGTGGACTGATGAGTATGGAAGACATACCAGTACTAGTTTGTGTGGGGGGCAGCTGGTTGGGGGTGGGGGTGAGGTTGGTGGGGGCGGTGGGGGAGGGAGTGACTCAATAAGGGCCTGTTAGAAGTTTTCTATTTCTGGACCCTAGAAAACTTATAGGGCGGGGTTGGAACCAAAGGGTCTGAAGCCAGCTCTCCCACTCCCAGAGTTTTCCTGCAAACTGGGATAAAGCCGATTAGGGGAGAGAAATCGGGAGGGGAGTGGAGGGGAAGGTGGGGGAGAGGGAGGTGGTGGGGGAGGGGGTGTTGGAGGGATGGCCTCCACCTATGTGGCTTTGGGGACTTGGACCGTTTGTATTTCCGATCCTGACATGTTTCCTGAAACCTTGGAAACAAGGACCCTTTCTTTGAGGGAGGGAGTAAGTCTTTTATATTTGCAGGCTTCTTAGTGGCAATGTCAGCCCACACTTGAGTTAAAGGGATCAGATCGGGATGTCCTGGTTCCCCTTAACCATAACTATGAACTCTTAGTAATAGGGCATGGGAAAACTCGTCTTGCGTGGGTCAATCAGGGACTCCTTCTGCCCCATTACTTTTAAACAAATTGTAGTGTTTCCAAGCTATTGGGTTGAAACCACATCCTCTTGGTGACCGCCTAGAGCATGGGTCCTCAAACTACAGCCTATGGGCCACATGCAGACAGCCGAGGACAATGATCCTTTCTGCCAGGTGTATGTGCCCCATTTATTTAATTTTGAACTTCAAATCAAGAAGTGCATGGTGCACATGAATTTTTTCATAATTTTTGTTGTTTTTTTTAACTATAGTCTGCTCCTCCAATAGCCTGAGGTACAGTAAACTGGCCCCCTGGGTAAACAGTTTCAGGACCCCTGCCCTAAGGTATCCTGGACTTAGGGGTTACTAATCTCCCAGCCCTGAAACATCCCTGAACATTCTACCTGTTGTAGGAGGCACCATGTGAATTTGGACCCCGGGTAATTTACAAGCTTTTACTCCAATTGATCCCAAGAAAATTCAAAATGACTTAGGCAGTTACTCTATTTTGGTCACTTTTGACTCCTCTTGTACTAGCCCATTATTTCCATTTAACTCTATAATGCGGAGCATGATGTTTTCATAACATTAAAAAATGTATATATTAATATATATATTTATAACTATGAAAGTCCACAACAAAAATAAAATAATTTTTTCCCAAAATTAAAATTGAAGTGTTATAGTTTTAAAAATAATGATGGGTCTTATCAGCGGGTCCAAGACCTTAGCATCATAAATGAATCAGTGATCCCACTGCACCTAGTAGTGGCCAAACCTGTGCCCTCCTAGGGGAAAGTGTGAATGCTTTTATCCCTCTTCCTGTACTTCCAATGAACAAACACACATGTCTGGTAATCCTAAGATTTTTTTTGTTTCCTGTGACACTCACCTAATTTCAAGGCCACTGCCACCTCACAAGCATAGCCTTGTCAAAGTCAAACTGTTCACTTTTAGTCCATTTGTTTTTCCCAGAAGTTATCGTGTGACTAAAGCTTCTGAACCATGTGTTCCATGTCCACGACCACCATCTCCTGGACCACCTCAACCTTATCCATCCGGGATAAAGTTGCCCTCAATGAACAACCCCTCCCAGCAGTGTAGGAAGGGTATGAACCCAAAGCCCCACTTCGCCCCATTTGCCAGCAGGAAGTAGCTAGTGATGTCGTCTCCCAGTACCCCAAAGATTTGGGTCCATATGTCTTCAGGGGGGCAAATGTTAGGTAGCTATCCTAGGGACTGGGGCATCCGTTATGCATGCCCATAGGGCCAAGATAAGAGCCCAGTTAGGAGAGGCACCCTGTGCATGCTCAGAGGTCCAGGCTTCTGGCCATGAAGGGGAGGTACACCTGGGTGGGTCCTGTTCCTGGAGTGACCAACCTAGGCCATGTAAATTCAATTCAGCCACTGGGGTCGGCTGGACTTGCCCACAACGCCTCCCTAACGCTCATAAAACTCACTTGAGTGACAGACCAGGCTTCTGTGTGATTTCTCTCTCACTCAGGAAGGCTCTTTGGAGGCAGCAGGGCTGCACATGAGTGGCTGGTGGATACTGTTCAAATGCATGGCTTTCTGCTTGCAAGGGTTTTTGTCTCAGCTGACTGGAAGGGAGGAGGTAGTACGTCTGGATCACAGAGTATCCATGTCCACAAATGAGGCTGCTCATTCCACAGTCCTGGCAGTGCTTTATGAATACCCTCTGCTTTGCAATGTCACTCCTTGTAGATTAGAGTGGGAGGGGCTGGGACCAAAGTATGCTGCCTCTTACTCCGACTTGCAGGTTTCTGGATGCTGATTGTATCTCTTACAGCATCAGTTAGTGGGCTTGTTGTCTGCCTCAGGCTTTGTTCACGGAGATCCTCCAGCTAGTTGGTGGTGTGTGCGCCTGAGCAGAGTCTTCCTTTAAATCCCCCATGAGTCGTAGTCTTCCCATGGTGTGGACTCTATGAAAGCCGTGCCCCAGACAGCACACTTACAAAGGAGGGTGGGCCCTGCAGGACAGAGGACCATTCCCCCTGTGGAATGGCCTCAGAGACCCACCTCCCTCACTGGCCAGCTGCTGGGGCTGTGGGCCCTAAGCTTCATGCCTGACTCAGGAATAGACACAGGGTGAGGAGACTCCAGTAGTTGTTTTGACTGGTCTAATACAGCCTGAGATCATCATTGCATGAGCCCTCTGCCCAGATTATTTTTGTTTCTTTTATGATCCTTTTATGAAGGGTTCCTACAACACTAACCACAATCAATATATACATCAGTTGTTTGAAGCACATCTGTACATTAATTGCCCTCATTATTCTCAAAATATCCACTCTCCACCCAAGCCCCTGGCCTCAGCTCCTCATTTTTCCCCCCTCAATGCCCGCCACCCATCCCTCATCAATCCTTGGAATTGTATTAATTCTTTTGTCATATCTTCACCCACCTTTCTTTTGAGGTCAGTGAAGATCCTTGTAATCAGTTCCCACTTTCCATCCTGCCCTTCCTCCACCCTCCCACTATCTCCACTCATAACACTGGTCCTAAAGCGCCCTTCCACCCTGGATTCCCCATGTTTGAAACTCCTATCTGTACTAGAATACCTTCCCTAGTTTGGCCAGATTTGTATGGTAGAACTGGGATCATGATAGTGGGGCAAGAGGAAGCATTAAGAACTAGAGGAAAGTTGTGTTTCATCTTTGCTGTCTCATACCCTGTATTCTTTAATCTCCTTTGTGAGATCCTTCTGTAAGTGGATGTGTGTACTGCAAATAAGTTTTGGGTCAATACCCGGCATTCCCCTCTCATTCTCCATGATAAGGTTTTTTTTATTCTCATGATGCCTGTTGCCTTATCCTTTTGAAACTTTGTGATCATACAGGCTGGTATGCTTCCTCCATGTGGGCTTTGTTGCTTCTGAGCCAGATGGCTGCTTCTTTACCTTCAAGCCTTTAAGACCACACACGCTATATTTTTAGGTAGCTGGACACCATCGGCTTTCTTCACCGCATTTGCTTATTAAGCCGCTTTGTGGTCAGTGATCTTGTAGGGAAGGTGAGCATCATAGAATGCCAATTTAATTGAAGAGTGTTCTTGCAATGAGGGAGTCCATGAGCGGAGGCCTATGTCCTTCTGCTACCTTAATACTAAATCTATAAACATATGGACATAGATCTATTTCCCCATGCCCCTTTGTAAATATATGTACATACTTTTATTTAGACGTCTATAACTGGCCCTTGCTTCCCAGCTCACTCTTCTATACCCTTTGATTTTCCTCTTGTGCCCACTGTCATGCTCAGTCTTCCTTTGTGTTTCAGTAATTCCTCTTGGTTTCATTACCCTTGATCACGCCCTACCAGGCCTCCTACATCCCCTTCACCACCGATTTCCATCACTTGTTGTTCCCTTGTCTCTGGGTTTCTTGACACTACTTCCTTTCCCCCCCACCGTGCTCACTCCCATGCCCAATGGAAAGGTCCGGTCACATGTTTACTCCTCCAGATTCTTCATCCAGCCTCTCTTAATTAGACAGACCTGTGAAGGTAATAACATGCACAAAACAAGACTGATCAAAACCAAGCAGCAAAAAGAAAAAAAAACAAAGAAAAATGAAAACAAAACCCAACCAAAATCCAATGACACTAGAAGAAAACAACACTAACCAAGAAAGAAAAGTACAAGGACTGTGTGGTGAACTTTAGGAGTGTTTTCCAGTCCAGTCTGTTGGGGCACCGACCCCTGACCACAAAGTCCACCTTTGGCATTCCCCGGGGACTTTGATGCTCCGTTTCCTTTCTCTTCCGCTGCACTCTCTTAGTGTCATGCCTCGATGTGGCAGGATCAGTTCGGGCGCAGTTCCCACACTGTGTGTCCAGTGTTGTCCCCTCTAGGGCTGTAGGTCTTTGAGGGACGTTTCTCATCGTGGGGCTGCCCATGTGATCTTCTCTGTGGACTGGCTTCTCTGATTGGGAACATAATCCTCAAGGTGTATTGGGCCAGGATGTACTCCATTCTCCCCTCCTCCCCCTTGTTCTGCCCTGTGTTCTCTGATCAGATATGTCCCTCTCCGCGAGCTGCAGATCCGGTGCCATCCTGTGAAATACAATCTTCGGGGGCTGCAAGTATGTGGGTGTGGGTGGGTGTCAGCTCAGATCTTTTGAGAGTCCAGGAGCTATTGACTGCTCGATGGGCACAGTTCTGTGGGGCACCGTGCTCTTGGTCCAGATGCTGGTTGTGAATATGACTTTGTTGTTAACCAGTTGTGTGTCTCTGGGTCAACTCCTGTGTGTTTTTGATTGAGTTTTCTCATCTGGAAAGTAAATGTACTGGATTATCCAGACTCCCATATCAGCAAGTTATCGAGAGGGGTTAATCAGACACTGTTTCATATAGTGTGTACCTGCGCTGCATTCTAGACCTGGGGTGGTAATTATGAGCTCAGGATAAAGATGGCGTCCAGCAGGTGACATACGTGGCTCCATATTGAAACAGGAAGCCCACTGTGGACATTTGGTCCTTCCGTTGATGTCCACCGGCCACCTAGTCTTCTCCTGCTATTACTGCTTCACTGGCTCAGCAGCTGAGCCAGGAGCCAGTGCCATCATAACCAGGTGGCTAACTGGGTAAAGGGCAGATCGACATTTGTTATCTTGTCGTCTTTGGAAACCCACCTACCCTCCATGCAAACCTTCTGGTGTGAGTTATCTGTGGAAGGAATCATAGGCTCACAGTAATTCACATCTTTCTTTTTGAAAATGTGCCCGTATTCCTTTCTGAACCTGAGAAGTTGGCGCCTGTGTCCACCAAGGAATTTACTGGCTGGCCTCCTACATGGACAGTTTGCCTGGGCTTTTGGCGGCGAAGTGAAACAGAGCCCTGACCCCTTCATTCAGCTTCTTCAAGCATTATTGTCTCTTGCTTGGGTCTTTCTAGGTGCAGTTGAGGCCTGTCCACTCTAGTGAAGGGTCGTGCACCTCTCCTGGGGTTTTCAAGGCACTGATTTTTCCAGTGTCCTTCTTTCCTGCAGTAGGCACATTGATCCTTCCCCATGGCTTGGCGGTGCCCACTGGTTAGTCTCTCCGTGAGTGGGCCATGCTCTCCTTTTGCTGAGTCTCTAAGGTCTCTCATGGCAATTACTAGTATTTTAGCTAGTTTCTTTGTCTCTGTCGTGTTAGGGTCATCTCTGTTGTTATACACTCAATGAGCCACTTGTACCAAATCACTAAGATTTTTCCCTTCAAACCCTTCCAACTTCTTTTTCATGTCTGAGGCAGACTGACTGAGTCATAAAGGCAATACTTATTGCCCTCCTGTTCTCGGGACCTCCAGGCCGTTAGGGGTATAAAGCCTGTAGGCTTCCATCAGCCACTCTAGAAACATAGGCGGACATTCTCTTATAAGAGCCTGAAAATTCTGACTGACCTTAGATAAATTCATAGGTTTCTTAGCTCTTCCGCAGAGGGTCATGTAAGAGCAACGGGTGATACCTGGTAAAGCCCTCTGGGCCTTGCTAGGAATTGAGATCCCACATTGTTCGTGTAGTGGCCAAAACAGATTCTGTCAAGTGGGGAGTGCCCTCTCGCTTACCATCAGGTTCACTCACTGCTTCTTGGGCCTCTGCCTGGAAGGGCTACCATTCCTCTGTTGTGGACAGCACGTGGAGAAGTTGCTGGCAGTCATTCCAGGTGGGCTGATGAGTATGGAAGGCATACAAGTACTAGTGTATGTGGGGGGCTGCTGGTTCGGGTTGGGGGTGAGGTTGGGGGGCCGGTGGGGGAGGGAGTGATTCAATAAGTTCCTGTTAGAAGTTTTCTATTTCTGGCCCTTAAAAACCTTATAGGGCGGGGGTGGAACCAAGGGGTCTGAAGCCAGCTCTCTGTCTCCCAGAGTTCTCCTGCAAAATGGGATAAAGCCGATTAGAGAAGAGAGATCAGGAGGGGAAGGGGAGGGGAAGTGAAGAGGAGGGGGAGGGATTGGGGGAGGGTTACGGGGAGGAATGGCCTCCACCTTTGTGGTTTGGGAACTTGGACCGTTTGTTTTTCGGGTCCTGCCATGTTTCCTGAAACTTTGGAAACAAGGACCCTTTCTTTGAGAGAGGGAGTAAGTCTTTTATATTTGCAGGCTTCTTAGTGGCAATGTCAGCCCACACTTGAATTAAAGGGATCACATCAGGATGTCCTGGTTCCCCTTAACCATAACTATGAACTCTTAGTAATAGGGCATGGGAAAACTAGTCTTGCGTGGGTCAATCAGGGACTCCTTTTGCCCCATCACTTTTAAACAAATTGTATAGTCTCCAAGCTTTTGGGTTGAAACCACATCTTCTTGGTGAACGCATAGAGCAGGGGTCATCAACTACAACCTGTGGGCCACATACAGACAGCCGAGGACATTGATCCTTGCTACTGGGTGTATGTGCCCCATTTATTTTTTTTTTTTTGAACTTCAAAGCAAGATCTGCAGTGTGTACATGAATTTGTTCGTAATTTTTGTTTTTTTTTTTTTAAACTATACTCTGTCCCTCCAATGGCCTGAGGTACAGTGAACTGGCCCCCTGGGTAAACAGTTTCAGGACCCCTGCCCTAAAGTATCCTGGACTTAGGGGTTACTAATCTCCCAGCCCTGAAACATCCCTGAACATTCTACCCGTTGTAGGAGGCACCATGGGAATTTGGACACCGGGTAATTTACAAGCCTTTACTCCAATTGATCCCAAGAAAATTCAAAATGACTTAGGCAGTTACTCTATTATGGTCACTTTTGACTCCTCCTGTACTAGCCCATTATTTCCATTTAACTCTATAATGCGGAGCATGATGTTTTCATAACATTTAAAAAATGTATATATTCATATATATATATATATTTATAACTATGAAAGTCCACAACAAAAAGAAAATAATTTTTTCCCAAAATTAAAATTGAAGCGTTATAGGGTTAAAAAGAAGGATGGGTCTTATCAGCGGGTCCAAGACCTTAGCATCATAAATGAATCTGTGATCCCACTGCACCTAGTAGTGCCCAAACCTGTGCCCTCCTAGGGGAAAGTGTGAATGCTTTTATCCCTCTTCCTGTACTTCCAATGAACAAACACACATGTCTGGTATTCCTAAGATTTTTTTTGTTTCCTTTTGACACTCACCTAATTTCAAGGCCACTGTCAACTCACAAGCTTAGCCTTGTCGTAGTCAAACTGTTCACCTTTTTGACAGTTTGTTTTTCCCAGAAGTTATCGGGTGACTAAAGCTTCTGAACCAAGTGTGCCAGGTCCACGACTACCATCTCCTGGACCACCTCAACCTTATCCATCCTGGATAAAGTTGCCCTCAATGGACAACCCCTCCCAGCAGTGTAGGAAGGGTATGGACCCAAAGCCCCACCTCGCCCCTTTTGCCAGGAGGAAGTAGCTAGAGATGTCTTCACCCAGTACCCCAAAGATTTGGGTCCATATCTCTTCAGGGGGGCAAATGTTAGGTAGCTATCCTAGGGACTGGGGCATCCATTATGCATGCCCATAGGGCCAAGATAAGAGCCCAGTTAGGAGAGCCACCCTGTGCATGCTCAGAGGTCCAGGTTTCTGGCCATGAAGGGGAGGTACACCTGGGTAGGTCCTGTACCTGGATTGACCAACCTAGGCCATGTAAATTCAATTCAGCCATTGGGGTCGGCCAGACTTGCCCACCATGCCTCCCTAACGCTCATAATACTCACTTGAGTGACAGACCAGACTTCTGCATGATTTCTCTCTCACTCAGAAAGGCTCTTTGTAGGCAGCAGGGCTGCACATGAGTGGCTGGTGGGTACTGTTCAGATGCATGGCTTTCTGCTTGCAAGGGTTTTTGTCTCAGCTGACTGGAAGGGAGGAGGTAGTACGTCTGGATCACAGAGTATCCATGTCCACAAATGAGGCTGCTCATTCCACAGCCCTGGCAGTGCTTTCTGAAAACCCTCTGCTTTGCAATATCACTCCTTGTAGATTAGAGTGGGAGGGGCTGGGACCAAGGTATGCTGCCTCTTACTCCCAGTTGCAGGTTTCTGGATGCTGATTGTATCTCTTACAGAACCAGTTAGTGGGCTTGCTGTCTGCCTCAGGCTTTGTTCACGGAGATCCTCCAGCTTGTTGTTGGTGTGTGGCATGAGCAGAGGCTTCCTGCCAATCCCCCATGAGCAGTAGAGCTCCCATGGAGTGGACTCCATGTAAGCCGTACCCCAGACAGCACGCTTACATAGGAGGGTGGGCCCTGCAGGACAGAGGACCATTCCCCCTGTGGAATGGCCTCAGTGATCCACCTCCCTCACTGGCTAGCTGCTGGGGCTGTGGGCCCTAAGCTTCATGCCTGACTCAGGAATAGACACAGGGTGAGGCGACTCCAGTAGTTGTTTTGACTGGTGTAATCCAGCCTGAGATCATCCTTGCATGAGCCCTCTGCCCAGATTATTTTTGTTTCTTTTATGATCTTTTCATTAGGGGCTCCTACAACACTAACCGCAATCCATATATACATCAGCTTTTTGAAACACATCTGTACATTAATTGCCCCCATTATTCTCAAAATCTCCACTCTCCACCCAAGCCCCTGGCCTAAGCTCCTCATTTCCCCCCCCTCAATGCCCGCCACCCATCCCTCATCAATCCTTGGAAATGTACTAATTCATTTGTCATATCTTCACCCACCTTTCTTTTGAGGTCAATGAAGATCCTTGTAATCGGTTCCCACTTTCCATCCTGCCCTTCCTCCACCCTCTCAGTATCTCCTCTCATAACACTGGTCCTAAAGGGCCCATCCACCCTGGATTCCCCGTGTTTGAAATTCCTATCGGTACTAGAATACCTTCTCTAGTTTGGCCAGATTAGTATGGTAGAACTGGGATCATGATAGTGGGGCAAGAGGAAGCATTAAGAACTAGAGGAAAGTTGTGTTTCATCTTTGCTGTCTCATACCCTGTATTCTTTCATCTACTCTCTGAGATCCTTCTGTAAGGGGATGTCCAGTGCACTGCAAATAGGTTTTGGGTCTATACCCGGCAGTCCCCTCTCATTCTCCATGATAAGATTTTTTTGTTCTCATGATGCCTGTTGCCTTATCCCTTTGCAAATTTGTGATCACACAGGCTGGTATCCTTCCTCCATGTGGGCTCTGTTGCTTCTGAGCCAGATGGCTGCTTCTTTACCTTCAAGCCTTTAAGACCCCACACGCTATATCATTTGGTAGCTGGACACTATCGGCTTTCTTCACCACATTTGCTTATGCAGCCACTCTGTGGTCAGTGATTGTGTAGGGAAGGTGAGCATCGTAGAATGCCAATTTAATAGAACAGTGTTAATGCAATGAGGGAGTCCTTGAGCGTAGGCCCAATGTGCATTTGCTACCTTAATAATAAATCTATAAACATATGGACATAGATCTATTTCCCCATGCCCCTTTGTAAATATATGTACATGCCTTTATGTGGACGTCTATAACTGGCCCTTGCTTCCCAGCTCACTCTTCTATACCCTTTGATTTTCCTCTTGTGCCCACTGCTATGCTCAGTCTTCCTTTGGGTTTCAGTAATTCCTCTTGGTTACATTACCCTTGATCACGCCCTACCAGGTCTCCTACATCCCCCCTCACCACCGATTTCCATCACTTGTTGTTCCCTTGTCTCTGGGTTTCTTTACACCACTTCCTTTCCCCCCACCGTGCTCACTCCCATGCCCAATGGAAAGGGCCGGTCACATGTTTACTCCTCCAGATTGTTCATCCAGCCTCTCTTAATTAGACACACCTGTAAAGCTAATAACATGCACAAAACAAGACTGAGCAAAACCAAGCAACAAAAAGAAAAAAAACAAACAAAAATGAAAACAAAACCCAACCAAAATCCAATGACACTAGACGAAAACAACACTAACCAAGAAAGAAAAGTACAAGGACTGTGTGGTGAACTTTAGGAGTGTTTTCCAGTCTAGTCTTTTGGGGCACCGAGCCCTGACCACAAAGTCCACCTTTAGCATTCCCCGGGACTTTGATGCTCCGTTTTCTTTCTCTTCCGCTGCACTCTCTTAGTGTCATGCCTCGATGTGGCAGGATCAGTTCGGGCGCAGTTCCCACACTGTGTGTCCAGTGTTGTCCCCTCTAGGGCTATGGGTCTTTGAGGGACGTTTCTCATCGTGGGGCTGCCTGTGTGGTCTTCTCTGTGGACTGGCTTCTCTGATTGGGAACATCATACTCAAGGTGTATTGGGCCAGGATGTGCTCCATTCTCCCCTCCTCCTCCTTGTTCTTCCCTGGGTTCTCTGATCAGATATGTCCCTCTCCACGAGCTGCAGATCCGGTGCCATCCTTCGAAATACAATCTTTGGGGGCTGCAAGGATGTGGGAGGGTTGGTGTCAGCTCAGATCTTTTGAGAGTCCAGGAGATATTGACTGTTCAATGGGCACAGTTCTGTGGGGCACCGTGCTCTTGGTCCAGACGCTGGTTTTATGTGGAAAGCCGCAGCTTTCACAGCCATTACAAGATTGCGCCGGTCAGTCAGGGCGGTGGCCCAATTATGTGGTAAACAACCACTTAGAGCATGCGCACTGTTTAGATGACCTAGTCATAACTCCACCCTGGAGTATGCTAATAAGGTTTCTGGTGAACACACTAATCAATGCACATCACGTCCCCATAGAGCGCATATAAGCAGCTGTGGTTTGGGGCTTCGGGGTTTTTTTCCGCATCTGCAAATCGAACCCGCATTAAATGCCTGTGGATGAATCCTGTTGTCGCACATCCTTCTTGCTGGCGAGACTGAGCGCGCGACAAGTGGTGCTGAAACATGGGAACGACCACCTCCGGCAGGAGCGGAGACCCCCTGTCATCAGGGAGGATTCAGAACCGCAAGACGTGGCAAGAAACGGTAAGTTCTGAGAGACATGAGCCTGAATGATTGTTAAGCCGCTTGCTGGTGATTGAGTGTCGGCGTGTGAATACTTCCGCTTTCGGTTTTAACGGCGAGCAGCCAGCCGCTTTTTCTTTATCGCGCATAAAACGGGTGTAGATAAATCCGTGCACGCCCGTGTGTTAAGTCCTTGTATACATATGAAGGCAACATGGGGAACGCGGCAATAAAGACTATGGTTACGGCTCTCGATGCCCTATTGAGTAAGAGAGCATTAAAAATTTCAGAACAGACTGTGTAAATTTGTAAAAAACATAGATGAGATAGGACCATGGTTTGTTTCCACAGGCTCGCTAACATCTGCGAGCTGGAATAAGCTAGGGTGAGACATAGACCGAGCTGCTGAAGCCGGACGGCTGAAGCCGGGGATTAGACCCATTTGGAAGCTAGTGAAAGTATGCATTGAGGACAAAGAGTGTGAGCAGCCATTACGCCCAGGGCAGCAGGCTTTAGAAGATGTTCAGAGGGCATGTCAGAAACAGAGCGGGAGGAAGAACAAGGAGCTCGTAGGAAGCAGTACAAAGCTGTTAAAAATGAGGAGGCTGCGCAGTTAAAAGAGGAAGTTGATCAACAGAAGAAGAGCCATGCCCGCCATTCGGAGCCATTGTACCCGTGGCGAGAACTAGAGCTTCTTGAGTTATCAGAGGAAAAAGAGGAACAGTTAGAGGAGGCAGCCACTCGCTACAAGGAGGGACGGTATAATGCTTTTCAAGTAACCGCTGTGAGCCCGTCCGTGCCACCCCCTTATAGCGAGAACAGGCAGAAAGGGTGTGGATACTCCTTTTGCCCACCCGGTACCCGCATAGCAATACAACAAATGTACCCAGTATTTGAGGACCAGAATAATGCTCGTTATCATACGCCTTTAGAGCATAAGCAAGTGAAGGACTTAGCTGAAGCAGTAAGATCTTATGGTGTCAATGCAAATTATACTCAGTCCCTGATTGAGAGACTTACAGGCAATGCTATGACACCTGCTGATTGGACTTTTGTTACAAAAGCAGTCTTGACAACAGGACAGTATTTGGAGTGGAAATCCTTGTGGCAGGGCCTATTAATGGCTCAGGCTAGGGAAAATGCCACAGCGGGGCAACCCGCATGGAATTTTGAAATGCTGACAGGTCAGGGAAGATGGGTTAACAATCAAACAGCCTTCCCAATACAGGTATATCAACAAATAAATACTGCCGCGAGCAAGGCATGGAGGACCTTGCCTAATAAAGGAGAGGTTAGAGGTAACTTAACTAAAATTATACAGGGACCTACTGAGCCTTTCTCAGATTTTGTCGCCCGTATGTTGGAAGCGGCAGGAAAAATCTTTGGAGATCAGGACACAGCCATGCCTCTCATTGAGCAGTTAGTTTTTGAGCAGTGTACTAAAGAATGTAGAACAGTTCTAACGCCCTGGAAGTCCAAAGGACTGCAGGCATGGATGAAGGCTTGCAGGGAAGTTGGTGGTCCTTTGACAAATGCAGGATTGGCTGCTGCAGTATTGGAGGCCCAAAAAAGAGGCCCCCTAAAATGCTTTCAGTGTGGTAAGGAAGGACACATTAAAAAACATTGCCCTACTGGCACCGCGAGTCAAACTGGGATAGGGACCAAAAGGACCCCGGGAGTTTGCCCTCGGTGTGGTAAGGGTAGACATTGGGCCAACGAATGCAGATCTGTGAAAGATAGCAAGGGGCGCCCCCTAGAGCAAAATGACCAGGAGCCAAAAAACGGGAAGCGGGGCCCTCGTCCCCAGGGCCCGCAGATGTATGGGGCAATCCAGGAGGACGGCCTCCGCCCACTGGGGAGGCCACTCCCAAAAGGGCCACTGCAGGATCCGCAGGGGTGGACCTCAGTGCCACCACCAGAGCAGTACTATCGCCATAGCAGGGATGCCAGCCCATCCCTATGGATTTTTATGGTCCCCTTCCAGAAGGCACCGTGGGCTTGCTGCTTGGTAGGTCCTCCACCACCTTAAAAGGCTTAATTGTGCACCCAGGAGTCATTGATCAGGATTTTACAGGACAAGTGAAGGCAATGTGCTCCTCCCCACGGGGAATATATGCCATCTCACCTGGAGACCGTATCGTGCAGCTCTTGGTGTTGCCTAGCAAGCATGCACTGTTCCCAAGTACTAAAGTTAGTAGAGAAAAAATGAGCTTTGGATCATCAGGAGAAGCTGGGGCCTTTTTCTCAGTGCAGTTGGATCAACGCCCAACTTTGACATTGGACATTGAAGGGAAAACCTTTGAAGGTATATTAGACACAGGGGCAGACAAAAGCATTATATCCACCAAATGGTGGCCTTCCTGTTGGCCGGTAACATAATCTTCACAGTCTCTACAAGGACTCGGGTATGCATCCATGCCTATGATAAGCACCAGACGGTTGCACTGGAAAGCTGAGGAAGGACAATCAGGCCAGTTCCAACCATATGTCCTCCCCTTACCTGTAAATTTGTGGGGAAGGGACATGTTGACACACCTAGGATTAGTACTAACCAATGATTACTCACCTATAAGTCAAGTACTTATGCAAAAAATGGGATATGTACCGGGAAAGGGAGTTGGGAAACACCTACAGGGTCGTCCTGAACCAGTAGAGGTAGCAGTGAAGAAAGATCGCACAGGTCTGGGTTTTTCCTAGGGGCCACTGCGGAGCCGCTACCCATTCCGTGGCTCTCAGCAGAGCCAGTTTGGGTACCACAGTGGCCGCTCCCAGTAGAAAAATTAATTGCGGCACAAAGGCTAGTTAAGGAACAGCTAGAACTAGGACATTTAGAACCATCCGTGTCCCCCTGGAACACACCCATATTTGTTATTAAGAAAAAATCAGGGAAGTGGAGATTGTTGCATGATTTAAGAGCCATCAACGCCCAAATGTCACTCAAGGCCCTGTGCAGAAAGGCCTCCCATTGCTATCTGCAATACCTACCAAAGGCTGGACCGTCATTATAATAGACATTAAGGATTGTTTTTTCTCCATCCCTTTGCATAAGAAAGATAAGGAAAGATTTGCCTTTACCCTACCCTCCATTAATCATGAAGAACCTGACAAGCACTTTCAGTGGCGAATTTTGCCACAGATAATGGCCACTAGTCCTACTATGTGCCAGTTGTTTGTGGATCACGCCCTAGCACCCGTCAGAGAAAAATTTGGTCAGTTAAAAATCTACCATTACATGGATGACATATTAATAACTGGAGAAGAGGAGCCAGATGTGCAGCAGGGATACAGCGAGGTAGTTAAGGAATTAGAATCCCATCAGTTAGCCATAGCACCAGATAAGGTCCAACAATCTTCAATTGGACAGTTTTTAGGAGCCACAATAAGCCCATGTCACATAATGCCTCAAAAATTGACTATACGGAAGGATCAGTTAAAGATATTAAATGATTTTCAAAAGTTGCTAGGAGATATCAATTGGCTCCGCCCATATTTAAAGGTTTCCACTGCTGACCTTAAGCCATTGTTCAATATCTTGGAAGGAGAAAGCCATATTACTTCTCCTCGAGAAATTACTCCTCAAGCCCAGAAAGTATTAGAACAGGTTGAAAAGGCCATTTCTGAAGTGCAGTTAGATAGAATAGACATAAAATCTCCTTTTCAGCTGTGCATTCTAAAAACTGCCTGCGCTCCTACTGCGGTCTTGTGGCAGACTGGGCCTTTGTTGTGGATCCATGCCCACTCCTCACCTTCCAAAACTATTGAACACTACCCTTCTATGGTAGCCACAATGGCCCTAAGGGGTGTTAAGACAGCTATTATGCATTTTGGAAGAGAGCCTAGCAGCGTCATTGTCCCATATACTAGTGAGCAAGTTTCTACACTGTGCGCCACTACGGATGAGTGGGCAATTTTTAAATGCAGTTTTAATGGACTAATAGACAACCATTATCCTAAACATTCCTTGTTGCAATTTGTGACTGCTCATCCAGTAATTTTTCCCCGTGTCACTGTTAACAACCCCATTAAGGAAGCTTTAGACATTTATACAGATGGCTCTAAAACAGGCAAAGGATGTTATGTAATAAACGATCAAGTGACTACATTACAATTTTTAGCTGATGCACCCCAATTAGTAGAATGTTTGGTGGTCTTAGAAGTTTTTAAGAAATTCACGGAGCCAATTAACATCATATCTGACTCCCATTACGTAGTCAACGTGGTGTCTAAGCTGGAAATTGCTGGCTACATTAAGCAATCCAGCAAGGTAGCAGACATCTTGTCTCAAATTAGAAAATGTATTTTGCAACGAAAACACCCATTTTATATTCAGCATATACGTGCTCATAGCTTGCTCCCGGGACCCATGGTAAAAGGTAATGATTTGGCTGATCAAGCTAAACTTGCTAAAGACTTTCATGAGCTGTATCATGTGCCTGCTGCCACCCTACGCATTAAGTTTCCAATTACTCGCGCAGAGGCTCGCACTATTGTGTTGCAGTGCGCCAAGTGTGCAGAATTTATTTCCAAACCCTCGGTCGGGGTAAACCCTCGAGGCGTCCGTCCTCTCGACATCTGGCAAATGGACGTTACCCACGTATCTGCTTTTGGAAAGTTGCAGTACGTGCATGTGTCAGTGGACACCAGTTCTGGCATTGTACATGCAACACCCCTAACGGGGGAAAAATCCAGCCAATAATTCAACACTGCTTAGAAGCCTGGAGTGCATGGGGCAAGCCCACCATGTTAAAAACAGATAATGGGCCTGCATACACTTCCACCAAGTTCCGACAGTTTTGCTTGCAAATGCAAGTGAAGCACTTCACGGGTTTGCCGTACAATCCCCAAGGGCAAGGAATTGTGGAACGATGTCATCGCACTCTAAAGCAATATTTATCAAAGCAAAAAGGGGGAATAGAGACCGTGACAGTCACTACCCCTAGAATGGCTTTATCTCTAACCCTTTTCACCCTAAATTTTTAAAATTTGGATGAGAAAGGCCAATCAGCTGCAGACAGACACGGGCAATGGCCAAAGCCACCAAAGGAAATGGCCGGGTGGAAAAATGTCCTAGACAACAAATGGTATGGCCCAGACCCCATATTAATCAGGTCCAGGGGAGCAATTTGTGTTTTTCCACAGGAAGAAGAAAACCCCATCTGGGTGCCAGAGAGACTGGTGAGACTAATTAAGAAGGAGGATGAAGATCGTGGGAGCAGAAAGAATGAAGAGGACAGCGATCCATCCAGCGCTACTATTGACGCTAATGGTGATATGGGCCCCGGTAGCACAGGGAATTAAGAACAGTATTGTGTCTCAAACCGCTGAAGCGTTACTGCAATGTCAGCGTGTGGATGCCCATCTGACCTCTGGCATTTTATTATTAAATCAAAAAACAGATTTGCTCCAGCAGCAAATCAACCAGCTTACCACTATGGTACAATTAAGCTGTGTCTCTTCCACCACAGCGCTTTGCATCACTCAAGTGTTATATGATAATTTTAGAGCATTGAGTGATAATATTTCTCAGTATCTCACAGGACAATGGACCAAAGAGTTGAACCAGCTGCAAGAAGACCTCCTGAATCAAGTTGTCCGATTGAATGGAACACGCGTGGAACCCCTTACCCTTGAAAATTTTTCTTCTTGGCTTTCATCTGCATTTACCTACTTTAAGGAGTGGGTGGGGGTGTTTACATTTGCTGCAATAATGTGCTGTGGAGGGGTGTTGTTGCTATGGTTGCTCTGCAAACTGAAAGCACAGCAAAGGCGTGACAAGGTCATCATTGCGCAGGCGCTCTTAGCGATTGAGCGCGGTGGTTCCCATGATCTTTGGCTTCCTTTGTTAAAAGAAAACTAACCCCCATAAGTTGTCAGCTCTCGCACCCCAAGGGGAAGACCCCATTGCACTGGGAAGAGTGACAGAAAATGGATCATGGCCAGCCGTTGCACCATGCGGAGCTCTGCTCATTGCACACATCAGGGTGACCAGATTTGGGTTCTTTTATCCATCTTCATCTCCTGGGGCTGCTGGAGGCTCCGGGGTGGATCGATGGATTAGGCCTAAAATAAATAAGAAAGGAGGAGATGTGGGAAGCCGCAGCTCTCGCCGCCATTACAAGATGGCGCCGGGCAGTCAGGGCAGTGGCCCAGTTAAGTGGTAAACAACCACTTAGAGCATGCGCACTGCTTAGATGACATAGTCATAACTCCACCCTGGTGTATGCTAATAAGGGTTCTGGCGAACGCACCAATAAATGCACAGCACGTCCCCATAGAGCGCATATAAGCAGCAGTAGTTTGGGGCTTTGGGGTCTTTTTTCCGCATCTGCAAATCGAATCCGCATTAAACGCCTGTGGTAGAATCCTTTTGTGGTGCGTCCTTCTTGCTGGCAAGACTGAGCGCGTGACAGTAGTGAATATGACTTTGTTGTTAACCAGTTGTGTGTCTCTGGGTAAACTCCTGTGTGTTTTTGAATGAGTTTTCTCATCTGGAAAGTAAATGTACTGGATTATCCAGACTCCCATGTCAGCAAGTTATCGAGAGGGGTTAATCAGAGACTGTTTCATATAGTGTGTACCTGCGCGCTGCATTCTAGACCTGGGGTGGCAATTATGCGCTCAGGATAGAGATGGTGTCCAGCAGGTGACATACGTGGCTCCATATTGAAACAGGAAGCCCACTGTGGAGATTTGGTCCTTCCGTTGATGGCCACCGGCCACCTAGTCTTCTCCTGCTATAACTGCTTCACTGGCTCAGCAGCTGAGCCAGGAGCCAGTGCCATCATAACCAAGTGGCTATCTGGGACAAAGGGCAGATAGATATTTGTTATCTTGTTGTCTTGGGAAGCCCACCTAACCACCATGCAAACCTTCTGGTGTGAGTTAACTGTGGAAGGAATCATAGGCTCACAGTAATTCACATCTTTCTTTTTGAAAATGTGCCCGTATTCCTTTCTGAACCTGAGAAGGTGACCCCTCCGTCCACAAAGAAATTTACTGGCTGGCCTCCTACATGGAGAGTTAGCCTGGGCTTTTGGCGGCGAAGTGAAACAGAGCCCTGACCCCTTCATTCAGTTTCTTCAAGCATTATGGTCTCTTGCTTGGGTCTTTCTAGGTGAAGATCAGGCCCGTCCACTCTAGTGGAGGGTCGTGCACCTCTCCTGGGGTTTTCAAGGCACTGATTTTTCCAGTGTCGTTCTTTCCTGCAGTAGGCACATTGATCCTTCCCCATGGCTTGGCGGTGCCAACAGGTTAGTCTCTCCGTGAGTGGGCCATGCTCTCCTTTTCCTGAGTCTCTGGGGTCTCTCATGGCAATTACTAGTATTTTAGCTAGTTTCTTTGTCTCTGTCGTGCTAGGGTCATCTCTGTTGTTATACACTCAATGAGCCACTTGTACCAACTCACTAAGATTTTTCCCTTCAAACCCTTCCCACTTCTTTTTCATGTCTGAGGCAGACTGACTGAGTCATAAAGGCAATACTTATTGCCCTCCTGTTCTCAGGGCCTCCAGGCCGTTAGGGGTATAAAGCCCGTAGGCTTCCATCATCCACTCTAGAAAGGCAGGCAGACACTCTCTTATAAGAGCCTGAAAATTCTCACTGACCTTAGATAAATTCATAGGTTTCCTAGCTCTTCCGCAGTGGGTCATGTAAGAGCAACAGTTGATACCTGGTAAAGCCCTCTGGGCCTTGCTAGCAATTGAGATCCCACATAGTTCGTGTAGTGGCCAAAAGAGTTTCTCTCAAGAGGGGAGTGCCTGCTCGCTGACCATGAGATTCACTGATGCTTACTGGGCCTCTGTCTGGAAGGGCTATCCTTCCGCGTTGTGAACAGCACCTGGAGAAGTTGCTGGCAATCATTCCAGGTGGGCTGATGATTATGGAAGACATACCAGTACTACTGTGTGGGGGGGGCTGCTGGTTGGGGGTGGGGGTGCGGTTGGGGGGCCAGTGGGGGAGGGAGTGACTCAATAAGGGCCTGTTGGAAGTTTTCTATTTCTGGCCCCTAGAAACCTTATAGGGCAGGGGTGGAACCAAGGGGTCTGAAGCCAGCTCTCCGATTCCCAGAGTTCTCCTGCAAAATGGGATAGAGCCGATTAGGGGAGAGAGATCGGGGGGGGGGCAGGGGAGGGGAAGCTAGGTGGTGGCGGAGGGGGTGGGGGAGGGGGAGACGGAGGGATGGCATCCACCTATGTGGTTTTGGGAAATTGGACCGTTTGTTTTTCTAGTCCTGCCATGTTTCCTGAAACCTTGGAAACAAGGACCCTTTCTTTGAGGGCGGGAGTAAGTCTTTTATATTTGCAGGCTTCTTAGTGGCAATGTCAGCCCACACTTGAATTAAAGGGAACAGATCGGGATGTCCTGGTTCCCCTTAACCATAACTATGAACTCTTAGTAATAGAGGATGGGAAAACTAGTCTTGCGTGGGTCAATCAGGGACTCCTTCTGCCCAATCACTTTTGAACAAATTGTAGAGTCTCCAAGCTTTTGGGCTGAAACCACATCCTCTTGGTGAACGCCTAGAGCAGGGGTCCTCAAACTACAACCTGTGGGCCACATGCAGACAGCCGAGGACATTGATCCTTTCTGCCGGGTTTATGTGCCCCATTTATTATTTTTTTTGAACGTCAAATCAAGATGAGCATTGTGCACATGAATTTTTTCGTAAATTTTGTTTTTTTTTAACTATACTCTGTCCCTCCAATGGCCTGAGGGACAGTGAACTGGCCCCCTGGGTAAACAGTTTCATGACCCCTGCCCTAAGGTATCCTGGACTTAGGGGTTACTAATTTCCCAGCCCTGAAACATCCCTGAACATTCTACCCATTGTAGGAGGGACCCTGGGAATTTGGACCCCGGGTAATTTACAAGCCTTTACTCCAATTGATCCCAAGAAAATTCAAAATGACTTAGGCAGTTACTCTAGTTTGGTCACTTTTGACTCCTCCTGTACTAGCCCATTATTTCCATTTAACTCTATAACGCGGGGCATGATGTTTTCCTAACATTTAAAAATGTATATATTAATATATATTTATATATTTATAAGTATAAAAATCCACAACAAAAAGAAAATAATTTTTTCCCAAAATTAAAATTGAAGCGTTATAAGGTTAAAAAGAAGGTTGGGTCTTATCAGCGTGTCCAAGACTTTAACCTCATAAATGAATCAGTGATCCCACTGCACCTAGTAGTGCCCAAACCTGTGCCCTCCTTGGGGAAAGTGTGAATGTTTTTATCCCTCTTCCTGTACTTCCAATGAACAAACACATATGTCTGGTAATCCTAAGATTTTTTTTGTTTCCTGTGACACTCACCTAATTTCAAGGCCATTGCCATCACACAAGCTTAGCCTTGTCGTAGTCAAACTGTTTGCCTTTTAGACCGTTTGTTTTTCCCAGAAGTTATCGGGTGACTAAAGCTTCCGAACCAAGTGTGCCAGGTCCACGACTACCATCTCCGGGACCACCTCAACCTTATCCATACTGGATAAAGTTGCCTTCAATGGACAACCACTCTCAGCAATGTAAGAAGCGTATGGACCCAAAACCCCACTGGGCCCCTTTTTCCAGCAGGAAGTAGCTAGAGATGTCGTCGCCCAGTACCCCAAAGATTTGGGTCCATATCTCTTCAGGGGGGCAAATGTTAGGTAGCTATGCTAGGGACTGGAGTATCCGTTATGCATGCCCATAGGGCCAAGATAAGAGCCCAGTTAGGAGAGGCACCCTGTGCATGCTCAGAGGTCCAGGTTTCTGGCCATGAAGGGGAGGTACACCTGGGTGGGTCCTGTACCTGGATTGACCAACCTAGGCCATGTAAATTCAATTCAGCCACTGGGATCGGCCAGACTTACGCACCACGCCTCCCTAACGCTCATAAAACTCACTTGAGTGACAGACCAGACTTCTGTGTGATTTCTCTCTAACTCAGGAAGGCTCTTTGGAGGCAGCAGGGCTGCACATGAGTGGCTGGTGGATACTGTTCAGATGCATGGCTTTCTGCTTGCAGGGGTTTTTGTCTCAGCTGACTGTAAGGGAGGAGGTAGTACGTCTGGATCACAGAGTATCCATGTCCACAAATGAGGCTGCTCATTCCACAGTCCTGGCAGTGCTTTATGAAAGCCCTCTGCTTTGCAATGTCACTCCTTGTAGATTACAGTGGGAGTGGCTGGCACCAAGGAATACTGCCTCTTACTCCCAGTTACAGGTTTCTGGATGCTTATTGTATCTCTTACAGCACCAGTTAGTGGGCTTGTTGTCTGCCTCAGGCTTTGTTCACGGAAATCCTCCAGCTAGTTGGTGGTGTGTGCGCATGAGCAGAGGCTTCCTGCCAATCCCCCATGAGTAGTAGAGCTCCCATGGTGTGGACTCCATGAAAGCCGTGCCCCAGACAGCACGCTTACAAAGGAGGGTGGGCCCTGCAGGACAGAGGACCATTCCCCCTGTGGAATGGCCTCAGAGACCCATCTCCCTCAATGGCCAGCTGCTGGGGCTGTGGGCTCTAAGCTTCATGCCTGACTCAGGAATAGACACAGGGTGAGGAGACTCCAGTAGCTGTTTTGACTGGTCTAATCAAGCCTGAGATCATCCTTGCATGAGCCCTTTGCCCAGATTATTTTTGTTTCTTTTATGATCTTTTTATTAGGGGCTCCTACAACACTAACCACAATCCATATATACATCTATTGTTTGAAGCACATCTGTACATTAATTGCCCTCCTTATTATCAAAATATCCACTCTCCACCCAATCCCCTGGTTTCAGCTCCTCATTTCCCCCACCCCACTCAATGCCCGCCACCCATCACTAATCAATCTTTTGAAATGTACTAATTCTTTTGTCATATCTTCACCCACCTTTCTTTTGAGGTCAATGAAGATCCTTGTAATCGGTTCCCACTTTCCATCCTGCCCTTCCTCCACCTTCCCAGTATCTCCACTCAAAACACTGGTCCTAAATGGCCCATCCACCCTGGATTCCCCGTGTTTGAAATTCCTATCGCTACTAGAATACCTTCTCTAGTTTGGCCAGATTAGTATGGTAGAACTGGGAGCATGATAGTGGGGCAAGAGGAAGCATTAAGAACTAGAGGAAAGTTGTGTTTCATCTTTGCTCTCTCATACCCTGTATTCTTTAATCTCCTCTCTGAGATCCTTCTGTAAAGGGATGTCCAGTGCACTGCAAATAGGTTTTGGGTCTATACCCGGCAGTCCCCTCTCATTCTCCATGATAAGATTTTTTTGTTCTTATCATGCCTGTTGCCTTATCCCTTTGAAACTTTGTGATCACACAGGCTGGTATGCTTCCTCCATGTGGGCTCTGTTGCTTCGGAGCTAGATGGCTGCCTCTTTACCTTCAAGCCTTTAAGACCCCACACCCTATATCTTTTGGTAGCTGGACACCATCGGCTTTCTTCACCACATCTGCTTATGCAGCCGCTTTGCGGTCAGTGATCGTGTATGGAAGGTGAGCATCGTAGAATGCCAATTTAATAGAAGAGTGTTTTTACAATGAGGGAGTCCTTGAGCGGAGGCCCTATGTCCATCTGCTACCTTAATACTAAATCTATAAACATATGGACATAGATCTATTTCCCCATGCCCCTTTGTAATTATATATACATGCCTTTATTTAGACGTCTATAACTGGCCCTTGCTTCCCAGCTCACTCTCCTATACCCTTTGATTTTCCTCTTGTGCCCACTGCCATGCTCAGTCTTCCTTTGGGTTTCAGTAATTCCTCTTGGTTACATTACCCTTGATCACGCCCTACCAGTCCTCCTACATCCCCCTCACCACCGATTTCCATCACTTGTTGTTCCCTTGTCTCTGGGTTTCTTGACACCACTTCCTTTCCCCCCACTGTCCTCACTCCCATGCCCAATGGAAAGGACCGGTCACATGTTTACTCCTCCAGATTGTTCATCCAGCCTCTCTTAATTAGACAGACCTGTAAAGGTAATAACATGCACAAAACAAGACTGAGTAAAACCAAGCAGCAAAAAGAAAAAAAACAAACAAAAATGAAAACAAACCCAACCAAAATCCAATGTCACTAAAAGAAAACAACACTAACCAAGAAAGAAAAGTACAAGGACTGTGTGGTGAAATTTAGGAATGTTTTCCAGTCCAGTCTGTTGGGGCACCGAGCCCTGACCACAAAGTCCACCTTTGACATTCCCTGGGGACTTTGATGCTCCGTTTTCTTTCTCTTCCGCTGCACTCTCTTAGTGTCATGCCTCGATGTGGCAAGATCAGTTCGGGCGCCGTCCCACACTGTGTCTCCAAGGTTGTCCCCTCTAGGGCTATGGGTCTTTGAGGGACGTTTCTCATCGTGGGGCTGCCCGTGTGGTCTTCTCTGTGCACTGGCTTCTCTGATTGGGAACATCATCCCCAAGGTATATTGGGCCAGGATGTGCTCCATTCTCCCCTCCTCCCCCTTGTTCTGCCCTGTGTTCTCTGATCAGATATGTCCCTCTCCGCGAGCTGCAGATCCGGTGCCATCCTGTGAAATACAATCTTTGTGGGCTGCAAGGATGTGGGGGGTGGGTATCAGCTCAGATCTTTTGAGAGTCCAGGAGATATTGACTGACCGATGGGCACAGTTCTGTGGGGCACCGGGTTCTTGGTCCAGACGCTGGTTGTGAATATGACTTGGTTGTTAACCAGTTGTGTGTCTCTGGGTCAACTCCTGTGTGTTTTTCAGTGAGTTTTCTCATCTGGAAAGTAAATGTACTGGATTATCCAGACTCCCATGTCAGCAAGTTATCGAGAGGGGTTAATCAGACACTGTTTCATATAGTGTGTACCTGCGCGCTGCATTCTAGACCTGGGGTGGCAATTATGCGCTCAGGATAGAGATGGTGTCCAGCAGGTGACAGACGTGGCTCCATATTGAAACAGGAAGCCCACTGTGGAGATTTGGTCCTTCCGTTAATGGCCACAGGCCACCTAGTCTTCTCCTCTATAACTGCTTCACTGGCTCAGCAGCTGAGCCAGGAGCCAGTGCCATCATAACCAAGTGGCTAACTGGGAGAAAGGGCAGATAGATATTTGTTATCTTGTTGTCTTGGGAAGCCCACCTACCCTCCATGCAAACCTTCTGGTGTGAGTTATCTGTGGAAGGATTCATAGACTCACAGTAATTCACATCTTTCTTTTTGACAATGTGCCCATATTCCTTTCAGTACCTGAGAAGGTGGCCCCTGTGTCCACCAAGAAATTTACTGGCGGGCCTCCTATATGGAGAGTTAGCCTGGGCTTTTGGCGGCGAAGGGAAACAGAGCCCTGACCCTTTCATTGTGCTTCTTCAAGCATTATTGTCTCTTACTTGGGTTTTTCTAGGTGCAGATGAGGCCCGTCCACTCTAGTGGAGGGTCGTGCACCTCTCCTGGGGTTTTCAAGGCACTGATTTTTCCAGTGTCGTTCTTTCCTGCAGTAGGCACATTGATCCTTCCCCATGGCTTGGCGGTGCCCACAGGTTAGTCTCTCCTTGAGTGGGCCATGCTCTCCTTTTCCTGAGTCTCGGGGTCTCTCATGGCAAATACTAGTATTTTAGCTAGTATCTTTGTCTCGTCGTGCTAGGGTCATCTCTATTGTTATACACTCAATGAGCCACTTGTACAAAATCACTAAGATATTTCCCTTCAAACCCTTCCCACTTCTTTTTCATTTCTGAGCCAGATTCACTGAGTAATAAAGGCAATACTTATTGCCCTCCTGTTCTCGGCGCCTCAGGGCCATTAGGGGTATAAAGCCCATAGGCTTCCATCATCCACTCTAGAAAGGCAGGCGAACATTCTTTTATAAGAGCCTGAAAATTCTCACTGACCTTAGATAAATTCATAGGTTTCCTAGCTCTTCCGCAGAGGGTCATGTAAGAGCAACAGTTAATACCTGGTAAAGCCCACTGGGCCTTGCTAGGATTTGAGATCCCACATTGTTCGTGTATTGGCCAAAAGAGTTTCTCTCAAGTGGGGAGTGGCCGCTCGCTGACCATCAGGTTCACTGACTGCTTACTGGGCCTCTGTCTGGAAGGGCTACCCTTCCTCCGTTGTGAACAGCACCTGGAGAAGTTGCTGGCAATCATTCCAGGTGGGCTAATGAGTATGGAAGAAATACCAGTACTAGTGTGTGTGGGGTCTGCTGGTTGAGGGTGGGGGTGAGGTTGGGGGGCCGGTGTGGGAGGGAGTGACTCAATAAGGGCCTGTTAGAAGTTTTCTATTTCTGGCCCCTAGAAACCTTATAGGGCGGGGGTGGAACTAAAGGGTCTGAAGCCAGCTCTCTGATTCCCAGAGTTCTCCTGCAAAATGGGATAAAGCCGATTAGGGGAGAGAGATCGGGAGGGGAGAGGAGCGGAAGGGAAGGGGAGGGATAGAGGGAGGGGGAAGGTACGGGGAGGGATGGCCTCCACACATGTGATTTTGGGAAATTGGACCGTTTGTTTTTCCGGTCCTGCCATGTTTCCTGAAAACTTGGAAACAAGGACCCTTCTTTGAGGGAGGGAGTAAGTCTTTTATATTTGCAGGATTCTCTAGTGGCAATGTCAGCCCACATTTGAATTAAAGGGATCAGATCGGGATGTCCTGGTTCCCCTTAACCATAACTATGACTCTTAGTAATAGGGGATGGGAAAACTAGTCTTGCGTGATTCAATCAGGGACTCCTTCTGCCCCATCACTTTTAAACAAATTGTAGAGTCTCCAAGCTTTTGCGTTGAAACCACATCCTCTTGGTGAACGCGGAGAGCAGGTGTTCTCAAACTACCGCCTGTGGGCCCCAAGGAGACAGCCAAGGACATTGATTCTTTATGCCGGGTGAATGTGCCCCATTTATTTTTTTTTGAACTTCAAATCAAGATGTGCATTGTGCAAATGAATCTGTTCGTAATTTTTTTTTTAAACTATAGTATGTCCCTGCAATTGCCTGAGGGAGAGTGAACTGGCCCCCTAGGTAAACAGTTTTAGGACCCCTGCCCTAAGGTATCCTGGACTTAGGGGTTACTAATCTCCCAGCCCTGAAACATCCCTGAACATTCTACCCATTGTAGAATGGGAATTTGGACCCCGGGTAATTTACAAGCCTTTAGTCCAATTGAACCCAAGAAAATTCAAAATGACTTAGGCAGTTACTCTATTTTGATCACTTTTGACTTCTCCTGTACTAGCCCATTATTTACATTTAACTCTATAACGCGGAGCAGGATGTTTTCATAACATTTAAAAAAATGTATATATTAATATATATATATATATATATATTTATATTTATGAAAGTCCACAACTAAAAGAAAATAATTTTTCCCAAAATTAAAATTGAAGCGTTATAGGGTTAAAAAGAATGATGGGTTTTATCAGCGGGTCCAAGACCTTAGCATCATAAATGAATCAGTGATCCCACTGCACCTAGTAGTGCCCAAACCTGTAACCTCCTAGGGGAAAGTGTGAATGCTTTTATCCCTCTTCCTGTACTTCCAATGCACAAACACACATGTCTGGTATTCCTAAGATTTTTTTTGTTTCCTGTGACACTCACCTAATTTCAAGGCCACTGCCATCACACAAGCTTAGCCTTGTCACAGTCAAAGTGTTCACCTTTTAGACCGTTTGTTTTTCCCAGAAGTTATCGGTGACTGAAGCTTCCGAACCAAGTGTGCCAGGTCCATGACTACCATCTCCTGGACCACCTCAACCTTATCCATCCTGGATAAAGTTGCCCTCAATGGACAACCCCTCCCAGCAGTGTAGGAAGGGTATGGACCCAAAGCCCCACTTCGCCCCCTTTTCCAGCAGGAAGTAGCTAGAGATGTCGTCGCCCAGTACCCCAAAGATTTGGGTCCAGATCTCTTCAGGGGGGCAAATGTTAGGTAGCTATGCTAGGGACTGGGGCATCCGTTATGCATGCCCATAGGGCCAAGATAAGAGCCCAGTTAGGAGAGGCACCCTCTGCATGCTCAGAGGTCTAGGTTTCTGGCCATGAAGGGGAGGTACACCTGGTTGGGTCCTGTACCTGGATTGACCAACCTAGGCCATGTAAATTCAATTCAGCCACTGGGATCGGCCAGACTTACCCAACACGCCTCCCTAACGCTCATAAAACTCACTTGAGTGACAGAACAGGCTTCTGCATTATTTCTCTCTCACTCAGGAAGGCTCTTTGGAGGCAGCAGGGCTGCACATGAGTGGCTGGTGGATACTGTTCAGATGCATGGCTTTCTGCTTGCAAGGGTTTTTGTCTCAGCTGACTGTAAGGGAGGAGGTAGTACGTCTGGATCACAGAGTATCCATGTCCACAAATGAGGCTGCTCATTCCACAGTCCTGGAAGTGCTTTATGAAAACCCTCTGATTTGCAATGTCACTCCTTGTAGATTAGAGTGGGAGGGGCTGGGACCAAGTTATGCTGCCTCTTACTCCCAGTTGCAGGTTTCTGGATGCTGATTGTATCTCTTACAGCATCAGTTAGTGGGCTTGTTGTCTGCCTCAGGCTTTGTTCACGGAGATCCTCCAGCTAGTTGGTGGTGTGTGCGCATGAGCAGAGGCTTCCTTCCAATCCCCCATGAGTAGTAGAGCTCCCATGGTCTGGACTCCATGAATGCCGTGCCCCAGACAGCACTCTTATAAAGGAGGGTGGGCCCTGCAGGACAGAGTACCATTCCCCCTGTGGAATGGCTCAGAGACCCACCTCCCTCACTGGCCAGCTGCTGGGGCTGTGTGCCCTAAGCGTCATGCCTGACTCAGGAATAGACACAGGATGAGGAGACTCCAGTAGCTGTTTTGACTGGTCTAATCCAGCCTGAGATCATGCTTGCTTGAACCCTCTGGCCAGATTATTTTTGTTTCTTTTATGATCTTTTTATTAGGGGCTCTTACAACACTAACCACAATCCATATATACATCAGCTGTTTGAATCACATCTGTACATTAATTGCCCTCATTATTCTCAAAATATCTACTCTTCACCCAAGCCCCTGGGCTCAGCTCCGCATTTTTTCCCTCCTCAATGCCCGCCACCTATCCCTCATCAAACCTTGGGAATGTACTAATTCTTTTGTCATATCTTCACCCACCTTTCTTTTGAGGTCAATGAAGATCCTTGTAATCGGTTCCCACTTTCCATCCTGCCCTTCCTCCACCTTCCCAGTATCTCCACTCATAACACTGGTCCTAAAGGGCCCATCCACCCTGGATTCCCCGTGTTTGAAATTCCTGTCTGTACTAGAATACCTTCTCCAGTTTGGCCAGATAGTATGGAAGAACTGGGATCATGATAGTGGGGCAAGAGGAAGCATTAAGAACTAGAGGAAAGTTGTGTTTCATCTTTGCTGTCTCATACCCTGTATTGTTTAATCTCCTCTCTGAGCTCCTTCTGTAAGGGGATGTCCAGTGCACTGCAAATAGGTTTTGGGTCTATACCCGGCAGTGCCCTCTCATTCTCCATGATAAGATTTTATGTTCTCATGATGCCTGTTGCCTTAACCCTTTGAAACTTTGTGATCACACAGGCTGGTATGCTTCCTCCATGGGGGCTCTGTTGCTTCTGAGCCAGGTGGCTGCTTCTTTACTTTCAAGCCTTTAAGACCCCACACGCTATATCTTTTGGTAGCTGGACACCATCGGCTTTCTTCACCACATTAGCTTATGCAGCCGCTTTGTGGTCAGTGATCGTGTAGGGAAGGTGGGCATCGTAGAATGCCAATTTAATAGAGCAGTGTTCTTGCAATGAGGGAGTACTTGAGCGGAGGCCCTATGTCCATCTGCTACCTTAATACTAAATCTATAAACATATGGACATAGATCCATTTCCCCATGCCCCTTTGTAAATATATGTACATGCCTTTATTTAGACGTTTACAACTGGCCCTTGCTTCCCAGCTCACTCTTCTATACCCTTTGATTTTCCTCTTGTGCCCACTGCCATGCCTGTCTTCCTTTGGGTTTCAGTAATTCCTCTTGGTTACATTACCCTTGATCATGCCCTACCAGGCTTCCTACATCCCCCTCACCACCGATTTCCATCACTTGTTGTTCCCTTGTCTCTGGGTTTCTTGACACCACTTCCTTTCCCCCTACCGTGGTCACTCCCATGACCAATGGAAAGGGCCGGTCACATGTTTACTCCTCCAGATTGTTCATCCAGCCTCTCTTAATTAGACAGACCTGTAAAGGTAATAACATGTACAAAACGAGACTGAGAAAACATAAGCAGCAAAAGAAAAAAAACAAAAACAAAAATGAAAACAAATCCCAACCAAAATCCAATGTCACTAAAAGAAAACAACGCTAACCAAGAAAGAAAATTACAAGGACTGTGTGGTGAATTTCAGGAGTGTTTTCCAGTCCAGTTTGTTGGGGCACCGAACCCTGACCACAAAGTCCACCTTTGGCATTCCCCGGGGACTTTGATGCTCCGTTTCCTTTCTCTTCCGCTGCACTTTCTTAGTGACATGCCTCGAGGTGGCAGGATCAGTTAGGGAGCAGTTCTCACACTGTGTCTCCAGTGTTGTCCCCTCTAAGGCTATGGGTCTTTGAGGGACGTTTCTCATCGTGGGGCTGCCCATGTGGTCTTCTCTGTGGACTGGCTTCTGTGATTGGGAACATCATCCTCAAGGTGTATTGGGCCAGGATGTGCTCCATTCTCCCCTCCTACCCCTTGTTCTGCCCTGTGTTGTCTGATCAGATATGTCCCTCTCCACGAGCTGCAGATCCGGTGCCATCCTGTGAAATACAATCTTTGTGGGCTGCAAGGATGTGGGGGTGGGCTGGGTGTCAGCTCAGATGTTTTGAGAGTCAGGAGATATTGACTGCTCGATGGGCCAAGTTCTGTGGGGCACCGTGCTCTTGGTCCAGACGCTGGTTGTGAATATGACTTTGTTGTTAACCAGTTGTGTGTCTCTGGGTCAACTCCTGTGTGTTTTTCAGTGAGTTTTCTCATCTGGAAAGTAAATCTACTGGATTATCCAGACTCCCATGTCAGCAAGTTATCGAGAGGGGTTAAGCAGAGACATTTTTCATAAATAGTGTGTACCTGCGCAGTGCATTCTAGACCTGGCGTGTCAATTATGCGCTCAGGATAGATATGGTTTCCAGCATGTGACATACGTGGCTCCATATTGAAACAGGAAGCCCACTGTGGAGATTTGGTCCTTCCGTTGATGGCCACGGGCCACCTAGACTTCTCCTGCTATAACTGCTTCACAGGCTCAGCAGCTTAGCCAGGAGCCAGTGCAATCATAATCAGGTGGCTAACTGAGACAAAGGGCAGATTTGTATTTGTTATCTGTTGTCTTGGGAAGCCCACCTACCCTTCATGCAAACCTTCTGGTGTGAGTTATCTGTGGAAGGAATCATAGGCTCACAGTAATTCACATCTTTCTTTTTGAAAATTTTCCCGTATTATTTTCTGAACCTGAGAATGTGGCCCCTGTGTCCACAAAGAACTGGCTGGCCTCCTACATGGAGAGTTAGCCTGGGCTTTTGGCAGGCACTTTGACGATCTAGGTTAGCAAACGGGCACTTGGACTATGTAGGTTACCTAGCAGGCACTTGGCCTGTCTAGGTTACCTAGCGGGCACTTGGAGGATCTAGGTTAACTAGCGGGCCCTTTGACTAACTTGGTTACCTAGCGGGCACTTGGACTATGTAGGTTTAGTAGTGTACACTTGAACGAACTAGGTTAACGAGCGGGCCCTTGGACTATGTAGGTTACCTAGCGGGCACTGGGACTATCTAGGTTAGCTAACAGGAACTTGGACTATCTAGGTTACCTAGCGGGCACTTAGACTATGTAGGTTACCTAGCGGGCAGTTGGACTATCAAGGTTACCTAATGGGCATTTGGACTATGCAGGTAACATAGCGGGCATTTGGACAGTCTAGGTTACCTAACGGGCACATGGACTTCAAGGTTAACGAACGGGCACCTGGACTATGTAGGTTGCCAACTGGGCACTTGGACGATCTAGGTTAGGTAACGGGCACTAGGACTATCTAGGTTACCTAGCGGGAACTTGGACTATGTAGGTAAATTAGCGGGCACTTGGACTATCTAGGTTACCTAACGGGCACTTGGACGATCTAGGTTAACTAGTGGGCACTTGGACTATCTAGGTTACCTAGCGGGAACTTGGACTATATAGGTTACCTAGCAGCACTTAGACTATCTAGGTTACCTAACGGGCACTTTGACTATCTAGGTTACCTAGCGGGCACTTGGACTATCTAGGTTAGCTAGCAGGAACTTGGACTATCCAGGTTACCTAGCGGGCACTTGGACTATGTAGGTTTCCTTGCGGTCACTTGGACTATGTAGGTAACCTAGCGGGCAATTGAACTATCTAGGTTAGCTAACGGGCACTTGGACTATCTAGGTTACCTAGAGGGCACTTAGACTATGTAGGTTACCTAGCGGGCAATTGGACTATCTAGGTTAAATAACGGGCATTTGGACTATGCAGGTAACATAGCGGGCACTTGGACTGTCTAGGTTACCTAACGGTCACATGGACTTCTAGGTTAACGAACGGGCACTTGGACTATGTAGGTTGCCTACTGGACCCTTGGACGATCTAGGTTAGGTAACGGGCACTAGGACTATCTAGGTTACCTAGCAAGAACTTGGACTATCTAGGTTAACGAACGAGCACTTGAACTATCTAGGTTACCTAACGGGCTCTTGGACGATCTAGGTTAACTAGCGGGCACTTGGACTATCTAGGTTAACTAGCGGGCACTTGGACGATGCAGGTTCCCTAGCAGGCACTTGGAATATGTGGGTACCCTAGCGGGCATTTTTGACTATCTAGGTTACCTAACGGGCATTTGGACTATGTAGGTTCCCTAGTGGGCACTTGGATTATGTAGGTTCCCTTTTTGCACTTGGACTATGTAGGTAACAAGCGGGCATTTGGTCTATGTAGGTTACCTAGCGGGCCCTTGGATTATGTAGGTTCCCTATCAGGCACTTGGACAATGTAGGTTAACTAGCGGGCTCTAGGACTATGTAGGTGCCCTAGCGGGCATTTGGACTATATAGATTACCAAGCACGCACTTGGGCTTTGCAGTTTTCCTAGCGGGCACTTGGACTATCTAGGTTACCTAGCGGGCACTTGGACTATCTAGGTTCCCTAGCGGGCACTTGGACTATATAGGTTCCCTAAAGGGCACTTGGACTATGTAGGTTCCCTAGCAGGCACTCAGATTATGAAGGTTCCCCAGCGGGCACTTGGGCTATGTAGGTTGCCTAGCAGGCCCTTTGACTATGTAAGTTCTCTAACCGGCATTTGGACTATGTGGGTTCCCTAGCGGGCATTTGGACTATCTAGGTTACCTAACGGGCACTTGGACTATGTAGGTTCCCAATCAGGTACTTGGACAAGGTAGGTTAACTAGAGGGCATTTGGACTATCTAGGTTAACTAGCGGGCCCTTAGACTATGTAAGTTAACTAGCGGGCACTGTGACGATCTAGGTTATCAAACGGGCACTTGGACTATGTAGGTTACCTAGAAGGCACTTAGACTGTCGAGGTTACCTAGAGGGCACTTGGACTATCTAGGTTAACGAACGGGCACTTGGACTATCTAGGTTACCTAGCGTGCACTTGGACTAACTATGTTATCTAGCGGGCACTTGGACTATCTAGGTTCCCTAGCGGGCACTTGGACTATATAGGTTCCCTAAAGGGCACTTAGACTATGTAGGTTCCCTAGCAGGCACTCGGACTATGAAGGTTCCCTAGCGGGCCCTTGGACTATGTAGGTTCCCTAGCAGGCCCTTTGACTATGTAAGTTCTCTAACGGGCACTTGGACAATGTGGGTTCCCTAGCGGGCATTTGGACTATCTAGGTTACCTAACGGGCACTTGGACTATGTACGTTACTAGCGGGCATTAGGACTATGTAGGTTACCTTGTGGATACTTGGACTATGTAGGTTTCCTATCAGTGACTTGGACAATGTAGGTTAACTAGCGGGCGCTTGGACTATCTAGGTTCCCTAGCGGGCAATTGGACTATTGGATACCCGAGCGGGCATTTGGACTATCTAGGTTACCTAACGGGCATCGACTATGTAGGTTCCCTAGCGGGCACTTGGATTATGTAGGTTCCCTTCTTGCACTTGGATTATGTAGGTTACTAGCGGGCATTTGGACTATGTAGGTTACCTAGCGGGCACTTGGACTATGTAGGTTACCTAGCGGGCACTTGGACTATATAGGTTAACTAGCGGGCACTTGGACTATCTAGGTTACCTAGCGGGCACATGGACTATGTACGTTTCCTAGCGGGCACTTGGACTATCTATGTTAACTAGTGGGCACATGGACTATGTAGGTTCCCTATCGGGCAATTAGACTATGTGGGTTACCTAGCGGGCACTTGGACTATGTAGGTTCCCTAGCGGGCACTTGGACTATGTAGGTTACCTAGCAGGCCCTTGGACTATCTAGGTTACCTAACGGGCACTTGGACTATATAAGTTACCTAGAGGGCCCTTGGACTATGTAGGTTAACTAGAAGGGACTTGGACTATCAGGTTAACTAGCGGTCACTTGGACTATGTCGGTAATCTAGCAGGAACTTGGTCTGTCTAGGTTACCTAGCGGGCACTTGGACTATCTAGGTTAACTAACAGGCACTTGGACTATCTAGGTTAGCTAAGGGGCACCTGGACTATCTGGGTTAACAAGCGGGCACTTTTACTATGTAGGTTAACTAGCAGACACTTGGACGAACTAGGTTAACGAGTGGGCTTTTGGACTATGTAGGTTATCTATCGGGCACTTGGACTATCTAGGTTAGTTAACAGGAACTTGGACTATCTAGGTTACCTAACGGGCACTTAGACTATGCAGGTAACCTGGCGGGCACTTTGACTGACTAGTTACCTAGCGGGCACTTGGACTTCTAGGTTAAGGAACGGGCACTTGGACTATGTAGGTTGACTAGCGGGCACTTGGACGATCTATGTTTGGTAACGGACACTTGGACTATCTAGGTTACCTAGCGGGAACTTGGACTATGTAGGTTACCTAGCTGGCACTTAGACTATCTAGGTTACCTAGCGGGCACTTGGACTATCTAGGTTAGCTAACAGGAACTTGGACTATCTAGGTTACCTAGCGGGCACTAGGACTATGTAGGTTTCCTAGAGGTCACTTGGACTATCTAGGCTACCTAACGGGCACTTGGAATATGTAGGTTAACTAGCAGACACTTGGACGATCTAGGTTAACTAGCGGGCAATTGGAATATCTAGGTTAACTAGGGGGCCCTTGGACTATGTAAGTTAACTAGCGGGCACTTGGACTATCTAGGTTAGCTAACAGGAACATGGACTATCTAGGTTACCTAGCGGGCACTAGGACTATGTAGGTTACCTAGCGGTCACTTGGAGTATCTAGGCTACCTAACGGGCACTTGGACTACGTAGGTTAACTAGCGGACACTTGGACGATCTAGGTTAACTAGCGGGCACTTGGAATATCTAGGTTAACTATGGGGCCCTTGGACTATGTAGGTTTACTAGCGGGCACTTAGAAAATCTAGGTTAACTAGCGGGTTCTTGGACTATGTAGGTTAACTAGCGGGCACTTGGACGATCTAGATTAACTAACAGGCACTTGGACTATCTAGGTTAACTAGTGGGCACTTGGACTATGTAGGTTAACTAGCGGGCACTTGGACGATGCAGGTTCCCTAGCAGACACTTGGACTATCTAGGTTAACTAGCGAACACTTGGACGATGCAGGTTCCCTTGCGGGCACTTGGACTATCTAGGTTCCCTAACGGGCACTTGGACTATGTAGGTTCCCTAGCGGGCACTTGTACTATGTACGTCCCTTAGCGGACACTTGGACTAAGTTGGTTCCCTATCGGGCACTTGGACTATGTAGGTTAACTAGCGGGCCCTTGGACTATGTAGGTTACCTAGCGGGCACTTGGACTATCAAGGTTACCTAGCAGGCACTTGGACTATGTACACACCCTAGCGGGCACTTGGACTATCTAGGTTATGTAGACGGCACTTGGACTATGTACGTCCCCTAGTGGGCACTTGGACTATCTAGGTTACCTAACGTGCAATAGGACTATCTAGGTTACCTAGCAGCACTTGGACTATCTAGGTTACCTAGCGGGCCCTTGGACTATGTAGGTCAACTAGCGGGACCTTGGACTATCTAGGTTAGCTTACGGGCACTTGGATTATGTAGGTTAACTAGAGGGCACTTGGACTATGTAGGTTAACTAGCGGGCACTCGCACCATCTAGGTTAAGTAGCGGGCACTTGGACTATATAGGTTAACTAGCGGGCACTTGGATTAGCTAGGTTACCCTGCGGGCACTTGAACCATGTAGGTTAACTAGTTGGCCCTTGGACTATCTAGGTTAGCTAACGGGCACATGGACTTGTAGGTTACCTAGGGGGCACTTGGACTATCTAGGCTCCCTATCAGGCACTTTGACTATGTAGGTTAACAAGCGGGCACTTGTACTATCTAGGTTACCTAGCGGGCACTTGAACTATGTACGTCCCCTAGTGGGCACCTGGACTATCTAGGTTAACTAACGGGCACTAGGACTATCTAGGTTAACTAGCGGGCACATGGTCTATCTAGGTTACTTGGCGGGCACTTGGACTATGTACACACCCTAGCGGGCCCATGGACTATCTAGGTTAACTAACGGGCACTAGGACTATCTAGGTTAACTAGCAGGCACATGGTCTATCTAGGTTACCTAGCAGGCACTTGGACTATGTACACACCCTAGTGGGCCCATGGACTATCTAGGTTAACTAACGGGAGCTTGGATTATGTAAGTTAACTAGCTGGCACTTGGACTATGTAGGTTAACTAGCGGACACTTGGACGATCTAGGTTAACTAGCGGGCCCTCACACTATGTAGATTAACTAGCACGCCCTTGAACTATGTAAATTAACTAGCACGCACTCGGACGATCTAGGTTAACTAGTAGGCACTTGGATTATCTAGGTTAACTAGGGGACACTTGGACGAACTAGGTTAACGAGTGGGCCCTTGGGCTATGTAGATTTCCTAGCGGGAACTTGGACTATCTAGGTTACCTAGCGGGCACTTTGACTATGTAGATTACCTAGCGGGCACTAGGACTATCTAGGTTAGCTAACGGGCACTTGGAGTATCTAGGTTACCTAACGGGCACTTGGACTATGCAGGTAACCTTGCGGGCAGTTGGACAGTATAGGTTACCTAGCGGGCACTTGGACTTCTATGTTAACGAACGGGCATTTGGACTATGTAGGTTGCCTAGCGGGCACTTGGACTATCTAGGTTAGCTAACTGGCAATTGGATTATCTAAGTTACCCAGCGGGCTGTTGTACTATCTAGGTTACCTAAAGTGCAATAGGACTATCTAGGTTACCTAGCGGCACTTGGACTATCTAGGTTACCTAGCAGGCCCTTGGACTATGTAGGTCAACTAGCGGGACCTTGGACTGTCTAGGTTACCTAACGGGCACATGGACTTCTAGGTTAACAAACGGGCACTTGGACTAGGTAGGTTGCCTCCTGGACCCTTGGACGATCTAGGTTAGGTAACGGGCACTAGGACTATCTAGGATACCTAGCGAGAACTTGGACTATCTAGGTTAACGAACGAGCACTTGGACTATCTAGGTTACCTAACGGGCACTTGGACGATCTAGGTTAACTAGCGGGCACTTGGACTATCTAGGTTAACTAGCGGGCGCTTGGACGATGCAGGTTCCCTAGCGGGCACTTGGAATATGTGGGTAACCTAGCGGGCATTTTTGACTATCTAGGTTACCTAACGGGCATTTGGACTATGTAGGTTCCCTAGTGGGCACTTGGATTATGTAGGTTCCCTTCTTGCACTTGGACTATGTAGGTTCCCTATCGGGCACTTGGACAATGTAGGTTAACTAGCGGGCGCTAGGACTATGTAGGTGCCCTAGCGGGCATTTGGACTATATAAATTACCAAGCACGCACTTGGGCTTTGTAGTTTTCCTAGCGGGCACTTGGAGTATCTAGGTTACCTAGCGGGCACTTGGACTATCTAGGTTCCCTGCGGGCACTTGGACTATATAGGTTCCCTAAAGGGCACTTGGACTATGTAGGTTCCCTAGCAGGCACTCAGACTATGAAGGTTCCCCAGCGGGCACTTGGACTATGTAGGTTGCCTAGCAGGCCCTTTGACTATGTAAGTTCTCTAACGGGCACTTGGACTATGTGGGTTCCCTAGCGGGGATTTGGACTATCTAGGTTACCTAACGGGCACTTGGTCTATGTACGTTACTAGCGGGCATTTGGACTATGTAGGTTACCTAGCGGATACTTGGACTATGTAGGTTCCCTATCAGGTACTTGGACAATGTAGGTTAACAAGCGGGCATTTGGACTCTCTAGGTTAACTAGCGGGCCCTTGGACTATGTAGGTTAACTAGCGGGCACTTTGACGATCTAGGTTATCAAACGGGCACTTGGACTATGTAGGTTACCTAGCAGGCACTTAGACTGTCGAGTTTACCTAGAGGGCACTTGGACTATCTAGGTTAACGAACGGGCACTTGGACTATCTAGGTTACCTAGCGGGCACTTGGAATATATAGGTTCCCTAAAGGGCACTTGGACTATGTAGGTTCCCTAGCAGGCACTTGGACTATGAAGGTTCCCTAGCGGGCTCTTGGACTATGTAGGTTCCCTAGCAGGCCCTTTGACTATGTAAGTTCTCTAACGGGCACTTGGACAATGTGGGTTCCCTAGCGGGCATTTGGACTATCTAGGTTACCTAACGGGCACTTGGACTATGTACATTACTAGCGGGCATTTGCACTATGTAGGTTACCTAGCGGATACTTGGACTATGTTGGTTCTCTATCAGAGACTTGGACAATGTAGGTTAACTAGCGGGCACTTGGACTATCTAGGTTCCCTAGTGGGCAATTGGACTATTGGGTACACTAGCGGGCATTTGGACTATCTAGGTTACCTAACGGGCATCGACTATGTAGGTTCCCTAGCGGGCACTTGGCTTATGTAGGTTCCCTTCTTGCACTTGGATTATGTAGGTTACTAGCGGGCATTTGGACTATGTAGCTTACCTAGCGGGCACTTGGACTATGTAGGTTAACTAGCGGGCACTTGGACTATCTAGGTTACCAAGCGGGCACATGGACTATGTACGTTTCCTAGCGGACACTTGGACTATCTATGTTAACTAGCGGGCACATGGACTATGTAGGTTCCCTATCGGGCAATTAGACTATGTGGGTTACCTAGCGGGTACTTGGACTATGTAGGTTCCCTAGCGGGCACTTGGACTATGTAGGTTACCTAGCGGGCCCTTGGACTATCTAGGTTAGTTAACAGGAACTTGGACTATCTAGGTTACCTAACGGGCACTTAGACTATGCAGGTAACCTGACGGGCACTTTGACTGACTAGGTTACCTAGCGGGCACTTGGACTTCTAGGTTTAGGAACGGGCACTTGGACTATGTAGGTTGCCTAGCGGGCACTAGGACTATGTAGGTTTCCTAGAGGTCACTTGGACTATCTAGGCTACCTAACGGGCACTTGGACTATGTAGGTTAACTAGCGGACACTTGGATGATCTAGATTAACTAGCGGGCAATTGGAATATCTAGGTTAACTAGGGGGCCCTTGGATTATGTAGGTTAACTAGCGGGCACTTGGACTATCTAGGTTAGCTAACAGGAACATGGACTATCTAGGTTACCTAGCGGACACTAGGATTTTGTAGGTTACCTAGCGGTCACTTGGAGTATCTAGGCTACCTAACGGGCACTTGGACTACGTAGGTTAACTAGCGGACACTTGGATGATCTAGGTTAACTAGCGGGCAGTTGGCCTATGTAGGTTAACTAGCGGGCACTTAGAAAATCTAGGTTAACTAGCGGGTTCTTGGACTATGTAGGTTAACTAGCGGGCACTTAGAAAATCTAGGTTAACTAGCGGGTTCTTGGACTATGTAGGTTAACTAGCGGGCCCTTGGACTATGTAGGTTAACTAGCGGGCACTTGGACGATCTAGATTAACTAGCAGGCACTTGGACTATCTAGGTTAACTAGTGGGCACTTGGACTATCTAGGTTACCTAGCAGGCACTTGGACGATGCAGGTTCCCTAGCGGGCACTTGGACTATCTAGGCTCCCTATCGGGCACTTTGACTATGTAGGTTACCTAGCGGGCACTTGGACTATCTAGGTTACCTAGCGGGCACTTGGTCTATGTATATTCCCTAGCGGACACTTGGACGATCTTGGTTACGTAGCGGGCACTTGGACTATGTACGTCCCCTAGTGGGCACTTGGACTATCTAGGTTAACTAACGGGCACTAGGACTATCTAGGTTAACTAGCGGGCACTTGGTCTATCTAGGTTACTTGGCAGGCACTTGGACTATGTAGGTCAAATGGCGGGCCCTTGGACTATCTAGGTTAGCTAACGGGCTCTTGGATTATGTAAGTTAACTAGCGGGCCCTTGGACTATGTAGGTTAACTAGCGCACACTTGGACGATCTAGGTTAACTAGCGGGCACTTGGATTATCTAGGTTAGCTAGCGGGCACTTGAACTATGTAGGTTAACTAGTGGGCCCTTAGGCTATCTATGTTAGCTAACGGGCACTTGGACTATGAAGGTTAATTAGCGGGTACTTGGACTACGTAGGTGCCCTAGCGGGCACTTGGACTATCTAGGTTACCTAGCGTGCACTTGAACTATCTACGTTACCTAGCGGGTACTTGGACTATCTAGGTTAACTAGCGGGCACTTGGACTATGTAATTTCCCTAGCGGGCACTTGGATTATGTAGGATCCCTATCAGGCACTTGGACTATGTTGGTTACTAGCGGGCATTTGGACTATGTAGGTTATCTAACGGGCACTTGGACAATGTAAGTTCCCTATGGGGCACTTGGACTATGTTGGTTAACTTCGGGCACTAGGACTATGTAGGTTACCTAGCGGGCACTTGGACTATCTTGGTTACCTAGCGGGCACTTGGACTATGTAGGTTAACTAGCGGACACTTGGACGAACAAGGTTAACGAGCGGACACTTTGACTATGTTGGTTACCTAGCGGGCACTTGGACTATGTAGGTTAACTAGGGGACACTTGGACGAACTAGGTTAACGAGTGGGCCCTTGGGCTATGTAGGTTACCTAGCGGGCAGTTGGACTATGTAGGTTACCTAGCGGGCACTTGGACTATGTAGGTTACCTAGCGGGCACTAGGACTATCTAGGTTAGCTAACGGGCACTTGGAGTATCTAGGTTACCTAGCGGGCAGTTGGACTATGTAGGATACCTAGCGGGCACTTGGACTATGTAGGTTACCTAACGGGCACGTGGACTATGCAGGTAAACTTGCGGGCAGTTGTACAGTCTAGGTTACCTAGCGGGCACTTGGACTTCTATGTCAACGAACGGGCATTTGGACTACGTAGGTTGCTTAGCGGGCACTTGGACTATCTAGGTTTGCTAACTGGCAATTGGATTATCTAAGTTACCTAGAGGGCACTTGGACTATGTAGGTTACCTAGCGGGCACTTGAACTATGTAGGTTACCTAACGGGCACTTGGACTATGCAGGTAAACTTGCGGGAGGTTGTACAGTCTAGGTTACCTAGCGGGCACTTGGACTTCTATGTTAACGAATGGGCATTTGGACTATGTAGGTTGCTTAGCGGGCACTTGGACTATCTAGGTTAGCTAACTGGCAATTGGATTATCTAAGTTACCTAGCAGGCACTTGGACTATGTAGGTTACCTAGCGGGCACTTGGACTATCTAGGTTAACTAGCAAACACTTGGACTATCTAGGTTAACTAGCGAACACTTGGACGATGCAGGTTCCCTAGCGGGCACTTGAACTATCTAGGTTCCCTAACGGGCACTTGGACTATGTAGGTTCCCTAGCGGGCACTTGTACTATGTACGTCCCTTAGCGGACACTTGGACTAAGTTGGTTCCCTATCGGGCACTTGGACTATGTAGGTTTACTAGCGGGCCCTTGGACTATGTAGGTTACCTAGCGGGCACTTGGACTATCTAGGTTACCTAGCAGGCACTTGGACTATGTACACACCCTAGCGGACACTTGGACTATCTAGGTTACCTAGACGGCACTTGGAGTATGTACGTCCCCTAGTGGGCACTTGGACTATCTAGGTTACCTAACGTGCAATAGGACTATCTAGGTTACCTAGCGGCACTTGGACTATCTAGGTTACCTAGCGGGCCCTTGGACTATGTAGGTCAACTAGCGGGACCTTGGACTATCTAGGTTAGCTTACGGGCACTTGGATTATGTAGGTTAACTAGAGGGCACTTGGACTATGTAGGTTAACTAGCGGGCACTCGCACCATCTAGCTTAACTAGCCGGCACTTGGACTATATAGGTTAACTAGCGGGCACTTGGATTTGCTAGGTTACCCTGCGGGCACTTGAACCATGTAGGTTAACTAGTTGGCCCTTGGACTATCTAGGCTCCCTATCGGGCACTTTGACTATGTAGGTTAACAAGGGGGCACTTGGACTATCTAGGTTCCCTAGCGGGCACTTGGTCTATGTACATACCCTAGCGGGCAATTGTACTATCTAGGTTACCTAGCGGGCATTTGGACTATGTACGTCCCCTAGTGGGCACCTGGACTATCTAGGTTAACTAACGGGCACTAGGACTATCTAGGTTACCTTGCGGGAACTTGGACTATTTAGGTTACCTAGTGGGCACTTAGACTATCTAGGTTACCTAACGGGCACTTGGACTATCTAGGTTAGCTAACAGGAACTTGGACTATCTAGGTTACCTAGCAGGCACTTGGACTATGTAGGTTTCCTAGCGGTCACTTGGACTATGTAGGTTACCTAGCGGGCAGTTGGACTATCTAGGTTACCTAACGGGCATTTGGACTATGCAGTTAACATAGCGGGCACTTGGACTGTCTAGGTTACCTAACGGGCACATGGACTTCTAGGTTAACGAACGGGCACTTGGACTATGTAGGTTGACTACTGGGCCCTTGGACGATCTAGGTTAGGTAACGGGCATTAGGACTATCTAGGTTACCTAGCGGGAAATTGGACTATGTAGGTAACCTAGCGGGCACTTGGACTATCTAGGTTACCTAACGGGCACTTGGACGATCTAGGTTAACTAGCGGGCACTTGGACTATCTAGGTTAACTAGCGGGCACTTGGACGATGCAGGTTCCCTAGCGGTCACTTGGACTATGTGGGTACCCTAGCGGGCATTTGGACTATCTAGGTTACCTAACGGGCATTTGGATTATGTGGGTTCCCTAGTAGGCACTTGGATTATGTAGGTTCCCTTCTTGCACTTGGACTATGTAGGTTACTAGCGGGCATTTGGACTATGTAGGTTACCTAGCGGGCACTTGGACTATGTAGGTTCCCTATCGGGCACTTGGAAAATGTAGGTTAACTAGCGGGCGCTAGGACTATGCAGGTGCCCTAGCGGGCATTTGGACTATATAGATTACCAAGCACGCCCTTGGGCTTTGTAGTTTAACTAGCGGGCACTTGGACTATCTAGGTTACCTAGCAGGCACTTGGACTATCTCGGTTCCCTAGCGGGCACTTGGACTATATAGGTTCTCTAAAGGGCACTTGGAATATGTAGGTTCCCTAGCAGGCACTCGGACTATGAAGGTTCCCCAGCGGGCACTTGGACTATCTAAGTTAACTAGCGGGCCCTTGGACTATGTAGGTTAACTAGCGGGCACTTTGACGATCTAGGTTAGCAAAAGGGCACTTGGACTATGTAGGTTACCTAGCGGGCACTTGGACAATCTAGGTTAACGAACGGGCACTTGGACTATGTAGTTTAGCTAACAGGAACTTGGACTATCTAGGTTACCTAGCGGGCACTTGGACGATGCATGTTCCCTAGCGGGCACTTTGACTATGTAGGTTCCCTAGCGGGCAATTGGACTATGTGGGTACCCTAGCGGGCATTTGGACTATCTAGGTAACCTAACGGGCATTTCGACTATGTAGGTTCCCAGCGGGCAATTGGATTACGTAGGTTCCCTTCTTGCACTTGGACTATGAAGGTTACTAGCGGGCACTTTGACTGTCTTGGTTACCTAGCGGGCACTTGGACTATGTAGGTTAACAAGCGGACACTTGGACGAACTAGGTTAACGAGCGGGCCATTGGACTATGTAGGTTACCTAGCGGGCACTTGGACTATCTAGCTTAGCTAACGGGCACTTGGAGTATCTAGGTTACCTAGCGGGCAGTTGGACTATGTAGGTTACCTTGCGGGCACTTGGACTATCTAGGTTACCTAACGGGCACTTGGACTATGCAGGTTACCTAGCGTGCACTTGAACTATCTATGTTACCTAGAGGGTACTAGGACTATCTAGGTTAACTAGCGGGCACTTGGACTATCTAGGTTAACTAGCGGGCACTTGGACTATCTAGGTTAACTAACGGGCACTTGGACTATGTAAATTCCTTAGCGGGCACTTGGATTATGTAGGTTCCCTATCAGGTACTTGGACTATGTAGGTTACTAGCGGGAATTTGGACTATGTAGGTTACCTAACGGGCACTTGGACTATGTAGGTTCCGAATCGGGCACTTGGACTATGTTGGTTAACTAGCGGGCACTAGGACTATGTAGGTTACCTAGCGGGCACTTGGACTATCTAGGTTAGCTAACAGGAACTTGGACTAACTAGGTTACCTAGCGGGCTTTGGACTATCTAGGTTAACTAGCGGACACTTGGACGAACTAGGTTAACGAGCGGGCCATTGGACTATGTAGGTTACCTAGCGGGCACTTAGACTATCTAGGTTAGCTAACAGGAACTTGGACTATCTAGGTTACCTAGCGGGCACTAGGACTATGTAGGTTTCCTAAAGGTCACTTGGACTATCTAGGCTACCTAAGGGGCACTTGGACTAACTAGGTTAGCTAACGGGCACTTGGACTATGCAGGTAACCTTGCGGGCACTTGGACAGTCTAGGTTACCTAGCGGGCACTTGGACTTCTATGTTAACGAACGGGCACTTGGACTATGTAGGTTGCCTAGCGGGCACTTGGACTATCTAGGTTAGCTAACGGGCAATTGGATTATCTAGGATACCTAGCGGGCACTTGGATTATGTAGGTTACCTAGCGGGCACTTGGACTATCTAGGTTACCTAACGGGAACTTGGAAAATATAGGTTAACTAGCGGGCACTTGGACTATCTAGTTTAACTAGCAGGCACTTGGACTATCTAGGTTAACTAGCGAGCACTTGGACGATGCATGTTCCCTAGCGGGCACTTGGACTATCTAGGTTCCCTAACGGGCATTTGGACTATCTAGGTTCCCTAGCAGGCACTTGTACTAAGTACGTCCCTTAGCGGGCACTTGGACTATGTTGGTTCCTTATCGGGCACTTGGACTATGTAGGTTAACTAGCAGGCCCTTGGACTATGTAGGTTAACTAGAGGGCACTTAGACTATCTAGGTTACCTAGCGGACACTTGGACTATGTACATATCCTAGCGGGCACTTGGACTATCTAGGTTACCAAGAGGGCACTTAGACTATGTAAGTCCCCTAGAGGGCACTTGAACTATCTAGGTTAACTAACGTGCACTAGGACAATCTAGGTTAACTAGCGGGCACTTGGTCTATCTAGGTTAGCTAACGGGCACTTGGATTATGTAAGTTCACTAGCGGGCACTTGGACTATGTAGGTTAACTAGCGGACACTTGGACGATCTAGGTTAACTAGCGGCCCCTTGCACTATGTAGATTAACTAGCGGGCCCTTGGACTATATAGGTTAACTAGCGCACACTTGGACGATCTAGGTTAACTAGCGGGCACTTGGATTATCTAGGTTAGCAAGCGTGCACTTGAACTATCAACGTTACCTAGAGGGTACTTGGACTATCTAGGTTAACTAGCGGGCACTTGGACTATCTAGGTTAACTAATGGGCACTTGGACTATGTAAGTTCCTTAGCGGGCACTTGGATTATGTAGGTTACCTAATGGGCACTTGGACTATGTAGGTTCCGAATCGGGCACTTGGACTATGTTGGTTATCTAGCGGGCACTAGTACTATGTAGGTTACCAAGCGGGCACTTGGACTATCTAGGTTAGCTAACAGGAACTTGGACTAACTAGGTTACCTAGTGGGCACTTGGACTATCTAGGTTAACTAGCGGGCACTTGGACTATTTAGGTTACCTAGCGGGCCCTTGGACTATGTAGGTTACCTAGTGGGCACTTGGACTATCTAGGTTAACGAATGGGCACTTGGACTATGTAGGTTACCTAGCGGGGAATTAGACTATCTAGGTTAGTTAACTGGAACTTGGAATATCTAGGTTACCTAGCCGGCACTTGGACTATGTAGGTTACCTTGCGGGCACTTGGAATATGTAGGTTACCTTGCGGGCACTTGGACTATCTAGGTTACCTTGCGGGCACTTGGACTATCTAGGTTAGCTAACAGGAACTTGGACTATCTAGGCTACCTAGCGGGCACTTGGTCTATCTAGGTTAGCTAACGGGCACTTGGACTTCTATGTTAATGAACGGGCACTTGGATTATGTAGGTTGCCTAGCGGGCACTTGGACTCTCTAGGTTAGCTAACGGGCAATTGGATTATCTACGATACCTAGCGGGCACTTGGATTATGTAGGTTACCTAGCGGGCACTTGGACTATCTAGGTACCTAAAGGGAACTTGGAAAATATTGGTTAACTAGCGGGCACTTGGACTATCTAGGTTAGCTAGGGGGCCCTTGGACTATGTAGGTTAACTAGCGGGCACTTAGAAAATCTAGGTTAACTAGCGGGTTCTTGGACTATGTACGTTAACTAGCGGGCCCTTGGACTATGTAGGTTCCCTAGCGGACACTTGGACTATGTACATCCCTTAGCAGGCACTTGGAGTATGTTGGTTCCCTATCGGGCACTTGGACTATGTAGGTTAACTAGCAGGCCCTTGGACTATGTAGGTTAACTAGCGGGCCCTTAGACTATCTAGGTTACCTAGCGGACACTTGGACTATGTACACATCCTAGCGGGCACTTGGACTATCTAGGTTACCAAGAGGGCACTTGGACTATGTACGTCCCCTAGTGGGCACTTGGACTATCTAGGTTACCTAACGGGCAATAGTACTATCTAGGTTACCTAGCGGCACTTGGACTATCTAGGTTACCTAGCGGGCACTTGGACTATGTAGGTCAACTAGCGGGCCCTTGGACTATCTAGGTTAGCTTACGGGCACTTGGACTATGTAGGTTAACTAGAGGGCACGTGGACTATGTAGGTTAACTAGAGGGCACTTGGACTATGTAGGTTAACTAGCGGGCACTTGGACCATCTAGGTTAACTAGCGGGCACTTGGACTATATAGGTTAACTAGCGGGCACTTGGATTAGCTAGGTTACCTAGCAGGCACTTGAACCATGTAGGTTAACTAGTTGGCCCTTGGATTATCTAGGTTAGCTAACGGGCACTTGGACTATGTAGGTTAATTAGCGTGCACTTTGATTATGTAGGTGCCCTAGTGGGCATTTGGACTATATAGATTACCTAGCGGGCACTTGGACTTGTATGTTACCTAGTGGGCACTTGGACTATCTAGGTTACCTATCGGGCACTTGGACTATCTAAGTTCCCTAGCGAGCACTTGGACTATATAGGTTCCCTAAAGGGCACTTGGACTATGTAGGTTCCCTAGCAGGCACTAGGACTATGTAGGTTCCCTAGCGGGCACTTGGACTATGTATGTTCCCTAGCAGGCCCTTTGACTATGTAAGTTCCCTAGCGGGCACCTCGACTATGTGGGTTCCCTAGCGGGCATTTGGACTATCTAGGTTACCTAACGGGCACTTGGACTATGTGGGTACCCTAGCAGGCACTTGGACAATGTAGGTTAACTAGCGGGCGCTAGGACTATGTAGGTTCCCTATCATGAACTTGGACAATGTAGGTTAACTAGCGGGCACTAGGACTATGTAGGTTACATAGCTGGCCCTTGGACTATGTAGGTTAACAAGCGGGCACTTTGACTATCTAGGTTAACTAGCGGGCCCAATGACTATCTAGGTTAACTAGGGGCCTTTGACGATCTAGGTTAGCAAACGGGCAATTGGACTATGTAGGTTACCTAGGGGGCACTTGGACTATGTGGGTACCCTAGCGGGCATTTGGACTATCTAGGTTACCTAACGAGCACTTGGACTATGTGGGTACCCTAGCGGGCACTTGGACAATGCAGGTTAACCAGCGGGGGCTAGGACTATGTAGTTTACCTAGCGGGCACTTGGACTATGTAGGTTAACTAGCAGGCACTTGGACAATCTAGGTTACCTAGCAGGCTCTTGGACTATGTATGTTTCCTAGCGGGCACTTGGACTATCTATGTTAACTAGCGGGCACATGGACTATGTATGTTCCCTAGCGGGCACTTGGACTATGTAGGTTAACTAGCGGGCCCTTAGACTATCTAGGTTACCTAAGGGTACTTGGACTATCTAAGTTACCTAGAGGGCACTTGGACTATTTAGATTAACTAGCGGACACTTGGAAGACCTAGGTTTACTAGCGGGCACTTGGACAATCTAGGTTACCTAGCTGGCCCTTGGACTATGTAGGTTAACTAGCAGGCACTTGGACTATCAGGTACTAGCGGTCACTTGGACTATGTAGGTAACCTACCGGGAACTTGGACTGTCTAGGTTACCTAGCGGGCAATTGGACTATCTAGTTTACCTAACAGGCAATTGGACTATCTAGGTTACCTAACGGGCCATGGGACTATCTAGGTTAACTATCGGGCACTTGTACTATGTAGGTTACCTAGCGGGCACTTGGACTATATAGGTTAGTTAACAGGAACTTGGAATATCTAGGTTACCTAGCGGGCACTTGGACTATGTAGGTTACCTTGCGGGCACTTGGACTATGTAGGTTACCTAGCGGGCACATGGACTATCTATATTAGCTAACGGGCACTTGGACTATGTAGGTTAACGAACGGGCACTTGGACTATGTATGTTAGCTAACAGGAACTTGTACTATCTAGGTTAACTAGCGGGCACTTGGACTATGTATGTTCCCTAGCGGGCACTTGGACTATGTAGGTTAACTAGCGGGCCCTTGGACTATCTAGGTTACCTAAGGGTACTTGGACTATCTAAGTTACCTAGAGGGCACTTGGACTATTTAGATTAACTAGCGGACACTTGGAAAACCTAGGTTTACTAGCGGGCACTTGGACAATCTAGGTTACCTAGCTGGCCCTTGGACTATGTAGGTTAACTAGCAGGCACTTGGACTATCAGGTACTAGCGGTCACTTGGACTATGTAGGTAACCTAGCGGGAACTTGGACTGTCTAGGTTACCTATTGGGCAATTGGACTATCTAGTTTACCTAACAGGCAATTGGACTATCTAGCTTACCTAACGGGCCATGGGACTATCTAGGTTAACTATCGGGCACTTGTACTATGTAGGTTACCTAGCGGGCACTTGGACTATATAGGTTAGTTAACAGGAACTTGGAATATCTAGGTTACCTAGCGGGCACTTGGACTATGTAGGTTACCTTGCGGGCACTTGGACTATGTAGGTTACCTAGCGGGCACATGGACTATCTATATTAGCTAACGGGCACTTGGACTATGTAGGTTAACGAACGGGCACTTGGACTATGTAGGTTATCTAACAGGAACTTGTACTATCTAGGTTAACTAGCGGGCACTTGGACGATGCAGGTTCCCTAGTGGGCACTTTGACGATGTAGGTTCCCTAGTGGGCACTTGGACTATGTGGGTACCCTAGCGGGCATTTTGATTATCTAGGATACCTAACGGGCATTTGGACTACATAGGTTCCCTGGCGGGCATTTGGACTATGTAGATTACCTAGTGCGCACTTGGAATATGTAGGTTCCCTATAGGGCACTTGGACAATGTAGGTTAATTAGTGGGCGCTAGGACTCTGTAGGTTACCTAGCGGGCACTTGGACTATGTAGGTTAACTAGCGGGCACTTGGACTATCTAGGTTAACTAGCGGACACTTGGACGAACTAGGTTAACGAGCGGGCCCTTGGACTATGTAGGTTACCTAGCGGGCACTTGGACTATCTAGGTTAGCTAACAGGAACTTGAACTATCTAGGTTACCTAGCGGGCCCTTCGACTATGTAGGTTACCTAGCGGGCACTTGGACTATCTAGGTTACCTAGCGGGCACTTGGATGATATCGCTTAACTAGCGGGCACTTGGATTATCTAGGTTAGCTAGCGGGCACTTGAACTATGTAGGTTAACTAGTGGGCCCTTAGACGATCTAGGTTAGCTAACGGGCACTTGAACTATGTAGGTTAATTAGCGGGTATTTGGATTATGTAGGTGCCCTAGCGGGCATTTGTACTATATAGATTATCTAGAGGACACTTGTACTTTGTAGGTTAACTAGCGGGCACGTGGACTATCTAGGTTACCTAGCGTGCACATGAACTATCTACGTTACCTAGCGGGTACTTGGACTATCTAGCTTAACTAGCGGGCACTTGGACTATCTAGGTTAACTAACGGGCACTTGGACTATGTAAGTTCCCTAGCGGGCACTTGGATTATGTAGGTTCCCTATCAGGCACTTGGACTATGTAAGTTACTAGCGGGCATTTGGACTATGTCGGTTACCTAACGGGCACTTGGACTATGAGGGTTCCGTATCCGGCACTTGAACAATGTTGGTTAACTAGCGGGCACTAGGACTATGTAGGTTACCTAGCGTGCACTTGGACTATCTAGGTTAGTTAACGGACACTTGGACTATCTAGGTTACCTAGTGGGAACTTGCACTATGTAGGTTACCTAGCGGCCACTTTGACTATCTTGGTTACCTAGCGGGCAGTTGGACTATGTAGGTTGACTAGCGGACACTTGGACGAACTAGGTTAACAATCGGACCCTTGGACTATGTAGGTTACCTAGTGGGCACTTGGACTATCTAGGGAAGCTAAGAGGAACATGGACTATCTGGGTTACCTAGCGGGCACTTAGACTATGTAGGTTACCTAGCGGACACTTGGACTATCTAGGTTACCTAACGGGCACATGGACTATGCAGGTAACCTAGCGGGCACATGGACTGTCTAGGTTACTTAGCGGGCACATGGACTTCTAGGTTAACGAACGGGCACTTGGACTATGTAGGTTGCCTAGCGGGCACTTGGACGATCTAGGTTAGGTAACGGGCAGTTGGACTATCTAGGTTACCTAGCGGGAACTTGGACTATGTAGGTAACCTAGCGGGCACTTGGACTATCTAGGTTACGTAACGGGCACTTGGATGATCTAGGTTAACTAGCGGGCATTTGGACTATCTAGGTTAACTAGCGGGCACTTGGATGATGCAGGTTCCCTAGCGTGCACTTGGACTATCTAGGTTCCCTAACGGTCACTTGGACTATGTAGGTTCCCTAGCAGGCACTTGTACTATGAACGTCCCTTAGCGGGCACTTGGACTATGTTGGTTCCCTATCGGGCACTGGACTATCTAGGTGACCTAGCGGGCACTTGGATTATCTAGGTTAACTAGCGGGCCCATGGACTATGTAGGTGAACTAGCTGGCACTTTGACTATCTAGGTTACCTAGCGGGCACTTGGACTATGTACGTTCACTAGCGGCCACTTGGACTATCTAGGTTAACTAGCGGGCACTTGGACTATGTAGGTTCCCTAGCGGGCATTTGGACTATATAAGTTACCTAGTGGGCACTTGGATTATGTAGGTTACCTAGCGGGTACTTGGACTATGTAGGTTAACTAGCGGGCACTTGGATTATCTAGGTTAACTAACAGGCACTTGGACTATGTATGTTCCAGAGCGGACAATTGGACTATATAGGTTCCCTAGCGGGCACTTGGACTATCTAGCTTCCCTAAAGGGCACTTGGACTATGTAGGTTAACTAGCGGACAATTGGATGATCTAGGTTAACTCGCGGGTACTTGGACTATCTAGGTTAACTAGGGGTCCCTTAGACTACGTAGGTTAACTAGCGGACACTTGTACAATGTAGGTTACCTAGCGGGCACTTGGGCTATCTCCGTTACCTAGCGGGCACTTGGACTATGTAGGTTAACGAACGGGCACTTGGACTATCTTGGTTACCTAGCGGGCACTTGGATTATGTAAGATCCCTATCGGACATTTGGACTACTTTGTTTACATAGCGGGCACTTGGACTGTCTAGGTTAACTAGCGGGAAATTGGACTATGTAGGTTAACTAGCAGACCTTTGGATTATGTAAGTTAACTAGAGGGTACTTTGATGATCCTGGTTAACTAGCGGGCATTTGGACTATGTAGGTTACCTAGCAGACACTTGCACTATATAGGTTACCTAGCGGGGACTTGGACTATGTAGGTTAACTAGAGGACATTTGGACGATCTAGGTTAACTAGCGGGCATTTGGATGATCTAGGTTAACTAACTGGCACTTGGACTATCAAAGTTAACAAGCGAGCCCTTGGACTATGTAGGTTAACTAGCGGGCCCTTGGACTATCTAGGTTACCTAGATAGCACTTGGACTATATAGGTTCCCTCCGGGCACTTGGTCTATCTAGGTTAACGAACGGGCACTTGGACTGTCTAGGTTACATAGCGGGCACTTGGACTTCTAGGTTAACGAACGGGTACTTGGACTATGTATGTTGCCTAGCGGGCACTTGGACTATCTAGGTTAGGTAACGGGCACTTGGACTATCTAGGTTACCTAGCGGGAACTTGGACAATGTAGGTTACCTAGCAGGCACTTGGACTATCTAGGTAAACTAGCGGGCCCTTGGTCTATGCAGGTTAACTAGCAGACCTTTGGACTATGTAAGTTAACTACAGGGTACTTTGATGATCCTGGTTAACTAGCGGGCACTTGGACTATGTAGGTTACCTAGCAGACACTTGCACTATATAGGTTACCTAGCGGGGACTTGGAATATGTAGGTTAACTAGAGGTCATATGGACGATCTAGGTTAACTAGTGGGCACTTGGATGATCTAGGTTAACTAACTGGCACTTGGACTATCAAAGTTAACAAGCGAGCCCTTGGACTATGTAGGTTAAGTAGCGGGCCCTTGGACTATCTAGGTTACCTAGATAGCACTTGGACTATATAGGTTCCCTAGCGGGCACTTGGACTATCTAGGTTAACGAACGGGCACTTGGACTGTCTAGGTTACATAGCGGGCCCTTGGACTTCTAGGTTAACGAACGGGCACTTGGACTATGTATGTTGCCTAGCGGGCACTTGGACTATCTAGGTTAGGTAACGGGCACTTGGACTATCTAGGTTACCTAGCGGGAACTTGGAAAACGTAGGTTACCTAGCAGGCACTTGGACTATCTAGGTTACCTAACGGGCACTTTCACTATTTAGGTTACCTAGCGGGCACTTGGACTATCTAGGTTACCTAACGGGCACATGGACTGTCCAGGTTACCTAGCGGGCACTTTGACTATCTAGGTTAACTAGCAGACCTTGGACTATGTAGGTTAACTAGCGGGCCCTTGGACTATGTAGGTTAACTAGCGGGCTCTTGGACTATCTAGGTTTCCTAGCAGGCACTTGGACTATGTACATACCCTAGCGCGCACTTGGATTATCTAGGTTACCTAGCGGGAACTTGGACTATGTACGTCCCCTAGTGGGCACTTGGACTGTCTAGGTTAACTAACGGGCAGGAGGACTATCTAGGTTAACTAGCGGGCACTTTGACTATCTAGGTTACCTAGCAGGCAGTTGGATTATGAAGGATCCCTAGCATGCACTTGGACTATCTAGGTTAACTAGCGGGCACTTGCACGATCTAGGTTAACTAGCGGGCCCTTGCAATATGTAGGTTAACAGGCGGGCCCATGGATTATGTAGGTTTACTAGCAGGCACTTGGACTATCTAGGTTAACTAGCGTGCACTTGGACTATGTAGTTTCCCTAGCGGGCATTTGGACTATTTAGGGTACCAAGCGGGAACTTGGACTATGTAGGTTACCTAGCGGGCTCTTGGACTATCTAGGTTACCTAGCAGGCACTTTGACTATCTAGGTTAACTAACGGGCACTTGGACTATGTAGGTTGCCTAGCGGGCACTTGGACTATATAGGTTCCCTAGCGGGCACTTGGATTATGTAGGTTCCCTATCGGGCACTTGGATTATGTAGGTTAACTAGAGGGCACTTGAATTGTCTACGTTACCTAGCGGGCACTTGGATTATCTAGGTTAACGAATGGGCACTTGGACTATGTAGGTTACCTAGCCGCCACTTGGACTATTTAGGTTAGCTAGGGGGCACTTGTACTATCTAGGTTACCTAGGTGGCACTTGGACTATGTAGGTCAAGTAATGGGCCCTTGGACTACCTAGGTTAGCTAACGGGAACTTAGATTATGTAGGTTAACTAGGGGGCACTTGGAATATATAGGATAACTAGCGGACACTTGCTCTATGTAGGTTAACTAGCGGGCCCCTGGACTATGAAGGATAACTAGCGGGCCCTTGGACTATCTAGGTTCCCTAAAGGGCACTTGGACTATCTAGGTTACCTCGCGGGCACTAGGACTATGTAGGCAAACTAGGGGGCCCTTGGACGATCTAGGTTACCTAGCGGGTACTAGAACTATCTAGGTTAACTAGCGGGCACTTGCACTATCTAAATTACCTAGCGGGGATATGGACTATGTACGTTCCCTAGCGGGCACTTGGACTATCTATGTTAACTAGCGGGCACTTGGAATATGTAGGTTAACTAGCGGACATTTGCACTATGTAGGTTACCTAGCAGGCACTTGTACTATGTAGGTTAACTAGCGGGCACTTGGACTGTCTAGGTTACCTAGCGGGCACTTGGATTATCTAGGTTAACAAACGGGCACTTGGACTATGTAGGTTACCTAGCCGCCACTTGGACTATCTAGGTTAGCTAACAGGCACTTGGACTATCTAGGTTCCCTAGCAGGCACTTGTACTATCTGGGTTACATAGCTGGCACTTGGACTATGTAGGTCAACAAGCGGGCCCTTGGACTATCTAGGTTAGCTAACGGGCACTTAGATTATGTAGGTTAACTAGCGGGCACTTGGAATATGTAGGTTAACTAGCGGACACTTGCACTATGTAGGTTTACTAGCGGGCCCTTGGACTATCTAGGTTCCCTAAAGTGCACTTGGACTATCTAGTTACCGAACGGGCACTTGGACTATTTAGGTTACCAAGCGGGCAGTTGGACTATGTAGGCTAACTAGGGGGCCCTTGGACGATCTAGGTTACCTAGCGGGTAATTGAACTATCTAGGTTAACTAGCGGGCACTTGCACTATCTCGGTTACCTAGTGGGCACTTGGACTATGTACGTTCCCTAGCGGGCACTTGGATTATCTATGTTAACTAGAGGGCACTTGGAATATGTAGGTTAACTAGCGGACACTAGCACTATGTAGGTTACCTAGCAGGCACTTGGACTATCTAGGTTAACTAGCGGGCAATTGGACTATCTAGGTTAATTAGCGTGCACTTGGAATATGTATGTTCCTTAGCGGGCACTTGGACTATCTAGGTTGCTTAGCGGGCACTTGTATTATGTAGGTTAACTAGCGTGCCCTTGGACTATCTAGGTTATGTAGCGGGCACTTTGTATATAGGATAACTAGCGGGCACTTGGTCTATGTAGGTTAACTAGAGGACACTTGGACTATCTAGGTTAACTTGTGGGCCCTTGGACTATGTAGGTAACCTTGCGGGCACTTGGACAGTTTAGGTTACCTAGCAGGCACTTGGACTATCTAGGTTAACGAACGGGCACTTGGACTATATAGGTTACCTAGCAGGCACTTGGACTATGTAGGATCCCCATCGGACATTTGGACTACTTTGGTTACCTAGCGGGCACTTGGACTATCTAGGTTAACTAGCGGACCTTGGACTATGTGGGTTAACTTGCGGGCCCTTGGACTATGTAGGTTAACTAGCGGGCACTTGGACGATCTAGGTTAACTAGAGGGCACTTGGACTATCTAGGTTACCTTGTGGGCACTTGGACTATGTAGGTTCCCTGGCGGGCATTTGGACTATATAGATAACCTAGCGGGCACTTAGACTTTGTAGGTTACCTAGCGGGCACTTGGACTATCTAGGTTACCTAGCTGGCACTTGAACTATCTACGTTGCCTAGCGGGTTCTTGGAGTATGTAGGTTACCTAGAGGTCTGTTGGACTATCTAGGTTACCTAGCGGGCACTTGGACTATCTAGGTTAACTAACGGGCACATGGACTATGTAGGTTCCCTAGCGGGCCCTTGGACTATGTAAGTTCCCTAGCGGGCACTTGGACTATGTGGGTTAACTAGAGAGCATTTGGACTATGTAGGTTACCTAGCGGGCACTTGGACTATGTAGGTTCCTTATCAGGCACTTGGAGAATGTAGGTTAACTAGGGGGCACTAGGACTATGTAGGTTACCTAGCGGGCCCTTGAAGTATCTAGGTTACCTAGCGGGCATTTGGATTATGTAGGCTCCATAGCGGGCATTTGGAGTATATAGATTTCTTAGCGGGCACTTAGAGTTTGTAGGTTACCTAGCGGGCACTTGGACTATCTAGGTTAACTTGTGGGCCCTTGGACTATGTAGGTAACCTTGCGGGTACTTGGACAGTTTAGGTTACCTAGCAGGCACTTGGACTATCTAGGTTAACGAACGGGCACTTGGACTATCTAGGTTACCTAGCGGGAACTTGGACAATGTAAGTTACCTAGCGGGCACTTGGACTATCTAGGTTACCTAACGGGCACTTTGACTATCTAGGTTACATAGGGGGCACTTGGACTATGTAGGTTAACTAGCGAGCACTTGGACTCTAGGTTACCTAGCGGGCACTTGGACTATCTATGTTACCTAGCGGGCCCTTGGACTATCTAGGTTAACGAACGGGCACTTGGAATATGCAGGTAACATAGCGGCCACTTGGACTGTCTAGGTTACCTAGCGGGGACTTTGACTAACTAGGTTACATAGCGGGCACTTGGACTATGTAGGTTAACTAGCGAGCACTTGGATTCTAGGTTACCTAGCGGGCACTTGGACTATCTAGGTTACCTAGCAGGCCCTTGGGCTATGTAGGTTTCCTAGCGGGCACTTGGACTATCTAGGTTAACGAACGGGCACTTGGAATATGCAGGTAACATAGCAGCCACTTGGACTGTCTAGGTTACCTAGCGGGGACTTTGACTAACTAGGTTACATAGCGGGCACTTGGACTATGTAGGTTAACTAGCGAGCACTTGGATTCTAGGTTACCTAGCAGGCCCTTGGACTATGTAGGTTTCCTAGCGGGCACTTGGACTATCTAGGTTAACGAACGGTCATTGGATTATGTAGGTAACACCTAGCGGGCACTTGGACAGTCTAGGTTACCTAGCGGGCACCTGGAATACCTAGGTTAACGAACGGGCACTTGGACTATGTAGGGTACCTAGCGGGCACTTGGACTATGTAGGATCCCTATCGGACATTTGGACTACTTAGGTTACCTAGCGGGCACTTGGACTATCTAGGTTAACTAGCGGGAACTTGGACTATCTAGGTCAACTAGCGGGCCCTGGTACTATGTAGGTTAACTAGCGAGCACTTGGAAAATCTAGGTTAACTAGTGGACCTTGGACTATGTAGGTTAACTAGCGGGCCCTTGGACTATGTATGTTAACTAGCAGGCACTTGGACGATCTAGGTTAACTAGCGGGCACTTGGACTATGTAGGTTCCCTAGCGGGCATTTGGACTATGTAGATAACCTAGCAGGCACTTAGACTTTGTAGGTTACCTAGCGGGCACTTGGACTATCTAGGTTAACTAACGGGCACTTGGACTATGTAGGTTGCCTAGCGGGCACTTGGATTATGTAGGTTCTCTATCGGGCACTTGGACTATGTAGATTAACTAGCGGGAACTTGGACTGTCTAGGTTACCTAGCGAGCACTTGGATTATCTAGGTTAACGAACGGGCACTTGGACTATGTAGGTTGCCTAGCGGGCCCTTGGAGTATCTAGGTTACCGAACGGACACTTGGATTATGTCGGCCCACTAGGGGGCCCTTGGACGATCTAGGTTACCTAGCGGGTACTTGAATTATCTAGGTTAACTAGCGGGCACTTGCACTATCTAGGTTACCTAGCGGGCACTTGGACTATCTATGTTAGGTAACGGGCACTTGGACTATCTAGGTTACCTAGCGGGAACTTGGACAATGTTAGTTACCTAGCGGGCACTTGGACTATCTACGTTACCTAACGGGCCCTTTGACTATCTAGATTACACAGCGGGCACTTGGACTGTGTAGGTTAAATAGCGAGCACTTGGACTCTAGGTTACCTAGCGGGCACTTGGAATATCTAGGTTACCTTGTGGGCCCTTGGACTATGTAGGTTTCCTAGCGGGCACTTGGACTATCTAGGTTAACGAACGGGCACTTGGACTATGTAGGTTAAATAGCGAGCACTTGGACTCTAGGTTACCTAGCGGGCACTTGGAATATCTAGGTTACCTTGTGGGCCCTTGGACTATGTAGGTTTCCTAGCGGGCACTTGGACTATCTAGGTTAACGAACGGGCACTTGGACTATGTAGGTAACCTAGCGGGCACTTGGACAATGTAAGTTAGCTAGCGGGCACTTGGACTATCTAGGTTACCTAACGGGCACTTGGAGAATGTAGGTTAACTAGGGGGCACTAGGACTATGTAGGTAACCTAGCGGGCACTTGGACAGTCTAGGTTACCTAGTGGGCCCTTAGACTATGTAGGTTTCCTAGCGGGCACTTGGACTATCTAGGTTAACTAGCGGACCTTGGACTATGTGGGTTAACTAGCTGGCCCTTGGACTATGTAGGTTAACTAGCGGGCACTTGGACGATCTAGGTTAACTAGAGGGCACTTGGACTATCTAGGTTACCTAGCGGGCACTTGGACTATGTAGGTTCCCAGGCGGGCATTTGGACTATATAGATAACCTAGCGGGCACTTAGACTTTGTAGGTTACCTAGCGGGCACTTGGACTATCTAGGTTACCTAGCTGGCACTTGAAATATCTACGTAGCCTAGCGGGTTCTTGGAGTATGTAGGTTACCTAGCGGGCTGTTGGATTATCTAGGTTACCTAAAGGGCACTTTGACTATCTATATTACCTAGCGGGCCCTTGGACTATGTAGGTTTCCTAGCGGGCACTTGGATTATGTAAGTTCCCTAACGGGCACTTGGACTATGTGCGTTAACTAGAGGGCATTTGGACTATGTAGTTTACCTAGCGGGCACTTGGACTATGTAGGTTCCTTATCGGGCACTTGGAGAATGTAGGTTAACTAGGGGGCACTAGGACTATGTAGATTATCTAGCGGGCCCTTGGACTATCTAGGTTACCTAGCGGGCATTTGGATTATGTAGGCTCCCTAGCGGGCATTTGGACTATATAGATTCCTTAGCGGGCACTTAGACTTTGTAGGTTACCTAGCGGGCACTTGGACTACTTTGGTTACCTAGCGGGCACTTGGACTATCTAGGTTAACTAGCGGGCACTTGGACTATCTAGCTCAACTAGGGGGCCCTTGTACTATGTAGGTTGCTTAGTGGGCACTTGGACTATCTAGGTTAGGTAATGGGCACTTGGACTATCTAGGTTAGGTAAAGGGCACTTGGACTATCTAGGTTACCTAGCGGGAACTTGGACAATGTAAGTTACCTAGCGGGCACTTTGACTATCTAGGTTACCTAACGGGCACTTTGACTATCTATGTTACCTAGTGGGCCCTTGGACTATGTAGGTTTCCTAGCGGGCACTTGGACTATCTAGGTTAACGAACGGGCACTTGGACTATGTAGGTAACCTAGCGGGCACTTGGACAGTCTAGGTTACCTAGCGGGCACTTGGAGTATCTAGGTTAACGAACGGGCACTTGGACTATGTAGGTTACCCAGCGGGCACTTGGACTATGTAGGATCCCTATCGGACATTTGGACTACTTTGGTTACCTAGCGGGCACTTGACCTATCTAGGTTATCTTGCGGGCACTTGGACTATCTAGGTCAACTAGCGGGCCCTTGTACTATGTAGGTTAACTAGCGAGCACTTGGACTATCTAGGTTAACTAGCGGACCTTGAACTATGTAGGTTAACTAACGGGCCCTTGGGCTATGTAGGTTAACTAGCGGGCACTTGGACGATCTAGGTTAACTAGAGGGCACTTGGTCTATCTAGGTAACCTAGCGGGCACTTGGACTATGTAGGTTGCCTAGCGGCATTTGGACTATATAGATAACCTAGCGGGCACTTAGATTTTGTAGGTTACCTAGCGGGCACTTGGACTATCTAGGTTACCTAGCTGGCACTTGAACTATCTACGTAGCCTAGCGGGTTCTTGGAATATGTAGGTTACCTAGCGGGCTGTTGGACTATCTAGGTTAACTAACAGGCACTTGGACTATGTAAGTTCCCTACCGGGCTCTTGGACTATGTGCGTTAACTAGAGGGCATTTGGACTATGTAGGTTACCTAGCGGGCACTTGGACTATCTAGGTTACCTAGCGGGCATTTGGATTATGTAGGCTCCCTAGCGGGCATTTGGACTATATAGATTCCTTAGCGGGCACTTAGACTTTGTAGGTTACCTAGCGAGCACTTGGACTATCTAGGTTACCTAGCTGGCACTTGAACTATCTACGTTACCTAGCGGGTACTTTGAGTATGTAGGTTACCTACTGTGCTGTTGGACTATCTAGGTTACCTAGCGGGTACTTGGACAATCTAGGTTAACTAACGGGCAATTGGACTATGTAGGTTGCCTAGCGAGCACTTGGACTATGTAGGTTCCCTAGCGGGGACTTGGACTATGTAGGTTCCCTATTGGGTATTTGGACTGTCTAGGTTAACTAGCGGGCAATTGGACTGTCTAGGTTACCTAGTGGGCACTTGGACTATGTATGTTCCCTAGCAGGCACTTGGGGTATCTATGTTACCTAGCGGGCACTTGGACTATGTAGGTTAACGAATGGGCACTTGCACTATGTAGGTTAACGAACGGGCACTTTGACTATGTAGGTAACCTAGTAGTCACTTGGACTGTCTAGGTTACCTAGCGGGAACTTGGACACTGTAGGTTAACTAGCGGGCACTTGGACAATATAGGTTAACTAGCGGCCCCTTGGTCTATGTAGGTTAACTAGCAGGCTTTTGGACTATGTAAGTTAACTAGAGGGCACTTTGATGATTCTGGTTAACTAGCGGGCACATGGACTATCTAGGTTAACTAGCGGGCATTTGGACTATCTAGGTTAACTAGCAGGCGCTAGGACTATGTAGGTTCCCTAGCGGGCATTTGGACTATATAGATAACCTAGTGGGCACGTAGAATTTGTAGGTTACCTAGCGGGCACTTGGACTATCTAGGTTACCTAGCAGGCACTTGAACTATCTACGTAGCCTAGCAGGTTCTTGGAGTATATAGGTTACCTAGCGGGCTGTTGGACTATCTAGGTTACCTAGCGGGCACATGGACTATCTAGGTTAACACATGGGCACTTGGACTATGTAGGTTCCCTAGCGGGCCCTTGGACTATGTAAGTTCCCTAGCGGGCACTTGGACTATGTGGGTTAACTAGAGGGCATTTGGACTATGTAGGTTACCTAGCAGGCACAAGGACTATCTAGGTTACCTAGCGGGCATTTGGATTATGTAGGCTCCCTAGCGGGCATTTGGACTATATAGATTCCATAGCGGGCACTTAGAGGTTTTAGGTTACCTAGCGGGCACTTGGACTATCTAGGTTACCTAACTGGCACTTGAACTATCTACGTTACCTAGCGGGTACTTGGAATATGTAGGTTACCTACCGGGCTGTTGGACTATCTAGGTTACCTAGCGGGCACTTGGACTATCTAGGTTAACTAACGGGCACTTGGACTATGTAGGTTCCCTAGCGGCCCTTGGACTATGTAAGTTCCCTAGCGGGCACTTGGACTATGTGAGTTCCCTAGCGGGCATTTGGACTATCTAGGTTACCTAACGGGCACTTGGACTATGTAGGTTAACTAGCGGGCATTTGGACTATGTAGGTTACCTAGCGGGCACTTGGACTGTCTAGGTTACCTAGCGGGCACTTGGATTATCTAGGTTAACGAACGGGCACTTGGAGTATGTAGGTTACCAAGCCGCCACTTAAATATCTAGGTTAGCTAACAGGCACTTGGACTATCTAGGTTCCCTAGCGGGCACATGTACTATCTAGGTTACCTAGCTGGCACTTGGACTATGTAGGTCAACTAGCGGGCCCTTGGACTATCTAGGTTAGCTAACGGGCACTTGGACTATGTATGTTCCAGAGCGGGCACATGGATTATGTAGGTTGCCTAGCGGGCATTTAGACTATGTAGGTTTCCTTGCTGGTGTTTGGACTATGTAGGTTACCTAGCGGGCACTTGGATTATGTAGGTTCCCTAACGGGCACTTGGACTATGTAGGTTCCCTAGCAGTCACGTGGACTATGTAGGTTCCCTAGAAGGCACTTGGACTAGCTAGGTTAACTAGCGGGCACTTGGACTATCCAGGTTACCAAGCGGGCACTTGGACTATGCAGGTTACCCAATGGGCACTTGGACTATCTAGGTTAACGAACGGACACTTGGACTATGTAGGTTATTCATCAGGCACTTGGACTATCTAGGTTACCTAGCCGGCACTTGGACTATGTTGGTTACCTAGCGGACACTTGGACGATTTAGGTTAACTAGCGGGCACTTGGACTATCTAGGTAAACTAGCGGGCCCTTTGACTATCTAGGTTTACTAGCGGGCACTTGGACTATCTAGGTTAACTAGCGGGCACTTGAACTATGTAGTTTCCCTAGCAGGCATTTGGATTATTTAGGTTACCTAGTGGGCACTTGGACTATGTAGGTTACCTAGCGGGCACTTGGACTACGTAGGTTAACTACAAGGCACTTGGACTGTCTAGGTTACCTAGCGGGCACTTGGACTATCTAGGTTAATGAACGGGCACTTGGAATATGTAGGTTAACTTGCGGACACTTCGACTATCTAGGTTAGCTAAAGGGCAATTGGACTATCTAGGTTCCCTAGCGGGCACTTGGACTATTTAGGTTACCTAGCAGGCAATTTGACTATCTAGGTTCCCTAGCGGGCACTTGGACTATTTAGGTTACCTAGCAGGCAATTTGACTATCTAGGTTAACTAACGGGCACTTGGACTATGTAGGTTGCCTAGCGAGCACTTGGACTATGTAGGTTCCCTAGCGGGCACTTGAACTATGTAGGTTCCCTATAGGGTACTTGGACTGTCTAGGTTAACTAGTGGGTCCTTGGACTATGTAGTTCCCTAGATGGCACATGGGCAATCTACGTTAACTAGCGGGCACTTGGACTATGTAGTTTAACGAACGGGCACTTGGACTATGTAGTTTACCTAGTAGGCACTTGGACTATGTAGGTTATCTAGCGGGCACTTGGACTATCTATGTTACCAAGTGGGCCCTTGGAGTATGTAGGTTTCCTAGCGGGCACTTGGACTATCTAGGTTAACGAACGGGCACATGGACTATGTAGGTAACCTAGCGGACACTTGGACAGTCTAGGTTACCTAGCGGGCACTTGGACTATCCAGGTAGACGAACGGGCACTTGGACTATGTAGGTTAACTAACGGGCACTTGGACTATGTAGGATCCGTATTGGACATTTGGACTACTTTGGTTACCTACCAGGCACTTGACATATCTAGGTTAACTTGTGGGCACTTGGGCTATCTAGGTCAAGTAGCGGGCCCTTGTACTATGTAGGTTAACTAGCGAGCACTTGGACTATCTAGGTTAACTAGCGGACCTTGGACTATGTAGGTTAACTAAAGGGCTCTTGGACTATGTAGGATAACTAGCGGGCACTTGGACGATCTAGGTTAACTAGAGGGCACTTGGACTATCTAGGTTACCTAGCGGGCACTTGGACTATGTAGGTTCCCTAGCGGGCATTTGGACTATATAGATAACCTAGCGGGCACTTAGACTTTGTAGGTTACCTAGCGGGCATTTGGACTATCTACGTAGCCTAGCAGGTTCTTGGAGTATGTAGGTTACCTAGCGGGCTGTTGGACTATCTAGGTTACCTAGCGGGCACATGGACTATCTAGGTTAACACACGGGCACTTGGACTATGTAGGTTCCCTAGCGGGCCCTTGGATTATGTAAATTCCCTAGCGGGTACTTGGACTATGTGGGTTAACTCGAGGGCATTTGGACTATGGAGGTTACCTAGCGGGCACTTGGACTATCTAGGTTACCTAGCGGGCATTTGGATTATGTAGGCTCCCTAGCGGGCATTTGGCCTATATAGATTCCTTAGCGGGCACTTAGAGATTGTAGGTTACCTAGCGGGCACTTGGACTATCTAGGTTACCTAGCTGGCACTTGAACTATCTACGTTACCTAGCGGGTACTTGGAGTATGTAGGTTACCTACCGGGCTGTTGGACTATCTAGGTTACCTAGGGGCAATTGGACTATCTAGGTTAACAAGCGGGCACTTGGACTATCTATGTTAACTAGCGGGCGCTTGGACTATGTGGGTTCCCTAGCGGGCATTTGGACTATATAGGTTACCTAGCGGGCACTTGGACTATCTAGGTTAACTGGCGGGCACTTGGACTATGTATGTTCCAGAGCGGGCAATTGGACTATGTAGGTTCCCTAGTGGGCACTTGGACTATCTAGATTCCCTAAAGGCCACTTGGACTCTCTAGGTTACCGAACGGGCACTTGGACTATCTAGGTTACCTAGCGGGAACTTGGACTATGTAGGTTAACTAGCGGACAATTGGACGATCTAGGTTAACTAGCGGACAATTGGACGATCTAGGTTAACTAGCGGACACTTGCACTATGTAGGTTACCTAGCGGGCACTTGGACTATGTAGGTTAACTAGCAGGCCCTTGAACTATCTAGGTTACCTAGCAGGCACTTGGACTATGAAGGTTAACTAGCGGGCACTTGCACTCTCTAGGTTACCTAGCGGGCACTTGGACTATCTAGGTTAACTAGCGGGCACTTGGACTATGTAGGTTACCTAGCAGACACTTGCACTATGTAGGTTACCTAGCGGGCACTTGGACTATGTAGGTTAACTAGAGGACACTTGGACGATCTAGGTTAATAGCGGGCACTTGGACGATCTAAGTTAACTAACGGGCACTTGGACAATCAAAGTTAACAAGTGAGCCCTTGGACTATCTAGGTTAACTAGCGGGCCCTTGGACTATCTAGGTTACCTAGATAGCACTTGGAATATATAGGTTCCCTAGCGGGCACTTGGACTATGTAGGTTAACGTACAGGCACTTGGACTATGCAGGTAACCTAGCGGGCACTTGGACTGTCTAGGTTACATAGTGGGCACTTGGACTTCTAGGTTAACGAACGGGCACTTGGAATATGTATGTTGCCTAGCGGGTACTTGGACAATCTAGGTTAGGTAACGGGCATTTGGACTATCTAGGTTACCTAGCGGGAACTTGGACAATGTAGGTTACCTAGCAGGCACTTGGACTATCTAGGTTAACTAGCGCGCACTTGGACTATCGAGGTTACCTAGCGGTCACTTGGACTATCTAGCTTCCCTAGCGGGCCCTTGGACTATGTAGGTTACGTAGCGGGCACTTGGACTATCTAGGTTAACGAATGGGCACTTGGACTATGTAGGTAACCTAACGGGCACTTGGACTGTCTAGGTTACCTAGCGGGCACTTTGATTATATAGGTTAACTTGCAGACCTTGGACTATGTAGGTTAACTAGCGGGCCCTTGGACTATGTAGGTTACCTAGCGGGCTCTTGGACTATCTAGGTTTCCTAGCAGGCACTTGGACTATGTACTTAGCCTAGCGCCCACTTGGACTATCTAGGTTACCTAGCAGGGACTTGGACTATGTACGTCCCCTAGTGGGCACTAGGACTATCTAGGTTAACTAGCGGGCACTTGGACTATCTAGGTTACCTAGCAGGCACTTGGATTATAAGGGATCCCTAGCGGGCACTTGGACTATCTAGGTTAACTAGCGGGCACTTGGACTATGTAGGTTAACGAACAGGCACTTGGACTATGCAGGTAACCTAGCGGGCACTTGGACTGTCTAGGTTACATAGCGGGCACTTGGACTTCTAGGTTAACGAACGTGCACTTGGACTATGTATGTTGCCTAGCGGGCACGTGGACTATCTAGCTTCGGTAACGGGCACTTGGACTTTGTAGGTTACCTAGCGGGCACTTGGACTATCTAGGTTACCTAGCTGGCACTTGAACTATCTACTTTACCTAGCGGGTACTTGGAGTATGTAGGTTACCTACCGGGCTGTTGGACTATCTAGGTTACCTCGCGGGCACTTGGACTATCTAGGTTAACTAACGGACAATTGGACTATGTAGGTTGCCTAGCGAGCACTTGGACTATGTAGGTTCCCTAGCGGACACTTGTACTATGTAGGTTCTCTATCTGGTATTTGGACTGTCTAGGTTAACTAGCGGGCAATTGGACTCTCTAGGTTACCTAGTGGGCACTTGGACTATGTATGTTCCCTAGCGGGCACTTAGACTATTTAGCTTCCCTAGCGGGCATTTGGACTATATAGATAACCTAGCGGGCACTTAGACTTTGTAGGTTACCTAGCGGGCACTTGGACTATCTAGGTTACCTAGCTGGCACTTGAACTATCTACGTAGCCTAGCAGGTTCTTGGAGTATATAGGTTACCTAGCGGGCACATGGACTATCTAGGTTAACACACGGGCACTTGGACTATGTAGGTTCCCTAGCGGGCCCTTGGACTATGTAAGTTCCCTAGCGGGCACATGGACTATGTGGGTTAACTAGAGGGCATTTGGACTATGTAGGTTACCTAGCGGGCACATGGACTATCAAGGTTACCTAGCGGGCATTTGGATTATGTAGGCTCCCTAGCGGGCATTTGGACTATATAGATTCCTTAGCGGGCACTGTAGAGGTTGTAGGTTACCTAGCGGGCACTTGGACTATCTAGGTTACCTAACTGGCACTTGAACTATCTACGTTACCTAGCGGGTACTTGGAATATGTAGGTTGCCTACCGGGCTGTTGGACTATCTAGGTTACCTAGCTGGCACTTGGACTATCTAGGTTCCCTAGCGGCCCTTGGACTATGTAAGTTCCCTAGCGGGCACTTGGACTATGTGGGTTCCCTAGCGGGCATTTGGACTATCTAGGTTACCTAACGGGCACTTGGACTATGTAGGTTACCTAGCAGGCACTTGGACTGTCTAGGTTACCTAGCGGGCACTTGGATTATCTAGGTTAATGAACGGGCACTTGGAGTATGTAGGTTGCCAAGCTGCCACTTAACTATCTAGGTTAGCTAACAGGCACGTGGACTATCTAGGTTCCCTAGCGGGCACTTGTACTATCCAAATACCTAGTTGGCACTTGGACTATGTAGGTCAACTAGCGGGCCCTTGGACTATCTAGGTTAGCTAACGGGCACTTGGACTATGTATGTTCCAGAGCGGGCACTTGGATTATGTAGGTTTCCCAGCGGGCATTTAGACTATGTAGGTTTCCTTGCTGGTATTTGGACTATGTAGGTTACCTAGCGGGCACTTGTACTATGTAGGTTCCCTAACGGGCACTTGGACTATGTAGGTTCCCTAGCAGTCACGTGGACTATGTAGGTTCCCTAGAAGGCACTTGGACTAGGTAGGTTAACTAGCGGGCACTTGGACTATCCAGGTTACCAAGCGGGCACTTGGACTATGTAGGTTATTCATCAGGCACTTGGACTATCTAGGTTACCTAGCCGGCACTTGGAGTATGTAGGTTACCTAGCGGACACTTGGACGATGTAGATTAACTAGCGGGCAATTGGACTATCTAGGTAAACTAGCGGGCCCTTTGACTATCTAGGTTTACTAGCGGGCACTTGGACTATCTAGGTTAACTAGCGGGCACTTGAACTATGTAGTTTCCCTAGCAGGCATTTGGATTATTTAGGTTACCTAGTGGGCACTTGGACTATGTAGGTTACCTAGCGGACACTTGGACTACGTAGGTTAACTACAAGGCACTTGGACTATGTAGGTTACCTAGCGGGCACTTGGACTATCTAGGTTAATGAACGGGCACTTGGACTATGTAGGTTAACTAGCGGACACTTCGACTATCTAAGTTAGCTAAAGGGCAATTGGACTATCTAGGTTTCCTAGCGGGCACTTGGACTATTTAGGTTACCTAGCAGGCAATTTGACTATCTAGGTTAACTAACGGGCACTTGGACTATGTAGGTTGCCTAGCGAGCACTTGGAATATGTGGGTTCCCTAGCGGGCACTTGAACTATGTAGGTTCCCTATAGGGTACTTGGACTGTCTAGGTTAACTAGTGGGCCCTTGGATTATGTAGTTCCCTAGAGGGCACTTGGGCAATCTACGTTAACTAGCGGGCACTTGGACTATGTAGTTTAACGAACGGGCACTTCGACTATGTAGTTTACCTAGTAGGCACTTGGACTATGTAGGTTATCTAGTGGGCACTTGGACTATCTATGTTACCAAGTCGGCCCTTGGACTATGTAGGTTTCCTAGCGGGCACTTGGACTATCTAGGTTAACGAAGGGGCACATGGACTATGTAGGTAACCTAGTGGGCACTTGGACAGTCTAGGTTACCTAGCGGGCACTTGGACTATCCAGGTTGATGAACGGGCACTTGGACTATGTAGGTTACCTAGCGGGCACTTGCACTATGTAGGATCCCTATTGGACATTTGGACTACTTTGGTTACCTAACAGGCACTTGACCTATCTAGGTTAACTTGTGGGCACTTGGACTATCTAGGTCAACTAGCGGGCCCTTGTACTATGTAGGTTAACTAGCGAGCACTTGGACTATCTAGATTAACTAGCGGACCTTGGACTATGTAGGTTAACTAAAGGGCTCTTGGACTATGTAGGATAACTAGCGGGCACTTGGACGATCTAGGTTAACTAGAGGGCACTTGGACTATCTAGGTTACGTAGCGGGCACTTGGACTATGTAGGTTCCTAGCGGGCATTTGGACTATATAGATAACCTAGCGGGCACTTAGACTTTGTAGGTTACCTAGCGGGCATTTGGACTATCTACGTAGCCTAGCAGGTTCTTGGAGTATGTAGGTTACCTAGCGGGCTGTTGGACTATCTAGGTTACCTAGCGGGCACATGGACTATGTAGGTTCCCTAGCGGGCCCTTGGACTATGTAAATTCCCTAGCGGGTACTTGGACTATGTGGGTTAACTAGAGGGCATTTGGAATATGTAGGTTACCTAGCGGGCACTTGGACTATTAGGTTACCTAGCGGGCATTTGGATTATGTAGGCTCCCTAGCGGGCATTTGGCCTATATAGATTCCTTAGCGGGCACTTAGAGATTGTAGGTTACCTAGCGGGCACTTGGACTGTCTAGGTTACCTAGCTGGCACTTGAACTATCTACGTTACCTAGCGGGTACTTGGACTATGTGGGTTCCCTAGCGGGCATTTGGAATATATAGGTTACCTAGCGGGCACTTGGACTATCTAGGTTAACTAGGGGGCACTTGGAGTATGTATGTTCCAGAGCGGGCAATTGGACTATAGGTTCCCTAGTGGGCACTTGGACTATCTAGATTCCCTAAAGGCCACTTGGACTATCTAGGTTACCGAACGGGTACTTGGACTATCTAGGATACCTAGCTGGAACTTGGACTATGTAGGTTAACTAGCGGACAATTGGACGATCTAGGTTAACTAGCGGACACTTGCACTATGTAGGTTACCTAGGGGGAACTTGGACTATGTAGGTTAACTAGCAGGCCCTTGGACTATCTAGGTTACCTAGCAGGCACTTGGACTATGAAGGTTAACTAGCGGGCACTTGCACTCTCTAGGTTACCTAGCGGGCACTTGGACTATCTAGGTTAACTAGCGGGCACTTGGTCTATGTAGGTTACCTAGCAGACACTTGCACTATGTAGGTTACCTAGCGGGCATTTGGACTATGTAGGTTAACTAGAGGACACTTGGACGATCTAGGTTAACTAGCGGGCACTTGGACGATCTAGGTTAACTAACGGGCACTTGGACAATCAAAATTAACAAGCGAGCCCTTGGACTATCTAGGTTAACTAGCGGGCCCTTGGACTATCTAGGTTACCTAGATAGCACTTGGAATATATAGGTTCCCTAGCGGGAACTTGGACTATGTAGGTTAACGTACAGGCACTTGGACTATGCAGGTAACCTAGCGGGCACTTGGACTGTCTAGGTTACATAGCGGGCACTTGGACTTCTAGGTTAACGAACGGGCACTTGGAAAATGTATGTTGCCTAGCGGGCACTTGGACAATCTAGGTTAGGTAACGGGCACTTGGACTATCTAGGTTACCTAGCAGGCACTTGGACTATCTAGGTTAACTAGCGCGCACTTGGACTATCGAGGTTACCTAGCGGGCACTTGGACTATCTAGCTTACCTAGCGGGCCCTTGGACTATGTAGGTTACGTAGCGGGCACTTGGACTATCTAGGTTAACGAATGGGCACTTGGACTATGTAGGTAACCTAACGGGCACTTGGACTGTCTAGGTTACCTAGCGGGCACTTTGATTATCTAGGTTAACTTGCAGACCTTGGACTATGTAGGTTAACTAGCGGGCCTTTGGACTATGTAGGTTACCTAGCGGGCTCTTGGACTATCTAGGTTTCCTAGCAGGCACTTGGACTATGTACATAGCCTAGCGCCCACTTGGACTATCTAGGTTATCTAGCAGGGACATGGACTATGTACGTCCCCTAGTGGGCACTAGGACTATCTAGGTTAACTAGCGGGCACTTGGACTATCTAGGTTACCTAGCAGGCACTTGGATTATGAGGGATCCCTAGCGGGCACTTGGACTATCTAGGTTAACTAGCGGGCACTTGGAATATGTAGGTTAACGAACAGGCACTTGGAATATGCAGGTAACCTAGCGGGCACTTGGACTGTCTAGGTTACATAGCGGGCACTTGGACTTCTAGGTTAACGAACGGGCACTTGGAATATGTATGTTGCCTAGCGGGCACTTGGACAATCTAGGTTAGGTAACGGGCACTTGGACTATCTAGGTTACCTAGCGGGAACTTGGACTATCGAGGTTACCTAGCGGGCACTTGGACTATCTAGCTTACCTAGCGGGCCCTTGGACTATGTAGGTTACGTAGCGGGCACTTGGACTATCTAGGTTAACGAATGGGCACTTGGACTATGTAGGTAACCTAACGGGCACTTGGACTGTCTAGGTTACCTAGCGGGCACTTTGATTATCTAGGTTAACTTGCAGACCTTGGACTATGTAGGTTAACTAGCGGGCCTTTGGACTATGTAGGTTACCTAGCGGGCTCTTGGACTATCTAGGTTTCCTAGCAGGCACTTGGACTATGTACATAGCCTAGCGCCCACTTGGACTATCTAGGTTACCTAGCAGGGACATGGACTATGTACGTCCCCTAGTGGGCACTAGGACTATCTTGGTTAACTAGCGGGCACTTGGACTATCTAGGTTACCTAGCAGGCACTTGGATTATGAGGGATCCCTAGCGGGCACTTGGACTATCTAGGTTAACTAGCGGGCACTTGGAATATGTAGGTTAACGAACAGGCACTTGGAATATGCAGGTAACCTAGCGGGCACTTGGACTGTCTAGGTTACATAGCGGGCACTTGGACTTCTAGGTTAACGAACGGGCACTTGGAATATGTATGTTGCCTAGCGGGCACTTGGACAATCTAGGTTAGGTAACGGGCACTTGGACTATCTAGGTTACCTAGCGGGAACTTGGACAATGTAGGTTACCTAGCAGGCACTTGGACTATCTAGGTTAACTAGCGCGGATATGGACTATCGAGGTTACCTAGCGGGCACTTGGACTATCTAGGTTACCTAGCGGGCCCTTGGACTATGTGGGTTACCTAGCGGGCCCTTGGACTATCTAGGTTAACGAACGGGCACTTGGACTATGTAGGTAACCTAACGGGCACTTGGACTGTCTAGGTTACCTAGCGGGCACTTTGACTATCTAGGTTAACTAGCAGACCTTGGACTATGTAGGTTAACTAGCGGGCCCTTGGAAAATGTAGGTTAACTAGCGGGCTCTTGGACTATCTAGGTTTCCTGGCAGGCACCTGGACTATGTACATACCCTAGCGCGCACTTGGACTATCTAGGTTACCTAGCAGGCACATGGATTATGTACGTCCCCTAGTAGGCACTTGAACTATCTAGATAAATAACGGGCACTAGGACTATCTAGGTTAACTAGCGGGCACTTGGACTATCTAGGTTACCTAGCAGGCACTTGGATTATGAAGGATCCCTAGCGGGCACTTGGACTATCTAGGTTAACTAGAGGGCACATGGACTATGTAATATCCCTATCGGACATTTAGACTACTTTGGTTACCTACCTGGCACTTGAACTATCTAGGTTAACTTGTGGGCACTTGGACTATCTAGGTCAACTAGCGGGCCCTTGTACTATGTAGGTTAACTAGCGAGCACTTGGACAATCAAGGTTAACTAGCGGACCTTGGACTATGTAGGTTAACTAAAGGGCTCTTGGACTATGTAGGATAACTAGCGGGCACTTGGACGATCTAGGTTAACTAGAGGGCACTTGGACTATCTAGGTTACCTAGCGGGTACTTGGACTACGTAGGTTCCCTAGCGGGCATTTGGACTATATAGATAACCTAGTGAGAACTTAGATTTTGTAGGTTACCTAGCGGGCACTTGGACTATCTAGGTTAACTAGCGGGCACTTGCACTATGTAGGTTAACTAGCGGGCCCATGGATTATGTAGGTTTACTAGCAGGCACTTGGACTATCTAGGTTATCTAGCGGGCCCTTGGACTATGTAGTTTTCCTAGAGGGCATTTGGACTATTAAGGTTACCAAGCGGGAACTTGGACTATGTAGGTTACGTAGCGGGCACTTGGACTATCTAGGTTACCTAGCAGGCACTTGGACTATCTAGGTTAACTAGCGCGCACTTGGACTATCGAGGTTACCTAGCGGGCACTTGGACTATCTAGCTTACCTAGCGGGCCCTTGGACTATGTAGGTTACGTAGCGGGCACTTGGACTATCTAGGTTAACGAATGGGCACTTGGACTATGTAGGTAACCTAACGGGCACTTGGACTGTCTAGGTTACCTAGCGGGCACTTTGATTATCTAGGTTAACTTGCAGACCTTGGACTATGTAGGTTAACTAGCGGGCCTTTGGACTATGTAGGTTACCTAGCGGGCTCTTGGACTATCTAGGTTTCCTAGCAGGCACTTGGACTATGTACATAGCCTAGCGCCCACTTGGACTATCTAGGTTACCTAGCAGGGACATGGACTATGTACGTCCCCTAGTGGGCACTAGGACTATCTTGGTTAACTAGCGGGCACTTGGACTATCTAGGTTACCTAGCAGGCACTTGGATTATGAGGGATCCCTAGCGGGCACTTGGACTATCTAGGTTAACTAGCGGGCACTTGGAATATGTAGGTTAACGAACAGGCACTTGGAATATGCAGGTAACCTAGCGGGCACTTGGACTGTCTAGGTTACATAGCGGGCACTTGGACTTCTAGGTTAACGAACGGGCACTTGGAATATGTATGTTGCCTAGCGGGCACTTGGACAATCTAGGTTAGGTAACGGGCACTTGGACTATCTAGGTTACCTAGCGGGAACTTGGACAATGTAGGTTACCTAGCAGGCACTTGGACTATCTAGGTTAACTAGCGCGGATATGGACTATCGAGGTTACCTAGCGGGCACTTGGACTATCTAGGTTACCTAGCGGGCCCTTGGACTATGTGGGTTACCTAGCGGGCCCTTGGACTATCTAGGTTAACGAACCGAACGGGCACTTGGACTATGTAGGTAACCTAACGGGCACTTGGACTGTCTAGGTTACCTAGCGGGCACTTTGACTATCTAGGTTAACTAGCAGACCTTGGACTATGTAGGTTAACTAGCGGGCCCTTGGAAAATGTAGGTTAACTAGCGGGCTCTTGGACTATCTAGGTTTCCTGGCAGGCACCTGGACTATGTACATACCCTAGCGCGCACTTGGACTATCTAGGTTACCTAGCAGGCACATGGATTATGTACGTCCCCTAGTAGGCACTTGAACTATCTAGATAAATAACGGGCACTAGGACTATCTAGGTTAACTAGCGGGCACTTGGACTATCTAGGTTACCTAGCAGGCACTTGGATTATGAAGGATCCCTAGCGGGCACTTGGACTATCTAGGTTAACTAGAGGGCACATGGACTATGTAATATCCCTATCGGACATTTAGACTACTTTGGTTACCTACCTGGCACTTGAACTATCTAGGTTAACTTGTGGGCACTTGGACTATCTAGGTCAACTAGCGGGCCCTTGTACTATGTAGGTTAACTAGCGAGCACTTGGACAATCAAGGTTAACTAGCGGACCTTGGACTATGTAGGTTAACTAAAGGGCTCTTGGACTATGTAGGATAACTAGCGGGCACTTGGACGATCTAGGTTAACTAGAGGGCACTTGGACTATCTAGGTTACCTAGCGGGTACTTGGACTACGTAGGTTCCCTAGCGGGCATTTGGACTATATAGATAACCTAGTGAGAACTTAGATTTTGTAGGTTACCTAGCGGGCACTTGGACTATCTAGGTTAACTAGCGGGCACTTGCACTATGTAGGTTAACTAGCGGGCCCATGGATTATGTAGGTTTACTAGCAGGCACTTGGACTATCTAGGTTATCTAGCGGGCCCTTGGACTATGTAGTTTTCCTAGAGGGCATTTGGACTATTAAGGTTACCAAGCGGGAACTTGGACTATGTAGGTTACGTAGCGGGCACTTGGACTATCTAGGTTACCTAGCAGGCACTTGGACTATCTAGGTTAAATAACGGGCACTTGGACTATGTAGGTTGCCTAGCGGGCACTTGGACTATGTAGGTTCCCTAGCTGGCACTTGGATTATGTAGGTTCCCTATCGGGCACTTGGACTATCTAGGTTACCTAGCGGGCACTTGGATTATCTAGGTTAACGAACGGACACTTAAACTATGTAGGTTACCTAGCCGCCACTTGGACTATCTAGGTTAGCTAACAGGCACTTGGACTATCTAGGTTCCCTAGTGGGCACTTGTACTATCTAGGTTATCTAGCTGGCACTTGGACTATGTAGGTCAACTAGTGGGCCCTTGGACTATCTAGGTTAGCTAACGGGCACTTAGATTATGTAGGTTAACTAGCGGGCACTTGGAATATGTAGGTTAACTAGCGGACACTTGCACTATGTAGGTTAACTAGCGGGCCCATGGACTATGTAGGTTTACTAGCGGGCCTTTGGACTATCTAAGTTTCCTAAAGGGCACTTGGACTATGTAGGTTACCGAACGGGCACTTGGACTATCTAGGTTATCTAGCGGGCACTTGGATTATGTAGGTTAACTAGGGGGCCCTTGAACGATCGAGGTTACCTAGCGGGTACTAGAACTATCTAGGTTAACTTTCAGGCACTTGCACTATCTAAGTTACCTAGCAGGCACATAGACTATGTACGTTCCCTAGCGGGCACTTGGAGTATATACGTACCCTAGCGGGCACTTGGACTATGTACGTTCCCTAGCGGGCACTTGGACTATCTATTTTAACTAGCGGGCACTTGGAATATGTAGGTTAACTAGCGGACGCTTGCACTATGTCGGTTACCTAGCAGGCACTTGGACTATCTAGGTTACCTAGCGGGCACTTGGACTATCTAGGTTGCCTAGCGGGCACTTGTACTATGTAGGTTAACTAGCGGTCCCATAGATTATGTAGGTTTACCAGCAGGCACTTGGACTATCTAGGCTAACTAGCGGGCACTTGGACTATGTAGTGTCCCTAGCGGGCATTTGGACTATCTAGGTTACCTAGCGGGCTCTTGGACTATCTAGGTTACCTAGCAGGCATTTTGACTATCAAGGTTAACTAACGGGCACTTGGACTATGTAGGTTGCCTAGCGGGCACTTAGATTATGTAGGTTCCCTATCGGGCACTTGGACTATGTAGGTTAACTAGCGTGCACTTGGACTGTCTAGGTTAACTTAGCGGGCACTTGGACTATGTAGGTTAACTAGAGGACACTTGGACGATCTAGGTTAACTAGCGGGCAATAGGACGATCTAGGTTAACTAATGGGCACTTGGACTATGAAAGTTAACAAGCGAAACCTTGAACTATGTAGGTTAACTAGCGGGCCCTTGGACTATCTAGGTTACCTAGCGGGCACATGGACTATCTAGGTTAACACACGGGCACTTGGACTATGTAGGTTCCCTAGCGGGCCCTTGGACTATGTAAATTCCCTAGCGGGTACTTGGACTATGTGGGTTAACTAGAGGGCATTTGGACTATGTAGGTTACCTAGCGGGCACTTGGACTATCTAGGTTACCTAGCGGGCATTTGGATTATGTAGGCTCCCTAGCGGGCATTTGGCCTATATAGATTCCTTAGCGGGCACTTAGAAGTTGTAGGTTACCTAGCGGGCACTTGGACTATCTAGGTTACCTAGCTGGCACTTGAACTATCTACGTTACCTAGCGGGTACTTGGAGTATGTAGGTTACCTACCGGGCTGTTGGACTATCTAGGTTACCTAGGGGCACTTGGACTATCTAGGTTAACAAGCGGGCACTTGGACTATCTAGGTTACCTAGCAGGCACTTGGACTATGTGGGTTCCCTAGCGGGCATTTGGACTATATAGGTTACCTAGCGGGCAATTGGACTATCTAGGTTAACTAGCGGGCACTTGGACTATGTATGTTCCAGAGCGGGCAATTGGACTATGTAGGTTCCCTAGTGGGCACTTGGACTATCTAGATTCCCTAAAGGCCACTTGGACTATCTAGGTTACCGAACGGGCACTTGGACTATCTAGGTTATCTAGCGGGAACTTGGACTATGTAGGTTAACTAGCGGACAATTGGACGATCTAGGTTAACTAGCGGACACTTGCACTATGTAGGTTACCTAGCGGGCACTTGGACTATGTAGGTTACCTAGCAGGCACTTGGACTATCTAGGGTACCTAGCAGGCACTTGGACTATGGAGGTTAACTAGCGGGCAATTGCACTATCTAGGTTACCTAGCGGGCACTTGGACTATCTAGGTTAACTAGCGGGCACTTGGACTATGTAGGTTACCTAGCAGACACTTGCACTATGTAGGTTACCTAGCGGGCACTTGGACTATGTAGGTTAACTAGAGGACACTTGGACGATCTAGGTTAACTAACGGGCACTTGGACAATCAAAGTTAACAAGCGAGCCCTTGGACTATCTAGGTTAACTAGCGGGCCCTTGGACTATCTAGGTTACCTAGATAGCACTTGGAATATACAGGTTCCCTAGAGGGCACTTGGACTATGTAGGTTAACGTACAGGCACTTGGAATATGCAGGTAACCTAGCGGGCACTTTGACTGTCTAGGTTACATAGCGGGCACTTGGACTTCTAGGTTAACGAACGGGCACTTGGAATATGTATGTTGCCTAGCGGGCACTTGGACAATCTAGGTTAGGTAACGGGCACTTGGACTATCTAGGTTACCTAGCGGGAACTTGGACAATGTAGGTTACCTAGCAGGCACTTGGACTATCTAGGTTAACTAGCGCGCACTTGGACTATCGAGGTTACCTAGCGGGCACTTGGACTATCTAGCTTACCTAGCGGGCCCTTGGACTATGTAGGTTACGTAGCGGGCACTTGGACTATCTAGGTTAACGAATGGGCACTTGGACTATGTAGGTTACCTAGCGGGCACTTGGACTATCTAGGTTAACTAGCGGGCACTTGGTCTATGTAGGTTACCTAGCAGACACTTGCACTATGTAGGTTACCTAGCGGGCATTTGGACTATGTAGGTTAACTAGAGGACATTTGGACGATCTAGGTTAACTAGCGGGCACTTGGACGATCTAGGTTAACTAACGGGCACTTGGACAATCAAAGTTAACAAGCGAGCCCTTGGACTATCTAGGTTAACTAGCGGGCCCTTGGACTATCTAGGTTACCTAGATAGCACTTGGAATATATAGGTTCCCTAGCGGGCACTTGGACTATGTAGGTTAACGTACAGGCACTTGGACTATGCAGGTAACCTAGCGGGCACTTGGACTGTCTAGGTTACATAGCGGGCACTTGGACTTCTAGGTTAACGAACGGGTACTTGGAAAATGTATGTTGCCTAGCGGGCACTTGGACAATCTAGGTTAGGTAACGGGCACTTGGACTATCTAGGTTACCTAGCAGGCACTTGGACTATCTAGGTTAACTAGCGCGCACTTGGACTATCGAGGTTACCTAGCGGGCACTTGGACTATCTAGCTTACCTAGCGGGCCCTTGGACTATGTAGGTTACGTAGCGGGCACTTGGACTATCTAGGTTAACGAATGGGCACTTGGACTATGTAGGTAACCTAACGGGCACTTGGACTGTCTAGGTTACCTAGCGGGCACTTTGATTATCTAGGTTAACTTGCAGACCTTGGACTATGTAGGTTAACTAGCGGGCCTTTGGACTATGTAGGTTACCTAGCGGGCTCTTGGACTATCTAGGTTTCCTAGCAGGCACTCGGACTATGTACATAGCCTAGCGCCCACTTGGACTATCTAGGTTACCTAGCAGGGACATGGACTATGTACGTCCCCTAGTGGGCACTAGGACTATCTTGGTTAACTAGCGGGCACTTGGACTATCTAGGTTACCTAGCAGGCACTTGGATTATGAGGGATCCCTAGCGGGCACTTGGACTATCTAGGTTAACTAGCGGGCACTTGGAATATGTAGGTTAACGAACAGGCACTTGGAATATGCAGGTAACCTAGCGGGCACTTGGACTGTCTAGGTTACATAGCGGGCACTTGGACTTCTAGGTTAACGAACGGGCACTTGGAATATGTATGTTGCCTAGCGGGCACTTGGACAATCTAGGTTAGGTAACGGGCACTTGGACTATCTAGGTTACCTAGCGGGAACTTGGACAATGTAGGTTACCTAGCAGGCACTTGGACTATCTAGGTTAACTAGCGCGGACTTGGACTATCGAGGTTACCTAGCGGGCACTTGGACTATCTAGGTTACCTAGCGGGCCCTTGGACTATGTGGGTTACCTAGCGGGCCCTTGGACTATGTAGGTTAACGAACGGGCACTTGGACTATGTAGGTAACCTAACGGGCACTTGGACTGTCTAGGTTACCTAGCGGGCACTTTGACTATCTAGGTTAACTAGCAGACCTTGGACTATGTAGGTTAACTAGCGGGCCCTTGGAAAATGTAGGTTAACTAGCGGGCTCTTGGACTATCTAGGTTTCCTAGCAGGCACCTGGACTATGTACATACCCTAGCGCGCACTTGGACTATCTAGGTTACCTAGCAGGCACATGGATTATGTACGTCCCCTAGTGGGCACTTGAACTATCTAGATAACTAACGGGCACTAGGACTATCTAGGTTAACGAGCGAGCACTTGGACTATCTAGGTTACCTAGCAGGCACTTGGATTATGAAGGATCCCTAGCGGGCACTTGGACTATCTAGGTTAACTAGAGGGCACATGGACTATGTAATATCCCTATCGGACATTTAGACTACTTTGGTTACCTACCTGGCACTTGAACTATCTAGGTTAACTTGTGGGCACTTGGACTATCTAGGTCAACTAGCGGGCCCTTGTACTATGTAGGTTAACTAGCGAGCACTTGGACTATCTAGGTTAACTAGCGGACCTTGGACTATGTAGGTTAACTAAAGGGCTCTTGGACTATGTAGGATAACTAGCGGGCACTTGGACGATCTAGGTTAACTAGAGGGCACTTGGACTATCTAGGTTACCTAGCGGGTACTTGGACTACGTAGGTTCCCTAGCGGGCATTTGGACTATATAGATAACCTAGTGAGAACTTAGATTTTGTAGGTTACCTAGCGGGCACTTGGACTATCTAGGTTAACTAGCGGGCACTTGCACTATGTAGGTTAACTAGCGGGCCCATGGATTATGTAGGTTTACTAGCAGGCACTTGGACTATCTAGGTTATCTAGCGGGCCCTTGGACTATGTAGTTTTCCTAGAGGGCATTTGGACTATTAAGGTTACCAAGCGGGAACTTGGACTATGTAGGTTACGTAGCAGTCACATGGACTATCTAGGTTACCTAGCAGGCACTTTGACTATCTAGGCTAAATAACGGGCACTTGGACTATGTAGGTTGCCTAGCGGGCACTTGGACTATGTAGGTTCCCTAGCTGGCACTTGGATTATGTAGGTTCCCTATCGGGCACTTGGACTATCTAGGTTAACTAGCGGGCCCTTGGAAAATGTAGGTTAACTAGCGGGCTCTTGGACTATCTAGGTTTCCTAGCAGGCACCTGGACTATGTACATACCCTAGCGCGCACTTGGACTATCTAGGTTACCTAGCAGGCACATGGATTATGTACGTCCCCTAGTAGGCACTTGAACTATCTAGATAACTAACGGGCACTAGGACTATCTAGGTTAACTAGCGGGCACTTGGACTATCTAGGTTACCTAGCAGGCACTTGGATTATGAAGGATCACTAGCGGGCACTTGGACTATCTAGGTTAACTAGAGGGCACATGGACTATGTAATATCCCTATCGGACATTTAGACTACTTTGGTTACCTACCTGGCACTTGAACTATCTAGGTTAACTTGTGGGCACTTGGACTATCTAGGTCAACTAGCGGGCCCTTGTACTATGTAGGTTAGCTAGCGAGCACTTGGACTATCTAGGTTAACTAGCAGACCTTGGACTATGTAGGTTAACTAAAGGGCTCTTGGACTTTGTAGGATAACTAGCGGGCACTTGGACGATCTAGGTTAACTAGAGGGCACTTGGACTATCTAGGTTACCTAGCGGGTACTTGGACTACGTAGGTTCCCTAGCGGGCATTTGGACTATATAGATAACCTAGTGAGAACTTAGATTTTGTAGGTTACCTAGCGGGCACTTGGACTATCTAGGTTAACTAGCGGGCACTTGCACTATGTAGGTTAACTAGCGGGCCCATGGATTATGTAGGTTTACTAGCAGGCACTTGGACTATCTAGGTTATCTAGCGGGCCCTTGGACTATGTAGTTTTCCTAGAGGGCATTTGGACTATTAAGGTTACCAAGCGGGAACTTGGACTATGTAGGTTACGTAGCGGGCACTTGGACTATCTAGGTTACCTAGCAGGCACTTTGACTATCTAGGTTAAATAACGGGCACTTGGACTATGTAGGTTGCCTAGCGGGCACTTGGACTATGTAGGTTCCCTAGCTGGCACTTGGATTATGTAGGTTCCCTATCGGGCACTTGGACTATCTAGGTTACCTAGCGGGCACTTGGATTATCTAGGTTAACGAACGGACACTTAAACTATGTAGGTTACCTAGCCGCCACTTGGACTATCTAGGTTAGCTAACAGGCACTTGGACTATCTAGGTTCCCTAGTGGGCACTTGTACTATCTAGGTTATCTAGCTGGCACTTGGACTATGTAGGTCAACTAGTGGGCCCTTGGACTATCTAGGTTAGCTAACGGGCACTTAGATTATGTAGGTTAACTAGCGGGCACTTGGAATATGTAGGTTAACTAGCGGACACTTGCACTATGTAGGTTAACTAGCGGGCCCATGGACTATGTAGGTTTACTAGCGGGCCTTTGGACTATCTAAGTTTCCTAAAGGGCACTTGGACTATGTAGGTTACCGAACGGGCACTTGGACTATCTAGGTTATCTAGCGGGCACTTGGATTATGTAGGTTAACTAGGGGGCCCTTGAACGATCGAGGTTACCTAGCGGGTACTAGAACTATCTAGGTTAACTTTCAGGCACTTGCACTATCTAAGTTACCTAGCAGGCACATAGACTATGTACGTTCCCTAGCGGGCACTTGGAGTATATACGTACCCTAGCGGGCACTTGGACTATGTACGTTCCCTAGCGGGCACTTGGACTATCTATTTTAACTAGCGGGCACTTGGAATATGTAGGTTAACTAGCGGACGCTTGCACTATGTCGGTTACCTAGCAGGCACTTGGACTATCTAGGTTACCTAGCGGGCACTTGGACTATCTAGGTTGCCTAGCGGGCACTTGTACTATGTAGGTTAACTAGCGGTCCCATAGATTATGTAGGTTTACCAGCAGGCACTTGGACTATCTAGGCTAACTAGCGGGCACTTGGACTATGTAGTGTCCCTAGCGGGCATTTGGACTATCTAGGTTACCTAGCGGGCTCTTGGACTATCTAGGTTACCTAGCAGGCATTTTGACTATCAAGGTTAACTAACGGGCACTTGGACTATGTAGGTTGCCTAGCGGGCACTTAGATTATGTAGGTTCCCTATCGGGCACTTGGACTATGTAGGTTAACTAGCGTGCACTTGGACTGTCTAGGTTAACTTAGCGGGCACTTGGACTATGTAGGTTAACTAGAGGACACTTGGACGATCTAGGTTAACTAGCGGGCAATAGGACGACCTAGGTTAACTAATGGGCACTTGGACTATGAAAGTTAACAAGCGAAACCTTGAACTATGTAGGTTAACTAGCGGGCCCTTGGACTATCTAGGTTACCTAGCGGGCACATGGACTATCTAGGTTAACACACGGGCACTTGGACTATGTAGGTTCCCTAGCGGGCCCTTGGACTATGTAAATTCCCTAGCGGGTACTTGGACTATGTGGGTTAACTAGAGGGCATTTGGACTATGTAGGTTACCTAGCGGGCACTTGGACTATCTAGGTTACCTAGCGGGCATTTGGATTATGTAGGCTCCCTAGCGGGCATTTGGCCTATATAGATTCCTTAGCGGGCACTTAGAAGTTGTAGGTTACCTAGCGGGCACTTGGACTATCTAGGTTACCTAACTGGCACTTGAACTATCTACGTTACCTAGCGGGTACTTGGAATATGTAGGTTACCTACCGGGCTGTTGGACTATCTAGGTTACCTAGCGGGCACTTGGACTATCTAGGTTAACTAACGGGCACTTGGACTATGTAGGTTCCCTAGCGGCCCTTGGACTATGTAAGTTCCCTAGCGGGCACTTGGACTATGTGAGTTCCCTAGCGGGCATTTGGACTATCTAGGTTACCTAACGGGCACTTGGACTATGTAGGTTAACTAGCGGGCATTTGGACTATGTAGGTTACCTAGCGGGCACTTGGACTGTCTAGGTTACCTAGCGGGCACTTGGATTATCTAGGTTAACGAACGGGCACTTGGAGTATGTAGGTTACCAAGCCGCCACTTAAATATCTAGGTTAGCTAACAGGCACTTGGACTATCTAGGTTCCCTAGCGGGCACATGTACTATCTAGGTTACCTAGCTGGCACTTGGACTATGTAGGTCAACTAGCGGGCCCTTGGACTATCTAGGTTAGCTAACGGGCACTTGGACTATGTATGTTCCAGAGCGGGCACATGGATTATGTAGGTTGCCTAGCGGGCATTTAGACTATGTAGGTTTCCTTGCTGGTGTTTGGACTATGTAGGTTACCTAGCGGGCACTTGGATTATGTAGGTTCCCTAACGGGCACTTGGACTATGTAGGTTCCCTAGCAGTCACGTGGACTATGTAGGTTCCCTAGAAGGCACTTGGACTAGCTAGGTTAACTAGCGGGCACTTGGACTATCCAGGTTACCAAGCGGGCACTTGGACTATGCAGGTTACCCAATGGGCACTTGGACTATCTAGGTTAACGAACGGACACTTGGACTATGTAGGTTATTCATCAGGCACTTGGACTATCTAGGTTACCTAGCCGGCACTTGGACTATGTTGGTTACCTAGCGGACACTTGGACGATTTAGGTTAACTAGCGGGCACTTGGACTATCTAGGTAAACTAGCGGGCCCTTTGACTATCTAGGTTTACTAGCGGGCACTTGGACTATCTAGGTTAACTAGCGGGCACTTGAACTATGTAGTTTCCCTAGCAGGCATTTGGATTATTTAGGTTACCTAGTGGGCACTTGGACTATGTAGGTTACCTAGCGGGCACTTGGACTACGTAGGTTAACTACAAGGCACTTGGACTGTCTAGGTTACCTAGCGGGCACTTGGACTATCTAGGTTAATGAACGGGCACTTGGAATATGTAGGTTAACTTGCGGACACTTCGACTATCTAGGTTAGCTAAAGGGCAATTGGACTATCTAGGTTCCCTAGCGGGCACTTGGACTATTTAGGTTACCTAGCAGGCAATTTGACTATCTAGGTTCCCTAGCGGGCACTTGGACTATTTAGGTTACCTAGCAGGCAATTTGACTATCTAGGTTAACTAACGGGCACTTGGACTATGTAGGTTGCCTAGCGAGCACTTGGACTATGTAGGTTCCCTAGCGGGCACTTGAACTATGTAGGTTCCCTATAGGGTACTTGGACTGTCTAGGTTAACTAGTGGGTCCTTGGACTATGTAGTTCCCTAGATGGCACATGGGCAATCTACGTTAACTAGCGGGCACTTGGACTATGTAGTTTAACGAACGGGCACTTGGACTATGTAGTTTACCTAGTAGGCACTTGGACTATGTAGGTTATCTAGCGGGCACTTGGACTATCTATGTTACCAAGTGGGCCCTTGGAGTATGTAGGTTTCCTAGCGGGCACTTGGACTATCTAGGTTAACGAACGGGCACATGGACTATGTAGGTAACCTAGCGGACACTTGGACAGTCTAGGTTACCTAGCGGGCACTTGGACTATCCAGGTAGACGAACGGGCACTTGGACTATGTAGGTTAACTAACGGGCACTTGGACTATGTAGGATCCGTATTGGACATTTGGACTACTTTGGTTACCTACCAGGCACTTGACATATCTAGGTTAACTTGTGGGCACTTGGGCTATCTAGGTCAAGTAGCGGGCCCTTGTACTATGTAGGTTAACTAGCGAGCACTTGGACTATCTAGGTTAACTAGCGGACCTTGGACTATGTAGGTTAACTAAAGGGCTCTTGGACTATGTAGGATAACTAGCGGGCACTTGGACGATCTAGGTTAACTAGAGGGCACTTGGACTATCTAGGTTACCTAGCGGGCACTTGGACTATGTAGGTTCCCTAGCGGGCATTTGGACTATATAGATAACCTAGCGGGCACTTAGACTTTGTAGGTTACCTAGCGGGCATTTGGACTATCTACGTAGCCTAGCAGGTTCTTGGAGTATGTAGGTTACCTAGCGGGCTGTTGGACTATCTAGGTTACCTAGCGGGCACATGGACTATCTAGGTTAACACACGGGCACTTGGACTATGTAGGTTCCCTAGCGGGCCCTTGGATTATGTAAATTCCCTAGCGGGTACTTGGACTATGTGGGTTAACTCGAGGGCATTTGGACTATGGAGGTTACCTAGCGGGCACTTGGACTATCTAGGTTACCTAGCGGGCATTTGGATTATGTAGGCTCCCTAGCGGGCATTTGGCCTATATAGATTCCTTAGCGGGCACTTAGAGATTGTAGGTTACCTAGCGGGCACTTGGACTATCTAGGTTACCTAGCTGGCACTTGAACTATCTACGTTACCTAGCGGGTACTTGGAGTATGTAGGTTACCTACCGGGCTGTTGGACTATCTAGGTTACCTAGGGGCAATTGGACTATCTAGGTTAACAAGCGGGCACTTGGACTATCTATGTTAACTAGCGGGCGCTTGGACTATGTGGGTTCCCTAGCGGGCATTTGGACTATATAGGTTACCTAGCGGGCACTTGGACTATCTAGGTTAACTGGCGGGCACTTGGACTATGTATGTTCCAGAGCGGGCAATTGGACTATGTAGGTTCCCTAGTGGGCACTTGGACTATCTAGATTCCCTAAAGGCCACTTGGACTCTCTAGGTTACCGAACGGGCACTTGGACTATCTAGGTTACCTAGCGGGAACTTGGACTATGTAGGTTAACTAGCGGACAATTGGACGATCTAGGTTAACTAGCGGACAATTGGACGATCTAGGTTAACTAGCGGACACTTGCACTATGTAGGTTACCTAGCGGGCACTTGGACTATGTAGGTTAACTAGCAGGCCCTTGAACTATCTAGGTTACCTAGCAGGCACTTGGACTATGAAGGTTAACTAGCGGGCACTTGCACTCTCTAGGTTACCTAGCGGGCACTTGGACTATCTAGGTTAACTAGCGGGCACTTGGACTATGTAGGTTACCTAGCAGACACTTGCACTATGTAGGTTACCTAGCGGGCACTTGGACTATGTAGGTTAACTAGAGGACACTTGGACGATCTAGGTTAATAGCGGGCACTTGGACGATCTAAGTTAACTAACGGGCACTTGGACAATCAAAGTTAACAAGTGAGCCCTTGGACTATCTAGGTTAACTAGCGGGCCCTTGGACTATCTAGGTTACCTAGATAGCACTTGGAATATATAGGTTCCCTAGCGGGCACTTGGACTATGTAGGTTAACGTACAGGCACTTGGACTATGCAGGTAACCTAGCGGGCACTTGGACTGTCTAGGTTACATAGTGGGCACTTGGACTTCTAGGTTAACGAACGGGCACTTGGAATATGTATGTTGCCTAGCGGGTACTTGGACAATCTAGGTTAGGTAACGGGCATTTGGACTATCTAGGTTACCTAGCGGGAACTTGGACAATGTAGGTTACCTAGCAGGCACTTGGACTATCTAGGTTAACTAGCGCGCACTTGGACTATCGAGGTTACCTAGCGGTCACTTGGACTATCTAGCTTCCCTAGCGGGCCCTTGGACTATGTAGGTTACGTAGCGGGCACTTGGACTATCTAGGTTAACGAATGGGCACTTGGACTATGTAGGTAACCTAACGGGCACTTGGACTGTCTAGGTTACCTAGCGGGCACTTTGATTATATAGGTTAACTTGCAGACCTTGGACTATGTAGGTTAACTAGCGGGCCCTTGGACTATGTAGGTTACCTAGCGGGCTCTTGGACTATCTAGGTTTCCTAGCAGGCACTTGGACTATGTACTTAGCCTAGCGCCCACTTGGACTATCTAGGTTACCTAGCAGGGACTTGGACTATGTACGTCCCCTAGTGGGCACTAGGACTATCTAGGTTAACTAGCGGGCACTTGGACTATCTAGGTTACCTAGCAGGCACTTGGATTATAAGGGATCCCTAGCGGGCACTTGGACTATCTAGGTTAACTAGCGGGCACTTGGACTATGTAGGTTAACGAACAGGCACTTGGACTATGCAGGTAACCTAGCGGGCACTTGGACTGTCTAGGTTACATAGCGGGCACTTGGACTTCTAGGTTAACGAACGTGCACTTGGACTATGTATGTTGCCTAGCGGGCACGTGGACTATCTAGCTTCGGTAACGGGCACTTGGACTTTGTAGGTTACCTAGCGGGCACTTGGACTATCTAGGTTACCTAGCTGGCACTTGAACTATCTACTTTACCTAGCGGGTACTTGGAGTATGTAGGTTACCTACCGGGCTGTTGGACTATCTAGGTTACCTCGCGGGCACTTGGACTATCTAGGTTAACTAACGGACAATTGGACTATGTAGGTTGCCTAGCGAGCACTTGGACTATGTAGGTTCCCTAGCGGACACTTGTACTATGTAGGTTCTCTATCTGGTATTTGGACTGTCTAGGTTAACTAGCGGGCAATTGGACTCTCTAGGTTACCTAGTGGGCACTTGGACTATGTATGTTCCCTAGCGGGCACTTAGACTATTTAGCTTCCCTAGCGGGCATTTGGACTATATAGATAACCTAGCGGGCACTTAGACTTTGTAGGTTACCTAGCGGGCACTTGGACTATCTAGGTTACCTAGCTGGCACTTGAACTATCTACGTAGCCTAGCAGGTTCTTGGAGTATATAGGTTACCTAGCGGGCACATGGACTATCTAGGTTAACACACGGGCACTTGGACTATGTAGGTTCCCTAGCGGGCCCTTGGACTATGTAAGTTCCCTAGCGGGCACATGGACTATGTGGGTTAACTAGAGGGCATTTGGACTATGTAGGTTACCTAGCGGGCACATGGACTATCAAGGTTACCTAGCGGGCATTTGGATTATGTAGGCTCCCTAGCGGGCATTTGGACTATATAGATTCCTTAGCGGGCACTGTAGAGGTTGTAGGTTACCTAGCGGGCACTTGGACTATCTAGGTTACCTAACTGGCACTTGAACTATCTACGTTACCTAGCGGGTACTTGGAATATGTAGGTTGCCTACCGGGCTGTTGGACTATCTAGGTTACCTAGCTGGCACTTGGACTATCTAGGTTCCCTAGCGGCCCTTGGACTATGTAAGTTCCCTAGCGGGCACTTGGACTATGTGGGTTCCCTAGCGGGCATTTGGACTATCTAGGTTACCTAACGGGCACTTGGACTATGTAGGTTACCTAGCAGGCACTTGGACTGTCTAGGTTACCTAGCGGGCACTTGGATTATCTAGGTTAATGAACGGGCACTTGGAGTATGTAGGTTGCCAAGCTGCCACTTAACTATCTAGGTTAGCTAACAGGCACGTGGACTATCTAGGTTCCCTAGCGGGCACTTGTACTATCCAAATACCTAGTTGGCACTTGGACTATGTAGGTCAACTAGCGGGCCCTTGGACTATCTAGGTTAGCTAACGGGCACTTGGACTATGTATGTTCCAGAGCGGGCACTTGGATTATGTAGGTTTCCCAGCGGGCATTTAGACTATGTAGTTTTCCTTGCTGGTATTTGGACTATGTAGGTTACCTAGCGGGCACTTGTACTATGTAGGTTCCCTAACGGGCACTTGGACTATGTAGGTTCCCTAGCAGTCACGTGGACTATGTAGGTTCCCTAGAAGGCACTTGGACTAGGTAGGTTAACTAGCGGGCACTTGGACTATCCAGGTTACCAAGCGGGCACTTGGACTATGTAGGTTATTCATCAGGCACTTGGACTATCTAGGTTACCTAGCCGGCACTTGGAGTATGTAGGTTACCTAGCGGACACTTGGACGATGTAGATTAACTAGCGGGCAATTGGACTATCTAGGTAAACTAGCGGGCCCTTTGACTATCTAGGTTTACTAGCGGGCACTTGGACTATCTAGGTTAACTAGCGGGCACTTGAACTATGTAGTTTCCCTAGCAGGCATTTGGATTATTTAGGTTACCTAGTGGGCACTTGGACTATGTAGGTTACCTAGCGGACACTTGGACTACGTAGGTTAACTACAAGGCACTTGGACTATGTAGGTTACCTAGCGGGCACTTGGACTATCTAGGTTAATGAACGGGCACTTGGACTATGTAGGTTAACTAGCGGACACTTCGACTATCTAAGTTAGCTAAAGGGCAATTGGACTATCTAGGTTTCCTAGCGGGCACTTGGACTATTTAGGTTACCTAGCAGGCAATTTGACTATCTAGGTTAACTAACGGGCACTTGGACTATGTAGGTTGCCTAGCGAGCACTTGGAATATGTGGGTTCCCTAGCGGGCACTTGAACTATGTAGGTTCCCTATAGGGTACTTGGACTGTCTAGGTTAACTAGTGGGCCCTTGGATTATGTAGTTCCCTAGAGGGCACTTGGGCAATCTACGTTAACTAGCGGGCACTTGGACTATGTAGTTTAACGAACGGGCACTTCGACTATGTAGTTTACCTAGTAGGCACTTGGACTATGTAGGTTATCTAGTGGGCACTTGGACTATCTATGTTACCAAGTCGGCCCTTGGACTATGTAGGTTTCCTAGCGGGCACTTGGACTATCTAGGTTAACGAAGGGGCACATGGACTATGTAGGTAACCTAGTGGGCACTTGGACAGTCTAGGTTACCTAGCGGGCACTTGGACTATCCAGGTTGATGAACGGGCACTTGGACTATGTAGGTTACCTAGCGGGCACTTGCACTATGTAGGATCCCTATTGGACATTTGGACTACTTTGGTTACCTAACAGGCACTTGACCTATCTAGGTTAACTTGTGGGCACTTGGACTATCTAGGTCAACTAGCGGGCCCTTGTACTATGTAGGTTAACTAGCGAGCACTTGGACTATCTAGATTAACTAGCGGACCTTGGACTATGTAGGTTAACTAAAGGGCTCTTGGACTATGTAGGATAACTAGCGGGCACTTGGACGATCTAGGTTAACTAGAGGGCACTTGGACTATCTAGGTTACGTAGCGGGCACTTGGACTATGTAGGTTCCTAGCGGGCATTTGGACTATATAGATAACCTAGCGGGCACTTAGACTTTGTAGGTTACCTAGCGGGCATTTGGACTATCTACGTAGCCTAGCAGGTTCTTGGAGTATGTAGGTTACCTAGCGGGCTGTTGGACTATCTAGGTTACCTAGCGGGCACATGGACTATGTAGGTTCCCTAGCGGGCCCTTGGACTATGTAAATTCCCTAGCGGGTACTTGGACTATGTGGGTTAACTAGAGGGCATTTGGAATATGTAGGTTACCTAGCGGGCACTTGGACTATTAGGTTACCTAGCGGGCATTTGGATTATGTAGGCTCCCTAGCGGGCATTTGGCCTATATAGATTCCTTAGCGGGCACTTAGAGATTGTAGGTTACCTAGCGGGCACTTGGACTGTCTAGGTTACCTAGCTGGCACTTGAACTATCTACGTTACCTAGCGGGTACTTGGACTATGTGGGTTCCCTAGCGGGCATTTGGAATATATAGGTTACCTAGCGGGCACTTGGACTATCTAGGTTAACTAGGGGGCACTTGGAGTATGTATGTTCCAGAGCGGGCAATTGGACTATAGGTTCCCTAGTGGGCACTTGGACTATCTAGATTCCCTAAAGGCCACTTGGACTATCTAGGTTACCGAACGGGTACTTGGACTATCTAGGATACCTAGCTGGAACTTGGACTATGTAGGTTAACTAGCGGACAATTGGACGATCTAGGTTAACTAGCGGACACTTGCACTATGTAGGTTACCTAGGGGGAACTTGGACTATGTAGGTTAACTAGCAGGCCCTTGGACTATCTAGGTTACCTAGCAGGCACTTGGACTATGAAGGTTAACTAGCGGGCACTTGCACTCTCTAGGTTACCTAGCGGGCACTTGGACTATCTAGGTTAACTAGCGGGCACTTGGTCTATGTAGGTTACCTAGCAGACACTTGCACTATGTAGGTTACCTAGCGGGCATTTGGACTATGTAGGTTAACTAGAGGACACTTGGACGATCTAGGTTAACTAGCGGGCACTTGGACGATCTAGGTTAACTAACGGGCACTTGGACAATCAAAATTAACAAGCGAGCCCTTGGACTATCTAGGTTAACTAGCGGGCCCTTGGACTATCTAGGTTACCTAGATAGCACTTGGAATATATAGGTTCCCTAGCGGGAACTTGGACTATGTAGGTTAACGTACAGGCACTTGGACTATGCAGGTAACCTAGCGGGCACTTGGACTGTCTAGGTTACATAGCGGGCACTTGGACTTCTAGGTTAACGAACGGGCACTTGGAAAATGTATGTTGCCTAGCGGGCACTTGGACAATCTAGGTTAGGTAACGGGCACTTGGACTATCTAGGTTACCTAGCAGGCACTTGGACTATCTAGGTTAACTAGCGCGCACTTGGACTATCGAGGTTACCTAGCGGGCACTTGGACTATCTAGCTTACCTAGCGGGCCCTTGGACTATGTAGGTTACGTAGCGGGCACTTGGACTATCTAGGTTAACGAATGGGCACTTGGACTATGTAGGTAACCTAACGGGCACTTGGACTGTCTAGGTTACCTAGCGGGCACTTTGATTATCTAGGTTAACTTGCAGACCTTGGACTATGTAGGTTAACTAGCGGGCCTTTGGACTATGTAGGTTACCTAGCGGGCTCTTGGACTATCTAGGTTTCCTAGCAGGCACTTGGACTATGTACATAGCCTAGCGCCCACTTGGACTATCTAGGTTATCTAGCAGGGACATGGACTATGTACGTCCCCTAGTGGGCACTAGGACTATCTAGGTTAACTAGCGGGCACTTGGACTATCTAGGTTACCTAGCAGGCACTTGGATTATGAGGGATCCCTAGCGGGCACTTGGACTATCTAGGTTAACTAGCGGGCACTTGGAATATGTAGGTTAACGAACAGGCACTTGGAATATGCAGGTAACCTAGCGGGCACTTGGACTGTCTAGGTTACATAGCGGGCACTTGGACTTCTAGGTTAACGAACGGGCACTTGGAATATGTATGTTGCCTAGCGGGCACTTGGACAATCTAGGTTAGGTAACGGGCACTTGGACTATCTAGGTTACCTAGCGGGAACTTGGACTATCGAGGTTACCTAGCGGGCACTTGGACTATCTAGCTTACCTAGCGGGCCCTTGGACTATGTAGGTTACGTAGCGGGCACTTGGACTATCTAGGTTAACGAATGGGCACTTGGACTATGTAGGTAACCTAACGGGCACTTGGACTGTCTAGGTTACCTAGCGGGCACTTTGATTATCTAGGTTAACTTGCAGACCTTGGACTATGTAGGTTAACTAGCGGGCCTTTGGACTATGTAGGTTACCTAGCGGGCTCTTGGACTATCTAGGTTTCCTAGCAGGCACTTGGACTATGTACATAGCCTAGCGCCCACTTGGACTATCTAGGTTACCTAGCAGGGACATGGACTATGTACGTCCCCTAGTGGGCACTAGGACTATCTTGGTTAACTAGCGGGCACTTGGACTATCTAGGTTACCTAGCAGGCACTTGGATTATGAGGGATCCCTAGCGGGCACTTGGACTATCTAGGTTAACTAGCGGGCACTTGGAATATGTAGGTTAACGAACAGGCACTTGGAATATGCAGGTAACCTAGCGGGCACTTGGACTGTCTAGGTTACATAGCGGGCACTTGGACTTCTAGGTTAACGAACGTGCACTTGGAATATGTATGTTGCCTAGCGGGCACTTGGACAATCTAGGTTAGGTAACGGGCACTTGGACTATCTAGGTTACCTAGCGGGAACTTGGACAATGTAGGTTACCTAGCAGGCACTTGGACTATCTAGGTTAACTAGCGCGGATATGGACTATCGAGGTTACCTAGCGGGCACTTGGACTATCTAGGTTACCTAGCGGGCCCTTGGACTATGTGGGTTACCTAGCGGGCCCTTGGACTATCTAGGTTAACGAACGGGCACTTGGACTATGTAGGTAACCTAACGGGCACTTGGACTGTCTAGGTTACCTAGCGGGCACTTTGACTATCTAGGTTAACTAGCAGACCTTGGACTATGTAGGTTAACTAGCGGGCCCTTGGAAAATGTAGGTTAACTAGCGGGCTCTTGGACTATCTAGGTTTCCTGGCAGGCACCTGGACTATGTACATACCCTAGCGCGCACTTGGACTATCTAGGTTACCTAGCAGGCACATGGATTATGTACGTCCCCTAGTAGGCACTTGAACTATCTAGATAAATAACGGGCACTAGGACTATCTAGGTTAACTAGCGGGCACTTGGACTATCTAGGTTACCTAGCAGGCACTTGGATTATGAAGGATCCCTAGCGGGCACTTGGACTATCTAGGTTAACTAGAGGGCACATGGACTATGTAATATCCCTATCGGACATTTAGACTACTTTGGTTACCTACCTGGCACTTGAACTATCTAGGTTAACTTGTGGGCACTTGGACTATCTAGGTCAACTAGCGGGCCCTTGTACTATGTAGGTTAACTAGCGAGCACTTGGACAATCAAGGTTAACTAGCGGACCTTGGACTATGTAGGTTAACTAAAGGGCTCTTGGACTATGTAGGATAACTAGCGGGCACTTGGACGATCTAGGTTAACTAGAGGGCACTTGGACTATCTAGGTTACCTAGCGGGTACTTGGACTACGTAGGTTCCCTAGCGGGCATTTGGACTATATAGATAACCTAGTGAGAACTTAGATTTTGTAGGTTACCTAGCGGGCACTTGGACTATCTAGGTTAACTAGCGGGCACTTGCACTATGTAGGTTAACTAGCGGGCCCATGGATTATGTAGGTTTACTAGCAGGCACTTGGACTATCTAGGTTATCTAGCGGGCCCTTGGACTATGTAGTTTTCCTAGAGGGCATTTGGACTATTAAGGTTACCAAGCGGGAACTTGGACTATGTAGGTTACGTAGCGGGCACTTGGACTATCTAGGTTACCTAGCAGGCACTTGGACTATCTAGGTTAACTAGCGCGCACTTGGACTATCGAGGTTACCTAGCGGGCACTTGGACTATCTAGCTTACCTAGCGGGCCCTTGGACTATGTAGGTTACGTAGCGGGCACTTGGACTATCTAGGTTAACGAATGGGCACTTGGACTATGTAGGTAACCTAACGGGCACTTGGACTGTCTAGGTTACCTAGCGGGCACTTTGATTATCTAGGTTAACTTGCAGACCTTGGACTATGTAGGTTAACTAGCGGGCCTTTGGACTATGTAGGTTACCTAGCGGGCTCTTGGACTATCTAGGTTTCCTAGCAGGCACTTGGACTATGTACATAGCCTAGCGCCCACTTGGACTATCTAGGTTACCTAGCAGGGACATGGACTATGTACGTCCCCTAGTGGGCACTAGGACTATCTTGGTTAACTAGCGGGCACTTGGACTATCTAGGTTACCTAGCAGGCACTTGGATTATGAGGGATCCCTAGCGGGCACTTGGACTATCTAGGTTAACTAGCGGGCACTTGGAATATGTAGGTTAACGAACAGGCACTTGGAATATGCAGGTAACCTAGCGGGCACTTGGACTGTCTAGGTTACATAGCGGGCACTTGGACTTCTAGGTTAACGAACGGGCACTTGGAATATGTATGTTGCCTAGCGGGCACTTGGACAATCTAGGTTAGGTAACGGGCACTTGGACTATCTAGGTTACCTAGCGGGAACTTGGACAATGTAGGTTACCTAGCAGGCACTTGGACTATCTAGGTTAACTAGCGCGGATATGGACTATCGAGGTTACCTAGCGGGCACTTGGACTATCTAGGTTACCTAGCGGGCCCTTGGACTATGTGGGTTACCTAGCGGGCCCTTGGACTATCTAGGTTAACGAACGGGCACTTGGACTATGTAGGTAACCTAACGGGCACTTGGACTGTCTAGGTTACCTAGCGGGCACTTTGACTATCTAGGTTAACTAGCAGACCTTGGACTATGTAGGTTAACTAGCGGGCCCTTGGAAAATGTAGGTTAACTAGCGGGCTCTTGGACTATCTAGGTTTCCTGGCAGGCACCTGGACTATGTACATACCCTAGCGCGCACTTGGACTATCTAGGTTACCTAGCAGGCACATGGATTATGTACGTCCCCTAGTAGGCACTTGAACTATCTAGATAAATAACGGGCACTAGGACTATCTAGGTTAACTAGCGGGCACTTGGACTATCTAGGTTACCTAGCAGGCACTTGGATTATGAAGGATCCCTAGCGGGCACTTGGACTATCTAGGTTAACTAGAGGGCACATGGACTATGTAATATCCCTATCGGACATTTAGACTACTTTGGTTACCTACCTGGCACTTGAACTATCTAGGTTAACTTGTGGGCACTTGGACTATCTAGGTCAACTAGCGGGCCCTTGTACTATGTAGGTTAACTAGCGAGCACTTGGACAATCAAGGTTAACTAGCGGACCTTGGACTATGTAGGTTAACTAAAGGGCTCTTGGACTATGTAGGATAACTAGCGGGCACTTGGACGATCTAGGTTAACTAGAGGGCACTTGGACTATCTAGGTTACCTAGCGGGTACTTGGACTACGTAGGTTCCCTAGCGGGCATTTGGACTATATAGATAACCTAGTGAGAACTTAGATTTTGTAGGTTACCTAGCGGGCACTTGGACTATCTAGGTTAACTAGCGGGCACTTGCACTATGTAGGTTAACTAGCGGGCCCATGGATTATGTAGGTTTACTAGCAGGCACTTGGACTATCTAGGTTATCTAGCGGGCCCTTGGACTATGTAGTTTTCCTAGAGGGCATTTGGACTATTAAGGTTACCAAGCGGGAACTTGGACTATGTAGGTTACGTAGCGGGCACTTGGACTATCTAGGTTACCTAGCAGGCACTTGGACTATCTAGGTTAAATAACGGGCACTTGGACTATGTAGGTTGCCTAGCGGGCACTTGGACTATGTAGGTTCCCTAGCTGGCACTTGGATTATGTAGGTTCCCTATCGGGCACTTGGACTATCTAGGTTACCTAGCGGGCACTTGGATTATCTAGGTTAACGAACGGACACTTAAACTATGTAGGTTACCTAGCCGCCACTTGGACTATCTAGGTTAGCTAACAGGCACTTGGACTATCTAGGTTCCCTAGTGGGCACTTGTACTATCTAGGTTATCTAGCTGGCACTTGGACTATGTAGGTCAACTAGTGGGCCCTTGGACTATCTAGGTTAGCTAACGGGCACTTAGATTATGTAGGTTAACTAGCGGGCACTTGGAATATGTAGGTTAACTAGCGGACACTTGCACTATGTAGGTTAACTAGCGGGCCCATGGACTATGTAGGTTTACTAGCGGGCCTTTGGACTATCTAAGTTTCCTAAAGGGCACTTGGACTATGTAGGTTACCGAACGGGCACTTGGACTATCTAGGTTATCTAGCGGGCACTTGGATTATGTAGGTTAACTAGGGGGCCCTTGAACGATCGAGGTTACCTAGCGGGTACTAGAACTATCTAGGTTAACTTTCAGGCACTTGCACTATCTAAGTTACCTAGCAGGCACATAGACTATGTACGTTCCCTAGCGGGCACTTGGAGTATATACGTACCCTAGCGGGCACTTGGACTATGTACGTTCCCTAGCGGGCACTTGGACTATCTATTTTAACTAGCGGGCACTTGGAATATGTAGGTTAACTAGCGGACGCTTGCACTATGTCGGTTACCTAGCAGGCACTTGGACTATCTAGGTTACCTAGCGGGCACTTGGACTATCTAGGTTGCCTAGCGGGCACTTGTACTATGTAGGTTAACTAGCGGTCCCATAGATTATGTAGGTTTACCAGCAGGCACTTGGACTATCTAGGCTAACTAGCGGGCACTTGGACTATGTAGTGTCCCTAGCGGGCATTTGGACTATCTAGGTTACCTAGCGGGCTCTTGGACTATCTAGGTTACCTAGCAGGCATTTTGACTATCAAGGTTAACTAACGGGCACTTGGACTATGTAGGTTGCCTAGCGGGCACTTAGATTATGTAGGTTCCCTATCGGGCACTTGGACTATGTAGGTTAACTAGCGTGCACTTGGACTGTCTAGGTTAACTTAGCGGGCACTTGGACTATGTAGGTTAACTAGAGGACACTTGGACGATCTAGGTTAACTAGCGGGCAATAGGACGATCTAGGTTAACTAATGGGCACTTGGACTATGAAAGTTAACAAGCGAAACCTTGAACTATGTAGGTTAACTAGCGGGCCCTTGGACTATCTAGGTTACCTAGCGGGCACATGGACTATCTAGGTTAACACACGGGCACTTGGACTATGTAGGTTCCCTAGCGGGCCCTTGGACTATGTAAATTCCCTAGCGGGTACTTGGACTATGTGGGTTAACTAGAGGGCATTTGGACTATGTAGGTTACCTAGCGGGCACTTGGACTATCTAGGTTACCTAGCGGGCATTTGGATTATGTAGGCTCCCTAGCGGGCATTTGGCCTATATAGATTCCTTAGCGGGCACTTAGAAGTTGTAGGTTACCTAGCGGGCACTTGGACTATCTAGGTTACCTAGCTGGCACTTGAACTATCTACGTTACCTAGCGGGTACTTGGAGTATGTAGGTTACCTACCGGGCTGTTGGACTATCTAGGTTACCTAGGGGCACTTGGACTATCTAGGTTAACAAGCGGGCACTTGGACTATCTAGGTTACCTAGCAGGCACTTGGACTATGTGGGTTCCCTAGCGGGCATTTGGACTATATAGGTTACCTAGCGGGCAATTGGACTATCTAGGTTAACTAGCGGGCACTTGGACTATGTATGTTCCAGAGCGGGCAATTGGACTATGTAGGTTCCCTAGTGGTCACTTGGACTATCTAGATTCCCTAAAGGCCACTTGGACTATCTAGGTTACCGAACGGGCACTTGGACTATCTAGGTTATCTAGCGGGAACTTGGACTATGTAGGTTAACTAGCGGACAATTGGACGATCTAGGTTAACTAGCGGACACTTGCACTATGTAGGTTACCTAGCGGGCACTTGGACTATGTAGGTTACCTAGCAGGCACTTGGACTATCTAGGGTACCTAGCAGGCACTTGGACTATGGAGGTTAACTAGCGGGCAATTGCACTATCTAGGTTACCTAGCGGGCACTTGGACTATCTAGGTTAACTAGCGGGCACTTGGACTATGTAGGTTACCTAGCAGACACTTGCACTATGTAGGTTACCTAGCGGGCACTTGGACTATGTAGGTTAACTAGAGGACACTTGGACGATCTAGGTTAACTAACGGGCACTTGGACAATCAAAGTTAACAAGCGAGCCCTTGGACTATCTAGGTTAACTAGCGGGCCCTTGGACTATCTAGGTTACCTAGATAGCACTTGGAATATACAGGTTCCCTAGAGGGCACTTGGACTATGTAGGTTAACGTACAGGCACTTGGAATATGCAGGTAACCTAGCGGGCACTTTGACTGTCTAGGTTACATAGCGGGCACTTGGACTTCTAGGTTAACGAACGGGCACTTGGAATATGTATGTTGCCTAGCGGGCACTTGGACAATCTAGGTTAGGTAACGGGCACTTGGACTATCTAGGTTACCTAGCGGGAACTTGGACAATGTAGGTTACCTAGCAGGCACTTGGACTATCTAGGTTAACTAGCGCGCACTTGGACTATCGAGGTTACCTAGCGGGCACTTGGACTATCTAGCTTACCTAGCGGGCCCTTGGACTATGTAGGTTACGTAGCGGGCACTTGGACTATCTAGGTTAACGAATGGGCACTTGGACTATGTAGGTTACCTAGCGGGCACTTGGACTATCTAGGTTAACTAGCGGGCACTTGGTCTATGTAGGTTACCTAGCAGACACTTGCACTATGTAGGTTACCTAGCGGGCATTTGGACTATGTAGGTTAACTAGAGGACATTTGGACGATCTAGGTTAACTAGCGGGCACTTGGACGATCTAGGTTAACTAACGGGCACTTGGACAATCAAAGTTAACAAGCGAGCCCTTGGACTATCTAGGTTAACTAGCGGGCCCTTGGACTATCTAGGTTACCTAGATAGCACTTGGAATATATAGGTTCCCTAGCGGGCACTTGGACTATGTAGGTTAACGTACAGGCACTTGGACTATGCAGGTAACCTAGCGGGCACTTGGACTGTCTAGGTTACATAGCGGGCACTTGGACTTCTAGGTTAACGAACGGGTACTTGGAAAATGTATGTTGCCTAGCGGGCACTTGGACAATCTAGGTTAGGTAACGGGCACTTGGACTATCTAGGTTACCTAGCAGGCACTTGGACTATCTAGGTTAACTAGCGCGCACTTGGACTATCGAGGTTACCTAGCGGGCACTTGGACTATCTAGCTTACCTAGCGGGCCCTTGGACTATGTAGGTTACGTAGCGGGCACTTGGACTATCTAGGTTAACGAATGGGCACTTGGACTATGTAGGTAACCTAACGGGCACTTGGACTGTCTAGGTTACCTAGCGGGCACTTTGATTATCTAGGTTAACTTGCAGACCTTGGACTATGTAGGTTAACTAGCGGGCCTTTGGACTATGTAGGTTACCTAGCGGGCTCTTGGACTATCTAGGTTTCCTAGCAGGCACTCGGACTATGTACATAGCCTAGCGCCCACTTGGACTATCTAGGTTACCTAGCAGGGACATGGACTATGTACGTCCCCTAGTGGGCACTAGGACTATCTTGGTTAACTAGCGGGCACTTGGACTATCTAGGTTACCTAGCAGGCACTTGGATTATGAGGGATCCCTAGCGGGCACTTGGACTATCTAGGTTAACTAGCGGGCACTTGGAATATGTAGGTTAACGAACAGGCACTTGGAATATGCAGGTAACCTAGCGGGCACTTGGACTGTCTAGGTTACATAGCGGGCACTTGGACTTCTAGGTTAACGAACGGGCACTTGGAATATGTATGTTGCCTAGCGGGCACTTGGACAATCTAGGTTAGGTAACGGGCACTTGGACTATCTAGGTTACCTAGCGGGAACTTGGACAATGTAGGTTACCTAGCAGGCACTTGGACTATCTAGGTTAACTAGCGCGGACTTGGACTATCGAGGTTACCTAGCGGGCACTTGGACTATCTAGGTTACCTAGCGGGCCCTTGGACTATGTGGGTTACCTAGCGGGCCCTTGGACTATGTAGGTTAACGAACGGGCACTTGGACTATGTAGGTAACCTAACGGGCACTTGGACTGTCTAGGTTACCTAGCGGGCACTTTGACTATCTAGGTTAACTAGCAGACCTTGGACTATGTAGGTTAACTAGCGGGCCCTTGGAAAATGTAGGTTAACTAGCGGGCTCTTGGACTATCTAGGTTTCCTAGCAGGCACCTGGACTATGTACATACCCTAGCGCGCACTTGGACTATCTAGGTTACCTAGCAGGCACATGGATTATGTACGTCCCCTAGTGGGCACTTGAACTATCTAGATAACTAACGGGCACTAGGACTATCTAGGTTAACGAGCGAGCACTTGGACTATCTAGGTTACCTAGCAGGCACTTGGATTATGAAGGATCCCTAGCGGGCACTTGGACTATCTAGGTTAACTAGAGGGCACATGGACTATGTAATATCCCTATCGGACATTTAGACTACTTTGGTTACCTACCTGGCACTTGAACTATCTAGGTTAACTTGTGGGCACTTGGACTATCTAGGTCAACTAGCGGGCCCTTGTACTATGTAGGTTAACTAGCGAGCACTTGGACTATCTAGGTTAACTAGCGGACCTTGGACTATGTAGGTTAACTAAAGGGCTCTTGGACTATGTAGGATAACTAGCGGGCACTTGGACGATCTAGGTTAACTAGAGGGCACTTGGACTATCTAGGTTACCTAGCGGGTACTTGGACTACGTAGGTTCCCTAGCGGGCATTTGGACTATATAGATAACCTAGTGAGAACTTAGATTTTGTAGGTTACCTAGCGGGCACTTGGACTATCTAGGTTAACTAGCGGGCACTTGCACTATGTAGGTTAACTAGCGGGCCCATGGATTATGTAGGTTTACTAGCAGGCACTTGGACTATCTAGGTTATCTAGCGGGCCCTTGGACTATGTAGTTTTCCTAGAGGGCATTTGGACTATTAAGGTTACCAAGCGGGAACTTGGACTATGTAGGTTACGTAGCAGTCACATGGACTATCTAGGTTACCTAGCAGGCACTTTGACTATCTAGGCTAAATAACGGGCACTTGGACTATGTAGGTTGCCTAGCGGGCACTTGGACTATGTAGGTTCCCTAGCTGGCACTTGGATTATGTAGGTTCCCTATCGGGCACTTGGACTATCTAGGTTAACTAGCGGGCCCTTGGAAAATGTAGGTTAACTAGCGGGCTCTTGGACTATCTAGGTTTCCTAGCAGGCACCTGGACTATGTACATACCCTAGCGCGCACTTGGACTATCTAGGTTACCTAGCAGGCACATGGATTATGTACGTCCCCTAGTAGGCACTTGAACTATCTAGATAACTAACGGGCACTAGGACTATCTAGGTTAACTAGCGGGCACTTGGACTATCTAGGTTACCTAGCAGGCACTTGGATTATGAAGGATCACTAGCGGGCACTTGGACTATCTAGGTTAACTAGAGGGCACATGGACTATGTAATATCCCTATCGGACATTTAGACTACTTTGGTTACCTACCTGGCACTTGAACTATCTAGGTTAACTTGTGGGCACTTGGACTATCTAGGTCAACTAGCGGGCCCTTGTACTATGTAGGTTAGCTAGCGAGCACTTGGACTATCTAGGTTAACTAGCAGACCTTGGACTATGTAGGTTAACTAAAGGGCTCTTGGACTTTGTAGGATAACTAGCGGGCACTTGGACTATCTAGGTTAACTAGAGGGCACTTGGACTATCTAGGTTACCTAGCGGGTACTTGGACTACGTAGGTTCCCTAGCGGGCATTTGGACTATATAGATAACCTAGTGAGAACTTAGATTTTGTAGGTTACCTAGCGGGCACTTGGACTATCTAGGTTAACTAGCGGGCACTTGCACTATGTAGGTTAACTAGCGGGCCCATGGATTATGTAGGTTTACTAGCAGGCACTTGGACTATCTAGGTTATCTAGCGGGCCCTTGGACTATGTAGTTTTCCTAGAGGGCATTTGGACTATTAAGGTTACCAAGCGGGAACTTGGACTATGTAGGTTACGTAGCGGGCACTTGGACTATCTAGGTTACCTAGCAGGCACTTTGACTATCTAGGTTAAATAACGGGCACTTGGACTATGTAGGTTGCCTAGCGGGCACTTGGACTATGTAGGTTCCCTAGCTGGCACTTGGATTATGTAGGTTCCCTATCGGGCACTTGGACTATCTAGGTTAACTAGCGGGCACTTGGACTGTCTAGGTTACCTAGCGGGCACTTGGATTATCTAGGTTAACGAACGGACACTTAAACTATGTAGGTTACCTAGCCGCCACTTGGACTATCTAGGTTAGCTAACAGGCACTTGGACTATCTAGGTTCCCTAGTGGGCACTTGTACTATCTAGGTTATCTAGCTGGCACTTGGACTATGTAGGTCAACTAGTGGGCCCTTGGACTATCTAGGTTAGCTAACGGGCACTTAGATTATGTAGGTTAACTAGCGGGCACTTGGAATATGTAGGTTAACTAGCGGACACTTGCACTATGTAGGTTAACTAGCGGGCCCATGGACTATGTAGGTTTACTAGCGGGCCTTTGGACTATCTAAGTTTCCTAAAGGGCACTTGGACTATGTAGGTTACCGAACGGGCACTTGGACTATCTAGGTTATCTAGCGGGCACTTGGATTATGTAGGTTAACTAGGGGGCCCTTGAACGATCGAGGTTACCTAGCGGGTACTAGAACTATCTAGGTTAACTTTCAGGCACTTGCACTATCTAAGTTACCTAGCAGGCACATAGACTATGTACGTTCCCTAGCGGGCACTTGGAGTATATACGTACCCTAGCGGGCACTTGGACTATGTACGTTCCCTAGCGGGCACTTGGACTATCTATTTTAACTAGCGGGCACTTGGAATATGTAGGTTAACTAGCGGACGCTTGCACTATGTCGGTTACCTAGCAGGCACTTGGACTATCTAGGTTACCTAGCGGGCACTTGGACTATCTAGGTTGCCTAGCGGGCACTTGTACTATGTAGGTTAACTAGCGGTCCCATAGATTATGTAGGTTTACCAGCAGGCACTTGGACTATCTAGGCTAACTAGCGGGCACTTGGACTATGTAGTGTCCCTAGCGGGCATTTGGACTATCTAGGTTACCTAGCGGGCTCTTGGACTATCTAGGTTACCTAGCAGGCATTTTGACTATCAAGGTTAACTAACGGGCACTTGGACTATGTAGGTTGCCTAGCGGGCACTTAGATTATGTAGGTTCCCTATCGGGCACTTGGACTATGTAGGTTAACTAGCGTGCACTTGGACTGTCTAGGTTAACTTAGCGGGCACTTGGACTATGTAGGTTAACTAGAGGACACTTGGACGATCTAGGTTAACTAGCGGGCAATAGGACGACCTAGGTTAACTAATGGGCACTTGGACTATGAAAGTTAACAAGCGAAACCTTGAACTATGTAGGTTAACTAGCGGGCCCTTGGACTATCTAGGTTACCTAGCGGGCACATGGACTATCTAGGTTAACACACGGGCACTTGGACTATGTAGGTTCCCTAGCGGGCCCTTGGACTATGTAAATTCCCTAGCGGGTACTTGGACTATGTGGGTTAACTAGAGGGCATTTGGACTATGTAGGTTACCTAGCGGGCACTTGGACTATCTAGGTTACCTAGCGGGCATTTGGATTATGTAGGCTCCCTAGCGGGCATTTGGCCTATATAGATTCCTTAGCGGGCACTTAGAAGTTGTAGGTTACCTAGCGGGCACTTGGACTATCTAGGTTACCTAGCTGGCACTTGAACTATCTACGTTACCTAGCGGGTACTTGGAGTATGTAGGTTACCTACCGGGCTGTTGGACTATCTAGGTTACCTAGGGGCACTTGGACTATCTAGGTTAACAAGCGGGCACTTGGACTATCTAGGTTACCTAGCAGGCACTTGGACTATGTGGGTTCCCTAGCGGGCATTTGGACTATATAGGTTACCTAGCGGGCAATTGGACTATCTAGGTTAACTAGCGGGCACTTGGACTATGTATGTTCCAGAGCGGGCAATTGGACTATGTAGGTTCCCTAGTGGGCACTTGGACTATCTAGATTCCCTAAAGGCCACTTGGACTATCTAGGTTACCGAACGGGCACTTGGACTATCTAGGTTATCTAGCGGGAACTTGGACTATGTAGGTTAACTAGCGGACAATTGGACGATCTAGGTTAACTAGCGGACACTTGCACTATGTAGGTTACCTAGCGGGCACTTGGACTATGTAGGTTACCTAGCAGGCACTTGGACTATCTAGGGTACCTAGCAGGCACTTGGACTATGGAGGTTAACTAGCGGGCAATTGCACTATCTAGGTTACCTAGCGGGCACTTGGACTATCTAGGTTAACTAGCGGGCACTTGGACTATGTAGGTTACCTAGCAGACACTTGCACTATGTGGGTTACCTAGCGGGCACTTGGACTATGTAGGTTAACTAGAGGACACTTGGACGATCTAGGTTAACTAACGGGCACTTGGACAATCAAAGTTAACAAGCGAGCCCTTGGACTATCTAGGTTAACTAGCGGGCCCTTGGACTATCTAGGTTACCTAGATAGCACTTGGAATATACAGGTTCCCTAGAGGGCACTTGGGCTATGTAGGTTAACGTACAGGCACTTGGACTATGCAGGTAACCTAGCGGGCACTTTGACTGTCTAGGTTACATAGCGGGCACTTGGACTTCTAGGTTAACGAACGGGCACTTGGAATATGTATGTTGCCTAGCGGGCACTTGGACAATCTAGGTTAGGTAACGGGCACTTGGACTATCTAGGTTACCTAGCGGGAACTTGGACAATGTAGGTTACCTAGCAGGCACTTGGACTATCTAGGTTAACTAGCGCGCACTTGGACTATCGAGGTTACCTAGCGGGCACTTGGACTATCTAGCTTACCTAGCGGGCCCTTGGACTATGTAGGTTACGTAGCGGGCACTTGGACTATCTAGGTTAACGAATGGGCACTTGGACTATGTAGGTTACCTAGCGGGCACTTGGACTATCTAGGTTAACTAGCGGGCACTTGGTCTATGTAGGTTACCTAGCAGACACTTGCACTATGTAGGTTACCTAGCGGGCATTTGGACTATGTAGGTTAACTAGAGGACATTTGGACGATCTAGGTTAACTAGCGGGCACTTGGACGATCTAGGTTAACTAACGGGCACTTGGACAATCAAAGTTAACAAGCGAGCCCTTGGACTATCTAGGTTAACTAGCGGGCCCTTGGACTATCTAGGTTACCTAGATAGCACTTGGAATATATAGGTTCCCTAGCGGGCACTTGGACTATGTAGGTTAACGTACAGGCACTTGGACTATGCAGGTAACCTAGCGGGCACTTGGACTGTCTAGGTTACATAGCGGGCACTTGGACTTCTAGGTTAACGAACGGGCACTTGGAAAATGTATGTTGCCTAGCGGGCACTTGGACAATCTAGGTTAGGTAACGGGCACTTGGACTATCTAGGTTACCTAGCAGGCACTTGGACTATCTAGGTTAACTAGCGCGCACTTGGACTATCGAGGTTACCTAGCGGGCACTTGGACTATCTAGCTTACCTAGCGGGCCCTTGGACTATGTAGGTTACGTAGCGGGCACTTGGACTATCTAGGTTAACGAATGGGCACTTGGACTATGTAGGTAACCTAACGGGCACTTGGACTGTCTAGGTTACCTAGCGGGCACTTTGATTATCTAGGTTAACTTGCAGACCTTGGACTATGTAGGTTAACTAGCGGGCCTTTGGACTATGTAGGTTACCTAGCGGGCTCTTGGACTATCTAGGTTTCCTAGCAGGCAATTGGACTATGTACATAACCTAGCGCCCACTTGGACTATCTAGGTTACCTAGCAGGGACATGGACTATGTACGTCCCCTAGTGGGCACTAGGACTGTCTTGGTTAACTAGCGGGCACTTGGACTATCTAGGTTACCTAGCAGGCACTTGGATTATGAGGGATCCCTAGCGGGCACTTGGACTATCTAGGTTAACTAGCGGGCACTTGGAATATGTAGGTTAACGAACAGGCACTTGGAATATGCAGGTAACCTAGCGGGCACTTGGACTGTCTAGGTTACATAGCGGGCACTTGGACTTCTAGGTTAACGAACGGGCACTTGGAATATGTATGTTGCCTAGCGGGCACTTGGACAATCTAGGTTAGGTAACGGGCACTTGGACTATCTAGGTTACCTAGCGGGAACTTGGACAATGTAGGTTACCTAGCAGGCACTTGGACTATCTAGGTTAACTAGCGCGGATATGGACTATCGAGGTTACCTAGCGGGCACTTGGACTATCTAGGTTACCTAGCGGGCCCTTGGACTATGTGGGTTACCTAGCGGGCCCTTGGACTATCTAGGTTAACGAACGGGCACTTGGACTATGTAGGTAACCTAACGGGCACTTGGACTGTCTAGGTTACCTAGCGGGCACTTTGACTATCTAGGTTAACTAGCAGACCTTGGACTATGTAGGTTAACTAGCGGGCCCTTGGAAAATGTAGGTTAACTAGCGGGCTCTTGGACTATCTAGGTTTCCTGGCAGGCACCTGGACTATGTACATACCCTAGCGCGCACTTGGACTATCTAGGTTACCTAGCAGGCACATGGATTATGCACGTCCCCTAGTAGGCACTTGAACTATCTAGATAAATAACGGGCACTAGGACTATCTAGGTTAACTAGCGGGCACTTGGACTATCTAGGTTACCTAGCAGGCACTTGGATTATGAAGGATCCCTAGCGGGCACTTGGACTATCTAGGTTAACTAGAGGGCACATGGACTATGTAATATCCCTATCGGACATTTAGACTACTTTGGTTACCTACCTGGCACTTGAACTATCTAGGTTAACTTGTGGGCACTTGGACTATCTAGGTCAACTAGCGGGCCCTTGTACTATGTAGGTTAACTAGCGAGCACTTGGACAATCAAGGTTAACTAGCGGACCTTGGACTATGTAGGTTAACTAAAGGGCTCTTGGACTATGTAGGATAACTAGCGGGCACTTGGACGATCTAGGTTAACTAGAGGGCACTTGGACTATCTAGGTTACCTAGCGGGTACTTGGACTACGTAGGTTCCCTAGCGGGCATTTGGACTATATAGATAACCTAGTGAGAACTTAGATTTTGTAGGTTACCTAGCGGGCACTTGGACTATCTAGGTTAACTAGCGGGCACTTGCACTATGTAGGTTAACTAGCGGGCCCATGGATTATGTAGGTTTACTAGCAGGCACTTGTACTATCTAGGTTATCTAGCTGGCACTTGGACTATGTAGGTCAACTAGTGGGCCCTTGGACTATCTAGGTTAGCTAACGGGCACTTAGATTATGTAGGTTAACTAGCGGGCACTTGGAATATGTAGGTTAACTAGCGGACACTTGCACTATGTAGGTTAACTAGCGGGCCCATGGACTATGTAGGTTTACTAGCGGGCCTTTGGACTATCTAAGTTTCCTAAAGGGCACTTGGACTATGTAGGTTACCGAACGGGCACTTGGACTATCTAGGTTATCTAGCGGGCACTTGGATTATGTAGGTTAACTAGGGGGCCCTTGAACGATCGAGGTTACCTAGCGGGTACTAGAACTATCTAGGTTAACTTTCAGGCACTTGCACTATCTAAGTTACCTAGCAGGCACATAGACTATGTACGTTCCCTAGCGGGCACTTGGAGTATATACGTACCCTAGCGGGCACTTGGACTATGTACGTTCCCTAGCGGGCACTTGGACTATCTATTTTAACTAGCGGGCACTTGGAATATGTAGGTTAACTAGCGGACGCTTGCACTATGTCGGTTACCTAGCAGGCACTTGGACTATCTAGGTTACCTAGCGGGCACTTGGACTATCTAGGTTGCCTAGCGGGCACTTGTACTATGTAGGTTAACTAGCGGTCCCATAGATTATGTAGGTTTACCAGCAGGCACTTGGACTATCTAGGCTAACTAGCGGGCACTTGGACTATGTAGTGTCCCTAGCGGGCATTTGGACTATCTAGGTTACCTAGCGGGCTCTTGGACTATCTAGGTTACCTAGCAGGCATTTTGACTATCAAGGTTAACTAACGGGCACTTGGACTATGTAGGTTGCCTAGCGGGCACTTAGATTATGTAGGTTCCCTATCGGGCACTTGGACTATGTAGGTTAACTAGCGTGCACTTGGACTGTCTAGGTTAACTTAGCGGGCACTTGGACTATGTAGGTTAACTAGAGGACACTTGGACGATCTAGGTTAACTAGCGGGCAATAGGACGATCTAGGTTAACTAATGGGCACTTGGACTATGAAAGTTAACAAGCGAAACCTTGAACTATGTAGGTTAACTAGCGGGCCCTTGGACTATCTAGGTTACCTAGCGGGCACATGGACTATCTAGGTTAACACACGGGCACTTGGACTATGTAGGTTCCCTAGCGGGCCCTTGGACTATGTAAATTCCCTAGCGGGTACTTGGACTATGTGGGTTAACTAGAGGGCATTTGGACTATGTAGGTTACCTAGCGGGCACTTGGACTATCTAGGTTACCTAGCGGGCATTTGGATTATGTAGGCTCCCTAGCGGGCATTTGGCCTATATAGATTCCTTAGCGGGCACTTAGAAGTTGTAGGTTACCTAGCGGGCACTTGGACTATCTAGGTTACCTAGCTGGCACTTGAACTATCTACGTTACCTAGCGGGTACTTGGAGTATGTAGGTTACCTACCGGGCTGTTGGACTATCTAGGTTACCTAGGGGCACTTGGACTATCTAGGTTAACAAGCGGGCACTTGGACTATCTAGGTTACCTAGCAGGCACTTGGACTATGTGGGTTCCCTAGCGGGCATTTGGACTATATAGGTTACCTAGCGGGCAATTGGACTATCTAGGTTAACTAGCGGGCACTTGGACTATGTATGTTCCAGAGCGGGCAATTGGACTATGTAGGTTCCCTAGTGGGCACTTGGACTATCTAGATTCCCTAAAGGCCACTTGGACTATCTAGGTTACCGAACGGGCACTTGGACTATCTAGGTTATCTAGCGGGAACTTGGACTATGTAGGTTAACTAGCGGACAATTGGACGATCTAGGTTAACTAGCGGACACTTGCACTATGTAGGTTACCTAGCGGGCACTTGGACTATGTAGGTTACCTAGCAGGCACTTGGACTATCTAGGGTACCTAGCAGGCACTTGGACTATGGAGGTTAACTAGCGGGCAATTGCACTATCTAGGTTACCTAGCGGGCACTTGGACTATCTAGGTTAACTAGCGGGCACTTGGACTATGTAGGTTACCTAGCAGACACTTGCACTATGTAGGTTACCTAGCGGGCACTTGGACTATGTAGGTTAACTAGAGGACACTTGGACGATCTAGGTTAACTAACGGGCACTTGGACAATCAAAGTTAACAAGCGAGCCCTTGGACTATCTAGGTTAACTAGCGGGCCCTTGGACTATCTAGGTTACCTAGATAGCACTTGGAATATACAGGTTCCCTAGAGGGCACTTGGACTATGTAGGTTAACGTACAGGCACTTGGACTATGCAGGTAACCTAGCGGGCACTTTGACTGTCTAGGTTACATAGCGGGCACTTGGACTTCTAGGTTAACGAACGGGCACTTGGAATATGTATGTTGCCTAGCGGGCACTTGGACAATCTAGGTTAGGTAACGGGCACTTGGACTATCTAGGTTACCTAGCGGGAACTTGGACAATGTAGGTTACCTAGCAGGCACTTGGACTATCTAGGTTAACTAGCGCGCACTTGGACTATCGAGGTTACCTAGCGGGCACTTGGACTATCTAGCTTACCTAGCGGGCCCTTGGACTATGTAGGTTACGTAGCGGGCACTTGGACTATCTAGGTTAACGAATGGGCACTTGGACTATGTAGGTTACCTAGCGGGCACTTGGACTATCTAGGTTAACTAGCGGGCACTTGGTCTATGTAGGTTACCTAGCAGACACTTGCACTATGTAGGTTACCTAGCGGGCATTTGGACTATGTAGGTTAACTAGAGGACATTTGGACGATCTAGGTTAACTAGCGGGCACTTGGACGATCTAGGTTAACTAACGGGCACTTGGACAATCAAAGTTAACAAGCGAGCCCTTGGACTATCTAGGTTAACTAGCGGGCCCTTGGACTATCTAGGTTACCTAGATAGCACTTGGAATATATAGGTTCCCTAGCGGGCACTTGGACTATGTAGGTTAACGTACAGGCACTTGGACTATGCAGGTAACCTAGCGGGCACTTGGACTGTCTAGGTTACATAGCGGGCACTTGGACTTCTAGGTTAACGAACGGGTACTTGGAAAATGTATGTTGCCTAGCGGGCACTTGGACAATCTAGGTTAGGTAACGGGCACTTGGACTATCTAGGTTACCTAGCAGGCACTTGGACTATCTAGGTTAACTAGCGCGCACTTGGACTATCGAGGTTACCTAGCGGGCACTTGGACTATCTAGCTTACCTAGCGGGCCCATGGACTATGTAGGTTACGTAGCGGGCACTTGGACTATCTAGGTTAACGAATGGGCACTTGGACTATGTAGGTAACCTAACGGGCACTTGGACTGTCTAGGTTACCTAGCGGGCACTTTGATTATCTAGGTTAACTTGCAGACCTTGGACTATGTAGGTTAACTAGCGGGCCTTTGGACTATGTAGGTTACCTAGCGGGCTCTTGGACTATCTAGGTTTCCTAGCAGGCACTCGGACTATGTACATAGCCTAGCGCCCACTTGGACTATCTAGGTTACCTAGCAGGGACATGGACTATGTACGTCCCCTAGTGGGCACTAGGACTATCTTGGTTAACTAGCGGGCACTTGGACTATCTAGGTTACCTAGCAGGCACTTGGATTATGAGGGATCCCTAGCGGGCACTTGGACTATCTAGGTTAACTAGCGGGCACTTGGAATATGTAGGTTAACGAACAGGCACTTGGAATATGCAGGTAACCTAGCGGGCACTTGGACTGTCTAGGTTACATAGCGGGCACTTGGACTTCTAGGTTAACGAACGGGCACTTGGAATATGTATGTTGCCTAGCGGGCACTTGGACAATCTAGGTTAGGTAACGGGCACTTGGACTATCTAGGTTACCTAGCGGGAACTTGGACAATGTAGGTTACCTAGCAGGCACTTGGACTATCTAGGTTAACTAGCGCGGACTTGGACTATCGAGGTTACCTAGCGGGCACTTGGACTATCTAGGTTACCTAGCGGGCCCATGGACTATGTAGGTTTACTAGCGGGCCTTTGGACTATCTAAGTTTCCTAAAGGGCACTTGGACTATGTAGGTTACCGAACGGGCACTTGGACTATCTAGGTTATCTAGCGGGCACTTGGATTATGTAGGTTAACTAGGGGGCCCTTGAACGATCGAGGTTACCTAGCGGGTACTAGAACTATCTAGGTTAACTTTCAGGCACTTGCACTATCTAAGTTACCTAGCAGGCACATAGACTATGTACGTTCCCTAGCGGGCACTTGGAGTATATACGTACCCTAGCGGGCACTTGGACTATGTACGTTCCCTAGCGGGCACTTGGACTATCTATTTTAACTAGCGGGCACTTGGAATATGTAGGTTAACTAGCGGACGCTTGCACTATGTCGGTTACCTAGCAGGCACTTGGACTATCTAGGTTACCTAGCGGGCACTTGGACTATCTAGGTTGCCTAGCGGGCACTTGTACTATGTAGGTTAACTAGCGGTCCCATAGATTATGTAGGTTTACCAGCAGGCACTTGGACTATCTAGGCTAACTAGCGGGCACTTGGACTATGTAGTGTCCCTAGCGGGCATTTGGACTATCTAGGTTACCTAGCGGGCTCTTGGACTATCTAGGTTACCTAGCAGGCATTTTGACTATCAAGGTTAACTAACGGGCACTTGGACTATGTAGGTTGCCTAGCGGGCACTTAGATTATGTAGGTTCCCTATCGGGCACTTGGACTATGTAGGTTAACTAGCGTGCACTTGGACTGTCTAGGTTAACTTAGCGGGCACTTGGACTATGTAGGTTAACTAGAGGACACTTGGACGATCTAGGTTAACTAGCGGGCAATAGGACGATCTAGGTTAACTAATGGGCACTTGGACTATGAAAGTTAACAAGCGAAACCTTGAACTATGTAGGTTAACTAGCGGGCCCTTGGACTATCTAGGTTACCTAGCGGGCACATGGACTATCTAGGTTAACACACGGGCACTTGGACTATGTAGGTTCCCTAGCGGGCCCTTGGACTATGTAAATTCCCTAGCGGGTACTTGGACTATGTGGGTTAACTAGAGGGCATTTGGACTATGTAGGTTACCTAGCGGGCACTTGGACTATCTAGGTTACCTAGCGGGCATTTGGATTATGTAGGCTCCCTAGCGGGCATTTGGCCTATATAGATTCCTTAGCGGGCACTTAGAAGTTGTAGGTTACCTAGCGGGCACTTGGACTATCTAGGTTACCTAGCTGGCACTTGAACTATCTACGTTACCTAGCGGGTACTTGGAGTATGTAGGTTACCTACCGGGCTGTTGGACTATCTAGGTTACCTAGGGGCACTTGGACTATCTAGGTTAACAAGCGGGCACTTGGACTATCTAGGTTACCTAGCAGGCACTTGGACTATGTGGGTTCCCTAGCGGGCATTTGGACTATATAGGTTACCTAGCGGGCAATTGGACTATCTAGGTTAACTAGCGGGCACTTGGACTATGTATGTTCCAGAGCGGGCAATTGGACTATGTAGGTTCCCTAGTGGGCACTTGGACTATCTAGATTCCCTAAAGGCCACTTGGACTATCTAGGTTACCGAACGGGCACTTGGACTATCTAGGTTATCTAGCGGGAACTTGGACTATGTAGGTTAACTAGCGGACAATTGGACGATCTAGGTTAACTAGCGGACACTTGCACTATGTAGGTTACCTAGCGGGCACTTGGACTATGTAGGTTACCTAGCAGGCACTTGGACTATCTAGGGTACCTAGCAGGCACTTGGACTATGGAGGTTAACTAGCGGGCAATTGCACTATCTAGGTTACCTAGCGGGCACTTGGACTATCTAGGTTAACTAGCGGGCACTTGGACTATGTAGGTTACCTAGCAGACACTTGCACTATGTAGGTTACCTAGCGGGCACTTGGACTATGTAGGTTAACTAGAGGACACTTGGACGATCTAGGTTAACTAACGGGCACTTGGACAATCAAAGTTAACAAGCGAGCCCTTGGACTATCTAGGTTAACTAGCGGGCCCTTGGACTATCTAGGTTACCTAGATAGCACTTGGAATATACAGGTTCCCTAGAGGGCACTTGGACTATGTAGGTTAACGTACAGGCACTTGGACTATGCAGGTAACCTAGCGGGCACTTTGACTGTCTAGGTTACATAGCGGGCACTTGGACTTCTAGGTTAACGAACGGGCACTTGGAATATGTATGTTGCCTAGCGGGCACTTGGACAATCTAGGTTAGGTAACGGGCACTTGGACTATCTAGGTTACCTAGCGGGAACTTGGACAATGTAGGTTACCTAGCAGGCACTTGGACTATCTAGGTTAACTAGCGCGCACTTGGACTATCGAGGTTACCTAGCGGGCACTTGGACTATCTAGCTTACCTAGCGGGCCCTTGGACTATGTAGGTTACGTAGCGGGCACTTGGACTATCTAGGTTAACGAATGGGCACTTGGACTATGTAGGTTACCTAGCGGGCACTTGGACTATCTAGGTTAACTAGCGGGCACTTGGTCTATGTAGGTTACCTAGCAGACACTTGCACTATGTAGGTTACCTAGCGGGCATTTGGACTATGTAGGTTAACTAGAGGACATTTGGACGATCTAGGTTAACTAGCGGGCACTTGGACGATCTAGGTTAACTAACGGGCACTTGGACAATCAAAGTTAACAAGCGAGCCCTTGGACTATCTAGGTTAACTAGCGGGCCCTTGGACTATCTAGGTTACCTAGATAGCACTTGGAATATATAGGTTCCCTAGCGGGCACTTGGACTATGTAGGTTAACGTACAGGCACTTGGACTATGCAGGTAACCTAGCGGGCACTTGGACTGTCTAGGTTACATAGCGGGCACTTGGACTTCTAGGTTAACGAACGGGTACTTGGAAAATGTATGTTGCCTAGCGGGCACTTGGACAATCTAGGTTAGGTAACGGGCACTTGGACTATCTAGGTTACCTAGCAGGCACTTGGACTATCTAGGTTAACTAGCGCGCACTTGGACTATCGAGGTTACCTAGCGGGCACTTGGACTATCTAGCTTACCTAGCGGGCCCATGGACTATGTAGGTTACGTAGCGGGCACTTGGACTATCTAGGTTAACGAATGGGCACTTGGACTATGTAGGTAACCTAACGGGCACTTGGACTGTCTAGGTTACCTAGCGGGCACTTTGATTATCTAGGTTAACTTGCAGACCTTGGACTATGTAGGTTAACTAGCGGGCCTTTGGACTATGTAGGTTACCTAGCGGGCTCTTGGACTATCTAGGTTTCCTAGCAGGCACTCGGACTATGTACATAGCCTAGCGCCCACTTGGACTATCTAGGTTACCTAGCAGGGACATGGACTATGTACGTCCCCTAGTGGGCACTAGGACTATCTTGGTTAACTAGCGGGCACTTGGACTATCTAGGTTACCTAGCAGGCACTTGGATTATGAGGGATCCCTAGCGGGCACTTGGACTATCTAGGTTAACTAGCGGGCACTTGGAATATGTAGGTTAACGAACAGGCACTTGGAATATGCAGGTAACCTAGCGGGCACTTGGACTGTCTAGGTTACATAGCGGGCACTTGGACTTCTAGGTTAACGAACGGGCACTTGGAATATGTATGTTGCCTAGCGGGCACTTGGACAATCTAGGTTAGGTAACGGGCACTTGGACTATCTAGGTTACCTAGCGGGAACTTGGACAATGTAGGTTACCTAGCAGGCACTTGGACTATCTAGGTTAACTAGCGCGGACTTGGACTATCGAGGTTACCTAGCGGGCACTTGGACTATCTAGGTTACCTAGCGGGCCCTTGGACTATGTGGGTTACCTAGCGGGCCCTTGGACTATGTAGGTTAACGAACGGGCACTTGGACTATGTAGGTAACCTAACGGGCACTTGGACTGTCTAGGTTACCTAGCGGGCACTTTGACTATCTAGGTTAACTAGCAGACCTTGGACTATGTAGGTTAACTAGCGGGCCCTTGGAAAATGTAGGTTAACTAGCGGGCTCTTGGACTATCTAGGTTTCCTAGCAGGCACCTGGACTATGTACATACCCTAGCGCGCACTTGGACTATCTAGGTTACCTAGCAGGCACATGGATTATGTACGTCCCCTAGTGGGCACTTGAACTATCTAGATAACTAACGGGCACTAGGACTATCTAGGTTAACGAGCGAGCACTTGGACTATCTAGGTTACCTAGCAGGCACTTGGATTATGAAGGATCCCTAGCGGGCACTTGGACTATCTAGGTTAACTAGAGGGCACATGGACTATGTAATATCCCTATCGGACATTTAGACTACTTTGGTTACCTACCTGGCACTTGAACTATCTAGGTTAACTTGTGGGCACTTGGACTATCTAGGTCAACTAGCGGGCCCTTGTACTATGTAGGTTAACTAGCGAGCACTTGGACTATCTAGGTTAACTAGCGGACCTTGGACTATGTAGGTTAACTAAAGGGCTCTTGGACTATGTAGGATAACTAGCGGGCACTTGGACGATCTAGGTTAACTAGAGGGCACTTGGACTATCTAGGTTACCTAGCGGGTACTTGGACTACGTAGGTTCCCTAGCGGGCATTTGGACTATATAGATAACCTAGTGAGAACTTAGATTTTGTAGGTTACCTAGCGGGCACTTGGACTATCTAGGTTAACTAGCGGGCACTTGCACTATGTAGGTTAACTAGCGGGCCCATGGATTATGTAGGTTTACTAGCAGGCACTTGGACTATCTAGGTTATCTAGCGGGCCCTTGGACTATGTAGTTTTCCTAGAGGGCATTTGGACTATTAAGGTTACCAAGCGGGAACTTGGACTATGTAGGTTACGTAGCAGTCACATGGACTATCTAGGTTACCTAGCAGGCACTTTGACTATCTAGGTTAAATAACGGGCACTTGGACTATGTAGGTTGCCTAGCGGGCACTTGGACTATGTAGGTTCCCTAGCTGGCACTTGGATTATGTAGGTTCCCTATCGGGCACTTGGACTATCTAGGTTAACTAGCGGGCCCTTGGAAAATGTAGGTTAACTAGCGGGCTCTTGGACTATCTAGGTTTCCTAGCAGGCACCTGGACTATGTACATACCCTAGCGCGCACTTGGACTATCTAGGTTACCTAGCAGGCACATGGATTATGTACGTCCCCTAGTAGGCACTTGAACTATCTAGATAACTAACGGGCACTAGGACTATCTAGGTTAACTAGCGGGCACTTGGACTATCTAGGTTACCTAGCAGGCACTTGGATTATGAAGGATCACTAGCGGGCACTTGGACTATCTAGGTTAACTAGAGGGCACATGGACTATGTAATATCCCTATCGGACATTTAGACTACTTTGGTTACCTACCTGGCACTTGAACTATCTAGGTTAACTTGTGGGCACTTGGACTATCTAGGTCAACTAGCGGGCCCTTGTACTATGTAGGTTAGCTAGCGAGCACTTGGACTATCTAGGTTAACTAGCGGACCTTGGACTATGTAGGTTAACTAAAGGGCTCTTGGACTTTGTAGGATAACTAGCGGGCACTTGGACGATCTAGGTTAACTAGAGGGCACTTGGACTATCTAGGTTACCTAGCGGGTACTTGGACTACGTAGGTTCCCTAGCGGGCATTTGGACTATATAGATAACCTAGTGAGAACTTAGATTTTGTAGGTTACCTAGCGGGCACTTGGACTATCTAGGTTAACTAGCGGGCACTTGCACTATGTAGGTTAACTAGCGGGCCCATGGATTATGTAGGTTTACTAGCAGGCACTTGGACTATCTAGGTTATCTAGCGGGCCCTTGGACTATGTAGTTTTCCTAGAGGGCATTTGGACTATTAAGGTTACCAAGCGGGAACTTGGACTATGTAGGTTACGTAGCGGGCACTTGGACTATCTAGGTTACCTAGCAGGCACTTTGACTATCTAGGTTAAATAACGGGCACTTGGACTATGTAGGTTGCCTAGCGGGCACTTGGACTATGTAGGTTCCCTAGCTGGCACTTGGATTATGTAGGTTCCCTATCGGGCACTTGGACTATCTAGGTTAACTAGCGGGCACTTGGACTGTCTAGGTTACCTAGCGGGCACTTGGATTATCTAGGTTAACGAACGGACACTTAAACTATGTAGGTTACCTAGCCGCCACTTGGACTATCTAGGTTAGCTAACAGGCACTTGGACTATCTATGTTCCCTAGTGGGCACTTGTACTATCTAGGTTATCTAGCTGGCACTTGGACTATGTAGGTCAACTAGTGGGCCCTTGGACTATCTAGGTTAGCTAACGGGCACTTAGATTATGTAGGTTAACTAGCGGGCACTTGGAATATGTAGGTTAACTAGCGGACACTTGCACTATGTAGGTTAACTAGCGGGCCCATGGACTATGTAGGTTTACTAGCGGGCCTTTGGACTATCTAAGTTTCCTAAAGGGCACTTGGACTATGTAGGTTACCGAACGGGCACTTGGACTATCTAGGTTATCTAGCGGGCACTTGGATTATGTAGGTTAACTAGGGGGCCCTTGAACGATCGAGGTTACCTAGCGGGTACTAGAACTATCTAGGTTAACTTTCAGGCACTTGCACTATCTAAGTTACCTAGCAGGCACATAGACTATGTACGTTCCCTAGCGGGCACTTGGAGTATATACGTACCCTAGCGGGCACTTGGACTATGTACGTTCCCTAGCGGGCACTTGGACTATCTATTTTAACTAGCGGGCACTTGGAATATGTAGGTTAACTAGCGGACGCTTGCACTATGTCGGTTACCTAGCAGGCACTTGGACTATCTAGGTTACCTAGCGGGCACTTGGACTATCTAGGTTGCCTAGCGGGCACTTGTACTATGTAGGTTAACTAGCGGTCCCATAGATTATGTAGGTTTACCAGCAGGCACTTGGACTATCTAGGCTAACTAGCGGGCACTTGGACTATGTAGTGTCCCTAGCGGGCATTTGGACTATCTAGGTTACCTAGCGGGCTCTTGGACTATCTAGGTTACCTAGCAGGCATTTTGACTATCAAGGTTAACTAACGGGCACTTGGACTATGTAGGTTGCCTAGCGGGCACTTAGATTATGTAGGTTCCCTATCGGGCACTTGGACTATGTAGGTTAACTAGCATGCACTTGGACTGTCTAGGTTAACTTAGCGGGCACTTGGACTATGTAGGTTAACTAGAGGACACTTGGACGATCTAGGTTAACTAGCGGGCAATAGGACGACCTAGGTTAACTAATGGGCACTTGGACTATGAAAGTTAACAAGCGAAACCTTGAACTATGTAGGTTAACTAGCGGGCCCTTGGACTATCTAGGTTACCTAGCGGGCACATGGACTATCTAGGTTAACACACGGGCACTTGGACTATGTAGGTTCCCTAGCGGGCCCTTGGACTATGTAAATTCCCTAGCGGGTACTTGGACTATGTGGGTTAACTAGAGGGCATTTGGACTATGTAGGTTACCTAGCGGGCACTTGGACTATCTAGGTTACCTAGCGGGCATTTGGATTATGTAGGCTCCCTAGCGGGCATTTGGCCTATATAGATTCCTTAGCGGGCACTTAGAAGTTGTAGGTTACCTAGCGGGCACTTGGACTATCTAGGTTACCTAGCTGGCACTTGAACTATCTACGTTACCTAGCGGGTACTTGGAGTATGTAGGTTACCTACCGGGCTGTTGGACTATCTAGGTTACCTAGGGGCACTTGGACTATCTAGGTTAACAAGCGGGCACTTGGACTATCTAGGTTACCTAGCAGGCACTTGGACTATGTGGGTTCCCTAGCGGGCATTTGGACTATATAGGTTACCTAGCGGGCAATTGGACTATCTAGGTTAACTAGCGGGCACTTGGACTATGTATGTTCCAGAGCGGGCAATTGGACTATGTAGGTTCCCTAGTGGGCACTTGGACTATCTAGATTCCCTAAAGGCCACTTGGACTATCTAGGTTACCGAACGGGCACTTGGACTATCTAGGTTATCTAGCGGGAACTTGGACTATGTAGGTTAACTAGCGGACAATTGGACGATCTAGGTTAACTAGCGGACACTTGCACTATGTAGGTTACCTAGCGGGCACTTGGACTATGTAGGTTACCTAGCAGGCACTTGGACTATCTAGGGTACCTAGCAGGCACTTGGACTATGGAGGTTAACTAGCGGGCAATTGCACTATCTAGATTACCTAGCGGGCACTTGGACTATCTAGGTTAACTAGCGGGCACTTGGACTATGTAGGTTACCTAGCAGACACTTGCACTATGTAGGTTACCTAGCGGGCACTTGGACTATGTAGGTTAACTAGAGGACACTTGGACGATCTAGGTTAACTAACGGGCACTTGGACAATCAAAGTTAACAAGCGAGCCCTTGGACTATCTAGGTTAACTAGCGGGCCCTTGGACTATCTAGGTTACCTAGATAGCACTTGGAATATACAGGTTCCCTAGAGGGCACTTGGACTATGTAGGTTAACGTACAGGCACTTGGACTATGCAGGTAACCTAGCGGGCACTTTGACTGTCTAGGTTACATAGCGGGCACTTGGACTTCTAGGTTAACGAACGGGCACTTGGAATATGTATGTTGCCTAGCGGGCACTTGGACAATCTAGGTTAGGTAACGGGCACTTGGACTATCTAGGTTACCTAGCGGGAACTTGGACAATGTAGGTTACCTAGCAGGCACTTGGACTATCTAGGTTAACTAGCGCGCACTTGGACTATCGAGGTTACCTAGCGGGCACTTGGACTATCTAGCTTACCTAGCGGGCCCTTGGACTATGTAGGTTACGTAGCGGGCACTTGGACTATCTAGGTTAACGAATGGGCACTTGGACTATGTAGGTTACCTAGCGGGCACTTGGACTATCTAGGTTAACTAGCGGGCACTTGGTCTATGTAGGTTACCTAGCAGACACTTGCACTATGTAGGTTACCTAGCGGGCATTTGGACTATGTAGGTTAACTAGAGGACATTTGGACGATCTAGGTTAACTAGCGGCACTTGGACGATCTAGGTTAACTAACGGGCACTTGGACAATCAAAGTTAACAAGCGAGCCCTTGGACTATCTAGGTTAACTAGCGGGCCCTTGGACTATCTAGGTTACCTAGATAGCACTTGGAATATATAGGTTCCCTAGCGGGCACTTGGACTATGTAGGTTAACGTACAGGCACTTGGACTATGCAGGTAACCTAGCGGGCACTTGGACTGTCTAGGTTACATAGCGGGCACTTGGACTTCTAGGTTAACGAAAGGGCACTTGGAAAATGTATGTTGCCTAGCGGGCACTTGGACAATCTAGGTTAGGTAACGGGCACTTGGACTATCTAGGTTACCTAGCAGGCACTTGGACTATCTAGGTTAACTAGCACGCACTTGGACTATCGAGGTTACCTAGCGGGCACTTGGACTATCTAGCTTACCTAGCGGGCCCTTGGACTATGTAGGTTACCTAGATAGCACTTGGAATATATAGGTTCCCTAGCGGGCACTTGGACTATCTAGGTTAACGAATGGGCACTTGGACTATGTAGGTAACCTAAAGGGCACTTGGAATATCTAGGTTACCTAGCAGGCACCTTGATTATCTAGGTTAACTTGCAGACCTTGGACTATGTAGGTTAACTAGCGGGCCCTTGGACTATGTAGGTTACCTAGCGGGCTCTTGGACTATCTAGGTTTCCTAGCAGGCACTTGGACTATGTACATAATCTAGCGCCCACTTGGACTATCTAGGTTACCTAGCAGGGACTTGGACTATGTACGTCCCCTAGTGGGCACTAGGACTATCTAGGTTAACTAGCGGGCACTTGGACTATCTAGGTTACCTAGCAGGCACTTGGATTATGAAGGATCCCTAGCGGGCACTTGGACTATCTAGGTTAACTAGCGGGCACTTGGACTATCTAGGTTAACGAACAGGCACATGGACTATGCAGGTAACCTAGCGGGCACTTGGACTGTCTAGGTTACATAGCGGGCACTAGGACTTCTAGGTTAACGAACGGGCACTTGGAATATGTATGTTGCCTAGCGGGCACTTGGACAATCTAGGTTAGGTAACGGGCACTTGGACTATCTAGGTTACCTAGCGGGAACTTGGACAATGTAGGTTACCTAGCAGGCACTTGGACTATCTAGGTTAACTAGCGCGGACTTGGACTATCGAGGTTACCTAGCGGGCACTTGGACTATCTCGGTTACCTAGCAGGCCCTTGGACTATGTAGGTTACCTAGCGGGCACTTGGACTATCTAGGTTAACGAACGGGCACTTGGACTATGTAGGTAACCTAACGGGCACTTGGATTGTCTAGGTTACCTAGCGGGCACTTTGACTATCTCGGTTAACTAGCAGACCTTGGACTATGTAGGTTAACTAGCGGGCCCTTGGAATATGTAGGTTAACTAGCGGGCTCTTGGACTATCTAGGTTTCCCAGCAGGCACTTTGACTATGTACATAGCCTAACGCGCACTTGGACTATCTAGGTTACCTAGCAGGCACATGGATTATGTACATCCCCTAGGGGGCACTGGACTATCTAGGTAACTAACGGGCACTAGGACTATCTAGGTTAACTAGCGGGCACTTGGATTATGAAGGATCCCTAGCGGGCACTTGGAGTATCTAGGTTAACTAGCGGGCACTTGGACTATGTAGGATCCCTATCAGACATTTGGACTACTTTGGTTACCTACCAGGCACTTGACCTATCTAGGTTAACTTGTGGGCACATGGACTATGTAGGTCAACTAGCGGGCCCTTGTACTATGTAGGTTAACTAGCGAGCACTTGGACTATCTAGGTTAACTAGCGGACCTTGGACTATGTAGGTTAACTAAAGGGCTCTTGGACTATGTAGGATAACTAGCGGGCACTTGGACGATCTAGGTTAACTAGAGGGCACTTGGACTATCTAGGTTACCTAGCGGGTACTTGGACTATCTAGGTTAACTAGCGGGCACTTGGACTATGTAGGTTAACTAGCGGACACTTGTACGATCTAGGTTAACTAGCGGGCCCTTGCACTATGTTGGTTAACTAGCGGGCCCATGCATTATGTAGGTTTACTAGCAGGGACTTGGACTATCTAGGTTATCTAGCGGGCCGTTGGACTATGTAGTTTTCCAAGAGGGCATTTGGACTATTAAGGTTACCAAGCGGGAACTTGGACTATGTAGGTTACGTAGCGGGCACTTGGACTATCTAGGTTACCTAGCAGGCACTTTGACTATCTAGGTTAAATAACGGGCACTTGGACTATGTAGGTTGCCTAGCGGGCAGTTGGACTATGTAGGTTCCCTAGCTGGCACTTGGATTATGTAGGTTCCCTATCGGGCACTTGGACTATGTAGGTTAACTAGCGGGCACTTGGACTGTCTAGGTTACCTAGCGGGCACTTGGATTATCTAGGTTAACGAACGGACACTTGGACTATGTAGGGTACCTAGCCGCCACTTGGACTATCTAGGTTAGCTAACAGGCACTTGGACTATCTAGGTTCCCTAGCGGGCACTTGTACTATCTAGGTTACCTAGCTGGCACTTGGACTATGTAGGCCAACTAGTGGGCCCTTGGACTATCTAGGTTAGCTAACGGGCACTTAGATTATGTAGGTTAACTAGCGGGCACTTGGAATATGTAGGTTAACTAGCGGACACTTGCACTATGTAGGTTAACTAGCGGGCCCATGGACTATGTAGGTTTACTAGCGGGCCTTTGGACTATCTAAGTTTCCTAAAGGGCACTTGGACTATGTAGGTTACCGAACGGGCACTTGGACTATCTAGGTTATCTAGCGGGCACTTGGATTATGTAGGTTAACTAGGGGGCCCTTGAACGATCAAGGTTACCTAGCGGGTACTAGAACTATCTAGGTTAACTTTCAGGCACTTGCACTATCTAAGATACCTAGCAGGCACTTGGACTATGTACGTTCCCTAGCGGGCACTTGGAGTATGTACGTACCCTAGCGGGCACTTGGACTATGTACGTTCCCTAGCGGGCACTTGGACTATCTATGTTAACTAGCGGGCACTTGGAATATGTAGGTTAACTAGCGGACACTTGCACTATGTCGGTTACCTAGCAGGCACTTGGACTATCTAGGTTACCTAGCGGGCACTTGGACTATCTAGGGTAACTAGCGTGCACTTGGACTATGTAGGTTCCTTAGCGGGCACATGGACTATCTAGGTTGCCTAGTGGGCACTTGTACTATGTAGGTTAACTAGCGGTCCCATAGATTATGTAGGTTTACCATCAGGCACTTGGACTATCTAGGCTAACTAGCGGGCACTTGGACTATGTAGTGTCCCTAGCGGGCATTTGGACTATCTAGGTTACCTAGTGGGCACTTGGACTATCTAGGTTACCTAGCAAGTACTTTGACTATCAAGGTTAACTAACGGGCACTTGGACTATGTAGGTTGCCTAGCGGGCACTTAGATTATGTAGATCCCTATCGGGCACTTGGACTATGTAGGTTAACTAGCGTGCACTTGGACTGTCTAGGTTAACTTAGCGGGCACTAGGACTATCTAGGTTAACGAATGGGCACTTGGACTATGTAGGTAACCTAATGGGCACTTGGAATGTCTAGGTTACCTAGCGGGCACCTTGATTATCTAGGTTAACTTGCAGACCTTGGACTATGTAGGTTAACTAGCGGGCCCTTGGACTATGTAGGTTACCTAGCGGGCTCTTGGACTATCTAGGTTTCCTAGCAGGCACTTGGACTATGTACATAGCCTAGCGCCCACTTGGACTATCTAGGTTACCTGGCAGGGACTTGGACTATGTACGTCCCCTAGTGGGCACTAGGACTATCTAGGTTAACTAGCGGGCACTTGGACTATCTAGGTTACCTAGCAGGCACTTGGATTATGAGGGATCCCTAGCGGGCACTTGGACTATCTAGGTTAACTAGCGGGCACTTGGAATATGTAGGTTAACGAACAGGCACTTGGAATATGCAGGTAACCTAGCGGGCACTTGGACTGTCTAGGTTACATAGCGGGCACTTGGACTTCTAGGTTAACGAACGGGCACTTGGAATATGTATGTTGCCTAGCGGGCACTTGGACAATCTAGGTTAGGTAATGGGCACTTGGACTATCTAGGTTACCTAGCGGGAACTTGGACAATGTAGGTTACCTAGCAGGCACTTGGACTATCTAGGTTAACTAGCGCGGACTTGGACTATCGAGGTTACGTAGCGGGCACTTGGACTATCTCGGTTACCTAGCGGGCCTTTGGACTATGTAGGTTACCTAGCGGGCACTTGGACTATCTAGGTTAACGAACGGGCACTTGGACTATGTAGGTAACCTAACGGGCACTTGGATTGTCTAGGTTACCTAGCGAGCACTTTGACTATCTAGGTTAACTAGCAGACCTTGGACTATGTAGGTTAACTAGCGGGCCCTTGGAATATGTAGGTTAACTAGCGGGCTCTTGGACTATCTAGGTTTCCTAGCAGGCACTTGGACTATGTACATAGCCTAGCGCGCACTTGGACTATCTAGGTTACCTAGCAGGCACATGGATTATGTACGTCCTCTAGTGGGCACTGGACTATCTAGGTAACTAACGGGTACTAGGACTATCTAGGTTAACTAGCGGGCACTTGGACTATCTAGGTTACCTAGCAGGCACTTGGATTATGAAGGATCCCTAGCGGGCACTTGGACTATCTAGGTTAACTAGCGGGCACTTGGACTATGTAGGATCCCTATCGGACATTTGGACTACTTTGGTTACCTACCAGGCACTTGACCTATCTAGGTTAACTTGTGGGCACTTGGACTATCTAGGTCAACTAGCGGGCCCTTGTACTATGTAGGTTAACTAGCGAGCACTTGGACTATCTAGGTTAACTAGCGGACCTTGGACTATGTAGGTTAACTAAAGGGCTCTGGGACTATGTAGGATAACTAGCGGGCACTTGGACGATCTAGGTTAACTAGAGAGCACTTGGACTATCTAGGTTACCTAGCGGGCACTTGGACTATGTAGGTTCCCTAGCGGGCATTTGGACTATATAGATAACCTAGTGGGCACTTAGACTTTATTGGTTACCTAGCGGGCACATGGACTATCTAGGTTAACCAGCGGGCACTTGGACTATGTAGTGTCCCTAACGGGCATTTGGACTATCTAGGTTACCTAGCGGGCTCTTGGACTATCTAGGTTACCTAGCAGGCACTTTGACTATCAAGGTTAGCTAGCATGCACTTAGACTGTCTAGGTTAACTTAGCGGGCACTTGGAATATGTAGGTTAACTAGAGGACACTTGGAGGATCTAGGTTAACTAGCGGGCACTAGGATGATCTTGGTTAACTAATGGGCACTTGGACTATCAAAGTTAACAAGCGAGCCCTTGAACTATGTAAGTTAACTAGCGGGCCCTTGGACTATCTAGGTTACCTAGATAGCACTTGGAGTATATAGGTTCCCTAGCGGGCTCTTGGACTATCTAGGGTAACGAACGGGCACTTGGACTGTCTAGGGTACTTAGCGGGCACTTGGACTTTTAGGTTAACGAACGGGCACTTGGACTATGTATGTTGCCTAGCGGGCACTTGGACTATCTAGGTTAGGTTACGGGCACTTGGACTATCTAGGTTACCTAGCGGGAACTTGGACAATGTAGGTTACCTAGCAGGCACTTGGACTATCTAGGTTACCTAATGGGCACTTTCACTATCTAGGTTACCTAGCGGGCACTTGGACTATGTAGGTTAACTAGCGGGCACTTGGACAATCTAGGTTAACTAGCGGGCACTTGCACTATATAGGTTACCTAGCGGGCACTTGGACTATCTAGGTTAACGAACGGGCACTTGGACTATGTAGGTTACCTAGCAGGCACTTGGACTATCTAGGTTACCTAGATAGCACTTGGACTATATAGGTTCTCTAGCGGGCACTTGGACTATCTAGGTTAACGAACGGGCACTTGGACTATGCAGGTAACCTAGCGGGCACTTGGACTGTCTAGGTTACATAGCGGGCACGTGGACTTCTAGGTTAACGAACGGGCACTTGGATTATGTATGTGGCCTAGCGGGCACTTGGACTATCTTGGTTAGGTAAAGGGCACTTGGACTTTCTCGGTTACCTAGCGGGAACTTGGAGAATGTTGGTTACCTAACGGGCACTTTGACTATCTAGGTTACCTAGCGGGCACTTGGACTATCTAGGTTAACTAGAGGGCACTTGTCCTATACAGGTTACCTAGCGGGCACTTGGACTATCTTGGTTAACGAACGGGCACTTGGACTATGTACATACCCTAGCGCGCACTTGGACTGTCTAGGTTACCTAGCGGGCACTTTGACTATCTAGGTTAACTAGCAGACCTGGGACTATGTAGGTTAACTAGCGGGCCCTTGGACTATGTAGGTTAACTAGCGGCACTTGGACTATCTAGGTTTCCTAGCAGGCACTTGGACTATGTACATAGCCTAGCGCCCACTTGGACTATCTAGGTTGCCTAGCGGGCACTTGGACTATGTACGTCCCCTAGAGGACACTTGACTATCTAGTTTAACTAACGGGCACTAGGACTATCTAGGTTAACTAGCGGGCACTTTGACTATGTACGTCCCCTAGTGGGTACTTGGACTATCTATGTTAACCAGCGGGCACTAGGACTATCTAGGTTAACTAGCGGGCACTTGGACTATCTAGGTAACCTAGCAGGCACTTGGATTATGAAGGATACCTAGCGGGCACTTGGACTATCTAGGTTAACTAGCGGGCACTTGGACTATGTAGGTTAACTAGCGGACACTTGCACGATCTAGGTTAACTAGCGGGCCCTTGCACTATGTTGGTTAACTAGCGGGCCCATGCATTATGTAGGTTTACTAGCAGGGACTTGGACTATCTAGGTTACCTAGCGGGCAATTAGACTATGTAGTTTCCCTAGCGGGCATTTGGAGTATTAAAGTTACCAAGCGGGAACTTGGACTATGTAGGTTACCTAGTGGGCACTTGGACTATCTACGTTACCTAGCAGGCACTTTGATTATCTAGGTTAACTAACGGGCACTTGGACTATGTAGGTTGCCTAGCGGGCACTTGGACTATGTAGGTTCCCTAGCGGGCACTTGGATAATGTAGGTTCCCTATTGGGCACATGGACTATGTAGGTTAACTAGCGGACACTTGGACTGTCTAGGTTACCTAGCGGGCACTTGGATTATCTAGGTTAACGAACGGGCACTTGGACTATGTAGGTTACCTAGCCGCCACTTGGACTATCTAGGTTAGCTAACAGGCACTTGGACTATCTAGGTTCCCTAGCGGGCACTTGTACTATCTAGGTTACCTAGCTGGCACTTGGACTATGTAGGTCAACTAGCGGGCCCTTGGACTACCTAGGTTCGCTAACGGGAACTTAGATTATGTAGGTTAACTAGGGGGCACTTGGAATATGTAGGTTAACTAGCGGACACTTGCACTATGTAGGTTGTCTAGCATTCCCATAGACTATGTAGGTTTACTAGCGGGCCCTTGGACTATATAAGTTCCCTAAAGGGCACTTGGACTATCTAGGTTACAGAACGGGCACTTGGACTATCTAGGTTACCTAGCGGGCACTTGGACTATGTAGGCTAACTAGGGGGCCCTTGGACGATCTAGGTTACCTAGCGGGTACTAGAAAAATCTAAGTTACCTAGCGGGCACGAGGACTATGTACGTTCCCTAGCGGGCACTTGGACTATCTATGTTAACTACGGGCACTTGGAATATGTAGGTTATCTAGCGGACACTTGCACTATGTAGGTTACCTTGCAGGCACTTGGACTATCTAGGTTAACTAGCGTGCACTTGGACTATGTAGGTTCCTTAGAGGGCACTTGGACTATCTAGGTTGCCTAGCGGGCACTTGTACTATGTAGGTTATCTAGCGTGCCCTTGGACTATCTAGGTTACGTAGCGGGCACTTGGTATATAGGTTAACTAGCGGGCACTTGGTCTATGTAGGTTAACTAGCGGACACTTGCACAATCAAGGTTAACTAGCGGGCCCATGGATTATGTAGGTTTACTAGCAGGCACTTGGACTATCTAGGCTCACTAGCGGGCACATGGACTATGTATTTTCCCTAGCGGGCAATTGGACTATCTAGGTTACCCAGCGGCACTTGGACTATCTAGGTTACCTAGCGGGCACTTGGACTATCTAGGTTAACTAGCAGGCCCTTTGACTATCTAGGTTAACAAACGGGCACTTGGACTATGTAGGTTGCCTAGCGGGCACTTGGATTATGTAGGTTCCCTATCGGGCACTTGGACTATGTAGGTTAACTAGCGTGCACTTGGACTGTCTAGGTTACCTAGCAGGCACTTGGACTCTGTAGGTTAACTAGAGGACACTTGTACTATGTACGTCCCCTAGTGGGCAATTGGACTATCTAGGTCAACTAACGGGCACTAGGATTATCTAGGTTAACTAGCGGCCACTTGGCCTATCTAGGTTACCTAGCAGGCACTTGGATTATGAAGGATCCCTAGCGGGCACTTGGACAATCTAGTTTAACTAGCAGGCACTTGGACGATCTAGGTTAACTAGCGGGCACTTGGACTATCAAAGTTAACAAGTGAGCCCTTGGACTATGTAGGTTAACTAGCGGGCCCTTGGATTATCTAGGTTACCTGGCGGGCACTTGGACTTATATAGGTTACCTAACGGGCACTTGGACTATGTAGGTTACCTAGTGGGCACTTGGACTATCTAAGTTAACGAACGGGCACTTGGAATATGCAGGTAACCTAGTGGGCACTTGGAATGTCTATGTTACCTAGCGGGCACTTGGACTTCTAGGTAAACGAATAGGCACTTGGACTATGTAGGTTGCTTAGCGGGTACTTGGACTATATAGGTTAGGTAACGGGCACTTGGGCTATCTATTTTACCTAGCTTGAACTTGGATAATGTAAGTTACCTAGCGGGCACTTGGACTATCTAGGTAACCTAACGGGCACTTTGACTATCTAGGTTACATAGCGGGCACTTGGACTATGTAGGTTAACTAGCGAGCACTTGGACTCTAGGTTACGTAGCGGGCACTTGGACTATCTAGGTTAACGAATGGGCACTTGGACTATGTAGGTAACCTAGTGGACACTTGGACAGTCTAGGTTACCTAGCGGGCAATTGGACTATCTAGGTTAACGAACGGGCACTTGGACTATCTAGGTTACCTAGCGGGCACTTGGACTATGTAGATTAACTAGCGGGCTCTTGGACTATCTAGGTTGCCGAACGGGCATTTGGACTATGTAGGTAACCTAGCGTGAACTTGGACAGTCTAGTTTACCTAGCGGGCACTTGGACTTCTAGGTTAACGAACGGGCACTTGGACTATGTATGTTGCATAGCGGGCAATTGGACTATCTAGGTTAGGTAACGGGCATTGGACTATCTAGGTTACCTAGCGGGAACTTGGACAATGTAGGTTACCAAGCAGGCACTTGGACTATCTAGGTTAACGAACGGGCACTTGGACTATGTAGGTAACCTAACGGGCACTTGGACTGTCTAGGTTACCTAGCGGGCACCTTGATTATCTAGGTTAACTTGCAGACCTTGGACTATGTAGGTTAACTAGCGGGCCCTTGGAATATGTAGGTTAACTAGCGGGCTCTTGGACTATCTAGTTTTCCTAGCAGGCACTTGGAATATGTACATAGCCTAGCGCCCACTTGGACTATCTAGGTTGCCTAGCAGGCACTTGGACTATGTACGTCACCTAGTGGCACTTGGACTATCTAGGTTAACTAACGGACACTAGGACTATCTAGGTTAACTAGCGGGCACTTGGACTATCTAGGTTACCTAGCAGGCACTTGGATTATGAAGGATCCCTAGCGGGCACTTGGACTATCTAGGTTAACTAGCGGGCACTTGGACTATGTAGGTTAACGAACAGGCACTTGGACTATGCAGGTAACCTAGCGGGCACTTGGACTGTCTAGGTTACATAGCGGGCACTTGGACTTCTAGGTTAACGAACGGGCACTTGGAATATGTATGTTGCCTAGCGGGCACTTGGACAATCTAGGTTAGGTAACGGGCACTTGGACTATCTACGTTACCTAGCGGGAACTTGGACAATGTAGGTTACCTAGCAGGCACTTGGACTATCTAGGTTAACTAGCGCGGACTTGGACTATCGAGGTTACCTAGCGGGCACTTGGAGTATATAGGTTACCTAGCGGGCCCTTGGACTATGTAGGTTACCTAGCGGGCACTTGGACTATCTAGGTTAACGAATGGGCACTTGGACTATGTAGGTAACCTAACGGCACTTGGACTGTCTAGGTTACCTAGCGGGCACTTTGACTATCTAGGTTAACTAGCAGACCTTGGACTATGTAGGTTAACTAGCGGGCCCTTGGAATATGTAGGTTAACTAGCGGGCTCTTGGACTATCTAGGTTTCCTAGCAGGCACTTGGACTATGTACATACCCTAGCGCGCACTTGGACTATCTAGGTTACCTAGCAGGCACTTGGATTATGAAGGATCTCTAGCGGGCACTTGGACTATGTAGTTTCCCTAGAGGGCATTTGGACTATTAAGGTTACCAAGCGGGAACTTGGACTATGTAAGTTACCTAGCGGGCACATGGACTATCTAGGTTACCTAGCAGGCACTTTGACTATCTAGGTTAAATAACGGGCACTTGGACTATGTAGGTTGCCTACAGGGCACTTGGACTATGTAGGTTCCCTAGCTGGCACTTGGATTATGTAGGTTCCCTATTGGGCACTTGGACTATGTAGGTTAACTAGTGGGCACTTGGACTGTCTAGGTTACCTAGCGGGCACTTGGATTATCTAGGTTAACGAACGGACACTTGCACTATGTAGGTTAACTAGCGGGCCCATGGACTATGTAGGTTTACTAGCGGGCCTTTGGACTATCTAGGTTCCCTAAAGGGCCCTTGGACTATCTAGGTTACCGAACGGGCACTTGGACTATCTAGGTTATCTAGCGGGCACTTGGATTATGTAGGTTAACTAGGGGGCCCTTGAACGATCGAGGTTACCTAGCGGTACTAGAACTATCTAGGTTAACTAGCAGGCACTTGCACTATCTAAGTTACCGAGCAGGCACTTGGACTATTTACGTTCCCTAGCGGGCATTTGGACTATGTACGTTCCCTAGCGCGCACTTGGACTATGTACATTCCCTAGCGGGCACTTGGACTATCTATGTTAACTAGCGGGCACTTGGAATATGTAGGTTAACTAGCGGACACTTGCACTATGTTGGTTATGTAGCAGACACTTGGACTATCTAGGTTAACTAGCGGGCACTTGGACTATCTAGGTTAACTAGCGTGCACTTGGACTATGCAAGTTTCTTAGCGGGCACTTGGACTATCTAGGTTGCCTAGCGGGCACTTGTACTATGTAGGTTAACTAGCGTGCCCTTGGACTATCTAGGTTACGTAGCGCGCACTTGGACTATCTAGGTTAACTAGAGGACACTTACACGATCTAGGTTAACTAGCGGGCCCTTGTACTATGTAGATTAACTAGCGGGCCCATAGATTATGTAGGTTTACTAGCAGGCACTTGAACTATCTAGGCTAACTAGCGGGCACTTGGACTATGTAGTGTCCCTAGCGGGCATTTGGACTATCTAGGTTAACTAGCTGACTTTGGACTATGTAGGTTAACTAGCGGGCACTTGGACTATCCAAGTTAACTAGCTGACCTTGGACTATGTAGGTTAACTAGCGGGCACTTGGACTATGTAGGTTAACTAGCGGGCACTTGCACAATGCAGGTTCCCTAGCGGGCACTTTGACTATGTAGGTTCCCTAGCGGGCACTTGGACTATATAGGATACCTATGGGCACTTGGACTATCTAGGTTCCCTAACAGGCACTAGGAATATATAGGTTCCCTATCGGGCACTTGGACTATGTAGGTTCCTCAGCGGGCACTTGGACTATGTAGGTTCCCTATCGGGCATTGGACTACGTAGGTTAACTAGCAGGCCCTTGGACTTTCTAGGTTACCTAGTGGGAACTTGGACTATGTAGGTTAACTAGCGGAACTTGGACAATCTAGGTTACCTAGAAGGGCACTTGAACTATGTACATACCCTAGCGGGCACTAGGACTATCTAAGTTACCTAGCAGGCACTTGGACTATATACGTCCCCTAGCGGGCACTTGGACTATCTAGGTTAACTAGAGGACCCTTGGACTATGTAGGATACCTAGCGGGCACTTGGTTTATCTATGTTAACTAGCGGGCACTTGGACGATCTAGGTTACCTAGCGGGCACTTGGACTATGTAGGTTCCCTTGCGGGCACTTGGACTATTTAGGTTACCTAGCAGGCACTTGGACTATCTAGGTTAACTACCGGCACTTGCACTATGTAGGTTGCCTAGTGAGCACTTGGACTATGTAGGTTCCCTAGCGAGCACTTGGACTATGTAGGTTCCCTATCAGGTACTTGGACTGTCTAGGTTAACTAGGGGGCAATTGGACTGTGTAGGTTACCTAGCGGGAACTTGGACTATGTAGGTTAACTAGCGGACACTTGGACGATCTAGGTTAACTAGCGGGCACTTGGAATATCTAGGTTAACTAGCGGGCCCTTGGACTATGTAGGTTAACTAGCGGGAACTTGGACTATCTAGGTTAACTAGCGGGTTCTTGGACTATGTAGGTTAACTAGCGGGCACTTGGACTATCTAGGTTAACTAGCTGACCTTGGACTATGTAGGTTAACAAGCGGTCACTTGGACTATCTAGGTTAACTAGCTGACCTTGGACTATGTAGGTTAACTAGCGGGGACTTGGACTATCTAGTTTAACTAGCGGGCACTTGCACAATGCAGGTTCCCTAGCGAGCACTTTGACTATGTAGGTTCCCTAGCGGGCACTTGGACTATATAGGTTCCCTATGGGCACTTGGACTATCTAGGTTCCCTAACGGGCACATGGAATATACAGGTTCCCTATCGGGAATTTGGACTATGTAGGTTCCTCAGCGGGCACCTGGACTATGTAGGTTCCCTATCGGGCAGTGGACTATGTAGGTTAACTAGCAGGCCCTTGGACTATCTAGGTTACCTAGCGGGCACTTGTACTATGTAGGTTAACTAGCGGACACTTGGACAATCTAGGTTACCTCGCGGGCACTTGAACTATGTACATACCCTAGCGGGCACTTGGACTATCATGGTTACCTAGCGGGCACTTGGCCTATCTAGGTTAACGAAAGGACACTTGGGCTATGTAGGTTAACTAGCGGACACTTCGACTATCTAGGTTAGCCAACGGGCAATTGGACTATCTAGGTTACCTAGCGGGCACTTGGACTATTTAGGTTACCTAGCAGGCACTTTGACTATCTAGGTTAACTAACGGGCACTTGGACTATGTAGGTTGCCTAGCGAGCACTTGGACTATGTAGGTTCCCAGCGGGTACTTGGACTATGTAGGTTCCCTATCGGGTACTTGGACTGTCTAGGTTAACTAGCGGGCAATTGGACTGTCTGGGTTACCTAGTGGGCACTTGGACTATGTAGTTTACCTAGCACGCACTTGGACTATGTAGGTTAACTAGCGGGCATTTGGACTATCTAGGTTACCTAGAGGGCACTTGGACTATGTACGTTCCCTAGCGGGAACTTGGGCTATCTACGTTACCTAGCGGGCAATTGGACTATGTAGGTTAACTAGCGGTCACTTGGACTACGTAAGATCCCTATCGGACATTTGTACTACTTAGGTTAACTAGCGGGCACTTTGACTATCTTGGTTAACTAGCGGGAACTTGGACTATCTAGGTCAACTAGCGGGCCCTTGTACGATGTAGGTTAACTAGCGGGCACTTGGACTATCTAGGTTAACTAGCGGACGTTGTACTATGTAGGTTAACTACTGGGCATTTGGACTATGTACGTCCCCTAGTGGGCACTTGGACTATCTAGGTTAACTAACGGGCACTAGGACTATCTAGGTTAACTAGCGGGCACTGGACTACCTAGGTTACCTAGCAGGCACTTGGATTATGAAGGATCCCAAGCGGGCACTTGGACAATCTAAGTTAACTAGCGGGCACTTGGACTATGTAGGCTAACTAGGGGACACTTGCACTATTTAGGTTACCTAGCGGCACTTCGACTATCTAGCTTAACTTGCGGGCACTTGCACAATGCAGGTTCCCTAGCGGGAACTTTGACTATGTAGGTTCCCTAGCGGGCACTTGGACTGTATAGGTTCCCTAATGGGCACTTGGACTATGTAGGTTCCTCCGCGGGTACTTGGACTCTGTAGGTTCCCTATCAGGCACTTGGACTATGTAGGTTAACTAGCGGGCACTTGGATGATCTAGGTTAACTAGCGGGCACTTGGACTATCTAGGTTAACTAGCGGGCACTTGGACTATCTGTTTAATTAGGGGGCACTTATACAATGCAGGTTCCCTAGCGGGCACTTTGACTATGTAGGTTCCCTAGCGGGCACTTGGACTATATAGGTTCCGTATGGGCACTTGGACTATCTAGGTTCCCTAACGGGCACATGGAATATACAGGTTCCCTATCGGGAATTTGGACTATGTAGGTTCCTCAGCGGGCACCTGGACTATGTAGGTTCCCTATCGGGCAGTGGACTATGTAGGTTAACTAGCAGGCCCTTGGACTATCTAGGTTACCTAGCGGGCACTTGTACTATGTAGGTTAACTAGCGGACACTTGGACAATCCAGGTTACCTCGCGGGCACTTGAACTATGTACATACCCTAGCGGGCACTTGGACTATCATGGTTACCTAGCGGGCACTTGGCCTATCTAGGTTAACGAAAGGACACTTGGGCTATGTAGGTTAACTAGCGGACACTTCGACTATCTAGGTTAGCCAACGGGCAATTGGACTATCTAGGTTACCTAGCGGGCACTTGGACTATTTAGGTTACCTAGCAGGCACTTTGACTATCTAGGTTAACTAACGGGCACTTGGACTATGTAGGTTGCCTAGCGAGCACTTGGACTATGTAGGTACCCAGCGGGTACTTGGACTATGTAGGTTCCCTATCGGGTACTTGGACTGTCTAGGTTAACTAGCGGGCAATTGGACTGTCTGGGTTACCTAGTGGGCACTTGGACTATGTAGTTTACCTAGCACGCACTTGGACTATGTAGGTTAACTAGCGGGCATTTGGACTATCTAGGTTACCTAGAGGGCACTTGGACTATGTACGTTCCCTAGCGGGAACTTGGGCTATCTACGTTACCTAGCGGGCAATTGGACTATGTAGGTTAACGAACGGGCACTTGGACTATGTAGGTAACATAATGGTCACTTGGACTGTCTAGGTTACCTAGCGGGGACTTGGACTATGTAGGTTAACTAGCGGTCACTTGGACTACGTAAGATCCCTATCGGACATTTGTACTACTTAGGTTAACTAGCGGGCACTTTGACTATCTTGGTTAACTAGCGGGAACTTGGACTATCTAGGTCAACTAGCGGGCCCTTGTACGATGTAGGTTAACTAGCGGGCACTTGGACTATCTAGGTTAACTAGCGGACGTTGTACTATGTAGGTTAACTACTGGGCATTTGGACTATGTACGTCCCCTAGTGGGCACTTGGACTATCTAGGTTAACTAACGGGCACTAGGACTATCTAGGTTAACTAGCGGGCACTGGACTACCTAGGTTACCTAGCAGGCACTTGGATTATGAAGGATCCCAAGCGGGCACTTGGACAATCTAAGTTAACTAGCGGGCACTTGGACTATCTAGGTTAACTAGCGGGCACTTGGACTATCAAAGTTAACAAGTGAGCCCTTGGACTATGTAGGTTAAGTAGCGGGCCCTTGGACTATCTGGGTTACCTACCGGCACTTGGACTATCTAAGTTAATGAACGGGCACTTGGAATATGCAGGTAACCTAGCGGGCACTTGGACTGTCTAGGTTACCTAGCGGGCACTTGGACTTCTAGGTTAACAAACGGGCACTTGGACATTGTAGGATGCTTAGAGGGCACTTGGATAATCTAGGTTAGGTAACGTGCACTTTGAGTATCTAGGTTACCTAGCGGGAACTTGGACAATATAAGTTACCTAGCGGGCACTTGGACTATCTAGGTTACATAGCGGGCACTTGGACTATGTAGGTCAACTAGCGAGCACTTGGACTCTAGGTTACCTAGCGGGCACTTGGACTATGTAGGTTTCCTAGCGGGCACTTTGACTATCTAGGTTAACGAACGGGCACTTGGAATATGTAGGTAACCTAGCGGGCACTTGGACAGTCTAGGTTACCTAGCTGGCACTAGGACTATCTAGGTTAACGAACGGGCACTTGGACTATCTAGGTTAACTAGCGGGCACTTGGACTATATAGGTCAACTAGCGGGCCCTTGTACTATGTAGGTTAACTAGCGAGCACTTGGAGTATCTAGATTAACTAGCGGACCTTGGTCTACGTACGTTAAGTAGCGGGCCCTTGGACTATGTAGGTTAACTAGCGGGCACTTGGACGATATAGGTTAACTAGAGGGCCCTTGGACTATCTAGGTTAACTAGCGTGCACTTGGACTATCTAGGTTAACTAGCAGGCACTTGGACTATCAAAGTTAACAAGTGAGCCCTTGGACTATGTAGGTTAACTAGCGGGCCCTTGGACTATCTAGGTTACCTAGCGGGCACTTGGACTATCTAGGTTACCTAGCGGGCACTTGGACTTCTAGGTTAACGAACGGGCACTTGGACTATGTAGGATGCTTAGCGGGCACTTGGACAATCTAGGTTAGGTAACGGGCACTTTGAGTATCTAGGTTACCTAGCGGGAACTTGGACAATATAAGTTACCTAGCGGGCACTTGGACTATCTAGGTTACCTAGCGGGCCCTTGGACTATGTAGGTTTCCTAGCGGGCACTTTGCCTATCTAGGTTATCGAACGGACACTTGGAATATGTAGGTTACCTAGCGGGCACTTGGACAGTCTAGGTTACCTAACTGGCACTTGGACTATCTAGGTTAACGAACGGCACTTGGACTATCTAGGTTAACTAGCGGGCACTTGGACTATCTAGGTCAACTAGCGGGCCCTTGTACTATGTAGGTTAACTAGCGGGCACTTAGAGTATCTAGGTTAACTAGCGGACCTTGGTCTACGTACGTTAACTAGCGGGCCCTTGGACTATGTAGGTTAACTAGCGGGCACTTGGACGATATAGGTTAACTACAGGGCACTTGGACTATCTAGGTTAACTAGCGGGCACTTGGATGATCAATGTTAACTAGCGGGCACTTGGACTATCTAGGTTAGCTAACGGGCACTTGGACTAAGTACGTCCCCTAGTGGGCACTTGGACATCCTAGGTTAACTAACGGGCACTAGGACTATCTAGGTTAACTAGCGGGCACTTGGACTATGTAGGTCAACTAGCAGGCCCTTGGACAATCTAGGTTAGCTAACTGGCACTTGGACTATGTAGGTTAACTAGCAGACACTTGCACGATTTAGGTTAACTAGCGGGCTCTTGCACTATGTAGGTTAACTAGTGGGCCCATTGACTATGTTGGTTAACTAGCGGGCACTTGGACGATCTAGGTTAACTAGCGGGCACTTGGACGATCTAGGTTAACTAGAGGGCACTTGGACTATGTAGGTTCCCTAGCGGGCATTTGGACTATATAGATAACCTAGCGGGCACTTAGACTTTGTAGGTTAGCTAGCGGGCCCTTGGACTATGTAGGTTAACTAGCAGGCCCTTGGGCTATGTAGGTTACCTAGCGGGCACTTGGACGATCTAGGTTAACTAGCGGGTACTTGGACTATGTAAGTTAACTAGCGGGCCCTTGGACTATGTAGATTAACTAGCGGAACTTGGATTATCTACGTTGACTAGCGGGCCCTTGGACTATGTAGATTCCCTAGCGGGCATTTGGACTACATAGATAACCTAGCGGGCACTTAGATTTTGTAGGTTACCTAGCGGGCACTTGGACTATCTAGGTTACCTAGCTGGCACTTGAACTATCTACGTTACCTAGCGGGTTCTTGGAGTATGTAGGTTACCTAGCGGGCTGTTGGACTATCTACGTTAACTAACGGGCACTTGGACTATGTAGGTTCCCTAGCGGGCCCTTGGACTATGTAAATTCCCTAGCGGGCATTTGGACTATGTGGTTTCCCTAGCGGGCCCTTGGACTATGTAAGTTCCCTAGCGAGCACTTGGACTATGTAGGTTCCCTAGCGGGCACTTGGATTATGTAGGTTCCCTATCGGGCACTTGGACTATGTAGGTTAACTAGCGGGCCCTTGGACTATCTAGATTAACTAGCGGGCCTTGGACTATCTAGGTTTACTAGCGGGCACTTGGACTATCTAGGTTAACTAGCGGGCACTTGGTCTATGTAGTTTCCCTAGCGGGCATTTGGATTATTTAGGTTACCTATTGTGCACTTGGATTATGTAGGTTACCTAGCGGGCACTTGGACTATGTAGGTTAACTAGAAGGCACTTGGACTATCAAAGTTACTTAGCGGGCCATTGGACTATGTAGGTTACCAGCGGACACTTGGACTATCTAGGTTAACGAACGTGCACTTGGACTATGTAGGTAACCTAGCAGGCACTTGGACTGTCTAGTTTACCTAGCGGGCACTTGGCCTATCTACGTTAACGAACGGGCACTTGGACTATGTAGGTTAACTAGGGGACACTTCGACTATCTAGGTTAGCCAATGGGAAATTGGACTATCTAGGTTACCTAGCGGGCACTTGGACTATGTAGGTTCCCTTGCGGGCACTTGGACTATTTAGGTTACCTAGCAGGCACTTTGACTATCTAGGTTAACTAACAGGCACTTGGACTATGTAGGTTGCCTAGTGAGCACTTGGATTATGTAGGTTCCCTAGCGAGCACTTGGACTATGTAGGTTCCCTATCAGGTACTTGGACTGTCTAGGTTAACTAGGGGGCAATTGGACTGTGTAGGTTACGTAGCGGGAACTTGGACTATGTAGGTTAACTAGCGGGCACTTGGACTATCTAGGTTAACTATCTGACCTTGGACTATGTAGGTTAACAAGCGGTCACTTGGACTATCTAGGGTAACTAGCTGACCTTGGACTATGTAGGTTAACTAGCGGGCACTTGGACTATCTAGGTTAACTAGCGGGCACTTGCACAATGCAGGTTCCCTAGCGAGCACTTTGACTATGTAGGTTCCCTAGCGGGCACTTGGACACTATAGGTTCCCTATGGGCACGTGGACTATCTAGGTTCCCTAACGGGCACTTGGAATATAAAGATTCCCTATCGGGAACATGGACTATGTAAGTTCCTCAGGGGGCACTTGGACTATGTAGGTTCCCTATCGGGCATTGGACTATGTAGGTTAACTAGCAGGCCCTTGGACTATTTAAGTTACCTAGCGGGCACTTGTAGTATGTAGGTTAACTAGCTGACACTTGGACAATCTAGGTTACCTAGCTGGCACTTGAACTATGTACATACCCTAGGGGGCACTTGGACTATCTTGGTTACCTAGCGGGCACTTGGACTATCTAGGTTACCTAGAGGGCACTTGGACTATGTACGTTCCCTAGCGGGCACTAGGGCTATCTACGTTACCTAGCGGGCAATTGGACTATGTAGGTTAACGAACGGGCACTTGGACTATGTAGGTAACATAATGGTCACTTGGACTGTCTAGGTTACCTAGCGGGGACTTGGACTATGTAGGTTAACTAGCGGTCACTTGGCATATGTAGGATCCCTATCGGACATTTGTACTACTTAGGTTAACTAGCGGGCACTTGGACAATCTAGGTCAACTAGCGGGCCCTTGTACTATGTAGGTTAATTAGCGGGCACATGGACTATCTAGGTTAACTAGCGGACCTTGGACTATGTAGGTTAACTAGCGGGCACTTGGACTATGTACGTCCCCTAGTGGGCATTTGGTCTATCTAGGTTAACTAACGGGCACTAGGACTATCTAGGTTAACTAGCGGGCACTGGACTACCTAGGTTACCTAGCAGGCACTTGGATTATGAAGGATCCCTAGCGGGCACGTGGACAATCTAAGTTAACTAGCAGGCCCTTGGACGATCTAGGTTACCTAGTGGGCACTTGGACTATCTAAGTTAACGAAAGGGGAACTTGGAATATGCAGGTAACCTAGCGGGCACTTGGACTGTCTAGGTTACATAGCGGGCACTTGGAGTATGTAGGCTAACTAGCGAGCACTTGGACTCTAGGTTAATTAGCGGGCACTTGGAGTATCTAGGTTACCTAGCGGGCCCTTGGACTATGTAGGTTTCCTAGCGGCCACTTTGACTATCTAGGTTAACGAACGGGCACTTGGAATATGTAGGTAACCTAGCGGGCACTTGGACAGTCTAAGTTACCTAGCTGGCACTTGGACTATCTAGGTTAACGAACGGGCACTTGGACTATCTAGGTTAACTAGCGGGCACTTGGACTATATAGGTCAACAAGCGGGCCCTTGTACTATGTAGGTTAACTAGCGAGCACATGGAGTATCTAGATGAACTAGCGGACATGGTCTACGTACGTTAACTAGCGGGCCCTTGGACTATGTAGGTTAACTAGCGGGCACTTGGACGATATAGGTTAACTAGAGGGCACTTGGACTATCTAGGTTAACTAGCGTGCACTTGGACTATCTAGGTTAACTAGCGGGCACTTGGATGATCAATGTTAACTAGCGGGCACTTGGACTATCTAGGTTAGCTAACGGGCACTTGCACTAAGTACGTCCCCTAGTGGGCACTTGGACACCCTAGGTTAACTAACGGGCACTAGGACTATCTAGGTTAACTAGCGGGCACTTGGACTATCTAGGTCAACTAGCGGGCCCTTGGACTATCTAGGTTAGCTAACTGGCACTTGGACTATGTAGGTTAACTAGCAGACACTGGCACGATCTAGGTTAACTAGCGGGCTCTTGCACTTTGTAGGTTATCTAGTGGGCCCATTGACTATGTTGGTTAACTAGCGGGCACTTGGACGATCTAGGTTAACTAGCGGGCATTTGGACTATATAGATAACCTAGCGGGCACTTAGACTTTGTAGGTTAGCTAGCGGGCCCTTGGACTATGTAGGTTAACTAGCGGACCCTTGGGCTATGTAGGTTACCTAGTGGGCACTTGGACGATCTAGGTTAACTAGCGGGTACTTGGACTATGTAGGTTAACTAGCGGGCCCTTGGACTATGTAGATCAACTAGCAGCACTTGGACTATCTACGTTAACTAGCGGGCCCTTGGACTATGTAGATTCCCTAGCGGGCATTTGGACTACATAGATAACCTAGCGGGCACTTGGACTATCTAGGTTACCTAGCTGGCACTTGAACTATCAACGTTACCTAGCGGGTTCTTGGAGTATGTAGGTTACCTAGCGGACGGTTGGACTATCTAGGTTACCAAGCGGTCACTTGGACTATCTAGGTTAACTAACGGGCACTTGGACTATGTAGGTTCCCTAGCGGGCCCTTGGACTATGTAAGTTCCCTAGCGGGCACTTGGACTATGTAGTTTCCCTAGCGGGCCCTTGGACTATGTAAGTTCCCTAGCGGGCACTTGGACTATGTAGGTTCTCTAGCGGGCACTTGGATTATGTAGGTTCCCTATTGGGCACTTGGACTATGTAGGTTAACTAGCGGGCCCTTGGACTATCTAGGTTAACTAGCTGGCACTTGGACTATCTAGATTAACTAGCGGGCACTTGGATTATGTAGTTTCCCTAGCGGGCATTTGGATTATTTAGGTTACCTATTGTGCAATTGGATTATGTAGGTTACCTAGCGGGCACTTGGACTATGTAGGTTAACTAGAAGGCACTTGGACTATCCAGGTTACCTAGCGGGCCATTGGACAATGTAGGTTACCAGCGGGCACTTGGACTATCTAGGTTAACGAACGTGCACTTGGACTATGTAGGTAACCTAGCGGGCACTTGGACTGTCTAGGTTACCTAGCGGGCACTTGGCCTATCTACGTTAACGAACGGGCACTAGGACTATGTATGTTAACTAGGGGACACTTCGACTATCTAGGTTAGCTAATGGGCAATTGGACTATCTAGGTTACCTAGCGGGCACTTGGACTATGTAGGTTCCCTTGCGGGCACTTGGATTATTTAGGTTACTTAGCAGGCACATTGATTATCTAGGTTAACTAACGGGCACTTGGACTATGTAGGTTGCCTAGTGAGCACTTGGACTATGTAGGTTCCCTAGCGAGCACTTGGACTATGTAGGTTCCCTATCAGGTACTTGGACTGTCTAGGTTAACTAGGGGGCAATTGGAATGTGTAGGTTACCTAGCGGGAACTTGGACTATGTAGGTTAACTAGCGGACACTTGGACGATCTAGGTAACTAGCGGGCACTTGGAATATCTAGGTTAACTAGCGGGCCCTTGGACTATGTAGGTTAACTAGCGGGCACTTGGACTACCTAGGTTAACTAGCTGACCTTGGACTATGTAGGTTAACTAGCGGGCACTTGGACTATTTAGGTTAACTAGCGGGCACTTGCACAATGCAGGTTCCCTAGCGAGCACTTTGACTATGTAGGTTCCCTAGCGGGCACTTGGACTATCTAGGTTCCCTAACGGGCACTTGGAATATACAGGTTCCCTATCGGGAACTTGGACTATGTAGGTTCCTCAGCGGGCACTTGGACTATGTAGGTTCCCTATAGGGCATTGGACTATGTAGGTTAACTAGCAGGCCCTTGGACTATCAAGGTTACCTAGCGGGCACTTGTACTATGTAGGTTAACTAGCGGACACTTGGACAATCTAGGTTACCTAGCTGGCACTTGAACTATGTACATACCCTAGGGGGCACTTGGACTATCTTGGTTACCTAGCGGGCACTTGGCCTATCTAGGTTAACGAACGGACACTTGGACTATGTAGGTTAACTAGCGGACACTTCGACTATCTAGGTTAGCCAACGGGCAATTGGACTATCTAGGTTACCTAGCGGGCACTTGGACTATTTAGGTTACCTAGCAGGCGCTTTGACTATCTAGGTTAACTAACGGGCACTTGGACTATGTAGGTTGCCTAGCGAGCACTTGGACTATGTAGGTTCCCAGCGGGCACTTGGACTATGTAGGTTCCCTATCGGGTACTTGGACTATCTGGGTTAACTAGCGGGCAATTGGACTGTCTGGGTTACCTAGTGGGTACTTGGACTATGTAGTTTACCTAGCACGCACTTGGACTATGTAGGTTAACTAGCGGGCACTTGGACTATCTAGGTTACCTAGAGAGCACTTGGACTATGTACGTTCCCAAGAGGGCACTTGGGCTATCTATGTTACCTAGCGGGCAATTGGACTATGTAGGTTAACGAATGGGCACATGGACTATGTAGGTAACATAATGGTCACTTGGACTGTCTAGGTTACCTAGCGGGGACTTGGACTATGTAGGTTAACTAGCGGCCACTTGGCCTATGTAGGATCCCTATGGGACATTTGTACTACTTAGGTTAACTAGCGGGCACTTTGACTATCTAGGTTAACTAGCGGGCACTTGGACTATCTAGGTCAACTAGCGGGCCCTTGTACTATGTAGGTTAATTAGCGGGCACATGGACTATCTAGGTTAACTAGCGGACCTTGGACTATGTAGGTTAACTAGCGGGCACTTGGACTATGTACGTCCCCTAGTGGGCATTTGGACTATCTAGGTTAACTAACGGGCACTAGGACTATCTAGGTTAACTAGCGGGCACTGGACTACCTAGGTTACCTAGCAGGCACTTGGATTATGAAGGATCCCTAGCGGGCACATGGACAATCTAAGTTAACTAGCGGGCACTTGGACGATCTAGGTTAACTAGCGGGCACTTGGACTATCAAAGTTAACAAGTGAGCGCTTGGACTATGTAGATTAACTAGCGGCACTTGGACTATCTACGTTAACTAGCGGGCCCTTGGACTATGTAGATTCCCTGGCGGGCATTTGGACTACATAGATAACCTAGCGGGCACTTGGACTATCTAGGTTACTTAGCTGGCACTTGAACTATCTACGTTACCTAGCGGGTTCTTGGAGTATGTAGGTTACCTAGAGGGCTGTTGGACTATCTATGTTACCAAGCGGGCACTTGGACTATCTAGGTTAACTAACGGGCACTTGGACTATGTAGGTTCCCTAGCGGGCCCTTGGACTATGTAAGTTCCCTAGCGGGCACTTGGACTATGTAGTTTCCCTAGCGGGCCCTTGGACTATGTAAGTTCCCTAGCGGGCACTTGGACTATGTAGGTTCTCTAGCGGGCACTTGGATTATGTAGGTTCCCTATCGGGCACTTGGACTATGTAGGTTAACTAGCGGGCCCTTGGACTATCTAGGTTAACTAGCGGGCACTTGGACTATCTAGATTAACTAGCAGGCCCTTGGACTATCTAGGTTTACTAGCGGGCACTTGGACTATCTAAGTTAACTAGCGGGCACTTGGATTATGTAGTTTCCCTAGCGGGCATTTGGATTATTTAGGTTACCTATTGTGCAATTGGATTATGTAGGTTACCTAGCGGGCACTTGGACTATGTAGGTTAACTAGAAGGCACTTGGACTATCCAGGTTACCTAGCGGGCCATTGGACTATGTAGGTTACCAGCGGGCACTTGGACTATCTAGGTTAACGAACGTGCACTTGGACTATGTAGGTAACCTAGCGGGCACTTGGAATGTCTAGGTTACCTAGCGGGCACTTGGCCTATCTACGTTAACGAATGGGCACTTGGACTATGTAGGTTAACTAGGGGACACTTCGACTATCTAGGTTAGCTAATGGGCAATTGGACTATCTAGGTTACCTAGCGGGCACTTGGACTATGTAGGTTCCCTTGCGGGCACTTGGATTATTTAGGTTACTTAGCAGGCACATTGACTATCTAGGTTAACTAACGGGCACTTGGACTATGTAGGTTGCCTAGTGAGCACTTGGACTATGTAGGTTCCCTAGCGAGCACTTGGACTATGTAGGTTCCCTATCAGGTACTTGGACTGTTTAGGTTAACTAGGGGGCAATTGGAATGTGTAGGTTACCTAGCGGGAACTTGGACTATATAGGTTAACTAGCGGACACTTGGACGATCTAGGTTAACTAGCGGGCACTCGGAATATCTAGGTTAACTAGCGGGCCCTTGGACTATGTAGGTTAACTAGCGGGCACTTGGACTATCTAGGTTAACTAGCGGGTTCTTGGAGTATGTAGGTTAACTAGCGGGCACTTGGACTATCTAGGTTAACTAGCTGACCTTGGACTATGTAGGTTAACTAGCGGGCACTTGGACTATCTAGGTTAACTAGCGGGCACTTGCACAATGCAGGTTCCCTAGCGAGCACTTTGACTATGTAGGTTCCCTAGCGGGCACTTGGACTTTCTAGGTTCCCTAACGGGCACTTGGAATATACAGGTTCCCTAACGGGCACTTGGAATATACAGGTTCCCTATCGGGAACTTGGACTATGTAGGTTCCTCAGCGGGCACTTGGACTATGTAGGTTCCCTATAGGGCATTGGACTATGTAGGTTAACTAGCAGGCCCTTGGACTATCTAGGTTACCTAGCGGGCACTTGTACTATGTAGGTTAACTAGCGGACACTTGGACAATCTAGGTTACCTAGCTGGCACTTGAACTATGTACATACCCTAGGGGGCACTTGGACTATCTTGGTTACCTAGCGGGCACTTGGCCTATCTAGGTTAACGAACGGACACTTGGACTATGTAGGTTAACTAGCGGACACTTCGACTATCTAGGTTAGCCAACGGGCAATTGGACTATCTAGGTTACCTAGCGGGCACTTGGACTATTTAGGTTACCTAGCAGGCGCTTTGACTATCTAGGTTAACTAACGGACACTTGGACTATGTAGGTTGCCTAGCGAGCACTTGGACTATGTAGGTTCCCAGCGGGCACTTGGACTATGTAGGTTCCCTATCGGGTACTTGGACTGTCTAGGTTAACTAGCGGGCAATTGGACTGTCTGGGTTACCTAGTGGGCACTTGGACTATGTCGTTTACCTAGCACGCACTTGGACTATATAGGTTAACTAGCGGGCACTTGGACTATCTAGGTTACCTAGAGGGCACTTGGACTATGTACGTTCCCTAGAGGCAACTTGGGCTATCTACGTTACTTAGCGGGCAATTTGACTATGTAGGTTAACGAATGGGCACATGGACTATGTAGGTAACATAATGGTCACTTGGACTGTCTAGGTTACCTAGCGGGGACTTGGACTATGTAGGTTAACTAGCGGTCACTTGGCCTATGTAGGATCCCTATCGGACATTTGTACTACTTAGGTTAACTAGCGGGCACTTTGACTATCTAGGTTAACTAGCGGGCACTTGGACTATCTAGTTCAACTAGCGGGCCCTTGTACTATGTAGGTTAATTAGCGGGCACATGGACTATCTAGGTTAACTAGCGGGCCCTTGTACTATGTAGGTTAATTAGCGGGCACATGGACTATCTAGGTTAACTAGCGGACCTTGGACTATGTAGGTTAACTAGCGGGCACTTGGACTATGTACGTCCCCTAGTGGGCATTTGGACTATCTAGGTTAACTAACGGGCACTAGGACTATCTAGGTTAACTAGCGGGCACTGGACTACCTAGGTTACTAGCAGGCACTTGGATTATGAAGGATCCCTAGCGGGCACATGGACAATCTAAGTTAACTAGCGGGCACTTGGACGATCTAGGTTAACTAGCGGGCACTTGGACTATCAAAGTTAACAAGTGAGCGCTTGGACTATGTAGGTTAACTAGCGGGCCCTTGGACTATCTAGGTTGCCTAGCGGGAACTTGGACTATCTAAGTTAACGAAAGGGGAACTTGGAATATGCAGGTAACCTAGCGGGCACTTGGACTGTCTAGGTTACAGAGCGGGCACTTGGAGTATTTAGGCTAACTAGCGAGCACTTGGACTCTAGGTTACCTAGCGGGCACTTGGACTATCTAGGTTACCTAGTGGGCCCTTGGACTATGTAGGTTTCCTAGCGGGCACTTTGACTATCTAGGTTAACGAACGGGCACTTGGAATATGTAGGTAACCTAGCGGGCACTTGGACAGTCTAGGTTACCTAGCTGGCACTTGGACTATCTAGGTTAACGAACGGGCACTTGGACTATCTAGGTTAACTAGCGGGCACTTGGACTATCTAGGTCAACTAGCGGGCCGTTGTACTATGTAGGTTAACTAGCGAGCACTTGGAGTATCTAGATTAACTAGCGGACCTTGGTCTACGTACGTTAACTAGCGGGCCCTTGGACTATGTAGGTTAACTAGCGGGCACTTGGACGATATAGGTTAACTAGAGGGCACTTGGACTATCTAGGTTAACTAGCGTGCACTTGGACTATCTAGGTTAACTAGCGGGCACTTGGATGATCAATGTTAACTAGCGGGCACTTGGACTATCTAGGTTAACTAACGGGCACTTGGAGTAAGTACGTCCCCTAGTGGGCACTTGGACACCCTAGGTTAACTAACGGGCACTAAGACTATCTAGGTTAACTAGCGGGCACTTGGACTATCTAGGTCAACTAGCGGGCCCTTGGACTATCTAGGTTAGCTAACTGGCACTTGGACTATGTAGGTTAACTAGCAGACACTTGCACGATCTAGGTTAACTAGCGGGCACTTGCACTATGTAGGTTATCTAGTGGGCCCATTGACTATGTTGGTTAACTAGCGGGCACTTCGACGATCTAGGTTAACTAGCGGGCACTTGGACTATGTAGGTTCCCTAGCGGGCATTTGGACTATATAGATAACCTAGCGGGAACTTAGGCTTTGTAGGTTTGCTAGCGAGCACTTGGACTATGTAGGTTCCCTATCAGGTACTTGGACTGTCTAGGTTAACTAGGGGACAATTGGACTGTGTAGGTTACCTAGCGGGAACTTGGACTATGTAGGTTAACTAGCGGACACTTGGACGATCAAGGTTATCTAGCGGGCACTTGGAATATCTAGGTTAACTAGCGGGCCCTTGTACTATGTAGGTTAACTAGCGGGCACTTGGACTATCTAGGTTAACTAGCGGGTTCTTGGACTATGTAGGTTAACTAGCGGGCACTTGGACTATCTAGGTTAACTAGCTGACCTTGGACTATGTAGGTTAACTAGCGGGAACTTGGACTATCTATGTTAACTAGCGGGCACTTGCACAATGCAGGTTCCCTAGCGAGCACTTTGACTATGTAGGCTCCCTAGCGGGCACTTGGACTATCTAGGTTCCCTAACGGGCACTTGGAATATACAGGTTCCCTAAGGGCACTTGGAATATACAGGTTCCCTATCGGGAACTTGGTCTATGTAGGTTCCTCAGCGGGCACTTGGACTATGTAGGTTCCTTATAGGGCATTGGACTATGTAGGTTAACTAGCAGGCCCTTGGACAATCTAGGTTACCTAGCTGGCACTTGAACTATGTACATACCCTAGGGGGCACTTGGAGTATCTTGGTTACCTAGCGGGCACTTGGCCTATCTAGGTTAACGAACGGACACTTGGACTATGTAGGTTAACTAGCGGACACTTCGACTATCTAGGTTAGCCAACGGGCAATTGGACTATCTAGGTTACCTAGCGGGCACTTGGACTATTTAGGTTACCTAGCAGGCACTTTGACTATCTAGGTTAACTAACGGGCACTTGGACTATGTAGGTTGCCTAGCGAGCACTTGGACTTTGTAGGTTCCCAGCGGGCACTTGGACTATGTAGGTTCCCTATCGGGTACTTGGACTGTCTAGGTTAACTAGCGGGCAATTGGACTGTCTGGGTTACCTAGTGGGCACTTGGACTATGTAGTTTACCTAGCACGCACTTGGACTATGTAGGTTAACTAGCGGGCACTTGGACTATCTAGGTTACCTAGAGGGCACTTGGACTATGTACGTTCCCTAGAGGGCACTTGGGCTATCTACGTTACCTAGCGGGCAATTGGACTATGTAGGTTAACGAATGGGCACATGGACTATGTAGGTAACATAATGGTCACTTGGACTGTCTAGGTTACCTAGCGGGGACTTGGACTATGTAGGTTAACTAGCGGTCACTTGGCCTATTTAGGATCCCTATGGGACATTTGTACTACTTAGGTTAACTAGCGGGCACTTTGACTATCTAGGTTAACTAGCGGGCACTTGGACTATCTAGGTCAACTAGCGGGCCCTTGTACTATGTAGGTTAATTAGCGGGCACATGGACTATCTAGGTTAACTAGCGGACCTTGGACTATGTAGGTTAACTAGCGGGCACTTGGACTATGTACGTCCCCTAGTGGGCATTTGGACTATCTAGGTTAACTAACGGGCACTAGGACTATCTAGGTTAACTAGCGGGCACTGGACTACCTAGGTTGCCTAGCAGGCACTTGGATTATGAAGGATCCCTAGCGGGCACGTGGACAATCTAAGTTAACTAGCGGGCACTTGGACGATCTAGGTTAACTAGCGGGCACTTGGACTATCAAAGTTAACAAGTGAGCGCTTGGACTATGTAGGTTAACTAGCGGGCCCTTGGACTATCTAGGTTACCTAGCGGGCACTTGGACTATCTAAGTTAACGAAAGGGGAACTTGGAATATGCAGGTAACCTAGCGGGCACTTGGACTGTCTAGGTTACATAGCGGGCACTTGGAGTATGGAGGCTAACTAGCGAGCACTTGGACTCTAGGTTACCTAGCGGGCACTTGGACTATCTAGGTTACCTAGCGGGCCCTTGGACTATGTAGGTTTCCTAGCGGGCACTTTGACTATCTAGGTTAACGAACGGGCACTTGGAATATGTAGGTAACCTAGCGAGCACTTGGACAGTCTAGGTTACCTAGCTGCCACTTGGACTATCTAGGTTAATGAACGGGCACTTGGACTATCTAGGTTAACTAGCGGGCACTTGGACTATATAGGTCAACTAGCGGGCCGTTGTACTATGTAGGTTAACTAGCGAGCACTTGGAGTATCTAGATTAACTAGCGGACCTTGGTCTACGTACGTTAACTAGCGGGCCCTTGGACTATGTAGGTTAACTAGCGGGCACTTGGACGATATAGGTTAACTAGAGGGCCCTTGGACTATCTAGGTTAACTAGCGTGCACTTGGACTATGTAGGTTAACTAGCGGGCACTTGGATGATCAATGTTAACTAGCGGGCACTTGGACTATCTAGGTTAGCTAACGGGCACTTGGACTAAGTACGTCCCCTAGTGGGCACTTGGACACCCTAGGTTAACTAACGGGCACTAGGACTATCTAGGTTAACTAGCGGGCACTTGGACTATCTAGGTCAACTAGCGGGCCCTTGGACTATCTAGATTAGCTAACTGGCACTTGGACTATGTAGGTTAACTAGCAGACACTTGCACGATCTAGGTTAACTAGCGGGCTCTTGCACTATGTAGGTTATCTAGTGGGCCCATTGACTATGTTGGTTAACTAGCGGGCACTTCGACGATCTAGGTTAACTAGCGGGCACTTGGACTATGTAGGTTCCCTAGCGGGCATTTGGACTATATAGATAACCTAGCGGGCACTTAGACTTTGTAGGTTAGCTAGCGGGCCCTTGGACTATGTAGGTTAACTAGCGGGCCCTTGGGCTATGTAGGTTACCTAGCGGGCACTTGGACGATCTAGGTTAACTAGCGGGTACTTGGACTATGTAGGTTAACTAGCGGGCCCTTGGACTATGTAGATTAACTAGCGGCACTTGGACTATCTACGTTAACTAGCGGGCCCTTGGACTATGTAGATTCCCTAGCGGGCATTTGGAATACATAGATAACCTAGCGGGCACTTGGACTATCTACGTTACCTAGCGGGTTCTTGGAGTATGTAGGTTACCTAGCGGGCTGTTGGACTATCTAGGTTACCAAGCGGGCACTTGGACTATCTAGGTTAACTAACGGGCACTTGGACTATGTAGGTTCCCTAGCGGGCACTTGGACTATGTAAGTTCCCTAGCGGGCACTTGGACTATGTAGGTTCTCTAGCGGGCACTTGGATTATGTAGGTTCCCTTTCGGGCACTTGGACTATGTAGGTTAACTAGCGGGCCCTTGGACTATCTAGGTTAACTAGCGGGCACTTGGACTATCTAGATTAACTAGCAGGCCCTTGGACTATCTAGGTTTACTAGCGGGCACTTGGACTATCTAAGTTAAGTAGCGGGCACTTGGATTATGTAGTTTCCCTAGCGGGCATTTGGATTATTTAGGTTACCTATTGTGCAATTGGATTATGTAGGTTACCTAGCGGGCACTTGGACTATGTAGGTTAACTAGAAGGCACTTGGACTATCAAGGTTACCTAGCGGGCCATTGGACTATGTAGGTTACCAGCGGGAACTTGGACTATCTAGGTTAACGAACGTGCACTTGGACTATGTAGGTAACCTAGCGGGCACTTGGACTGTCTAGGTTACCTAGCGGGCACTTGGCCTATCTACGTTAACGAACCGGCACTTGGACTATGTAGGTTAACTAGGGGACACTTCGACTATCTAGGTTAGCTAATGGGCAATTGGACTATCTAGGTTATCTAGCGGGCACTTGGACTATGTAGGTTCCCTTGTGGGCACTTGGATTATATGGCTTACCTAGCAGGCACTTTGACTATCTAGGTTAACTAACGGGCACTTGGACTATGTAGGTTGCCTAGTGAGCACTTGGACTATGTAGGTTCCCTAGCGAGCACTTGGGCTATGTAGGTTCCCTATCAGGTACTTGGACTGTCTAGGTTAACTAGGGGGCAATTGGAATGTGTAGGTTACCTAGCGGGAACTTGGACTATGTAGGTTAACTAGCGGACACTTGGACGATCTATGTTAACTAGCGGGCACTTGGAATATCTAGGTTAACTAGCGGGCACTTGGACTATCTAGGTTAACCAGCGGGTTCTTGGACTATTTAGGTTAACTAGCAGGCACTTGGACTATCTAGGTTAACTAGCTGACCTTGGACTATGTAGGTTAACTAGCGGGCACTTGGAATATCTAGGTTAACTAGCGGGCACTTGCACAATGCAGGTTCCCTAGCGAGCACTTTGACTATGTACGTTCCCTAGCGGGCACTTGGACTATCTAGGTTCCCTAACGGGCACTTGGAATATACAGGTTCCCTAACGGGCACTTGGAATATACAGGTTCCCTATCGGGAACTTGGACTATGTAGGTTCCTCAGCGGGCACTTGGACTATGTAGGTTCCCTATCGGGCATTGGACTATGTAGGTTAACTAGCAGGCCCTTGGACTATCTAGGTTACCTAGCGGGCACTTGTACTATGTAGGTTAACTAGCGGACACTTGGACAATCTAGGTTACCTAGCGGGCACTTGGACTTCTAGGTTAACGAACGGGCACTTGGACTATGTAGGATGCTTAGCGGTTACTTGGACAATCTAGGTTAGGTAACGGGCACTTTGAATATCTAGGTTACCTAGCGGGAACTTGGACAATATAAGTTACCTAGCTGGCACTTGGACTATCTAGGTTACCTAGCGGGCACTTGGACTATGTAGGTTAACTAGCGAGCACTTGGACTCTAGGTTACCTAGCGGGCACTTGGACTATCTAGGTTACATAGCGGGCCCTTGGACTATGTAGGTTTCCTAGCGGGCACTTTGACTATCTAGGTTAACGAACGGGCACTTGGAATATGTAGGTAACCTAGCGGGCACTTGGACAGTCTAGGTTACCTAGCTGCCACTTGGACTATCTAGGATAACGAACGGGAACTTGGACTATCTAGGTTAACTAGCGGGCACTTGGACTATCTAGGTCAACTAGCGGGCCCTTGTATTATGTAGGTTAACTAGCGAGCACTTGGAGTATCTAGGTTAACTAGCGGACCTTGGTCTACGTACGTTAACTAGCGGGCCCTTGGACTATGTAGGTTAACTAGCGGGCACTTGGACGATATAGGTTAACTAGAGGGCACTTGGACTATCTAGGTTAACTAGCGTGCACTTGGATTATCTAGGTTAACTAGCGGGCACTTGGATGATCAATTTTAACTAGCGGGCACTTGGACTATCTAGGTTAGCTAACGGGCACTTGGACTAAGTAAGTCCCCTAGTGGGCACTTGGACACCCTAGGTTAACTAACGGGCACTAAGACTATCTAGGTTAACTAGCGGGCACTTGGACTATGTAGGTCAACTAGCGGGCCCTTGGACTATCTAGGTTAGCTAACCTGCGCTTGGACTATGTAGGTTAACTAGCAGACACTTGCACGATCTAGGTTAACTAGCGGGCTCTTGCACTATGTAGGTTAACTAGTGGGCCCATTGACTATATTGGTTAACTAGCGGGCACTTGGATGATCTAGGTTAACTAGCGGGCACTTGGACTATGTAGGTTCCCTAGCGGGCATTTGGACTATATAGATAACCCAGCGGGCACTTAGAATTTGTAGGTTAGCTAGACGGCCCTTGGACTATGTAGGTTAACTAGAGGGCCCTTGGGCTATGTAGGTTACCTAGCGGGCACTTGGACGATCTAGGTTAACTAGCGGGTACTTGGACTATGTAGGTTAACTAGCAGGCCCTTGAACTATGTAGATTAGCTAGCGGCACTTGGACTATCTACGTTAACTAGCGGGCCCTTGGACTATGTAGATTCCCTAGCGGGCATTTGGACTACATAGATAACCTAGCGGGCACTTAGATTTTGTAGGTTACCTAGCGGGCACTTGGACTATCTAGGTTACCTAGCTGGCACTTGAACTATCTACGTTACCTAGCGGGTTCTTGAAGTATGTAGGTTACCTAGCGGGCTGTTGGACTATCTAGGTTACCATGCGGGCACTTGGACTATCTAGGTTAACTAACGGGCCCTTGGACTATGTAGGTTCACTAAAGGGCCCTTGGACTATGTAAGTTCCCTAGCGGGCACTTGGACTATGTAGTTTCCCTAGCGGGACCTTGGACTATGTAAGTTCCCTAGCGGGCACTTGGACTATGTAAGTTCCCTAGCGGGCACTTGGATTATGTAGGTTCCCTATCGGGCACTTGGACTATGTAGGTTAACTAGCGCGCCCTTGGAGTATCTAGGTTAACTAACGGGCACTTGGACTATGTAGGTTCCCTTGCGGGCACTTGGATTATTTAGGTTACCTAGCAGGCACTTTGACTGTCTAGGTTAACTAACGGGCACTTGGACTATGTAGGTTGCCTAGTGAACACTTGGACTATGTAGGTTCCCTAGCGAGCACTTGGACTATGTAGGTTCCCTATCAGGTACTTGGACTGTCTAGGTTAACTAGGGGGCAATTGGATTGTGTAGGTTACCTAGCGGGAACTTGGACTATGTAGGTTAACTAGCGGACACTTGGACGATCTAGGTTAACTAGCGGGCACTTGGAATATCAAGGTTAACTAGCGGCCCCTTGGACTATGTAGGTTAACTAGCGGGAACTTGAACTATCTAGGTTAACTAGCAGGTTCTAGGACTATGTAGGTTAACTAGCGGGCACTTGGACTATCTATGTTAACTAGCTGACCTTGGACTATGTAGGGTAACAAGCGGTCACTTGGACTATCTAGGTTAACTAGCTGACCTTGGACTATGTAGGTTAACTAGCGGGCACTGGGACTATCTAAGTTAACTAGCGGGCACTTGCACAATGTAGGTTCCCTAGCGAGCACTTTGACTATGTAGGTTCCCTAGCGGGCACTTGGACTATATAGGTTCCCTATGGGCACTTGGAATATACAGGTTCCCTAACGGGCACTTGGAATATACATGTTCCCTATAGGGAACTTGGACTATGTAGGTTCCTCAGCGGGCACTTGGACTATGTAGGTTCCCTATTGGGATTGGACTATGTAGGTTAACTAGCAGGCCCTTGGACTATCTAGGTTACCTAGCGGGCACTTGAACTATGTACATACCCTAGCGGGCACTTGGACTATCTTGGTTACCTAGCGGGCACTTGGCCTATCTAGGTTAACGAACGGACACTTGGACTATGTAGGTTAACTAGCGGACACTTCGACTATCTAGGTTAGCCAACGGGCAATTGGAATATCTAGGTTACCTAGCGGGCACTTGGACTATTTAGGTTACCTAGCAGGCATTTTGACTATCTAGGTTAACTAACGGGCACTTGGACTATGTAGGTTGCCTAGCGAGCACTTGGACTATGGAGGTTCCCAGGGGGCACTTGGACTATGTAGGTTCCCTATCGGGTACTTGGACTGTCTAGGTTAACTAGCGGGCAATTGGACTGTCTGGGTTTCCTAGTGGGCACTTGGACTATGTAGTTTACCTAGCACGCACTTGGACTATATAGGTTAAATAGCGGGCACATGGACTATCTAGGTTACCTAGAGGGCACTTGGACTATGTACGTTCCCTAGCGGACACTTTGGCTATCTACGTTACCTAGCGGCCAATTGGACTATGTAGGTTAACGAACGGGCACTTGGACTATGTAGGTAACATAATGGTCACTTGGACTGTCTAGGTTACCTAGCGGGGACTTGGACTATGTAGGTTAACTAGCGGTCACTTGGACTATGTAGGATCCCTATCGGACATTTTTACTACTTAGGTTAACTAGCGGGCACTTTGACTATCTAGGTTAACTAGCGGGAACTTGGACTATCTAGGTCAACTGCGGGCCCTTGTACTATGTAGGTTAACTAGCGGGCACTTGGACTATCTAGGTTAACTAGCGGGCACTTGGATGATCAATGTTAACTAGCGGGCACTTGGACTATCTAGGTTAGCTAACGGGCACTTGGACTAAGTACGTCCCCTAGTGGGCACTTGGACACCCTAGGTTAACTAACGGACACTATGACTATCTAGGTTAACTAGCGGGCACTTGGACTATGTAGGTCAACTAGTGGGCCCTTGGACTATCTAGGTTAGCTAACTGGCACTTGGACTATGTAGGTTAATTAGCAGACACTTGCTCGATCTAGGTTAACTAGCGGGCTCTTGCACTATGTAGGTTAACTAGTGGGCCTATTGACTATGTTGGTTAACTAGCGGGCACTTGGACGATGTAGGTTAACTAGCGGGCACTTGGACTATGTAGGTTCCCTAGCGGGCATTTGGACTATATAGATAACCTAGCGGGCACTTAGACTTTGTAGGTTAGCTTGCGGGCCCTTGGACTATGTAGGTTAACTAGCGGGCCCTTGGGCTATGTAGGTTACCTAGGGGGCACTTGGACGATCTAGGTTAACTAGCGGGTACTTGGACTATGTAGGTTAACTAGCGGGCCCTTGGACTATGTAGATTAACTAGCGGCACTTGGACTATCTACGTTAACTAGCGGGCCCTTGGACTATGTAGATTCCCTAGCGGGCATTTGGACTACATAGATAACCTAGCGGGCAATTAGATTTGGTAGGTTACCTAGCGGGCACTTGGACTATCTAGGTTACCTAGCTGGCACTTGAACTATCAACGTTACCTAGCGGGTTCTTGGAGTATGTAGGTTACCTAGCGGGCTGTTGGACTATCTAGGTTACCAAGCGGGCACTTTGACTATCTAGGTTAACTAACGGGCACTTGGACTATGTAGGTTCCCTAGCGGGCCCTTGGACTATGTAAGTTCCCTAGCGGGCACTTGGACTATGTAGTTTCCCTAGCGGGCCCTTGGACTATGTAGTTTCCCTAGCGGGCACTTGGACTATGTAGGTTCCCTAGCGGGCACTTGGATTATGTAGGTTCCCTATCTGGCACTTGGACTATGTAGGTTAACTAGCGGGCCCTTGGACTATCTAGGTTAACTAGCGGGCACTTGGACTATCTAGATTAACTAGCGGGCCCTTGGACTATCTAGGTTTACTAGCGGGCACTTGGACTATCTAGGTTAACTAGCGGGCACTTGGACTATATAGTTTCTCTAGCGGGCATTTGGATTATTTAGGTTACCTATTGTGCACTTGGATTATGTAGGTTACCTTGCGAGCACTTGGACTATGTAGGTTAACTAGAAGGCACTTGGACTATCAAGGTTACCTAGCGGGCCATTGGACTATGTAGGTTACCAGCGGGAACTTGGACTATCTAGGTTAACGAACGTGCACTTGGACTATGTAGGTAACCTAGCGGGCACATGGATTGTCTAGGTTGCCTAGCGGGCACTTGGCCTATCTACGTTAACGAACGGGCACTTGGACTATGTAGGTTAACTAGGGGACACTTCGACTATCTAGGTTAGCTAATGGGCAATTGGACTATCTAGGTTACCTAGCGGGCACTTGGACTATGTATGTTCCCTTGCGGGCACTTGGACTATTTAGGTTACCTAGCAGGCACTTTGACTATCTAGGTTAACTAACGGGCACTTGGACTATGTAGGTTGCCTAGTGAGCACTTGGATTATGTAGGTTCCCTAGCGAGCACTAGGACTATGTAGGTTCCCTATCAGGTACTTGGTCTGTCTAGGTTAACTAGGGGGCAATTGGACTGTGTAGGTTACCTAGCGGGAACTTGGACTATGTAGGTTAACTAGCGGACACTTGGACGATCTAGGTTAACTAGCGGGCACTTGGAATATCTAGGTTAACTAGCGGGTTCTTGGACTATGTAGGTTAACTAGCGGGCACTTGGACTATCTAGGTTAACTAGCTGATCTTGGACTATGTAGGTTAACAAGCGGTCACTTGGACTATCTAGGTTAACTAGCTGACCTTGGACTATGTAGGTTAACAAGGGGTCACATGGACTATCTAGGTTAACTAGCTGACCTTGGACTTTGTAGGTTAACTAGCGGGCACTTGGACTATCTAGGTTGCCTAGCGGGCACTTGCACAATGTAGGTTCCCTAGCGAGCACTTTGACTATGTAGGTTCCCTAGCGGGCACGTGGATTGTATAGGTTCCCTATGGGCCTTTGGACTATCTAGGTTCCCTAACGGGCACTTGGAATATACAGGTTCCCTATCGGGAACTTGGACTATGTAGTTTCCTCAGCGGGCACTTGGACTATGTAGGTTCCCTATCGGGCATTGGACTATGTAGGTTAACTAGCAGGCCCTTGGACTATCTAGTTTACCTAGCGGGCACTTGTACTATGTAGGTTAACTAGCGGACACTTGGACAATCTAGGTTACCTAGCGGGCACTTGAACTATGTACATACCCTAGAGGGCACTTGGACTATCTTGGTTACCTAGCGGGCACTTGGCCTATCTGGTTAACGAACGGACACTTGGACTATGTTGCTTAACTAGCGGACACTTCGACTATCTAGGTTAGCCAACGGGCAATTGGACTATCTAGGTTACCTAGCGGGCACTTGGTCTATTTAGGTTACCTAGCAGGCACTTTGACTATCTAGGTTAACTAACGGGCACTTGGACTATGTGGGTTGCCTAGCGAGCACATGGACTATGTAGGTTCCCAGCGGGCACTTGGACTATGTAGGTCCCCTATCGGGTACTTGGACTGTCTAGGTTAACTAGCGGGCAATTGGACTGTGGGTTTCCTAGTGGGCACTTGGACTATGTAGTTTACCTAGCACGCACTTGGACTATATGTGTTAACTAGCGGGCACTTGGACTATCTAGGTTACCTAGAGGGCACTTGGACTATGTACGTTCCCTAGCGGGCACTTGGGCTATCTACGTTACCTAGCGGGCAATTGGACTATGTAGGTTAAAGAACGGGCACTTGGACTATGTAGGTAACATAATGGTCACTTGGACTGTCTAGGTTACCTAGCGGGGACTTGGACTATGTAGGTTAACTAGCGGTCACTTGGACTATGTAAGATCCCTATCAGACATTTGTACTACTTAGGTTAACTAGCGGGCACTTTGACTATCTAGGTTAACTAGCGTGAACTTGGACTATCTAGGTCAACTAGCGGGCCCTTGCACTATTTAGGTTAACTAGCGGGCACTTGGACTATCTAGGTTAACTAGCGGACCTTGGACTATGTAGGTTAACTAGCGGGCACTTGGACGATATAGGTTAACTAGAGGGCACTTGGACTATCTAGGTTAAATAGCGGGCACTTGGATGATCAATGTTAACTAGCGGGCACTTGGACTATCTAGGTTAGCTAACGGGCACTTGGACTAAGTACGTCCCCTAGTGGGCACTTGGACACCCTAGGTTAACTAACAGGCACTAGGACTATCTAGGTTAAATAGCGGGCACTTGGACTATGTAGGTCAACTAGCGGGCCCTTGGACTATCCAGGTTAGCTAACTGGCACTTGGACTGTGTAGGCTAACTAGCAGACACTTGCACGATCCAGGTTAACTAGCGGGCTCTTGCACTATGTAGGTTAACTAGTGGGCCCATTAACTATGTTGGTTAACTAGCGGGCACTTGGACGATGTAGGTTAACTAGCGGGCACTTGGAGTATGTAGGTTCCCTAGCAGGCATTTGGACTATATAGATAACCTAACGGGCACTTAGATTTTGTAGGTTAGCTAGCGGGCCCTTGGGCTATGTAGGTTACCTAGCGGGCAGTTGGACGATCTAGGTTAACTAGCGGGTACTTGGACTATGTAGATTAACTAGCGGCACTTGGACTATCTACGTTAACTAGCGGGCCCTTGGACTATGTAGATTCCCTAGCGGGCATTTGGACTACATAGATAACCTAGCGGGCACTTAGATTTTTTAGGTTACCTAGCGCGCACTTGGACTATCTAGGTTACCTAGCAGGCACTTGAACTATCTACGTTACCCAGCGGGTTCTTGGAGTATGTAGGTTACCTAGCGGGCTGTTGCACTATCTAGGTTACCAAGCGGGCACTTGGACGATCTAGGTTAACTAGCGGGTACTTGGACTATGTAGGTTAACTAGCGGGCCCTTGGACTATGTAGATTAACTAGCGGCACTTGGACTATCTACGTTAACTAGCGGGCCCTTGGACTATGTAGATTCCCTAGCGGGCATTTGGACTACATAGATAACCTAGCGGGCAATTAGATTTGGTAGGTTACCTAGCGGGCACTTGGACTATCTAGGTTACCTAGCTGGCACTTGAACTATCAACGTTACCTAGCGGGTTCTTGGAGTATGTAGGTTACCTAGCGGGCTGTTGGACTATCTAGGTTACCAAGCGGGCACTTTGACTATCTAGGTTAACTAACGGGCACTTGGACTATGTAGGTTCCCTAGCGGGCCCTTGGACTATGTAAGTTCCCTAGCGGGCACTTGGACTATGTAGTTTCCCTAGCGGGCCCTTGGACTATGTAAGTTCCCCAGCGGGGACTTGGACTATGTAGGTTCCCTAGCGGGCACTTGGATTATGTAGGTTCCCTATCGGGCACTTGGACTATGTAGGTTAACTAGCGGGCCCTTGGACTATCTAGGTTAACTAGCGAGCACTTGGACTATCTAGATTAACTAGCGGGCCCTTGGACTATCTAGGTTTACTAGCGGGCACTTGGATTATCTAGGTTAACTAGCGGGCACTTGGACTATATAGTTTCTCTAGCGGGCATTTGGATTATTTAGGTTACCTATTGTGCACTTGGATTATGTAGGTTACCTAGCGAGCACTTGGACTATGTAGGTTAACTAGAAGGCACTTGGACTATCAAGGTTACCTAGCGGGCCATTGGACTATGTAGGTTACCAGCGGGCACTTGGACTATCTAGGTTAACGAACGTGCACTTGGGCTATGTAGGTAACCTAGCGGGCACATGGACTGTCTAGGTTACCTAGCGGGCACTTGGCCTATCTACATTAACGAACGGGCACTTGGACTATGTAGGTTAACTAGGGGACACTTCGACTATCTAGGTTAGCTAATGGGCAATTGGACTATCTAGGTTACCTAGCGGGCACTTGGACTATGTAGGTTCCCTTGCGGGTACTTGGACTATTTAGGTTACCTAGCAGGCACTTTGACTATCTAGGTTAACTAACGGGCACTTGGACTATGTAGGTTGCCTAGTGAGCACTTGGATTATGTAGGTTCCCTAGCGAGCACTTGGACTATGTAGGTTCCCTATCAGGTACTTGGTCTGTCTAGGTTAACTAGGGGGCAATTGGACTGTGTAGGTTACCTAGCGGGAACTTGGACTATGTAGGTTAACTAGCGGACACTTGGACGATCTAGGTTAACTAGCGGGCACTTGGAATATCTAGGTTAACTAGCGGGTTCTTGGACTATGTAGGTTAACTAGCGGGCACTTGGACTATCTAGGTTAACTAGCTGACCTTGGACTATGTAGGTTAACTAGCGGGCACTTGGACTATCTAGGTTGCCTAGCGGGCACTTGCAGAATGTAGGTTCCCTAGCGAGCACTTTGACTATGTATGTTCCCTAGCGGGCACTTGGATTGTATAGGTTCCCTATGGGCCTTTGGACTATCTAGGTTCCCTAACGGTCACTTGGAATATACAGGTTACCTATCGGGAACTTGGACTATGTAGGTTCCTCAGCGGGCACTTGGACTATGTAGGTTCCCTATCGGGCATTGGACTATGTAGGTTAACTAGCAGGCCCTTGGATTATCTAGGTTACCTAGCGGGCACTTGTACTATGTAGGTTAACTAGCGGACACTTGGACAATCTAGGTTACCTAGCGGGCACTTGAACCATGTACATACCCTAGCGGGCACTTGGACTATCTTGGTTACCTAGCGGGCACTTGGCCTATCTGGTTAACGAATGGACACTTGGACTATGTTGCTTAACTAGCGGACACTTCGACTATCTAGGTTAGCCAACGGGCAATTGGACTATCTAGGTTACCTAGCGGGCACTTGGACTATTTAGGTTACCTAGCAGGCACTTTGACTATCTAGGTTAACTAACGGGCACTTGGACTATGTGGGTTGCCTAGCGAGCACATGGACTATGTAGGTTCCCAGCGGGCACTTGGACAATGTAGGTCTCCTATCGGGTACTTGGACTGTCTAGGTTAACTAGCGGGCAATTGGACTGTGGGTTTCCTAGTGGGCACTTGGACTATGTAGTTTACCTAGCACGCACTTGGACTATATGGGTTAACTAGCGGGCACTTGGACTATCTAGGTTACCTAGAGGGCACTTGGACTATGTACGTTCCCTAGCGGGCACTTGGGCTATCTACGTTACCTAGCGGGCAATTGAACTATGTAGGTTAACGAACGGGCACTTGGACTATGTAGGTAACATAATGGTCACTTGGACTGTCTAGGTTACCTAGCGGGGACTTGGACTATGTAGGTTAACTAGCGGTCACTTGGACTATGTAAGATCCCTATCAGACATTTGTACTACTTAGGTTAACTAGCGGGCACTTTGACTATCTAGGTTAACTAGCGTGAACTTGGACTATCTAGGTCAACTAGCGGGCCCTTGCACTATGTAGGTTAACTAGCGGGCACTTGGACTATCTAGGTTAACTAGCGGACCTTGGACTATGTAGGTAAACTAGCGGGCACTTGGACGATATAGGTTAACTAGAGGGCACTTGGACTATCTAGGTTAAATAGCGGGCACTTGGATGATCAATGTTAACTAGCGGGCACTTGGACTATCTAGGTTAGCTAACGGGCACTTGGACTAAGTACGTCCCCTAGTGGGCACTTGGACACCCTAGGTTAACTAACGGGCACTAGGACTATCTAGGTTAAATAGCGGGCACTTGGACTATGTAGGTCAACTAGCGGGCCCTTGGACTATCTAGGTTAGCTAACTGGCACTTGGACTGTGTAGGCTAACTAGCAGACACTTGCACGATCCAGGTTAACTAGCGGGCTCTTGCACTATGTAGGTTAACTAGTGGGCCCATTGACTATGTTGGTTAACTAGCGGGCACTTGGACGATGTAGGTTAACTAGCGGGCACTTGGAGTATGTAGGTTCCCTAGCAGGCATTTGGACTATATAGATAACCTAGCGGGCACTTAGATTTTGTAGGTTAGCTAGCGGGCCCTTGGGCTATGTAGGTTACCTAGCGGGCACTTGGACGATCTAGGTTAACTAGCGGGTACTTGGACTATGTAGAATAACTAGCGGCACTTGGACTATCTACGTTAACTAGCGGGCCCTTGGACTATGTAGATTCCCTAGCGGGCATTTGGACTGCATAGATAACCTAGCGGGCACTTAGATTTTTTAGGTTACCTAGCGCGCACTTGGACTATCTAGGTTACCTAGCTGGCACTTGAACTATCTACGTTACCCAGCGGGTTCTTGGAGTATGTAGGTTACCTAGCGGGCTGTTGCACTATCTAGGTTACCAAGCGGGCACTTGGGCTATCTAGGTTAACTAACGGGCACTTGGACTATGTAGGTTCCCTAGCGGGCCCTTGGACTATGTAAGTTCCCTAGCGGGCACTTGGACTGTGTAGTTTCCTTAGCGGGCCCTTGGACTATGTAAGTTCCCTAGCGGGCACTTGGACTATGTAGGTTCCCTAGCGGGCACTTGGATTATGTAGGTTCCCTATCGGGCACTTGGACTATGTAGGTTAACTAGCGGGCCCTTAGACTATCTAGGTTAACTAGCGGGCACTTGGACTATCTAGATTAACTAGCGGGCCCTTTGACTATCTAGGTTTACTAGCGGGCACTTGGACTATCTAGGTTAACTAGCGGGCACTTGGACTATGTAGTTTCCCTAGCGGGCATTTGGATTATTTAGGTTACCTATTGTGCACTTGGATTATGTAGGTTACCTAGCGGGCACTTGGACTATGTAGGTTAACTAGAAGGCACTTGGACTATCAAGGTTACCTAGCGGGCCATTGGACTATTTAGGTTACCAGCGGGCACTTGGACTATCTAGGTTAACGAATGGGAACTTGGAATATGTAGCTAACCTAGCGGGCACATGGACAGTCTAGGTTACCTAGCTGGCACTTGGACTATCTAGGTTAACGAACGGGCACTTGGACTATCTAGGTTAACTAGCGGGCACTTGGACTATGTAGGTTAACTAGCGAGCACTTGGAGTATCTAGGTTAACTAGCGGACCTTTGTCTACGTACGTTAACTAGCCGGCCCTTGGACGATATAGGTTAACTCGAGGGTACTTGGACTATCTAGGTTAACTAGCGTGCACTTGGACTATCTAGGTTAACTAGCGGGCACTTGGATGATCAATGTTAAATAGCGGGCACTTGGACTATCTATGTTAGCTAACGGGCACTTGGACTAAGTACGTCCCCTAGTGGGTACTTGGACACCCTAGGTTAACTAACGGGCACTAGCACTATCTAGGTTAAATAGCGGGCACTTGGACTATGTAGGTCAACTAGGAGCCCTTGGACAATCATGGTTAGCTAACTGGCACTTGGACTATGTAGGTTAACTAGCAGACACTTGCCCGATCTAGCTTAACTAGCGGGCTCTTTCACTATGTAGGTTAACTAGTGGGCACTTGGACGATCTAGGTTAACTAGCGGGCACTTGGACTATGTAGGTTCCCTAGCGGGCATTTGGACTATATAGATAACCTAGCGGGCACTTAGACTTTGTAGGTTAGCTAGCGGGCCCTTGGACTATGTAGGTTAACTAGCGGGCCCTTGGGCTATGTAGGTTACCTAGCGGGCACTTGGACGATCTAAGTTAACTAGCGAGTACTTGGACTATGTAGGTTAACTAGCGGGCCCTTGGACTATGTAGATTAACTAGCGGCACTTGGACTATCTACGTTAACTAGCGGGCCCTTGGACTATGTAGATTCCCTAGCGGGCATTTGGACTACATAGAAAACCTAGCGGGCACTTAGATTTTGTAGGATACCTAGCGGGCACTTGGACTATTTATTTTACCTAGCTGGCACTTGAACTATCTACGTTACCTAGCGGGTTCTTGGAGTATGTAGGTAACCTAGCGGGCTGTTGGACTATCTAGGTTAACTAACGGGCACTTGGACTATGTAGATTCCCTAGCGGGCCCTTGGACTATGCAAGTTCCCTAGCGGGCACTTGGACTATGTAGGGTCCCTAGCGGGCACATGGATTATGTAGGTTCCCTATCGGACACTTGGACTATGTAGGTTAACTAGCGGGCCCTTGGACTATCTAGGTTAACTAGCGGGCACTTGGACTATCTAGATTAACTAGCGGGCCCTTTGACTATCTAGGTTTACTAGCGGGCACTTGGACAATCTAGGTTAACCAGCGGGCACTTGGACTATGTAATTTCCCTAGCGGGCATTTGGATTATTTAGGTTACCTATTGTGCACTTGGATTATGTAGGTTACCTAGCGGGCACTTGGACTATGTAGGTTAACTAGAAGGCACTTGGACTATCAAGGTTACCTAGCGGGCCATTGGACTATGTAGGTTACCAGCGGGCACTTGGACTATCTAGGTTAACGAACGTGCACTTGGACTATGTAGGTAACCTAGAGGGCACTTGGACTGTCTAGGTTACCTAGCGGGCACTTGGCCTATCTACGTTAACGAACGGGCACTTGGACTATGTAGGTTAACTAGGGGACACTTCGACTATCTAGGTTAGCTAATGGGCAATTGGACTATCTAGGTTACCTAGCGGGCACTTGGACTATGTAGGTTCCCTTGCGGGCACTTGGACTATGTAGGTTCCCTTGCGGGCACTTGGACTATTTAGGTTACCTAGCAGGCACTTTGACTATCTAGGATAACTAACGGGCACTTGGACTATGTAGGTTGCCTAGTGAGCACTTGGACTATGTAGGTTCCCTAGCGAGCACTTGGACTATGTAGGTTCCCTGTCAGGTACTTGGACTGTCTAGGTTAACTAGGGGGCAATTGGACTGTCTAGGTTACCTAGCTGGAACTTGGACTATGTAGGTTAACTAGCGGGCACTTGGACTATCAAGGTTAACTAGCGGGCCCTTGCTCTATGTAGGTTAACTAGCAAGCCTTTGGACTATGTAACTTAAGTAGAGGGCACTTTGATGATCCTGTTTAACTAGCGGGCACTTGGACTATCTAGGTTAAGTAGTGGGCACTTGGACTATGTAGGTTCCCTAGTGGGCAATTTGACTATGTAGGTTCCCTAGCGGGCACTTGGACTATCTAGGTTAACTAGCGGGCACTTGGACAATGTAGGTTCCCTAGTGGGCACTTTGATATGTAGGTTCCCTAGCGTGCACTTGGACGATCTAGGTTAACTAGCGGGTACTTGGACTATGTAGATTATCTAGCAGCACTTGGACTGTCTATGTTAACTAGCGGGCCCTTGGACTATGTAGATTCCCTAGCGGGCACTTGGACTCTGTATGTTCCCTACGGACACTTGAACTATGTAGGTTCCCTAGCAGGCACTTGGACTATGTAGGTTAACTAGCGGGAACTTGGAATATCTAGGTTAACTAGCGGGCCCTTGGACTATGTAGGTTACCTAGCGGGCACTTGGACTATCTAGGTTAACAAAAGGGCACTTGGACTATGTAGGTTACCTAGCGGGTATTTGGATTATCTAGGTTAGCTAACAGGAACTTGGAATATCTAGGTTACCTAGCGGGCACTTGGACTATCTAGTTTAACTAGCGGGTTCTTGGACTATGTAGGTTAACTAGCGGGCACTTGGACTATCTTGGTTAACTAGCTGACCTTGGATTATGTAGGTTAACTAGCAGGCACTTGGACTATCTAGGTTAACTAGCTGACCTTGGACTATGTAAGTTAACTAGCGGGCACTTGGACTATCTAGGTTAACTAGCGGGCACTTGCACAATGCAGGCTCCCTAGCGGGCACTTGGACTATGTAAGTTCCCTAGCGGGCACTTGGACTATATAGGTTCCCTACGGGCACTTGGAATATGTAGGTTCCCTATCGGGCATTTGGACTATGTAGGTTCCTTTGTGGGCACTTGGACTATGTAGGTTCCCTATCAGGCACTTGGACTATGTAAGTTACCTAGCGGGCACTTGGACTATCTTGGATACCTAACGGGCACTTGGACTAACTAGGTTAACGAATGGGCACTTGGACTATGTAGGTTAACTAGCGGGCACTTGGACTATCTAGGTTAACTAGCTGACCTTGGACTATGTAGGTTAACTATCGGGCACTTCGACGATCTAGGTTAACTAGCGGGCACTTGGACTATCTAGGTTAACTAGCGTTCACTTGCACAATGCAGGTTCCCTAGCGGGCACTTGGACTATATAGGTTCCCTATGGGCACTTGGACTATCTAGGTTCCCTAACGGGCACTTGGAATATGTAGGTTCCCTATCGGGCCCTTGGACTATGTAGGTTAACTAGCGGGCCTTTGGACTATGTAGGTTAACTAGCGGACACTTGGACGATCTAGGTTAACTAGCAGGTACTTGGACTATGTAGGTCAACTAGCGGGCCCTGGAACTATGTAGATTAACTAGCGGCACTTGGACTATCTACATTAACTAGCGGGCCCTTGGACTATGTAGATTCCCTAGCGGGCACTTCTACTATGCATGTTCCAGAGCGGTCACTTGGACTATGTAGGTTCCCTAGCAGGCACTTGGACTACGTAGGTTCCCTAGCGGGCACTTGTACTATGTAGGTTAACTAGCGGACACTTGGACGATCTAGGTTAACTAGCGGGTACTTGGACTATGTAGGTTAACTAGCGGGTCCTTGAACTATGTAGATTAACTAGCGGCACTTGGACTATCTACACTAACTAGCGGGCCCTTGGACTATGTAGATTCCCTACCGGGCACTTGGACTACCTAGGTTCCCTAGGGGGCACTTAGACTCTGTATGTTTCCTAGCGGGCACTTGAACTATGTATGTTCCTTACGGACACTTGAACTATGTAAGTTAACTACCGGGCACTTGGACTATGTAGGTTAACTAGCGGGCCCTTGGACTATCTAGGTTACCTAGCGGGCACTTGGACTATGTAGGTTAACAACCGGGCACTTGCACCATCAAGGTTACCTAGCCGGCACTTGGACTATGTACGTTCCCTAGCGGGCACTTGGACTATCTATGTTAACTAGCGGGCCCTTGGACTATGTAGGTTAACTAGCGGGCACTTGGACGATCTAGGTTAACTAGCGGGTACTTGGACTATGTAGGTTAACTAGCGGGCCCTTGGACTATGTAGATTAACTAGCGGCACTTGGACTATCTATGTTAACTAGCGGGCCCTTGGACTATGTAGATTCCTTAGCGGGCACTTCTACTATGCATGTACCAGAGCGGTCACTTGGACTATGTAGGTTCCCTAGCAGGCACTTGGACTACGTAGGTTCCCTAGCGGGCACTTGTACTATGTAGGTTAACTAGCGGGCACTTGGACGATCTAGGTTAACTAGCGGGTACTTGGACTAAGTAGCTTAACTAGCGGGCCCTTGAACTATGTAGATTAACTAGCGGCACTTGGACTATCTACATTAACTAGCGGGCCCTTGGACTATGTAGATTCCCTAGCGGGCACTTCTACTATGCATGTTCCAGAGCGGTCACCTGGACTATGTAGGTTCCCTAGCAGGCACTTGGACTACGTAGGTTCCCTAGCGGGCAATTGTACTATGTAGGTTAACTAGGGACGCTTGGACGATCTAGGTTAACTAGCGGGTACTTGGACTATGTAGGTTAACTAGCGGGCCCTTGAACTATGTAGATTAACTAGCGGCACTTGGACTATCTACATTAACTAGCGGGCCCTTGGACTATGTAGATTCCCTAGCGGGCACTTGGACCACCTAGGTTCCCTAGGGGGCACTTAGACTCTGTATGTTCCCTAGCGGACACTTGAACTATGTATGTTCCTTACGGACACTTGAACTATGTAAGTTAACTACCGGGAACTTGGACTATCTAGGTTACCTAGCGGGCACTTGGACTATGTAGGTTAACTACCGGGCACTTGCACCATCTAGGTTACCTAGCGGGCACTTAGACTATGTACGTTCCCTAGCGGGCACTTAGACTCTCAATGTTAACTAGCGGGCACTTGGACTATGTAGGTTAACTAGGGGACACTTGCACTATTTAGGTTACCTAGCGGCAGTTCGACTATCTAGCTTAACAAGCGGGCACTTGCACAATGCAGGTTCCCTAGCGGGCACTTTGACTATGTAGGTTCCCTAGCGGGCACTTGGACTATGTAGGTTAACTAGGGGACACTTGCACTATAGATTACCTAGCGGCACTTGGACTATGTAGGTTAACTAGCGTGCACTTGGACTATCTAGGTTAACTAGAGGACACTTGGACGATCTAGGTTAACTAGTGGGCCCTTGGACTATGTAGGTTAACGAACGGGCATTTGGACTATGTAGGTTACCTAGCAGATACTTGGACTGTCTAGGTTACCTAGAGGGCACTTGGCTATCTAGGTTAACGAACGGGCACTTGGACTATCTAGTTTGCCTAGCGGGCAATTGGACTATGTAAGTTACCTAGCGGGCACTTGGACTATCTAGGTTACCTAGAGGGCACTTGGACTATGTAGGTTAACTAGCGTGCAATTGGACTATGAATGTTGCACAGCGGGCAGTTGGACTATCTAGGTTAGGGAACGGGCACTTGAACTATATAGATTACCTAGCGGAACCTTTGACTATGTAGGTTACCTAGCGGGCACTTGGACTATCTAGGTTAACGAAAGGGCACTTGGACTATGTAGGTTACCTAGCGGGTATTTGGATTATCTAGGTTAACTAACAGGAACTTGGAATATCTAGGTTACCTAGCGGGCACTTGGACTATCTAGTTTAACTAGCGGGTTCTTGGAATATGTAGGTTAACTAGCGGGCACTTGGACTATCTTGGTTAACTAGCTGACCTTGGATTATGTAGGTTAACTAGCAGGCACTTGGACTATCTAGGTTAACTAGCTGACCTTGGACTATGTAAGTTAACTAGCGGGCACTTGGACTATCTAGGTTAACTAGCGGGCACTTGCACAATGCAGGCTCCCTAGCGGGCACTTGGACTATGTAAGTTCCCTAGCGGGCACTTGGACTATATAGGTTCCCTACGGGCACTTGGAATATGTAGGTTCCCTATCGGGCATTTGGACTATGTAGGTTCCTTTGTGGGCACTTGGACTATGTAGGTTCCCTATCAGGCACTTGGACTATGTAAGTTACCTAGCGGGCACTTGGACTATCTTGGATACCTAACGGGCACTTGGACTAACTAGGTTAACGAATGGGCACTTGGACTATGTAGGTTAACTAGCGGGCACTTGGACTATCTAGGTTAACTAGCTGACCTTGGACTATGTAGGTTAACTATCGGGCACTTCGACGATCTAGGTTAACTAGCGGGCACTTGGACTATCTAGGTTAACTAGCGTTCACTTGCACAATGCAGGTTCCCTAGCGGGCACTTGGACTATATAGGTTCCCTATGGGCACTTGGACTATCTAGGTTCCCTAACGGGCACTTGGAATATGTAGGTTCCCTATCGGGCCCTTGGACTATGTAGGTTAACTAGCGGGCCTTTGGACTATGTAGGTTAACTAGCGGACACTTGGACGATCTACGTTAACTAGCAGGTACTTGGACTATGTAGGTCAACTAGCGGGCCCTTGAACTATGTAGATTAACTAGCGGCACTTGGACTATCTACATTAACTAGCGGGCCCTTGGACTATGTAGATTCCCTAGCGGGCACTTCTACTATGCATTTTCCAGAGCGGTCACTTGGACTATGTAGGTTCCCTAGCAGGCACTTGGACTACGTAGGTTCCCTAGCGGGCACTTGTACTATGTAGGTTAACTAGCGGACACTTGGACGATCTAGGTTAACTAGCGGGTACTTGGACTATGTAGGTTAACTAGCGGGTCCTTGAACTATGTAGATTAACTAGCGGCACTTGGACTATCTACATTAACTAGCGGGCCCTTGGACTATGTAGATTCCCTACCGGGCACTTGGACTACCTAGGTTCCCTAGGGGGCACTTAGACTCTGTATGTTTCCTAGCGGGCACTTGAACTATGTATGTTCCTTACGGACACTTGAACTATGTAAGTTAACTACCGGGCACTTGGACTATGTAGGTTAACTAGCGGGCCCTTGGACTATCTAGGTTACCTAGCGGGCACTTGGACTATGTAGGTTAACAACCGGGCACTTGCACCATCAAGGTTACCTAGCCGGCACTTGGACTATGTACGTTCCCTAGCGGGCACTTGGACTATCTATGTTAACTAGCGGGCCCTTGGACTATGTAGGTTAACTAGCGGGCACTTGGACGATCTAGGTTAACTAGCGGGTACTTGGACTATGTAGGTTAACTAGCGGGCCCTTGGACTATGTAGATTAACTAGCGGCACTTGGACTATCTACGTTAACTAGCGGGCCCTTGGACTATGTAGATTCCTTAGCGGGCACTTCTACTATGCATGTACCAGAGCGGTCACTTGGACTATGTAGGTTCCCTAGCAGGCACTTGGACTACGTAGGTTCCCTAGCGGGCACTTGTACTATGTAGGTTAACTAGCGGGCACTTGGACGATCTAGGTTAACTAGCGGGTACTTGGACTAAGTAGCTTAACTAGCGGGCCCTTGAACTATGTAGATTAACTAGCGGCACTTGGACTATCTACATTAACTAGCGGGCCCTTGGACTATGTAGATTCCCTAGCGGGCACTTCTACTATGCATGTTCCAGAGCGGTCACCTGGACTATGTAGGTTCCCTAGCAGGCACTTGGACTACGTAGGTTCCCTAGCGGGCAATTGTACTATGTAGGTTAACTAGGGACGCTTGGACGATCTAGGTTAACTAGCGGGTACTTGGACTATGTAGGTTAACTAGCGGGCCCTTGAACTATGTAGATTAACTAGCGGCACTTGGACTATCTACATTAACTAGCGGGCCCTTGGACTATGTAGATTCCCTAGCGGGCACTTGGACCACCTAGGTTCCCTAGGGGGCACTTAGACTCTGTATGTTCCCTAGCGGACACTTGAACTATGTATGTTCCTTACGGACACTTGAACTATGTAAGTTAACTACCGGGAACTTGGACTATCTAGGTTACCTAGCGGGCACTTGGACTATGTAGGTTAACAACCGGGCACTTGCACCATCAAGGTTACCTAGCCGGCACTTGGACTATGTACGTTCCTTAGCGGGCACTTGGACTATCTATGTTAACTAGCGGGCCCTTGGACTATGTAGGTTAAATAGCGGGCACTTGGACGATCTAGGTTAATTAGCGGGTACTTGGACTATGTAGGTTAACTAGTAGGCCCTTGGACTATGTAGATTAACTAGCGGCACTTGGACTATCTACGTTAACTAGCGGGCCCTTGGACTATGTAGATTCCTTAGCGGGCACTTCTACTATGCATGTACCAGAGCGGTCACTTGGACTATGTAGGTTCCCTAGCAGGCACTTGGACTACGTAGGTTCCCTAGCGGGCACTTGTACTATGTAGGTTAACTAGCGGGCACTTGGACGATCTAGGTTAACTAGCGGGTACTTGGACTAAGTAGCTTAACTAGCGGGCCCTTGAATTATGTAGATTAACTAGCGGCACTTGGACTATCTACATTAACTAGCGGGCCCTTGGACTATGTAGATTCCCTAGCGGGCACTTCTACTATGCATTTTCCAGAGCGGTCACTTGGACTATGTAGGTTCCCTAGCAGGCACTTGGACTACGTAGGTTCCCTAGCGGGCACTTGTACTATGTAGGTTAACTAGCGGACACTTGGACGATCTAGGTTAACTAGCGGGTACTTGGACTATGTAGGTTAACTAGCGGGTCCTTGAACTATGTAGATTAACTAGCGGCACTTGGACTATCTACATTAACTAGCGGGCCCTTGGACTATGTAGATTCCCTACCGGGCACTTGGACTACCTAGGTTCCCTAGGGGGCACTTAGACTCTGTATGTTTCCTAGCGGGCACTTGAACTATGTATGTTCCTTACGGACACTTGAACTATGTAAGTTAACTACCGGGCACTTGGACTATGTAGGTTAACTAGCGGGCCCTTGGACTATCTAGGTTACCTAGCGGGCACTTGGACTATGTAGGTTAACAACCGGGCACTTGCACCATCAAGGTTACCTAGCCGGCACTTGGACTATGTACGTTCCCTAGCGGGCACTTGGACTATCTATGTTAACTAGCGGGCCCTTGGACTATGTAGGTTAACTAGCGGGCACTTGGACGATCTAGGTTAACTAGCGGGTACTTGGACTATGTAGGTTAACTAGCGGGCCCTTGGACTATGTAGATTAACTAGCGGCACTTGGACTATCTACGTTAACTAGCGGGCCCTTGGACTATGTAGATTCCTTAGCGGGCACTTCTACTATGCATGTACCAGAGCGGTCACTTGGACTATGTAGGTTTCCTAGCAGGCACTTGGACTACGTAGGTTCCCTAGCGGGCACTTGTACTATGTAAGTTAACTAGCGGGCACTTGGACGATCTAGGTTAACTAGCGGGTACTTGGACTAAGTAGCTTAACTAGCGGGCCCTTGAACTATGTAGATTAACTAGCGGCACTTGGACTATCTACATTAACTAGCGGGCCCTTGGACTATGTAGATTCCCTAGCGGGCACTTCTACTATGCATGTTCCAGAGCGGTCACCTGGACTATGTAGGTTCCCTAGCAGGCACTTGGACTACGTAGGTTCCCTAGCGGGCAATTGTACTATGTAGGTTAACTAGGGACGCTTGGACGATCTAGGTTAACTAGCGGGTACTTGGACTATGTAGGTTAACTAGCGGGCCCTTGAACTATGTAGATTAACTAGCGGCACTTGGACTATCTACATTAACTAGCGGGCCCTTGGACTATGTAGATTCCCTAGCGGGCACTTGGACCACCTAGGTTCCCTAGGGGGCACTTAGACTCTGTATGTTCCCTAGCGGACACTTGAACTATGTATGTTCCTTACGGACACTTGAACTATGTAAGTTAACTACCGGGAACTTGGACTATCTAGGTTACCTAGCGGGCACTTGGACTATGTAGGTTAACTACCGGGCACTTGCACCATCTAGGTTACCTAGCGGGCACTTAGACTATGTACGTTCCCTAGCGGGCACTTGGACTCTCAATGTTAACTAGCGGGCACTTGGACTATGTAGGTTAACTAGGGGACACTTGCACTATTTAGGTTACCTAGCGGCAGTTCGACTATCTAGCTTAACAAGCGGGCACTTGCACAATGCAGGTTCCCTAGCGGGCACTTTGACTATGTAGGTTCCCTAGCGGGCACTTGGACTATGTAGGTTAACTAGGGGACACTTGCACTATAGATTACCTAGCGGCACTTGGACTATGTAGGTTAACTAGCGTGCACTTGGACTATCTAGGTTAACTAGAGGACACTTGGACGATCTAGGTTAACTAGTGGGCCCTTGGACTATGTAGGTTAACGAACGGGCATTTGGACTATGTAGGTTACCTAGCAGACACTTGGACTGTCTAGGTTACCTAGAGGGCACTTGGCTATCTAGGTTAACGAACGGGCACTTGGACTATCTAGTTTGCCTAGCGGGCAATTGGACTATGTAAGTTACCTAGCGGGCACTTGGACTATCTAGGTTACCTAGAGGGCACTTGGACTATGTAGGTTAACTAGCGTGCAATTGGACTATGAATGTTGCACAGCGGGCAGTTGGACTATCTAGGTTAGGGAACGGGCACTTGAACTATATAGATTACCTAGCGGAACCTTTGACTATGTAGGTTACCTAGCGGGCACTTGGACTATCTAGGTTAACGAAAGGGCACTTGGACTATGTAGGTTACCTAGCGGGTATTTGGATTATCTAGGTTAGCTAACAGGAACTTGGAATATCTAGGTTACCTAGCGGGCACTTGGACTATCTAGTTTAACTAGCGGGTTCTTGGACTATGTAGGTTAACTAGCGGGCACTTGGACTATCTTGGTTAACTAGCTGACCTTGGATTATGTAGGTTAACTAGCAGGCACTTGGACTATCTAGGTTAACTAGCTGACCTTGGACTATGTAAGTTAACTAGCGGGCACTTGGACTATCTAGGTTAACTAGCGGGCACTTGCACAATGCAGGCTCCCTAGCGGGCACTTGGACTATGTAAGTTCCCTAGCGGGCACTTGGACTATATAGGTTCCCTACGGGCACTTGGAATATGTAGGTTCCCTATCGGGCATTTGGACTATGTAGGTTCCTTTGTGGGCACTTGGACTATGTAGGTTCCCTATCAGGCACTTGGACTATGTAAGTTACCTAGCGGGCACTTGGACTATCTTGGATACCTAACGGGCACTTGGACTAACTAGGTTAACGAATGGGCACTTGGACTATGTAGGTTAACTAGCGGGCACTTGGACTATCTAGGTTAACTAGCTGACCTTGGACTATGTAGGTTAACTATCGGGCACTTCGACGATCTAGGTTAACTAGCGGGCACTTGGACTATCTAGGTTAACTAGCGTTCACTTGCACAATGCAGGTTCCCTAGCGGGCACTTGGACTATATAGGTTCCCTATGGGCACTTGGACTATCTAGGTTCCCTAACGGGCACTTGGAATATGTAGGTTCCCTATCGGGCCCTTGGACTATGTAGGTTAACTAGCGGGCCTTTGGACTATGTAGGTTAACTAGCGGACACTTGGACGATCTAGGTTAACTAGCAGGTACTTGGACTATGTAGGTCAACTAGCGGGCCCTTGAACTATGTAGATTAACTAGCGGCACTTGGACTATCTACATTAACTAGCGGGCCCTTGGACTATGTAGATTCCCTAGCGGGCACTTCTACTATGCATTTTCCAGAGCGGTCACTTGGACTATGTAGGTTCCCTAGCAGGCACTTGGACTACGTAGGTTCCCTAGCGGGCACTTGTACTATGTAGGTTAACTAGCGGACACTTGGACGATCTAGGTTAACTAGCGGGTACTTGGACTATGTAGGTTAACTAGCGGGTCCTTGAACTATGTAGATTAACTAGCGGCACTTGGACTATCTACATTAACTAGCGGGCCCTTGGACTATGTAGATTCCCTACCGGGCACTTGGACTAGCTAGGTTCCCTAGGGGGCACTTAGACTCTGTATGTTTCCTAGCAGGCACTTGAACTATGTATGTTCCTTACGGACACTTGAACTATGTAAGTTAACTACCGGGCACTTGGACTATGTAGGTTAACTAGCGGGCCCTTGGACTATCTAGGTTACCTAGCGGGCACTTGGACTATGTAGGTTAACAACCGGGCACTTGCACCATCAAGGTTACCTAGCCGGCACTTGGACTATGTACGTTCCCTAGCGGGCACTTGGACTATCTATGTTAACTAGCGGGCCCTTGGACTATGTAGGTTAACTAGCGGGCACTTGGACGATCTAGGTTAACTAGCGGGTACTTGGACTATGTAGGTTAACTAGCGGGCCCTTGGACTATGTAGATTAACTAGCGGCACTTGGACTATCTACGTTAACTAGCGGGCCCTTGGACTATGTAGATTCCTTAGCGGGCACTTCTACTATGCATGTACCAGAGCGGTCACTTGGACTATGTAGGTTCCCTAGCAGGCACTTGGACTACGTAGGTTCCCTAGCGGGCACTTGTACTATGTAGGTTAACTAGCGGGCACTTGGACGATCTAGGTTAACTAGCGGGTACTTGGACTAAGTAGCTTAACTAGCGGGCCCTTGAACTATGTAGATTAACTAGCGGCACTTGGACTATCTACATTAACTAGCGGGCCCTTGGACTATGTAGATTCCCTAGCGGGCACTTCTACTATGCATGTTCCAGAGCGGTCACCTGGACTATGTAGGTTCCCTAGCAGGCACTTGGACTACGTAGGTTCCCTAGCGGGCAATTGTACTATGTAGGTTAACTAGGGACGCTTGGACGATCTAGGTTAACTAGCGGGTACTTGGACTATGTAGGTTAACTAGCGGACCGTTGAACTATGTAGATTAACTAGCGGCACTTGGACTATCTACATTAACTAGCGGGCCCTTGGACTATATAGATTCCCTAGCGGGCACTTGGACCACCTAGGTTCCCTAGGGGGCACTTAGACTCTGTATGTTCCCTAGCGGACACTTGAACTATGTATGTTCCTTACGGACACTTGAACTATGTAAGTTAACTACCGGGAACTTGGACTATCTAGGTTACCTAGCGGGCACTTGGACTATGTAGGTTAACTACCGGGCACTTGCACCATCTAGGTTACCTAGCGGGCACTTGGACTATGTACGTTCCCTAGCGGGCACTTGGACTCTCAATGTTAACTAGCGGGCACTTGGACTATGTAGGTTAACTAGGGGACACTTGCACTATTTAGGTTACCTAGCGGCAGTTCGACTATCTAGCTTAACAAGCGGGCACTTGCACAATGCAGGTTCCCTAGCGGGCACTTTGACTATGTAGGTTCCCTAGCGGGCACTTGGACTATGTAGGTTAACTAGGGGACACTTGCACTATAGATTACCTAGCGGCACTTGGACTATGTAGGTTAACTAGCGTGCACTTGGACTATCTAGGTTAACTAGAGGACACTTGGACGATCTAGGTTAACTAGTGGGCCCTTGGACTATGTAGGTTAACGAACGGGCATTTGGACTATGTAGGTTACCTAGCAGACACTTGGACTGTCTAGGTTACCTAGAGGGCACTTGGCTATCTAGGTTAACGAACGGGCACTTGGACTATCTAGTTTGCCTAGCGGGCAATTGGACTATGTAAGTTACCTAGCGGGCACTTGGACTATCTAGGTTACCTAGAGGGCACTTGGACTATGTAGGTTAACTAGCGTGCAATTGGACTATGAATGTTGCACAGCGGGCAGTTGGACTATCTAGGTTAGGGAACGGGCACTTGAACTATATAGATTACCTAGCGGAACCTTTGACTATGTAGGTTACCTAGCGGGCACTTGGACTATCTAGGTTAACAAAAGGGCACTTGGACTATGTAGGTTACCTAGCGGGTATTTGGATTATCTAGGTTAGTTAACAGGAACTTGGAATATCTAGGTTACCTAGCGGGCACTTGGACTATCTAGTTTAACTAGCGGGTTCTTGGACTATGTAGGTTAACTAGCGGGCACTTGGACTATCTTGGTTAACTAGCTGACCTTGGATTATGTAGGTTAACTAGCAGGCACTTGGACTATCTAGGTTAACTAGCTGACCTTGGACTATGTAAGTTAACTAGCGGGCACTTGGACTATCTAGGTTAACTAGCGGGCACTTGCACAATGCAGGCTCCCTAGCGGGCACTTGGACTATGTAAGTTCCCTAGCGGGCACTTGGACTATATAGGTTCCCTACGGGCACTTGGAATATGTAGGTTCCCTATCGGGCATTTGGACTATGTAGGTTCCTTTGTGGGCACTTGGACTATGTAGGTTCCCTATCAGGCACTTGGACTATGTAAGTTACCTAGCGGGCACTTGGACTATCTTGGATACCTAACGGGCACTTGGACTAACTAGGTTAACGAATGGGCACTTGGACTATGTAGGTTAACTAGCGGGCACTTGGACTATCTAGGTTAACTAGCTGACCTTGGACTATGTAGGTTAACTATCGGGCACTTCGACGATCTAGGTTAACTAGCGGGCACTTGGACTATCTAGGTTAACTAGCGTTCACTTGCACAATGCAGGTTCCCTAGCGGGCACTTGGACTATATAGGTTCCCTATGGGCACTTGGACTATCTAGGTTCCCTAACGGGCACTTGGAATATGTAGGTTCCCTATCGGGCCCTTGGACTATGTAGGTTAACTAGCGGGCCTTTGGACTATGTAGGTTACCTAGCGGACACTTGGACGATCTAGGTTAACTAGCAGGTACTTGGACTATGTAGGTCAACTAGCGGGCCCTTGAACTATGTAGATTAACTAGCGGCACTTGGACTATCTACATTAACTAGCGGGCCCTTGGACTATGTAGATTCCCTAGCGGGCACTTCTACTATGCATGTTCCAGAGCGGTCACTTGGACTATGTAGGTTCCCTAGCAGGCACTTGGACTACGTAGGTTCCCTAGCGGGCACTTGTACTATGTAGGTTAACTAGCGGACACTTGGACGATCTAGGTTAACTAGCGGGTACTTGGACTATGTAGGTTAACTAGCGGGTCCTTGAACTATGTAGATTAACTAGCGGCACTTGGACTATCTACATTAACTAGCGGGCCCTTGGACTATGTAGATTCCCTACCGGGCACTTGGACTACCTAGGTTCCCTAGGGGGCACTTAGACTCTGTATGTTTCCTAGCGGGCACTTGAACTATGTATGTTCCTTACGGACACTTGAACTATGTAAGTTAACTACCGGGCACTTGGACTATGTAGGTTAACTAGCGGGCCCTTGGACTATCTAGGTTACCTAGCGGGCACTTGGACTATGTAGGTTAACAACCGGGCACTTGCACCATCAAGGTTACCTAGCCGGCACTTGGACTATGTACGTTCCCTAGCGGGCACTTGGACTATCTATGTTAACTAGCGGGCCCTTGGACTATGTAGGTTAAATAGCGGGCACTTGGACGATCTAGGTTAACTAGCGGGTACTTGGACTATGTAGGTTAACTAGCAGGCCCTTGGACTATGTAGATTAACTAGCGGCACTTGGACTATCTACGTTAACTAGCGGGCCCTTGGACTATGTAGATTCCTTAGCGGGCACTTCTACTATGCATGTACCAGAGCGGTCACTTGGACTATGTAGGTTCCCTAGCAGGCACTTGGACTACGTAGGTTCCCTAGCGGGCACTTGTACTATGTAGGTTAACTAGCGGGCACTTGGACGATCTAGGTTAACTAGCGGGTACTTGGACTAAGTAGCTTAACTAGCGGGCCCTTGAACTATGTAGATTAACTAGCGGCACTTGGACTATCTACATTAACTAGCGGGCCCTTGGACTATGTAGATTCCCTAGCGGGCACTTCTACTATGCATGTTCCAGAGCGGTCACCTGGACTATGTAGGTTCCCTAGCAGGCACTTGGACTACGTAGGTTCCCTAGCGGGCAATTGTACTATGTAGGTTAACTAGGGACGCTTGGACGATCTAGGTTAACTAGCGGGTACTTGGACTATGTAGGTTAACTAGCGGGCCCTTGAACTATGTAGATTAACTAGCGGCACTTGGACTATCTACATTAACTAGCGGGCCCTTGGACTATGTAGATTCCCTAGCGGGCACTTGGACCACCTAGGTTCCCTAGGGGGCACTTAGACTCTGTATGTTCCCTAGCGGACACTTGAACTATGTATGTTCCTTACGGACACTTGAACTATGTAAGTTAACTACCGGGAACTTGGACTATCTATGTTACCTAGCGGGCACTTGGACTATGTAGGTTAACTACCGGGCACTTGCACCATCTAGGTTACCTAGCGGGCACTTGGACTATGTACGTTCCCTAGCGGGCACTTGGACTCTCAATGTTAACTAGCGGGCACTTGGACTATGTAGGTTAACTAGGGGACACTTGCACTATTTAGGTTACCTAGCGGCAGTTCGACTATCTAGCTTAACAAGCGGGCACTTGCACAATGCAGGTTCCCTAGCGGGCACTTTGACTATGTAGGTTCCCTAGCGGGCACTTGGACTATGTAGGTTCCCTAATGGGCACTTGGACTATGTAGGTTAACTAGCAGGCACTTGGATGATCAAAGTTAATTAGGGGGCACTTGGAATATCTAGGATAACTAGCGGGCACTTGGACTATCTAGGTTAATTAGCGGGCATATACAATGCAGGTTCCCTGGCGGGCACTTTGACTATGTAGGTTCCCTAGCGGGCACTTGGACTATATAGGTTCCCTACGGGCACTTGGTCTATCTAGGTTCCCTAACGGGCACTTGGAATATGTAGGTTCTCTATCGGGCACTTGGACTATGTAGGTTCCTCAGCGGGCACTTGGACTATGTAGGTTCCCTAACCGGCACTTGGACTATCTAGGTTACCTAGCGGGCACTTGGACTATGTAGGTTAACTAGCGGACTATTGGACGATCTAGGTTACCTAGAGAGCACTTGGACTATCTAGGTTAACGAACGGGCACTTGGACTATATAGGTTAACTAGCGGGCACTTGGACTATCTAGGTTAACTAGCTGACCTTGGACTATGTAGGTTAACTATCGGGCACTTCGACTATCTAGGTTAACTAGCGGGCACTTGGACTATCTAGGTTAACTAGCGTTCACTTGCACAATGCAGGTTCCCTAGCGGGCACTGTGACTATGTAAGTTCCCTACGGACATTTGGACAATGTAGGTTAACTAGCAGGCACTTGAACTATCTAGGTTAATAGCGGGCACTTGGACTATCTAGGTTAATTAGCGGGCACTTGTACAATGTACGTTCCCTAGCGGGCACTTTGACTATGTAGGTCCCCTAGCGGGCACTTGGGCTATATAGGTTCCCTATGGGCACTTGGACTATCTAGGTTCCCTAACTGGCACTTGGAATATGTAGGTTCCCTATCGGGCACTTGGACTATGTAGGTTTCTCAGCGGGCACTTGGACTATGTAGGTTCCCTAATGGGCACTTGGAATATGTAGGTTCCCTATCGGGCACTTGGACTATGTAGGTTCCTCAGCGGGCACTTGGACTATGTAGGTTCCCTATCGGGCATTGGACTATGTAGGTTAACTAGCGGACACTTTGACAATCTAGGTTACCTAGCGGGCACTTGAACTATGTACATACCCTAGCGGGCACTTGGACTATCTAGGTTACCTAGCGGGCACTCGGACTATGTACATCCCCTAGTGGTAACTTGGACTATCTAGGTTAACTAGAGGGCACTTAGATGATCTAGGTTAACTAGCGGGCACGTCGACTATCTAGGTTAACTAGCGGGTTCTTGGACTATGTAGGTTAACTAGCGGGCACTTGGACTATCTTGGTTAACTAGCTGACCTTGGATTATGTAGGTTAACTAGCAGGCACTTGGACTATCTAGGTTAACTAGCTGACCTTGGACTATGTAAGTTAACTAGCGGGCACTTGGACTATCTAGGTTAACTAGCTGACCTTGGACTATGTAGGTTAACTATCGGGCACTTCGACGATCTAGGTTAACTAGCGGGCACTTGGACTATCTAGGTTAACTAGCGGGCCCTTGGACTATCTAGGTTTACTAGCGGGCACTTGCACTATCTAGGTTAAGTAGCAGGCAATTGGACTATGTAGTTTCCCTAGCGGGCATTTGGATTATTTAGGTTACTTAGTGGGCACTTGGACTATGTAGGTTACCAGCGGGCACTTGGACTATCTAATTTAACGAACGTGCACTTGTACTATGTAGGTAACCTAGCGGGCACTTGGACTGTCTAGGTTAACGAACGGGCACTTGGACTATTTCGGTTAACTAGCGGACACTAGACTATCTAGGTTAGCTAACGGGCAATTGGACTATCTAGGTTACCTAGTGGGCACTTGGAATATGTAGGTTCCCTAGCGGGCACTTGGACTATTTAGGTTACCTAGCAGGCACTTTGATTATCTAGGTTAACTAACGGGCATTTGGACTATGTAGGTTGCCTAGCGAGCACTTGGACTATGTAGGTTCCCTAGCGAGCACTTGGACTATGTAGGTACCCTATCGGGTACTTGGACTGCCTAGGTTAACTAGCAGGCAATTGGACTGTCTAGGTTACCAAGTGGGCACAGGGACTATGTAGTTTACCTAGCAGGCACTTGGACTATGTAGGTTAACTAGCGGGCCCTTGGACTATCTAGGTTACCTAGCGGGCACTTGGACTATGTAGGTTAACTACCGGGCACTTGCACCATCTAGGTTACCTAGCGGGCACTTGGACTATGTACATTCCCTAGCGGGCACTTGGACTATCTATGTTAACTAGCGGGCACTTGGACTATGTAGGCTAACTAGGGGACACTTGCACTATTTAGGTTACCTAGCGGCACTTCGACTATCTAGCTTAACTTGCGGGCACTTGCACAATTCAGGTTCCCTAGCGGGAACTTTGACTATGTAGGTTCCCTAGCGGGCACTTGGACTGTATAGGTTCCCTAATGGGCACTTGGACTATGTAGGTTCCTCCGCGGGTACTTGGACTCTGTAGGTTCCCTATCAGGCACTTGGACTATGTAGGTTAACTAGCGGGCACTTGGATGATCTAGGTTAACTAGCGGGCACTTGGACTATCTAGGTTAACTAGCGGGCACTTGGACTATATGTTTAATTAGGGGGCACTTATACAATGCAGGTTCCCTAGCGGGCACTTTGACTATGTAGGTTCCCTAGCGGGCACTTGGACTATATAGGTTCCCTATGGGCACTTGGACTATCTAGGTTCCCTAACGGGCACTTGGAATATGTAGGTTCCCTATCGGGCACTTGGACTATGTAGGTTCCTCAGCGGGTCCTTGTACTATGTAGATTCCCTAGCGGGCATTTGGACTACCTAGGTTTCCTAGGGGGCACTTAGACTCTGAATCTTCCCTAGCAGGCAATTGAACTATGTATGTTCCTTACGGACACTTGAACTATGTAAGTTAACTACCGGGCACTTGGACTATGTAGGTTAACTAGCGGGCCCTTGGACTATCTAGGTTACCTAGCGGGCACTTGGACTATGTAGGTTCCCTATGGGCACTTGGACTCTCTAGGTTCCCTAACGGGCACTTGGAATATGTAGTTTCCCTATCGGGCACTTGGACTATGTAGGTTCCTCAGCGGGCACTTGGACTATGTAGGTTCCCTAACGGGCACTTGGAATATGTAGGTTCCCTATCACGCACTTTGACTATGTAGGTTCGTCAGCGGGCACTTGGACTATGTAGGTTACCGAGCGGGCACTTGGACTATCTAGGTTAACTAGCAGGCACTTGGATTATCTAGGTTAACTAATGGGGACTTGGACTACCTAGTCCAAATGCGGGCACTTGGACTACCTAGGTTCCCTAATGGGCACTTGGACTATCTAGGTTACCTAGCGGGCACTTGGACTATGTAGGTTAACTAGCGGACAATTGGACGATCTAGGTTAACTAGTGGGTACTTGGACTATCTAGGTTAACTAGCGGTCCCTTGGACAATAGGTTAGCTAGCGGACACTTGCACTATGTAGGTTAACTAGTGGGCCCATTGACTATGTAGGTTAACTAGTGGGCACTTGGACGATAGAGGTTAACTAGCGGGTACTTGGACGATATAGGTTAACTAGCGGGCACTTGGATTATCTAGGTTACCTAGCGGGCACTTGGACTGTCTAGGTTAACGAACGGGCACTTGGACTATGTAGGTTAACTAGCGGACACTCCGACTATCTAGGTTAGCTATCGGGCAATTGGACTATCTAGGTTACCTAGCGGGCACTTGGAATATGTAGGTTCCCTAGCGGGCACTTGGACTATTTAGGTTACCTAGCAGGCACTTTGACTATCTAGGTTAAGTAACGGGCATTTGGACAATGTAGGTTGCCTAGCGAGCACTTGGACTATGTCGGTTCCCTATCGGGTACTTGGACTGTCTAGGTTAACTAGCGGGCAATTGGACTGTCTAGGTTACCAAGTGGGCACAGGGACTATGTAGTTTACCTAGCAGGCACTTGGACAATGTAGGTTAACTAGCGGGCCCTTGTACTATCTAGGTTACCTAGCAGGCACTTGGACTATGTAGGTTAACTACCGGGCACTTGCACCATCTAGTTTACCTAGCGGGCACTTGGACTATGTACGTTCCCTAGCGGGCCCTTGGACTATCTATGTTAACTAGCGGGCACTTGGACTATGTTGGTTAACTAGGGGACACTTGCACTATGTAGGTTACCTAGCGGCACTTCAACTATCTAGCTTAACTAGCGGGCACTTGCACAATGCAGGTTCCCTAGCGGGCACTTGACTATGTAGGTTCCCTAGCAGGCATTTGGACTGCATAGGTTCCCTAACGGGCACTTGGACTACGTAAGTTCCCTATCAGGCACTTGGACTATGTAGGTTGACTAGCGGGCACTTAGATGATCAAGGTTAACTAGCGGGCACTTGGACTATCTAGGTTAACTAGCGGGCACTTGGACTATCTAGGTTAATTAGCGGGCACTTATACAATGCAGGTTCCCTAGCGGGCATTTTGACTATGTAGGTTCCCTAGCGGGCACTTGGACTATATAGGTTCCCTACAGGCACTTGGACTATCTAGGTTCCCTAACGGGCACTTGGAATATGTAGGTTCCCTATCGGGCACTTGAACTATGTAGGTTACAGCGGGCCCTTGGACTATGTAGATTCCCTAGCGGGCATTTGGACTACCTAGGTTCCCTAGGGGGCACTTAGACTCTGTATGTTCCCTAGCGGACAATTGAACTATGTATGTTCCTTAGGGACACTTGAACTATGTAAGTTAACTACCGGGCACTTGGAATATGTAGGTTAACTAGCGGGCCCTTGGACTATCTAGGTTACCTAGCGGGCACTTGGACAATGTAGGTTAACTACCGGGCACTTGCACCATCTAGGTTACCTAACGGGCACTTGGACTATGTTCGTTCCCTAACGGGCACTTGGACTATCTATGTTAACTAGCGGGCACTTGGACTATGTAGGTTAAATAGGGGACACTTGCACTATGTAGGTTACCTAGCGGCACTTCGACTATCTAGCTTAACTAGCGGGCACTTGAACAATGCAGGTTCCCTAGCGGGCACTTTGACTATGTAGGTTCCCTAGCGGGCACTTGGAGTATATAGGTTCCCTACGGGCACTTGGACTATCTAGGTTCCCTAACGGGCACTTGGAATATGTAGGTTCCCTACCGGGCACTTGGACTATGTAGGTTCCTCAGCGGGTACTTTGATTATGTAGGTTCCCTAGCGGGCACTTGGACTGTATAGGTTCCCTAATGGGCACTTGGACTATGAGGTTCCTCCGCGGGCACTTGGACTATGTAGGTTCCCTATCAGGCACTTGGACTATTTAGGTTAACTAGCGGGCACTTGGATGATCAAGGTTAACTAGGGGGCACTTGGACTATCTAGGTTAACTAGCGGGCACTTGGACTATCTAGGTTAATTAGCGGGCACTTAAACAATGCAGGTTCCCTAGCGGGCACTTTGACTATGTAGGTTCCCTAGCGGGCACTTGGACTATATAGGTTCCCTACGGGCACTTGGACTATCTAGGTTCCCTAACGGGCACTTGGAATATGTAGTTTCCCTATCGGGCACTTGGACTATGTAGGTTCCTCAGCGGGCACTTGGCCTATGTAGGTTCCCTAATGGGCACTTGGAATATGTAGTTTCCCTATCGGGCACTTTGACTATGTAGGTTCGTCAGCGGGCACTTGGACTATGTAGGTTACCTAGTGGGCACTTGGACTATCTAGGTTAACTAGCGGACAATTGGACGATCTAGGTTAACTAGCGGGTACTTGGACTATCTAGGTTAATTAGCGGTCCCTGGGACAATAGGTTAACTAGCGGACACTTGCACTATGTAGGTTAACTATCGGGCCCATTGACTATGTAGATTAACTAGTGGGCACTTGGACGATCTAGGTTAACTAGCGAGCACTTGGACGATATAGGTTAACTAGCGGGCACTTGTATTATCTAGGTTACCTAGCGGGCACTTGGACTGTCTAGGTTAACGAACGGGCACTTGGACTATGTAGGTTAACTAGCGGACACTCCGACTATCTAGGTTAGCTAACGGGCAATTGGACTATCTAGGTTACCTAGCGGGCACTTGGAATATGTAGGTTCCCTAGCGGGCACTTGGACTACTTAGGTTACCTAGCAGGCACTTTGACTATCTAGGTTAACTAACGGGCATTTGGACTATGTAGGTTGCCTAGCGAGCACTTGGACTATGTAGGTTCCCTAGCGAGCACTTGGACTATGTAGGTTCCCTATTGGGTACTTGGACTGTCTAGGTTAACTAGCGGGCAATTGGACTGTCTAGGTTACCAAGTGGGCACAGGGACTATATAGTTTACCTAGCAGGCACTTGGACAATGTAGGTTAACATGCGGGCCCTTGGACTATCTAGGTTACCTAGCGGGCACTTGGACTATCTAGGTTTATTAGCGGGCACTTATACAATGCAGGTTCCCTAGCGGGCACTTTGACTATGTAGGTTCCCTAGCGGGCACTTGGACTATATAGGTTCCCTAACGGGCACTTGGAATATGTAGTTTCCCTATCGGGCACGTGGACTATGTAGGTTCCTCAGCGGGCACTTGGACTATGTAGGTTCCCTAATGGGCACTTGGAATATGTAGTTTCCCTATCGGGCACTTTGACTATGTAGGTACGTCAGCGGGCACTTGGACTATCTATGTTAACTAGCGGGCACTTGGACTATGTAGGTTAACTAGCAGGCACTTGGATTATCTAGGTTAACTAATGGGGACTTGGACTATGTATGTTCCAGTGCGGGCACTTGGACTATCTAGGTTCCCTAAAGGGCACTTGGACTATCTAGGTTACCTAGCGGGCACTTGGACTATGTAGGTTAACTAGGGGACAATTGGACGATCTAGGTTAACTAGCGGGTAGTTGGACTATCTAGGTTAATTAGCGGTCCCTTGGACAATAGGTTAACTAGCGGACACTTGCACTATGTAGGTTAACTATCGGGCCCATTGACTATGTAGATTAACTAGTGGGCACTTGGACGATCTAGGTTAACTAGCGAGCACTTGGACGATATAGGTTAACTAGCGGGCACTTGTATTATCTAGGTTACCTAGCGGGCACTTGGACTGTCTAGGTTAACGAACGGGCACTTGGACTATGTAGGTTAACTAGCGGACACTCCGACTATCTAGGTTAGCTAACGGGCAATTGGACTATCTAGGTTACCTAGCGGGCACTTGGAATATGTAGGTTCCCTAGCGGGCACTTGGACTACTTAGGTTACCTAGCAGGCACTTTGACTATCTAGGTTAACTAACGGGCATTTGGACTATGTAGGTTGCCTAGCGAGCACTTGGACTATGTAGGTTCCCTAGCGAGCACTTGGACTATGTAGGTTCCCTATTGGGTACTTGGACTGTCTAGGTTAACTAGCGGGCAATTGGACTGTCTAGGTTACCAAGTGGGCACAGGGACTATATAGTTTACCTGGCAGGCACTTGGACAATGTAGGTTAACATGCGGGCCCTTGGACTATCTAGGTTACCTAGCGGGCACTTGGACTATCTAGGTTTATTAGCGGGCACTTATACAATGCAGGTTCCCTAGCGGGCACTTTGACTATGTAGGTTCCCTAGCGGGCACTTGGACTATATAGGTTCCCTAACGGGCACTTGGAATATGTAGTTTCCCTATCGGGCACGTGGACTATGTAGGTTCCTCAGCGGGCACTTGGACTATGTAGGTTCCCTAATGGGCACTTGGAATATGTAGTTTCCCTATCGGGCACTTTGACTATGTAGGTACGTCAGCGGGCACTTGGACTATCTATGTTAACTAGCGGGCACTTGGACTATGTAGGTTAACTAGCAGGCACTTGGATTATCTAGGTTAACTAATGGGGACTTGGACTATGTATGTTCCAGTGCGGGCACTTGGACTATCTAGGTTCCCTAAAGGGCACTTGGACTATCTAGGTTACCTAGCGGGCACTTGGACTATGTAGGTTAACTAGGGGACAATTGGACGATCTAGGTTAACTAGCGGGTAGTTGGACTATCTAGGTTAATTAGCGGTCCCTTGGACAATAGGTTAACTAGCGGACACTTGCACTATGTAGGTTAACTAGCGGGCCCATTGACTATGTAGATTAACTAGTGGGCACTTGGACGATCTAGGTTAACTAGCGGGTACTTGGACGATATAGGTTAACTAGCGGGCACTTGGATTATCTAGGTTACCTAGCGGGCACTTGGACTGTCTAGGTTAACGAACGGGCACTTGGACTATGTAGGTTAACTAGCGGACACTCCGACTATCTAGGTTAGCTAACGGGCAATTGGACTATCTAGGTTACCTAGCGGGCACTTGGAATATGTAGGTTCCCTAGCGGGCACTTGGACTATTTAGGTTACCTAGCAGGCACTTTGACTATCTAGGTTAAGTAACGGGCATTTGGACTATGTAGGTTGCCTAGCGAGCACTTGGACTATGTAGGTTCCCTAGTGAGCACTTGGACTATGTAGGTTCCCTATCGGGTACTTGGACTGTCTAGGTTAACTAGCGGGCACAGGGACTATGTAGTTTACCTAGCAGGCACTTGGACAATGTAGGTTAACTTGCGGGCCCTTGGACTATCTAGGTTACCTAGCAGGCACTTGGACTATGTAGGTTAACTACCGGGCACTTGTACCACCTAGTTTACCTAGCGGGCACTTGGACTATGTACGTTCCCTAGCGGGCACTTGGACTATATAGGTTCCCTACGGGCACTTGGACTATCTAGGTTCCCTAACGGGCACTTGGAATATGTAGGTTCCCTATCGGGCACATGGACTATGTAGGTTCCTCAGCGGGTCCTTGGACTATGTAGATTCCCTAGCGGGCATTTGGACTACCTAGGTTCCCTAGGGGGCACTTAGACTCTGTATGTTCCCTAGCGGGCAATTGAACTATGTATGTTCCTTAGGGACACTTGAACTATGTAAGTTAACTACCGGGCACTTGGACTATGTAGGTTCCCTATCGGGTACTTGGACTGTCTAGGTTAACTAGCGGGCAATTGGACTGTCTAGGTTACCAAGTGGGCACAGGGACTATATAGTTTACCTAGCAGGCACTTGGACAATGTAGGTTAACATGCGGGCCCTTGGACTATCTAGGTTACCTAGCGGGCACTTGGACTATCTAGGTTAACTAGCGGGCACTTGGACTATCTAGGTTAATTAGCGGGCACTTATACAATGCAGGTTCCCTAGCGGGCACTTTGACTATGTAGGTTCCCTAGCGGACACTTGGACTATATAGGTTCCCTAACGGGCACTTGGAATATGTAGTTTCCCTATCGGGCACGTGGACTATGTAGGTTCCTCAGCGGGCACTTGGACTATGTAGGTTCCCTAATGGGCACTTGGAAAATGTAGTTTCCCTATCGGGCACTTTGACTATGTAGGTACGTCAGCGGGCACTTGGACTATGTAGGTTACCTAGAGGGCACTTGGACTATCTAGGTTAACTAGCAGGCACTTGGATTATCTAGGTTAACTAATGGGGACTTGGACTATGTATGTTCCAGTGCGGGCACTTGGACTATCTAGGTTCCCTAAAGGGCACTTGGACTATCTAGGTTACCTAGCGGGCACTTGGACTATGTAGGTTAACTAGCAGACAATTGGACGATCTAGGTTAACTAGCGGGTACTTGGACTATCTAGGTTAATTAGCGGTCCCTTGGACAATAGGTTAACTAGCGGACACTTGCACTATGTAGGTTAACTAGCGGGCCCATTGACTATGTAGATTAACTAGTGGGCACTTGGACGATCTAGGTTAACTAGCGGGTACTTGGACGATATAGGTTAACTAGTGGGCACTTGGATTATCTAGGTTACCTAGCGGGCACTTGGACTGTCTAGGTTAACGAACGGGCACTTGGACTATGTAGGTTAACTAGCGGACACTCCGACTATCTAGGTTAGCTAAAGGGCAATTGGACTATCTAGGTTACCTAGCGGGCACTTGGAATATGTAGGTTCCCTAGCGGGCACTTGGACTATTTAGGTTACCTAGCAGGCACTTTGACTATCTAGGTTAAGTAACGGGCATTTGGACTATGTAGGTTGCCTAGCGAGCACTTGGACTATGTGGGTTCCCTAGCGAGCACTTGGACTATGTAGGTTCCCTATCGGGTACTTGGACTGTCTAGGTTAACTAGCGGGCACAGGGACTATGTAGTTTACCTAGCAGGCACTTGGACAATGTAGGTTAACTTGCGGGCCCTTGGACTATCTAGGTTACCTAGCAGGCACTTGGACTATGTAGGTTAACTACCGGGCACTTGTACCACCTAGTTTACCTAGCGGGCACTTGGACTATGTACGTTCCCTAGCGGGCACTTGGACTATCTATGTTAACTAGCGGGCACTTGGACTATGTAGGTTAACTAGGGGACACTTGCACTATGTAGGTTACCTAGCGGCACTTCGACTATCTAGCTTAACTAGCGGGCACTTGCACAATGCAGGTTCCCTAGCGGGCACTTTGACTATGTAGGTTCCCTAGCGGGCACTTGGACTGTATAGGTTTCCTAACGGGCACTTGGACTATGTAGGTTCCCTATCAGGCACTTGGACTATGTAGGTTAACTAGCGGGCACTTGGATGATCAAGGTTAACTAGCGGGCACTTGGACTATCTAGGTTAACTAGCGGGCACTTGGACTATCTAGGTTAATTAGCGGGCACTTATACAATGCACGTTCCCTAGCGGGCACTTTGACTATGTAGGTTCCCTAGCGGGCACTTGGACTATATAGGTTCCCTACGGGCACTTGGACTATCTAGGTTCCCTAACGGGCACTTGGAATATGTAGGTTCCCTATCGGGCACTTGGACTATGTAGGTTCCTCAGCGGGCCCTTGGACTATGTAGATTCCCTAGCGGGCATTTGGACTACCTAGGTTCCCTAGGGGGCACTTAGACTCTGTATGTTCCCTAGCGGGCAATTGAACTATGTATGTTCCTTAGGGACACTTGAACTATGTAAGTTAACTACCGGGCACTTGGACTATGTAGGTTAACTAGCGGGCCCATGGACTATCTAGGTTACCTAGCGGGCACTTGTATTATGTAGGTTAACTACCGGGCACTTGCACCATCAAGGTTACCTAACGGGCACTTGGACTATGTACGTTCCCTAGCGGGCACTTGGACTATCTATGTTAACTAGCGGGCACATGGACTATGTAGGTTAACTAGGGGACACTTGCACTATGTAGGTTACCTAGCGGCACTTCGACTATCTAGCTTAACTAGCGGGCACTTTCACAATGCAGGTTCCCTAGCGGGCACTTTGACTATGAAGGTTCCCTACGGGCACTTGGACTATCTAGGTTCCCTAACGGGCACTTGGAATATGTAGGTTCCCTATCGGGCACTTGGACTATGTAGGTTCCTCAGCGGGCACTTGGACTATGTAGGTTCCCTAACGGGCAATTGGAATATGTAGGTTCCCTATCGGGCACTTTGACTATGTAGGTTCGTCAGCGGGCAATTGGACTATGTAGGTTACCTAGCGGGCACTTGGACTATCTAGGTTAACTAGCAGGCACTTGGATTATCTAGGTTAACTAATGGGGACTTGGACAATGTATGTTCCAGTGCGGGCACTTTTACTATCTAGGTTCCCTAAAGGGCAGTTGGACTATCTAGGTTACATAGCGGGCACTTGGACTATGTAGGTTAAGTAGCGGACAATTGGACGATCTAGGTTAACTAGCGGGTACTTGGACTATCTAGGTAAACTAGCGGTCCCTTGGACAATAGGTTAACTAGCGGACACTTGCACTATGTAGGTTAACTAGCGGGCCCATTGACTATGTAGGTTAACTAGTGGGCACTTGGACGATCTAGGTTAACTAGCGGGCACTTGGACGATGTAGGTTCCCTAGCGGGCACTTGGACTATGTAGGTTCCCTAGCGGGCATTTGAACTATATAGATAACCTAGCGGGCACTTAGACTCTGTAGGTTACCTAGCGGGCACTTGGACTATCTAGGTTAACGAACGGGCACTTGGACTATGTAGGTTAACTAGCGGGCACTTGGACTCTCTAGGTTAACTAGCTGACCTTGGACTATGTAGGTTAACTATCGGGCACTTCGACTATCTAGGTTAACTAGCGGGCACTTGGACTATCTATGTTAACTAGCGTTCACTTGCACAATGCAAGTTCCCTAGCGGGCACTTTGACTATGTAAGTTCCCTAGGGGGCATTTGGACTATGTAGGTTAACTAGCGGGCACTTGGACTATCTAGGTTCCCTAACGGTCACTTGGAATATGTAGGTTCCCTATCGGGCACTTGGACTATGTAGGTTCCTCAGCGGGCACTTGGACTATGTAGGTTCCCTAACGGGCACTTGGAATATGTAGGTTCAATATCTGGCACATGGACTATGTAGGTTCCTCAGCGGGCACTTGGACTATATAGGTTCCCTATCGGGCATTGGACTATGTAGGTTAACTAGCGGACACTTGGACAATCTGGGTTACCTAGCGGGCACTTGAACTATGTACATACCCTAGCGGGCACTTGGACTCTCTAGGTTACCTAGCGGGCACTTGGACTATCTAGGTAAACTAGAGGGCACTTAGACGATCTAGATTAACTAGCGGGCCCTTGGACTATCTAGGTTTACTAGCGGGCACTTGGATTATCTAGGTTAACTAGCGGGCACTTAGACGATCTAGGTTAACTAGCGGGCACTTGGACTATCTTTGTTAACTAGCAGGCACTTGGACTATGTAGTTTCCCTAGCGGGCATTTGGATTATTTAGGTTACTTAGTGGGCACTTGGACTATGTAGGTTACCTAGCGGGCACTTGGACTATGTAGGCTACCAGCGGGCACTTGAACTATCTAGGTTAACGAACGTGCACTTGTACTATGTAGGTAACCTAGTGGGCACTTGGACTGTATAGGTTAACGACCGGGCACTTGGATTATGTAGGTTAACTAGCGGACACTCCGACTATCTAGGTTAGCTAACGGGCAATTGGACTATCTAGGTTACCTAGCGGGCACTTGGAATATGTAGGTTCCCTTGCGGGCACTTGGACTATTTAGGTAACCTAGCAGGCACTTTGACTATCTAGGTTAACTAAAGGGCATTTGGACTATGTAGGTTGCCTAGCGAGCACTTGGACTATGTAGGTTCCCTAGCGAGCACTTGGACTATGTAGGTTACCTATCGGGCACTTGGACTATGTAGGTGACCAGCGGGCACTTGGACTATCTAGGTTAACGAACGTGCACTTGTACTATGTAGGTTCCCTATCGGGTACTTGGACTGTCTAGGTTAACTAGCGGGCAATTGGACTGTCTTGGTTACCAAGTGGGCACAGGGACTATGTAGTATACCTAGCAGGCACTTGGAATATGTAGGTTAACGAGCGGGCCCTTGGACTATCTAGGTTACCTAGCGGGCACTTGGACTATGTAGGTTAACTACCGGGCACTTGCACCATCTAGGTTACCTAGCGGGCACTTGGACTATGTACATACCCTAGCGGGCACTTGGACTATCTATATTAACTAGCGGGCACTTGGACTATGTAGGTTAACTAGGGGACACTTGCACTATATATGTTACCTAGCGGCACTTCGACTATCTAGCTTAACTAGCGGGCACTTGCACAATGCAGGTTCCCTAGCGGGCACTTTGACTATGTAGGTTCCATAGCGGGCACTTGGACTGTATAGGTTCCCTAACGGGCACTTGGACTATGTAGGTTCCTCAGCGGGCACTTGGACTATGTCGGTTCCCTATCAGGCACTTGGACTATGTAGGTTAAGTAGCGGGTACTTGGATGATCAAGGTTAACTAGCAGGCACTTGGACTATCTAGGTTAACTATGGGGCACTTGGACTATCTAAGTTAATTAGCGGGCACTTATACAATGCAGGTTCCCTAGCGGGCACTTGGACTATGTTGGTTCCCTAGCGGGCACTTGGACTATATAGGTTCCCTACGGGCACTTGGACTATCTAGGTTCCCTAACGGGCACTTGGAATATGTAGGTTCCCTATCGGGCACTTGGACTATGTAAGTTCCTCAGCGGGCACTTGGACTATGTAGGTTCCCTAACGGGCACTTGGAATATGTAGGTTCCATATCGGGAACTTTGACTATGTAGGTTCGTCAGCAGGCACTTGGACTATGTAGGTTACCTAGCGGGCACTTGGACTATCTAGGTTAATTAGCAGGCACTTGGATTATCTAGGTTAACTAATGGGGACTTGGACTATGTATGTTCCAGTGCGGGCACTTGGACTATCTAGGTTCCCTAAAGGGCACTTGGACTATCTAGGTTACCTAGCGGGCACTTGGACTATGTAGATTAACTAGCGGACAATTGGACGATCTAGGTTAACTAGCGGGTACTTGGACTATCTAGGTTAACTAGCGGTCCCTTGGACAATAGGTTAACTAGCGGACACTTGCACTATGTAGGTTAACTAGTGGGGCCATTGACTATGTAGGTTAACTAGTGGGCACTTGGACTATCTAGGTTAACTAGCGGGCAAGTGGACGATATATGTTAACTAGCAGGCACTTGGATTATCTAGGTTACCTAGCGGGCACTTGGACTATGTACGTTCCCTAGCGGGCATTTGGACTATATAGATAACCTAGCGGGCACTTAGACTCTGTAGGTTACCTAGCGGGCACTTGGACTATCTAGGTTAACGAACGGGCACTTGGACTATGTAGGTTAACTAGCGGGCACTTGGACTATCTAGGTTAACTAGCTGACCTTGGACTACGTAGGTTAACTATCGGGCACTTCAACTATCTAGGTTAACTAGCGGGCACTTGGACTATCTAGGTTAAATAGCGTTCACTTGCACAATGCCGGTTCCCTAGCGGGCACTGTGACTATGTAAGTTCCCTACGGGCATTTGGACTATCTAGGTTAACTAGCGGGCACTTGGACTATCTAGGTTAATTAGCGGGCACTTGTAAAATGCAGGTTCCCTAGCGGGCACTTTGACTATGTAGGTTCCCTAGCGGGCACTTGGACTATATAGGTTCCCTATGGGCACTTAGACTATCTAGGTTCCCTAACTGGCACTTGGAATATGTAGGTTCCCTATCGGGCACTTGGACTATGTAGGTTCCTCAGCGGGCACTTGGACTATGTATGTTCCCTAACGGGCACTTGGAATTTGTAGGTTCCCTATCGGGCACTTGGACTATGTAGGTTCCTCAGCGGGCACTTGGACTATGTAGGTTCCCTATCGGGCATTGGACTATGTAGGTTAACTAGCGGACACTTGGACAATCTAGGTTACCTAGCGGGCACTTGAACTATGTACATACCCTAGCGGGCACTTGGACTATCTTGGATACCTAGCGGGCACTTGGACTATGTACGTCCCCTAGCGGGAACTTGGACTATCTAGGTTAACTAGAGGGCACTTAGACGATCTAGGTTAACTAGCGGGCACTTGGACTATCTAGGTTAACTAGCGGGAACTTGGATAATCTAGATTAACTAGCGGGCCCTTGGACTATCTAGGTTTACTAGCGGGCAATTGGATTATCTAGGTTAACTAGCGGGCACTTGGACTATGTAGGTTCCTCCGCGGGCTCTAGGACTATGTAGGTTCCCTATCAGCCTCTTGGACTATGTAGGTTAACTAGCCGGCACTTGGATGATCAAGGTTAACTAGCGGGCACTTGGACTATCTAGGTTAACTAGCGGGCACTTGGACTATCTAGGTTAATTAGCGGGCACTTATACAATGCAGGTTCCCTAGCGGGCACTTTGACTATGTAGGTTCCCTAGCGGGCACTTGGACTATATAGGTTCCCTATGGGCACTTGGACTATCTATGTTCCCTAACGGGCACTTGGAATATGTAGGTTCCCTATCGGGCACTTGGACTATGTAGGTTTCTCAGCGCGCACTTAGACTATGTAGGTTACCTAGCGGGGACTTGGACTATCTAGGTTAACTAGCAGGCACTTGTATTATCGAAGTTAACTAATGGTGATTTGGACTATGTATGTTCCAGTGCGGGCACTTGGACTATCTAGGTTCCCTAAAGGGCACTTGCACTATCTAGGTTACCTAGCGGGGACTTGGACTATGTAGGTTAACTAGCGGACAATTGGACGATCTAGGTTAACTAGCGGGTACTTGGACTATCTAGGTTAACTAGCGGTCCCTTGGACAATAGGTTAACTAGCGGACACTTGCACTATGTAGGTTAACTAGGGGGCCCATTGACTATGTAGGTTAACTAGTGGGCACTTGGACGATCTAGGTTAACTAGCGGGCATTTGGACTATATAGATAACCTAGCGGGCACTTAGACTTTGTAGGTTACCTAGCGGGCACTTGGACTATCTTGGTTAACGAACGGGCACTTGGACTATGTAGGTTAACTAGCGGGCACTTGGACTATCTAGGTTAACTAGCTGACCTTGGACTACGTAGGTTAACTATCGGGCACTTCGACTATCTAGGTTAACTAGCGGGCACTTGGACTATCTAGGTTAAATAGCGTTCACTTGCACAATGCCGGTTCCCTAGCGGGCACTGTGACTATGTAAGTTCCCTACGGGCATTTGGACTATCTAGGTTAACTAGCGGGCACTTGGACTATCTAGGTTAATTAGCGGGCACTTGTAAAATGCAGGTTCCCTAGCGGGCACTTTGACTATGTAGGTTCCCTAGCGGGCACTTGGACTATATAGGTTCCCTATGGGCACTTAGACTATCTAGGTTCCCTAACTGGCACTTGGAATATGTAGGTTCCCTATCGGGCACTTGGACTATGTAGGTTCCTCAGCGGGCACTTGGACTATGTATGTTCCCTAACGGGCACTTGGAATTTGTAGGTTCCCTATCGGGCACTTGGACTATGTAGGTTCCTCAGCGGGCACTTGGACTATGTAGGTTCCCTATCGGGCATTGGACTATGTAGGTTAACTAGCGGACACTTGGACAATCTAGGTTACCTAGCGGGCACTTGAACTATGTACATACCCTAGCGGGCACTTGGACTATCTTGGATACCTAGCGGGCACTTGGACTATGTACGTCCCCTAGCGGGAACTTGGACTATCTAGGTTAACTAGAGGGCACTTAGACGATCTAGGTTAACTAGCGGGCACTTGGACTATCTAGGTTAACTAGCGGGAACTTGGATAATCTAGATTAACTAGCGGGCCCTTGGACTATCTAGGTTTACTAGCGGGCAATTGGATTATCTAGGTTAACTAGCGGGCACTTGGACTATGTAGGTTCCTCCGCGGGCTCTAGGACTATGTAGGTTCCCTATCAGCCTCTTGGACTATGTAGGTTAACTAGCCGGCACTTGGATGATCAAGGTTAACTAGCGGGCACTTGGACTATCTAGGTTAACTAGCGGGCACTTGGACTATCTAGGTTAATTAGCGGGCACTTATACAATGCAGGTTCCCTAGCGGGCACTTTGACTATGTAGGTTCCCTAGCGGGCACTTGGACTATATAGGTTCCCTATGGGCACTTGGACTATCTATGTTCCCTAACGGGCACTTGGAATATGTAGGTTCCCTATCGGGCACTTGGACTATGTAGGTTCCTCAGCGCGCACTTAGACTATGTAGGTTACCTAGCGGGGACTTGGACTATCTAGGTTAACTAGCAGGCACTTGTATTATCGAAGTTAACTAATGGTGATTTGGACTATGTATGTTCCAGTGCGGGCACTTGGACTATCTAGGTTCCCTAAAGGGCACTTGCACTATCTAGGTTACCTAGCGGGGACTTGGACTATGTAGGTTAACTAGCGGACAATTGGACGATCTAGGTTAACTAGCGGGTACTTGGACTATCTAGGTTAACTAGCGGTCCCTTGGACAATAGGTTAACTAGCGGACACTTGCACTATGTAGGTTAACTAGGGGGCCCATTGACTATGTAGGTTAACTAGTGGGCACTTGGACGATCTAGGTTAACTAGCGGGCACTTGGACGATATAGATTAACTAGCGGGCACTTGGATTATCTAGGTTACCTAGCGGGCACTTGGACTATGTACGTTCCCTAGCGGGCATTTGGACTATATAGATAACCTAGCGGGCACTTAGACTTTGTAGGTTACCTAGCGGGCACTTGGACTATCTAGGTTAACGAACGGGCACTTGGACTATGTAGGTTAATTAGCGGGCACTTGGACTATCTAGGTTAACTAGCTGACCTTGGACTACGTAGGTTAACTATCGGGCACTTCGACTATCTAGGTTAACTAGCGGGCACTTAGACTATCTAGGTTAACTAGCGTTCACTTGCACAATGCAGGTTCCCTAGCGGGCAATTTGACTATGTAAGTTCTAGTTAACCTACATAGTCCAAGTGCCCGCTAGGTAACCTATATAGTCCAAGTGCCCACTAGGTAACCTAAATATTCCAAGTGCCCGCTAGGTAACCTAAGTAGTCCAAATGTCCGATAGGGATCCTACATAGTCCAAGTGCACGCTAGGTAACCTACATAGCCCAAGTGCCCGTTCGTTAACCTAGATAGTCCAAGTGCCCGCTGGTAACCTACATAGTCCAAGGGCCCGCTAGGTAACCTTGATAGTCCAAGTGTCTTCTAGGGCCCGCTAGGTAACCTTGATAGTCCAAGTGTCTTCTAGTTAACCTACATAGTCCAAGTGCCCGCTAGGTAACCTATATAGTCCAAGTGCCCACTAGGTAACCTAAATATTCCAAATGCCCCCTAGGGAAACTACATAGTCCAAGTGTCCGCTAGTTAACCTAGATCGTCCAAGTGTCCTCTAGTTAACCTACATAGTCCCAGTGCCCTCTAGTTAACCTAGATAGTCTAAGGGCCCGCTTGTTGACCTACATTGTCCAAGTGCCCGCTTGGTAACCTAGATAGTCCACGTGCCCGCTACTAAACCTAGATAGTCCCATTGCCCGTTAGATAACCTAGATAGTCCAAGTGCCCACTAGGGGACGTACATAGTCCAAGTGCCCGCTAGGTAACCTAGATAGTCCAAGTGCCCGCTAGGGTATGTACATAGTCCAAGTGCCCGCTAGGTAACCTAGATAGTCTAAGTGCCCGCTAGTTAACCTACATAGTCCAAGGGCCCGCTAAGGAACTTACATAGTCCAAGTGCCCGCTAGGGAACCTACATAGTCCAAGTGCCCGTTAGTGAACCTAGATAGACCCAGTGCCCACTAGGGGACGTACATAGTCCAAGTGCCCGCTAGGTAACCTAGATAGTCCAAGTGCCCTCTAGTTAACCTACATAGTCCAAGGGCCCGCTAGTTGACCTAGATAGTCCAAGTGCCCGCTAGTTAACCTAGATAGTCCAAGTGCCCGTTCGTTAACCTAGATAGTCCAAGTGCCAGCTAGGTAACCTAGACTGTCCAAGTGCCCGCTAGGTTACCTACATATTCCAAGTTCCCATTCGTTAACCTAGATAGTCCAAGTGCCCGCTGGTAACCTACCTAGTCCAATGGCCCGCTAGGTAACCTTGATAGTCCAAGTGCCTTCTAGTTACCCTACATAGTCCAAGTGCCCGCTAGGTAACCTACATAATCCAAGTGCACAATAGGTAACCTAAATAATCCAAATGCCCGCTAGGGAAACTACATAGTCCAAGTGCCCGCTAGTTAACCTAGATAGTCCAAGTGCCCGCTAGTAAACCTAGATAGTCCAAGGGCCCGCTAGTTAATTTAGATAGTCCAAGTGCCCGCTAGTTAACCTAGATAGTCCAAGGGCCCGCTAGTTAACCTACATAGTCCAAGTGCCCGATAGGGAACCTACAAATTCCAAGTGCCCGCTAGGGAACCTACATAGTCCAAGTGCCCGCTAGGGAACTTACATAGTCCAAGGGCCCGCTAGGGAACCTAGATAGTCCAAGGGCCCGTTAGTTAACCTAGATAGTCCAAGTGCCCGCTTGGAAACCTAGATAGTGCAACAGCCCGCTAGGTAACCTACATACTCCAAGAACCCGCTGGGTAACGTAGATAGTTCAAGTGCCAGCTAGGTAACCTAGATAGTCCAAGTGCCCGCTAGGTAACCTACAAAATCTAAGTGCCCGCTAGGTTATCTATGCAGTCCAAATGCCCGCTAGGGAATCTACATAGTCCAAGGGCCCACTAGTTAACGTAGATAGTCCAAGTGCCGCTAGTTAATCTACATAGTCCAAGGGCCCGCTAGTTAACCTACATAGTACAAGTACCCGCTAGTTAACCTACAAAATCTAAGTGCCCGCTAGGTTATCTATATAGTCCAAATGCCTGCTAGGGAACCTACATAGTCCAAGTGCCCGCTAGGTAACCTACATCGTCCAAGTGCCCGCTAGTTAACCAACATAGTCAATGGGCCCACTAGTTAACCTACATAGTGCAAGAGTCCGCTAGTTAACCTGGATCGTGCAAGTGTCTGCTAGTTAGCCTACACAGTCCAAGCGCCAGTTAGCTAACCTAGATAGTCCAAGTGCCCGCTATTTAACCTAGATAGTCCTAGTGCCCGTTAGTTAACCTAGGGTGTCCAAGTGCCCACTAGGGGACGTACTTAGTCCAAGTGCCCGTTAGCTAACCTAGATAGTCCAAGTGCCCGCTAGTTAACATTGATCATCCAAGTGCCCGCTATATAACCTAGATATTCCAAGTGCCCTCTAGTTAACCTATATCGTCCAAGTGCCCGCTAGTTAACCTACATAGTCCTAGGTCCGCTAGTTAACCTAGATAGTCCAAGTGCCAGCTAGTTAACCTACATAGTGCAAGGGCCCGCTAGTTGACCTAGATAGTCCAAGTTCACGCTAGTTAACCTAGATAGTCAAAGTGCCCGCTAGTTAACCTAAGTAGTACAAATGTCTGATAGGGATCCTACATAGTCCAAGGGACCGCTAGTTAACCTACATAGTCCAAGTCCCCGCTAGGTAACCTAGACAGTCCAAGTGACCATTATGTTACCTACATAGTCCAAGTGCCCGTTCGTTAACCTACATAGTCCAATTGCCCGCTAGGTAATGTAGATAGCCCAAGTGCCCGCTAGGGAACGTACATAGTCCAAGTGCCCTCTAGGTAACCTAGATAGTCCAAGTGCCCGCTAGTTAACCTATATAGTCCAAGTGCGTGCTAGGTAAACTACATAGTCCAAGTGCCCACTAGGAAACCCACAGTCCAAATGCCCGCTAGTTAACCTAGACAGTCCAAGTACCCGATAGGGGACCTACATTGTCCAAGTGCCCGCTGGGAACCTACATAGTCCATGTGCTCGCTAGGCAACCTACATAGTCCAAGTGCCCGTTAGTTAACCTAGATAGTCAAAGTGCCTGCTAGGTAACCTAAATAGTCCAAGTGCCCGCTAGGTAACCTAGATAGTCCAATTGCCCGTTGGCTAACCTAGATAGTCGAAGTGTCCGCTAGTTAAGCTACATAGTCCAAGTGTCCGTTCGTTAACCTAGATAGGCCAAGTGCCCTCTAGGTAACCAAGATAGTCCAAGTGCCCGCTAGGGTATGTACATAGTTCAAGTTCCCGCTAGGTAACCTAGATTGTCCAAGTGTCCGCTAGTTAACCTACATAGTACAAGTGCCCGCTAGGTAACCTAGATAGTCCAAGGGCCTGCTAGTTAACCTACATAGTCCAATGCCCGATAGGGAACCTACATAGTCCTAGTGCCCGCTGAGGAACCTACATAGTCCAAGTTACCGATAGGGAACCTGTATATTCCAAGTGCCCGTTAGGGAACCTAGATAGCCCAAGGGCCCATAGGGAACTTATACAATCCAAGTGCCCGCTAGGGAACCTACATAGTCAAAGTGCTCGCTAGGGAACCTACATTGTGCAAGTGCCCGCTAGTTAACCTAGATAGTCCAAGTGCCCGCTAGGGAACCTACATAGTCCATGGTCAGCTAGTTAACCTAGATAGTCCAAGTGACCGCTTGTTAACCTACATAGTCCAAGGTCAGCTAGTTAACCTAGATAGTCCAAGTGACCGCTTGTTAACCTACATAGTCCAAGGTCAGCTAGTTAACCTAGATAGTCCAAGTGCCCGCTAGTTAACCTACATAGTCCAAGAACCCGCTAGTTAACCTAGATATTCCAAGTGCCCGCTAGTTAACCTAGATCGTCCAAGTGTCCGCTAGTTAACCTACATAGTCCATGTTCCCGCTAGGTAACCTACACAGTCCAATTGCCCCCTAGTTAACCTAGACAGTCCAAGTACCTGATAGGGAACCTACATAGTCCAAGTGCTCGCAAGGGAACCTACATAATCCAAGTGCCCGTTAGTTAACCTAGATAGTCAAAGTGCCTGCTATGTAACCTAAATAGTCCAAGTGCCCGCAAGGGAACCTACATAGTCCAAGTGCACGCAAGGGAACCTACATAGTCCAAGTGCCCGCTAGGTAACCTAGATAGTCCAATTGCCCATTAGCTAACCTAGATAGTCGAAGTGTCCCCCAGTTAACCTACAAGTCCAAGTGCCCGTTAGGTAAACTAGATAGTCCAAATGCCCGCTAGGGAACCCACATAGTCCAAGTGCCTGCTAGGGAATTTACATAGTCCAAGGGCCCGCTAGGGAACCTACATAGTCAAAGTGCCCGTTAGTTAACCTAGATAGTCCAAGTGCCCGCTTCTTAACCTAGATAGTCCAACAGCCCGGTAGGTAACCTACATACTCCAAGTACCCGCTAGGTAACCTAGATAGTCCAAGTGCCCGCTAGGTAACCTACAAAGTCTAAGTGCCCACTAGGTAAACTATATAGTCCACATGCCCGTTAGGGAGCCTACATAGTCCAAATGCCCGCTAGGTAACCTGGATAGTCCAAGGGCCCGCTAGGTAACCTACATAGTCCTAGTGCCCCCTAGTTAACCTACATTCTCTATGTGCCCGATAAGGAACCTACATAGTACAAGTTCCCGCTAGGTAACCGACATAATCCAAATGCCCTCTAGTTAACCTACATTGTCCAAGTGCCCAATAGGGAACCTACATAATCCAAATGCCCGCTAGGGAACCTACATAGTCCAAATGCCCGTTAGGTAACCTAGATCGTCCAAATGCTCGCCAGGAAACCCACATAGTCCAAGTGCCTGCTAGGGAACTTACATAGTCCAAGGGCCCGCTAGGGAACCTACATATTCCAAGTGCCCTTTATTTAACCTAGATAGTCCAAGTGCCCGCTTGGTAACCTAGATAGTCCAACAGACCGCAAGGTAACCTACATACTCCAAGAACCCGCTAGGTAACGTAGATATTTCAAGTGCTAGCTAGGCAACCTACATAGTGCAAGTGTACCCTAGTTAACCTACATAGTCCAAGTGCCCGCTAGTTAACATAGATAATCCAAGTGCCCGCTAGGGAACGTACATAGTCCAAGTGCTCACTAGGTAACCTAGATAGTGCAAGTGCCCGGTAGTTAACCTACATAGTCCAAGTGCCCGCTAGGTAACCTAGATAGTCTAAGGGCCCGCTAGTTAACCTACATAGTCCAAGTGCCCGGTAGTTAACTTACATAGTTCAAGTGTCCGTAAGGAACATATATAGTCCAAGTGCCCACTAGGGAACATACAGAGTCTAAGTGCCCGCTAGGGAACCTACGTAGTCCAAGTGCCCGCTACTTAATGTAGATAGTCCAAGTGCCGCTAGTTAATCAACATAGTGCAAGGGCCCGCTAGTTAACCTACATAGTCCAAGTACCCACTAGTTAACCTAGATCGTCCAAGTGCCCGCTAGTTAACCTACATAGTCCAAGGGCCCGCTACTTAACCAACATCGTCCAAGGGCCCGGTAGTTAACCTAGATAGTCCAAGTGCCCCCTAGTTAACCTACATACTCCAAGTGCCCGCTAGGTAACCTAGACAGTTCAAGTGACCACTAGGTTACCTACATATTCCAAGTGCCCGTTCGTTAACCTACATAGTCCAAGTGCCCGATAGGTAAACTAAATAATCCAAATGCCCGCTAGGGAAACTACATAGTCCTAGTGCCCGCTAGTTAACCTAGATAGTCCAAGGGCCCGCTAGTTAATCTAGAGAGTCCAAGTGTCCATTAGTTAACCTACATAGTCCAAGGGCCCTCAAGGTAACATAGATAGTCCAAGTGCCTGCTAGGGGACGTACATAGTCCAAGTGCCCGCTAGGTAACCTAGATAGTCCAAGTGCCCACTAGGGTATGTACATAGTTCAAGTGCCCGCTAGGTAACCTAGATAGTCCAAGGTCCTGCTAGTTTACCTACATAGTCCAATGCCCGATAGGGAACCTACATAGTCCAAGTGCCCGCTAGTTAACCTACATGGTCAAAGTGCCCTTAGGGAACCTATATAGTCCAAGTGCCCGCTAGGGAACCTACATAGTCAAATTGTCCGCTAGAGAACCTGCATTGTACAAGTGCCCGCTAATCAACCTAGATAGTCCAAGTGCCCGCTAGGTAACCTAGACAGTCCAAGTGTCTGCTAGGTAACCTACATAGTCCGAATGCCCGTTCGTTAACCTACATAGTCCAAGTGCCCGCTAGGTAACCTAGATAGTCTAAGGGCCCGCTAGTTAACCTACATAGTCCCAGTGCCCGGTAGTTAACTCACATAGATCAAGTGTCCGTAAGGAACATATATAGTCCAAGTGCCCGCTAGGGAACATATGGAGTCTGAGTGCCCGCTAGGGAACCTACGTAGTCCAAGTGCCCGCTAGGGAATCTACATAGTCCAAGGGCCCGCTAGTTAACGTAGATAGTCCAAGTGCCCGCTCTGGAACATACATAGTCCAAGTGCCCGCTAGGGAATCTACATAGTCCAAGGGCCCGCTACTTAATGTAGATAGTCCATGTGCCGCTAGTTAATGAACATAGTCCAAGGGCCCGCTAGTTAACCTACATAGTCCAAGGACCCTCTAGTTAACCTAGATCGTCCAAGTGCCCGCTAGTTAACCTAGATAGTCCAAGTGCCCCCTAGTTAACCTACATACTCCAAGTGCCCGATAGGTAACCTAGACAGTTCAAGTGACCACTAGGTTACCTACATAGTCCAAGTGCCCCGTAGGTAAACTAGATAGTCCAAGTGCCCTCTAAGGAACCTACATAGTCCAAGTGCACGCTAGTTAACCCAGATAGTCCAAGTGCCCGCTAGTTAACCTAGATAGTCCACGTGCCGCTAGGTAACCTACATAGTGCAAGTGTCCCCTAGTTAACCTACATAGTCCAAGTGCCCTCTAGTTAACATAGATAGTCCAAGTGCCCGCTAGGGAACGTACATAGTCCAAGTGCCCGCTAGGTAACCTAGATAGTGCAAGTGCCCGCTAGTTAACCTACATAGTCCAAGTGCCCGCTAGGTCACCTAGATAGTCTAAGGGCCCGCTAGTTAACCTACATAGTCCAAGTGCCCGGTAGTTAACTCACATAGTTCAAGTGTCCGTAAGGAACATATATAGTCCAAGTGTCCGCTAGGGAACATACGGAGTCTAAGTGCCCGCTAGGGAACCTACGTAGTCCAAGTGCCCGCTAGGGAATCTACATAGTCCAAGGGCCCGCTACTTAATGTAGATAGTCCATGTGCCGCTAGTTAATCAACATAGTCCAAGTGCCCGCTAGTTAACCTACATAGTCCAAGGGCCCGCTAGTTAACCAACATCGTCCAAGGGCCCGCTAGTTAACCTAGATAGTCCAAGTGCCCCCTAGTTAACCTACATACTCCAAGTGCCCGCTAGGTAACCTAGACAGTTCAAGTGACCACTAGGTTACCTACATAGTCCAAGTGCCCGTTCGTTAACCTACATAGTCCAAGTGCCCGCTAGGTAACCAATATACTCCAAGTGCCCGCTAGGTAACCAATATACTCCAAATGACCGCTAGGGACCCTAATAGTCCAAATGCCCGCTAGTTAACCTAGATAGTCCAAGTGCTCGCTAGTTAACATAGATAGTCCAAGTGCCCGCTAGTTAACCTAGATAGACCCAGTGCCCGCTAGGGAACCTATCTAGTCCAAGTGCCCGATAGGGAACCTACATTGTCCAAGTGCCCGCTAGTTAACATAGATAGTCCAAGTATCCGCTTGGTAACCTAGATAGTCCAACAGCCCGGTAGGTAACCTACATACTCCAAGTACCCGCTAGGTAACGTAGATAGTTCAAGTGACAGCTAGGTAACCTAGATAGTCCAAGTGCCTCTAGGTAACCTACATAGTGCAAGTGTCCCCTAGTTAACCTACATAGTTCAAGTGCCTGATAGTTAACATAGATAGTCCAAGTGCCCGCTAGGGAACGTACATAGTCCAAGTGCCCGCTAGGTAACCTAGATAGTGCAAGTGCCCGGTAGTTAACCTACATAGTCCAAGTGCCCGCTAGGTAACCTAGATAGTCTAAGGGCCCGCTAGTTAACCTACATAGTCCAAGTGCCCAGTAGTTAACTTACATAGTTCAAGTGTCTGTAAGGAACATATATAGTCCAAGTGCCCGCTAGGGAACATACAGAGTCTAAGTGCCCGCTAGTGAACCTACTTAGTCCAAGTCCCCGCTAGGGAATCTACATAGTCCAAGGGCCCTCTAGTTAACGTAGATAGTCCAAGTGCCGCTAGTTAATCTACATAGATCAAGGGCCCGATAGTTAACCTACATTGTCCAACTACCCGCTAGTTAACCTAGATCGTCCAAGTGTCCGCTAGTTAACCTATATAGTACAAGTGCCCGCTAGGGAACCTACATAGTCCAAGTGCCTGCTAGGGAACCTACATAGTCCAAGTGCCCGCTCTGGAACATACATAGTCCAAGTGCCCGCTAGGGAATCTCCATAGTCCAAGGGCCCGCTACTTAACGTAGATAGTCCAAGTTCCGCTAGTTAATCAACATAGTCCAAGGGCCCGCTAGTTAACCTACATAGTCCAAGGACCCGCTAGTTAACCTACATCGTCCAAGTGCCCGCTAGTTAACCTAGATAGTCCAAGTGCCCGCTAGTTAACCTAGATCGTCTAAGTGCCCGCTAGTTAACCCAGATAATCCAAGTGCCCGCTAATTAACCTACATAGTTCAAGGGCCCTCTAGTTAACCTACATAGTCCAAGTGCCCGCTAGGGGACGTACATAGTCCAAGTGCCCGCTAGGTAACCTAGATAGTCCAAGTGCCCGCTAGGGTATGTACATAGTTCAATTGCCCGCTGGGTAACCTAGATTGTCCAAGTGTCCGCTAGTTAACCTACATAGTCCAAGTGGCCCCTAGGTAACCTAGATAGTCCAAAGTCCTGCTAGTTAACCTACATAGTCCAATGCCCGATAGGGTACCTACAAAGTCCAAGTGCCCGCTGAGGAACCTACATAGACCAAGTGCCCGATAGGGAACCTTCATATTCCAAGTGCTCGTTAGGGAACCTAGATAGTCCAAGTGCCCGCAGGGAACCTATATAGTCCAAGTGCCCGCTAGGGAACCTATATAGTCAAAGTGCCCGCTAGGGAACCTGCATTGTACAAGTGCCCGCTAATTAACCTAGATAGTCCAAGTGCCCGCTAGTTAACCTAGATAGTCCAAGTGCCCGCTAGTTAACCTAGATCATCCAAGTGCCCGCTAGTTAACCTACATAGTCCTAGTGCCTGATAGGGAACCTACATAGTCCAATTGCCCGCAGAGGAACCTACATAGTCCAAGTGCCCGTTAGGGAACCTAGATAGTCCAAGTGCCCGTAGGGAACCTATATAGTCCAAGTGCCCGCTAGGGAACCTATATAGTCAAAGTGCCCGCTAGGGAACCTGTATTGTGCAAGTGCCCGCTAGTTAACCTAGATAGTCGAAGTGCCGGATAGTTAACCTACATAGTCCAAGGTCAGCTAGTTAACCTAGATAGTCCAAGTGCCCGCTAGTTAACCTACATAGTCCAAGAACCTGCTAGTTAACCTAGATAGTCCCATTGCCCGCTAGTTAACCTACATAGTCCAAGGGCCCGCTAGTTAACCTAGATATTCCAAGTGCCCGCTAGTTAACCTAGAACGTCCAAGTGTACGCTAGTTAACCTACATAGTCCACGTTCCCGTTAGGTAACCTAGATAGTACAAGTGCCCGCAAGGTAACCTACATAGTCCAAGTGCCCACTAGGTAACCTAGATATTCCAAGTTCCTGTTAGTTAACCTAGATAATCCAAGTGCCCGCTAGGTAACCTACATAGTCCAAGTGCCCTTTCGTTCACCTAGATAGGCCAAGTGCCCGCTAGGTAACCTACAAAGTCCAAGTGCACGCTAGTTACCCTAGATAGTGCGAGTGCCCGCTAGGTAACCTACATAGTCCAAGTGCCCGCTAGTTAACCCATATAGTCCAAGTGCCCGTTCGTTAACCTAGATAGTCCAAGTGCCTGCTAGGTAACCTAGACAGTCCAAGTGCCTGCTAGGTAACTTACATAGTCCAAATGCTGTTCGTTAACCTACATAGTCCAATGGCCCACTATTTAACCTAGATCGTCCAAGTGTCTTTGGTTAACCTACATAGTCCAAGTGCCCGCAAGGTAACCTATATAGTCCAAGTTCCAGCTATGTAACCTAGATAGTCCAAGGGCCCGCTAGTTAACTTATGTAGTCCAAGTGCCCGCTAGGTAAACTAGATAGTCCAAGTGCCCGCTAAGGAACCTACATAGTCCAAGTGCACGCTAGTTAACCCAGATAGTCCAAGTGCCCGCTAGTTAACCTAGATGGTCCAAGTGCCACTAGGTAACCTACATAGTGCAAGTGTCCCCTAGTTAACCTACATAGCCCAAGTGCCCGCCTGTTAACATAGATAGTCCAAGTGCCCGCTAGGGAACGTACATAGTCCAAGTGCCCGATAGGTATCCTAGATAGTGCAAGTGCCCGGTAGTTAACCTACATAGTCCAAGTGCCCGCAAGGTAACCTATATAGTCCAAGTTCCAGCTATGTAACCTAGATAGTCCAAGGGCCCGCTAGTTAACTTATGTAGTCCAAGTGCCCCCTAGGTAAACTAGATAGTCCAAGTGCCCGCTAAGGAACCTACATAGTCCAAGTGCCCACTAGGTAACCTAGATAGTCTAAGGGCCCGCTAGTTAACCTACATAGTCCAAGTGCCCGGTAGTTAACTCACATAGTTCAAGTGTCCGTAAGGAACATATATAGTCCAAGTGCCCGCTAGGGAACATACGGAGTCTAAGTGCCCGCTAGGGAACCTACGTAGTCCAAGTGCCCGCTAGGGAATCTACATAGTCCAAGGGCCCGCTAGTTAACGTAAATAGTCCAAGTGCCCGCTCTGGAACATACATAGTCCAAGTGCCCGCTAGGGAATCTACATAGTCCAAGGGCCCGCTACTTAATGTAGATAGTCCATGTGCCGCTAGTTAATCAACATAGTCCAAGGGCCCGCTAGTTAACCTACGTAGTCCAAACACCCTCTAGTTAACCTAGATCGTCCAAGTGCCCGCTAGTTAACCTACATAGTCCAAGGGCCCGCTAGTTAACCTACATAGTCCAAGGGCCCGCTAGTTAACCAACATCGTCCAAGGGCCCGCTAGTTAACCTAGATAGTCCAAGTGCCCCCTAGTTAACCTACATACTCCAAGAGCCCGCTAGGTAACCTAGACAGTTCAAGTGACCACTAGGTTACCTACATAGTCCAAGTGCCCGTTCGTTAACCTACATAGTCCAAATGCCCGCTAGTTAACCTACATAGTCCAAGTGCTCGCTAGTTAACATAGATAGTCTAAGTGCCCGCTAGTTAACCTAGATAGACCCAGTGCCCGCTAGGGACCCTATCTAGTTCAAGTGCCCGATAGGGAACCTACATTGTCCAAGTGCCCGCTAGTTAACATAGATAGTCCAAGTATCCGCTAGGAAACATACATAGTCCAAGTGCCCGCTAGGTAACATACATACTTCAAATGCCCGCTAAGTAACCTAGATAGTCCAATTGCCCGCTAGGGAACGTACATAGTCCAAGTGCCCCCTAGGTAACCGAGATAGTCCAAATGCCCGCTAGGGAACCCACATAGTCCAAGTGCCCGTTAGGTAACCTAGATAGTCCAAATGCCCGCTAGGGAACCCACATAGTCCAAGTGCCTGCTAGGGAATTTACATAGTCCAAGGGCCCGCTAGGGAACCTACATAGTCAAAGTGCCCGTTAGTTAACCTAGATAGTCCAAGTGCCCGCTTCTTAACCTAGATAGTCCAACAGCCCGGTAGGTAACCTACATACTCCAAGTACCCGCTAGGTAACCTAGATAGTCCAAGTGCCCGCTAGGTAACCTACAAAGTCTAAGTGCCCACTAGGTAAACTATATAGTCCACATGCCCGTTAGGGAGCCTACATAGTCCAAATGCCCGCTAGGTAACCTGGATAGTCCAAGGGCCCGCTAGGTAACCTACATAGTCCTAGTGCCCCCTAGTTAACCTACATTCTCTATGTGCCCGATAAGGAACCTACATAGTACAAGTTCCCGCTAGGTAACCGACATAATCCAAATGCCCTCTAGTTAACCTACATTGTCCAAGTGCCCAATAGGGAACCTACATAATCCAAATGCCCGCTAGGGAACCTACATAGTCCAAGTGCCCGTTAGGTAACCTAGATCGTCCAAATGCTCGCCAGGAAACCCACATAGTCCAAGTGCCCGCTAGGGAACTTACATAGTCCAAGGGCCCGCTAGGGAACCTACATAGTCCAAGTGCCCTTTATTTAACCTAGATAGTCCAAGTGCCCGCTTGGTAACCTAGATAGTCCAACAGACCGCAAGGTAACCTACATACTCCAAGAACCCGCTAGGTAACGTAGATATTTCAAGTGCTAGCTAGGCAACCTACATAGTGCAAGTGTACCCTAGTTAACCTACATAGTCCAAGTGCCCGCTAGTTAACATAGATAGTCCAAGTGCCCGCTAGGGAACGTACATAGTCCAAGTGCTCGCTAGGTAACCTAGATAGTGCAAGTGCCCGGTAGTTAACCTACATAGTCCAAGTGCCCGCTAGGTAACCTAGACAGTCTAAGGGCCCGCTAGTTAACCTACATAGTCCAAGTGCCCGGTAGTTAACTTACATAGTTCAAGTGTCCGTAAGGAACATATATAGTCCAAGTGCCCACTAGGGAACATACAGAGTCTAAGTGCCCGCTAGGGAACCTACGTAGTCCAAGTGCCCGCTACTTAATGTAGATAGTCCAAGTGCCGCTAGTTAATCAACATAGTGCAAGGGCCCGCTAGTTAACCTACATAGTCCAAGTACCCACTAGTTAACCTAGATCGTCCAAGTGCCCGCTAGTTAACCTACATAGTCCAAGGGCCCGCTAGTTAACCTACATAGTCCAAGGGCCCGCTAGTTAACCAACATCGTCCAAGGGCCCGGTAGTTAACCTAGATAGTCCAAGTGCCCCCTAGTTAACCTACATACTCCAAGTGCCCGCTAGGTAACCTAGACAGTTCAAGTGACCACTAGGTTACCTACATAGTCCAAGTGCCCGTTCGTTAACCTACATAGTCCAAGTGCCCGATAGGTAAACTAAATAATCCAAATGCCCGCTAGGTAACCTACATAGTCCAAGTGCCCGCTAGTTAACCCATATAGTCCAAGTGCCCGTTCGTTAACCTAGATAGTCCAAGTGCCTGCTAGGTAACCTAGACAGTCCAAGTGCCTGCTAGGTAACTTACATAGTCCAAATGCTGTTCGTTAACCTACATAGTCCAATGGCCCACTATTTAACCTAGATCGTCCAAGTGTCTTTGGTTAACCTACATAGTCCAAGTGCCCGCAAGGTAACCTATATAGTCCAAGTTCCAGCTATGTAACCTAGATAGTCCAAGGGCCCGCTAGTTAACTTATGTAGTCCAAGTGCCCGCTAGGTAAACTAGATAGTCCAAGTGCCCGCTAAGGAACCTACATAGTCCAAGTGCACGCTAGTTAACCCAGATAGTCCAAGTGCCCGCTAGTTAACCTAGATGGTCCAAGTGCCACTAGGTAACCTACATAGTGCAAGTGTCCCCTAGTTAACCTACATAGCCCAAGTGCCCGCCTGTTAACATAGATAGTCCAAGTGCCCGCTAGGGAACGTACATAGTCCAAGTGCCCGATAGGTATCCTAGATAGTGCAAGTGCCCGGTAGTTAACCTACATAGTCCAAGTGCCCGCAAGGTAACCTATATAGTCCAAGTTCCAGCTATGTAACCTAGATAGTCCAAGGGCCCGCTAGTTAACTTACGTAGTCCAAGTGCCCCCTAGGTAAACTAGATAGTCCAAGTGCCCGCTAAGGAACCTACATAGTCCAAGTGCCCACTAGGTAACCTAGATAGTCTAAGGGCCCGCTAGTTAACCTACATAGTCCAAGTGCCCGGTAGTTAACTCACATAGTTCAAGTGTCCGTAAGGAACATATATAGTCCAAGTGCCCGCTAGGGAACATACGGAGTCTAAGTGCCCGCTAGGGAACCTACGTAGTCCAAGTGCCCGCTAGGGAATCTACATAGTCCAAGGGCCCGCTAGTTAACGTAAATAGTCCAAGTGCCCGCTCTGGAACATACATAGTCCAAGTGCCCGCTAGGGAATCTACATAGTCCAAGGGCCCGCTACTTAATGTAGATAGTCCATGTGCCGCTAGTTAATCAACATAGTCCAAGGGCCCGCTAGTTAACCTACGTAGTCCAAACACCCTCTAGTTAACCTAGATCGTCCAAGTGCCCGCTAGTTAACCTACATAGTCCAAGGGCCCGCTAGTTAACCTACATAGTCCAAGGGCCCGCTAGTTAACCAACATCGTCCAAGGGCCCGCTAGTTAACCTAGATAGTCCAAGTGCCCCCTAGTTAACCTACATACTCCAAGAGCCCGCTAGGTAACCTAGACAGTTCAAGTGACCACTAGGTTACCTACATAGTCCAAGTGCCCGTTCGTTAACCTACATAGTCCAAATGCCCGCTAGTTAACCTACATAGTCCAAGTGCTCGCTAGTTAACATAGATAGTCTAAGTGCCCGCTAGTTAACCTAGATAGACCCAGTGCCCGCTAGGGACCCTATCTAGTTCAAGTGCCCGATAGGGAACCTACATTGTCCAAGTGCCCGCTAGTTAACATAGATAGTCCAAGTATCCGCTAGGAAACATACATAGTCCAAGTGCCCGCTAGGTAACATACATACTTCAAATGCCCGCTAAGTAACCTAGATAGTCCAATTGCCCGCTAGGGAACGTACATAGTCCAAGTGCCCCCTAGGTAACCGAGATAGTCCAAATGCCCGCTAGGGAACCCACATAGTCCAAGTGCCCGTTAGGTAACCTAGATAGTCCAAATGCCCGCTAGGGAACCCACATAGTCCAAGTGCCTGCTAGGGAATTTACATAGTCCAAGGGCCCGCTAGGGAACCTACATAGTCAAAGTGCCCGTTAGTTAACCTAGATAGTCCAAGTGCCCGCTTCTTAACCTAGATAGTCCAACAGCCCGGTAGGTAACCTACATACTCCAAGTACCCGCTAGGTAACCTAGATAGTCCAAGTGCCCGCTAGGTAACCTACAAAGTCTAAGTGCCCACTAGGTAAACTATATAGTCCACATGCCCGTTAGGGAGCCTACATAGTCCAAATGCCCGCTAGGTAACCTGGATAGTCCAAGGGCCCGCTAGGTAACCTACATAGTCCTAGTGCCCCCTAGTTAACCTACATTCTCTATGTGCCCGATAAGGAACCTACATAGTACAAGTTCCCGCTAGGTAACCGACATAATCCAAATGCCCTCTAGTTAACCTACATTGTCCAAGTGCCCAATAGGGAACCTACATAATCCAAATGCCCGCTAGGGAACCTACATAGTCCAAGTGCCCGTTAGGTAACCTAGATCGTCCAAATGCTCGCCAGGAAACCCACATAGTCCAAGTGCCCGCTAGGGAACTTACATAGTCCAAGGGCCCGCTAGGGAACCTACATAGTCCAAGTGCCCTTTATTTAACCTAGATAGTCCAAGTGCCCGCTTGGTAACCTAGATAGTCCAACAGACCGCAAGGTAACCTACATACTCCAAGAACCCGCTAGGTAACGTAGATATTTCAAGTGCTAGCTAGGCAACCTACATAGTGCAAGTGTACCCTAGTTAACCTACATAGTCCAAGTGCCCGCTAGTTAACATAGATAGTCCAAGTGCCCGCTAGGGAACGTACATAGTCCAAGTGCTCGCTAGGTAACCTAGATAGTGCAAGTGCCCGGTAGTTAACCTACATAGTCCAAGTGCCCGCTAGGTAACCTAGATAGTCTAAGGGCCCGCTAGTTAACCTACATAGTCCAAGTGCCCGGTAGTTAACTTACATAGTTCAAGTGTCCGTAAGGAACATATATAGTCCAAGTGCCCACTAGGGAACATACAGAGTCTAAGTGCCCGCTAGGGAACCTACGTAGTCCAAGTGCCCGCTACTTAATGTAGATAGTCCAAGTGCCGCTAGTTAATCAACATAGTGCAAGGGCCCGCTAGTTAACCTACATAGTCCAAGTACCCACTAGTTAACCTAGATCGTCCAAGTGCCCGCTAGTTAACCTACATAGTCCAAGGGCCCGCTAGTTAACCTACATAGTCCAAGGGCCCGCTAGTTAACCAACATCGTCCAAGGGCCCGGTAGTTAACCTAGATAGTCCAAGTGCCCCCTAGTTAACCTACATACTCCAAGTGCCCGCTAGGTAACCTAGACAGTTCAAGTGACCACTAGGTTACCTACATAGTCCAAGTGCCCGTTCGTTAACCTACATAGTCCAAGTGCCCGATAGGTAAACTAAATAATCCAAATGCCCGCTAGGGAAACTACATAGTCCAAGTGCCCGCTAGTTAACCTAGATAGTCCAAGGGCCCGCTAGTTAATCTAGAGAGTCCAAGTGTCCATTAGTTAACCTACATAATCCAAGGGCCCTCAAGGTAACATAGATAGTCCAAGTGCCTGCTAGGGGACGTACATAGTCCAAGTGCCCGCTAGGTAACCTAGATAGTCCAAGTGCCCACTAGGGTATGTACATAGTTCAAGTGCCCGCTAGGTAACCTAGATAGTCCAAGGTCCTGCTAGTTAATCTACATAGTCCAATGCCCGATAGGGAACCTACATAGTCCAAGTGCCCGCTAGTTAACCTACATGGTCAAAGTGCCCTTAGGGAACCTATATAGTCCAAGTGCCCGCTAGGGAACCTACATAGTCAAATTGTCCGCTAGAGAACCTGCATTGTACAAGTGCCCGCTAATCAACCTAGATAGTCCAAGTGCCCACTAGGTAACCTAGACAGTCCAAGTGTCTGCTAGGTAACCTACATAGTCCAAATGCCCGTTCGTTAACCTACATAGTCCAAGGGCCCACTAGTTAACCTAGATCGTCTAAGTGTCCTCTAGTTAACCTATATAGTCCAAATGCACGCTAGTTAACCTACATACTCCAAGTGCCGCTAGGTAACCTAGACAGTCCAAGTGTCTGCTAGGTAACCTACATAGTCCAAGTGCCCGTTCGTTAACCTACATAGTCCAAGTGCCCGCTAGGTAACGTAGATAGCCCAAGTGCACGCTAGGGAACGTACATAGGCCAAGTGCCCGCTAGGTAACCTAGATAGTCCAAGTGCCCTCTTGTTAACCAACATAGTCCAAGTGCCTCCTAGGTAAACTACATAGTCCAAGTGCCCACTAGGCAACCTAGACTGTCCAATTGCCTCCTAGTTAACCTAGACAGTCCAAGTACCCGATAGGTAACCTACATAGTCCAAGTGTTCTCTAGGGAACCTACATAGTCCAAGTGCTCGCTAGGCAACCTACATAGTCCAAGTGCCCGCTAGGTAAGCTAGATAGTCCAATTGCCCGTTAGCTAACCTAGATAGTCGAAGTGTCCGCTAGTTAACCTACATAGTCCAAGTGCCCGTTCGTTAACGTAGATAGGCCAAGTGCCTGCTAGGTAACCTAGACAGTCCAAGTGCCCGCTAGATTACCTACATAGTCTACGTGCACGTTCGTTAACCTAGATAGTCAAAGTGCCTCCTAGGTAACCTAAATAGTCCAAGTGCCCGCTAGGGAAACTACATAGTCCAAGCGCCCGCTAGGTAACCTAGATAGTCCAATTGCCCGTTAGCTAACCTAGATAGTCGAAGTGTCCGCTAGTTAACCTACATAGTCCAAGTGCCCGTTCGTTAACGTAGATAGGCCAAGTGCCTGCTAGGTTACCTAGACCGTCCAAGTGCCCGCTAGGTTACCTACATAGTCCAAGGGCACGTTCGTTAACCTAGATATTCCAAGTCCCGCTGGTAACCTACATAGTCCAAGGGCCCGCTAGGTAACCTTCATAGTCCAAGTGCCTTCTAGTTAACCTACATAATCCAAGTGCCCTATAGGTAACCTACATAGTCCAAGTGCCCGATAGGGAACCTACATAATTCAAGTGCCCGCTAGGGAACCTACATAGTCCAGGTGCCCATTAGGTAACTTAGATAGTCCAAATGCCCGCCAGGAAACCTACATAGTCCAAGTGCCCACTAGGGAACTTACATAGTCCAAGGGCCCGCTAGGGAACCTACATAATCCAAGGGCCCGTTAGTTAACCTAGATAGTCCAAGTGCCCGCTTGGTAACCTAGATAGTCCAAGTGCCCGCTAGGTAACCTACAAAATCTAAGGGCCCGCTAGGTTATCTATATAGTCCAAATGCCCACTAGGGTATCTACATAGTCCAAGGGCCCTCTGGTTAACGTAGATAGTCCAAGTGCCGCTAGTTAATCTACATAGTCCAAGGGCCTGCTAGTTAACCTACATAGTCCAAGTACCCGCTAGTTAACCTAGATCGTCCAAGTGCCCGCTAGGTAACCTATATAATCCAAGGGCCCACGAGTTAACCTAGATCGTCCAAGTGCCCGCTAGGTAACCTACAAAGTCTACGTGCCCGCTAGGTTATCTATATAGTCCAAATGCCCGCTAGGGAACCTACATAGTCCAAGTGCCCGCTAGTTAACCTACATCGTCCAAGTGCCCGCTAGTTAACCAACATAGTCAATGGGCCCACTAGTTAACCTACATAGTGCAAGAGCCCGCTAGTTAACCTAGATCGTGCAAGTGTCTGCTAGTTAACCTAAATAGTCCAAGTGCCAGTTAGCTAACCTAGATAGTCCAAGGGCCCGCTAGTTGACTTACATAGTCAAAGTGCCCGCTAGTTAACCTAGGTAGTCCCAGTGACCGTTAGTTAACCTAGAGTGTCCAAGTGCCCACGAGGGGACGTACTTAGTCCAAGTTCACGTAGGCTAACCTAGATAGTCCAAGTGCCCACTAGTTAACATTGATCATCCAAGTGCCCGCTAGTTAACCTAGATAGTCCAAGTGCACGCTAGTTAACCTAGATAGTCCAAGTGCCCTCTAGTTAACCTAGATCATCCAAGTGCCCGCTAGTTAAACTACATAGTCCAAGGGCCCGCTAGTGAACCTACGTAGTCCAAGGTCCTCAAGTTAACCTAGATAGTCCAAGTGCCCGCTAGGTAACCTAAGTAGTCCAAATGTCTGATAGGAATCCTACATAGTCCAAGTGCCCACTAGGTAACCTACATAGTCCAAGTGCCCGTTCGTTAACCTAGACAGTCCAAGTGCCCGCTAGGAAATCTACATAGTCCAATAGCTCCCTAGTTAACCTACATAGTCCAAGTGCCCGCTATGTAACCTAGATAGTCAAAGTGCCCGTTAGGTAACCTAGATAGTCCAAGTGCCCGCTAGGTAACTTATATTGTCCAAGTTCCCGCTAGGTAACCTACATACTCATATTGCCCGTTACCTAACCTAAATAGTCCAAGTGCCCGCTGAGCAACCTACATAGTCCAAGTGCCCGTTCGTTAACCTAGAAGTCCAAGTGCCCGCTAGGTAACCTAGACCGTCCAAGTGCCCGCTAGGTTACCTGCATATTCCAAGTGCCCGTTCGTTAACTTAGAGAGTCCAAGTGCCCACTAGGTAACCTATATAGTCCAAGTGCCCGCTAGGTAACCTAGATAGTACAAGGGCCCGCTAGTTAACCTACATAGTCCAAGGGCTCACTTGTTAACTTTGATAGTCCAAGTGCCCGCTAGTTAACCTAGATCGTCCAAGTGCCCGCTAGTTAACCTAGATTGTCCAAGTGCCCGCTAGGGATCCTTCATAATCCAAGTGCCTGCTAGGTAACCTAGATAGTCCAAGTGCTCGCTAGTTAACCTAGATAGTCCTAGTGGCCTTTAGTTAACCTAGATGTTCCAATTGCCCACTAGGGGACGTAAAAAATCCAAGTGCCCGCCAGGTAACCTAGATAGTCCAAGTGCGCGCTAGGGTATGTACATAGTCAAAGTGCCTGCTAGGAAACTCAGATAGTCCAAGTGCCCGCTATTTAACCTACATAGTCAAATTGCCCGCTACTTAACCTAAGTAGTACAAATGTCTGATAGGGATCCTACATAGTCCAAGTGCCCGCTAGGTAACCTACATAGTCCAAGTGCCCATTCGTTAACCTAGATAGTTAAAGTGCCCGCTAGGTAACCTAGACTGTCCAAGTGCAGGCTAGGTTACCTACATAGTCCAAGTGCCCGTTCGTTAACCTAGATAGTCCAAGTGCCCGCTAGGTGACCTAGACAGTCCAAGTGCCCGCTGGTTAACCTACATAGTCCAAGTGCCCGATAGGGAACCAATATAATCCAAGTGCCCAATAGGGAACCTACATAATCCAAGGGCCCGCTAAGGAACCTACATAGTCCATGTGCCCGCTAGGCAACCTACATATTCCAAAGGCCCTTTAGTTAACCTAGATTGTCAAAGTGCCTGCTAGTTAACCTAGATAGTCCAAGTGCCCGCTAGGTAACCTACATAGTCCATGTTACCGCTTGGTAACCTTAATAGTCCAAATGCCCGCTAGGGAAACTACATAGTCCATGTGCCCGCTACTTAACCTAGATAGTCCAAGTGCCTGCTAGTAAACCTACATAATCCATGGGCCCGCTAGTTAACCTACATAGTGCAAGGGCCCGCTAGTTAATCTAGATCGTGCAAGTGTCCGCTAGTTAACCTACATAGTCCACGTGCCCGCTAGGTAACCTAGATAGTCCAAGTGCCCGCTAGGGATCGTTCATAATTCAATTGCCTGCTAGGTAACCTAGATAGTCCAAGTGCCCGCTAGTTAACCAAGATAGTCCTAGTTCCCGTTAGTTAACCTAGATAGTCCAAGTGCCCACTACGGGATGTACATAGTCCAAGTGCCCGCTAGTTAACCTACATAGTCCAAGGTCCGTTAGTTAACCTAGATAGTCCAAGTGCCCGCTAGTTAACCTACATAGTACAAGGGCCCGCTAGTTAACCTAGATAGTCAAAGTGATCGCTAGTTAACCTAAGTAGTACAAATGTTCGATAGGGATCCTACATAGTCCAAGTGCCCGCTAGTTAACCTACATAGTCCAAGTCCCTGGTAGGTAACCTAGACAGTCCAAGTGACCATTATGTTACCTACATAGTCCAAGTGCTCGCTAGTTAACCTACATAGTCCAAGTGCCTGCTAGAAAAATACATAGTCCAAGTGCCCACTAGGTAACCTAGACAGTCCAATTGCCCGCTAGTTAACCTAGATAGTCCAAGTAACGGTAGGGAACCTACATACTCCAAGTGCCCGCTGGGAACCTACATAGTCCAAGTGCTCGCTAGGCAACCTACATAGTCCAAGTGCCCGTTAGTTAACCTAGATAGTCAAAGTGCCTGCTAGGTAACCTAACTAGTCCAAGTGCCCGCTAGTTAACCTATATAGTCCAAGTGCCCACTAGGTTACCTAGATAGTCCAATTGCCCGTTAGCTAACCTAGATAGTCGAAGTGTCCGCTAGTTAACCTACATAGTCCAAGCGCCCGTTCGTTAACCTAGATAGTCCAAGTGCCCGCTAGGTAACCTAAGTAGTCCAAATGTCCGATAGGGATCCTACATCGTCCAAGTGCCCGCTAGGTAACCTACATAGTCCAAGTGCCCGTTCGTTAACCTAGATAGTCCAAGTGTCTGCTGGTAACCTACATAGTCCAAGGGCCCGCTAGGTAACCTTGATAGTCCAAGTGTCATCTAGTTAACCTACATAGTCCAAGTGCCCGCTAGGTAACCTACATAGTCCAAGTGCCCACTAGGTAACCTAAATTATCCAAATGCCCGCTAGGGAATCTACATAGTCCAAGTGCCCGCTAGTTAACCCAGATAGTCCAAGTGCCCGCTAGTAAACCTAGATAGTCCATGGGCCCGCTCGTTAATCTAGACAGTCCAAGTGCCCGCTAATTAACCTAGATAGTCCAAGTGCCCGCTAGTTAACCTAGATCGTCCAAGTGCCCGCTAGTTAACCTAGATAATCCAAGTGCCCGATAGTTAACCTACATAGTACAAGGGCCCGCTAGTTAACCTAGATAGTCAAAGTACCCGCTAGTTAACCTAAGTAGTACAAATGTCCGAAAGGGATCCTACATAGTCCAAGTGCCCGCTAGTTAACCTACATAGTCCAAGTCCCCGCTAGGTAACCTAGACAGTCCAAGTGACCATTATGTTACCTACATAGTCCAAGTGCCCGCTAGGTAACCTAGATAGTCCAAGTGCCCGCTAGTTAACCAAGATAGTCCTAGTTCCCGTTAGTTAACCTAGATAGTCCAAGTGCCCACTACGGGATGTACATAGTCCAAGTGCCCGCTAGTTAACCTACATAGTCCAAGGTCCGTTAGTTAACCTAGATAGTCCAAGTGCCCACTAGTTAACATAGATAGTCCAAGTGCCCGCTAGGTAACCTAGACAGTCCAAGTGCCTGCTAGGTAACCTACATAGTCCAAATGCCCTTTCGTTAACCTACATAGTCCAAGGGCACTATTTAACCTAGATCGTCCAAGTGTCTTTGGTTAACCTACATAGTCCAAGTGCCCGCAAGGTATCCTATATAGTCCAAGTTCCAGCTATGTAACCTAGATAGTCCAAGGGCCCGCTAGTTAACCTACATAGTCCAAGTGCCCGCTAGGTAAACTTGATAGTCCAAGTGCCCGCTAAGGAACCTACATAGTCCAAGGGAACGCTAGTTAACCCAGATAGTCCAAGTGCCCGCTAGTTAACCTAGATAGTCCAAGTGCCGCTAGGGAACATACAGAGTCTAAGTGCCCGCTAGGGAATCTATATAGTCGAAGTGCCCGCTAGGGAATCTACATAGTCATAGGGCCCTCTAGTTAACATAGATAGTCCAAGTGCCGGTAGTTAATCTACATAGTTCAAGGGCCCGCTAGTTAACCTACATAGTCCAAGTGCCTGATAGGGAACCTACATAGTCCAAGTGCCCGCAGAGGAACCTACATAGTCCAAGTGCCCGATAGGGAACCTACATATTCCAAGTGCCCGTTAGGGAACCTAGATAGTACAAGTGCCCGTAGGGAACCTATATAGTCCAGGTGCCCACTAGGGAACCTACATAGTCAAAGTGCCCGCTAGGGAACCTGCATTGTGCAAGTGCCCGCTAGTTAACCTAGATAGTCCAAGTGCCCGCTAGTTAACTTACATAGTCCAAGGTCAGCTAGTTAACCTAGATAGTCCAAGTGCCCGCTAGTTAACCTAGATAGTCCAAGAACCCACTAGTTAACCTAGATAATCCAAGAACCCGCTAGTTAACCTAGATAGTCCAAGTGCCCGCTAGTTAACCTACATAGTCCTAGGGCCCGCTAGTTAACCTAGATATTCCAAGTGCCCGCTAGTTAACCTAGATCGTCCAGGTGTCCGCTAGTTAACCTACATAGTCCAAGTTCCCGTTAGGTAACCTAGATAGTACAAGTGCCCCCAAGGTAACCTACATAGTCCAAGTGCCCGCTAGGTAACCTAGATATTCCAAGTTCCTGTTAGCTAACCTAGATAATCCAAGTGCCCGCTAGGTAACCTACATAGTCCAAGTGCCCTTTCGTTAACCTAGATATTCCAAGTCCCCGCTAGGTAACCTACATAGTCAAAAGGCCCACTAGATAACCTATATAGTCCAAGTGCCCGTTACCTAACCTAGATAGTCCAATTGCCCGCTATGCAACATACATAGTCCAAGTGCCCACTAGTTAACCTACATAGTCCAAGTGCCCGCTAGGTAACCTAGATAGTCCAAGTGCCCGCTAGGTAACTTACATAGTCCAAATGCCCGCTAGGCAACCTAGATAGTCTAAGTGCCCGTTCGTTAACCTAGATAGCAAAGTGCCCGCTAGGTAACCTAGACAGTCCAAGTGTCTGCTAGGTAACCTAGATAGTCCAAATGCCCGTTCGTTAACCTACATAGTCCAAGGGCCCACTAGTTAACATAGATTGTCTAAGTGTCCTCTAGTTAACCTACATAGTCCAAATGCACGCTAGTTAACCTACATAGTCCAAGTGCCGCTAGGTAACCTACATAGTGCAAGTGTCCCCTAGTTAACCTACATAGTCCAAGGGCCCACTAGTTAACATAGATAGTCCAAGTGCCCGCTAGAGAACATACATAGTCCAAGTGCCCGCTAGGTAACCTAGATAGTGCATGTGCCCGGTAGTTAACCTACAAAGTCCAAGTACCCGCTAGGTAACCTGGATAGTCCAAGGGCCCGCTAGTTAACCTACATAGTCCAAGTGCCCGGTAGTTAACTTACATAGTCCAAGTGCCCCCTCTGGAACCTACATAGTCCAAGTGCCTACTAGGGAACCTACATAGTTCAAGTGTCCGTAGGGAACACACAGAATCCAAATGCCCGCTAGGGAATCTACATAGTCCAAGGGCCCGCTAGATAACCTACATAGTCCAAGTACCCGCTACTTAGCCTAGATCGTCCAAGTGCACGCTAGTTAACCTATATAGTCCAAGGGCCCGCTAGTTAACTTTTATAGTCCAAGTGCCCGCTAGGGAACCTACATAGTCAAAGTGCCCGCTAGGGAACCTACATAGTCCAAGTGTCCGCTAGTTAATCTAGATAGTCCAAGGCCCGCTAGTAAACCTAGATAGTCCAAGGGCCCGCTAGTTAATCTAGATAGTCCAAGTGCCCGCTAGTTAACCTAGATAGTCCAAGTGCCCGCAAGTTAACAAGGATCATCAAAGTGCCCTCTAGTTAACTTACATAGTCCAAAGGCCTGGTAGTTAACCTACATAGAGCAAGGGCCCGCTAGTTAACCTTGATAGTCCAAGTGCCCGCTAGTTAACCTACATAGTCCCAGTTCCCGCTAGGTAACCTAGACAGTCCAAGTGACCATTGGGTTACATACATAGTCCAAGTGCCCGTTCGTTAACCTGTATATTCCAAGTGCCCGCTAGGTAACGTAGATAGCCCAAGTGCCCGCTAAGGAACGTACATAGTCCCAGTGCCCGCTAGGTACCTAGATAGTCCAAGTGCCCGCTAGTTAACCAACATAGTCCAAGTGCCTCCTAGGTAAACTACATAGTCCAAGTGCCCACTAGGTAACCTAGACTGTCCAATTGCCCCCTAGTTAACCTAGACAGTCCAAGTACGCGATAGGGAACCTACATAGTCCAATTGCCCGTTAGCTAACCTAGATAGTCGAAGTGTCCGCCAGTTAACTTACATAGTCCAAGTGCAAGTTCGTTAACGTAGATAGGCCAAGTGCCTGCTAGGTAACCTAGACAGTCCAAGTGCCCGCTAGTTTACCTACATAGTCCAAGTGCACGTTCGTTAACCTAGATAGTCCAAGTACTCGCTGGTAACCTACATAGTCCAAGGGCCCGCTAGGTAACCTTGATAGTCCAAGTGCCTTCTAGTTAACCTACATAGTCCAAGTGCCCGCTAGGTAACCTACATAGTCCAAGTGCCCACTAGGTAACCTAAATAATCCAAATGCCCGCTAGGGAAACTACATAGTCCAAGTGCCCGCTAGTTAACCTAGATAGTCCAAGTGCCCGCTAGTAAACCTAGATAGTCCAAGGGCCCGCTAGTTAATCTAGATAGTCCAAGTGCCCGCTAGTTAACCTAGATAGTCCAAGTGCCCGCTACTTAACCTAGATAGTCCAAGTGCCCGCTAGTAAACCTAGATAGTCCAAGTGCCCGCTAGTTAACCTAGATAATCCTAGGGCCCGCTAGTTAACCTACATAGTCCCAGGGCCCTCTAGTTAACCTAGATAGTCCAAGTGTCCGCTAGGGGACGTACATAGTCCAAGTGCCCGCTAGGTAACCTAGATAGTGCAAGTGCCCGCTAGGTAACCTACATAGTCCAAATGCCCATTCGGTAACCTAGATAGTCCAAGTGCCCACTAATTAACCTACATAGTCCAAGTGCCCGCTAGGTAACCTAGATAGTGCAAGTGCCCGCTAGGTAACCTACATAGTCCAAGTGCCCGCTAGGTAACCTAGATAGTCCAAGTGCCCGTTCGTTAACCTAGATAGTCCAAGTGCCCGCTAGGTAACCTAGACAGTCCAAGTGCCTGCTAGGTATCTTACATAGTCCCAATGCCCTTTCGTTAACCTACATAGTCCAAGTGCCCGCAAGGTAACCTATATAGTCCAAGTTCCAGCTATGTAACCTAGATAGTCCAAGGGCCCGCTAGTTACCCTACATAGTCCAAGTGCCCGCTAGGTAAACTAGATAGTCCAAGTGCCCGCTAAGGAACCTACATAGTCCAAGTGCACGCTAGTTAACCCAGATAGTCCAAGTGCCCGCTAGTTAAACCTAGATAGTCCAAGTGCCACTAGGTAACCTACATAGTGCAAGTGTCCCCTAGTTAACCTACATAGTCCAAGTGCCCGCTAGTTAACATAGATAGTCCAAGTGCCCACTAGGGAACGTACATAGTCCATGTGCCCGCTAGGTAACCTAGATAGTGCAAGTGCCCGGTAGTTAACCTACATAGTCCAAGTGCCCGCTAGGTAACCTGGATAGTCTAAGGGCCCGCTAGTTAACCTACATAGTCCAAGTGCCCGGTAGTTACTTACATAGTTCAAGTGTCCGTAAGGAACATATATAGTCCTAGTGCCCGCTAGGGAACATACAGAGTCTAAGTGCCCGCTAGGGAACCTACGTAGTCGAAGTGCCCGCTAGGGAATCTGCATAGTCAAAGGGCTCGCTACTTAACATAGATAGAGCAAGTACCGCTAGTTAATCTACATAGTTCAAGGGCCCGCTAGTTAACCTACATAGTCCAAGTGCCTGATAGGGAACCTACATAGTCCAAGTGCCCGCAGAGGAACCTACATAGTCCAAGTGCCCGTTAGGGAACCTACATAGTCCAATTGCTCGTTAGCTAACCTAGATAGTCGAAGTGTCCGCTAGTTAACCTACATAGTCCAAGTGTCCGTTTGTTAACATAGATAGGCCAAGTGCCTGCTAGGTAACCTAGACAGTCCAAGTGCCCGCTAGGTTACCTACATATTCCAAGTGCACGTTCGTTAACCTAGATAGTCAAAGTGCCTGCTAGGTAACCCTAAATAGTCCAAGTGCCCGCTAGGGAACCTACATAGTCCAAGCACCCGCTAGGTAACCTAGATAGTCCACTTGCCCGTTAGCTAACCTAGATAATCAAAGTGTCCGCTAGTTAACCTACATAGTCCAAGTGCCCGTTCTTTAACGTAGATAGGCCAAGTGCCTGCTAGGTAACCTAGACAGTCCAAGTGCCCGCTAGGTTACCTACATAGTCCAAGTGCACGTTAGTTAACCTAGATAGTCAAAGTGCCTGCTAGGTAACCCTAAATAATCCAAGTGCCCGCCAGTGAACCTACATAGTCCAAGTGCCCGCTAGGTAACCTAGATAGTCGAATTGCCCGTTAGCCAACCTAGATAATAGAAGTGTCCGCTAGTTAACCTACATAGTCCAAGTGCCCGTTCGTTAACCTAGATAGTCCAAGTACCCGCTAGGTAACCTAAGTAGTCCAATTGTCCGATAGGGATCCTACATAGTCCAAGTGCCCGCTAGGTAACCTACATAGCCCAAGTGCCCGTTCGTTAACCTAGATAGTCCAAGTGCCCGCTGGTAACCTACATAGTCCAAGGGCCCGCTAGGTAACCTTGATAGTCCAAGTGTCTTCTAGTTAACCTACATAGTCCAAGTGCCCGCTAGGTAACCTATATAGTCCAAGTGCCCACTAGGTAACCTAAATATTCCAAATGCCCGCTAGGGAAACTACATAGTCCAAGTGTCCGCTAGTTAACCTAGATCGTCCAAGTGTCCGCTAGTTAACCTACATAGTCCCAGTGCCCTCTAGTTAACCTAGATAGTCTAAGGGCCCGCTTGTTGACCTACATTGTCCAAGTGCCCGCTTGGTAACCTAGATAGTCCACGTGCCCGCTACTAAACCTAGATAGTCCCATTGCCCGTTAGTTAACCTAGATAGTCCAAGTGCCCACTAGGGGACGTACATAGTCCAAGTGCCCGCTAGGTAACCTAGATAGTCCAAGTGCCCGCTAGGGTATGTACATAGTCCAAATGCCCGCTAGGTAACCTAGATAGTCTAAGTGCCCGCTAGTTAACCTACATAGTCCAAGGGCCCGCTAAGGAACTTACATAGTCCAAGTGCCCGCTAGGGAACCTACATAGTCCAAGTGCCCGTTAGTGAACCTAGATAGACCCAGTGCCCACTAGGGGACGTACATAGTCCAAGTGCCCGCTAGGTAACCTAGATAGTCCAAGTGCCCTCTAGTTAACCTACATAGTCCAAGGGCCCGCTAGTTGACCTAGATAGTCCAAGTGCCCACTAGTTAACCTAGATAGTCCAAGTGCCCGTTCGTTAACCTAGATAGTCCAAGTGCCAGCTAGGTAACCTAGACTGTCCAAGTGCCCGCTAGGTTAGCTACATACTCCAAGTTCCCATTCGTTAACCTAGGTAGTCCAAGTGCCCGCTGGTAACCTACCTAGTCCAATGGCCCGCTAGGTAACCTTGATAGTCCAAGTGCCTTCTAGTTACTCTACATAGTCCAAGTGCCCGCTAGGTAACCTACATAATCCAAGTGCACAATAGGTAACCTAAATAATCCAAATGCCCGCTAGGGAAACTACATAGTCCAAGTGCCCGCTAGTTAACCTAGATAGTCCAAGTGCCCGCTAGTAAACCTAGATGGTCCAAGCGCCCGCTAGTTAATTTAGATAGTCCAAGTGCCCGCTAGTTAACCTAGATAGTCCAAGGGCCCGCTAGTTAACCTACATAGTCCAAGTGCCCGATAGGGAACCTACATAATCCAAGTGCCCGCTAGGGAACCTACATAGTCCAAGTGCCCGCTAGGGAACTTACATAGTCCAAGGGCCCGCTAGGGAACCTAGATAGTCCAAGGGCCCGTTAGTTAACCTAGATAGTCCAAGTGCCCGCTTGGAAACCTAGATAGTGCAACAGCCCGCTAGGTAACCTACATACTCCAAGAACCCGCTGGGTAACGTAGATAGTTCAAGTGCCAGCTAGGTAACCTAGATAGTCCAAGTGCCCGCTAGGTAACCTACAAAATCTAAGTGCCCGCTAGGTTATCTATGCAGTCCAAATGCCCGCTAGGGAATCTACATAGTCCAAGGGCCCACTAGTTAACGTAGATAGTCCAAGTGCCGCTAGTTAATCTACATAGTCCAAGGGCCCGCTAGTTAACCTACATAGTACAAGTACCCGCTAGTTAACCTACAAAATCTAAGTGCCCGCTAGGTTATCTATATAGTCCAAATGCCTGCTAGGGAACCTACATAGTCCAAGTGTCCGCTAGGTAACCTACATCGTCCAAGTGCCCGCTAGTTAACCAACATAGTCAATGGGCCCACTAGTTAACCTACATAGTGCAAGAGTCCGCTAGTTAACCTGGATCGTGCAAGTGTCTGCTAGTTAGCCTACACAGTCCAAGCGCCAGTTAGCTAACCTAGATAGTCCAAGGGCCCGCTAGTTGACCTACATAGTCCAAGTGCCCGCTATTTAACCTAGATAGTCCTAGTGCCCGTTAGTTAACCTAGGGTGTCCAAGTGCCCACTAGGGGACGTACTTAGTCCAAGTACCCGTTAGCTAACCTAGATAGTCCAAGTGCCCGCTAGTTAACATTGATCATCCAAGTGCCCGCTATATAACCTAGATAGTCCAAGTGCCCTCTAGTTAACCTATATCGTCCAAGTGCCCGCTAGTTAACCTACATAGTCCTAGGTCCGCTAGTTAACCTAGATAGTCCAAGTGCCAGCTCGTTAACCTACATAGTGCAAGGGCCCGCTAGTTGACCTAGATAGTCCAAGTTCACGCTAGTTAACCTAGATAGTCAAAGTGCCCGCTAGTTAACCTAAGTAGTACAAATGTCTGATAGGGATCCTACATAGTCCAAGTGACCGCTAGTTAACCTACATAGTCCAAGACCCCGCTAGGTAACCTAGACAGTCCAAGTGACCATTATGTTACCTACATAGTCCAAGTGCCCGTTCGTTAACCTACATAGTCCAATTGCCCGCTAGGTAATGTAGATAGCCCAAGTGCCCGCTAGGGAACGTACATAGTCCAAGTGCCCTCTAGGTAACCTAGATAGTCCAAGTGCCCGCTAGTTAACCTATATAGTCCAAGTGCGTGCTAGGTAAACTACATAGTCCAAGTGCCCACTAGGAAACCCACAGTCCAAATGCCCGCTAGTTAACCTAAGTAGTACAAATGTCTGATAGGGATCCTACATAGTCCAAGTGACCGCTAGTTAACCTACATATTCCAATTGCCCGCTAGGTAATGTAGATAGCCCAAGTGCCCGCTAGGGAACGTATATAGTCCAAGTGCCCTCTAGGTAACCTAGATTGTCCAAGTGCCCGCTAGTTAACCTATATAGTCCAAGTGCGTGCTAGGTAAACTACATAGTCCAAGTGCCCACTAGGAAACCCACAGTCCAAATGCCCGCTAGTTAACCTAGACAGTCCAAGTACCCGATAGGGGACCTACATTGTCCAAGTGCCCGCTGGGAACCTACATAGTCCATGTGCTCGCTAGGCAACCTACATAGTCCAAGTGCCCGTTAGTTAACCTAGATAGTCAAAGTGCCTGCTAGGTAACCTAAATAGTCCAAGTGCCCGCTAGGTAACCTAGATAGTCCAATTGCCCGTTGGCTAACCTAGATAGTCGAAGTGTCCGCTAGTTAAGCTACATAGTCCAAGTATCCGTTCGTTAACCTAGATAGGCCAAGTGCCCTCTAGGTAACCAAGATAGTCCAAGTGCCCGCTAGGGTATGTACATAGTTCAGGTTCCCGCTAGGTAACCTAGATTGTCCAAGTGTCCGCTAGTTAACCTACATAGTACAAGTGCCCGCTAGGTAACCTAGATAGTCCAAGGGCCTGCTAGTTAACCTACATAGTCCAATGCCCGATAGGGAACCTACATAGTCCAAGTGCCCGCTGAGGAACCTACATAGTCCAAGTTACCGATAGGGAACCTGTATATTCCAAGTGCCCGTTAGGGAACCTAGATAGTCCAAGGGCCCATAGGGAACCTATACAATCCAAGTGCCCGCTAGGGAACCTACATAGTCAAAGTGCTCGCTAGGGAACCTACATTGTGCAAGTGCCCGCTAGTTAACCTAGATAGTCCAAGTGCCCGCTAGGGAACCTACATAGTCCAAGGTCAGCTAGTTAACCTAGATAGTCCAAGTGCCCGCTAGTAAACCTAGATAGTCCAAGGGCCCGCTAGTTAATATAGATAGTCCAAGTGCCCGCTAGTTAACCTAGATAGTCCAAGGGCCCGCTAGTTAACCTACATAGTCCAAGTGCCCGATAGGGAACCTACATAATCCAAGTGCCCGCTAGGGAACCTACATAGTCCAAGTGCCCGATAGGGAACTTACAGAGTCCAAGGGCCCGCTAGGGAAACTACATAGTCCATTTGCCCGCTAGGGAACTTACATAGTCCAAGGGCCCGCCTGGGAACCTACATAGTCCAAGTGCCCATTAGTTAACCTAGATAGTCCAAGTGCCCGTTTGGTAACCTAGATAGTCCAACAGCCCGCTAGGTAACCTACATACTCCAAGAACCCGCTAGGTAACGTTGATAGTTCAAGTGCCAGCTAGGTAACCTAGATAGTCCAAGTGCCCGCTAGGTAACCTACAAAATCTAAGTGCCCGCTAGGTTATCTATGTAGTCCAAATGCCCGCTAGGGAATCTACATAGTCCAAGGGCCCGCTAGTTAACGTAGATAGTCCAGGTGCCGCTAGTTAACCTACATAGTCCAAGTACCCGCTAGTTAACCTAGATCGTCCAAGTGCCCCCTAGGTAACCTACATAGCCCAAGGGCCCGCTACTTAACCTACATAGTCCAAGGGCCCTCTAGCTAACCTACAAAGTCTAAGTGCCCGCTAGGTTATTTATATAGTCCAAATACCCGCTAGGGAACCTACATAGTCCAAGTGCCCGCTAGTTAACCTACATCGTCCAAGTGCCCGCTAGTTAACCAACATAGTCAATGGGCCCACTAGTTAACCTACATAGTGCAAGAGCCCGCTAGTTAACCTAGATCGAGCAAGTGTCTGCTAGTTAACCTACATAGTCCAAGTGCCAGTTAGCTAACCTAGATAGTCCAAGGGCCCACTAGTTGACCTACTTAGTCCAAGTGCCCGCTAGTTAACCTAGATTGTCCTAGTGCCCGTTAGTTAACCTAGGGTGTCCAAGTGCCCACTAGGGGATGTACTTAATCCAAGTGCCCGTTAGCTAACCTAGATAGTCCAAGTGCCCGCTAGTTAACATTGATCATCCAAGTGCCCGCTAGTTAACCTAGATAGTCCAAGTGCCCACTAGTTAGCCTACATAGTACAAGGGCCCGCTAGTTGACCTAGATAGTCCAAGTTCCCGCTAGTTAACCTAGATAGTCAAAGTGCCCGCTAGTTTACCTAAGTAGTACAAATGTCCGATAGGGATCCTACAGAGTCCAAGTGACCGCTAGTTAACCTACATAGTTCAAGTCCCCGCTAGGTAACCTAGACAGTCCAAGTGACCATTATGTTACCTACATAGTCCAAGTGCCCGTTCGTTAACCTACATAGTCCAATTGCCCGCTAGGTAACGTAGATAGCCCAAGTGCCCGCTAGGGAACGTACATAGTCCAAGTGCCCTCTAGGTAACCTAGATAGTCCAAGTGCCCGCTAGTTAACCTATATAGTACAAGTGCGTGCTAGGTAAACTACATAGTCCAAGTGCCCACTAGGAAACCCAGACAGTCCAATTGCCCGCTAGTTAACCTAGACAGTCCAAGTACCCGATAGGGAACCTACATAGTCCAAGTGCCCGCTGGGAACCTACATAGTCCAAGTGCACCCTAGGCAACCTACATAATCCAAGTGCCCGTTAGTTAACCTAGATAGTCAAAGTGCCTGCTAGGTAACCTAAATAGTCCAAGTGCCCGCTAGGTAACCTAGATAGTCCAATTGCCCGTTGGCTAACCTAGATAGTCGAAGTGTCCGCTAGTTAAGCTACATAGTCCAAGTGTCCGTTCGTTAACCTAGATAGGCCAAGTGCCCTCTAGGTAACCAAGATAGTCCAAGTGCCCGCTAGGGTATGTACATAGTTCAAGTGCCCGCTAGGTAACCTGGATTGTCCAAGTGCCCGCTAGTTAACCTACATAGTACAAGTGCCCGCTAGGTAACCTAGATAGTCCAAGGGCCTGCTAGTTAACCTACATAGTCCAATGCCCTATAGGGAACCTACATGGTCCAAGTGCCCGCTGAGGAACCTACATAGTCCAAGGGCCCGTTAGGGAACCTGTATATTCCAAGTGCCCATAGGGAACCTATATAGTCAAAGTGCTCGCTAGGGAACCTACATTGTGCAAGTGCCCGCTACTTAACCTAGATAGTCCAAGTGCCCGCTATGTAACCTACATAGTCCAAGGGCCGCTAGGTAACCTACATAGTCCATTTGCCCGCTAGGTAACTTAGATAGTCCAAGTGCCCGTTTGCTAACATACATAGTCCAAGTGCCCGCTAGGTAACTTACATAGTCCAAGGGCCCGTTCGTTAACCTAGATAGTCCAAATGCCCGCTAGGGAACCCACATAGTCCAAGTGCCCATTAGAGAACTTACATAGTCAAAGGCCTGCTAGGGAACCTACATAGTCCAAGTGCCCGCTAGGGAACCTTCATAGTCCGAGTGCTTGCTAGGGAACCTACATAGTCCAAGTGCCCTTTAGGGAACCTATATAGTCCAAGAGCCCGCTAGGGAACCTAGATAGTCCAAGTGCCCGCTAGGTAACCTAGATAGTCCAAGTGCCCGCTAGGTAACCTACTAAGTCCAAGGGCGCGCTTGGTAATCTATGTAGTCCAAAGGCCCGCTAGGGCACCTACATAGTCCTAGCGCCCGCTAGTTAACCTACATTGTCCAAGTGCCCGATAGGGAACCTACATAGTCCAAGTGCCCGCTAGGTAACCTACATAGTCCAAATGCCCGCTAGTAACCTTCATAGTCCGAGTGCCTGCTAGGGAACCTATGTAGTCCAAGTGCCTGCTAGGGAACCTGGATAGTCCAAGTGCCCGCTAGGTAACCTAGATAGTCCAAGTGCCCCCTAGGTAATCTATATGGTCCAAATACCCGCTAGGGCACCTACATAGTCCAAGTGCACGCTAATTAACCTACATAGTCCAAGTGCCCCGTTAGCTAACCTAGATAGTCCAAGGGCCAACTAGTTAACCTACATGGGTCACGTGCCCACCACGTAACCTAGCTAATCCAAGTGTCCGCTAGTTAACCTAGATCGTCCAAGTGTCCGCTAGTTAACCTACATAGTCCCAGTGCCCTCTAGTTAACCTAGATAGTCTAAGGGCCCGCTTGTTGACCTACATAGTCCAAGTGCCCGCTTGGTAACCTAGATAGTCCACGTGCCCGCTACTAAACCTAGATAGTCCCATTGCCCGTTAGTTAACCTAGATAGTCCAAGTGCCCACTAGGGGACGTACATAGTCCAAGTGCCCGCTAGGTAACCTAGATAGTCCAAGTGCCCGCTAGGGTATGTACATAGTCCAAGTGCCCGCTAGGTAACCTAGATAGTCTAAGTGCCCGCTAGTTAACCTACATAGTCCAAGGGCCCGCTAAGGAACTTACATAGTCCAAGTGCCCGCTAGGGAACCTACATAGTCCAAGTGCCCGTTAGTGAACCTAGATAGACCCAGTGCCCACTAGGGTACGTACATAGTCCAAGTGCCCGCTAGGTAACCTAGATAGTTCAAGTGTCCTCTAGTTAACCTACATAGTCCAAGGGCCCGCTAGGTAACCTACATAGTTCAAGAGCCCGATAGGGAACTAACATAGTCCAAGTGTCTGCTAGGGAACCTGCATTGTCCAAGTGCCCGCAAGGTTACCTAGATAGTCCAAGTGCCTGCTAGTTAACCTACATAGTCCAAGTGCCCGCTAGTTAACCTAGATCGTCCAAGTGCCCGTTAGGTAACCTAGATAGTCCAAGTGCCCGCTAGGTTACCTACATAGTCCAAGATCCCGCTAGGTAACCTAGATAGTCCTAGTGCCCGTTACCTAACCTACATCGTCCAAGTGCCCGCTAGGGAACCTACATAGTCCAAGTGCCCATTAGTCAACCTAGATAGACCAAGTGCCCACTAGGGGACGTACATCGTCCAAGTGCCCGCTAGGTAACCTAGATAGTCCAAGTGCCCACTAGGGTATGTACATAGTTCAAGTGCCCGCTAGGTAACCTAGATAGTCTAATTGCCCGCAGGTTAACCTACATTGTCCAAGGGCCCGCTAGTTAAACTACATAGTCCAAGTGCCCGATACGGAACCAACATAGTCCAAGTGTCCGCTAAGGGACGTATATAGTACAAGTGCCCGCTAGGGAACCTACATAGTCCAAGTGCCCGTTAGTGAACCTAGATAGTCCAAGTGCCCGCTAGGGAACCTGCATTGTCCAAGTGCCCGCTAGTTTACCTAGATATTCCAAGTGCCCGCTAGTAAACCTAGATCTTCCAAGTGTTCGCTAGTTACCCTAAATAGTCCAAGTGCCCTCTAGGTAACTTATATAGTCCAAGTGCCCGTTAGGTAACCTAGATAGTCCAAGGGCCCGCTAGGTAACCTACATGGTCCAAGGCCCGCAAGTTAACCTAGATAATCCACGTTCCTGTAGCTAACCTAGATAGTCCAATTGACCGCTAGGTAACCTACATAGTCCAAGGGCCCGCTCCTTAACTTAGTTCGTCCAAGTGTCCGCTAGTTAACCTAGATATTGAAAGTGCCCGCTAGTATACCTACATAGTCCAAGTGCCCGCTAGGTAACCTACATAGTCCTAGCGCCCACTAGTTATCCTACATTGTCCAAGTGCCCGATAGGGACCATACATAGTCCAAATGCCCGCTAGTAACCTATATAGTCCAAGTGCAAGAAGGGAACCTGCATCGTCCAAGTGCCCGCTAGTTAACCTAGATAGTCCAATTCCTGTTAGCTAACATACATAGTCCAAGTGCCCGTTCGTTAACCTAGATAGTCCAAGGGCCCGCTAGGTAACCTACATAGTCCAAGTGCCCGCTAGGTAACCTAGACAGTCCAAGTGCCTGCTAGGTAACCTACATAGTCCAAGTGCCCGTTTGCTAAACTAGATCGTCAAAGTGCCCACTAGTTAACCTACATAGTCCAAGGGCCCGCTAGTGAACCTAGATAGTTTAAGGGCCCACTAGTTGACTTACATAGTCCAAGTGCCCGCTTGGTAATCTAGATAGTCCAAATGCCCGCTAGTAACGTACATAGTCCAAATGCCCGTTAGGTAACCTAGATAGTCCAAATGCCCGCTAGGGAACCCACATAGTCCAAGTGCCTGTTAGAGAACTTACATAGTCAAAGGCCTGCTAGGGAACCTACATAGTCCAAGTGCCCGCTAGGGAACCTTCATAGTCCGTGCCTGCTAGGGAACCTACATAGTCCAAGTGCCCTACAGGGAACCTATATAGTCCAAGTGCCCGCTAGGTAACCTAGATTGTCCAAGTGCCCGCTAGGTAACCTAGATAGTCCAAGTGCCCGCTAGGTAACCTACAAAGTCCAAGGGCGCGCTTGGTAATCTGTATAGTCCAAAGGCCCGCTAGGGCACCTACATAATCCTAGCGCCCGCTAGTTAACCTAGATAGTCCAAGTGCCCGTTCGTTAACCTAGATAGTCCAAGTGCCCGCTAGGTAACCTAGACAGTCCAAGTGCCTGCTAGGTAACTTACATAGTCCAAATGCCCGTTCGTTAACCTACATAGTCCAAGGGCCCATATTTTAACCTAGATCGTCCAAGTGTCTTTGGTTAACCTACATTGTCCAAGTGCCCGATAGGGAACCTACATAGTAAAAGTGCCCGCTAGGTAACCTACATAGTCCAAATGCCCGCTAGTAACATACATAATCCAAGTGCAAGAAGGAAATACATAATCCAAGTGCCCGCTAGGGAACCTACATAGTCCAAATGCCCATTAGGTAACCTAGATAGTCCAAATGCCCGCTAGGGTACCCACCTAGTCCAAGTGCCAGCTAGGGAACCTACATAGTCAAAGTGCCCACTAGGGAACCTATATAGTCCAAGTGCCCGCTAGGGAACCTTCATAGTCTGAGTGCCCGCTAGGTAACCTAGATAGTCCAAGTGCCCACTACGTAACCTAGCTAATCCAAGTGTCCGCTAGTTAACCTAGATCGTCCAAGTGTCCGCTAGTTAACCTACATAGTCCCAGTGCCCTCTAGTTAACCTAGATAGTCTAAGGGCCTGCTAGTTGACCTACATAGTCCAAGTGCCCACTTGGTAACCTAGATAGTCCACGTGCCCGCTACTATACCTAGATAGTCCTATTGCCCGTTAGTTAACCTAGATAGTCCAAGTGCCCACTAGGGGACGTACATTCTCCAAGTGCCCGTTAGTGAACCTAGATAGACCAAGTGCCCACTAGGGGACGTATATAGTCCAAGTGCCCGCTAGGTAACCTACATACTCCAAGTACCCGCTAGGGAACCTACATAGTCCAAGTAACCGCTAGGTAACCTAGATAATCCAAGTGCCCACTAATTAACCTATATCGTCTAAGTGCCCGCTAGTTAACCTAGATTGTCCAAGTGCCCGCTAGTTAACCTACATAGTCAATGGGCCCGCAAGTTAACCTACATAGTGCAAGAGCCCGCTAGCTAACCTAGATCGTCCAAGTGTCCGCTAGTTAACCTACATAGTCCACGGGCCAGTTAGCTAACCTAGATAGTCCAAGTGCCCGCTAGTTGACCTACATAGTCCACGTGCCCGCTGGGTAACCTAAATAATCCAAGTGCCCGCTAGGGAACCTTCATAGTCCAAGTGCCAGCTAGGTAACCAATATAGTCCTAGTGCTGGCTATTTAACCTAGATAGTCCTAGTGCCCGTTAGTTTACCTAGATAGTCCAAGTGCCCACTAGGGTACGTACTTAGTCCATGTGCCGTTAGCTAACCTAGATAGTCCAAGTGCCCGCTAGTTAACATTAATCATCCAAGTGCCCGCTAGTTAACCTACACAGTCCAAGGGCCCGCTAGTTAACCTACATAGTCGAAGTGCCCGATAGGGAAACAACATAGTCCAAGTGTCCCCTAAGGGACGTACATAGTCCAAGTGCTCGCTAGGGAACCTACATAGTCCAAGTGCCGTTAGTGAACCTAGATAGTCCAAGTGCCCGCTAGGGAACCTGCATTGTCCAAGTGCCCGCTAGTTTACTTAGATAGTCCAAGTGCCCGCTAGTTAACCTACATAGTCCAAGTGCCCGCTAGTTAACCTAGATCGTCCAAGTGCCCGTTAGGTAACCTAGATAGTCCAAGTGCCCGCTAGGTTACCTACATAGTCCAAGATCCCGCTAGGTAACCGAGATAGTCCTAGTGCCCGTTACCTAACCTAGATCGTCCAAGTGCCAGCTAGGTAACCTACATAGTCCAAGGCCCGCTCGTTAACTTAGTCCGTCCAAGTGTCCGCTAGTTAACCTAGATAGTCCAAGTGCCCGCTAGTATACCTACATAGTCCAAGTGCCCGCTAGGTAACCTACATAGTCCTAGCGCCCACTAGTTAACCAACATTGTCCCCGTGCCCGATAGGGACCCTACATAGTCCAAATGCCCGCTAGTAACCTACATAGTCCAAGTGCCCGTTCGTTAACCTAGATAGTCCAAGTGCCCGCTAGGTTACCTAGACAGTCCAAGTGCCCGCTGGTTAACCTACATAGTCCAAGTGCCCGATAGGGAACCAATATAATCCAAGTGCCCGATAGGGAACTTACATAATGCAAGGGCCCGCTAGGGAACCTACATAGTCCATGTGCCCGCTAGGCAACCTACATATTCCAAGGGCCAGTTAGTTAACCTAGATTGTCAAAGTGCCTGCTAGTTAACCTAGATAGTCCAAGTGCCCGCTAGGTAACCTTCATAGTCCATGTTGCCGCTTGGCAACCTTAATAGTCCAAATGCCTGCTAGGGAAACTACATAGTCCATGTGCCCGCTAGTTAACCTAGATAGTCCAAGTGCCTGCTGGTAAACCTACATAATCCATGGGCCCGCTAGTTAACCTACATAGTGCAAGGGCCCGCTAGTTAACCTAGATCGTGCAAGTGTCCGCTAGTTAACTTACATAGTCCACGTGCCCGCTAGGTAACCTAGATAGTCCAAGTGCCCGCTAGGGATCCTTCATAATTCAATTGCCTGCTAGGTAACCTAGATAGTCCAAGTGCCCGCTAGTTAACCTAGATAGTACTAGTTCCCGTTAGTTAACCTAGATAGTCCAAGTGCCCACTAGGGGACGTACATAGTCCAAGTGCCCGCTAGTTAACCTACATAGTCCAAGGTCCATTAGTTAACCTAGATAGTCCAAGTGCCCGCTAGTTAACCTACATAGTACAAGGGCCCTCTAGTTAACCTAGATAGTCCAAGTGCCCGCTAGTTAACCTAGATAGTCAAAGTGCTCGCTAGTTAACCTAAGTAGTACAAATGTCCGATAGGGATCCTACATAGTCCAAGTGCCCGCTAGTTAACCTACATAGTCCAAGTCCCTGCAAGGTAACCTAGACAGTCCAAGTGACCATTATGTTACCTACATAGTCCAAGTGCCCGCTAGGTAACCTAGATAGTCCAAGTGCCTGCTAGTAAAATACATAGTCCAAGTGCCCACTAGGTAACCTAGACAGTCCAATTGCCCGCTAGTTAACCTAGATAGTCCAAGTAACGGTAGAGAAACTACATACTCCAAGTGCCCGCTGGGATCCTACATAGTCCAAGTGCTCGCTAGGCAACCTACATAGTCCAAGTGCCCGTTAGTTAACCTAGATAGTCAAAGTGCCTGCTAGGTAACCTAAATAGTCCAAGTGCCCGCTAGTTAACCTACACAGTCCAAGTGCCCGCTAGGTAACCTAGATAGTCCAATTGCCCGTTAGCTAACCTAGATAGTCGAAGTGTCCGCTAGTTAACCTACATAGTCCAAGTGCCCGTTCGTTAACCTAGATAGTCCAAGTGCCCGCTAGGTAACCTAAGTAGTCCAAATGTCCGATAGGGATCCTACATAGTCCAAGTGCACGCTAGGTAACCTACATAGCCCAAGTGCCCGTTCGTTAACCTAGATAGTCCAAGTGCCCGCTGGTAACCTACATAGTCCAAGGGCCCGCTAGGTAACCTTGATAGTCCAAGTGTCTTCTAGTTAACCTACATAGTCCAAGTGCCCGCTAGGTAACCTATATAGTCCAAGTGCCCACTAGGTAACCTAAATATTCCAAATGCCCGCTAGGGAAACTACATAGTCCAAGTGTCCGCTAGTTAACCTAGATCGTCCAAGTGTCCGCTAGTTAACCTACATAGTCCCAGTGCCCTCTAGTTAACCTAGATAGTCTAAGGGCCCGCTTGTTGACCTACATTGTCCAAGTGCCCGCTTGGTAACCTAGATAGTCCACGTGCCCGCTACTAAACCTAGATAGTCCCATTGCCCGTTAGTTAACCTAGATAGTCCAAGTGCCCACTAGGGGACGTACATAGTCCAAGTGCCCGCTAGGTAACCTAGATAGTCCAAGTGCCCGCTAGGGTATGTACATAGTCCAAGTGCCCGCTAGGTAACCTAGATAGTCTAAGTGCCCGCTAGTTAACCTACATAGTCCAAGGGCCCGCTAAGGAACTTACATAGTCCAAGTGCCCGCTAGGGAACCTACATAGTCCAAGTGCCCGTTAGTGAACCTAGATAGACCCAGTGCCCACTAGGGGACGTACATAGTCCAAGTGCCCGCTAGGTAACCTAGATAGTCCAAGTGTCCTCTAGTTAACCTACATAGTCCAAGGGCCCGCTAGTTGACCTAGATAGTCCAAGTGCCCGCTAGTTAACCTAGATAGTCCAAGTGCCCGTTCGTTAACCTAGATAGTCCAAGTGCCAGCTAGGTAACCTAGACTCTCCAAGTGCCCGCTAGGTTACCTACATATTCCAAGTTCCCATTCGTTAACCTAGATAGTCCAAGTGCCCGCTGGTAACCTACCTAGTCCAATGGCCCGCTAGGTAACCTTGATAGTCCAAGTGCCTTCTAGTTACCCTACATAGTCCAAGTGCCCGCTAGGTAACCTACATAATCCAAGTGCACAATAGGTAACCTAAATAATCCAAATGCCCGCTAGGGAAACTACATAGTCCAAGTGCCCGCTAGTTAACCTATATAGTCCAAGTGCCCGCTAGTAAACCTAGATAGTCCAAGGGCCCGCTAGTTAATTTAGATAGTCCAAGTGCCCGCTAGTTAACCTAGATAGTCCAAGGGCCCGCTAGTTAACCTACATAGTCCAAGTGCCCGATAGGGAACCTACATAATCCAAGTGCCCGCTAGGGAACCTACATAGTCCAAGTGCCCGCTAGGGAACTTACATAGTCCAAGGGCCCGCTAGGGAACCTAGATAGTCCAAGGGCCCGTTAGTTAACCTAGATAGTCCAAGTGCCCGCTTGGAAACCTAGATAGTGCAACAGCCCGCTAGGTAACCTACATACTCCAAGAACCCGCTGGGTAACGTAGATAGTTCAAGTGCCAGCTAGGTAACCTAGATAGTCCAAGTGCCCGCTAGGTAACCTACAAAATCTAAGTGCCCGCTAGGTTATCTATGCAGTCCAAATGCCCGCTAGGGAATGTACATAGTCCAAGGGCCCACTAGTTAACGTAGATAGTCCATGTGCCGCTAGTTAATCTACATAGTCCAAGGGCCCGCTAGTTAACCTACATAGTACAAGTACCCGCTAGTTAACCTACAAAATCTAAGTGCCCGCTAGGTTATCTATATAGTCCAAATGCCTGCTAGGGAACCTACATAGTCCAAGTGCCCGCTAGGTAACCTACATCGTCCAAGTGCCCGCTAGTTAACCAACATAGTCAATGGGCCCACTAGTTAACCTACATAGTGCAAGAGTCCGCTAGTTAACCTGGATCGTGCAAGTGTCTGCTAGTTAGCCTACACAGTCCAAGCGCCAGTTAGCTAACCTAGATAGTCCAAGGGCCCGCTAGTTGACCTACATAGTCCAAGTGCCCGCTATTTAACCTAGATAGTCCTAGTGCCCGTTAGTTAACCTAGGGTGTCCAAGTGCCCACTAGGGGACGTACTTAGTCCAAGTGCCCGTTAGCTAACCTAGATAGTCCAAGTGCCCGCTAGTTAACATTGATCATCCAAGTGCCCGCTATATAACCTAGATAGTCCAAGTGCCCTCTAGTTTACCTATATCGTCCAAGTGCCCGCTAGTTAACCTACATAGTCCTAGGTCCGCTAGTTAACCTAGATAGTCCAAGTGCCAGCTAGTTAACCTACATAGTGCAAGGGCCCGCTAGTTGACCTAGATAGTCCAAGTTCACGCTAGTTAACCTAGATAGTCAAAGTGCCCGCTAGTTAACCTAAGTAGTACAAATGTCTGATAGGGATCCTACATAGTCCAAGGGACCGCTAGTTAACCTACATAGTCCAAGTCCCCGCTAGGTAACCTAGACAGTCCAAGTGACCATTATGTTACCTACATAGTCCAAGTGCCCGTTCATTAACCTACATAGTCCAATTGCCCGCTAGGTAATGTAGATAGCCCAAGTGCCCGCTAGGGAACGTACATAGTCCAAGTGCCCTCTAGGTAACCTAGATAGTCCAAGTGCCCGCTAGTTAACCTATATAGTCCAAGTGCGTGCTAGGTAAACTACATAGTCCAAGTGCCCACTAGGAAACCCACAGTCCAAATGCCCGCTAGTTAACCTAGACAGTCCAAGTACCCGATAGGGGACCTACATTGTCCAAGTGCCCGCTGGGAACCTACATAGTCCATGTGCTCGCTAGGCAACCTACATAGTCCAAGTGCCCGTTAGTTAACCTAGATAGTCAAAGTGCCTGCTAGGTAACCTAAATAGTCCAAGTGCCCGCTAGGTAACCTAGATAGTCCAATTGCCCGTTGGCTAACCTAGATAGTCGAAGTGTCCGCTAGTTAAGCTACATAGTCCAAGTGTCCGTTCGTTAACCTAGATAGGCCAAGTGCCCTCTAGGTAACCAAGATAGTCCAAGTGCCCGCTAGGGTATGTACATAGTTCAAGTTCCCGCTAGGTAACCTAGATTGTCCAAGTGTCCGCTAGTTAACCTACATAGTACAAGTGCCCGCTAGGTAACCTAGATAGTCCAAGGGCCTGCTAGTTAACCTACATAGTCCAATGCCCGATAGGGAACCTACATAGTCCAAGTGCCCGCTGAGGAACCTACATAGTCCAAGTTACCGATAGGGAACCTGTATATTCCAAGTGCCCGTTAGGGAACCTAGATAGTCCAAGGGCCCATAGGGAACTTATACAATCCAAGTGCCCGCTAGGGAACCTACATAGTCAAAGTGCTCGCTAGGGAACCTACATTGTGCAAGTGCCCGCTAGTTAACCTAGATAGTCCAAGTGCCCGCTAGGGAACCTACATAGTCCAAGGTCAGCTAGTTAACCTAGATAGTCCAAGTGACCGCTTGTTAACCTACATAGTCCAAGGTCAGCTAGTTAACCTAGATAGTCCAAGTGACCGCTTGTTAACCTACATAGTCCAAGGTCAGCTAGTTAACCTAGATAGTCCAAGTGCCCTCTAGTTAACCTACATAGTCCAAGAACCCGCTAGTTAACCTAGATATTCCAAGTGCCCGCTAGTTAACCTAGATCGTCCAAGTGTCCGCTAGTTAACCTACATAGTCCATGTTCCCGCTAGGTCACCTACACAGTCCAATTGCCCCCTAGTTAACCTAGACAGTCCAAGTACCTGATAGGGAACCTACATAGTCCAAGTGCTCGCAAGGGAACCTACATAATCCAAGTGCCCGTTAGTTAACCTAGATAGTCAAAGTGCCTGCTATGTAACCTAAATAGTCCAAGTGCCCGCAAGGGAACCTACATAGTCCAAGTGCCCGCAAGGGAACCTACATAGTCCAAGTGCCCGCTAGGTAAACTAGATAGTCCAATTGCCCATTAGCTAACCTAGATAGTCGAAGTGTCCCCCAGTTAACCTACAAGTCCAAGTGCCCGTTCGTTAACGTAGATAGGCCAAGTGCCCGCTACGTAACCTAGACAGTCCAATGCCCGCTAGGTTACCTACATAGTACAAGTGCACGTTCGTTAACCTAGATAGTCCAAGTGCCCGCTGGTAACCTACACAGTCCAGTGGCCCGCTAGGTAACCTTGATAGTCCAAGTGCCTTCTAGTTAACCTACATAGTCCAAGTGCCCGCTAGGTAACCTACATAATCCAAGTGCACAATAGGTAACCTAAATAATCCAAATGCCCTCTAGGGAAACTATATAGTCCAAGTGCCCGCTAGTTAACCTAGATAGTCCAAGTGCCCGCTAGTAAACCTAGATAGTCCAAGGGCCCGCTAGTTAATCTAGATAGTCCAAGTGCCCGCTAGTTAACCTAGATAGTCCAAGGGCCCGCTAGTTAACCTACATAGTCCAAGGTCCGCTAGGGAACCTACATAGTCCAAGTGCCCATTAGTTAACCTAGATAGTCCAAGTGCCCGTTTGGTAACCTAGATAGTCCAACAGCCCGCTAGGTAACCTACATACTCCAAGAACCCGCTAGGTAACGTTGATAGTTCAAGTGCCAGCTAGGTAACCTAGATAGTCCAAGTGCCCGCTAGGTAACCTACAAAATCTAAGTGCCCGCTAGGTTATCTATGTAGTCCAAATGCCCGCTAGGGAATCTACATAGTCCAAGGGCCCGCTAGTTAACGTAGATCGTCCAGGTGCCGCTAGTTAACCTACATAGTCCAAGTACCCGCTAGTTAACCTAGATCGTCCAAGTGCCCCCTAGGTAACCTACATAGCCCAAGGGCCCGCTACTTAACCTACATAGTCCAAGGGCCCGCTAGCTAACCTACAAAGTCTAAGTGCCCGCTAGGTTATTTATATAGTCCAAATGCCCGCTAGGGAACCTACATAGTCCAAGTGCCCGCTAGTTAACCTACATCATCCAAGTGCCCGCTAGTTAACCAACATAGTCAATGGGCCCACTAGTTAACCTACATAGTGCAAGAGCCCGCTAGTTAACCTAGATCGAGCAAGTGTCTGCTAGTTAACCTACATAGTCCAAGTGCCAGCTAGCTAACCTAGATAGTCCAAGGGCCCACTAGTTGACCTACATAGTCCAAGTGCCCGCTAGTTAACCTAGATTGTCCTAGTGCCCGTTAGTTAACCTAGGGTGTCCAAGTGCCCACTAGGGGATGTACTTAGTCCAAGTGCCCGTTAGCTAACCTAGATAGTCCACGTGCCCGCTAGTTAACAATGATCATCCAAGTGCCCGCTAGTTAACCTAGATAGTCCAAGTGCCCGCTAGTTAACCTACATAGTCCAAGGTCCGCTAGTTACCCTAGATAGTCCAAGTGCCCACTAGTTAGCCTACATAGTACAAGGGCCCGCTAGTTGACCTAGATAGTCCAAGTTCCCGCTAGTTAACCTAGATAGTCAAAGTGCCCGCTAGTTAACCTAAGTAGTACAAATGTCCGATAGGGATCCTACAGAGTCCAAGTGACAGCTAGTTAACCTACATAGTCCAAGTCCCCGCTAGGTAACCTAGACAGTCCAAGTGACCATTATGTTACCTACATAGTCCAAGTGCCCATTCGTTAACCTACATAGTCCAATTGCCCGCTAGGTAACGTAGATAGCCCAAGTGCCCGCTAGGGAACGTACATAGTCCAAGTGCCCTCTAGGTAACCTAGATAGTCCAAGTGCCCGCTAGTTAACCTACATAGTCCAAGTGCGTGCTAGGTAAACTACATAGTCCAAGTGCCCACTAGGTAACCCAGACAGTCCAATTGTCCGCTAGTTAACCTAGACAGTCCAAGTACCCGATAGGGAACCTACATAGTCCAAGTGCCCGCTGGGAACCTACATAGTCCAAGTGCTCGCTAGGCAACCTACATAGTCCAAGTGCCCGTTAGTTAACCTAGATAGTCAAAGTGCCTGCTAGGTAACCTAAATAGTCCAAGTGCCCGCTAGGTAACCTAGATAGTCCAAGTGCCCGCTAGGGTATGTACATAGTTCAAGTGCCCGCTAGGTAACCTGGATTGTCCAAGTGTCCGCTAGTTAACCTACATAGTACAAGTGCCCGCTAGGTAACCTAGATAGTCCAAGGGCCTGCTAGTTAACCTACATAGTCCAATGCCCTATAGGGAACCTACATGGTCCAAGTGCCCGCTGAGGAACCTACATAGTCCAAGTGCCCGTTAGGGAACCTGTATATTCCAAGTGCCCATAGGGAACCTATATAGTCCAAGTGCCCGCTAGGGAACCTACATAGTCAAAGTGCTCGCTAGGGAACCTACATTGTGCAAGTGCCCGCTACTTAACCTAGATAGTCCAAGTGCCCGCTAGTTAACCTACATAGTCCAAGGTCAGCTAGTTAACCTAGATAGTCCAAGTGACCGCTTGTTACCCTACATAGTCCAAGGTCAGCTAGTTAACCTAGATAGTCCAAGTGCCCGCTAGTTAACCTACATAGTCCTAGAACCTGCTAGTTAATCTAGATAGTCCAAGTTCCCGCTAGTTAACCTACATATTCCAAGGGCCCGCTAGTTAACCTTGATATTCCAAGTGCCCGCTAGTTAACCTACATAGTCCAAGTTCCCACTAGGTAACCTACACAGTCCAATTGCCCCCTAGTTAACCTAGACAGTCCAAGTACCTGATAGGGAACCTACATAGTCCAAGTGCTCGCTAGGGAACCTACATAGTACAAGTGCTCACTAGGCAACCTACATAGTTCAAGCGACCGTTAGTTAACCTAGATAGTCAAAGTGCCTGCTAGGTAACCTAAATAATCCAAGTGCCCGCAAGGGAACCTATATAGTCCAATTGCCCGCTAGGTAACCTAGATAGTCCAATTGCCCATTAGCTAACCTAGATAGTCGAAGAGTCCCCTAGTTAACCTACATAGTCCAAGTGCCCGTTCGTTAACGTAGATAGCTCAAGTGCCCGCTAGGTAACCTAGACAGTCCAAGTGCCCGCTAGGTTACCTACATAGTCCAAGTGCACGTTCGTTAACCTAGATAGTCCAAGTGCCCGCTGGTAACCTACATAGTCCAATGGCCCGCTAGGTAACCTTGATAGACCAAGTGCCTTCTAGTTAACCTACATAGTCCAAGTGCCCGCTAGGTAACCTACATAATCCAAGTGCACAATAGGTAACCTAAATAATCCAAATGCCCGCTAGGGAAACTACATAGTCCAAGTACCCGCTAGTTAACCTAGATAGTCCAAGTGCCCGCTAGTAAACCTAGATAGTCCAAGGGCCCGCTAGTTAATCTAGATAGTCCAAGTGCCCGCTAGTTAACCTAGATAGTCCAAAGGCCCGCTAGTTAACCTACATAGTCCAAGTGCCCGATAGGGAGCCTACATAATCCAAGTGCCCGCTAGGGAACCTACATAGTCCAAGTGCTCGCTAGGGAACTTACATAGTCCAAGGGCCCGCTAGGGAAACTACATAGTCCAATTGCCCGCTATGGAACTTACATAGTCCAAGGGCCCATTAGGGAACCTACATAGTCCAAGGGCCCGTTAGTTAACCTAGATAGTCCAAGTGCCCGCATGGTAACCTAGATAGTCCAACAGCCCGCTAGGTAACCTACATACTCCAAGAACCCGCTAGGTAACGTGGATAGTTCAAGTGCCAGCTAGGTAACCTAGATAGTCCAAGTGCCCGCTAGGTAACCTACAAAATCTAAGTGCCCGCTAGGTTATCTATGTAGTCCAAATGCCCGCTAGGGTATCTACATAGTCCAAGGGCCCGCTAGTTAACGTAGATAGTCCAAGTGCCGCTAGCTAATCTACATAGTCCAAGGGCCCGCTAGTTAACCTACATAGTCCAAGTACCCGCTAGTTAACCTAGATCGTCCAAGTGCCTGCTAGGTAACCTACATAGCCCAATGGCCCTCTAGTTAACCTACATAGTCCAAGGGCCCTCTAGCTAACCTACAAATTCTAAGTGCCCGCTGGGTTATCTATATAGTCCAAATGCCCGCTAGGGAACCTACATAGTCCAAGTGCCCGCTAGTTAACCTAAATCGTCCAAGTGCCCGCTAGTTAACCAACATAGTCAATGGGCCCACTAGTTAACCTACAGAGTGCAAGAGCCCGCTAGTTAACCTAGATCGTGCAAGTGTCTGCTAGTTAACCTACATAGTCCAAGTGCCAGTTAGCTAACCTAGATAGTCCAAGGGCCCGCTAGTTGACTTAGATAGTCCAAGTGCCCGCTAGTTAACCTAGATAGTCCTAGTGCCCGTTAGTTAACCTAGGGTGTCCAAGTGCCCACTAGGGGACGTACTTAGTCCAAGTGCCCGTTAGCTAACCTAGATAGTCCAAGTGCCCGCTAGTTAACATTGATCATCCAAGTGCCCGCTAGTTAACCTAGATTGTCCAAGTGCACGCTAGTTAACCTAGATAGTCCAAGTGCCCTCTAGTTATCCTATATCGTCCAAGTGCCCGCTAGTTAACCTACATAGTCCAAGGGCCCGCTAGTTAACGTACATAGACCAAGGTCCGCTAGTTAATCTAGATACTCCAAGTGCTCGCTAGTTAACCTAAATAGAACAAGGGCCCGCTAGTTGACCTATATAGTCCAAGTGCCCGCATGTTAACCTAGATAGTCCAAGTGCCCGTTCTTTAACCTAGACAGTTCAAGTGCCAGCTAGGTAACCTAGACTGTCCAAGTGCCCGCTAGGTTACCTACATATTCCAAGTGCCCGTTCGTTAACCTAGATAGTCAAAGTGCCCGCTAGGAAACCTACATAGTCCAAGGGCCCGCTAGGTAACCTAGATAGTCCAAGTGCCCGCTAGGTAACCTAGAGTCCAAGTGCTTGCTAGTTAGCCTACATATTCCAAGTGCCCGCTATGTAACTTAGACAGTCCAAGTGCCCGCTAGGTTACCTGCATATTCCAAGTGCCCGTTCGTTAACTTAGATAGTCCAAGGGCCCGATAGTTAACCTACATAGTACAAGCGCTCACTTGTTAACGTTGATAGTCCAAGTGCCCGCTAGTTAACCTAGATCGTCCAAGTGCCCGCTAGTTAACTTAGATTGTCCACGTGCCCGCTAGGGATCCTTCATAATCCAAGTGCCTGTTAGGTAACCTAGGTAGTCCAGTGCCCGCTAGTTAACCTAGATAGTCCTAGTGCCCGTTAGTTAACCTAGATAGTCCAAATGCCCACTAGGGGACGTACATAGTCCAAGTGCCCGCTAGTTAACCTACATAGTCCAAGGTCCGCTAGTTAACCTAGATAGTCCATGTGCCCGCTAATTAACCTACATAGTACAAGGGCCCGCTAGTTGACCTAGATAGTCCAAGTGCCCGCTAGTTAACCTAGATAGTGAAAGTGCCCGCTAGTTAACCTAAGTAGTACAAATGTCCGATAGGGATCCTACATAGGCCAAGTGACCGCTAGTTAACCTACATAGTCCAAGTCCCCGCTAGGTAACCTAGACAGTCCAAGTGACCATTATGTTACCTACATAGTCCAAGTGCCCATTCGTTAACCTACATAGTCCAATTGCCCGCTAGGTAACGTAGATACCCCAAGTGCCCGCTAGGGAACGTACATAGTCCAAGTGCCCTCTAGGTAACCTAGATAGTCCAAGTGCCCGCAAGTTAACCTACATAGTCCAAGTGCGTGCTAGGTAAACTACATAGTCCAAGTGCCCACTAGGTAACCCAGACAGTCCAATTGCCTGCTAGTTAACCTAGACAGTCCAAGTACCCGATAGGGAACCTACATAGTCCAAGTGCCCGCTGGGAACCTACATAGTCCAAGTGCTCGCTAGGCAACCTACATAGTCCAAGTGCCCGTTAGTTAACCTAGATAGTCAAAGTGCCTGCTAGGTAACCTAAATAGTCCAAGTGCCCGCTAGGTAACCTAGATAGTCCAACTAGATAGTCCAATTGCCCGTTGGCTAACCTAGATAGTCGTAGTGTCCGCTAGTTAACCTACATAGTCCAAGTGTCCGTTCGTTAACCTAGATAGGCCAAGTGCCCGCTAGGTAACCAAGATAGTCCAAGTGCCCGCTAGGGTATGTACATAGTTCAAGTGCCAGCTAGGTAACCTAGATTGTCCAAGTGTCCGCTAGTTAACCTACATAGTACAAGTGCCCGATAGGTAACCTAGATAGTCCAAGGGCCTGCTAGTTAACCTACATAGTCCAATGCCCGATAGGGAACCTACATAGTCCAAGTGCCCGCTGAGGAACCTACATAGTCCAAGTTCCCGATAGGGAACCTGTATATTCCAAGTGCCCGTTAGGGATCCTAGATAGTCCAAGTGCCCATAGGGAACCTATATAGTCCAAGTGCCCGCTAGGGAACCTACATAGTCAAAGTGCTCGCTAGGGAACCTGCATTGTGCAAGTGCCCGCTAGTTAACCTAGATAGTCCAAGTGCTCGCTAGTTAAAGTACATAGTCCAAGGTCAGCTAGTTAACCTAGATAGTCCAAGTGACCGCTTGTTAACCTACATAGTCCAAGGTCAGCTAGTTAACCTAGATAGTCCAAGTGCCCTCTAGTTAACCTACATAGTCCAAGAACCCGCTAGTTAACCTAGATATTCCAAGTGCCCGCTAGTTAACCTAGATCGTCCAAGTGTCCGCTAGTTAACCTACATAGTCCAAGTGCCCGCTAGGAAAACTACATAGTCCAAGGGCCCGCTAGGTAACCTAGATAGTCCAAGTGCCCGCTAGGAAACCTAGAATCCAAGTGCTCGCTAGTTAACCTACATAGTCCAAGTGCCCGCTATGTAACCTACATAGTCCAAGTGCCCGCTATGTAACCTAGATAGTCAAAGTGCCCTTTAGGTAACCTAGATAGTCCAAGTGCTCGCTAGTTAACCTAAGTAGTACAAATGTCCGATAGGGATCCTACATAGTCCAAGTGCCCGCTAGTTAACCTACATAGTCCAAGTCCCCGCAAGGTAACCTAGACAGTCCAAGTGACCATTATGTTACCTACATAGTCCAAGTGCCCGCTAGGTAACCTAGATAGTCCAAGTGCCTGCTAGTAAAATACATAGTCCAAGTGCCCACTAGGTAACCTAGACAGTCCAATTGCCCGCTAGTTAACCTAGATAGTCCAAGTAACGGTAGAGAAACTACATACTGCAAGTGCCCGCTGGGATCCTACATAGTCCAAGTGCTCGCTAGGCAACCTACATAATCCAAGTGCCCGTTAGTTAACCTAGATAGTCAAAGTGCCTGCTAGGTAACCTAAATAGTCCAAGTGCCCGCTAGTTAACCTACATAGTCCAAGTGCCCGCTAGGTAACCTAGATAGTCCAATTGCCCGTTAGCTAACCTAGATAGTCGAAGTGTCCGCTAGTTAACCTACATAGTCCAAGTGCCCGTTCGTTAACCTAGATAGTCCAAGTGCCCGCTAGGTAACCTAAGTAGTCCAAATGTCCGATAGGGATCCTACATAGTCCAAGTGCACGCTAGGTAACCTACATAGCCCAAGTGCCCGTTCGTTAACCTAGATAGTCCAAGTGCCCGCTGGTAACCTACATAGTCCAAGGGCCCGCTAGGTAACCTTGATAGTCCAAGTGTCATCTAGTTAACCTACATAGTCCAAGTGCCCGCTAGGTAACCTATATAGTCCAAGTGCCCACTAGGTAACCTAAATATTCCAAATGCCCGCTAGGGAAACTACATAGTCCAAGTGTCCGCTAGTTAACCTAGATCGTCCAAGTGTCCGCTAGTTAACCTACATAGTCCCAGTGCCCTCTAGTCAACCTAGATAGTCTAAGGGCCCGCTTGTTGACCTACATTATCCAAGTGCCCGCTTGGTAACCTAGATAGTCCACGTGCCCGCTACTAAACCTAGATAGTCCCATTGCCCGTTAGATAACCTAGATAGTCCAAGTGCCCACTAGGGGACGTACATAGTCCAAGTGCCCGCTAGGTAACCTAGATAGTCCAAGTGCCCGCTAGGGTATGTACATAGTCCAAGTGCCCGCTAGGTAACCTAGATAGTCTAAGTGCCCGCTAGTTAACCTACATAGTCCAAGGGCCCGCTAAGGAACTTACATAGTCCAAGTGCCCGCTAGGGAACCTACATAGTCCAAGTGCCCGTTAGTGAACCTAGATAGACCCAGTGCCCACTAGGGGACGTACATAGTCCAAGTGCCCGCTAGGTAACCTAGATAGTCCAAGTGCCCTCTAGTTAACCTACATAGTCCAAGGGCCCGCTAGTTGACCTAGATAGTCCAAGTGCCCGCTAGTTAACCTAGATAGTCCAAGTGCCCGTTCGTTAACCTAGATAGTCCAAGTGCCAGCTAGGTAACCTAGACTGTCCAAGTGCCCGCTAGGTTACCTACATATTCCAAGTTCCCATTCGTTAACCTAGATAGTCCAAGTGCCCGCTGGTAACCAACCTAGTCCAATGGCCCGCTAGGTAACCTTGATAGTCCAAGTGCCTTCTAGTTACCCTACATAGTCCAAGTGCCCGCTAGGTAACCTACATAATCCAAGTGCACAATAGGTAACCTAAATAATCCAAATGCCCGCTAGGGAAACTACATAGTCCAAGTGCCCGCTAGTTAACCTAGATAGTCCAAGTGCCCGCTAGTAAACCTAGATAGTCCAAGGGCCCGCTAGTTAATTTAGATAGTCCAAGTGCCCGCTAGTTAACCTAGATAGTCCAAGGGCCCGCTAGTTAACCTACATAGTCCAAGTGCCCGATAGGGAACCTACATAATCCAAGTGCCCGCTAGGGAACCTACATAGTCCAAGTGCCCGCTAGGGAACTTACATAGTCCAAGGGCCCGCTAGGGAACCTAGATAGTCCAAGGGCCCGTTAGTTAACCTAGATAGTCCAAGTGCCCGCTTGGAAACCTAGATAGTGCAACAGCCCGCTAGGTAACCTACATACTCCAAGAACCCGCTGGGTAACGTAGATAGTTCAAGTGCCAGCTAGGTAACCTAGATAGTCCAAGTGCCCGCTAGGTAACCTACAAAATCTAAGTGCCCGCTAGGTTATCTATGCAGTCCAAATGCCCGCTAGGGAATCTACATAGTCCAAGGGCCCACTAGTTAACGTAGATAGTCCAAGTGCCGCTAGTTAATCTACATAGTCCAAGGGCCCGCTAGTTAACCTACATAGTACAAATACCCGCTAGTTAACCTACAAAATCTAAGTGCCCGCTAGGTTATCTATATAGTCCAAATGCCTGCTAGGGAACCTACATAGTCCAAGTGTCCGCTAGGTAACCTACATCGTCCAAGTGCCCGCTAGTTAACCAACATAGTCAATGGGCCCACTAGTTAACCTACATAGTGCAAGAGTCCGCTAGTTAACCTGGATCGTGCAAGTGTCTGCTAGTTAGCCTACACAGTCCAAGCGCCAGTTAGCTTAACCTAGATAGTCCAAGGGCCCGCTAGTTGACCTACATAGTCCAAGTGCCCGCTATTTAACCTAGATAGTCCTAGTGCCCGTTAGTTAACCTAGGGTGTCCAAGTGCCCACTAGGGGACGTACTTAGTCCAAGTGCCCGTTAGCTAACCTAGATAGTCCAAGTGCCCGCTAGTTAACATTGATCATCCAAGTGCCCGCTATATAACCTAGATATTCCAAGTGCCCTCTAGTTAACCTATATCTTCCAAGTGCCCGCTAGTTAACCTACATAGTCCTAGGTCCGCTAGTTAACCTAGATAGTCCAAGTGCCAGCTAGTTAACCTACATAGTGCAAGGGCCCGCTAGTTGACCTAGATAGTCCAAGTTCACGCTAGTTAACCTAGATAGTCAAAGTGCCCGCTAGTTAACCTAAGTAGTACAAATGTCTGATAGGGATCCTACATAGTCCAAGGGACCGCTAGTTAACCTACATAGTCCAAGTCCCCGCTAGGTAACCTAGACAGTCCAAGTGACCATTATGTTACCTACATAGTCCAAGTGCCCGTTCGTTAACCTACATAGTCCAATTGCCCGCTAGGTAATGTAGATAGTCCAAGTGCCCGCTAGGGAACGTACATAGTCCAAGTGCCCTCTAGGTAACCTAGATAGTCCAAGTGCCCGCTAGTTAACCTATATAGTCCAAGTGCGTGCTAGGTAAACTACATAGTCCAAGTGCCCACTAGGAAACCCACAGTCCAAATGCCCGCTAGTTAACCTAGACAGTCCAAGTACCCGATAGGGGACCTACATTGTCCAAGTGCCCGCTGGGAACCTACATAGTCCATGTGCTCGCTAGGCAACCTACATAGTCCAAGTGCCCGTTAGTTAACCTAGATAGTCAAAGTGCCTGCTAGGTAACCTAAATAGTCCAAGTGCCCGCTAGGTAACCTAGATAGTCCAATTGCCCGTTGGCTAACCTAGATAGTCGAAGTGTCCGCTAGTTAAGCTACATAGTCCAAGTGTCCGTTCGTTAACCTAGATAGGCCAAGTGCCCTCTAGGTAACCAAGATAGTCCAAGTGCCCGCTAGGGTATGTACATGGTTCAAGTTCCCGCTAGGTAACCTAGATTGTCCAAGTGTCCGCTAGTTAACCTACATAGTACAAGTGCCCGCTAGGTAACCTAGATAGTCCAAGGGCCTGCTAGTTAACCTACATAGTCCAATGCCCGATAGGGAACCTACATAGTGCAAGTGCCCGCTGAGGAACCTACATAGTCCAAGTTACCGATAGGGAACCTGTATATTCCAAGTGCCCGTTAGGGAACCTAGATAGTCCAAGGGCCATAGGGAACTTATACAATCCAAGTGCCCGCTAGGGAACCTACATAGTCAAAGTGCTCGCTAGGGAACCTACATTGTGCAAGTGCCCGCTAGTTAACCTAGATAGTCCAAGTGCCCGCTAGGGAACCTACATAGTCCAAGGTCAGCTAGTTAACCTAGATAGTCCAAGTGACCGCTTGTTAACCTACATAGTCCAAGGTCAGCTAGTTAACCTAGATAGTCCAAGTGACCGCTTGTTAACCTACATAGTCCAAGGTCAGCTAGTTAACCTAGATAGTCCAAGTGCCCTCTAGTTAACCTACATAGTCCAAGAACCCGCTAGTTAACCTAGATATTCCAAGTGCCCGCTAGTTAACCTAGATCGTCCAAGTGTCCGCTAGTTAACCTACATAGTCCATGTTCCCGCTAGGTAACCTACACAGTCCAATTGCCCCCTAGTTAACCTAGACAGTCCAAGTACCTGATAGGGAACCTACATAGTCCAAGTGCTCGCAAGGGAACCTACATAATCCAAGTGCCCGTTAGTTAACCTAGATAGTCAAAGTGCCTGCTATGTAACCTAAATAGTCCAAGTGCCCGCAAGGGAACCTACATAGTCCAAGTGCCCGCAAGGGAACCTACATAGTCCAAGTGCCCGCTAGGTAAGCTAGATAGTCCAATTGCCCATTAGCTAACCTAGATAGTCGAAGTGTCCCCCAGTTAACCTACAAGTCCAAGTGCCCGTTCGTTAACGTAGATAGGCCAAGTGCCCGCTACGTAACCTAGACAGTCCAATGCCCGCTAGGTTACCTACATAGTACAAGTGCACGTTCGTTAACCTAGATAGTCCAAGTGCCCGCTGGTAACCTACACAGTCCAATGGCCCGCTAGGTAACCTTGATAGTCCAAGTGCCTTCTAGTTAACCTACATAGTCCAAGTGCCCGCTAGGTAACCTACATAATCCAAGTGCACAATAGGTAACCTAAATAATCCAAATGCCCTCTAGGGAAACTATATAGTCCAAGTGCCCGCTAGTTAACCTAGATAGTCCAAGTGCCCGCTAGTAAACCTAGATAGTCCAAGGGCCCGCTAGTTAATCTAGATAGTCCAAGTGCCCGCTAGTTAACCTAGATAGTCCAAGGGCCCGCTAGTTAACCTACATAGTCCAAGTGCCCGATAGGGAACCTACATAATCCAAGTGCCCGCTAGGGAACTTACATAGTCCAAGTGCCCGCTAGGGAACTTACATAGTCCAAGGGCCCGCTAGGGAACCTACATAGTCCAAGTGCCCATTAGTTAACCTAGATAGTCCAAGTGCCCGTTTGGTAACCTAGATAGTCCAACAGCCCGCTAGGTAACCTACATACTCCAAGAACCCGCTAGGTAACGTTGATAGTCCAAGTGCCCGCTAGGTAACCTACAAAATCTAAGTGCCCGCTAGGTTATCTATGTAGTCCAAATGCCCGCTAGGGAATCTACATAGTCCAAGGGCCCGCTAGTTAACGTAGATAGTCCAGGTGCCGCTAGTTAACCTACATAGTCCAAGTACCCGCTAGTTAACCTAGATCGTCCAAGTGCCCCCTAGGTAACCTACATAGCCCAAGGGCCCGCTACTTAACCTACATAGTCCAAGGGCCCGCTAGGTAACCTTGATAGTCCAAGTGCCTTCTAGTTAACCTACATAGTCCAAGTGCCCGCTAGGTAACCTACATAATCCAAGTGCACAATAGGTAACCTAAATAATCCAAATGCCCTCTAGGGAAACTATATAGTCCAAGTGCCCGCTAGTTAACCTAGATAGTCCAAGTGCCCGCTAGTAAACCTAGATAGTCCAAGGGCCCGCTAGTTAATCTAGATAGTCCAAGTGCCCGCTAGTTAACCTAGATAGTCCAAGGGCCCGCTAGTTAACCTACATAGTCCAAGTGCCCGATAGGGAACCTACATAATCCAAGTGCCCGCTAGGGAACTTACATAGTCCAAGTGCCCGCTAGGGAACTTACATAGTCCAAGGGCCCGCTAGGGAACCTACATAGTCCAAGTGCCCATTAGTTAACCTAGATAGTCCAAGTGCCCGTTTGGTAACCTAGATAGTCCAACAGCCCGCTAGGTAACCTACATACTCCAAGAACCCGCTAGGTAACGTTGATAGTTCAAGTGCCAGCTAGGTAACCTAGATAGTCCAAGTGCCCGCTAGGTAACCTACAAAATCTAAGTGCCCGCTAGGTTATCTATGTAGTCCAAATGCCCGCTAGGGAATCTACATAGTCCAAGGGCCCGCTAGTTAACGTAGATAGTCCAGGTGCCGCTAGTTAACCTACATAGTCCAAGTACCCGCTAGTTAACCTAGATCGTCCAAGTGCCCCCTAGGTAACCTACATAGCCCAAGGGCCCGCTACTTAACCTACATAGTCCAAGGGCCCGCTAGCTAACCTACAAAGTCTAAGTGCCCGCTAGGTTATTTATATAGTCCAAATGCCCGCTAGGGAACCTACATAGTCCAAGTGCCCGCTAGTTAACCTACATCATCCAAGTGCCCGCTAGTTAACCAACATAGTCAATGGGCCCACTAGTTAACCTACATAGTGCAAGAGCCCGCTAGTTAACCTAGATCGAGCAAGTGTCTGCTAGTTAACCTACATAGTCCAAGTGCCAGTTAGCTAACCTAGATAGTCCAAGGGCCCACTAGTTGACCTACATAGTCCAAGTGCCCGCTAGTTAACCTAGATTGTCCTAGTGCCCGTTAGTTAACCTAGGGTGTCCAAGTGCCCACTAGGGGATGTACTTAGTCCAAGTGCCCGTTAGCTAACCTAGATAGTCCACGTGCCCGCTAGTTAACAATGATCATCCAAGTGCCCGCTAGTTAACCTAGATAGTCCAAGTGCCCGCTAGTTAACCTACATAGTCCAAGGTCCGCTAGTTACCCTAGATAGTCCAAGTGCCCACTAGTTAGCCTACATAGTACAAGGGCCCGCTAGTTGACCTAGATAGTCCAAGTTCCCGCTAGTTAACCTAGATAGTCAAAGTGCCCGCTAGTTAACCTAAGTAGTACAAATGTCCGATAGGGATCCTACAGAGTCCAAGTGACCGCTAGTTAACCTACATAGTCCAAGTCCCCGCTAGGTAACCTAGACAGTCCAAGTGACCATTATGTTACCTACATAGTCCAAGTGCCCATTCGTTAACCTACATAGTCCAATTGCCCGCTAGGTAACGTAGATAGCCCAAGTGCCCGCTAGGGAACGTACATAGTCCAAGTGCCCTCTAGGTAACCTAGACTGTCCAAGTGCCCGCTAGTTAACCTACATAGTCCAAGTGCGTGCTAGGTAAACTACATAGTCCAAGTGCCCACTAGGTAACCCAGACAGTCCAATTGCCCGCTAGTTAACCTAGACAGTCCAAGTACCCGATAGGGAACCTACATAGTCCAAGTGCCCGCTGGGAACCTACATAGTCCAAGTGCCCGTTAGTTAACCTAGATAGTCAAAGTGCCTGCTAGGTAACCTAAATAGTCCAAGTGCCCGCTAGGTAACCTAGATAGTCCAAGTGCCCGCTAGGGTATCTACATAGTTCAAGTGCCCGCTAGGTAACCTGGATTGTCCAAGTGTCCGCTAGTTAACCTACATAGTACAAGTGCCCGCTAGGTAACCTAGATAGTCCAAGGGCCTGCTAGTTAACCTACATAGTCCAATGCCCTATAGGGAACCTACATGGTCCAAGTGCCCGCTGAGGAACCTACATAGTCCAAGTGCCCGTTAGGGAACCTGTATATTCCAAGTGCCCATAGGGAACCTATATAGTCCAAGTGCCCGCTAGGGAACCTACATAGTCAAAGTGCTCGCTAGGGAACCTACATTGTGCAAGTGCCCGCTACTTAACCTAGATAGTCCAAGTGCCCGCTAGTTAACCTACATAGTCCAAGGTCAGCTGGTTAACCTAGATAGTCCAAGTGACCGCTTGTTACCCTACATAGTCCAAGGTCAGCTAGTTAACCTAGATAGTCCAAGTGCCCGCTAGTTAACCTACATAGTCCTAGAACCTGCTAGTTAATCTAGATAGTCCAAGTTCCCGCTAGTTAACCTACATAGTCCAAGGGCCCGCTAGTTAACCTTGATATTCCAAGTGCCCGCTAGTTAACCTACATAGTCCAAGTTCCCACTAGGTAACCTACACAGTCCAATTGCCCCCTAGTTAACCTAGACAGTCCAAGTACCTGATAGGGAACCTACATAGTCCAAGTGCTCGCTAGGGAACCTACATAGTACAAGTGCTCACTAGGCAACCTACATAGTTCAAGCGACCGTTAGTTAACCTAGATAGTCAAAGTGCCTGCTAGGTAACCTAAATAATCCAAGTGCCCGCAAGGGAACCTACATAGTCCAAGTGCCCGCTAGGTAACCTAGATAGTCCAATTGCCCATTAGCTAACCTAGATAGTCGAAGTGTCCCCTAGTTAACCTACATAGTCCAAGTGCCCGTTCGTTAACGTAGATAGCTCAAGTGCCCGCTAGGTAACCTAGACAGTCCAAGTGCCCGCTAGGTTACCTACATAGTCCAAGTGCACGTTCGTTAACCTAGATAGTCCAAGTGCCCGCTGGTAACCTACATAGTCCAATGGCCCGCTAGGTAACCTTGATAGTCCAAGTGCCTTCTAGTTAACCTACATAGTCCAAGTGCCCACTAGGTAACCTACATAATCCAAGTGCACAATAGGTAACCTAAATAATCCAAATGCCCGCTAGGGAAACTACATAGTCCAAGTGCCCGCTAATTAACCTAGATAGTCCAAGTGCCCGCTAGTAAACCTAGATAGTCCAAGGGCCCGCTAGTTAATCTAGATAGTCCAAGTGCCCGCTAGTTAACCTAGATAGTCCAAAGGCCCGCTAGTTAACCTACATAGTCCAAGTGCCCGATAGGGAACCTACATAATCCAAGTGCCCGCTAGGGAACCTACATAGTCCAAGTGCCCGCTAGGGAACTTACATAGTCCAAGGGCCCGCTAGGGAAACTACATAGTCCAATTGCCCGCTATGGAACTTACATAGTCCAAGGGCCCATTAGGGAACCTACATAGTCCAAGGGCCCGTTAGTTAACGTAGATAGTCCAAGTGCCCGCATGGTAACCTAGATAGTCCAACAGCCCGCTAGGTAACCTACATACTCCAAGAACCCGCTAGGTAACGTAGATAGTTCAAGTGCCAGCTAGGTAACCTAGATAGTCCAAGTGCCCGCTAGGTAACCTACAAAATCTAAGTGCCCGCTAGGTTATCTATGTAGTCCAAATGCCCGCTAGGGTATCTACATAGTCCAATGGCCCGCTAGTTAACGTAGATAGGCCAAGTGCCGCTAGCTAATCTACATAGTCCAAGGGCCCGCTAGTTAACCTACATAGTCCAAGTACCCGCTAGTTAACCTAGATCGTCCAAGTGCCTGCTAGGTAACCTACATAGCCCAATGGCCCTCTAGTTAACCTACATAGTCCAAGGGCCCTCTAGCTAACCTACAAATTCTAAGTGCCCGCTGGGTTATCTATATAGTCCAAATGCCCGCTAGGGAACCTACATAGTTCAAGTGCCCGCTAGTTAACCTAAATCGTCCAAGTGCCCGCTAGTTAACCAACATAGTCATTGGGCCCACTAGTTAACCTACATAGTGCAAGAGCCCGCTAGTTAACCTAGATCGTGCAAGTGTCTGCTAGTTAACCTACATAGTCCAAGTGCCAGTTAGCTAACCTAGATAGTCCAAGGGCCCGCTAGTTGACTTAGATAGTCCAAGTGCCCGCTAGTTAACCTAGATAGTCCTAGTGCCCGTTAGTTAACCTAGGGTGTCCAAGTGCCCACTAGGGGACGTACTTAATCCAAGTGCCCGTTAGCTAACCTAGATAGTCCAAGTGCCCGCTAGTTAACATTGATCATCCAAGTGCCCGCTAGTTAACCTAGATTGTCCAAGTGCACGCTAGTTAACCTAGATAGTCCAAGTGCCCTCTAGTTATCCTATATCGTCCATGTGCCCGCTAGTTAACCTACATAGTCCAAGGGCCCGCTAGTTAACGTACATAGACCAAGGTCCGCTAGTTAATCTAGATACTCCAAGTGCTCGCTAGTTAACCTACATAGAACAAGGGCCCGCTAGTTGACCTATATAGTCCAAGTGCCCGCAAGTTAACCTAGATAGTCCAAGTGCCCGTTCTTTAACCTAGATAGTTCAAGTGCCAGCTAGGTAACCTAGACTGTCCAAGTGCCCGCTAGGTTACCTACATATTCCAAGTGCCCGTTCGTTAACCTAGATAGTCAAAGTGCCCGCTAGGAAACCTACATAGTCCAAGGGCCCGCTAGGTAACCTAGATAGTCCAAGTGCCCGCTAGGTAACCTAGAGTCCAAGTGCTCGCTAGTTAGCCTACATATTCCAAGTGCCCGCTATGTAACCTAGACAGTCCAAGTGCCCGCTAGGTTACCTGCATATTCCAAGTGCCCGTTCGTTAACTTAGATAGTCCAAGGGCCCGCTAGTTAACCTACATAGTCCAAGCGCTCACTTGTTAACGTTGATAGTACAAGTGCCCGCTAGTTAACCTAGATCGTCCAAGTGCCCGCTAGTTAACTTAGATTGTCCACGTGCCCGCTAGGGATCCTTCATAATCCAAGTGCCTGTTAGGTAACCTAGGTAGTCCAGTGCCCACTAGTTAACCTAGATAGTCCTAGTGCCCGTTAGTTAACCTAGATAGTCCAAATGCCCACTAGGGGACGTACATAGTCCAAGTGCCCGCTAGTTAACCTACATAGTCCAAGGTCCGCTAGTTAACCTAGATAGTCCATGTGCCCGCTAATTAACCTACATAGTACAAGGGCCCACTAGTTGACCTAGATAGTCCAAGTGCCCGCTAGTTAACCTAGATAGTGAAAGTGCCCGCTAGTTAACCTAAGTAGTACAAATGTCCGATAGGGATCCTACATAGGCCAAGTGACCGCTAGTTAACCTACATAGTCCAAGTCCCCGCTAGGTAACCTAGACAGTCCAAGTGACCATTATGTTACCTACATAGTCCAAGTGCCCATTCGTTAACCTACATAGTCCAATTGCCCGCTAGGTAACGTAGATAGCCCAAGTGCCCGCTAGGGAACGTACATAGTCCAAGTGCCCTCTAGGTAACCTAGATAGTCCAAGTGCCCGCTAGTTAACCTACATAGTCCAAGTGCGTGCTAGGTAAACTACATAGTCCAAGTGCCCACTAGGTAACCCAGACAGTCCAATTGCCTGCTAGTTAACCTAGACAGTCCAAGTACCCGATAGGGAACCTACATAGTCCAAGTGCCCGCTGGGAACCTACATAGTCCATGTGCTCGCTAGGCAACCTACATAGTCCAAGTGCCCGTTAGTTAACCTAGATAGTCAAAGTGCCTGCTAGGTAACCTAAATAGTCCAAGTGCCCGCTAGGTAACCTAGATAGTCCAACTAGATAGTCCAATTGCCCGTTGGCTAACCTAGATAGTCGAAGTGTCCGCTAGTTAACCTACATAGTCCAAGTGTCCGTTCGTTAACCTAGATAGGCCAAGTGCCCGCTAGGTAACCAAGATAGTCCAAGTGCCCGCTAGGGTATGTACATAGTTCAAGTGCCAGCTAGGTAACCTAGATTGTCCAAGTGTCCGCTAGTTAACCTACATAGTACAAGTGCCCGCTAAGTAACCTAGATAGTCCAAGGGCCTGCTAGTTAACCTACATAGTCCAATGCCCGATAGGGAACCTACATAGTCCAAGTGCCCGCTGAGGAACCTATATAGTCCAAGTTCCCGATAGGGAACCTGTATATTCCAAGTGCCCGTTAGGGAACCTAGATAGTCCAAGTGCCCATAGGGAACCTATATAGTCCAAGTGCCCGCTAGGGAACCTACATAGTCAAAGTGCTCGCTAGGGAACCTGCATTGTGCAAGTGCCCGCTAGTTAACCTAGATAGTCCAAGTGCTCGCTAGTTAAACTACATAGTCCAAGGTCAGCTAGTTAACCTAGATAGTCCAAGTGACCGCTTGTTAACCTACATAGTCCAAGGTCAGCTAGTTAACCTAGATAGTCCAAGTGCCCTCTAGTTAACCTACATAGTCCAAGAACCCGCTAGTTAACCTAGATATTCCAAGTGCCCGCTAGTTAACCTAGATCGTCCAAGTGTCCGCTAGTTAACCTACATAGTCCAAGTGCCCGCTAGGAAACCTACATAGTCCAAGGGCCCGCTAGGTAACCTAGATAGTCCAAGTGCCCGCTAGGAAACCTAGAATCCAAGTGCTCGCTAGTTAACCTACATAGTCCAAGTGCCCGCTATGTAACCTACATAGTCCAAGTGCCCGCTATGTAACCTAGATAGTCAAAGTGCCCTTTAGGTAACCTAGATAGTCCAAGTGCCCGCTAGGTAACTTACATTGTCCATGTTCCCGCTAGGTAACCTAGATAGTCCAAGTGTCCGTTACCTAATCTAGATAGTCCAAGTGACCGGTAGGCAACCTACATACCCCTATAGCCGTTTCGTGAACCTAGAAGTCCAAGTGCTCGTTAGGTAACCTAGACAGTCCAAGTGCCCGCTAGTTTACCTGCATATTCCAAGTGCCCGTTCGTTAACCTAGATTGTCCAAGTGCCCGCTAGGTAACCTATACAGTCCAAGTGCCCGCTAGGTAACACAGATAGTCCAAGGGCCCGCTAGTTAACCTACATAGTCCAAGTGCCCGCTAGGTAACCTAGATAGTCCAAGTGCCCGTTCGGTAACCTAGATAGTCCAAGTGCCCTTTAGGGAACCTAGATAGTCCAAGGGCCCGCTAGTAAAACTATATAGTCCATGGGCCCACTAGTTAACCTTCATAGTGCAAGTGTCCGCTACTTAACATACATATTCCAAGTGCTCGCTAGTTAACCTACATAATCTAAGTGCCTGTTAGCTAACCAAGATAGGCCAAGGGCCCACTAGTTGACCGACATAGTCCAAGTGCCAGCTAGGTAACCTAGATAGTACAAGTGCACGCTAGAGAACCTAGATAGTCAAAGGGCCTGTTAGCTAACCTAGATAGTCCAAGTGGCGGCTAGGTAACCTACATAGTCCAAGTGCCCGTTCGTTAACCTAGATAATCCAAGTGCCCACTAGGTAACCTAGACAGTCCAAGTGCCTGCTAGTAAACCTACATAATCCATGGGCCCGCTAGTTAACCTCCATAATGCAAGGGCCCGCTAGTTAACCTACATTGTCCAAGGGCCCGCTAGTTAACCTAAATAGTCTAAGTGCCCGCTATGTAACCTAGAGAGTTCAAGTGACCACTAGGTTACCTACATAGTCCAAGTGCCCGTTCGTTAACCTACATAGTCCAAGTGCCCGCTAGGTAACCAATATAGTCCAAATGCCCGTTAGGGGCCCTAATAGTCCAAATGCCCGCTAGTTAACCTAGATAGTCCAAGTGCTCGCTAGTTAACCTAGATAGTCCAAGTGCCCGCTAGTAACCTAGATAGACCAAGTGCCCGCTAGGGAACCTATCTAGTCCAAGTACCCGCTAGGAAACCTACGTAGTCCAAGTGCCCGCTAGGTAACGTACATAGTCCAAGTGCCCGCTAGGGAACGTACATAGTCCAAGTGCCTGCTAGGTAACCTAGATAGTCCAAGTGCCCACTAGTTAACCTACATAGTCCAGGTTCCCCCTAGGTAACCTAGATAGTCCAAGGACCCGCTAGGTAACCTACATTGTCCTAGTGCCCCCTAGTTAACCTACATTGTCCAAGTGCCCGCTAGGAAACCTACATAGTCCAAGTGCCCGCTAGGTAACCTACATAGTCCAAATGCCCGCTAGTTAACCTACATAGTCCAAGTGCCCGATAGGGAACCTACATAGTGCAAGTGTCCGCTAGTTAACCTAAGTAGTCCAAGGGCCCTCTAGTTAACATACATTGTCCAAGTGACCGGTAGTTAACTTACATAGTTCAAGTGTCCGTAGGGAACATTCATAGTCCAAGTGCCCGCTAGGGAACCTACATAGTCCAAGTGCCCGCTAGGGAACCTACCTAGTCCAATTGCCCGCTAGGGAATCTACATAGTCCAAGGGCCCGCTTGTTAACGTAAATAGTCCAAGTGCTGCTAGTTAATCTACATAGTCCAAGTGCCCGCTAGGGAACCTACATAGTCCAAGTGCCTGCTAGGGAAGCTACATAGTCCAAGTGCCCGCTCTGGAACCTACATAGTCCAAGGGCCTGCTAGGGAACCTACATAGTCCAAGAGCCCGCTAGGGAATCTACATAGTCCAAGGGCCCGCTAATTAACCTAGATAGTCCAAGTGCCGCTTGTTAATCTACATAGTCCAAGGGCCCGCTAGTTAACCTACATAGTTCACGTACCCGCTAGTTAACCTAGATCGTCCAAGGGACCGCTAGTTAACCTAAATCGTCCAAGGGCCCTCTAGTTAACCTAGATAGTCCAAGTGTCCGCTAGTTAACCTACATAATCCAAGTGCCCTAAAGGGAACCTACATAATCCAAGAGCCCGCTAGGGAACCTACATAGTCCAAGTGCTCGCTAGGTAACCTACATAGTCCAAGTGCCCGCTTGGTAACCTAAATAGTCCAAATGCCCGCTAGGGAAACTACATAGTCCATGTGCCCGCTAGTTAACCTAGATAGTCCAAGAGCCTGCTAGTAAACCTACATAATCCATGGGCCCACTAGTTAACCTACATAGTGTAAGGGCCCGCTAGTTAACCTAGATCATGCAAGTGTCCGCTAGTTAACCTACATAGTCCAAGTGCCCGCTAGGTAACCTATATAGTCCAAGTGGCCGCTAGGGGACGTACATAGTCCATGTGCCCGCTAGGTAACCTAGATAGTTCTAGTGCCCGTTACCTAACCTAGATAGTCCAAGTGCCCGCAAGGCAACCTACATAGTCCAAGTGCCCGTTCGTTAACCTAGAAGTCCAAGTGCCCGCTATGTAACCTAGACAGTCCAAATGCCCGCTAGGTTACCTGCATAGTCCAAGTGCCCGTTCGTTAACCTAGATAGTGCAAGTGCCCGCTAGTTAACCTAAGTAGTACAAATGTCCGATAGGGATCCTACATAGGCCAAGTGACCGCTAATTAACCTACATAGTCCAAGTCCCCGCTAGGTAACCTAGACAATCCAAGTGACCATTATGTTACCTACATAGTCCAAGTGCCCATTCGTTAACCTACATAGTCCAATTGCCCGCTAGGTAACGTAGATAGCCCAAGTGCCCGCTAGGGAACGTACATAGTCCAAGTGCCCTCTAGGTAACCTAGATAGTCCAAGTGCCCGCTAGTTAACCTACATAGTCCAAGTGCGTGCTAGGTAAACTACATAGTCCAAGTGCCCACTAGGTAACCCAGACAGTCCAATTGCCCGCTAGTTAACCTAGACAGTCCAAGTACCCGATAGGGAACCTACATAGTCCAAGTGCCCGCTGGGAACCTACATAGTAAAAGTGCTCGCTAGGCAACCTACATAGTCCAAGTGCCCGTTAGTTAACCTAGATAGTCAAAGTGCCTGCTAGGTAACCTAAATAGTCCAAGTGCCCGCTAGGTAACCTAGATAGTCCAACTAGATAGTCCAATTGCCCGTTGGCTAACCTAGATAGTCGAAGTGTCCGCTAGTTAAAATACATAGTCCAAGTGTCCGTTCGTTAACATAGATAGGCCAAGTGCCCGCTAGGTAACCAAGATAGTCCAAGTGCCCGCTAGGGTATGTACATAGTTCAAGTGCCAGCTAGGTTACCTAGATTGTCCAAGTGTCCGCTAGTTAACCTACATAGTACAAGTGCCCGCTAGGTAACCTAGATAGTCCAAGGGCCTGCTAGTTAACCTACATAGTCCAATGCCCGATAGGGAACCTACATAGTCCAAGTGCCCGCTGAGGAACCTACATAGTCCAAGTTCCCGATAGGGAACCTGTATATTCCAAGTGCCCGTTAGGGAACCTAGATAGTCCAAGTGCCCATAGGGAACCTATATAGTCCAAGTGCCCGCTAGGGAACCTACATAGTCAAAGTGCTCGCTAGGGAACCTGCATTGTGCAAGTGCCCGCTAGTTAACCTAGATAGTCCAAGTGCTCGCTAGTTAAACTACATAGTCCAAGGTCAGCTAGTTAACCTAGATAGTCCAAGTGACCGCTTGTTAACCTACATAGTCCAAGGTCAGCTAGTTAACCTAGATAGTCCAAGTGCCCTCTAGTTAACCTACATAGTCCAAGAACCCGCTAGTTAACCTAGATATTCCAAGTGCCCGCTAGTTAACCTAGATCGTCCAAGTGTCCGCTAGTTAACCTACATAGTCCAAGTGCCCGCTAGGAAACCTACATAGTCCAAGGGCCCGCTAGGTAACCTAGATAGTCCAAGTGCCCGCTAGGAAACCTAGAATCCAAGTGCTCGCTAGTTAACCTACATAGTCCAAGTGCCCTCTAGGTAACCTAGATAGTCCAAGTGCCCGCAAGTTAACCTACATAGTCCAAGTGCGTGCTAGGTAAACTACATAGTCCAAGTGCCCACTAGGTAACCCAGACAGTCCAATTGCCCGCTAGTTAACCTAGACAGTCCAAGTACCCGATAGGGAACCTACATAGTCCAAGTGCCCGCTGGGAACCTACATAGTCCAAGTGCTCGCTAGGCAACCTACATAGTCCAAGTGCCCGTTAGTTAACCTAGATAGTCAAAGTGCCTGCTAGGTAACCTAAATAGTCCAAGTGCCCGCTAGGTAACCTAGATAGTCCAACTAGATAGTCCAATTGCCCGTTGGCTAACCTAGATAGTCGAAGTGTCCGCTAGTTAACCTACATAGTCCAAGTGTCCGTTCGTTAACCTAGATAGGCCAAGTGCCCGCTAGGTAACCAAGATAGTCCAAGTGCCCGCTAGGGTATGTACATAGTTCAAGTGCCAGCTAGGTAACCTAGATTGTCCAAGTGTCCGCTAGTTAACCTACATAGTACAAGTGCCCGCTAGGTAACCTAGATAGTCCAAGGGCCTGCTAGTTAACCTACATAGTCCAATGCCCGATAGGGAACCTACATAGTCCAAGTGCCCGCTGAGGAACCTACATAGTCCAAGTTCCCGATAGGGAACCTGTATATTCCAAGTGCCCGTTAGGGAACCTAGATAGTCCAAGTGCCCATAGGGAACCTATATAGTCCAAGTGCCCGCTAGGGAACCTACATAGTCAAAGTGCTCGCTAGGGAACCTGCATTGTGCAAGTGCCCGCTAGTTAACCTAGATAGTCCAAGTGCTCGCTAGTTAAACTACATAGTCCAAGGTCAGCTAGTTAACCTAGATAGTCCAAGTGACCGCTTGTTAACCTACATAGTCCAAGGTCAGCTAGTTAACCTAGATAGTCCAAGTGCCCTCTAGTTAACCTACATAGTCCAAGAACCCGCTAGTTAACCTAGATATTCCAAGTGCCCGCTAGTTAACCTAGATCGTCCAAGTGTCCGCTAGTTAACCTACATAGTCCAAGTGCCCGCTAGGAAACCTACATAGTCCAAGGGCCCGCTAGGTAACCTAGATAGTCCAAGTGCCCGCTAGGAAACCTAGAATCCAAGTGCTCGCTAGTTAACCTACATAGTCCAAGTGCCCGCTATGTAACCTAGATAGTCAAAGTGCCCTTTAGGTAACCTATATAGTCCAAGTGCCCGCTAGGTAACTTACATTGTCCAAGTTCCCGCTAGGTAACCTAGATAGTCCAAGTGTCCGTTACCTAACCTAGATAGTCCAAGTGACCGGTAGGCAACCTACATACCACTAGAGCCCATTCGTTAACCTAGAAGTCCAAGTGCTCGTTAGGTAACCTAGACAGTCCAAGTGCCCGCTAGGTTACCTGCATATTCCAAGTGCCCGTTCGTTAACCTAGATTGTCCAAGTGCCTACTAGGTAACCTACATAGTCCAAGTGCCCGCTAGGTAACCTATACAGTCCAAGTGCCCGCTAGGTAACACAGATAGTCCAAGGGCCCGCTAGTTAACCTACATAGTCCAAGGGCTCACTTGTTAACTTTGATAGTCCAAGTGCCCGCTAGTTAACCTAGATCGTCCAAGTGCCCGCTAGTTAACCTAGATTGTCCAAGTGCCCGCTAGTTAACCTACATATTCCAAGTGCCCGATAGTTAACATAGATAGCCCAAGTGCCCGCTAGGGAACGTACATAGTCCAAGTGCCCGCTAGGTAACCTAGATACTGCAAGTGCCCGCTAGTTAACCTAGATACTTCAAGTACCCGCTAGGTAACCTAGATCGTCCAAGGGCCCCCTAGTTAACCTACATAGTCCAAGTGCCCGCTAGGTAACCTAGATAGTCCAAGTGCCCGTTCGGTAACCTAGATAGTCCAAGTGCCCTTTAGGGAACCTAGATAGTCCAAGGGCCCGCTAGTAAAACTATATAGTCCATGGGCCCACTAGTTAACCTTCATAGTGCAAGTGTCCGCTACTTAACATACATATTCCAAGTGCTCGCTAGTTAACCTACATAATCTAAGTGCCTGTTAGCTAACCAAGATAGGCCAAGGGCCCACTAGTTGACCGACATAGTCCAAGTGCCAGCTAGGTAACCTAGATAGTACAAGTGCCCGCTAGAGAACCTAGATAGTCAAAGGGCCTGTTAGCTAACCTAGATAGTCCAAGTGGCGGCTAGGTAACCTACATAGTCCAAGTGCCCGTTCGTTAACCTAGATAATCCAAGTGCCCACTAGGTAACCTAGACAGTCCAAGTGCCTGCTAGTAAACCTACATAATCCATGGGCCCGCTAGTTAACCTCCATAATGCAAGGGCCCGCTAGTTAACCTACATTGTCCAAGGGCCCGCTAGTTAACCTAAATAGTCCAAGTGCCCGCTAGGTAACCTAAAGAGTTCAAGTGACACTAGGTTACCTACATAGTCCAAGTGCCCGTTCGTTAACCTACATAGTCCAAGTGCCCGCTAGGTAACCAATATAGTCCAAATGCCCGTTAGGGGCCCTAATAGTCCAAATGCCCGCTAGTTAACCTAGATAGTCCAAGTGCTCGCTAGTTAACCTAGATAGTCCAAGTGCCCGCTAGTAACCTAGATAGACCAAGTGCCCGCTAGGGAACCTATCTAGTCCAAGTACCCGCTAGGAAACCTACGTAGTCCAAGTGCCCGCTAGGTAACGTACATAGTCCAAGTGCCCGCTAGGGAACGTACATAGTCCAAGTGCCTGCTAGGTAACCTAGATAGTCCAAGTGCCCACTAGTTAACCTACATAGTCCAGGTTCCCCCTAGGTAACCTAGATAGTCCAAGGACCCGCTAGGTAACCTACATTGTCCTAGTGCCCCCTAGATAACCTACATTGTCCAAGTGCCCGCTAGGAAACCTACATAGTCCAAGTGCCCGCTAGGTAACCTACATAGTCCAAATGCCCGCTAGTTAACCTACATAGTCCAAGTGCCCGATAGGGAACCTACATAGTGCAAGTGTCCGCTAGTTAACCTAAGTAGTCCAAGGGCCCTCTAGTTAACATACATTGTCCAAGTGACCGGTAGTTAACTTACATAGTTCAAGTGTCCGTAGGGAACATTCATAGTCCAAGTGCCCGCTAGGGAACCTACATAGTCCAAGTGCCCGCTAGGGAACCTACCTAGTCCAATTGCCCGCTAGGGAATCTACATAGTCCAAGGGCCCGCTTGTTAACGTAGATAGTCCAAGTGCTGCTAGTTAATCTACATAGTCCAAGTGCCCGCTAGGGAACCTACATAGTCCAAGTGCCTACTAGGGAAGCTACATAGTCCAAGTGCCCGCTCTGGAACCTACATAGTCCAAGGGCCTGCTAGGGAACCTACATAGTCCAAGTGCCCGCTAGGGAATCTACATAGTCCAAGGGCCCGCTAATTAACCTAGATAGTCCAAGTGCCGCTTGTTAATCTACATAGTCCAAGGGCCCGCTAGTTAACCTACATAGTTCACGTACCCGCTAGTTAACCTAGATCGTCCAAGGGACCGCTAGTTAACCTAAATCGTCCAAGGGCCCTCTAGTTAACCTAGATAGTCCAAGTGTCCGCTAGTTAACCTACATAATCCAAGTGCCCTAAAGGGAACCTACATAATCCAAGAGCCCGCTAGGGAACCTACATAGTCCAAGTGCTCGCTAGGTAACCTACATAGTCCAAGTGCCCGCTTGGTAACCTAAATAGTCCAAATGCCCGCTAGGGAAACTACATAGTCCATGTGCCCGCTAGTTAACCTAGATAGTCCAAGAGCCTGCTAGTAAACCTACATAATCCATGGGCCCACTAGTTAACCTACATAGTGTAAGGGCCCGCTAGTTAACCTAGATCATGCAAGTGTCCGCTAGTTAACCTACATAGTCCAAGTGCCCGCTAGGTAACCTAGATAGTCCAAGTGGCCGCTAGGGGACGTACATAGTCCATGTGCCCGCTAGGTAACCTAGATAGTTCTAGTGCCCGTTACCTAACCTAGATAGTCCAAGTGCCCGCAAGGCAACCTACATAGTCCAAGTGCCCGTTCGTTAACCTAGAAGTCCAAGTGCCCGCTATGTAACCTAGACAGTCCAAGTGCCCTCTAGGTTACCTGCATAGTCCAAGTGCCCGTTCGTTAACCTAGATAGTGCAAGTGCCCGCTAGGGAACCTATATAGTCCAAGTGCTATCTAGGTAACCTAGATAGTCCGAGGGCCCGCTAGTTAACCTACATAGTCCAAGGGCTCGCTTGTTAACTTTGACAGTCCAAGTGCCCCTTAATTAACCTAGATAGTCCAAGTGCCCTCTAGTTAACCTATATCGTCCAAGTGCCCGCTAGTTAACCTACATAGTCCAAGGGCCCGCTAGTTAACGTACATAGACCAAGGTCCGCTAGTTAATCTAGATACTCCAAGTGCTCGCTAGTTAACCTACATAGTACAAGGGCCCGCTAGTTGACCTATATAGTCCAAGTGCCCGCAAGTTAACCAAGATAGTTCAAGTGCCAGCTAGGTAACCTAGACTGTCCAAGTGCCCGCTACGTTACCTACATATTCCAAGTGCCCGTTCGTTAACCTAGATAGTCAAAGTGCCCGCTAAGAAACCTACATAGTCCAAGGGCCCGCTAGGTAACCTAGATAGTCCAAGTGCCCGCTAGGTAACCTAGAGTCCAAGTGCTCGCTAGTTGCCCTACATACTCCAAGTGCCCGCTATGTAACCTAGACAGTCCAAGTGCCCGCTAGGTTACCTGCATATTCCAAGTGCCCGTTCGTTAACTTAGATAGTCCAAGGGCCCGCTAGTTAACCTACATAGTCCAAGCGCTCACTTGTTACCTTTGATAGTCCAAGTGCCCGCTAGTTAACCTAGATCGTCCAAGTGCCCGCTAGTTAACTTAGATTGTCCACGTGCCCGCTAGGGATCCTTCATAATCCAAGTGCCTGTTAGGTAACCTAGGTAGTCCAGTGCCCGCTAGTTAACCTAGATAGTCCTAGTGCCCGTTAGTTAACCTAGATAGTCCAAATGCCCACTAGGGGACGTACATAGTCCAAGTGCCCGCTAGTTAACCTACATAGTCCAAGGTCCGCTAGTTAACCTAGATAGTCCATGTGCCCGCTAATTAACCTACATAGTACAAGGGCCCGCTAGTTGACCTAGATAGTCCAAGTGCCCGCTAGTTAACCTAAGTAGTACAAATGTCCGATAGGGATCCTACATAGGCCAAGTGACCGCTAGTTAACCTACATAGTCCAAGTCCCCGCTAGGTAACCTAGACAGTCCAAGTGACCATTATGTTACCTACATAGTCCAAGTGCCCATTCGTTAACCTACATAGTCCAATTGCCCGCTAGGTAACGTAGATAGCCCAAGTGCCCGCTAGGGAACGTACATAGTCCAAGTGCCCTCTAGGTAACCTAGATAGTCCAAGTGCCCGCTAGTTAACCTACATAGTCCAAGTGCGTGCTAGGTAAACTACATAGTCCAAGTGCCCACTAGGTAACCCAGACAGTCCAATTGCCCGCTACTTAACCTAGACAGTCCAAGTACCCGATAGGGAACCTACATAGTCCAAGTGCCCGCTGGGAACCTACATAGTCCAAGTGCTCGCTAGGCAACCTACATAGTCCAAGTGCCCGTTAGTTAACCTAGATAGTCAAAGTGCCTGCTAGGTAACCTAAATAGTCCAAGTGCCCGCTAGGTAACCTAGATAGTCCAACTAGATAGTCCAATTGCCCGTTGGCTAACCTAGATAGTCGAAGTGTCCGCTAGTTAACCTACATAGTCCAAGTGTCCGTTCGTTAACCTAGATAGGCCAAGTGCCCGCTAGGTAACCAAGATAGTCCAAGTGCCCTCTAGGGTATGTACATAGTTCAAGTGCCAGCTAGGTAACCTAGATTGTCCAAGTGTCCGCTAGTTAACCTACATAGTACAAGTGCCCGCTAGGTAACCTAGATAGTCAAAGTGTCTGCTAGGTAACCTAAATAGTCCAAGTGCCCGCTAGGTAACCTAGATAGTCCAACTAGATAGTCCAATTGCCCGTTGGCTAACCTAGATAATCCAAGTGTCCGCTAGTTAACCTACATAGTCCAAGTGTCCGTTCGTTAACCTAGATATGCCAAGTGCCCGCTAGGTAACCAAGATAGTCCAAGTGCCCGCTATGGGTATGTACATAGTTCAAGTGCCAGCTAGGTAACCTAGATTGTCCAAGTGTCCGCTAGTTAACCTACATAGTACAAGTGCCCGCTAGGTAACCTAGATAGTCAAAGTGTCTGCTAGGTAACCTAAATAGTCCAAGTGCCCGCTAGGTAACCTAGATAGTCCAACTAGATAGTCCAATTGCCCGTTGGCTAACCTAGATAGTCGAAGTGTCCGCTAGTTAACCTACATAGTCCAAGTGTCCGTTCGTTAACCTAGATAGGCCAAGTGTCCGCTAGTTAACCTACATAGTCCAAGTGCCCGCTAGGGTATGTACATAGTTCAAGTGCCAGCTAGGTAACCTAGATTGTCCAAGTGTCCGCTAGTTAACCTACATAGTACAAGTGCCCGCTAGGTAACCTAGATAGTCCAAGGGCCTGCTAGTTAACCTACATAGTCCAATGCCCGATAGGGAACCTACATAGTCCAAGTGCCCGCTGAGGAACCTACATAGTCCAAGTTCCCGATAGGGAACCTGTATATTCCAAGTGCCCGTTAGGGAACCTAGATAGTCCAAGTGCCCATAGAGAACCTATATAGTCCAAGTGCCCGCTAGGGAACCTACATAGTCAAAGTGCTCGCTAGGGAACCTGCATTGTGCAAGTGCCCGCTAGTTAACCTAGATAGTCCAAGTGCTCGCTAGTTAAACTACATAGTCCAAGGTCAGCTAGTTAACCTAGATAGTCCAAGTGACCGCTTGTTAACCTACATAGTCCAAGGTCAGCTAGTTAACCTAGATAGTCCAAGTGCCCTCTAGTTAACCTACATAGTCCAAGAACCCGCTAGTTAACCTAGATATTCCAAGTGCCCGCTAGTTAACCTAGATCGTCCAAGTGTCCGCTAGTTAACCTACATAGTCCAAGTGCCCGCTAGGAAACCTACATAGTCCAAGGGCCCGCTAGGTAACCTAGATAGTCCAAGTGACCGCTAGGAAACCTAGAATCCAAGTGCTCGCTAGTTAACCTACATAGTCCAAGTGCCCGCTATGTAACCTACATATTCCAAGTGCCCGCTATGTAACCTAGATAGTCAAAGTGCCCTTTAGGTAACCTATATAGTCCAAGTGCCCGCTAGGTAACTTACATTGTCCATGTTCCCGCTAGGTAACCTAGATAGTCCAAGTGTCCGTTACCTAACCTAGATAGTCCAAGTGACCGGTAGGCAACCTACATACCACTAGAGCCCATTCGTTAACCTAGAAGTCCAAGTGCTCGTTAGGTAACCTAGACAGTCCAAGTGCCCGCTAGGTTACCTGCATATTCCAAGTGCCCGTTCGTTAACCTAGATTGTCCAAGTGCCTACTAGGTAACCTACATAGTCCAAGTGCCCGCTAGGTAACCTATACAGTCCAAGTGCCCGCTAGTTAACCTAGATCGTCCATGTGCCCGCTAGTTAACCTAGATTGTCCAAGTGCCCGCTAGTTAACCTACATATTCCAAGTGCCCGATAGTTAACATAGATAGCCCAAGTGCCCGCTAGGGAACGTACATAGTCCAAGTGCCCGCTAGGTAACCTAGATACTGCAAGTGCCCGCTAGTTAACCTAGATACTTCAAGTACCCGCTAGGTAACCTAGATCGTCCAAGGGCCCCCTAGTTAACCTACATAGTCCAAGTGCCCGCTAGGTAACCTAGATAGTCCAAGTGCCCGTTCGGTAACCTAGATAGTCCAAGTGCCCTTTAGGGAACCTAGATAGTCCAAGGGCCCGCTAGTAAAACTATATAGTCCATGGGCCCACTAGTTAACCTTCATAGTGCAAGTGTCCGCTACTTAACATACATATTCCAAGTGCTCGCTAGTTATCCTACATAATCTTAGTGCCTGTTAGCTAACCAAGATAGGCCAAGGGCCCGCTAGTTGACCGACATAGTCCAAGTGCCAGCTAGGTAACCTAGATAGTACAAGTGCCCGCTAGAGAACCTAGATAGTCAAAGGGCCTGTTAGCTAACCTAGATAGTCCAAGTGGCGGCTAGGTAACCTACATAGTCCAAGTGCCCGTTCGTTAACCTAGATAATCCAAGTGCCCACTAGGTAACCTAGACAGTCCAAGTGCCTGCTAGTAAACCTACATAATCCATGGGCCCGCTAGTTAACCTCCATAATGCAAGGGCCCGCTAGTTAACCTACATTGTCCAAGGGCCCGCTAGTTAACCTAAATAGTCCAAGTGCCCGCTAGGTAACCTAGAGAGTTCAAGTGACCACTAGGTTACCTACATAGTCCAAGTGCCCGTTCGTTAACCTACATAGTCCAAGTGCCCGCTAGGTAACCAATATAGTCCAAATGCCCGTTAGGGGCCCTAATAGTCCAAATGCCCGCTAGTTAACCTAGATAGTCCAAGTGCTCGCTAGTTAACCTAGATAGTCCAAGTGCCCGCTAGTAACCTAGATAGACCAAGTGCCCGCTAGGGAACCTATCTAGTCCAAGTACCCGCTAGGAAACCTACGTAGTCCAAGTGCCCGCTAGGTAACGTACATAGTCCAAGTGCCCGCTAGGGAACGTACATAGTCCAAGTGCCTGCTAGGTAACCTAGATAGTCCAAGTGCCCACTAGTTAACCTACATAGTCCAGGTTCCCCCTAGGTAACCTAGATAGTCCAAGGACCCGCTAGGTAACCTACATTGTCCTAGTGCCCCCTAGTTAACCTACATTGTCCAAGTGCCCGCTAGGAAACCTACATAGTCCAAGTGCCCGCTAGGTAACCTACATAGTCCAAATGCCCGCTAGTTAACCTACATAGTCCAAGTGCCCGATAGGGAACCTACATAGTGCAAGTGTCCGCTAGTTAACCTAAGTAGTCCAAGGGCCCTCTAGTTAACATACATTGTCCAAGTGACCGGTAGTTAACTTACATAGTTCAAGTGTCCGTAGGGAACATTCATAGTCCAAGTGCCCGCTAGGGAACCTACATAGTCCAAGTGCCCGCTAGGGAACCTACCTAGTCCAATTGCCCGCTAGGGAATCTACATAGTCCAAGGGCCCGCTTGTTAACGTAGATAGTCCAAGTGCTGCTAGTTAATCTACATAGTCCAAGTGCCCGCTAGGGAACCTACATAGTCCAAGTGCCTGCTAGGGAAGATACATAGTCCAAGTGCCCGCTCTGGAACCTACATAGTCCAAGGGCCTGCTAGGGAACCTACATAGTCCAAGTGCCCGCTAGGGAATCTACATAGTCCAAGGGCCCGCTAATTAACCTAGATAGTCCAAGTGCCGCTTGTTAATCTACATAGTCCAAGGGCCCGCTAGTTAACCTACATAGTTCACGTACCCGCTAGTTAACCTAGATCGTCCAAGGGACCGCTAGTTAACCTAAATCCTCCAAGGGCCCTCTAGTTAACCTAGATAGTCCAAGTGTCCGCTAGTTAACCTACATAATCCAAGTTCCCTAAAGTGAACCTACATAATCCAAGAGCCCGCTAGGGAACCTACATAGTCCAAGTGCTCGCTAGGTAACCTACATAGTCCAAGTGCCCGCTTGGTAACCTAAATAGTCCAAATGCCCGCTAGGGAAACTACATAGTCCATGTGCCCGCTAGTTAACCTAGATAGTCCAAGAGCCTGCTAGTAAACCTACATAATCCATGGGCCCACTAGTTAACCTACATAGTGTAAGGGCCCGCTAGTTAACCTAGATCATGCAAGTGTCCGCTAGTTAACCTACATAGTCCAAGTGCCCGCTAGGTAACCTAGATAGTCCAAGTGGCCGCTAGGGGACGTACATAGTCATTGTGCCCGCTAGGTAACCTAGATAGTTCTAGTGCCCGTTACCTAACCTAGATAGTCCAAGTGCCCGCAAGGCAACCTACATAGTCCAAGTGCCCGTTCGTTAACCTAGAAGTCCAAGTGCCCGCTATGTAACCTAGACAGTCCAAGTGCCCGCTAGGTTACCTGCATAGTCCAAGTGCCCGTTCGTTAACCTAGATAGTGCAAGTGCCCGCTAGGGAACCTATATAGTCCAAGTGCTATATAGGTAACCTAGATAGTCCGAGGGCCCGCTAGTTAACCTACATAGTCCAAGGGCTCGCTTGTTAACTTTGCAAGTCCAAGTGCCCCTTAGTTAACCTAGATAGTCCAAGTGCCCTCTAGTTAACCTATATCGTCCAAGTGCCCGCTAGTTAACCTACATAGTCCAAGGGCCCGCTAGTTAACGTACATAGACCAAGGTCCGCTAGTTAATCTAGATACTCCAAGTGCTCACTAGTTGACCTACATAGTACAAGGGCCCGCTAGTTGACCTATATAGTCCAAGTGCCCGCAAGTTAACCTAGATAGTTCAAGTGCCAGCTAGGTAACCTAGACTGTCCAAGTGCCCGCTAGGTTACCTGCATATTCCAAGTGCCCGTTCGTTAACTTAGATAGTCCAAGGGCCCGCTAGTTAACCTACATAGTCCAAGCGCTCACTTGTTAACTTTGATAGTCCAAGTGCCCGCTAGTTAACCTAGATCGTCCAAGTGCCCGCTAGTTAACTTAGATTGTCCATGTGCCCGCTAGGGATCCTTCATAATCCAAGTGCCTGTTAGGTAACCTAGGTAGTCCAGTGCCCGCTAGTTAACCTAGATAGTCCTAGTGCCCGTTAGTTAACCTAGATAGTCAAAATGCCCACTAGGGGACGTACATAGTCCAAGTGCCCGCTAGTTAACCTACATAGTCCAAGGTCCGCTAGTTAACCTAGATAGTCCATGTGCCCGCTAATTAACCTACATAATTCAAGGGCCCGCTAGTTGACCTAGATAGTCCAAGTGCCCGCTAGTTAACCTAGATAGTGCAAGTGCCCGCTAGTTAACCTAAGTAGTACAAATGTCCGATAGGGATCCTACATAGGCCAAGTGCCCGCTAGTTAACCTACATAGTCCAAGTCCCCGCTAGGTAACCTAGACAGTCCAAGTGCCCACTAGTTAACCTACATAGTCCAAGTTCTCCCTAGGTAACCTAGATAGTCCAAGGGCCCGCTAGGTAACCTATATTGTACCTAGTGTCCCCTAGTTAACCTACATTCTCCAAGTGCCCGCTAGGGAACCTACATAGTTCAAGTGCCCGCTCTGGAACATACATAGTCCAAGTGCCCGATAGGGAATCTACATAGTCCAAGGGCCCGCTAGTTAACGTAGATAGTCCAAGTACTGCTAGTTAAGCTACATAGTCCAAGGGCCCGCTAGTTAACCTACATAGTCCAAGTACCCGCTAGTTAACCTAGATTGTCCTAGTGCCCGCTAGTTTACCTACATAGTCCAAGTTCTCCCTAGGTAACCTAGATAGTCCAAGGGCCCGCTAGGTAACCTACATTGTCCTAGTGTCCCCTAGTTAACCTACATTCTCCAGGTGCCTTCTAGGGAACCTACATAGTCCAAGTTCCCTTTAGTTAACCTAGATAGTCCAAGTGCCCGCTAGGTAACCTAGATAGTCCAACAGCCCGGTAGGTAACCTACATACTCCAAGTACCCGCTAGGTGATGTAGATAGTTCAAGTGCCAGCTAGGTAACCTAGATAGTCCAAGTGCCCGCTAGGTAACCTACAAAGTCTAAGTGCCCGCTAGGTAATCTATATAGTCCAAATGCCCGCTAGGGAGCCTATATAGTCCAAATGCCCGCTAGGTAACTTAGATAGTCCAAAGGCCCGCTAGGTAACCTACATAGTCCTAGTGCCCCCTAGTTAACATACATTCTACAAGTGCCCGATAGGGAACCTACATAGTCCAAGTGCCCGCTAGGTAACCTACATAGTCCAAATGCCCGCTAGTTAACCTACATAGTCCAAGTGCCCGATAGGGAACCTGGACAGTCCAAGTGCCCGCTAGGTTACCTGCATATTCCAAGTGCCCGTTCGTTAACCTACATAGTACAAGTGCCCGCTAGGTAACCAATATAGTCCAAATGCCCGCTAGGGGCCCTAATAGTCCAAATGCCCACTAGTTAACCTAGATAGTCCAAGTGATTGCTAGTTAACCTAGATAGTCCAAGTGCCCGCTAGTTAACCTACATATTCCAAGTGCCCGATAGTTAACATAGATAGCCCAAGTGCCCGCTAGGGAACGTACATAGTCCAAGTGCCCGCTAGGTAACCTAGATACTGCAAGTGCCCGCTAGTTAACCTAGATACTTCAAGTACCCGCTAGGTAACCTAGATCGTCCAAGGGCCCCCTAGTTAACCTACATAGTCCAAGTGCCCGCTAGGTAACCTAGATAGTCCAAGTGCCCGTTCGGTAACCTAGATAGTCCAAGTGCCCTTTAGGGAACCTAGATAGTCCAAGGGCCCGCTAGTAAAACTATATAGTCCATGGGCCCACTAGTTAACCTTCATAGTGCAAGTGTCCGCTACTTAACATACATATTCCAAGTGCTCGCTAGTTAACCTACATAATCTAAGTGCCTGTTAGCTAACCAAGATAGGCCAAGGGCCCGCTAGTTGACCGACATAGTCCAAGTGCCAGCTAGGTAACCTAGATAGTACAAGTGCCCGCTAGAGAACCTAGATAGTCAAAGGGCCTGTTAGCTAACCTAGATAGTCCAAGTGGCGGCTAGGTAACCTACATAGTCCAAGTGCCCGTTCGTTAACCTAGATAATCCAAGTGCCCACTAGGTAACCTAGACAGTCCAAGTGCCTGCTAGTAAACCTACATAATCCATGGGCCCGCTAGTTAACCTCCATAATGCAAGGGCCCGCTAGTTAACCTACATTGTCCAAGGGCCCGCTAGTTAACCTAAATAGTCCAAGTGCCCGCTAGGTAACCTAGAGAGTTCAAGTGACCACTAGGTTACCTACATAGTCCAAGTGCCCGTTCGTTAACCTACATAGTCCAAGTGCCCGCTAGGTAACCAATATAGTCCAAATGCCCGTTAGGGGCCCTAATAGTCCAAATGCCCGCTAGTTAACCTAGATAGTCCAAGTGCTCGCTAGTTAACCTAGATAGTCCAAGTGCCCGCTAGTAACCTAGATAGACCAAGTGCCCGCTAGGGAACCTATCTAGTCCAAGTACCCGCTAGGAAACCTACGTAGTCCAAGTGCCCGCTAGGTAACGTACATAGTCCAAGTGCCCGCTAGGGAACGTACATAGTCCAAGTGCCTGCTAGGTAACCTAGATAGTCCAAGTGCCCACTAGTTAACCTACATAGTCCAGGTTCCCCCTAGGTAACCTAGATAGTCCAAGGACCCGCTAGGTAACCTACATTGTCCTAGTGCCCCCTAGTTAACCTACATTGTCCAAGTGCCCGCTAGGAAACCTACATAGTCCAAGTGCCCGCTAGGTAACCTACATAGTCCAAATGCCCGCTAGTTAACCTACATAGTCCAAGTGCCCGATAGGGAACCTACATAGTGCAAGTGTCCGCTAGTTAACCTAAGTAGTCCAAGGGCCCTCTAGTTAACATACATTGTCCAAGTGACCGGTAGTTAACTTACATAGTTCAAGTGTCCGTAGGGAACATTCATAGTCCAAGTGCCCGCTAGGGAACCTACATAGTCCAAGTGCCCGCTAGGGAACCTACCTAGTCCAATTGCCCGCTAGGGAATCTACATAGTCCAAGGGCCCGCTTGTTAACGTAGATAGTCCAAGTGCTGCTAGTTAATCTACATAGTCCAAGTGCCCGCTAGGGAACCTACATAGTCCAAGTGCCTGCTAGGGAAGATACATAGTCCAAGTGCCCGCTCTGGAACCTACATAGTCCAAGGGCCTGCTAGGGAACCTACATAGTCCAAGTGCCCGCTAGGGAATCTACATAGTCCAAGGGCCCGCTAATTAACCTAGATAGTCCAAGTGCCGCTTGTTAATCTACATAGTCCAAGGGCCCGCTAGTTAACCTACATAGTTCACGTACCCGCTAGTTAACCTAGATCGTCCAAGGGACCGCTAGTTAACCTAAATCGTCCAAGGGCCCTCTAGTTAACCTAGATAGTCCAAGTGTCCGCTAGTTAACCTACATAATCCAAGTGCCCTAAAGGGAACCTACATAATCCAAGAGCCCGCTAGGGAACCTACATAGTCCAAGTGCTCGCTAGGTAACCTACATAGTCCAAGTGCCCGCTTGGTAACCTAAATAGTCCAAATGCCCGCTAGGGAAACTACATAGTCCATGTGCCCGCTAGTTAACCTAGATAGTCCAAGAGCCTGCTAGTAAACCTACATAATCCATGGGCCCACTAGTTAACCTACATAGTGTAAGGGCCCGCTAGTTAACCTAGATCATGCAAGTGTCCGCTAGTTAACCTACATAGTCCAAGTGCCCGCTAGGTAACCTAGATAGTCCAAGTGGCCGCTAGGGGACGTACATAGTCCATGTGCCCGCTAGGTAACCTAGATAGTTCTAGTGCCCGTTACCTAACCTAGATAGTCCAAGTGCCCGCAAGGCAACCTACATAGTCCAAGTGCCCGTTCGTTAACCTAGAAGTCCAAGTGCCCGCTATGTAACCTAGACAGTCCAAGTGCCCGCTAGGTTACCTGCATAGTCCAAGTGCCCGTTCGTTAACCTAGATAGTGCAAGTGCCCGCTAGGGAACCTATATAGTCCAAGTGCTATCTAGGTAACCTAGATAGTCCGAGGGCCCGCTAGTTAACCTACATAGTCCAAGGGCTCGCTTGTTAACTTTGCAAGTCCAAGTGCCCCTTAGTTAACCTAGATAGTCCAAGTGCCCTCTAGTTAACCTATATCGTCCAAGTGCCCGCTAGTTAACCTACATAGTCCAAGGGCCCGCTAGTTAACGTACATAGACCAAGGTCCGCTAGTTAATCTAGATACTCCAAGTGCTCGCTAGTTAACCTACATAGTACAAGGGCCCGCTAGTTGACCTATATAGTCCAAGTGCCCGCAAGTTAACCTAGATAGTTCAAGTGCCAGCTAGGTAACCTAGACTGTCCAAGTGCCCGCTAGGTTACCTACATATTCCAAGTGCCCGTTCGTTAACCTAGATAGTCAAAGTGCCCGCTAGGAAACCTACATAGTCCAAGGGCCCGCTAGGTAACCTAGATAGTCCAAGTGCCCGCTAGGTAACCTAGAGTCCAAGTGCTCGCTAGTTAGCCTACATACTCCAAGTGCCCGCTATGTAACCTAGACAGTCCAAGTGCCCGCTAGGTTACCTGCATATTCCAAGTGCCCGTTCGTTAACTTAGATAGTCCAAGGGCCCGCTAGTTAACCTACATAGTCCAAGCGCTCACTTGTTACCTTTGATAGTCCAAGTGCCCGCTAGTTAACCTAGATCGTCCAAGTGCCCGCTAGTTAACTTAGATTGTCCACGTGCCCGCTAGGGATCCTTCATAATCCAAGTGCCTGTTAGGTAACCTAGGTAGTCCAGTGCCCGCTAGTTAACCTAGATAGTCCTAGTGCCCGTTAGTTAACCTAGATAGTCCAAATGCCCACTAGGGGACGTACATAGTCCAAGTGCCCGCTAGTTAACCTACATAGTCCAAGGTCCGCTAGTTAACCTAGATAGTCCATGTGCCCGCTAATTAACCTACATAGTACAAGGGCCCGCTAGTTGACCTAGATAGTCCAAGTGCCCGCTAGTTAACCTAAGTAGTACAAATGTCCGATAGGGATCCTACATAGGCCAAGTGACCGCTAGTTAACCTACATAGTCCAAGTCCCCGCTAGGTAACCTAGACAGTCCAAGTGACCATTATGTTACCTACATAGTCCAAGTGCCCATTCGTTAACCTACATAGTCCAATTGCCCGCTAGGTAACGTAGATAGCCCAAGTGCCCGCTAGGGAACGTACATAGTCCAAGTGCCCTCTAGGTAACCTAGATAGTCCAAGTGCCCGCTAGTTAACCTACATAGTCCAAGTGCGTGCTAGGTAAACTACATAGTCCAAGTGCCCACTAGGTAACCCAGACAGTCCAATTGCCCGCTACTTAACCTAGACAGTCCAAGTACCCGATAGGGAACCTACATAGTCCAAGTGCCCGCTGGGAACCTACATAGTCCAAGTGCTCGCTAGGCAACCTACATAGTCCAAGTGCCCGTTAGTTAACCTAGATAGTCAAAGTGCCTGCTAGGTAACCTAAATAGTCCAAGTGCCCGCTAGGTAACCTAGATAGTCCAACTAGATAGTCCAATTGCCCGTTGGCTAACCTAGATAGTCGAAGTGTCCGCTAGTTAACCTACATAGTCCAAGTGTCCATTCGTTAACCTAGATAGGCCAAGTGCCCGCTAGGTAACCAAGATAGTCCAAGTGCCCTCTAGGGTATGTACATAGTTCAAGTGCCAGCTAGGTAACCTAGATTGTCCAAGTGTCCGCTAGTTAACCTACATAGTACAAGTGCCCGCTAGGTAACCTAGATAGTCAAAGTGTCTGCTAGGTAACCTAAATAGTCCAAGTGCCCGCTAGGTAACCTAGATAGTCCAACTAGATAGTCCAATTGCCCGTTGGCTAACCTAGATAGTCGAAGTGTCCGCTAGTTAACCTACATAGTCCAAGTGTCCGTTCGTTAACCTAGATAGGCCAAGTGCCCGCTAGGTAACCAAGATAGTCCAAGTGCCCGCTAGGGTATGTACATAGTTCAAGTGCCAGCTAGGTAACCTAGATTGTCCAAGTGTCCGCTAGTTAACCTACATAGTACAAGTGCCCGCTAGGTAACCTAGATAGTCCAAGGGCCTGCTAGTTAACCTACATAGTCCAATGCCCGATAGGGAACCTACATAGTCCAAGTGCCCGCTGAGGAACCTACATAGTCCAAGTTCCCGATAGGGAACCTGTATATTCCAAGTGCCCGTTAGGGAACCTAGATAGTCCAAGTGCCCATAGAGAACCTATATAGTCCAAGTGCCCGCTAGGGAACCTACATAGTGAAAGTGCTCGCTAGGGAACCTGCATTGTGCAAGTGCCCGCTAGTTAACCTAGATAGTCCAAGTGCTCGCTAGTTAAACTACATAGTCCAAGGTCAGCTAGTTAACCTAGATAGTCCAAGTGACCTCTTGTTAACCTACATAGTCCAAGGTCAGCTAGTTAACCTAGATAGTCCAAGTGCCCTCTAGTTAACCTACATAGTCCAAGAACCCGCTAGTTAACCTAGATATTCCAAGTGCCCGCTAGTTAACCTAGATCGTCCAAGTGTCCGCTAGTTAACCTACATAGTCCAAGTGCCCGCTAGGAAACCTACATAGTCCAAGGGCCCGCTAGGTAACCTAGATAGTCCAAGTGCCCGCTAGGAAACCTAGAATCCAAGTGCTCGCTAGTTAACCTACATAGTCCAAGTGCCCTCTATGTAACCTACATAGTCCAAGTGCCCGCTATGTAACCTAGATAGTCAAAGTGCCCTTTAGGTAACCTATATAGTCCAAGTGCCCGCTAGGTAACTTACATTGTCCATGTTCCCGCTAGGTAACCTAGATAGTCCAAGTGTCCGTTACCTAACCTAGATAGTCCAAGTGACCGGTAGGCAACCTACATACCACTAGAGCCCATTCGTTAACCTAGAAGTCCAAGTGCTCGTTAGGTAACCTAGACAGTCCAAGTGCCCGCTAGGTTACCTGCATATTCCAAGTGCCCGTTCGTTAACCTAGATTGTCCAAGTGCCTACTAGGTAACCTACATAGTCCAAGTGCCCGCTAGGTAACCTATACAGTCCAAGTGCCCGCTAGGTAACACAGATAGTCCAAGGGGCCGCTAGTTAACCTACATAGTCCAAGGGCTCACTTGTTAACTTTGATAGTCCAAGTGCCCGATAGTTAACATAGATAGCCCAAGTGCCCGCTAGGGAACGTACATAGTCCAAGTGCCCGCTAGGTAACCTAGATACTGCCAGTGCCCGCTAGTTAACCTAGATACTTCAAGTACCCGCTAGGTAACCTAGATCGTCCAAGGGCCCCCTAGTTAACCTACATAGTCCAAGTGCCCGCTAGGTAACCTAGATAGTCCAAGTGCCCGTTCGGTAACCTAGATAGTCCAAGTGCCCTTTAGGGAACCTAGATAGTCCAAGGGCCCGCTAGTAAAACTATATAGTCCATGGGCCCACTAGTTAACCTTCATAGTGCAAGTGTCCGCTACTTAACATACATATTCCAAGTGCTCGCTAGTTAACCTACATAATCTAAGTGCCTGTTAGCTAACCAAGATAGGCCAAGGGCCCGCTAGTTGACCGACATAGTCCAAGTGCCAGCTAGGTAACCTAGATAGTACAAGTGCCCGCTAGAGAACCTAGATAGTCAAAGGGCCTGTTAGCTAACCTAGATAGTCCAAGTGGCGGCTAGGTAACCTACATAGTCCAAGTGCCCGTTCGTTAACCTAGATAATCCAAGTGTCCACTAGGTAACCTAGACAGTCCAAGTGCCTGCTAGTAAACCTACATAATCCATGGGCCCGCTAGTTAACCTCCATAATGCAAGGGCCCGCTAGTTAACCTACATTGTCCAAGGGCCCGCTAGTTAACCTAAATAGTCCAAGTGCCCGCTAGGTAACCTAGAGAGTTCAAGTGACCACTAGGTTACCTACATAGTCCAAGTGCCCGTTCGTTAACCTACATAGTCCAAGTGCCCGCTAGGTAACCAATATAGTCCAAATGCCCGTTAGGGGCCCTAATAGTCCAAATGCCCGCTAGTTAACCTAGATAGTCCAAGTGCTCGCTAGTTAACCTAGATAGTCCAAGTGCCCGCTAGTAACCTAGATAGACCAAGTGCCCGCTAGGGAACCTATCTAGTCCAAGTACCCGCTAGGAAACCTACGTAGTCCAAGTGCCCGCTAGGGAACGTACATAGTCCAAGTGCCTGCTAGGTAACCTAGATAGTCCAAGTGCCCACTAGTTAACCTACATAGTCCAGGTTCCCCCTAGGTAACCTAGATAGTCCAAGGACCCGCTAGGTAACCTACATTGTCCTAGTGCCCCCTAGATAACCTACATTGTCCAAGTGCCCGATAGGAAACCTACATAGTCCAAGTGCCCGCTAGGTAACCTACATAGTCCAAATGCCCGCTAGTTAACCTACATAGTCCAAGTGCCCGATAGGGAACCTACATAGTGCAAGTGTCCGCTAGTTAACCTAAGTAGTCCAAGGGCCCTCTAGTTAACATACATTGTCCAAGTGACCGGTAGTTAACTTACATAGTTCAAGTGTCCGTAGGGAACATTCATAGTCCAAGTGCCCGCTAGGGAACCTACATAGTCCAAGTGCCCGCTAGGGAACCTACCTAGTCCAATTGCCCGCTAGGGAATCTACATAGTCCAAGGGCCCGCTTGTTAACGTAGATAGTCCAAGTGCTGCTAGTTAATCTACATAGTCCAAGTGCCCGCTAGGGAACCTACATAGTCCAAGTGCCTGCTAGGGAAGCTACATAGTCCAAGTGCCCGCTCTGGAACCTACATAGTCCAAGGGCCTGCTAGGGAACCTACATAGTCCAAGTGCCCGCTAGGGAATCTACATAGTCCAAGGGCCCGCTAATTAACCTAGATAGTCCAAGTGCCGCTTGTTAATCTACATAGTCCAAGGGCCCGCTAGTTAACCTACATAGTTCACGTACCCGCTAGTTAACCTAGATCGTCCAAGGGACCGCTAGTTAACCTAAATCGTCCAAGGGCCCTCTAGTTAACCTAGATAGTCCAAGTGTCCGCTAGTTAACCTACATAATCCAAGTGCCCTAAAGGGAACCTACATAATCCAAGAGCCCGCTAGGGAACCTACATAGTCCAAGTGCTCGCTAGGTAACCTACATAGTCCAAGTGCCCGCTTGGTAACCTAAATAGTCCAAATGCCCGCTAGGGAAACTACATAGTCCATGTGCCCGCTAGTTAACCTAGATAGTCCAAGAGCCTGCTAGTAAACCTACATAATCCATGGGCCCACTAGTTAACCTACATAGTGTAAGGGCCCGCTAGTTAACCTAGATCATGCAAGTGTCCGCTAGTTAACCTACATAGTCCAAGTGCCCGCTAGGTAACCTAGATAGTCCAAGTGGCCGCTAGGGGACGTACATAGTCATTGTGCCCGCTAGGTAACCTAGATAGTTCTAGTGCCCGTTACCTAACCTAGATAGTCCAAGTGCCCGCAAGGCAACCTACATAGTCCAAGTGCCCGTTCGTTAACCTAGAAGTCCAAGTGCCCGCTATGTAACCTAGACAGTCCAAGTGCCCGCAAGGTTACCTGCATAGTCCAAGTGCCCGTTCGTTAACCTAGATAGTGCAAGTGCCCGCTAGGGAACCTATATAGTCCAAGTGATATATAGGTAACCTAGATAGTCCGAGGGCCCGCTAGTTAACCTACATAGTCCAAGGGCTCGCTTGTTAACTTTGCAAGTCCAAGTGCCCCTTAGTTAACCTAGATAGTCCAAGTGCCCTCTAGTTAACCTATATCGTCCAAGTGCCCGCTAGTTAACCTACATAGTCCAAGGGCCCGCTAGTTAACGTACATAGACCAAGGTCCGCTAGTTAATCTAGATACTCCAAGTGCTCACTAGTTGACCTACATAGTACAAGGGCCCGCTAGTTGACCTATATAGTCCAAGTGCCCGCAAGTTAACCTAGATAGTTCAAGTGCCAGCTAGGTAACCTAGACTGTCCAAGTGCCCGCTAGGTAACCTAGAGTCCAAGTGCTCGCTAGTTAGCCTACATACTCCAAGTGCCCGCTATGTAACCTAGACAGTCCAAGTGCCCGCTAGGTTACCTGCATATTCCAAGTGCCCGTTAGTTAACTTAGATAGTCCAAGGGCCCGCTAGTTAACCTACATAGTCCAAGCGCTCACTTGTTACCTTTGATAGTCCAAGTGCCCGCTAGTTAACCTAGATCGTCCAAGTGCCCGCTAGTTAACTTAGATTGTCCACGTGCCCGCTAGGGATCCTTCATAATCCAAGTGCCTGTTAGGTAACCTAGGTAGTCCAGTGCCCGCTAGTTAACCTAGATAGTCCTAGTGCCCGTTAGTTAACCTAGATAGTCCAAATGCCCACTAGGGGACGTACATAGTCCAAGTGCCCGCTAGTTAACCTACATAGTCCAAGGTCCGCTAGTTAACCTAGATAGTCCATGTGCCCGCTAATTAACCTACATAGTACAAGGGCCCGCTAGTTGACCTAGATAGTCCAAGTGCCCGCTAGTTAACCTAAGTAGTACAAATGTCCGATAGGGATCCTACATAGGCCAAGTGACCGCTAGTTAACCTACATAGTCCAAGTCCCCGCTAGGTAACCTAGACAGTCCAAGTGACCATTATGTTACCTACATAGTCCAAGTGCCCATTCGTTAACCTACATAGTCCAATTGCCCGCTAGGTAACGTAGATAGCCCAAGTGCCCGCTAGGGAACGTACATAGTCCAAGTGCCCTCTAGGTAACCTAGATAGTCCAAGTGCCCGCTAGTTAACCTACATAGTCCAAGTGCGTGCTAGGTAAACTACATAGTCCAAGTGCCCACTAGGTAACCCAGACAGTCCAATTGCCCGCTAGTTAACCTAGACAGTCCAAGTACCCGATAGGGAACCTACATAGTCCAAGTGCCCGCTGGGAACCTACATAGTCCAAGTGCTCGCTAGGCAACCTACATAGTCCAAGTGCCCGTTAGTTAACCTAGATAGTCAAAGTGCCTGCTAGGTAACCTAAATAGTCCAAGTGCCCGCTAGGTAACCTAGATAGTCCAACTAGATAGTCCAATTGCCCGTTGGCTAACCTAGATAGTCGAAGTGTCCGCTAGTTAACCTACATAGTCCAAGTGTCCGTTCGTTAACCTAGATAGGCCAAGTGCCCGCTAGGTAACCAAGATAGTCCAAGTGCCCTCTAGGGTATGTACATAGTTCAAGTGCCAGCTAGGTAACCTAGATTGTCCAAGTGTCCGCTAGTTAACCTACATAGTACAAGTGCCCGCTAGGTAACCTAGATAGTCAAAGTGTCTGCTAGGTAACCTAAATAGTCCAAGTGCCCGCTAGGTAACCTAGATAGTCCAACTAGATAGTCCAATTGCCCGTTGGCTAACCTAGATAGTCGAAGTGTCCGCTAGTTAACCTACATAGTCCAAGTGTCCGTTCGTTAACCTAGATAGGCCAAGTGCCCGCTAGGTAACCAAGATAGTCCAAGTGCCCGCTAGGATATGTACATAGTTCAAGTGCCAGCTAGGTAACCTAGATTGTCCAAGTGTCCGCTAGTTAACCTACATAGTACAAGTGCCCGCTAGGTAACCTAGATAGTCCAAGGGCCTGCTAGTTAACCTACATAGTCCAATGCCCGATAGGGAACCTACATAGTCCAAGTGCCCGCTGAGGAACCTACATAGTCCAAGTTCCCGATAGGGAACCTGTATATTCCAAGTGCCCGTTAGGGAACCTAGATAGTCCAAGTGCCCATAGAGAACCTATATAGTCCAAGTGCCCGCTAGGGAACCTACATAGTGAAAGTGCTCGCTAGGGAACCTGCATTGTGCAAGTGCCCGCTAGTTAACCTAGATAGTCCAAGTGCTCGCTAGTTAAACTACATAGTCCAAGGTCAGCTAGTTAACCTAGATAGTACAAGTGACCTCTTGTTAACCTACATAGTCCAAGGTCAGCTAGTTAACCTAGATAGTCCAAGTGCCCTCTAGTTAACCTACATAGTCCAAGAACCCGCTAGTTAACCTAGATATTCCAAGTGCCCGCTAGTTAACCTAGATCGTCCAAGTGTCCGCTAGTTAACCTACATAGTCCAAGTGCCCGCTAGGAAACCTACATAGTCCAAGGGCCCGCTAGGTAACCTAGATAGTCCAAGTGCCCGCTAGGAAACCTAGAATCCAAGTGCTCGCTAGTTAACCTACATAGTCCAAGTGCCCGCTATGTAACCTACATAGTCCAAGTGCCCGCTATGTAACCTAGATAGTCAAAGTGCCCTTTAGGTAACCTATATAGTCCAAGTGCCCGCTAGGTAACTTACATTGTCCATGTTCCCGCTAGGTAACCTAGATAGTCCAAGTGTCCGTTACCTAACCTAGATAGTCCAAGTGACCGGTAGGCAACCTACATACCACTAGAGCCCATTCGTTAACCTAGAAGTCCAAGTGCTCGTTAGGTAACCTAGACAGTCCAAGTGCCCGCTAGGTTACCTGCATATTCCAAGTGCCCGTTCGTTAACCTAGATTGTCCAAGTGCCTACTAGGTAACCTACATAGTCCAAGTGCCCGCTAGGTAACCTATACAGTCCAAGTGCCCGCTAGGTAACACAGATAGTCCAAGGGGCCGCTAGTTAACCTACATAGTCCAAGGGCTCACTTGTTAACTTTGATAGTCCAAGTGCCCGCTAGTTAACCTAGATCGTCCAAGTGCCCGCTAGTTAACCTAGATTGTCCAAGTGCCCGCTAGTTAACCTACATATTCCAAGTGCCCGATAGTTAACATAGATAGCCCAAGTGCCCGCTAGGGAACGTACATAGTCCAAGTGCCCGCTAGGTAACCTAGATACTGCCAGTGCCCGCTAGTTAACCTAGATACTTCAAGTACCCGCTAGGTAACCTAGATCGTCCAAGGGCCCCCTAGTTAACCTACATAGTCCAAGTGCCCGCTAGGTAACCTAGATAGTCCAAGTGCCCGTTCGGTAACCTAGATAGTCCAAGTGCCCTTTAGGGAACCTAGATAGTCCAAGGGCCCGCTAGTAAAACTATATAGTCCATGGGCCCACTAGTTAACCTTCATAGTGCAAGTGTCCGCTACTTAACATACATATTCCAAGTGCTCGCTAGTTAACCTACATAATCTAAGTGCCTGTTAGCTAACCAAGATAGGCCAAGGGCCCGCTAGTTGACCGACATAGTCCAAGTGCCAGCTAGGTAACCTAGATAGTACAAGTGCCCGCTAGAGAACCTAGATAGTCAAAGGGCCTGTTAGCTAACCTAGATAGTCCAAGTGGCGGCTAGGTAACCTACATAGTCCAAGTGCCCGTTCGTTAACCTAGATAATCCAAGTGTCCACTAGGTAACCTAGACAGTCCAAGTGCCTGCTAGTAAACCTACATAATCCATGGGCCCGCTAGTTAACCTCCATAATGCAAGGGCCCGCTAGTTAACCTACATTGTCCAAGGGCCCGCTAGTTAACCTAAATAGTCCAAGTGCCCGCTAGGTAACCTAGAGAGTTCAAGTGACCACTAGGTTACCTACATAGTCCAAGTGCCCGTTCGTTAACCTACATAGTCCAAGTGCCCGCTAGGTAACCAATATAGTCCAAATGCCCGTTAGGGGCCCTAATAGTCCAAATGCCCGCTAGTTAACCTAGATAGTCCAAGTGCTCGCTAGTTAACCTAGATAGTCCAAGTGCCCGCTAGTAACCTAGATAGACCAAGTGCCCGCTAGGGAACCTATCTAGTCCAAGTACCCGCTAGGAAACCTACGTAGTCCAAGTGCCCGCTAGGGAACGTACATAGTCCAAGTGCCTGCTAGGTAACCTAGATAGTCCAAGTGCCCACTAGTTAACCTACATAGTCCAGGTTCCCCCTAGGTAACCTAGATAGTCCAAGGACCCGCTAGGTAACCTACATTGTCCTAGTGCCCCCTAGATAACCTACATTGTCCAAGTGCCCGATAGGAAACCTACATAGTCCAAGTGCCCGCTAGGTAACCTACATAGTCCAAATGCCCGCTAGTTAACCTACATAGTCCAAGTGCCCGATAGGGAACCTACATAGTGCAAGTGTCCGCTAGTTAACCTAAGTAGTCCAAGGGCCCTCTAGTTAACATACATTGTCCAAGTGACCGGTAGTTAACTTACATAGTTCAAGTGTCCGTAGGGAACATTCATAGTCCAAGTGCCCGCTAGGGAACCTACATAGTCCAAGTGCCCGCTAGGGAACCTACCTAGTCCAATTGCCCGCTAGGGAATCTACATAGTCCAAGGGCCCGCTTGTTAACGTAGATAGTCCAAGTGCTGCTAGTTAATCTACATAGTCCAAGTGCCCGCTAGGGAACCTACATAGTCCAAGTGCCTGCTAGGGAAGCTACATAGTCCAAGTGCCCGCTCTGGAACCTACATAGTCCAAGGGCCTGCTAGGGAACCTACATAGTCCAAGTGCCCGCTAGGGAATCTACATAGTCCAAGGGCCCGCTAATTAACCTAGATAGTCCAAGTGCCGCTTGTTAATCTACATAGTCCAAGGGCCCGCTAGTTAACCTACATAGTTCACGTACCCGCTAGTTAACCTAGATCGTCCAAGGGACCGCTAGTTAACCTAAATCGTCCAAGGGCCCTCTAGTTAACCTAGATAGTCCAAGTGTCCGCTAGTTAACCTACATAATCCAAGTTCCCTAAAGTGAACCTACATAATCCAAGAGCCCGCTAGGGAACCTACATAGTCCAAGTGCTCGCTAGGTAACCTACATAGTCCAAGTGCCCGCTTGGTAACCTAAATAGTCCAAATGCCCGCTAGGGAAACTACATAGTCCATGTGCCCGCTAGTTAACCTAGATAGTCCAAGAGCCTGCTAGTAAACCTACATAATCCATGGGCCCACTAGTTAACCTACATAGTGTAAGGGCCCGCTAGTTAACCTAGATCATGCAAGTGTCCGCTAGTTAACCTACATAGTCCAAGTGCCCGCTAGGTAACCTAGATAGTCCAAGTGGCCGCTAGGGGACGTACATAGTCATTGTGCCCGCTAGGTAACCTAGATAGTTCTAGTGCCCGTTACCTAACCTAGATAGTCCAAGTGCCCGCAAGGCAACCTACATAGTCCAAGTGCCCGTTCGTTAACCTAGAAGTCCAAGTGCCCGCTATGTAACCTAGACAGTCCAAGTGCCCGCTAGGTTACCTGCATAGTCCAAGTGCCCGTTCGTTAACCTAGATAGTGCAAGTGCCCGCTAGGGAACCTATATAGTCCAAGTGATATATAGGTAACCTAGATAGTCCGAGGGCCCGCTAGTTAACCTACATAGTCCAAGGGCTCGCTTGTTAACTTTGCAAGTCCAAGTGCCCCTTAGTTAACCTAGATAGTCCAAGTGCCCTCTAGTTAACCTATATCGTCCAAGTGCCCGCTAGTTAACCTACATAGTCCAAGGGCCCGCTAGTTAACGTACATAGACCAAGGTCCGCTAGTTAATCTAGATACTCCAAGTGCTCACTAGTTGACCTACATAGTACAAGGGCCCGCTAGTTGACCTATATAGTCCAAGTGCCCGCAAGTTAACCTAGATAGTTCAAGTGCCAGCTAGGTAACCTAGACTGTCCAAGTGCCCGCTAGGTAACCTAGAGTCCAAGTGCTCGCTAGTTAGCCTACATACTCCAAGTGCCCGCTATGTAACCTAGACAGTCCAAGTGCCCGCTAGGTTACCTGCATATTCCAAGTGCCCGTTAGTTAACTTAGATAGTCCAAGGGCCCGCTAGTTAACCTACATAGTCCAAGCGCTCACTTGTTACCTTTGATAGTCCAAGTGCCCGCTAGTTAACCTAGATCGTCCAAGTGCCCGCTAGTTAACTTAGATTGTCCACGTGCCCGCTAGGGATCCTTCATAATCCAAGTGCCTGTTAGGTAACCTAGGTAGTCCAGTGCCCGCTAGTTAACCTAGATAGTCCTAGTGCCCGTTAGTTAACCTAGATAGTCCAAATGCCCACTAGGGGACGTACATAGTCCAAGTGCCCGCTAGTTAACCTACATAGTCCAAGGTCCGCTAGTTAACCTAGATAGTCCATGTGCCCGCTAATTAACCTACATAGTACAAGGGCCCGCTAGTTGACCTAGATAGTCCAAGTGCCCGCTAGTTAACCTAAGTAGTACAAATGTCCGATAGGGATCCTACATAGGCCAAGTGACCGCTAGTTAACCTACATAGTCCAAGTCCCCGCTAGGTAACCTAGACAGTCCAAGTGACCATTATGTTACCTACATAGTCCAAGTGCCCATTCGTTAACCTACATAGTCCAATTGCCCGCTAGGTAACGTAGATAGCCCAAGTGCCCGCTAGGGAACGTACATAGTCCAAGTGCCCTCTAGGTAACCTAGATAGTCCAAGTGCCCGCTAGTTAACCTACATAGTCCAAGTGCGTGCTAGGTAAACTACATAGTCCAAGTGCCCACTAGGTAACCCAGACAGTCCAATTGCCCGCTAGTTAACCTAGACAGTCCAAGTACCCGATAGGGAACCTACATAGTCCAAGTGCCCGCTGGGAACCTACATAGTCCAAGTGCTCGCTAGGCAACCTACATAGTCCAAGTGCCCGTTAGTTAACCTAGATAGTCAAAGTGCCTGCTAGGTAACCTAAATAGTCCAAGTGCCCGCTAGGTAACCTAGATAGTCCAACTAGATAGTCCAATTGCCCGTTGGCTAACCTAGATAGTCGAAGTGTCCGCTAGTTAACCTACATAGTCCAAGTGTCCGTTCGTTAACCTAGATAGGCCAAGTGCCCGCTAGGTAACCAAGATAGTCCAAGTGCCCTCTAGGGTATGTACATAGTTCAAGTGCCAGCTAGGTAACCTAGATTGTCCAAGTGTCCGCTAGTTAACCTACATAGTACAAGTGCCCGCTAGGTAACCTAGATAGTCAAAGTGTCTGCTAGGTAACCTAAATAGTCCAAGTGCCCGCTAGGTAACCTAGATAGTCCAACTAGATAGTCCAATTGCCCGTTGGCTAACCTAGATAGTCGAAGTGTCCGCTAGTTAACCTACATAGTCCAAGTGTCCGTTCGTTAACCTAGATAGGCCAAGTGCCCGCTAGGTAACCAAGATAGTCCAAGTGCCCGCTAGGGTATGTACATAGTTCAAGTGCCAGCTAGGTAACCTAGATTGTCCAAGTGTCCGCTAGTTAACCTACATAGTACAAGTGCCCGCTAGGTAACCTAGATAGTCCAAGGGCCTGCTAGTTAACCTACATAGTCCAATGCCCGATAGGGAACCTACATAGTCCAAGTGCCCGCTGAGGAACCTACATAGTCCAAGTTCCCGATAGGGAACCTGTATATTCCAAGTGCCCGTTAGGGAACCTAGATAGTCCAAGTGCCCATAGAGAACCTATATAGTCCAAGTGCCCGCTAGGGAACCTACATAGTGAAAGTGCTCGCTAGGGAACCTGCATTGTGCAAGTGCCCGCTAGTTAACCTAGATAGTCCAAGTGCTCGCTAGTTAAACTACATAGTCCAAGGTCAGCTAGTTAACCTAGATAGTCCAAGTGACCGCTTGTTAACCTACATAGTCCAAGGTCAGCTAGTTAACCTAGATAGTCCAAGTGCCCTCTCGTTAACCTACATAGTCCAAGAACCCGATAGTTAACCTAGATATTCCAAGTGCCCGCTAGTTAACCTAGATCGTCCAAGTGTCCGCTAGTTAACCTACATAGTCCAAGTGCCCGCTAGGAAACCTACATAGTCCAAGGGCCCGCTAGGTAACCTAGATAGTCCAAGTGCCCGCTAGGAAACCTAGAATCCAAGTGCTCGCTAGTTAACCTACATAGTCCAAGTGCCCGCTATGTAACCTACATAGTCCAAGTGCCCGCTATGTAACCTAGATAGTCAAAGTGCCCTTTAGGTAACCTATATAGTCCAAGTGCCCGCTAGGTAACTTACATTGTCCATGTTCCCGCTAGGTAACCTAGATAGTCCAAGTGTCCGTTACCTAACCTAGATAGTCCAAGTGACCGGTAGGCAACCTACATACCACTAGAGCCCATTCGTTAACCTAGAAGTCCAAGTGCTCGTTAGGTAACCTAGACAGTCCAAGTGCCCGCTAGGTTACCTGCATATTCCAAGTGCCCGTTCGTTAACCTAGATTGTCCAAGTGCCTACTAGGTAACCTACATAGTCCAAGTGCCCGCTAGGTAACCTATACAGTCCAAGTGCCCGCTAGGTAACACAGATAGTCCAAGGGGCCGCTAGTTAACCTACATAGTCCAAGGGCTCACTTGTTAACTTTGATAGTCCAAGTGCCCGCTAGTTAACCTAGATCGTCCAAGTGCCCGCTAGTTAACCTAGATTGTCCAAGTGCCCGCTAGTTAACCTACATATTCCAAGTGCCCGATAGTTAACATAGATAGCCCAAGTGCCCGCTAGGGAACGTACATAGTCCAAGTGCCCGCTAGGTAACCTAGATACTGCCAGTGCCCGCTAGTTAACCTAGATACTTCAAGTACCCGCTAGGTAACCTAGATCGTCCAAGGGCCCCCTAGTTAACCTACATAGTCCAAGTGCCCGCTAGGTAACCTAGATAGTCCAAGTGCCCGTTCGGTAACCTAGATAGTCCAAGTGCCCTTTAGGGAACCTAGATAGTCCAAGGGCCCGCTAGTAAAACTATATAGTCCATGGGCCCACTAGTTAACCTTCATAGTGCAAGTGTCCGCTACTTAACATACATATTCCAAGTGCTCGCTAGTTAACCTACATAATCTAAGTGCCTGTTAGCTAACCAAGATAGGCCAAGGGCCCGCTAGTTGACCGACATAGTCCAAGTGCCAGCTAGGTAACCTAGATAGTACAAGTGCCCGCTAGAGAACCTAGATAGTCAAAGGGCCTGTTAGCTAACCTAGATAGTCCAAGTGGCGGCTAGGTAACCTACATAGTCCAAGTGCCCGTTCGTTAACCTAGATAATCCAAGTGCCCACTAGGTAACCTAGACAGTCCAAGTGCCTGCTAGTAAACCTACATAATCCATGGGCCCGCTAGTTAACCTCCATAATGCAAGGGCCCGCTAGTTAACCTACATTGTCCAAGGGCCCGCTAGTTAACCTAAATAGTCCAAGTGCCCGCTAGGTAACCTGGAGAGTTCAAGTGACCACTAGGTTACCTACATAGTCCAAGTGCCCGTTCGTTAACCTACATAGTCCAAGTGCCCGCTAGGTAACCAATATAGTCCAAATGCCCGTTAGGGGCCCTAATAGTCCAAATGCCCGCTAGTTAACCTAGATAGTCCAAGTGCTCGCTAGTTAACCTAGATAGTCCAAGTGCCCGCTAGTAACCTAGATAGACCAAGTGCCCGCTAGGGAACCTATCTAGTCCAAGTACCCGCTAGGAAACCTACGTAGTCCAAGTGCCCGCTAGGGAACGTACATAGTCCAAGTGCCTGCTAGGTAACCTAGATAGTCCAAGTGCCCACTAGTTAACCTACATAGTCCAGGTTCCCCCTAGGTAACCTAGATAGTCCAAGGACCCGCTAGGTAACCTACATTGTCCTAGTGCCCCCTAGATAACCTACATTGTCCAAGTGCCCGATAGGAAACCTACATAGTCCAAGTGCCCGCTAGGTAACCTACATAGTCCAAATGCCCGCTAGTTAACCTACATAGTCCAAGTGCCCGATAGGGAACCTACATAGTGCAAGTGTCCGCTAGTTAACCTAAGTAGTCCAAGGGCCCTCTAGTTAACATACATTGTCCAAGTGACCGGTAGTTAACTTACATAGTTCAAGTGTCCGTAGGGAACATTCATAGTCCAAGTGCCCGCTAGGGAACCTACATAGTCCAAGTGCCCGCTAGGGAACCTACCTAGTCCAATTGCCCGCTAGGGAATCTACATAGTCCAAGGGCCCGCTTGTTAACGTAGATAGTCCAAGTGCTGCTAGTTAATCTACATAGTCCAAGTGCCCGCTAGTTGAACCTACATAGTCCAAGTGCCTGCTAGGGAAGATACATAGTCCAAGTGCCCGCTCTGGAACCTACATAGTCCAAGGGCCTGCTAGGGAACCTACATAGTCCAAGTGCCCGCTAGGGAATCTACATAGTCCAAGGGCCCGCTAATTAACCTAGATAGTCCAAGTGCCGCTTGTTAATCTACATAGTCCAAGGGTCCGCTAGTTAACCTACATAGTTCACGTACCCGCTAGTTAACCTAGATCGTCCAAGGGACCGCTAGTTAACCTTAATCGTCCAAGGGCCCTCTAGTTAACCTAGATAGTCCAAGTGTCCGCTAGTTAACCTACATAATCCAAGTGCCCTAAAGTGAACCTACGTAATCCAAGAGCCCGCTAGGGAACCTACATAGTCCAAGTGCTCGCTAGGTAACCTACATAGTCCAAGTGCCCGCTTGGTAACCTAAATAGTCCAAATGCCCGCTAGGGAAACTACATAGTCCATGTGCCCGCTAGTTAACCTAGATAGTCCAAGAGCCTGCTAGTAAACCTACATAATCCATGGGCCCACTAGTTAACCTACATAGTGTAAGGGCCCGCTAGTTAACCTAGATCATGCAAGTGTCCGCTAGTTAACCTACATAGTCCAAGTGCCCGCTAGGTAACCTAGATAGTCCAAGTGGCCGCTAGGGGACGTACATAGTCCATGTGCCCGCTAGGTAACCTAGATAGTTCTAGTGCCCGTTACCTAACCTAGATAGTCCAAGTGCCCGCAAGGCAACCTACATAGTCCAAGTGCCCGTTCGTTAAACTAGAAGTCCAAGTGCCCGCTATGTAACCTAGACAGTCCAAGTGCCCGCTAGGTTACCTGCATAGTCCAAGTGCCCGTTCGTTAACCTAGATAGTGCAAGTGCCCGCTAGGGAACCTATATAGTCCAAGTGCTATATAGGTAACCTAGATAGTCCGAGGGCCCGCTAGTTAACCTACATAGTCCAAGGGCTCGCTTGTTAACTTTGACAGTCCAAGTGCCCCTTAGTTAACCTAGATAGTCCAAGTGCCCTCTAGTTAACCTATATCGTCCAAGTGCCCGCTAGTTAACCTACATAGTCCAAGGGCCCGCTAGTTAACGTACATAGACCACGGTCCGCTAGTTAATCTAGATACTCCAAGTGCTCACTAGTTGACCTACATAGTACAAGGGCCCGCTAGTTGACCTATATAGTCCAAGTGCCCGCAAGTTAACCTAGATAGTTCAAGTGCCAGCTAGGTAACCTAGACTGTCCAAGTGCCCGCTAGGTTACCTGCATATTCCAAGTGCCCGTTCGTTAACTTAGATAGTCCAAGGGCCCGCTAGTTAACCTACATAGTCCAAGCGCTCACTTGTTAACTTTGATAGTCCAAGTGCCCGCTAGTTAACCTAGATCGTCAAAGTGCCCGCTAGTTAACTTAGATTGTCCACGTGCCCGCTAGGGATCCTTCATAATCCAAGTGCCTGTTAGGTAACCTAGGTAGTCCAGTGCCCGCTAGTTAACCTAGATAGTCCTAGTGCCCGTTAGTTAACCTAGATAGTCAAAATGCCCACTAGGGGACGTACATAGTCCAAGTGCCCGCTAGTTAACCTACATAGTCCAAGGTCCGCTAGTTAACCTAGATAGTCCATGTGCCCGCTAATTAACCTACATAGTACAAGGGCCCGCTAGTTGACCTAGATAGTCCAAGTGCCCGCTAGGAAACCTACATAGTCCAAGGGCCCGCTAGGTAACCTAGATAGTCCAAGTGCCCGCTAGGTAACTTACATTGTCCAAGTTCCCACTAGGTAACGTAGATACTCAAAGTGCCCGTTGCCTAACCTAGAGTGTCCAAGTGCCCGCTAAGCAACTTACATAGTCCAAGTGGCCATTCGTTAATCTATATAGTCCAAGTGCCCGCTAGTTAACCTAGATCGTCCAAGTGCCCCCTAGTTAACCTAGATTGTCCAAGTGCCCCCTAGTTAGCCTACATAGTCCATGTTCCAGCTAGTTAACCTAGATCGTCTAAGTGCCTGCTAGTTAACCTAGATAATCCAAGTGCCCGCTAGTTAGCCTCCATAGTCCAAGTGCCCGTTCGGTAACCTAGATAGTCCAAGTGCACTTTAGGGAACCTAGATAGTCCAAGGGCCCGCTAGTAAACCTACAAAGTCCATGGGCCCGCTAGTTAACCTTCAGTGTGCAAGTGTCCGCTACTTAACCTACATATTCCAAGTGCCCGCCAGTTAACCTACACAATCTAAGTGCCCGTTGGCTAACCTAGATAGTCCAAGGGACCGCTAGTTCACCTACATAGTACAAGTGCCCCTCTAGTTAACCTAGATAGTCCAAGTGCCTGCTAGGTAACCAACATAGTGCAAGTGTCCGCTAGTTAACCTACATATTCCAATTGCCCGCTAGTTAACATATATAGTCCAAGTGCCTGCTAGGTAAGGTACATAGTCCAAGTGCCCGCTAGGTAACCTACATACTGCAAATTCCCGCTAGTTAACCTAGATAGTTCAAGTACCCGCTAGGTAACCTAGATCGTCCAAGGGCCCCCTAGTTAGCCTACATAGTCCAAGTGCCCGCTAGTTATCCTACATTATCTAAGTGCCCGTTGGCTAACCTAGATAGTCCAAGGGCCCGCTAGTTGACCTACATAGTCCAAGTGACAGCTAGGTAACCTGGATAGTACAAGTGCCCTCTAGGGAACCTAGATAGTCAAAGTGCCTGCTAGGTAACCTAGATAGTCCAAGAGCCCGCTAGGTAACCTACATAGTTCAAGTGCCCTTTAGTTAACCTATATAGTCAAAGTGCCTGCCATGTAACCTAGATAGTCCAAGTGCCTGCTAGGCAACCTACATAGTCCAAGTGCCCGTTAGTTAACCTAGATAGTCAAAGTGCCTGCTAGGTAACCTAGATAGGCCAAGTGCCCGCTAGCTAACCTACATAGTCCAAGTGCCCGCTAGGTTACCTAAATAGTCCAAAAGCCCGCTAGGGAATCTACATAGTCCAAATGCCCGCTAGTTAACCTAGATAGTCCAAGTCCCTGCTAGTATACCTACATAATCCATGGGCCCGCTAGTTAACCTACATAGTGCAAGGGCCCGCTAGTTAACCTACATCGTCTAAGGGCCGGCTAGTTAACCTAGATAGTCCAAGTGCCCGCTAGTTAACCTACATAGTCTAAGTGCCTGCTAGTTAAACTAGATAGATAAAGTGCCCGCTAGGGAACCTATCTGGTCCAAGAACCGACTAGGAAACGTACATAGTCCAAGTGCCCGCTAGGTAACCAATATAGTCCAAATGCCCACTAGGGGCCCTAATAGTCCAAATGCCCGCTAGTTAACCTAGATAGTCCAAGTGTTCGCTAGTTAACCTAGATAGTCCAAGTGCCCGCTAGTTAACCTAGATAGATAAAGTGCCCGCTAGGGAACCTATCTAGTCCAAGAACCGGCTAGGAAACGTACATAGTCCAAGTGCCCGCTAGGTAACATACATAGTCCAAGTGCCCGCTAGGTAACGTAGATATTCCAAGTGCCCGCTAGGTAAAGTCATAGTCCAAGAGCCCACTAGGAAACCTAGATAGTCCAAGGGCCCGCTAGGTAACCTACATTGTTCTAGTGCCCCCTAGTTAACCTACATTCTCCAAGTGCCCGATAGGGAACCTACATAGTCCAAGTGATCGCTAGGTAACCTACATAATCCAAATGCCCGCTAGTTAACTTACATAGTCCAAGTGCCCGATAGGGAACCTACATAATCCAATTGCCCGCTAGGGAACCTACATACTCCAAGTGCCCGCTAGGTAACCTACATAGTCCAAATGCCCGCTAGTTAACCTACATAGTCCAAGTGCCCGATAGGGAACCTATATAATCCAAGTGCCCGCTAGGGAACCTACATAGTCCAAGTGCCCGCTAGATAACCTACATAGTCCAAATGCCCACTAGTTAACCTACATAGTCCAAGTGCAATATAGGGAACCTACATAATCCAAGTGCCCGCTTGGGAACCTACATAGTCCAAGTGCTCGTTAGATAACCTACATAGTCCATGGGTCCGCTGGTTAACCTACATATTCCAAGTGCCCGCTAGTTAACCCACATAATCTAAGTGCCCGTTAGCTAACCTAGATAGTCCAAGGGCCCGCTAGTTGACCTACTTAGCCCAAGTGCCCGCTAGGTAACCTAGACAGTCCAAGTGCCCGCTAGTTAACCTATGTAGTCCAAGTGCCCGATAGGGAACCTAGATAGTCCAAGGGTCCTTTAGTTAACTTACATAGTCCAAGTGCCCGTTAGTTAACCTAGATAGTCAAAGTGCCTGCTAGGTAACCTAGATATCCCAAGTGCCCACTAGGTAACCTACATAGCACAAGTTCCCGCTAGGTAACCTAAATAGTCCAAATGCCCGCTAGGGAATCTACATAGTCCAAGTGCCCGCTAGTTAACCTAGATAGTCCAAGTGCCTGCTAGTAAACCTACATATTCCATGGGCCCGCTAGTTAACCTACATAGTGCAACGGCCCGCTAGTTAACCTAGATCGCGCAAGTGTCCGCTAGTTAACCTACATAGTCCTAGTGCACCCTAGGGATCCTTCATAATCCAAGTGCCCGCTAGGTAACCTAGATAGTCCAAGTGCCCGCTAGTAAACCTAGATAGTCCTAGTGCCCGTTAGTTAACCTAGATATTCCAAGTGTCCACTAGGGGACGTACATAGTCCAAGTGCCCGCTAGGTAACCTAGATAGTCCAAGTGCCCGCAGGGATCCTTCATAATCCAAGTGCCTGCTAGGCAACCTAGATAGTCCAAGTTCCCGCTAGGTAACCTAGATAGTCCAAGTGCCCGTTAACTAACCTAGATAGTCCATGTTCCCCCTAAGCAACCTACATAGTCCAAGTGCCCGTTAGTTAACCTAGAATTCCAAGAGCCCGCTATTTAACCTAGACTGTCCAAGTGCCCGCTAGGTTACCTGCATAGTCCAAGTGCCCGTTCGTTAACATAGATAGTCCAAGTGCCCGCTAGGGAACCTATATAGTCCAAGTGCTGTCTAGGTAACCTAGAAAGTCCAAGGGCCCGCTAGTTAACCTACATAGACCAAGGGCTCGCTTGTTAACTTTGATAGTCCAAGTGCCCCTTAGTTAACCTAGATCGTTCAAGTGCCCGCTAGTTAACCTAGATCGTCCAAGTACTGGCTAGTTAACCTACATAGTCAAGGGCCCACTAGTTAACCTAGATTGTCCAAGTGTCCTCTATTTAACCTACATAGTCCAAGTGCCCGCTAGGTAACCTACATAGTGTAAGTGTGTGCTAGGTAAACTACATAGTCCAAGTGCCTGCTAGGTAACCAAGACAATCCAAGGGCCTGCTAGTTAACCTACATAGTCCAAGTGCCCGCTAGGTAACCTACATAGTGTAAGTGTCCGCTAGTTAACCTACATAGTCCAAGCGCCCGCTAGTTAACCTAGATTGTCCAAGTGCACGCTAGTTAACCTACATAGTCCAAGGGCCCGCTAGTTAACCTAGATAGTCCAAGTGCCCGCTAGTTAACCCACATAGTCCAAGTGCCCGCTAGGTAACCTAGACAGTTCAAGTGACCACTAGGTTACTTACATAGTCCAAGTGCCTGTTCGTTAACCTACATAGTCCAAGTGCCCGCTATTTAACCTAGATCGTCCAAGTGCACGCTAGTTAACCTAGATAGTACACGTGCCCGCTAGTTAACCTAGATAGACCAAGTGCCCGCTAGGGAACCTACCTCGTCTATCTGCCCGCTAGGGAACCTATATAGTCCAAGTGCTATCTAGGTAACCTAGATAGTCCAAGGGCCCGCTAGATAACCTACATCGTCCAAGGGCCCTCAAGTTAACCTAGATAGTCCAAGTGCCCGCTAGTTAACCTACATAATCCAAGTGCCCGCTAGGTAACCTAGACAGTTCAAGTGACCACTAGGTTAGTTACATAGTCCAAGTGCCTGTTCGTTAACCTACATAGTCCAAGTGCCCGCTAGTTAACCTAGATCCTCCAAGTGCACGCTAGTTAACCTACATAGTCCAAGGGCCCGCTAGTTAACCTACATAGTCCAAGGGCCCGCTAGTTAACCTACATCGTCCAAGGGTCTGCAAGTTAACCTAGATAGTCCTAGTGCCCGTTAGTTAACCTACATAGTCCAAGTGCCCGCTAGGTAACCTAGACAGTTCAAGTGACCACTAGGTTACTTACATAGTCCAAGTGCCTGTTCGTTAACCTACATAGTCCAAGTGCCCGCTAGGTAACCTATATAGTCCAAATGCCCGCTAGGGACCCTAATAGTCCAAGTGCCCGCTAGTTATGCTAGATAGTCCAAGTGCTCGCTAGTTAACCTTGATAGTCCACGTGCCCGCTAGATAACCTAGATAGACCAAGTGCCTGCTAGGGAACCTACGTAGTCCAAGTGCCCGCTAGGGAACCTATATAGTCCAAGTGCTATCTAGGTAACCTAGATAGTCCAAGGGCCCGCTAGATAACCTACATCATCCAAGGGCCTGCAAGTTAACCTAGATAGTCCAAGTGCCTGCTAGTTAACCTACATAGTCCAAGTGCCCGCTAGGTAACCTAGATCGTACAAGTGCACGCTAGTTAGCCTACATAGTCCAAGGGCCCGCTAGTTAACCTACATAGTTCAAGGGCCCGCTAGTTAACCTACATCGTCCAAGGGCCTGCAAGTTAACCTAGATAGTCCGAGTGCCCGCTAGGTAACCTAGACAGTTCAAGCGACCACTAGGTTACTTACATAGTCCAAGTGCCTGTTCGTTAACCTACATAGTCCAAGTGCCCGCTAGGTAACCTATATAGTCTAAATGCCCGCTAGGGACCCTAATAGTCCAAGTGCCCGCTGGTTATCCTAGATAATCCAAGTGCTCGCTAGTTAACCTAGATACTCCAAGTGTCCGCTAGTTAACCTAGATAGACGAAGTGCCCGCTAGGGAACCTACCTAGTCCAAGTGCCCGATAGGGAACTTACATAGTCCAAGGCCTGCTAGGGAACCTACATAGTCCAAGTGCCTGTTAGTTAACCTAGATAGTACAAGTGCCCGCTAGGTAACCTAGATTGTCCAAGTGCACGCTAGTTAACCTACATAGTCCAAGGGCCCGCTAGTTAACCTACATAGTCCAAGGGCCCGCTAGTTAACCTACATCATCGAAGGGTCTGCAAGTTAACCTAGATAGTCCAAGTGCCCGTTAGTTAACCTACATAGTCCAAGTGCCCGCTAGGTAACCTAGACAGTTCAAGTGACCACTAGGTTACTTACATAGTCCAAGTGCCTGTTCGTTAACCTACATAGACCAAGTGCCCGCTAGGTAACCTATGTAGTCCAAATGCCCGCTAGGGACCCTAATAGTCCAAGTGCCCGCTAGTTATCCTAGATAGTCCAAGTGCTCGCTAGTTAAACTTGATAGTCCACGTGCCCGCTAGTTAACCTAGATAGACCAAATGCCCGCTAGGGAACCTACCTAATCCAAGTGCCCTCTAGGGAACCTATATAGTCCAAGTGCTATCTAGGTAACCTAGATAGTCCAAGGGCCCGCTAGATAACCTACATCGTCCATGGGCCCGCAAGTTAACCTAGATTGTCCAAGTGCCCGCTAGTTAACCTACATAGTCCAAGTGCCCGCTAGGTAACCTAGACAGTTCAAGTGACCACTAGGTTCCTTACATAGTCCAAGTGCCTGTTCGTTAACCTACATAGTGCAAGTGCCCGCTAGTTAACCTAGATCGTCCAAGTGCACGCTAGTTAACCTACATAGTCCAAGGGCCCGCTAGTTATCCTACATAGTTCAAGGGCCCGCTAGTTAACGTACATCGTCCAAGGGCCTGCAAGTTAACTTAGATAGTCCGAGTGCCCGCTAGGTAACCTAGACAGTTCAAGCGACCACTAGGTTACTTACATAGTCCAAGTGCCTGTTCGTTAACCTACATAGTCCAAGTGCCCGCTAGGTAACCTATATAGTCCAAATGCCCGCTAGGGACCCTAATAGTCCAAGTGCCCGCTAGTTATCCTAGATAATCCAAGTGCTCGCTAGTTAACCTAGATAGTCCAAGTGTCCGCTAGTTATCCTAGATAGACCAAGTGCCCGCTAGGGAACCTACCTAGTCCAAGTGCCCGATAGGGAACTTACATAGTCCAAGGCCTGCTAGGGAACCTACATAGTCCAAGTGCCTGTTACTTAACCTAGATAGTACAAGTGCCCGCTAGGTAACCTAGATCGTCCAAGTGCACGCTAGTTAACCTACATAGTCCAAGGGCCCGCTAGTTAACCTACATAGTCCAAGGGCCCGCTAGTTAACCTACATCATCCAAGGGTCTGCAAGTTAACCTAGATAGTCCAAGTGCCCGTTAGTTAACCTACATAGTCCAAGTGCCCGCTAGGTAACCTAGACAGTTCAAGTGACCACTAGGTTACTTACATAGTCCAAGTGCCTGTTCGTTAACCTACATAGACCAAGTGCCCGCTAGGTAACCTATGTAGTCCAAATGCCCGCTAGGGACCCTAATAGTCCAAGTGCCCGCTAGTTATCCTAGATAGTCCAAGTGCTCGCTAGTTAACCTTGATAGTCCACGTGCCCGCTAGTTAACCTAGATAGACCAAGTGCCCGCTAGGGAACCTACCTAATCCAAGTGCCCTCTAGGGAACCTATATAGTCCAAGTGCTATCTAGGTAACCTAGATAGTCCAAGGGCCCGCTAGATAACCTACATCGTCCAAGGGCCCGCAAGTTAACCTAGATTGTCCAAGTGCCCGCTAGTTAACCTACATAGTCCAAGTGCCCGCTAGGTAACCTAGACAGTTCAAGTGACCACTAGGTTACTTACATAGTCCAAGTGCCTGTTCGTTAACCTACATAGTCCAAGTGCCCGGTAGTTAACCTAGATCGTCCAAGTGCACGCTAGTTAACCTACATAGTCCAAGGGCCCGCTAGTTAACCTACATAGTTCAAGGGCCCGCTAGTTAACGTACATCGTCCAAGGGCCTGCAAGTTAACCTAGATAGTCCGAGTGCCCGCTAGGTAACCTAGACAGTTCAAGCGACCACTAGGTTACTTACATAGTCCAAGTGCCTGTTCGTTAACCTACATAGTCCAAGTGCCCGCTAGGTAACCTATATAGTCCAAATGCCCGCTAGGGACCCTAATAGTCCAAGTGCCCGCTAGTTATCCTAGATAATCCAAGTGCTCGCTAGTTAACCTAGATAGTCCAAGTGTCCGCTAGTTAGCCTAGATAGACCAAGTGCCCGCTAGGGAACCTACCTAGTCCAAGTGCCCGATAGGGAACTTACATAGTCCAAGGCCTGCTAGGGAACCTACATAGTCCAAGTGCCTGTTAGTTAACCTAGATAGTACAAGTGCCCGCTAGTTAACCTAGATAGTCCAAGTGCCTGCTAGTATACCTACATAATCCATGGGCCCGCTAGTTAACCTACATAGTGCAAGGGCCCGCTAGTTAACCTACATCGTCTATGGGCCCGCTAGTTAACCTAGATAGTCCAAGTGCCCGCTAGTTAACCTACATAGTCTAAGTGCCCGCTAGGTAACCTAGACAGTTCAAGTGACCAATAGGTTACCTACATAGTCCAAGTGCCCGTTCGTTAACCTACATAGTCCAAGTACCCGCTAGGTACCCAATATAGTCCAAATGCCCGCTAGGGGCCCTAATAGTCCAAATGCCCGCTAGTTAACCTAGATAGTCCAAGTGCTCGCTAGTTAACCTAGATAACCCCATGCCCGCTAGTTAACCTAGATAGATAAAGTGCCCGCTAGGGAACCTATCTAGTCCAAGAACCGGCTAGGAAACGTACATAGTCCAAGTGCCCGCTAGGTAACATACATAGTCCAAGTGCCCGCTAGGTAACGTAGATATTCCAAGTGCCCGCTAGGGAAGTACATAGTGCAAGTGCCCGCTAGGAAACCTAGATAGTCCAAGGGCCCGCTAGGTAACCTACATTGTTCTAGTGCCCCCTAGTTAACCTACATTCTCCAAGTGCCCGATAGGGAACCTACATAGTCCAAGTGCCCGCTAGGTAACCTACATAGTCCAAATGCCCGCTAGTTAACCTACATAGTACAAGTGCCCGATAAGGAACCTACATAATCCAATTGCCCGCTAGGGAACCTACATACTCCAAGTGCCCGCTAGGTAACCTACATAGTCCAAATGCCGGCTAGTTAACCTACATAGTCCAAGTGCCCGATCGGGAGCCTATATAATCCAAGTGCCCGCTAGGGAACCTACATAGTCCAAGTGCCCGCTAGGTAACCTACATAGTCCAAATGCCCACTAGTTAACCTACATAGTACAAGTGCCCGATAAGGAACCTACATAATCCAATTGCCCGCTAGGGAACCTACATACTCCAAGTGCCCGCTAGGTAACCTACATAGTCCAAATGCCGGCTAGTTAACCTACATAGTCCAAGTGCCCGATCGGGAGCCTATATAATCCAAGTGCCCGCTAGGGAACCTACATAGTCCAAGTGCCCGCTAGGTAACCTACATAGTCCAAATGCCCACTAGTTAACCTACATAGTCCAAGTGCAATATAGGGAACCTACATAATCCAAGTGCCCGCTAGGGAACCTACATAGTCCAAGTGCTCGTTAGGTAACCTACATAGTCCATTGGCCCGCTGGTTAACCTACATATTCCAAGTCCCCGCTAGTAAACCCACATATTCTAAGTGCCCGTTAGCTAACCTAGATAGTCCAAGGGCCCGCTAGTTGACCTACATAGTCCAAGTGCCCGCTAGGTAACCTAGACAGTCCAAGTGCCCGCTAATTAACCTACATAGTCCAAGTGCCCGATAGGGAACCTAGATAGTCCAAGTGTCCTCTAGTTAACTTACATAGTCCAAGTGTCCGTTAGTTAACCTAGATAGTCAAAGTGCCTGCTAGGTAACCTAGATATTCCAAGTGCCCACTAGGTAACCTACATAGTACAAGTTCCCGCTAGGTAACCTAAATAGTCCAAATGCCCGCTAGGGAATCTACATAGTCCAAGTGCCCGCTAGTTAACCTAGATAGTCCAAGTGCCTCTAGTAAACCTACATAATCCATGGGCCCGCTAGTTAACCTACATAGTGCAACGGCCCGCTAGTTAACCTAGATCACGCAAGTGTCCGCTAGTTAACCTACATAGTCCTAGTGCCCGCTAGGGATCCTTCATAATCCAAGTACCCGCTAGGTAACCTAGATAGTCCAAGTGCCCGCTAGTAAACCTAGATAGTCCTAGTGCCCGTTAGTTAACATAGATATTCCAAGTGCCCGCTAGTTAACCTACATAATCCAAGTGCCCGCTAGGTAACCTAGACAGTTCAAGTGACCACTAGGTTACTTACATAGTCCAAGTGCCTGTTCGTTAACCTACATAGTCCAAGTACCCCCTAGTTAACCTAGATCGTCCAAGTGCACGCTAGTTAACCTACATAATCCAAGGGCCCGCTAGTTAACCTACATAGTCCAAGGGCCCGCTAGTTAACCTACATCGTCCAAGGGTCTGCAAGTTAACCTAGATAGTCCTAGTGCCCGTTAGTTGACCTACATAGTCCAAGTGCCCGCTAGGTAACCTAGACAGTTCAAGTGACCACTAGGTTACTTACATAGTCCAAGTGCCTGTTCGTTAACCTACATAGTCCAAGTGCCCGCTAGGTAACCTATATAGTCCAAATGCCCGCTAGGGACCCTAATAGTCCAAGTGCCCGCTAGTTATGCTAGATAGTCCAAGTGCTCGCTAGTTAACCTTGATAGTCCACGTGCCCGCTAGATAACCTAGATAGACCAAGTGCCCGCTAGGGAACCTACCTAGTCCAAGTGCCCGCTAGGGAACCTATATAGTGCAAGTGCTATCTAGGTAACCTAGATAGTCCAAGGGCCCGCTAGATAACCTACATCATCCAAGGTCCTGCAAGTTAACCTAGATAGTCCAAGTGCCCGCTAGTTAACCTACATAGTCCAAGTGCCCGCTAGGTAACCTAGACAGTTCAAGTGACCACTAGGTTACTTACAAAGTCCAAGTGCCTGTTCGTTAACCTACATAGTCCAAGTGCCCGCTAGTTAACCTAGATTGTCCAAGTGCACGCTAGTTAACCTACATAGTCCAAGGGCCCGCTAGTTAACCTAGATAGTCCAAGTGCCCGCTAGTTAACCCACATAGTCCAAGTGCCCGCTAGGTAACCTAGACAGTTCAAGTGACCACTAGGTTACTTACATAGTCCAAGTGCCTGTTCGTTAACCTACATAGTCCAAGTGCCCGCTATTTAACCTAGATCGTCCAAGTGCACGCTAGTTAACCTAGATAGTCCACGTGCCCGCTAGTTAACCTAGATAGACTAAATGCCCGCTAGGGAACCTACCTCGTCTAAGTGCCCGCTAGGGAACCTGTATAGTCCAAGTGCTATCTAGGTAACCTAGATAGTCCAAGGGCCCGCTAGATAACCTACATCGTCCAAGGGCCCGCAAGTTAACCTAGATAGTCCAAGTGCCCGCTAGTTAACCAACATAATCCAAGTGCCCGCTAGGTAACCTAGACAGTTCAAGTGACCACTAGGTTACTTACATAGTCCAAGTGCCTGTTCGTTAACCTACATAGTCCAAGTGCCCGCTAGTTAACCTAGATCGTCCAAGTGCACGCTAGTTAACCTACATAATCCAAGGGCCCGCTAGTTAACCTACATAGTCCAAGGGCCCGCTAGTTAACCTACATCGTCCAAGGGTCTGCAAGTTAACCTAGATAGTCCTAGTGCCCGTTAGTTGACCTACATAGTCCAAGTGCCCGCTAGGTAACCTAGACAGTTCAAGTGACCACTAGGTTACTTACATAGTCCAAGTGCCTGTTCGTTAACCTACATAGTCCAAGTGCCCGCTAGGTAACCTATATAGTCCAAATGCCCGCTAGGGACCCTAATAGTCCAAGTTCCCGCTAGTTATGCTAGATAGTCCAAGTGCTCGCTAGTTAACCTTGATAGTCCACATGCCCGCTAGATAACCTAGATAGACCAAGTGCCCGCTAGGGAACCTACCTAGTCCAAGTGCCCGCTAGGGAACCTATATAGTGCAAGTGCTATCTAGGTAACCTAGATAATCCAAGGGCCCGCTAGATAACCTACATCATCCAAGGGCCTGCAAGTTAACCTAGATAGTCCAAGTGCCCGCTAGTTAACCTACATAGTCCAAGTGCCCGCTAGGTAACCTAGACAGTTCAAGTGACCACTAGGTTACTTACAAAGTCCAAGTGCCTGTTCGTTAACCTACATAGTCCAAGTGCCCGCTAGTTAACCTAGATCGTCCAAGTGCACGCTAGTTAGCCTACATAGTCCAAGGACCCGCTAGTTAACCTACATAGTTCAAGGGCCCGCTAGTTAACCTACATCGTCCAAGGGCCTGCAAGTTAACCTAGATAGTCCGAGTGCCCGCTAGGTAACCTAGACAGTTCAAGCGACCACTGGGTTACTTACATAGTCCAAGTGCCTGTTTGTTAACCTACATAGTCCAAGTGCCCGCTAGGTAACCTATATAGTCCAAATGCCCGCTAGGGACCCTAATAGTCCAAGTGCCCGCTAGTTATCCTAGATAATCCAAGTGCTCGCTAGTTAACCTAGATACTCCAAGTGTCCGCTAGTTAACATAGATAGACCAAGTGCCCGCTAGGGAACCTACCTAGTCCAAGTGCCCGATAGGGAACTTACATAGTCCAAGGCCTGCTAGGGAACCTACATAGTCCAAGTGCCTGTTAGTTAACCTAGATAGTACAAGTGCCCGCTAGGTAACCTAGATCGTCCAAGTGCACGCTAGTTAACCTACATAGTCCAAGGGCCCGCTAGTTAACCTACATAGTCCAAGGGCCCGCTAATTAACCTACATCATCCAAGGGTCTGCAAGTTAACCTAGATAGTCCAAGTGCCCGTTAGTTAACCTACATAGTCCAAGTGCCCGCTAAGTAACCTAGACAGTTCAAGTGACCACTAGGTTACTTACATAGTCCAAGTGACTGTTCGTTAACCTACATAGTCCAAGTGCCCGCTCGGTAACCTATATAGTCCAAATGCCCGCTAGGGACCCTAGTAGTCCAAGTGCCCGCTAGTTATCCTAGATAGTCCAAGTGCTCGCTAGTTAACCTTGATAGTCCACGTGCTCGCTAGTTAACCTAGATAGACCAAGTGCCCACTAGGGAACCTACCTAGTCCAAGTGCCCCTAGGGAACCTATATAGTCCAAGTGCTATCTAGGTAACCTAGATAGTCCAAGGGCCCGCTAGATAACCTACATCGTCCAAGGGCCCGCAAGTTAACCTAGATTGTCCAAGTGCCCGCTAGTTAACCTACATACTCCAAGTGCCCGCTAGGTAACCTAGACAGTTCAAGTGACCACTAGGTTACTTACATAGTCCAAGTGCCTGTTCGTTAACCTACATAGTCCAAGTGCCCGCTAGTTAACCTAGATCGTCCAAGTGCACGCTAGTTAACCTACATAGTCCAAGGGCCCGCTAGTTAACCTACATAGTTCAAGGGCCCGCTAGTTAACCTACATTGTCCAAGGGCCTGCAAGTTAACCTAGATAGTCCGAGTGCCCGCTAGGTAACCTAGACAGTTCAAGCGACCACTAGGTTACTTACATAGTCCTAGTGACTGTTCGTTAACCTACATAGTCCAAGTGCCCGCTAGGTAACCTATATTGTCCAAATGCCCGCTGGGGACCCTAATAGTCCAAGTGCCCGCTAGTTATCCTAGATAATCCATGTGCTCGCTAGTTAACCTAGATACTCCAAGTGTCCGCTAGTTAACCTAGATAGACCAAGTGCCCGCTAGGGAACCTACCTAGTCCAAGTGCCTTATAGGGAACTTACATAGTCCAAGGCCTGCTAGGGAACCTACATAGTCCAAGTGCCTGTTAGTTAACCTAGATAGTACAAGTGCCCGCTAGTTAACCTAGATAGTCCAAGTGCCTGCTAGTATACCTACATAATCCATGGGCCCGCTAGTTAACCTACATAGTGCAAGGGCCCGCTAGTTAACCTACATCGTCTAAGGGCCCGCTAGTTAACCTAGATAGTCCAAGTGCCCGCTAGTTAACCTACATAGTCTAAGTGCCCGCTAGGTAACCTAGACAGTTCAAGTGACCAATAGGTTACCTACATAGTCCAAGTGCCCGTTCGTTAACCTACATAGTCCAAGTACCCGCTAGGTACCCAATATAGTCCAAATGCCAGCTAGGGGCCCTAATAGTCCAAATGCTCGCTAGTTAACCTAGATAATCCAAGTGCCCGCTAGTTAACCTAGATAGATAAAGTGCCCGCTAGGGAACCTATCTAGTCCAAGAACCGGCTAGGAAACGTACATAGTCCAAGTGCCCGCTAGGTAACATACATAGTCCAAGTGCCCGCTAGGTAACGTAGATATTCCAAGTGCCTGCTAGGGAAAGTACATAGTCCAAGTGCCCGCTAGGAAACCTAGATAGTCCAAGGGCCCGCTAGGTAACCTACATTGTTCTAGTGCCCCCTAGTTAACCTACATTCTCCAAGTGCCCGATAGGGAACCTACATAGTCCAAGTGCCCGCTAGGTAACCTACATAGTCCAAATGCCCGCTAGTTAACCTACATAGTACAAGTGCCCGATAAGTCACCTACATAATCCAATTGCCCGCTAGGGAACCTACATACTCCAAGTGCCCGCTAGGTAACCTACATAGTCCAAATGCCCGCTAGTTAACCTACATAGTCCAAGTGCCCGATCGGGAACCTATATAATCCAAGTGCCTGCTAGGGAACCTACATAGTCCAAGTGCCCACTAGGTAACCTACATAGTCCAAATGCCCACTAGTTAACCTACATAGTCCAAGTGCAATATAGGGAACCTACATAATCCAAGTGCCCGCTAGGGAACCTACATAGTCCAAGTGCTCGTTAGGTAACCTACATAGTCCATTGGCCCGCTGGTTAACCTACATATTCCAAGTGCCCGCTAGTAAACCCACATAATCTAAGTGCCCGTTAGCTAACCTAGATAGTCCAAGGGCCCGCTAGTTGACCTACATAGTCCAAGTGCCCGCTAGGTAACCTAGACAGTCCAAGTGCCCGCTAGTTAACCTACATAGTCCAAGTGCCCGATAGGGAACCTAGATAGTCCAAGTGTCCTCTAGTTAACTTACATAGTCCAAGTGCCCGTTAGTTAACCTAGATAGTCAAAGTGCCTGCTAGGTAACCTAGATATTCCAAGTGCCCACTAGGTAACCTACATAGTACAAGTTCCCGCTAGGTAACCTAAATAGTCCAAATGCCCGCTAGGGAATCTACATATTCCAAGTGCCCGCCTGTTAACCTAGATAGTCCAAGTGCCTGCTAGTAAACCTACATAATCCATGGGCCCGCTAGTTAACCTACATAGTGCAAGGGCCCGCTAGTTAACCTAGATCGTGCAAATGTCCGCTAGTTAACCTACATAGTCCTAGTGCCCGCTAGGAATCCTTCATAATCCAAGTGCCCGCAAGGTAACCTAGATAGTATAAGTGCCCGCTAGTTAACCTAGATTGTCCTAGTGCCCGTTAGTTAACCTAGATATTCCAAGTGCCCACTAGGGGACGTACATAGTCCAAGTGCCCGCTAGGTAACCTAGATAGTCCAAGTGCCCGCAGGGATCCTTCATAATCCAAGTGCCTGCTAGGCAACCTAGATAGTCCAAGTTCCCGCTAGGTAACCTAGATAGTCCAAGTGTCCGTAAACTAACCTAGATAGTCCAAGTCCCTGCTAGGCATCCTACATAGTCCAAGTGCCCGTTCGTTAACATAGATAGTCCAAGTGCCCGCTAGGGAAACTATATAGTCCAAGTGCTATCTAGGTAACCTAGATAGTCCAAGGGCCCGCTAGTTGACCTACATAGACCAAAGGCTCGCTTGTTAACTTTGATAGTCCAAGTGCCCCTTAGTTAACCTACATCGTTCAAGTGCCCGCTAGTTAACCTAAATCGTCCAAGTACTGGCTAGTTAACCTACATAGTCAAGGGCCCACTAGTTAACCTAGATTGTCCAACTGTCCTCTAGTTAACCTACATAGTCCAAGTGCCCGCTAGGTAACCTACATAGTGTAAGTGTTGGCTAGGTAAACTACATAGTCCAAGTGCCCGCTAGGTAACATAGATAGTCCAAGTGCCCTCTAGGGAAGGTACATATTCCAAGTGCCCGCTAGGTAACCTAGAGGGTGCAAGTGCCCGCTAGTTAACCTACATAGTCCAAGTGCCTGCTAGGTAACCTAGACTGTCCAAGGGCCTGCTAGTTAACCTACATAGTCCAAGTGCCCGCTAGGTAACCTACATAGTGCAAGTGTCCGCTAGTTAACCTACATAGTCCAAGCACCCGCTAGTTAACATACATAGTCCAAGTGCCCGCTAGGTAACCTACATAGTCCAAGTGCCCGCTAGGTAACCTAGACAGTTCAAGTGACCACTAGGTTACTTACATAGTCCAAGTGCCTGTTCATTAACCTACATAGTCCAAGTGCCCGCTAGTTAACCTACATCGTCCAAGTGCACGCTAGTTAACCTACATAGTCCAAGGGCCCGCTAGTTAACCTACATAGTCCAAGGGTCCGCTAGTTAACCTACATCGTCCAAGGGTCTGCAAGTTAACATAGATAGTCCAAGTGCCGCTAGTTAACCTACATAGTCCAAGTGCCCCCTAGGTAACCTAGACAGTTCAAGTGACCACTAGGTTACTTACATAGTCCAAGTGCCTGTTCGTTAACCTACATAGTCCAAGTGCCCGCTAGTTAACCTAGATCGTCCAAGTGCACGCTAGTTAACCTACATAGTCCAAGGGCCCGCTAGTTAAGCTACATAGTCCAAGGGCCCGCTAATTAACCTACATCGTCCAAGGGCCTGCAAGTTAACCTAGATAGTCCGAGTGCCCGCTAGGTAACCTAGACAGTTCAAGCGACCACTAGGTTACTTACATAGTCCAAGTGCCTGTTCGTTAACCTACATAGTCCACGTGCCCGCTAGGTAACCTATATAGTCCAAATGCCCGCTAGGGACACTAATAGTCCAAGTGCCCGCTAGTTATCCTAGATAATCCAAGTGCTCGCTAGTTAACCTAGATACTCCAAGTGCCCGCTAGTTAACCTAGATAGACCAAGTGCCCGCTAGGGAACCTAACTAGTCCAAGTGCCCGATAGGGAACTTACATAGTCTAAGGCCTGCTAGGGAACCTACATAGTCCCAGTGCCTGTTAGTTCACCTAGATAGTACAAGTGCCCGCTAGGTAACCTAGATAGTCCAACAGCCCGCTAGATAACCTACATACTCCAAGAACCCACTAGGCAACATAGATATTTCAAGTGCCAGCAAGGTAACCTAGATAGTCCAAGTGCCCGCTAGGTAACCTACAAAGTCTATGTGCCCGCTAGGTTATCTATATAGTCCAAGTGCCCGTTAGGTAACCTTGATAGTCCAATTACCCGTTAGCTAACCTAGATAGTCCAAGTGTCCGCTAGTTAACCTACATAGTCCAAGTGCCCGATAGGGAACCTAGATAATCCAAGTGCCCGCTAGTTAACCTAGATCGTCCAAGTGCCCGCTAGTTACCTACATAGTCAATGGGCCCGCTAGTTAACCTACATAGTGCAAGAGCCCGCTAGTTAACCTAGATCGTGTAAGTGTCCACTAGCTAACCTACATAGTCCACGTGCCAGTTAGCTAGCCTAGATAGTCCAAGGGCCCGCTAGTTGACCTTCATAGTCCAAGTGCCCGCTGGGTTACCTAGATAATCCAAGTGCCCGCTAGGGAACCTTCATAGTCTAAGTGCCTGCTAGGTAACCTAGATAGTCCAAGTGCCCGTTAGTTAACCTACATAGTCCAAGTGCCCACTAGAGGACATACTTAGTCAGTGTGCCCGTTAGGTAACCTAGATAGTCCAAGTGCCCGCTAGTTAACCTAGATAGTCCAAGTGCCCTCTAGTTAACCTAGACGTCCAAGTGCCCACTAGTTAACCTACATAGTCCAAAGGCCGGCTAGTTAACCTACAGAGTCCAAGGTCCGCTAGTTAACCTAGATAGTCCATGTGCTCGCTAGTTAACCTACATAGCACAAGGGCCCACTAGTTGACCTAGATAGTCCTAGAGCCCGCTAGTTAACCTAGATAGTCCAAGTGCCCTCTAGTTAACCTAGATCGTCCAAGGGCCCACTAGTTAACCTACATAGTCCAAAGGCCCGCTAGTTAACCTACAGAGTCCAAGGTCCGCTAGTTAACCTAGATAGTCCAAGTGCTCGCTAGTTAACCTACATAGTACAAGGGCCCACTAGTTGACCCAGATACTCCAAGTGCCCGCTAGTTAACCTAGATAGTCCAAGTGCCCGCTAGGTAACCTAAGTAGTCCAAATGCCCGATATGGATCCTACATAGTCCAAGTGCCCTCTAGGTAACCTACATTGTCCAAGTGCCCGTTCGTTTACCTAGATAGTCCAAGTGTCCGCTAGGTAACCTATACTGCCCAAGTGCCCGCCAGGTTACCTATATAGTCCAAGTGCCCGTTCTTAACCTAGATAGTCCAAGTGCCCGCTAGGAAACCTACATAGTCCAAGGGCCCGCTAGGTAACCTAGATAGTCCAAGTGCCCGCTAGATAACTTAGAGTCCAAGTGCTCGCTAGTTAACCTACATAGTCCAAGTGCCCGCTATGTAACCTAGATAGTAAAAATGCCCGTTAGGTAACCTAGATAGTCCAAGTGCCCGCTAGGTAACTTACATTGTCCAAGTTCCCGCTAGGTAACTTAGATAGTCCAAGAGCCCGTTCGTTAACCTAGAAGTCAAAGTGCCCGCTAGGTAACCTAGACAGTCCAAGTGCCCGCTAGGTTACCTGCATATTCCAAGTGCCCGTTCGTTAACCTAGATAGTCCAAGTGCCCACTAGGTAACCTACATAGTCCAAGTGCCCGCTAGGTAACCTATATAGTCCAAGTGCCCGCTAGGTAACCTAGATAGTCCAAGGTCCCGCTAGGTTACCTGCATATTCCAAGTGCCCGTTCGTTAACCTAGATAGTCCAAGTGCCCACTAGGTAACCTACATAGTCCAAGTGCCCGCTAGGTAACCTATATAGTCCAAGTGCCCGCTAGGTAACCTAGATAGTCCAAGGTCCCGCTAGTTAACCTACATAGTGCAAGGGCTCACTTGTTCACTTTGATAGTCCAAGTGCCCGCTAGTTAACCTTGATAGTCCAAGTGCCCACTAGTTAACCTAGATTGTCCAAGTGCCCGCTAGTTAACCTACATAGTCCAAGGGCCCACTAGTTAACCTAGATAGTCCAAGTGTCCTCTAGTTAACCTACATAGTCTAAGTGCCTGCTAGTTAACCTATATACCAAGTGCCCGCTATGTAACCTAGATATTCCAAGGGCACGCTAGTTAACCTATATCGTCCAAGTGCCCGCTAGGCAACCTAGATAGTCCAAGTGCCCGCTAAGGAACCTACATAGTCCAAGTGCACGCTAGTTAACCTAGATAGTCCAAGGGCCCCCTAGTTAGCCTACATAGTCCAAGTTCCCGCTAGGTAACCTAGATAGTCCAAGTGCCCGTTCGGTAACCTAGATAGTCCAAGTGCCCTTTAGGGAACCTAGATATTCCAAGGGCCCGCTAGTAAACCTACATAGTCCTTGGGCCCACTAGTTAACCTTCATAATCTAAGTGCCCGTTAGCTAACCTAGATAGTCCAAACGCCCGCTAGTTGACCTACATAGTCCAAGTGCCAGCTAGGTAACCTAGTTAGTCCAAGTGCCTGCTTGGTAACCTACATAGTGCAAATGTCCGCTAGTTAACCTACATATTCCATGTGCCCGCTAGGTAACCTAGATACTCCAAGTGCCCGCTAGTTTACCTAGAATAGTTCAAGTACCCGCTAGGTAAGCTAGATCATCCAAGAGCCCCCTAGTTACCCTACATAGTCCAAGGGCCCGCTAGTTAACAAACATAATATAAGTGCCCGTTGGCTAACCTAGATAGTCCAAGGGCCCGCTAGTTAACCTACATAGTCCAAGGGCCCGCTAGTTAACCTACATGGTCCAAGGGCCCGCTAGTTAACCTAGATAGTCCAAGTGCCCGTTCGTTAACCTACATAGTCCAAGTGCCCGCTAGGTAACCAATATAGTCCAAATGCCCGCTAGGGGCCCTAATAGTCCAAATGCCTGCTAGTTAACCTAGATAGTCCAAGTGCTCGCTAGTTAACCTAGATACTCCAAGTGTCCGCTAGTTAACCTAGATAGACGAAGTGCCCGCTAGGGAACCTACCTAGTCCAAGTGCCCGATAGGGAACTTACATAGTCCAAGGCCTGCTAGGGAACCTACATAGTCCAAGTGCCTGTTAGTTAACCTAGATAGTACAAGTGCCCGCTAGGTAACCTAGATTGTCCAAGTGCACGCTAGTTAACCTACATAGTCCAAGGGCCCGCTAGTTAACCTACATAGTCCAAGGGCCCGCTAGTTAACCTACATCATCGAAGGGTCTGCAAGTTAACCTAGATAGTCCAAGTGCCCGTTAGTTAACCTACATAGTCCAAGTGCCCGCTAGGTAACCTAGACAGTTCAAGTGACCACTAGGTTACTTACATAGTCCAAGTGCCTGTTCGTTAACCTACATAGACCAAGTGCCCGCTAGGTAACCTATGTAGTCCAAATGCCCGCTAGGGACCCTAATAGTCCAAGTGCCCGCTAGTTATCCTAGATAGTCCAAGTGCTCGCTAGTTAAACTTGATAGTCCACGTGCCCGCTAGTTAACCTAGATAGACCAAATGCCCGCTAGGGAACCTACCTAATCCAAGTGCCCTCTAGGGAACCTATATAGTCCAAGTGCTATCTAGGTAACCTAGATAGTCCAAGGGCCCGCTAGATAACCTACATCGTCCATGGGCCCGCAAGTTAACCTAGATTGTCCAAGTGCCCGCTAGTTAACCTACATAGTCCAAGTGCCCGCTAGGTAACCTAGACAGTTCAAGTGACCACTAGGTTCCTTACATAGTCCAAGTGCCTGTTCGTTAACCTACATAGTCCAAGTGCCCGCTAGTTAACCTAGATCGTCCAAGTGCACGCTAGTTAACCTACATAGTCCAAGGGCCCGCTAGTTAACCTACATAGTTCAAGGGCCCGCTAGTTAACGTACATCGTCCAAGGGCCTGCAAGTTAACTTAGATAGTCCGAGTGCCCGCTAGGTAACCTAGACAGTTCAAGCGACCACTAGGTTACTTACATAGTCCAAGTGCCTGTTCGTTAACCTACATAGTCCAAGTGCCCGCTAGGTAACCTATATAGTCCAAATGCCCGCTAGGGACCCTAATAGTCCAAGTGCCCGCTAGTTATCCTAGATAATCCAAGTGCTCGCTAGTTAACCTAGATAGTCCAAGTGTCCGCTAGTTATCCTAGATAGACCAAGTGCCCGCTAGGGAACCTACCTAGTCCAAGTGCCCGATAGGGAACTTACATAGTCCAAGGCCTGCTAGGGAACCTACATAGTCCAAGTGCCTGTTACTTAACCTAGATAGTACAAGTGCCCGCTAGGTAACCTAGATCGTCCAAGTGCACGCTAGTTAACCTACATAGTCCAAGGGCCCGCTAGTTAACCTACATAGTCCAAGGGCCCGCTAGTTAACCTACATCATCCAAGGGTCTGCAAGTTAACCTAGATAGTCCAAGTGCCCGTTAGTTAACCTACATAGTCCAAGTGCCCGCTAGGTAACCTAGACAGTTCAAGTGACCACTAGGTTACTTACATAGTCCAAGTGCCTGTTCGTTAACCTACATAGACCAAGTGCCCGCTAGGTAACCTATGTAGTCCAAATGCCCGCTAGGGACCCTAATAGTCCAAGTGCCCGCTAGTTATCCTAGATAGTCCAAGTGCTCGCTAGTTAACCTTGATAGTCCACGTGCCCGCTAGTTAACCTAGATAGACCAAGTGCCCGCTAGGGAACCTACCTAATCCAAGTGCCCTCTAGGGAACCTATATAGTCCAAGGGCCCGCTAGATAACCTACATCGTCCAAGGGCCCGCAAGTTAACCTAGATTGTCCAAGTGCCCGCTAGTTAACCTACATAGTCCAAGTGCCCGCTAGGTAACCTAGACAGTTCAAGTGACCACTAGGTTACTTACATAGTCCAAGTGCCTGTTCGTTAACCTACATAGTCCAAGTGCCCGCTAGTTAACCTAGATCGTCCAAGTGCACGCTAGTTAACCTACATAGTCCAAGGGCCCGCTAGTTAACCTACATAGTTCAAGGGCCCGCTAGTTAACGTACATCGTCCAAGGGCCTGCAAGTTAACCTAGATAGTCCGAGTGCCCGCTAGGTAACCTAGACAGTTCAAGCGACCACTAGGTTACTTACATAGTCCAAGTGCCTGTTCGTTAACCTACATAGTCCAAGTGCCCGCTAGGTAACCTATATAGTCCAAATGCCCGCTAGGGACCCTAATAGTCCAAGTGCCCGCTAGTTATCCTAGATAATCCAAGTGCTCGCTAGTTAACCTAGATAGTCCAAGTGTCCGCTAGTTAGCCTAGATAGACCAAGTGCCCGCTAGGGAACCTACCTAGTCCAAGTGCCCGATAGGGAACTTACATAGTCCAAGGCCTGCTAGGGAACCTACATAGTCCAAGTGCCTGTTAGTTAACCTAGATAGTACAAGTGCCCGCTAGTTAACCTAGATAGTCCAAGTGCCTGCTAGTATACCTACATAATCCATGGGCCCGCTAGTTAACCTACATAGTGCAAGGGCCCGCTAGTTAACCTACATCGTCTATGGGCCCGCTAGTTATCCTAGATAGTCCAAGTGCCCGCTAGTTAACCTACATAGTCTAAGTGCCCGCTAGGTAACCTAGACAGTTCAAGTGACCAATAGGTTACCTACATAGTCCAAGTGCCCGTTCGTTAACCTACATAGTCCAAGTACCCGCTAGGTACCCAATATAGTCCAAATGCCCGCTAGGGGCCCTAATAGTCCAAATGCCCGCTAGTTAACCTAGATAGTCCAAGTGCTCGCTAGTTAACCTAGATAATCCAAGTGCCCGCTAGTTAACCTAGATAGATAAAGTGCCCGCTAGGGAACCTATCTAGTCCAAGAACCGGCTAGGAAACGTACATAGTCCAAGTGCCCGCTAGGTAACATACATAGTCCAAGTGCCCGCTAGGTAACGTAGATATTCCAAGTGCCCGCTAGGGAAGTACATAGTGCAAGTGCCCGCTAGGAAACCTAGATAGTCCAAGGGCCCGCTAGGTAACCTACATTGTTCTAGTGCCCCCTAGTTAACCTACATTCTCCAAGTGCCCGATAGGGAACCTACATAGTCCAAGTGCCCGCTAGGTAACCTACATAGTCCAAATGCCCGCTAGTTAACCTACATAGTACAAGTGCCCGATAAGGAACCTACATAATCCAATTGCCCGCTAGGGAACCTACATACTCCAAGTGCCCGCTAGGTAACCTACATAGTCCAAATGCCGGCTAGTTAACCTACATAGTCCAAGTGCCCGATCGGGAGCCTATATAATCCAAGTGCCCGCTAGGGAACCTACATAGTCCAAGTGCCCGCTAGGTAACCTACATAGTCCAAATGCCCACTAGTTAACCTACATAGTACAAGTGCCCGATAAGGAACCTACATAATCCAATTGCCCGCTAGGGAACCTACATACTCCAAGTGCCCGCTAGGTAACCTACATAGTCCAAATGCCGGCTAGTTAACCTACATAGTCCAAGTGCCCGATCGGGAGCCTATATAATCCAAGTGCCCGCTAGGGAACCTACATAGTCCAAGTGCCCGCTAGGTAACCTACATAGTCCAAATGCCCACTAGTTAACCTACATAGTCCAAGTGCAATATAGGGAACCTACATAATCCAAGTGCCCGCTAGGGAACCTACATAGTCCAAGTGCTCGTTAGGTAACCTACATAGTCCATTGGCCCGCTGGTTAACCTACATATTCCAAGTCCCCGCTAGTAAACCCACATAATCTAAGTGCCCGTTAGCTAACCTAGATAGTCCAAGGGCCCGCTAGTTGACCTACATAGTCCAAGTGCCCGCTAGGTAACCTAGACAGTCCAAGTGCCCGCTAATTAACCTACATAGTCCAAGTGCCCGATAGGGAACCTAGATAGTCCAAGTGTCCTCTAGTTAACTTACATAGTCCAAGTGTCCGTTAGTTAACCTAGATAGTCAAAGTGCCTGCTAGGTAACCTAGATATTCCAAGTGCCCACTAGGTAACCTACATAGTACAAGTTCCCGCTAGGTAACCTAAATAGTCCAAATGCCCGCTAGGGAATCTACATAGTCCAAGTGCCCGCTAGTTAACCTAGATAGTCCAAGTGCCTCTAGTAAACCTACATAATCCATGGGCCCGCTAGTTAACCTACATAGTGCAACGGCCCGCTAGTTAACCTAGATCACGCAAGTGTCCGCTAGTTAACCTACATAGTCCTAGTGCCCGCTAGGGATCCTTCATAATCCAAGTACCCGCTAGGTAACCTAGATAGTCCAAGTGCCCGCTAGTAAACCTAGATAGTCCTAGTGCCCGTTAGTTAACATAGATATTCCAAGTGCCCGCTAGTTAACCTACATAATCCAAGTGCCCGCTAGGTAACCTAGACAGTTCAAGTGACCACTAGGTTACTTACATAGTCCAAGTGCCTGTTCGTTAACCTACATAGTCCAAGTACCCCCTAGTTAACCTAGATCGTCCAAGTGCACGCTAGTTAACCTACATAATCCAAGGGCCCGCTAGTTAACCTACATAGTCCAAGGGCCCGCTAGTTAACCTACATCGTCCAAGGGTCTGCAAGTTAACCTAGATAGTCCTAGTGCCCGTTAGTTGACCTACATAGTCCAAGTGCCCGCTAGGTAACCTAGACAGTTCAAGTGACCACTAGGTTACTTACATAGTCCAAGTGCCTGTTCGTTAACCTACATAGTCCAAGTGCCCGCTAGGTAACCTATATAGTCCAAATGCCCGCTAGGGACCCTAATAGTCCAAGTGCCCGCTAGTTATGCTAGATAGTCCAAGTGCTCGCTAGTTAACCTTGATAGTCCACGTGCCCGCTAGATAACCTAGATAGACCAAGTGCCCGCTAGGGAACCTACCTAGTCCAAGTGCCCGCTAGGGAACCTATATAGTGCAAGTGCTATCTAGGTAACCTAGATAGTCCAAGGGCCCGCTAGATAACCTACATCATCCAAGGGCCTGCAAGTTAACCTAGATAGTCCAAGTGCCCGCTAGTTAACCTACATAGTCCAAGTGCCCGCTAGGTAACCTAGACAGTTCAAGTGACCACTAGGTTACTTACAAAGTCCAAGTGCCTGTTCGTTAACCTACATAGTCCAAGTGCCCGCTAGTTAACCTAGATTGTCCAAGTGCACGCTAGTTAACCTACATAGTCCAAGGGCCCGCTAGTTAACCTAGATAGTCCAAGTGCCCGCTAGTTAACCCACATAGTCCAAGTGCCCGCTAGGTAACCTAGACAGTTCAAGTGACCACTAGGTTACTTACATAGTCCAAGTGCCTGTTCGTTAACCTACATAGTCCAAGTGCCCGCTATTTAACCTAGATCGTCCAAGTGCACGCTAGTTAACCTAGATAGTCCACGTGCCCGCTAGTTAACCTAGATAGACTAAATGCCCGCTAGGGAACCTACCTCGTCTAAGTGCCCGCTAGGGAACCTGTATAGTCCAAGTGCTATCTAGGTAACCTAGATAGTCCAAGGGCCCGCTAGATAACCTACATCGTCCAAGGGCCCGCAAGTTAACCTAGATAGTCCAAGTGCCCGCTAGTTAACCAACATAATCCAAGTGCCCGCTAGGTAACCTAGACAGTTCAAGTGACCACTAGGTTACTTACATAGTCCAAGTGCCTGTTCGTTAACCTACATAGTCCAAGTGCCCGCTAGTTAACCTAGATCGTCCAAGTGCACGCTAGTTAACCTACATAATCCAAGGGCCCGCTAGTTAACCTACATAGTCCAAGGGCCCGCTAGTTAACCTACATCGTCCAAGGGTCTGCAAGTTAACCTAGATAGTCCTAGTGCCCGTTAGTTGACCTACATAGTCCAAGTGCCCGCTAGGTAACATAGACAGTTCAAGTGACCACTAGGTTACTTACATAGTCCAAGTGCCTGTTCGTTAACCTACATAGTCCAAGTGCCCGCTAGGTAACCTATATAGTCCAAATGCCCGCTAGGGACCCTAATAGTCCAAGTGCCCGCTAGTTATGCTAGATAGTCCAAGTGCTCGCTAGTTAACCTTGATAGTCCACATGCCCGCTAGATAACCTAGATAGACCAAGTGCCCGCTAGGGAACCTACCTAGTCCAAGTGCCCGCTAGGGAACCTATATAGTGCAAGTGCTATCTAGGTAACCTAGATAGTCCAAGGGCCCGCTAGATAACCTACATCATCCAAGGGCCTGCAAGTTAACCTAGATAGTCCAAGTGCCCGCTAGTTAACCTACATAGTCCAAGTGCCCGCTAGGTAACCTAGACAGTTCAAGTGACCACTAGGTTACTTACAAAGTCCAAGTGCCTGTTCGTTAACCTACATAGTCCAAGTGCCCGCTAGTTAACCTAGATCGTCCAAGTGCACGCTAGTTAGCCTACATAGTCCAAGGACCCGCTAGTTAACCTACATAGTTCAAGGGCCCGCTAGTTAACCTACATCGTCCAAGGGCCTGCAAGTTAACCTAGATAGTCCGAGTGCCCGCTAGGTAACCTAGACAGTTCAAGCGACCACTGGGTTACTTACATAGTCCAAGTGCCTGTTTGTTAACCTACATAGTCCAAGTGCCCGCTAGGTAACCTATATAGTCCAAATGCCCGCTAGGGACCCTAATAGTCCAAGTGCCCGCTAGTTATCCTAGATAATCCAAGTGCTCGCTAGTTAACCTAGATACTCCAAGTGTCCGCTAGTTAACATAGATAGACCAAGTGCCCGCTAGGGAACCTACCTAGTCCAAGTGCCCGATAGGGAACTTACATAGTCCAAGGCCTGCTAGGGAACCTACATAGTCCAAGTGCCTGTTAGTTAACCTAGATAGTACAAGTGCCCGCTAGGTAACCTAGATCGTCCAAGTGCACGCTAGTTAACCTACATAGTCCAAGGGCCCGCTAGTTAACCTACATAGTCCAAGGGCCCGCTAATTAACCTACATCATCCAAGGGTCTGCAAGTTAACCTAGATAGTCCAAGTGCCCGTTAGTTAACCTACATAGTCCAAGTGCCCGCTAAGTAACCTAGACAGTTCAAGTGACCACTAGGTTACTTACATAGTCCAAGTGACTGTTCGTTAACCTACATAGTCCAAGTGCCCGCTCGGTAACCTATATAGTCCAAATGCCCGCTAGGGACCCTAGTAGTCCAAGTGCCCGCTAGTTATCCTAGATAGTCCAAGTGCTCGCTAGTTAACCTTGATAGTCCACGTGCTCGCTAGTTAACCTAGATAGACCAAGTGCCCACTAGGGAACCTACCTAGTCCAAGTGCCCCTAGGGAACCTATATAGTCCAAGTGCTATCTAGGTAACCTAGATAGTCCAAGGGCCCGCTAGATAACCTACATCGTCCAAGGGCCCGCAAGTTAACCTAGATTGTCCAAGTGCCCGCTAGTTAACCTACATACTCCAAGTGCCCGCTAGGTAACCTAGACAGTTCAAGTGACCACTAGGTTACTTACATAGTCCAAGTGCCTGTTCGTTAACCTACATAGTCCAAGTGCCCGCTAGTTAACCTAGATCGTCCAAGTGCACGCTAGTTAACCTACATAGTCCAAGGGCCCGCTAGTTAACCTACATAGTTCAAGGGCCCGCTAGTTAACCTACATTGTCCAAGGGCCTGCAAGTTAACCTAGATAGTCCGAGTGCCCGCTAGGTAACCTAGACAGTTCAAGCGACCACTAGGTTACTTAAATAGTCCTAGTGACTGTTCGTTAACCTACATAGTCCAAGTGCCCGCTAGGTAACCTATATTGTCCAAATGCCCGCTGGGGACCCTAATAGTCCAAGTGCCCGCTAGTTATCCTAGATAATCCATGTGCTCGCTAGTTAACCTAGATACTCCAAGTGTCCGCTAGTTAACCTAGATAGACCAAGTGCCCGCTAGGGAACCTACCTAGTCCAAGTGCCTTATAGGGAACTTACATAGTCCAAGGCCTGCTAGGGAACCTACATAGTCCAAGTGCCTGTTAGTTAACCTAGATAGTACAAGTGCCCGCTAGTTAACCTAGATAGTCCAAGTGCCTGCTAGTATACCTACATAATCCATGGGCCCGCTAGTTAACCTACATAGTGCAAGGGCCCGCTAGTTAACCTACATCGTCTAAGGGCCCGCTAGTTAACCTAGATAGTCCAAGTGCCCGCTAGTTAACCTACATAGTCTAAGTGCCCGCTAGGTAACCTAGACAGTTCAAGTGACCAATAGGTTACCTACATAGTCCAAGTGCCCGTTCGTTAACCTACATAGTCCAAGTACCCGCTAGGTACCCAATATAGTCCAAATGCCAGCTAGGGGCCCTAATAGTCCAAATGCTCGCTAGTTAACCTAGATAATCCAAGTGCCCGCTAGTTAACCTAGATAGATAAAGTGCCCGCTAGGGAACCTATCTAGTCCAAGAACCGGCTAGGAAACGTACATAGTCCAAGTGCCCGCTAGGTAACATACATAGTCCAAGTGCCCGCTAGGTAACGTAGATATTCCAAGTGCCTGCTAGGGAAAGTACATAGTCCAAGTGCCCGCTAGGAAACCTAGATAGTCCAAGGGCCCGCTAGGTAACCTACATTGTTCTAGTGCCCCCTAGTTAACCTACATTCTCCAAGTGCCCGATAGGGAACCTACATAGTCCAAGTGCCCGCTAGGTAACCTACATAGTCCAAATGCCCGCTAGTTAACCTACATAGTACAAGTGCCCGATAAGTCACCTACATAATCCAATTGCCCGCTAGGGAACCTACATACTCCAAGTGCCCGCTAGGTAACCTACATAGTCCAAATGCCCGCTAGTTAACCTACATAGTCCAAGTGCCCGATCGGGAACCTATATAATCCAAGTGCCTGCTAGGGAACCTACATAGTCCAAGTGCCCACTAGGTAACCTACATAGTCCAAATGCCCACTAGTTAACCTACATAGTCCAAGTGCAATATAGGGAACCTACATAATCCAAGTGCCCGCTAGGGAACCTACATAGTCCAAGTGCTCGTTAGGTAACCTACATAGTCCATTGGCCCGCTGGTTAACCTACATATTCCAAGTGCCCGCTAGTAAACCCACATAATCTAAGTGCCCGTTAGCTAACCTAGATAGTCCAAGGGCCCGCTAGTTGACCTACATAGTCCAAGTGCCCGCTAGGTAACCTAGACAGTCCAAGTGCCCGCTAGTTAACCTACATAGTCCAAGTGCCCGATAGGGAACCTAGATAGTCCAAGTGTCCTCTAGTTAACTTACATAGTCCAAGTGCCCGTTAGTTAACCTAGATAGTCAAAGTGCCTGCTAGGTAACCTAGATATTCCAAGTGCCCACTAGGTAACCTACATAGTACAAGTTCCCGCTAGGTAACCTAAATAGTCCAAATGCCCGCTAGGGAATCTACATATTCCAAGTGCCCGCCTGTTAACCTAGATAGTCCAAGTGCCTGCTAGTAAACCTACATAATCCATGGGCCCGCTAGTTAACCTACATAGTGCAAGGGCCCGCTAGTTAACCTAGATCGTGCAAATGTCCGCTAGTTAACCTACATAGTCCTAGTGCCCGCTAGGAATCCTTCATAATCCAAGTGCCCGCAAGGTAACCTAGATAGTATAAGTGCCCGCTAGTTAACCTAGATAGTCCTAGTGCCCGTTAGTTAACCTAGATATTCCAAGTGCCCACTAGGGGACGTACATAGTCCAAGTGCCCGCTAGGTAACCTAGATAGTCCAAGTGCCCGCAGGGATCCTTCATAATCCAAGTGCCTGCTAGGCAACCTAGATAGTCCAAGTTCCCGCTAGGTAACCTAGATAGTCCAAGTGTCCGTAAACTAACCTAGATAGTCCAAGTCCCTGCTAGGCATCCTACATAGTCCAAGTGCCCGTTCGTTAACATAGATAGTCCAAGTGCCCGCTAGGGAAACTATATAGTCCAAGTGCTATCTAGGTAACCTAGATAGTCCAAGGGCCCGCTAGTTGACCTACATAGACCAAAGGCTCGCTTGTTAACTTTGATAGTCCAAGTGCCCCTTAGTTAACCTACATCGTTCAAGTGCCCGCTAGTTAACCTAAATCGTCCAAGTACTGGCTAGTTAACCTACATAGTCAAGGGCCCACTAGTTAACCTAGATTGTCCAACTGTCCTCTAGTTAACCTACATAGTCCAAGTGCCCGCTAGGTAACCTACATAGTGTAAGTGTTGGCTAGGTAAACTACATAGTCCAAGTGCCCGCTAGGTAACATAGATAGTCCAAGTGCCCTCTAGGGAAGGTACATATTCCAAGTGCCCGCTAGGTAACCTAGAGGGTGCAAGTGCCCGCTAGTTAACCTACATAGTCCAAGTGCCTGCTAGGTAACCTAGACTGTCCAAGGGCCTGCTAGTTAACCTACATAGTCCAAGTGCCCGCTAGGTAACCTACATAGTGCAAGTGTCCGCTAGTTAACCTACATAGTCCAAGCACCCGCTAGTTAACATACATAGTCCAAGTGCCCGCTAGGTAACCTACATAGTCCAAGTGCCCGCTAGGTAACCTAGACAGTTCAAGTGACCACTAGGTTACTTACATAGTCCAAGTGCCTGTTCATTAACCTACATAGTCCAAGTGCCCGCTAGTTAACCTACATCGTCCAAGTGCACGCTAGTTAACCTACATAGTCCAAGGGCCCGCTAGTTAACCTACATAGTCCAAGGGCCCGCTAGTTAACCTACATCGTCCAAGGGTCTGCAAGTTAACATAGATAGTCCAAGTGCCGCTAGTTAACCTACATAGTCCAAGTGCCCCCTAGGTAACCTAGACAGTTCAAGTGACCACTAGGTTACTTACATAGTCCAAGTGCCTGTTCGTTAACCTACATAGTCCAAGTGCCCGCTAGTTAACCTAGATCGTCCAAGTGCACGCTAGTTAACCTACATAGTCCAAGGGCCCGCTAGTTAAGCTACATAGTCCAAGGGCCCGCTAATTAACCTACATCGTCCAAGGGCCTGCAAGTTAACCTAGATAGTCCGAGTGCCCGCTAGGTAACTTAGACAGTTCAAGCGACCACTAGGTTACTTACATAGTCCAAGTGCCTGTTCGTTAACCTACATAGTCCACGTGCCCGCTAGGTAACCTATATAGTCCAAATGCCCGCTAGGGACACTAATAGTCCAAGTGCCCGCTAGTTATCCTAGATAATCCAAGTGCTCGCTAGTTAACCTAGATACTCCAAGTGCCCGCTAGTTAACCTAGATAGACCAAGTGCCCGCTAGGGAACCTAACTAGTCCAAGTGCCCGATAGGGAACTTACATAGTCTAAGGCCTGCTAGGGAACCTACATAGTCCCAGTGCCTGTTAGTTCACCTAGATAGTACAAGTGCCCGCTAGGTAACCTAGATAGTCCAACAGCCCGCTAGATAACCTACATACTCCAAGAACCCACTAGGCAACATAGATATTTCAAGTGCCAGCAAGGTAACCTAGATAGTCCAAGTGCCCGCTAGGTAACCTACAAAGTCTATGTGCCCGCTAGGTTATCTATATAGTCCAAGTGCCCGTTAGGTAACCTTGATAGTCCAATTACCCGTTAGCTAACCTAGATAGTCCAAGTGTCCGCTAGTTAACCTACATAGTCCAAGTGCCCGATAGGGAACCTAGATAATCCAAGTGCCCGCTAGTTAACCTAGATCGTCCAAGTGCCCGCTAGTTACCTACATAGTCAATGGGCCCGCTAGTTAACCTACATAGTGCAAGAGCCCGCTAGTTAACCTAGATCGTGTAAGTGTCCACTAGCTAACCTACATAGTCCACGTGCCAGTTAGCTAGCCTAGATAGTCCAAGGGCCCGCTAGTTGACCTTCATAGTCCAAGTGCCCGCTGGGTTACCTAGATAATCCAAGTGCCCGCTAGGGAACCTTCATAGTCTAAGTGCCTGCTAGGTAACCTAGATAGTCCAAGTGCCCGTTAGTTAACCTACATAGTCCAAGTGCCCACTAGAGGACATACTTAGTCAGTGTGCCCGTTAGGTAACCTAGATAGTCCAAGTGCCCGCTAGTTAACCTAGATAGTCCAAGTGCCCTCTAGTTAACCTAGACGTCCAAGTGCCCACTAGTTAACCTACATAGTCCAAAGGCCGGCTAGTTAACCTACAGAGTCCAAGGTCCGCTAGTTAACCTAGATAGTCCATGTGCTCGCTAGTTAACCTACATAGCACAAGGGCCCACTAGTTGACCTAGATAGTCCTAGTGCCCGCTAGTTAACCTAGATAGTCCAAGTGCCCTCTAGTTAACCTAGATCGTCCAAGGGCCCACTAGTTAACCTACATAGTCCAAAGGCCCGCTAGTTAACCTACAGAGTCCAAGGTCCGCTAGTTAACCTAGATAGTCCAAGTGCTCGCTAGTTAACCTACATAGTACAAGGGCCCACTAGTTGACCCAGATACTCCAAGTGCCCGCTAGTTAACCTAGATAGTCCAAGTGCCCGCTAGGTAACCTAAGTAGTCCAAATGCCCGATATGGATCCTACATAGTCCAAGTGCCCTCTAGGTAACCTACATTGTCCAAGTGCCCGTTCGTTTACCTAGATAGTCCAAGTGTCCGCTAGGTAACCTATACTGCCCAAGTGCCCGCCAGGTTACCTATATAGTCCAAGTGCCCGTTCTTAACCTAGATAGTCCAAGTGCCCGCTAGGAAACCTACATAGTCCAAGGGCCCGCTAGGTAACCTAGATAGTCCAAGTGCCCGCTAGATAACTTAGAGTCCAAGTGCTCGCTAGTTAACCTACATAGTCCAAGTGCCCGCTATGTAACCTAGATAGTAAAAATGCCCGTTAGGTAACCTAGATAGTCCAAGTGCCCGCTAGGTAACTTACATTGTCCAAGTTCCCGCTAGGTAACTTAGATAGTCCAAGAGCCCGTTCGTTAACCTAGAAGTCAAAGTGCCCGCTAGGTAACCTAGACAGTCCAAGTGCCCGCTAGGTTACCTGCATATTCCAAGTGCCCGTTCGTTAACCTAGATAGTCCAAGTGCCCACTAGGTAACCTACATAGTCCAAGTGCCCGCTAGGTAACCTATATAGTCCAAGTGCCCGCTAGGTAACCTAGATAGTCCAAGGTCCCGCTAGGTTACCTGCATATTCCAAGTGCCCGTTCGTTAACCTAGATAGTCCAAGTGCCCACTAGGTAACCTACATAGTCCAAGTGCCCGCTAGGTAACCTATATAGTCCAAGTGCCCGCTAGGTAACCTAGATAGTCCAAGGTCCCGCTAGTTAACCTACATAGTGCAAGGGCTCACTTGTTCACTTTGATAGTCCAAGTGCCCGCTAGTTAACCTTGATAGTCCAAGTGCCCACTAGTTAACCTAGATTGTCCAAGTGCCCGCTAGTTAACCTACATAGTCCAAGGGCCCACTAGTTAACCTAGATAGTCCAAGTGTCCTCTAGTTAACCTACATAGTCTAAGTGCCTGCTAGTTAACCTATATACCAAGTGCCCGCTATGTAACCTAGATATTCCAAGGGCACGCTAGTTAACCTATATCGTCCAAGTGCCCGCTAGGCAACCTAGATAGTCCAAGTGCCCGCTAAGGAACCTACATAGTCCAAGTGCACGCTAGTTAACCTAGATAGTCCAAGGGCCCCCTAGTTAGCCTACATAGTCCAAGTTCCCGCTAGGTAACCTAGATAGTCCAAGTGCCCGTTCGGTAACCTAGATAGTCCAAGTGCCCTTTAGGGAACCTAGATATTCCAAGGGCCCGCTAGTAAACCTACATAGTCCTTGGGCCCACTAGTTAACCTTCATAATCTAAGTGCCCGTTAGCTAACCTAGATAGTCCAAACGCCCGCTAGTTGACCTACATAGTCCAAGTGCCAGCTAGGTAACCTAGTTAGTCCAAGTGCCTGCTTGGTAACCTACATAGTGCAAATGTCCGCTAGTTAACCTACATATTCCATGTGCCCGCTAGGTAACCTAGATACTCCAAGTGCCCGCTAGTTTACCTAGAATAGTTCAAGTACCCGCTAGGTAAGCTAGATCATCCAAGAGCCCCCTAGTTACCCTACATAGTCCAAGTGCCCGCTAGTTAACAAACATAATATAAGTGCCCGTTGGCTAACCTAGATAGTCCAAGGGCCCGCTAGTTAACCTACATAGTCCAAGGGCCCGCTAGTTAACCTACATGGTCCAAGGGCCCGCTAGTTAACCTAGATAGTCCAAGTGCCCGTTCGTTAACCTACATAGTCCAAGTGCCCGCTAGGTAACCAATATAGTCCAAATGCCCGCTAGGGGCCCTAATAGTCCAAATGCCTGCTAGTTAACTAGATAGTCCAAGTGCTCGCTAGTTAACCTAGATAGTCCAAGTGCCCGCTAGTTAACATAGATAGATAAAGTGCCCGCTAGGGAACCTATATAGTCCAAGTATCCGCTAGGATACGTACACAGTCCAAGTGCCCGCTAGGTAACGTACATAGTCCAAGTGCCCGGTAGGTTACGTAGAGAGTCCAAGTGCCCGCTAGGGAACGTACATACTCCAAGTGCCCGCTAGGTAACCTAGATAGTCCAAGTGCCCGCTAGTTAACCTACATTGTCCAAGTGCCTGCTAGGTTACCTAGATAATCCAATGCCAACTAGTTAACCTACATAGTCCAGGTTCCAACTAGGTAACCTAGATAGTCCAAGGGCCCCCTAGTTAACCTACATTCTCAAAGTGCCTGATAGGGAACCTACATAGTCCAAGTGCCTGCTAGGTAACATACATAGTCCAAATGCCCGCTAGTTAACCTACAGAGTCCAAGTGACCCATAGGGAACCTACATGATCCGGGTGCCCGCTAGGGAACCTACATAGTCCATGTGCCCGTTAGGTAACCTAGATAGTCCAAATGCCAGCTAGGGAACCCACATAGTCCAAGTGCCCGCTAGGGAACTTCCATAGTCCAAGGGCCCGCTAGGGAATCTACAAAATCCAAGTGCCCGTTAGTTAACCTAGAAAGTCCAAGTGCCCGCATGGTAACCTAGATAGTCCAACAGCCCGGTAGGTAACCTACATACTCCAAGTACCCGCTAGGTAACGTAGATAGTTCAAGTGCCAGCTAGGTAACCTAGATAGTCCAAGTGCCCGCTAGGTAACCTACAATGTCTAAGTGTCCGCTAGATAATCTATATAGTCCAAATGACCGCAGGGAGCCTACATTGTCCAATGCCCGCTAGGTAACCTAGATAGTCTACGGGCCCGCTAGGTATCCTACATAGTCCTAGTGCCCCCTAGTTAACCTACATTTTCCAAGTGCCCGAATTGGAAACTACATAGTCCACGTGCCCGCTAGGTAACCTACATAGTCCAAGTGCCCGCTAGGTAACCTACATTGTCCAAATGCCCTCTAGTTATTCTACATAGTCCAAGTGCCCGATAGGGAACCTACATAATCCAAATGCCCGCTAGAAAACATACATAGTCCAAGTGCCCGTTAGGTAACCTAGAAAGTCCAAATGCCCGCCAGGAAACCCACATAGTCCAAGTGCCCGCTAGGGAACTTACATAGTCCAAGGGCCCGCTAGGGAACCTACACAGTCCAAGTGCCCGTTAGTCAACCTAGATAGTCCAAGTGCCCGCTTGGTAACCTAGATAGTCCAAAAGCCCGCTAGGTAACCTACATACTCCAAGAACGCACTAGGTAACGTGGATAGTTCAAGTGCGAGCTAGGTAACCTAGATAGTCCAATTGCCCGCTAGGTAACCTACAAAATCTAAGGGCCCGCTAGGTTATCTATGTAGTCCAAATGCCCGCTAGGGAATCTACATAGTCCAAGGGCCCGCTAGTTAACGTAGATAGTCCAAGTGCCGCTAGTTATTCTACATAGTTCAAGGGCCCACTAGTTAACCTACACAGTCCAAGTACCCGCTAAGAAACCTAGATAGTCCAAGTGCACGCTAGTTAACCTAGATAGTCCAAGTGCCCTCTAGTTAACCTAGATCGTCCAAGTGCCCTCTAAGAAACCTAGATAGTCCAAGTGCCCGTTACCTAACCTAGATAGTCCAATTGCCCGCTATGCAACATACATAGTCCAAGTGCCCGTTCGTTAACCTAGAAGTCCAAGTGCCCGCTAGGTAACCTAGACTCTCCAAGTGCCCGCTAGGTTACCTACATAGTCCAAATGCCCGTTCGGTAACCTAGATAGTGCAAGTGCCCGGTAGTTAACCTACATAGTCCAAGTGCACGCTAGGTAACCTAGATAGTCCAAGGGCCCGCTAGTTAACCTACATAGTCCAAGTGCCCGGTAGTTAACTTACATAGTTCAAGTGTCCGTAGGGAACATACATAGTCCAAGTGCCCGCTAGGGAACCTACATAGTCCAAGTGCCCGCTAGTTAATCTACATAGTTCAACGCCCGCTAGTTAACCTACATAATCCAAGTACCCGCTAGTTAACCTAGATCGTCCAAGTGTCCGCTAATTAACCTACATAGTACAAGTGCCCGCTAGGGAAACTAGATAGTCTAAGTGCCCGCTCTGGAACCTACATAGTCCAAGTGACTGCTAGGGAACCTACATAGTCCATGTGCCCGTTCTGGAACATACATAGTCCAAGTGCCCGCTAGGGAATCTACATAGTCCAAGGGCCCGCTAGTTAACCTACATAGTTCAAGGGCCCGCTAGTTAACCTACATAGTCCAAGGGCCCGCTAGTTAACCTAGATAGACCAAGTGCCCGCTAGTTAACCTACATAGTCCAAGTGCCCACTAGGTAACCAATATAGTCTAAATGCCCGCTAGGGGCCCTAATAGTCCATATGCCCGCTAGTTAACCTAGATAGTCCAAGTGTTCGCTAGTTAACCTAGATAGACCAAGTGCCCGCTAGGGAACCTATCTAGTCCAAATACCCGCTAGGAAACGTACATAGTCCAAGTGCCCGCTAGGTAACGTACATAGTCCAAGTGCCCACTAGGTAACGTAGATAGTCCAAGTGCCCGTTTGGGATCGTACATAATCCAAGTGCCTGCTAGGTAACCGAGATAGTCCAAGTGCCCACTAGTTAACCTACATAGTCCAGGTTCCCCCTAGGTAACCTAGATAGTCCAAGGCCCGCTAGGTAACCTACATAGTCCTAGTGCCCCCTAGTTAACCTACATTCTCCAAGTGCCCGATAGGGAACCTACATAGTCCACGTGCCCGCTAGGTAATGTACATATTCCAAATGCCCTCTAGTTAATCTACATAGTCCAAGTGCCCGATAGGGAACCTACATAATCCAAGTGCTCGCTAGGGAACCTACATAGTCCAAGTGCCCGTTAGGTAACCTAGATAGTCCAAATGCCCGCCAGGAAACCCACATAGTCCAAGTGCTCGCTAGGGAATCTACACAGTCCAAGTGCCTGTTATTTAACCTAGATAGTCCAAGTGCCCGCTTGGTAAACTAGATAGTCCAACAGCCCGCTAGGTAACCTACATACTCTAAGAACCAGCTATAAGGTAGATAGTTCAAGTGCCAGCTAGGTAACCTAGATAGTCTAAGGGCCCGCTAGGTAACCTACATAGTCCTAGTGCCCCCTAGTTAACCTACATTCTCCAAGTGCCTGATAGGGAACCTACATAGAACAAGTGCCCGCTAGGTAACCTACATAGTCCAAATGCCCGCAAGTTAATCTACATAGTCCAAGTGCCCGCTAGGGTCCTTACATAGTCCAAGGGCCCGCTAGGGAACCTACATAGTCCAAGTGCCCGTTAGTTAACCTAGATAGTCCCAGTGCCCGCTAGGTAACCTAGATAGTCCAACAGCCAGGTAGATAACCTACATATTCCAAGTACCCGCTAGGTAACGTAGATAGCTCAAGTGCCAGCTAGGTAACCTAGATTGTCCAAGTGCCCGCTAGGTAACCTACAATGTCTAAGTGCCCGCTAGGTAATCTATATAGTCCAAATGTCCGCTAGGGAGCCTACATAGTCCAAATGCCCGCTAGGTAACCTAGATAGTCTAAGGGTCCGCTAGGTAACCTACATAGTCCTAGTGCCCCATAGTTAACCTACATTCTCCAAGTGCCCGATAGGGAACCTACATAGAACAAATGCCCGCTAGGTAACCTACATAGTCCAAATGCCCGCTAGTTAATCTACATAGTCCAAGTGCCCGATAGGGAACCTACATAATCCAAGTGCCTGCTAGGGAACCTACATAGTCCAAGTGCCCGTTAGGTAACCTAGATAGTACAAGCCCGCTAGGGAACCCACATAGTCCAAGTGCCCGATAGGGAACCTACATAATCCAAGTGCCCGCTAGGGAACCTACATAGTCCAAGTGCCCGTTAGGTAAGCTAGATAGTCCAAATGCCCGCTAGGGAACCCACATAGTCCAAGTGCCCGCCAGGGAACTTACATAGTCCATGGGCCCGCTAGGGAACCTACATAGTCCAAGTGCCCTTTAGTTAACATAGATAGTCCCAGTGACCACTAGGTAACCTAGATAGTCCAACAGCCCGGTAGGTAACCTACATACTCCAAGTACTCGCTAGGTAACGTAGATAGTTCAAGTGCCAGCTAGGTAACCTAGATAGTCCAAGTGCCCGCTATGTAACCTACAAAGTCTATGTTCCCGCTAGGTAAATTATATAGTCCAAATCACCGCTAGGGAGCCTACATAGTCCAAATGCTCGCTAGGTAACCTAGATAGTCTAAGGGCCCGCTTGGTAACCTACATAGTCCTAGTGCCCCCTGGTTAACCTACATTTTCCAAGTGCCCGATAGGGAACCTACATAGTCCAAGTGCCTGCTAGGTAACCTACATAGTCCAAGTGCCCTCTAGTTAACCTACATAGTCCAAGTGCCCGACAGGGAACCTACATAATCCATGTGCCCGCTAGGGAACCTACATAGTCCAACTGCCCGTTAGGTAACCTAGATAGTCCAAATGCCCGCCAGGAAACCCACATAGTTCAAGTGCCCGCTAGGGAACTTACATAGTCCAAGGGCCCGCTAGGGAACCTACACAGTCCAAGTGTCCGTTAGTTAACCTAGATAGTCCAAGTGCCCGCTTGGTAACCTAGATAGTCCAACAGCCCTCTAGGTAACCTACATACACCAAGAGCCCGCTATAACGTAGATAGTTCAGGTGCCAGCTAGGTAACCTAGATAGTCCATGTGCCGCTAGGTAACATACAAAGTCTAAGTGCCCGCTAGGTTATCTATATAGTCCAAATGCCCGCTAGGGAATCTACATAGTCCAAGGGCCCGCTAGTTAACGTAGATCGTCCAAGTGCCGCTAGTTAATCTACATAGTCCAAGGGCCCGCTAGTTAACCTACATACTCCAAGTACCCGCTAAGAAACCTTCATAGTCCAAGTGCCCGCTAGTTAACCTAGATAGTCCAAGTGCCCTCTAGTTAACCTAGATCGTCCAAGTGCCCGCTAAGAAACCTAGATATTCCAAGTGCCCGTTACCTAACCTAGATAGTCCAATTGCCCGCTAGGTTACCTACATAGTCCAAATGCCCATTCGGTAACCTAGATAGTGCAAGTGCCCGGTTGTTAACCTACATAGTCCAAGTGCCCGGTAGTTAACTTACGTAGTTCAAGTGTCCGTAGGGAACATACAGAGTCCAAGTGCCCACTAGGGAACCTACATAGTCCAAGTGCCCGCTAGTTAATCTACATAGTTCAAGGGCCCGCTAGTTAACCTACATAATCCAAGTACCCGCTAGTTAACCTAGATCGTCCAAGTGTCCGCTAATTAACCTACATAGTACAAGTGCCCGCTAGGGAACCTAGATAGTCTAAGTGCCCGCTCTGGAACCTACATAGTCCAAGTGACTGCTAGGGAACCTACATAGTCCAAGTGCCCGCTCTGGAACATACATAGTCCAAGTGCCCACTAGGGAATCTACATACTCCAAGGCCCGCTAGTTAACGTAGATAGTGCAAGTGCCGCTAGTTAATCTACATAGTCCAAGGGCCTGCTAGTTAACCTACATAGTCCAAGTACCCGCTAGTTAACCTAAATCGTCCAAGGGCCCGCTAGTTAACCTACATAGTCCAAGTGCCCGCTAGGTAACCTAGATAGTCCAATTGCCCGTTAGCTAACCTAGATAGTCGAAGTGTACGCTAGTTAACCTACATAGTCCAAGTGCCTGTTGGTTAACGTAGATAGTCCAAGTGCCCGCTAGGTAACATAGACAGTCCAAGTGCCCGCTAGGTTACCTACATAGTCCAAGTGCCCGTTCGTTAACCTACATATCCAAGTTCCAGCTAGGTAACCAATATAGTAAAAATGCCCGCTAGGGGCCCTAATAGTCCATATGCCCGCTAGTTAACCTAGATAGTCCAAGTGCTCGCGAGTTAACATAGATAGACCAAGTGCCCGCTAGGGAACCTATCTAGTCCAAGTACCCACTAGGAAACGTACATAGTCCAAGTGCCCGCTAGGTAACTTAGATAGTCCAAGTGCCCGCTAGGGAACGTACATAGTCCAAGTGCCTGCTAGGTAACCTAGATAGTTCAAGTGCCCACTAGTTAACCTACATAGTCCAGGTTCCCCCTAGGTAACCTAGATAGTCCAAGGGCCTGCTAGGTAACCTACATTGTCCTGATGCCCGCTAGTTAACCTGCAAAGTCTAAGTGCCCGCTAGGTAATCTATATATTCCAAATGACCGCTAGGGAGCCTACAAAGTCCAAGTGCCCGCTAGGTAACCTACATAGTCCAAATGCCCTCTAGTTAACCTACATAGTCCACGTGCCCGATAGGGAACTTACATAATCCAAGTGCCCGCTAGGGAACCTACATAGTCCAAGTGCCCGTTAAGTAACCTAGATAGTAAAAATGCCCGCCAGGAAACCCACATAGTCCAAGTGCTCGCTATGGAACTTACATAGGCCAAGGGCCCGCTAGGGAACCTACATAGTCCAAGTGCCCGTTAGTTAACCTAGATAGTCCAAGTGCCCTCTTGGTAACCTAGATAGTCCAACAGCCCGCTAGGTGACCTACATACTCCAAGAACCCGCTAGGTAACGTAGATAGTTCAAGTGCCAGCTAGGTAACCTACAGAGTCTAAGTGCCCACTAGGTAACCTAGATAATCCAAGTGCCCGCTAGTTAACAACCTAGATACTCCAAGTACCCGCTAGTTAACCTAGATCGGCCAATTGTCAGCTAGTTAACCTACATAGTCCAAGTGCCCGCTAGGTAACCTAGATAGTCCAAGTGCCCTTTAGGGAACCTACATAGTCCAAGAGCCCGCTAGCGAACCTACATAGTCCAATTGCCCGCTCTGGAACATACATAGTCCAAGTCCCCATTAGTTAACATAGATAATCCAAGTGCCTGCTAGTTAACCTAGATAGTCCAAGTGCCCGCTAGGTAACCTAGATAGTCCAAGTGCCCGCTAGTTAACCTAGATAGTCCAAGTGCCCGCTAGTTAACCAGGATCGTCAAAGTGCCCTCTAGTTAACTTACATAGTCCAAAGGACTGCTAGTTAACCTACATAGACCAAGGGCCCGCTAGTTAACCTACATAGTCCAAGTCCCTGCTAGGTAACCTAGACAGTCCAAGTGACCATTAGGTTACCTACATAGTCCAAGTGCCCGTTTGTTAACCTACATTATCCAAGTGCCGCTCGGTAACGTAGATAGCCCAAGAGCCCGCTAGAGAACGTATATAGTCCAAGTGCCCGCTAAGTAACCTAGATAGTCCAAGTGCCCGCTAGTTAACCTACATAGTCCAAGTGCCTGCTAGGTAAACTACATAGTCCAAGTGCCCACTAGGTAACCTAGACAGTCCAATTGCCCGCTAGTTAACCTAGACAATCCAAGTTCCCGATAGGGAACCTACATAGTCTAAGTGCTCGCTAGGGAACCTACATAGTCCAAGTGCTCGCTAGGCATCCTACATAGTCCAAATGCCCGTTAGTTAACCTAGATAGTCGAAGTGTCCGCTAGTTAACCTACATAGTCCAAGTGCCCGTTGGTTAACCTAGATAGGCCAAGTGCCCGCTAGGTAACCTAGACAGTCCAAAAGCCCGCTAGGTTACCTACATAGTCCAAGTGCACGTTCGTTAACCTAGATAGTCCAAGTGCCCGCTGGTAACCTACATAGTCCTAGTGCCCCCTAGTTAACCTACATTCTTCAAGTGCCCGATAGGGAAGCTACATAGTCCACGTGCCCGCTAGGTAACCTACATATTCCAAATGCCCTCTAGTTAATCTACATAGTCCAAGTGCCCGATAGGGAACCTACATAATCCAAGTGCCCGCTAGGGAACCTACATAGTCCAAGTGCCCGTTAGGTAACCTAGATAGTCCAAATGCCCGCCAGGAAACCCACATAGTCCAAGTTCCCGCTAGGGAACTTACATAGTCCAAGGGCCCGCTAGGGAATCTACACAGTCCAAGTGCCCGTTATTTAACCTAGATAGTCCAAGTGCCTGCTCGGTAACCTCGATAGTCCAACAGCCCGCTAGGTAACCGACATACCCTAAAAACCCACTATAACGTAGATAGTTCAAGTGCCAGCTAGGTAACCTAGATAGTCTAAGGGCCCGCTAGGAAACCTACATAGTCCTAGTGCCCCCTAGTTAACCTACATTCTCCAAGTGTCCGATAGGGAACCTACATAGAACAAGTGCCCGCTAGGTAACCTACATAATCCACATGCCCGCTAGTTAATCTACATAGTCCAAGTGCCCGATAGGGAACCTACATAATCCAAGTGCCCACTAGGGAACCTACATAGTCCATGTGCCCGCTAGGTAACTTAGATAGTCCAAATGCCCGCTAGGGAACCCACATAGTCCAAGTGCCCGATAGGGAACCTACATAATCCAAGTGCCCGCTAGGGAACCTACATAGTCCAAGTGCCCGTTAGGTAACCTAGATAGTCCAAATGCCCGCTAGAGAACCCACATAGTCCAAGTGCCCACTAGGGAACTTACATAGTCCAAGGGCCCGCTAGGGAACCTACATAGTCCAAGTGCCCATTAGTTAACCTAGATAGTCCCAATGCACGCTAGGTAACCTAGATAGTCCAACATCCCGGTAGGTAACCTACATACTCCAAGTACCCGCTAGGTAATGTAGATAGTTCAAGTGCCAGCTAGGTAACCTAGATAATCCAAGTGCCCGCTAGGTAACCTACAAAGTCTAAGTTCCCGCTAAGTAATCTATATAGTCCAAATGACCGCTAGGGAGTCTACATAATCCAAATGCTCGCTAGGTAACCTAGATAGTCTAAGGGCCCGCTTGGTAACCTACATTGTCCTAGTGCCCCCTAGTTAACCTACATTTTCCAAGTGCCCGATAGGGAACCTACATAGTCCAAGTGCCTGCTAGGTAACCTACATAGTCCAAATGCCCTCGAGTTAACCTACATAGTCCAAGTGCCCGACAGGGAACCTACATAATCCAAGTGCCCGCTAGGGAACCTACATAGTCCAAGTGCCCGTTAGGTAACCTAGATAGTCCAAATGCCCGCCAGGAAACCCACATAGTCCAAGTGCCCGCTAGGGAACTTACATAGTCCAAGGGCCCGCTAGGGTACCTACACAGTCCAAGTGTCCGTTAGTTAACCTAGATAGTCCAAGTGGCCGCTTGGTAACCTAGATAGTCCAACAGCCCTCTAGGTAACCTACATATACCAAGAACCCGCTATAACGTAGATAGTTCAAGTGCCAGCTAGGTAACCTAGATAGTCCACGTGCCGCTAAGTAACCTACAAAGTCTAAGTGCCCGCTAAGTTATCTATATAGTCCAAAGCCCGCTAGGGATCTACATAGTCCAAGGGCACGCTAGTTAACGTAGATCGTCCAAGTGCCGCTAGTTAATCTACATAGTCCAAGGGCCCGCTAGTTAACCCACATACTCCAAGTACCCGCTAAGAAACCTTCATAATCCAAGTGCCCGCTAGTTAACCTAGATAGTCCAAGTGCCCTCTAGTTAACCTAGATCCTCCAAGTGCCCGCTAAGAAACCTAGATATTCCAAGTGCCCGTTACCTAACCTAGATAGTCCAATTGCCCGCTAGGTTACCTACATAGTCCAAATGCCCGTTCGGTAACCTAGATAGTGCAAGTGCCCGGTAGGTAACCTAGATAGTCCAAGGGCCCGCTAGTTAACCTACATAGTCCAAGTGCCCGGTAGTTAACTTACGTAGTTCAAGTGTCCGTAGGGAACATACAGTGTCCAAGTGCCCATTAGGGAACCTACATAGTCCTAGTGCCCGCTAGTTAATTTACATAGTTCAAGGACCCCTAGTTAACCTACATAATCCAAGTACCCGCTAGTTAACCTAGATCGTCCAAGGGTCCGCTAATTAACCTACATATTACAAGTGCCCACTAGGGAACCTAGATAGTCTAAGTGCCCGCTCTGGAACCTACATAGTCCAAGTGACTACTAGGGAACCTACATAGTCCAAGTGCCCGCTCTGGATCATCCATAGTCCAAGTGCCGCTAGTTAACCTACATAGTCCAAGTACCCGCTAGTTAACCTAGATCGTCCAAGGGCCCGCTAGTTAATCTACATAGTCCAAGTGCCCGCTAGGTAACCTAGATAGTCCAATTGCCCGTTAGCTATCCTAGATTGTCGAAGTGTCCGCTAGTTAACCTACATAGTCCAAGTGCCCGTTGGTTAACCTAGATAGGCCAAGTGCCCGCTAGGTAACCTAGACAGTCCAAGTGCCCGCTAGGTTACGTACAATATCCAAGTGCCCGTTCGTTAACCTACATATCCAAGTACCCGCTAGGTAACCAATATAGTAAAAATGCCCGCTGGGGCCCTAATAGTCTATATGCCCGCTAGTTAACCTAGATAGTCCAAGTGCTCGCGAGTTAACATAGATAGACCAAGTGCCAGCTAGGGAACCTATCTAGTCCAAGTACCCACTAGGAAACGTACATAGTCCAAGTGCCCGCTAGGTATAACGTACATAGTCCAAGTGCCCGCTAGGTAACTTAGATAGTCCAAGTGCACGCTAGGGAACGTACATAGTCCAAGTGCCAGCTAGGTAACCTAGATAGTTCAAGTGCCCACTAGTTAACCTACATAGTCCAGGTTCCCCCTAGGTAACCTAGATAGTCCAAGGGCCCGCTAGGTAACCTACATTGTCCTGGTTCCCCCTAGTTAACCTACATTCTCCAAGTGCCCGATAGGGAACCTACATAGTCCAAGTGCCCGCTAGGTAACCTAGATAGTCCAAATGCCCGCTAGGGAACCCACATAGTCCAAGTGCCCGCTAGGGAACTTATATAGTCCAAGGGCCCGCTACGGATCCTACATAGTCCAATTGCCCGTTAGTTAACCTAGATAGTCCAAGTGCCCCCTAGGTAACCTAGATACTGCAACAGCCCGGTAGGTAACCTACATACTCCAAGTACCCGCTAGGTAACATAGATAGTTCAAGTGCTTGCTAGGTAACCTAGATAGTCCTAGTGCCTGCGAGGTAACCTACAAACTCTAAGTGCCCGCTAGGTAATCTATATAGTCCAAATGACCGCTAGGGAGCCTACATAGTCCAAATGCCCGCTAGGTAACCTAGATAGTCTAAGGGCCCTCTAGGTAACCTACATAGTCCTAGTGTCCCTTAGTTAACCTACATTTTCCAAGTGCCCGATAGGGAACCTACATAGTCCAAGTGCCAGCTAGGTAACCTACATAGTCCAAATGCCCTCTAGTTAACCTACATAGTCCACGTGCCCGATAGGGAACTTACATAATCCAAGTGCCCGCTAGGGAACCTACTTAGCCCAAGTGCCCGTTAAGTAACCTAGGTAGTCCAAATGCCCGCCAGGAAACCCACATAGTCCAAGTGCCCGCTAGGGAACTTACATAGGCCAAGGGCCCGCTAGGGAACCTACATAGTCCAAGTGCCCGTTAGTTAACCTAGATAGTCCAAGTGCCCTCTTGGTAACCTAGATAGTCCAACAGCCCGCTAGGTAACCTACATACTCCAAGAACCCGCTAGGTAACGTAGATAGTTCAAGTGCCAGCTAGGTAACCTACAGAGTCTAAGTGCCCGCTAGGTTATCTATATGGTCCAAATGCCCGCCAGGGAACCTACATAGTCCACGTGCCCGCTAGGTAACCTAGATAATCCAAGTGTCCGCTAGTTAACCTAGATAGTCCAAGTACCCGCTAGTTAACCTAGATTGGCCAATTGTCCGCTAGTTAACCTACATAGTCCAAGTGCCCGCTAGGTAACCTGGATAGTCCAAGTGCCCTTTAGGGAACCTACATAGTCCAAGTGCCCGCTAGGGAACCTACATAGTCCAATTGCCCGCTCTGGAACATACATAGTCCAAGTCCCCATTAGTTAACATAGATAATCCAAGTGCCTGCTAGGTAACCTATATAGTCCAAATGCCCGCTAGGGAACCTATATAGTCCAAGTGCCCGCTAGTTAACCTAGATAGTCCAAGTGCCCGCTAGTTAACCAGGATCATCAAAGTGCCCTCTAGTTAACTTACATAGTCCAAAGGCCTGCTAGTTAACCTACATAGACCCAGGGCCCGCAAGTTAACCTACATAGTCCAAGTCCCCGCTAGGTAACCTAGACAGTCCAAGTGACCATTAGGTTACCTACATAGTCCAAGTGCCCGTTCGTTAACCTACATACTCCAAGTGCCCGGTAGGTAACGTCGATAGCCCAAGTGCCTGCTAGGGAACGTACATATTCCAAGTGCCAGCTAAGTAACCTAGATAGTCCAAGAGCCCACTAGTTAACCTACATAGTCCAAGTGCCTGCTAGGTAAACTACATAGTCCAAGTTCTCACTAGGTAACCTAGACAGTCCAATTGCCCGCTAGTTAACCTAGACAGTCCAAGTTCCCGATAGGGAACCTACATAGTCCCAGTGCTCGCTAGGGAACCTACATAGTCCAAGTGCTCGCTAGGCATCCTATATAGTCCAAATGCCCGTTAGTTAACCTAGATAGTCAAAGTGCCTGGTAGGTAACGTAAATAGTCCAAGTGCCCGCTAGGGAACTTACATAGTCCAAGTGCCCGCTAGGTAACCTAGATAGTGCAATTGCCCGTTAGCTAACCTAGATAGTCGAAGTGTCCGCTAGTTGACCTACATAGTCCAAGTGCCCGTTGGTTAACCTAGATAGGCCAAGTGCCCGCTAGGTAACCTAGACAGTCCAAGTGCCCGCTAGATACCTACATAGTCCAAGTGCACGTTCGTTAACCTAGATAGTCCAAGTGCCCGCTGGTAACCTACATAGTCCAAGTGCCAGTTAGGTAACCTAGATAGTCCAAGTGCCCACTAGGTAACCTAAATAATCCAAATGCCCACTAGGGAAACTACATAGTCCATGTGCCCGCTAGTTAACCTAGATAGTCCTAGTGCCCGCTAGTAAACCTAGATAAAATAAGGGCCCGTTAGTTAATCTAGATAATCCAAGTGCCCGCTAGTTAACCTACATAGTCCATGGGCCCTCTAGTTAACTTAGATAGTCCAAGTGCCCGCTAGGGGACGTACATAGTCCAAGTGCCCGCTAGGTTACCTAGATAGTCCAAGTGCCCGCCAAGGTATGTACATAGTTCAAGTGCCCGCTAGGTAACCTAGATTGTCCAAGTGTCCGCTAGTTAACCTACATAGTCCAAGTGCCCACTAAGTAACCTAGATAGTCCAAGGTCCTGCTAGTTAACCTACATTGTCCAATGTCCGAAAGGGAACCTACATAGTCCAAGTGCCCGCTGAGGAACCTACATAGTCCAAGTGCCCGATAGGGAACCTACATATTCCAAGTGCCCGTTAGGGAACCTAGATAGTCCAAGTGCCCGTAGGGAACCTATATAGTCCAAGTGCCCGCTAGGGAACCTACATACTCAAAATGCCCGCTAGGGAACCTGCATTATACAAGTGCCCGCTAATTAACCTAGATAGTCCACGTGCCCGCTAGTTAACCTAGATAGTCCAAGTGCCTGATAGTTAACCTACATAGTCCAGTGCCTGATAGGGAACCTACATAGTCCAAGTGCCCGCAGAGGAACTTACATAGTCCAAGTGCCCGTTAGGGAACCTAGATAGTCCAAGCCCGTAGGGAACCTAGATAGTCCAAGTGCCCGCTAGGGAACCTACATAGTAAAAGTGCCCGCTAGGGAAAATGCTTTGTGCAAGTGCCCGCTAGTTAACCTAGATAGTCCAAGTGCCCGCTAGTTAACCTAGATAGTCGAAGTGCCCGATAGTTAACCTACATAATCCAAGGTCAGCTAGTTAACCTAGATAGTCCAAGTGCCCGCTAGTTAACCTACATAGTCCAAGTGCCTGCTAGTTAACCTACATAGTCCAAGGCCCCGCTAGTTAACCTAGATATTCCAAGTGCCCGCTAGTTAACCTAGATCGTCCAAGTGTATGCTAGTTAACCTACACAGTCCAAGTTCCCGTTAGGTAACCTAGATAGTACAAGTGCCCGCAAGGTAACCTCCATAGTCCAAGTGCCCGCTAGGTAACCTAGATATTCCAAGTTCCTGTTAGCTAACCTAGATAATCCAAGTGCCCGCTAGGTAACCTACATAGTCCAAGTGCCATTTCGTTAACCTAGATAGTCCACGTGCCTGCTAGGTAACCTACATAGTCCATGGGCCCGCTAGGTAACCTATATAGTCCAAGTGCCCGCTAAGAAGCCAAGATAGTCCAAGTGCCCGTTAGGTAACCTAGATAGTCCAAGTGCCCGCTAGGTAACCTACATAGTCCAAGTTCCCGCTAGGTAACCTAGATAGTCCAAATGCCCGTTACCTAACCTAGATAATCCAATTGCCCGCTATGCAGCATACATAGTCCAAGTGCCCATTCGTTAACCTAGAAATCCAAGTGCCTGCTAGGTAACCGGGACTGTCCAAGTGCCCGCTAGGTTACCTACATAGTCCAAATGCCCGCTAATTAACCTACATAGTCCAAGTGCCCGCTAGGTAACCTAGATAGTGCAAGTGCCCGCTAGGTAACCTACATAGTCCAAGTGCCCGCTAGTTAACCTAGGTAGTCCAAGTGCCCGTTCGTTAACCTAGATAGTCCAAGTGCCCGCTAGGTAACCTAGACAGTTCAAGTGCCTGCTAGGTAACCTAAATAGTCCAAATGCCCATTCGTTAACCTACATAGTCCAAGGGCCCACTATTTAACCTAGATCGTCCAAGTGTCTTTGGTTAACCTACATAGTCCAAGTGCCCGTAAGGTAACCTATATAGTCCAAGTTCAAGCTATGTAACCTAGATAGTCCAAGGGCCCGCTAGTTAACCTACATAGTCCAAGTGCCCGCTAGGTAAACTAGATATCCAAATTCCCGCTAAGGAACCTACATAGTCCAAGTGCACGCTAGTTAACCCAGATATCCAAGTGCGCGCTAGTTAACCTGGATAGTCCAAGTGCCGCTAGGTAACCTATATAGTCCAAGTGTCCCCTAGTTAACCTACATAGTCCAAGTGCCCGCTAGTTAACATAGATAGTCCAAGTGCCCGCTAGGGAACGTACATAGTCCAAGTGCCCGTTAGGTAACCTAGATAGTGCAAGTGCCCGGTAGTTAACCTACATAGCCCAAGTGCCCGCTAGGTTACCTAAATAGTCCAAGGGCGCGCTAGTTAACCTACATAGTCCAAGTGCCCGTTAGTTAACTTACATAGTTCAAGTGCCCGCTAGGTAACCTAGATAGTGCAAGTGCCCGCTAGGTAACCTACATAGTCCAAGTTCCCGCTAGGTAACCTAGATAGTCCAAATGCCCGTTACCTAACCTAGATAATCCAATTGCCCGCTATGCAGCATACATAGTCCAAGTGCCCATTCGTTAACCTAGAAATCCAAGTGCCTGCTAGGTAACCGGGACTGTCCAAGTGCCCGCTAGGTTACCTACATAGTCCAAATGCCCGCTAATTAACCTACATAGTCCAAGTGCCCGCTAGGTAACCTAGATAGTGCAAGTGCCCGCTAGGTAACCTACATAGTCCAAGTGCCCGCTAGTTAACCTAGGTAGTCCAAGTGCCCGTTCGTTAACCTAGATAGTCCAAGTGCCCGCTAGGTAACCTAGACAGTTCAAGTGCCTGCTAGGTAACCTAAATAGTCCAAATGCCCATTCGTTAACCTACATAGTCCAAGGGCCCACTATTTAACCTAGATCGTCCAAGTGTCTTTGGTTAACCTACATAGTCCAAGTGCCCGTAAGGTAACCTATATAGTCCAAGTTCAAGCTATGTAACCTAGATAGTCCAAGGGCCCGCTAGTTAACCTACATAGTCCAAGTGCCCGCTAGGTAAACTAGATATCCAAATTCCCGCTAAGGAACCTACATAGTCCAAGTGCACGCTAGTTAACCCAGATATCCAAGTGCGCGCTAGTTAACCTGGATAGTCCAAGTGCCGCTAGGTAACCTATATAGTCCAAGTGTCCCCTAGTTAACCTACATAGTCCAAGTGCCCGCTAGTTAACATAGATAGTCCAAGTGCCCGCTAGGGAACGTACATAGTCCAAGTGCCCGTTAGGTAACCTAGATAGTGCAAGTGCCCGGTAGTTAACCTACATAGCCCAAGTGCCCGCTAGGTTACCTAAATAGTCCAAGGGCGCGCTAGTTAACCTACATAGTCCAAGTGCCCGTTAGTTAACTTACATAGTTCAAGTGCCCGCTAGGTAACCTAGATAGTGCAAGTGCCCGCTAGGTAACCTACATAGTCCAAGTTCCCGCTAGGTAACCTAGATAGTCCAAATGCCCGTTACCTAACCTAGATAATCCATTTGCCCGCTATGCAACATACATAGTCCAAGTGCCCATTCGTTAACCTAGAAATCCAAGTGCCCGCTAGGTAACCGGGACTGTCCAAGTGCCCGCTAGGTTACCTACATAGTCCAAATGCCCGCTAATTAACCTACATAGTCCAAGTGCCCGCTAGGTAACCTAGATAGTGCAAGTGCCCGCTAGGTAACCTACATAGTCCAAGTGCCCGCTAGTTAACCTAGATAGTCCAAGTGCCCGTTCGTTAACCTAGATAGTCCAAGTGCCCGCTAGGTAACCTAGACAGTCCAAGTGCCTGCTAGGTAACCTACATAGTCCAAATGCCCGTTCGTTAACCTACATAGTCCAAGGGCCCACTATTTAACTTAGATCGTCCAAGTGCCTCGGTTAACCTACAAAGTCCAAGTGCCCGCAAGGTAACCTATAAAATCCAAGTTCCATCTATGTAACCTAGATAGTTCAAGGGCCCGCTAGTTAACCTACATAGTCCAAGTGCCCGCTAGGTAAACTAGATATCCAAATTCCCGCTAAGGAACCTACATAGTCCAAGTGCACGCTAGGTAAACCAGATAGTCCAAGTGCCCGCTAGTTAACCTAGATAGTCCAAGTGCCGCTAGGTAATCTATATAGTGCAAGTGTCCCCTAGTTAACCTACATAGTCCAAGTGCCCGCTAGTTTACCTAGATAGTCCAAGGGCGCGCTAGTTAACCTACATAGTCCAAGTGCCCGTTAGTTAACTTACATAGTTCAAGTGTCCGTAAGGAACATATATAGTCCAAGTGCCCGCTAGGGAACATACAGAGTCTAAGTGCCCGCTAAGGTACCTACGTAGTCCAAGTGCCCGCTAGGGAATCTACATAGTTCAAGGGCCCGCTAGTTAACGTAGATAGTCCAAGTGCCGCTAGTTAATCTACATAGTTCAAGGGACCGCTAGTTAACCTACATAGTCCAAGTACCGGCTAGTTAACCTAGATCGTCCAAGTGTCCGCTAGTTAACCTACATAGTACAAGTGCCCGCTCTGGAACATACATAGTCCAAGTGCCCGCCAGGGAATCTACATAGTCCAAGGGCCCGCTAGTTAACGAAGATACTCCAAGTGCCTCTAGTTAATCTACATAGTTTAAGGGCCCGCAAGTTAACCTACATAGTCCAAGTATCCGCTAGTCAACTTAGATCGTCCAAGTGACCGCTAGTTAACTTACATAGTCCAAGGGCCCGCTAGTTAACCTACATAGTCCAAGGGCCCGCTAGTTAACCTACATCGTCCAAGGGCCCGCTAGTTAACCTACGTAGTCCAAGTGCCCCCTAGTTAACCTACATACTCCAAGTGCCCGCTAGGTAACCTAGACAGTTCAAGTGAGCACTAGGTTACCTACATAGTCCAAGTGCCCGTTCGTTTACCTACATAATCCAAGTGCCCGCTAGGTAACCAATATAGTCCAAATGCCCGCTAGGGACCCTAATAGTCCAAATGTCCGCTAGTTAACCTAGATAGTCCAAGTGCTCGCTACTTAACATAGATAGTACAAGTGCCCACTAGTTAACCTAGATAGACCAAGTGCCCGCTAGGGAACCTATCTAGTCCAAGTGCCCGATAGGGAACCTACATAGTCCAAGTGCCCGCTAGATAACATAGATAGTCCAAGTACCCGCTAGGAAACGTACATAGTCCAAGTGCCCGCTAGGGAACGTACATAGTCCAAGTGCCCGCTAGGTAACCTAGATAGTCCAAGTGCCCGCTAGTAAACCTAGATAGTATAAGGGCCCGCTAGTTAACCTAGATAGTCCAAGTGCCCGCTAGTTAACCTAGATCGTCTAAGTGCCCGTTAGTTAACCTTGATAATCCAAGTGCCCGCTAGTTAACCTACATAGTACAAGGGCCTTCTAGTTAACCTAAATAGTCCAAGTGCCCTCTAGGGGACGTACATAGTCCCAGTGCCCGCTAGTTAAACTAGATATCCAAATTCTCGCTAAGGAACCTACATAGTCCAAGTGCACGCTTGTTAACCCAGATATTCCAAGTGCCCGCTAGTTAACCTAGATAGTCCAAGTGCCGCTAGGTAACCTATATAGAGCAAGTGTCCCCTAGTTAACCTACATAGTACAAGTTCCCGCTAGGGAACCTACATAGTCCAAGTGCCTGCTAGGGAACCTACATAGTCCAAGTGCCCGCTCTGGAACATACATAGTCCAAGTGCCCGCTAGGGAATCTACATAGTTCAAGGGCCCGGTAGTTAACGTAGATACTCCAAGTGCCTCTAGTTAATCTACATAGTCTAAGGGCCCGCAATTTAACCTACATAGTCCAAGTATCCGCTAGTTAACCTAGATCGTCCAAGTGCCCGCTAGTTAACTTACATAGTCCAAGGGCCCGCTAGTTAACCTACATAGTCCAAGGGCCCGCTAGTTAACCTACATCGTCCAAGGGCCCACCAGTTAACCTATGTAGTTCAAGTGCCCCCTAGTTAACCTACATACTCCAAGTGCCCGCTAGGTAACCTAGACAGTTCAAGTGAGCACTAGGTTACCTACATAGTCCAAGTGCCCGTTCGTTTACCTACATAATCCAAGTGCCCGCTAGGTAACCAATATAGTCCAAATGCCCGCTAGGGACCCTAATAGTCCAAATGCCCGCTAGTTAACCTAGATAGTCCAAGTGCTCGCTACTTAACATAGATAGTACAAGTGCCCACTAGTTAGCCTAGATAGACCAAGTGCCCGCTAGGGAACCTATCTAGTCCAAGTGCCCGATAGGGAACCTACATAGTCCAAGTGCCCCCTAGATAACATAGATAGTCCAAGTACCCGCTAGGAAACGTACATAGTCCAAGTGCCCGCTAGGGAACGTACATAGTCCAAGTGCCCGCTAGGTAACCTGGATAGTCCAAATGCCCGCTAGGGAACCCACATAGTCCAAGTGCCCGTTACGTAACCTAGATAGTCCAAATGCCCGCTAGGGAACCCACATAGTCCAAGTGCCCGCTAGGGAACTTACATAGTCCAAGGGCCCGCTAGGGAACCTACAAAGTCCAAGTGCCCGTTAGTTAACCTAGATAGTCCAAGTTCCCGCTAGGTAACCTAAATATTCCAAGTGCCCGTTACCTAACCTAGATAATCCAATTGCCCGCTATGCAACATACATAGTCCAAGTGCCCATTCGTTAACCTAGAAATCCAAGTGCCCGCTAGGTAACCGGGACTGTCCAAGTGCCCGCTAGGTTACCTACATAGTCCAAATGCCCGCTAATTAACCTACATAGTCCAAGTGCCCGCTAAGTAACCTAGATAGTGCAAGTGCCCGCTAGGTAACCTACATAGTCCAAGTGCCCGCTAGTTAACCTAGATAGTCCAAGTGCCCGTTCGTTAACCTAGATAGTCCAAGTGCCCGCTAGGTAACCTAGACAGTCCAAGTGCCTGCTAGGTAACCTACATAGTCCAAATGCCCGTTCGTTAACCTACATAGTCCAAGGGCCCACTATTTAACTTAGATCGTCCAAGTGCCTCGGTTAACCTACAAAGTCCAAGTGCCCGCAAGGTGACCTATAAAATCCAAGTTCCATCTATGTAACCTAGATAGTCCAAGGGCCCGCTAGTTAACCTACATAGTCCAAGTGCCCGCTAGGTAAACTAGATATCCAAATTCCCGCTAAGGAACCTACATAGTCCAAGTGCACGCTAGTTAACCCAGATAGTCCAAGTGCCCGCTAGTTAACCTAGATAGTCCAAGTGCCGCTAGGTAACCTATATAGTGCAAGTGTCCCCTAGTTAACCTACATAGTCCAAGTGCCCGCTAGTTAACATAGATAGTCCAAGTGCCCGCTAGGGAACGTACATAGTCCAAGTGCCCGTTAGGTAACCTAGATAGTGCAAGTGCCCCGTAGTTAACCTACATAGCCCAAGTGCCCGCTAGGTTACCTAGATAGTCCAAGGGCGCGCAAGTTAACCAACATAGTCCAAGTGCCCGTTAGTTAACTTACATAGTTCAAGTGTCCATAAGGAACATATATAGTCCAAGTGCCCGCTAGGGAACATATAGAGTCTAAGGGCCCGCTAGGGAACCTACGTAGTCCAAGTGCCCGCTAGGGAATCTACATAGTCCAAAGGCTCGCTAGTTAACGTAGATAGTACAAGTGCCGCTAGTTAATCTACATAGTTCAAGGGACCGCTAGTTATCCTACATAGTCCAAGTACCGGCTAGTTAACCTAGATCGTCCAAGTGTCCGCTAGTTAACCTACATAGTACAAGTGCCCGCTAGGGAACCTACATAGTCCAAGTGCCTGCTAGGGAACCTACATAGTCCAAGTGCCTGCTCTGGAACATACATAGTCCAAGTGCCCGCCAGGGAATCTACATAGTCCAAGGGTCCGCTAGTTAACGTAGATACTCCAACTGCCTCTAGTTAATCTACATAGTTTAAGGGCCCGCAAGTTAACCTACATAGTCCAAGTATCCGCTAGTTAACCTAGATCGTCCAAGTGCCCGCTAGTTAACTTACATAGTCCAAGGGCCCGCTTGTTAACCTACATAGTCCAAGGGCCCGCTAGTTAACCTACATCGTCCAAGGGACCGCTAGTTAACCTACGTAGTCCAAGTGCCCCCTAGTTAACCTACATACTCCAAGTGCCCGCTAGGTAACCTAGACAGTTCAAGTGAGCACTAGGTTACCTACATAGTCCAAGTGCCCGTTCGTTTACCTACATAATCCAAGTGCCCGCTAGGTAACCAATATAGTCTAAATGCCCGCTAGGGACCCTAATAGTCCAAATGTCCGCTAGTTAACCTAGATAGTCCAAGTGCTCGCTACTTAACATAGATAGTCCAAGTGCCCACTAGTTAACCTAGATAGACCAAGTGCCCGCTAGGGAACCTATCTAGTCCAAGTGCCCGATAGGGAACCTACATAGTCCAAGTGCCCGCTAGATAACATAGATAGTCCAAGTACCCGCTAGGAAACGTACATAGTCCAAGTGCCCGCTAGGGAACGTACATAGTCCAAGTGCCCGCTAGGCAACCTAGATAGTCCAAGAGACCGCTAGTAAACCTAGATAGTATAAGGGCCCGTTAGTTAATCTAGATAGTCCAATTGCCCGCTAGTTAACCTAGATAGTCCAAGTGCCCGCTAGTTAACCTAGATCGTCTAAGTGCCCGCTAGTTAACCTAGATAATCCAAGTGCCCGCTAGTTAACCTACATAGTACAAGGGCCTTCTAGTTAACCTAAATAGTCCAAGTGCCCGCTAGGGGACGTACATAGTCCAAGTGCCCGCTAGGTAACCTAGATAGTCCAAGTGCCCGCCAAGGTATGTACATAGTTCAAGTGCCCGCTAGGTAACCTAGATTGTCCAAGTGTCCGCTAGTTAACCTACATAGTCCAAGTGCCCGCTAGGTAACCTAGATAGTCCAAGGTCCTGCTAGTTAACCTACATAGTCCAATGCCCGATAGGGAACCTACATAGTCCAAGTGCCCCCCGAGGAACCTACATAGTCCAAGTGCCCGATAGGGAACCTACATATTCCAAGTGCCCGTTACGGAATCTAGATAGTCCAAGTGCCCGCTAGGGAACCTACATACTCAAAATGCCCGCTAGGGAACCTGCATTGTACAAGTGCCCGCTAATTTACCTAGATATTCCACGTGCCCGCTAGTTAACCTACATAGTCCAAGTGCCCGATAGTTAACCTACATAGTCCAAGTGCCTGATAGGGAACGTACATAGTCCAAGTGCCCGCAGAGGAACCTACATAGTCCAAGTGCCCGTTAGGGAACCTAGATAGTCCAAGTGCCCGTAGGGAAACTATATAGTCCAAGTGCCCGCTAGGGAGCCTACATAGTAAAAGTGCCCGCTAGGGAACCTGCTTTGTGCAAGTGCCCGCTAGTTAACCTAGATAGTCCAAGTGCCCGCTAGTTAACCTAGATAGTCGAAGTGCCCAATAGTTAACCTATTAGTCCAAGGTCAGCTAGTTAACCTAGATAGTCCAAGTGCCTGCTAGTTAACCTACATAGTCCAAGGGCCCGCTAGTTAACCTAGATATTCCAAGTGCCCGCTAGTTAACCTAGATCGTCCAAGTGTATGCTAGTAAACCTACATAGTCCAAGTTCCCGTTAGGTAACGAGATAGTACAAGTGCCCGCAAGGTAACCTTCATAGTCCAAGTGCCCGCTAGGTAACCTAGATATTCCAAGTTCCTCTTAGCTAACCTAGATAATCCAAGTGCCCGCTAGGTAACCTACATAGTCCAAGTGCCATTTCGTTAACCTAGATAGTCCAAGTGCCTGCTAGGTAACCTACATAGTCCAAGTGCCCACTAGGTAACCTAAATAATCCAAATGCCCACTAGGGAAACTACATAGTCCAAGTGCCCGCTAGTTAACCTAGATAGTCCAAGTGCCCGCTAGTAAACCTAGATAGTATAAGGGCCCGTTAGTTAATCTAGATAGTCCAAGTGCCCGCTAGTTAACCTAGATAGTCCAAGTGCCCGCTAGTTAACCTATATTGTCCAAGGGCCCTCTAGTTAACCTAGATAGTCCAAGTGCCTGCTAGGGGACGTACATAGTCCAAGTGCCCGCTAGGTAACCTAGATAGTCCAAGTGCCCGCTAGTTAACCTACATTGTCCAAGTGCCTGCTAGTTAACCTACATAGTCCAAGGCCCCGCTAGTTAACCTAGATATTCCAAGTGCCCGCTAGTTAACCTAGATCGTCCAAGTGTATGCTAGTTAACATACATAGTCCAAGTTCCCGTTAGGTAACCTAGATAGTACAAGTCCCCGCAAGGTAACCTCCATAGTCCAAGTGCCCGCTAGGTTACCTAGATATTCCAAGTTCCTGTTAGCTAACCTAGATAATCCAAGTGCCCGCTAGGTAACCTACATAGTCCAAGTGCCATTTCGTTAACCTAGATAGTCCAAGTGCCTGCTAGGCAACCTACATAGTCCAAGTGCCCACTAGGTAACCTAAATAATCCAAATGCCCACTAGGGAAACTACATAGTCCAAGTGCCTGCTAGTTAACCTAGATAGTCCAAGTGCCCGCTAGTAAACCTAGATAGTATAAGGGCCCGTTAGTTAATCTAGATAGTCCAAGTGCCCGCTAGTTAACCTACATAGTCCAAGGGCCCTCTAGTTAACCTAGATAGTCCAAGTGCCTGCTAGGGGACGTACATAGTCCAAGTGCCCGCTAGGTAACCTAGATAGTCCAAGTGCCCGCTAGTGAACCTACATTGTCCAAGTGCCTGCTAGTTAACCTACATAGTCCAAGGCCCCGCTAGTTAACCTAGATATTCCAAGTGCCCGCTAGTTAACCTAGATCGTCCAAGTGTATGCTAGTTAACCTACATAGTCCAAGTTCCCGTTAGGTAACCTAGATAGTACAAGTCCCCGCAAGGTAACCTCCATAGTCCAAGTGCCCGCTAGGTTACCTAGATATTCCAAGTTCCTGTTAGCTAACCTAGATAGTCCAAGTGCCCGCTAGGTAACCTACATAGTCCAAGTGCCGTTTCGTTAACCTAGATAGTCCAAGTGCCTGCTAGGCAACCTACATAGTCCAAGTGCCCACTAGGTAACCTAAATAATCCAAATGCCCACTAGGGAAACTACATAGTCCAAGTGCCCGCTAGTTAACCTAGATAGTCCAAGTGCCCGCTAGTAAACCTAGATAGTATAAGGGCCCGTTAGTTAATCTAGATAGTCCAAGTGCCCGCTTGTTAACCTACATAGTCCAAGGGCCCTCTAGTTAACCTAGATAGTCCAAGTGCCTGCTAGGGGACGTACATAGTCCAAGTGCCCGCTAGGTAACCTAGATAGTCCAAGTGCCCGCCAAGGTATGTACATAGTTCAAGTGCCCTCTAGGTAACCTAGATTGTCCAAGTGTCCGCTAGTTAAACTACATAGTCCAAGTGCCCGCTTGGTAACCTAGATAGTCCAAGGTCCTGCTAGTTTACCTACATAGTCCAATGCCCGATAGGGAACCTACATAGTCCAAGTGCCCGCTGAGGAACCTACATAGTCCAAGTGCCCGATAGGGAACCTACATATTCCAAGTGCCCGTTAGGGAACCTATATAGTCCAAGTGCCCACTAGGGAGCCTACATAGTAAAAGTGCCCGCTAGGTAACCTGCTTTGTGCAAGTGCCCGCTAGTTAACCTAGATAGTCCAAGTGCCCGCTAGTTAACCTAGATAGTCGAAGTGCCCAATAGTTAACCTACATAGTCCAAGGTCAGCTAGTTAACCTAGATAGTTCAAGTTCCCGCTAGTTAACCTACATAGTCCAAGGCCCCGCTAGTTAACCTAGATATTCCATGTGCCCGCTAGTTAACCTAGATCGTCCAAGTGTATGCTAGGTAACCTACATAGTCCAAGTGCCCGTTAGGGAACCTAGATAGTCCAAGTGCCCGTAGGGAAACTATATAGTCCAAGTGCCCGCTAGGGAGCCTACATAGTAAAAGTGCCCGCTAGGGAACCTGCTTTGTGCAAGTGCCCGCTCGTTAACCTAGATAGTCCAAGTGCCCGCTAGTTAACCTAGATAGTCGAAGTGCCCAATAGTTAACCTATTAGTCCAAGGTCAGCTAGTTAACCTAGATAGTCCAAGTGCCTGCTAGTTAACCTACATAGTCCAAGGGCCCGCTAGTTAACCTAGATATTCCAAGTGCCCGCTAGTTAACCTAGATCGTCCAAGTGTATGCTAGTTAACCTACATAGTCCAAGTTCCCGTTAGGTAACCTAGATAGTACAAGTGCCCGCAAGGTAACCTTCATAGTCCAAGTGCCCGCTAGGTAACCTAGATATTCCAAGTTCCTCTTAGCTAACCTAGATAATCCAAGTGCCCGCTAGGTAACCTACATAGTCCAAGTGCCATTTCGTTAACCTAGATAGTCCAAGTGCCTGCTAGGTAACCTACATAGTCCAAGTGCCCACTAGGTAACCTAAATAATCCAAATGCCCACTAGGGAAACTACATAGTCCAAGTGCCCGCTAGTTAACCTAGATAGTCCAAGTGCCCGCTAGTAAACCTAGATAGTATAAGGGCCCGTTAGTTAATCTAGATAGTCCAAGTGCCCGCTAGTTAACCTAGATAGTCCAAGTGCCCGCTAGTTAACCTACATAGTCCAAGGGCCCTCTAGTTAACCTAGATAGTCCAAGTGCCTGCTAGGGGACGTACATAGTCCATGTGCCCGCTAGGTAACCTAGATAGTCCAAGTGCCCGCTAGTTAACCTACATTGTCCAAGTGCCTGCTAGTTAACCTACATAGTCCAAGGCCCCGCTAGTTAACCTAGATATTCCAAGTGCCCGCTAGTTAACCTAGATCGTCCATGTGTATGCTAGTTAACCTACATAGTCCAAGTTCCCGTTAGGTAACCTAGATAGTACAAGTCCCCGCAAGGTAACCTCCATAGTCCAAGTGCCCGCTAGGTTACCTAGATATTCCAAGTTCCTGTTAGCTAACCTAGATAATCCAAGTGCCCGCTAGGTAACCTACATAGTCCAAGTGCCATTTCGTTAACCTAGATAGTCCAAGTGCCTGCTAGGCAACCTACATAGTCCAAGTGCCCACTAGGTAACCTAAATAATCCAAATGCCCACTAGGGAAACTACATAGTCCAAGTGCCTGCTAGTTAACCTAGATAGTCCAAGTGCCCGCTAGTAAACCTAGATAGTATAAGGGCCCATTAGTTAATCTAGATAGTCCAAGTGCCCGCTAGTTAACCTACATAGTCCAAGGGCCCTCTAGTTAACCTAGATAGTCCAAGTGCCTGCTAGGGGACGTACATAGTCCAAGTGCCCGCTAGGTAACCTAGATAGTCCAAGTGCCCGCTAGTGAACCTACATTGTCCAAGTGCCTGCTAGTTAACCTACATAGTCCAAGGCCCCGCTAGTTAACCTAGATATTCCAAGTGCCCGCTAGTTAACCTAGATCGTCCAAGTGTATGCTAGTTAACCTACATAGTCCAAGTTCCCGTTAGGTAACCTAGATAGTACAAGTCCCCGCAAGGTAACCTCCATAGTCCAAGTGCCCGCTAGGTTACCTAGATATTCCAAGTTCCTGTTAGCTAACCTAGATAATCCAAGTGCCCGCTAGGTAACCTACATAGTCCAAGTGCCATTTCGTTAACCTAGATAGTCCAAGTGCCTGCTAGGCAACCTACATAGTCCAAGTGCCCACTAGGTAACCTAAATAATCCAAATGCCCACTAGGGAAACTACATAGTCCAAGTGCCCGCTAGTTAACCTAGATAGTCCAAGTGCCCGCTAGTAAACCTAGATAGTATAAGGGCCCGTTAGTTAATCTAGATAGTCCAAGTGCCCACTAGTTAACCTAGATAGTCCAAGTGCCCGCTAGTTAACCTAGATCGTCTAAGTGCCCGCTAGTTAACCTAGATAATCCAAGTGCCCGCTAGTTAACCTACATATTCCAAGTGCCCGCTAGGTAACCTAGATAGTCCAAGGTCCTGCTAGTTAACCTACATAGTCCAATGCCCGATAGGGAACCTACATAGTCCAAGTGCCCCCCGAGGAACCTACATTGTCCAAGTGCCCGATAGGGAACCTACATATTCCAAGTGCCCGTTACGGAACCTAGATAGTCCAAGTGCCCGCTAGGGAACCTACATACTCAAAATGCCCGCTAGGGAACCTGCATTGTACAAGTGCCCGCTAATTTACCTAGATATTCCACGTGCCCGCTAGTTAACCTAGATAGTCCAAGTGCCCGATAGTTAACCTACATAGTCCAAGTGCCTGATAGGGAACGTACATAGTCCAAGTGCCCGCAGAGGAACCTACATAGTCCAAGTGCCCGTTAGGGAACCTAGATAGTCCAAGTGCCCGTAGGGAAACTATATAGTCCAAGTGCCCGCTAGGGAGCCTACATAGTAAAAGTGCCCGCTAGGGAACCTGCTTTGTGCAAGTGCCCGCTAGTTAACCTAGATAGTCCAAGTGCCCGCTAGTTAACCTAGATAGTCGAAGTGCCCAATAGTTAACCTATTAGTCCAAGGTCAGCTAGTTAACCTAGATAGTCCAAGTGCCTGCTAGTTAACCTACATAGTCCAAGGGCCCGCTAGTTAACCTAGATATTCCAAGTGCCCGCTAGTTAACCTAGATCGTCCAAGTGTATGCTAGTTAACCTACATAGTCCAAGTTCCCGTTAGGTAACCTAGATAGTACAAGTGCCCGCAAGGTAACCTTCATAGTCCAAGTGCCCGCTAGGTAACCTAGATATTCCAAGTTCCTCTTAGCTAACCTAGATAATCCAAGTGCCCGCTAGGTAACCTACATAGTCCAAGTGCCATTTCGTTAACCTAGATAGTCCAAGTGCCTGCTAGGCAATCTACATAGTCCAAGTGCCCACTAGGTAACCTAAATAATCCAAATGCCCACTAGGGAAACTACATAGTCCAAGTGCCTGCTAGTTAACCTAGATAGTCCAAGTGCCCGCTAGTTAACCTACATTGTCCAAGTGCCTGCTAGTTAACCTACATAGTCCAAGGCCCCGCTAGTTAACCTAGATATTCCAAGTGCCCGCTAGTTAACCTAGATCGTCCAAGTGTATGCTAGTTAACCTACATAGTCCAAGTTCCCGTTAGGTAACCTAGATAGTACAAGTCCCCGCAAGGTAACCTCCATAGTCCAAGTGCCCGCTAGGTTACCTAGATATTCCAAGTTCCTGTTAGCTAACCTAGATAATCCAAGTGCCCGCTAGGTAACCTACATAGTCCAAGTGCCATTTCGTTAACCTAGATAGTCCAAGTGCCTGCTAGGCAACCTACATAGTCCAAGTGCCCACTAGGTAACCTAAATAATCCAAATGCCCACTAGGGAAACTACATAGTCCAAGTGCCTGCTAGTTAACCTAGATAGTCCAAGTGCCCGCTAGTAAACCTAGATAGTATAAGGGCCCGTTAGTTAATCTAGATAGTCCAAGTGCCCGCTAGTTAACCTACATAGTCCAAGGGCCCTCTAGTTAACCTAGATAGTCCAAGTGCCTGCTAGGGGACGTACATAGTCCAAGTGCCCGCTAGGTAACCTAGATAGTCCAAGTGCCCGCTAGTGAACCTACATTGTCCAAGTGCCTGCTAGTTAACCTACATAGTCCAAGGCCCCGCTAGTTAACCTAGATATTCCAAGTGCCCGCTAGTTAACCTAGATCGTCCAAGTGTATGCTAGTTAACCTACATAGTCCAAGTTCCCGTTAGGTAACCTAGATAGTACAAGTCCCCGCAAGGTAACCTCCATAGTCCAAGTGCCCGCTAGGTTACCTAGATATTCCAAGTTCCTGTTAGCTAACCTAGATAATCCAAGTGCCCGCTAGGTAACCTACATAGTCCAAGTGCCATTTCGTTAACCTAGATAGTCCAAGTGCCTGCTAGGCAACCTACATAGTCCAAGTGCCCACTAGGTAACCTAAATAATCCAAATGCCCACTAGGGAAACTACATAGTCCAAGTGCCCGCTAGTTAACCTAGATAGTCCAAGTGCCCGCTAGTAAACCTAGATAGTATAAGGGCCCGTTAGTTAATCTAGATAGTCCAAGTGCCCACTAGTTAACCTAGATAGTCCAAGTGCCCGCTAGTTAACCTAGATCGTCTAAGTGCCCGCTAGTTAACCTAGATAATCCAAGTGCCCGCTAGTTGACCTACATATTCCAAGTGCCCGCTAGGTAACCTAGATAGTCCAAGGTCCTGCTAGTTAACCTACATAGTCCAATGCCCGATAGGGAACCTATATAATCCAAGTGCCCCCCGAGGAACCTACATTGTCCAAGTGCCCGATAGGGAACCTACATATTCCAAGTGCCCGTTACGGAACCTAGATAGTCCAAGTGCCCGCTAGGGAACCTACATACTCAAAATGCCCGCTAGGGAACCTGCATTGTACAAGTGCCCGCTAATTTACCTAGATATTCCACGTGCCCGCTAGTTAACCTAGATAGTCCAAGTGCCCGATAGTTATCCTACATAGTCCAAGTGCCTGATAGGGAACGTACATAGTCCAAGTGCCCGCAGAGGAACCTACATAGTCCAAGTGCCCGTTAGGGAACCTAGATAGTCCAAGTGCCCATAGGGAAACTATATAGTCCAAGTGCCCGCTAGGGAGCCTACATAGTAAAAGTGCCCGCTAGGGAACCTGCTTTGTGCAAGTGCCCGCTAGTTAACCTAGATAGTCCAAGTGCCCGCTAGTTAACCTAGATAGTCGAAGTGCCCAATAGTTAACCTATTAGTCCAAGGTCAGCTAGTTAACCTAGATAGTCCAAGTGCCTGCTAGTTAACCTACATAGTCCAAGGGCCCGCTAGTTAACCTAGATATTCCAAGTGCCCGCTAGTTAACCTAGATCGTCCAAGTGTATGCTAGTTAACCTACATAGTCCAAGTTCCCGTTAGGTAACCTAGATAGTACAAGTGCCCGCAAGGTAACCTTCATAGTCCAAGTGCCCGCTAGGTAACCTAGATATTCCAAGTTCCTCTTAGCTAACCTAGATAATCCAAGTGCCCGCTAGGTAACCTACATAGTCCAAGTGCCATTTCGTTAACCTAGATAGTCCAAGTGCCTGCTAGGTAACCTACATAGTCCAAGTGCCCACTAGGTAACCTAAATAATCCAAATGCCCACTAGGGAAACTACATAGTCCAAGTGCCCGCTAGTTAACCTAGATAGTCCAAGTGCCCGCTAGTAAACCTAGATAGTATAAGGGCCCGTTAGTTAATCTAGATAGTCCAAGTGCCCGCTAGTTAACCTAGATAGTCCAAGTGCCCGCTAGTTAACCTACATAGTCCAAGGGCCCTCTAGTTAACCTAGATAGTCCAAGTGCCTGCTAGGGGACGTACATAGTCCAAGTGCCCGCTAGGTAACCTAGATAGTCCAAGTGCCCGCTAGTTAACCTACATTGTCCAAGTGCCTGCTAGTTAACCTACATAGTCCAAGGCCCCGCTAGTTAACCTAGATCGTCCAAGTGTATGCTAGTTAACCTACATAGTCCAAGTTCCCGTTAGGTAACCTAGATAGTACAAGTCCCCGCAAGGTAACCTTCATAGTCCAAGTGCCCGCTAGGTAACCTAGATATTCCAAGTTCCTCTTAGCTAACCTAGATAATCCAAGTGCCCGCTAGGTAACCTACATAGTCCAAGTGCCATTTCGTTAACCTAGATAGTCCAAGTGCCTGCTAGGTAACCTACATAGTCCAAGTGCCCACTAGGTAACCTAAATAATCCAAATGCCCACTAGGGAAACTACATAGTCCAAGTGCCCGCTAGTTAACCTAGATAGTCCAAGTGCCCGCTAGTAAACCTAGATAGTATAAGGGCCCGTTAGTTAATCTAGATAGTCCAAGTGCCCGCTAGTTAACCTAGATAGTCCAAGTGCCCGCTAGTTAACCTACATAGTCCAAGGGCCCTCTAGTTAACCTAGATAGTCCAAGTGCCTGCTAGGGGACGTACATAGTCCAAGTGCCCGCTAGGTAACCTAGATAGTCCAAGTGCCCGCTAGTTAACCTACATTGTCCAAGTGCCTGCTAGTTAACCTACATAGTCCAAGGCCCCGCTAGTTAACCTAGATATTCCAAGTGCCCGCTAGTTAACCTAGATCGTCCAAGTGTATGCTAGTTAACCTACATAGTCCAAGTTCCCGTTAGGTAACCTAGATAGTACAAGTCCCCGCAAGGTAACCTCCATAGTCCAAGTGCCCGCTAGGTTACCTAGATATTCCAAGTTCCTGTTAGCTAACCTAGATAATCCAAGTGCCCGCTAGGTAACCTACATAGTCCAAGTGCCATTTCGTTAACCTAGATAGTCCAAGTGCCTGCTAGGCAACCTACATAGTCCAAGTGCCCACTAGGTAACCTAAATAATCCAAATGCCCACTAGGGTGACTACATAGTCCAAGTGCCTGCTAGTTAACCTAGATAGTCCAAGTGCCCGCTAGTAAACCTAGATAGTATAAGGGCCCGTTAGTTAATCTAGATAGTCCAAGTGCCCGCTAGTTAACCTACATAGTCCAAGGGCCCTCTAGTTAACCTAGATAGTCCAAGTGCCTGCTAGGGGACGTACATAGTCCAAGTGCCCGCTAGGTAACCTAGATAGTCCAAGTGCCCGCTAGTGAACCTACATTGTCCAAGTGCCTGCTAGTTAACCTACATAGTCCAAGGCCCCGCTAGTTAACCTAGATATTCCAAGTGCCCGCTAGTTAACCTAGATCGTCCAAGTGTATGCTAGTTAACCTACATAGTCCAAGTTCCCGTTAGGTAACCTAGATAGTACAAGTCCCCGCAAGGTAACCTCCATAGTCCAAGTGCCCGCTAGGTTACCTAGATATTCCAAGTTCCTGTTAGCTAACCTAGATAATCCAAGTGCCCGCTAGGTAACCTACATAGTCCAAGTGCCATTTCGTTAACCTAGATAGTCCAAGTGCCTGCTAGGCAACCTACATAGTCCAAGTGCCCACTAGGTAACCTAAATAATCCAAATGCCCACTAGGGAAACTACATAGTCCAAGTGCCCGCTAGTTAACCTAGATAGTCCAAGTGCCCGCTAGTAAACCTAGATAGTATAAGGGCCCGTTAGTTAATCTAGATAGTCCAAGTGCCCGCTTGTTAACCTACATAGTCCAAGGGCCCTCTAGTTAACCTAGATAGTCCAAGTGCCTGCTAGGGGACGTACATAGTCCAAGTGCCCGCTAGGTAACCTAGATAGTCCAAGTGCCCGCCAAGGTATGTACATAGTTCAAGTGCCCTCTAGGTAACCTAGATTGTCCAAGTGTCCGCTAGTTAAACTACATAGTCCAAGTGCCCGCTTGGTAACCTAGATAGTCCAAGGTCCTGCTAGTTAACCTACATAGTCCAATGCCCGATAGGGAACCTACATAGTCCAAGTGCCCGCTGAGGAACCTACATAGTCCAAGTGCCCGATAGGGAACCTACATATTCCAAGTGCCCGTTAGGGAACCTATATAGTCCAAGTGCCCACTAGGGAGCCTACATAGTAAAAGTGCCCGCTAGGTAACCTGCTTTGTGCAAGTGCCCGCTAGTTAACCTAGATAATGCAAGTGCCCGCTAGTTAACCTACATATTCCAAGTGCCCGCTAGGTAACCTAGATAGTCCAAGGTCCTGCTAGTTAACCTACATAGTCCAATGCCCGATAGGGAACATACATATTCCAAGTGCCCACGAGGAACCTACATTGTCCAAGTGCCCGATAGGGAACCTACATATTCCAAGTGCCCGTTACGGAACCTAGATAGTCCAAGTGCCCGCTAGGGAACCTACATACTCAAAATGCCCGCTAGGGAACCTGCATTGTACAAGTGCCCGCTAATTTACCTAGATATTCCACGTGCCCGCTAGTTAACCTAGATAGTCCAAGTGCCCGATAGTTAACCTACATAGTCCAAGTGCCTGATAGGGAACGTACATAGTCCAAGTGCCCGCAGAGGAACCTACATAGTCCAAGTGCCCGTTAGGGAACCTAGATAGTCCAAGTGCCCGTAGGGAAACTATATAGTCCAAGTGCCCGCTAGGGAGCCTACATAGTAAAAGTGCCCGCTAGGGAACCTGCTTTGTGCAAGTGCCCGCTAGTTAACCTAGATAGTCCAAGTGCCCGCTAGTTAACCTAGATAGTCGAAGTGCCCAATAGTTAACCTATTAGTCCAAGGTCAGCTAGTTAACCTAGATAGTCCAAGTGCCTGCTAGTTAACCTACATAGTCCAAGGGCCCGCTAGTTAACCTAGATATTCCAAGTGCCCGCTAGTTAACCTAGATCGTCCAAGTGTATGCTAGTTAACCTACATAGTCCAAGTTCCCGTTAGGTAACCTAGATAGTACAAGTGCCCGCAAGGTAACCTTCATAGTCCAAGTGCCCGCTAGGTAACCTAGATATTCCAAGTTCCTCTTAGCTAACCTAGATAATCCAAGTGCCCGCTAGGTAACCTACATAGTCCAAGTGCCATTTCGTTAACCTAGATAGTCCAAGTGCCTGCTAGGTAACCTACATAGTCCAAGTGCCCACTAGGTAACCTAAATAATCCAAATGCCCACTAGGGAAACTACATAGTCCAAGTGCCCGCTAGTTAACCTAGATAGTCCAAGTGCCCGCTAGTAAACCTAGATAGTATAAGGGCCCGTTAGTTAATCTAGATAGTCCAAGTGCCCGCTAGTTAACCTAGATAGTCCAAGTGCCCGCTAGTTAACCTACATAGTCCAAGGGCCCTCTAGTTAACCTAGATAGTCCAAGTGCCTGCTAGGGGACGTACATAGTCCAAGTGCCCGCTAGGTAACCTAGATAGTCCAAGTGCCCGCTAGTTAACCTACATTGTCCAAGTGCCTGCTAGTTAACCTACATAGTCCAAGGCCCCGCTAGTTAACCTAGATATTCCAAGTGCCCGCTAGTTAACCTAGATCGTCCATGTGTATGCTAGTTAACCTACATAGTCCAAGTTCCCGTTAGGTAACCTAGATAGTACAAGTCCCCGCAAGGTATCCTCCATAGTCCAAGTGCCCGCTAGGTTACCTAGATATTCCAAGTTCCTGTTAGCTAACCTAGATAATCCAAGTGCCCGCTAGGTAACCTACATAGTCCAAGTGCCATTTCGTTAACCTAGATAGTCCAAGTGCCTGCTAGGCAACCTACATAGTCCAAGTGCCCACTAGGTAACCTAAATAATCCAAATGCCCACTAGGGAAACTACATAGTCCAAGTGCCTGCTAGTTAACCTAGATAGTCCAAGTGCCCGCTAGTAAACCTAGATAGTATAAGGGCCCGTTAGTTAATCTAGATAGTCCAAGTGCCCGCTAGTTAACCTACATAGTCCAAGGGCCCTCTAGTTAACCTAGATAGTCCAAGTGCCTGCTAGGGGACGTACATAGTCCAAGTGCCCGCTAGGTAACCTAGATAGTCCAAGTGCCCGCTAGTGAACCTACATTGTCCAAGTGCCTGCTAGTTAACCTACATAGTCCAAGGCCCCGCTAGTTAACCTAGATATTCCAAGTGCCCGCTAGTTAACCTAGATCGTCCAAGTGTATGCTAGTTAACCTACATAGTCCAAGTTCCCGTTAGGTAACCTAGATAGTACAAGTCCCCGCAAGGTAACCTCCATAGTCCAAGTGCCCGCTAGGTTACCTAGATATTCCAAGTTCCTGTTAGCTAACCTAGATAATCCAAGTGCCCGCTAGGTAACCTACATAGTCCAAGTGCCATTTCGTTAACCTAGATAGTCCAAGTGCCTGCTAGGCAACCTACATAGTCCAAGTGCCCACTAGGTAACCTAAATAATCCAAATGCCCACTAGGGAAACTACATAGTCCAAGTGCCCGCTAGTTAACCTAGATAGTCCAAGTGCCCGCTAGTAAACCTAGATAGTATAAGGGCCCGTTAGTTAATCTAGATAGTCCAAGTGCCCGCTTGTTAACCTACATAGTCCAAGGGCCCTCTAGTTAACCTAGATAGTCCAAGTGCCTGCTAGGGGACGTACATAGTCCAAGTGCCCGCTAGGTAACCTAGATAGTCCAAGTGCCCGCCAAGGTATGTACATAGTTCAAGTGCCCTCTAGGTAACCTAGATTGTCCAAGTGTCCGCTAGTTAAACTACATAGTCCAAGTGCCCGCTTGGTAACCTAGATAGTCCAAGGTCCTGCTAGTTAACCTACATAGACCAATGCCCGATAGGGAACCTACATAGTCCAAGTGCCCGCTGAGGAACCTACATAGTCCAAGTGCCCGATAGGGAACCTACATATTCCAAGTGCCCGTTAGGGAACCTATATAGTCCAAGTGCCCACTAGGGAGCCTACATAGTAAAAGTGCCCGCTAGGTAACCTGCTTTGTGCAAGTGCCCGCTAGTTAACCTAGATAATCCAAGTGCCCGCTAGTTAACCTACATATTCCAAGTGCCCGCTAGGTAACCTAGATAGTCCAAGGTCCTGCTAGTTAACCTACATAGTCCAATGCCCGATAGGGAACATACATATTCCAAGTGCCCACGAGGAACCTACATTGTCCAAGTGCCCGATAGGGAACCTACATATTCCAAGTGCCCGTTACGGAACCTAGATAGTCCAAGTGCCCGCTAGGGAACCTACATACTCAAAATGCCCGCTAGGGAACCTGCATTGTACAAGTGCCCGCTAATTTACCTAGATATTCCACGTGCCCGCTAGTTAACCTAGATAGTCCAAGTGCCCGATAGTTAACCTACATAGTCCAAGTGCCTGATAGGGAACGTACATAGTCCAAGTGCCCGCAGAGGAACCTACATAGTCCAAGTGCCCGTTAGGGAACCTAGATAGTCCAAGTGCCCGTAGGGAAACTATATAGTCCAAGTGCCCGCTAGGGAGCCTACATAGTAAAAGTGCCCGCTAGGGAACCTGCTTTGTGCAAGTGCCCGCTAGTTAACCTAGATAGTCCAAGTGCCCGCTAGTTAACCTAGATAGTCGAAGTGCCCAATAGTTAACCTATTAGTCCAAGGTCAGCTAGTTAACCTAGATAGTCCAAGTGCCTGCTAGTTAACCTACATAGTCCAAGGGCCCGCTAGTTAACCTAGATATTCCAAGTGCCCGCTAGTTAACCTAGATCGTCCAAGTGTATGCTAGTTAACCTACATAGTCCAAGTTCCCGTTAGGTAACCTAGATAGTACAAGTGCCCGCAAGGTAACCTTCATAGTCCAAGTGCCCGCTAGGTAACCTAGATATTCCAAGTTCCTCTTAGCTAACCTAGATAATCCAAGTGCCCGCTAGGTAACCTACATAGTCCAAGTGCCATTTCGTTAACCTAGATAGTCCAAGTGCCTGCTAGGCAACCTACATAGTCCAAGTGCCCACTAGGTAACCTAAATAATCCAAATGCCCACTAGGGAAACTACATAGTCCAAGTGCCTGCTAGTTAACCTAGATAGTCCAAGTGCCCGCTAGTTAACCTACATTGTCCAAGTGCCTGCTAGTTCACCTACATAGTCCAAGGCCCCGCTAGTTAACCTAGATATTCCAAGTGCCCGCTAGTTAACCTAGATCGTCCAAGTGTATGCTAGTTAACCTACATAGTCCAAGTTCCCGTTAGGTAACCTAGATAGTACAAGTGCCCGCAAGGTAACCTCCATAGTCCAAGTGCCCGCTAGGTAACCTAGATATTCCAAGTGCCCGCTAGTTAACCTAGATCGTCCAAGTGTATGCTAGTTAACCTACATAGTCCAAGTTCCCGTTAGGTAACCTAGATAGTACAAGTCCCCGCAAGGTAACCTCCATAGTCCAAGTGCCCGCTAGGTTACCTAGATATTCCAAGTTCCTGTTAGCTAACCTAGATAATCCAAGTGCCCGCTAGGTAACCTACATAGTCCAAGTGCCATTTCGTTAACCTAGATAGTCCAAGTGCCTGCTAGGCAACCTACATAGTCCAAATGCCCACTAGGTAACCTAAATAATCCAAATGCCCACTAGGGAAACTACATAGTCCAAGTGCCTGCTAGTTAACCTAGATAGTCCAAGTGCCCGCTAGTAAACCTAGATAGTATAAGGGCCCGTTAGTTAATCTAGATAGTCCAAGTGCCCGCTAGTTAACCTACATAGTCCAAGGGCCCTCTAGTTAACCTAGATAGGCCAAGTGCCTGCTAGGGGACGTACATAGTCCAAGTGCCCGCTAGGTAACCTAGATAGTCCAAGTGCCCGCTAGTGAACCTACATTGTCCAAGTGCCTGCTAGTTAACCTACATAGTCCAAGGCCCCGCTAGTTAACCTAGATATTCCAAGTGCCCGCTAGTTAACCTAGATCGTCCAAGTGTATGCTAGTTAACCTACATAGTCCAAGTTCCCGTTAGGTAACCTAGATAGTACAAGTCCCCGCAAGGTAACCTCCATAGTCCAAGTGCCCGCTAGGTTACCTAGATATTCCAAGTTCCTGTTAGCTAACCTAGATAATCCAAGTGCCCGCTAGGTAACCTACATAGTCCAAGTGCCATTTCGTTAACCTAGATAGTCCAAGTGCCTGCTAGGCAACCTACATAGTCCAAGTGCCCACTAGGTAACCTAAATAATCCAAATGCCCACTAGGGAAACTACATAGTCCAAGTGCCCGCTAGTTAACCTAGATAGTCCAAGTGCCCGCTAGTAAACCTAGATAGTATAAGGGCCCGTTAGTTGATCTAGATAGTCCAAGTGCCCACTAGTTAACCTAGATAGTCCAAGTGCCCGCTAGTTAACCTAGATCGTCTAAGTGCCCGCTAGTTAACCTAGATAATCCAAGTGCCCGCTAGTTAACCTACATATTCCAAGTGCCCGCTAGGTAACCTAGATAGTCCAAGGTCCTGCTAGTTAACCTACATAGTCCAATGCCCGATAGGGAACCTATATAATCCAAGTGCCCCCCGAGGAACCTACATTGTCCAAGTGCCCGATAGGGAACCTACATATTCCAAGTGCCCGTTACGGAACCTAGATAGTCCAAGTGCCCGCTAGGGAACCTACATACTCAAAATGCCCGCTAGGGAACCTGCATTGTACAAGTGCCCGCTAATTTACCTAGATATTCCACGTGCCCGCTAGTTAACCTAGATAGTCCAAGTGCCCGATAGTTATCCTACATAGTCCAAGTGCCTGATAGGGAACGTACATAGTCCAAGTGCCCGCAGAGGAACCTACATAGTCCAAGTGCCCGTTAGGGAACCTAGATAGTCCAAGTGCCCATAGGGAAACTATATAGTCCAAGTGCCCGCTAGGGAGCCTACATAGTAAAAGTGCCCGCTAGGGAACCTGCTTTGTGCAAGTGCCCGCTAGTTAACCTAGATAGTCCAAGTGCCCGCTAGTTAACCTAGATAGTCGAAGTGCCCAATAGTTAACCTATTAGTCCAAGGTCAGCTAGTTAACCTAGATAGTCCAAGTGCCTGCTAGTTAACCTACATAGTCCAAGGGCCCGCTAGTTAACCTAGATATTCCAAGTGCCCGCTAGTTAACCTAGATCGTCCAAGTGTATGCTAGTTAACCTACATAGTCCAAGTTCCCGTTAGGTAACCTAGATAGTACAAGTGCCCGCAAGGTAACCTTCGTAGTCCAAGTGCCCGCTAGGTAACCTAGATATTCCAAGTTCCTCTTAGCTAACCTAGATAATCCAAGTGCCCGCTAGGTAACCTACATAGTCCAAGTGCCATTTCGTTAACCTAGATAGTCCAAGTGCCTGCTAGGTAACCTACATAGTCCAAGTGCCCACTAGGTAACCTAAATAATCCAAATGCCCACTAGGGAAACTACATAGTCCAAGTGCCCGCTAGTTAACCTAGATAGTCCAAGTGCCCGCTAGTAAACCTAGATAGTATAAGGGCCCGTTAGTTAATCTAGATAGTCCAAGTGTCCGCTAGTTAACCTAGATAGTCCAAGTGCCCGCTAGTTAACCTACATAGTCCAAGGGCCCTCTAGTTAACCTAGATAGTCCAAGTGCCTGCTAGGGGACGTACATAGTCCAAGTGCCCGCTAGGTAACCTAGATAGTCCAAGTGCCCGCTAGTTAACCTACATTGTCCAAGTGCCTGCTAGTTAACCTACATAGTCCAAGGCCCCGCTAGTTAACCTAGATATTCCAAGTGCCCGCTAGTTAACCTAGATCGTCCAAGTGTATGCTAGTTAACCTACATAGTCCAAGTTCCCGTTAGGTAACCTAGATAGTACAAGTCCCCGCAAGGTAACCTCCATAGTCCAAGTGCCCGCTAGGTTACCTAGATATTCCAAGTTCCTGTTAGCTAACCTAGATAATCCAAGTGCCCGCTAGGTAACCTACATAGTCCAAGTGCCATTTCGTTAACCTAGATAGTCCAAGTGCCTGCTAGGCAACCTACATAGTCCAAGTGCCCACTAGGTAACCTAAATAATCCAAATGCCCACTAGGGTGACTACATAGTCCAAGTGCCTGCTAGTTAACCTAGATAGTCCAAGTGCCCGCTAGTAAACCTAGATAGTATAAGGGCCCGTTAGTTAATCTAGATAGTCCAAGTGCCCGCTAGTTAACCTACATAGTCCAAGGGCCCTCTAGTTAACCTAGATAGTCCAAGTGCCTGCTAGGGGACGTACATAGTCCAAGTGCCCGCTAGGTAACCTAGATAGTCCAAGTGCCCGCTAGTGAACCTACATTGTCCAAGTTCCTGCTAGTTAACCTACATAGTCCAAGGCCCCGCTAGTTAACCTAGATATTCCAAGTGCCCGCTAGTTAACCTAGATCGTCCAAGTGTATGCTAGTTAACCTACATAGTCCAAGTTCCCGTTAGGTAACCTAGATAGTACAAGTCCCCGCAAGGTAACCTCCATAGTCCAAGTGCCCGCTAGGTTACCTAGATATTCCAAGTTCCTGTTAGCTAACCTAGATAATCCAAGTGCCCGCTAGGTAACCTACATAGTCCAAGTGCCATTTCGTTAACCTAGATAGTCCAAGTGCCTGCTAGGCAACCTACATAGTCCAAGTGCCCACTAGGTAACCTAAATAATCCAAATGCCCACTAGGGAAACTACATAGTCCAAGTGCCCGCTAGTTAACCTAGATAGTCCAAGTGCCCGCTAGTAAACCTAGATAGTATAAGGGCCCGTTAGTTAATCTAGATAGTCCAAGTGCCCGCTTGTTAACCTACATAGTCCAAGGGCCCTCTAGTTAACCTAGATAGTCCAAGTGCCTGCTAGGGGACGTACATAGTCCAAGTGCCCGCTAGGTAACCTAGATAGTCCAAGTGCCCGCCAAGGTATGTACATAGTTCAAGTGCCCTCTAGGTAACCTAGATTGTCCAAGTGTCCGCTAGTTAAACTACATAGTCCAAGTGCCCGCTTGGTAACCTAGATAGTCCAAGGTCCTGCTAGTTAACCTACATAGACCAATGCCCGATAGGGAACCTACATAGTCCAAGTGCCCGCTGAGGAACCTACATAGTCCAAGTGCCCGATAGGGAACCTACATATTCCAAGTGCCCGTTAGGGAACCTATATAGTCCAAGTGCCCACTAGGGAGCCTACATAGTAAAAGTGCCCGCTAGGTAACCTGCTTTGTGCAAGTGCCCGCTAGTTAACCTAGATAATCCAAGTGCCCGCTAGTTAACCTACATATTCCAAGTGCCCGCTAGGTAACCTAGATAGTCCAAGGTCCTGCTAGTTAACCTACATAGTCCAATGCCCGATAGGGAACATACATATTCCAAGTGCCCACGAGGAACCTACATTGTCCAAGTGCCCGATAGGGAACCTACATATTCCAAGTGCCCGTTACGGAACCTAGATAGTCCAAGTGCCCGCTAGGGAACCTACATACTCAAAATGCCCGCTAGGGAACCTGCATTGTACAAGTGCCCGCTAATTTACCTAGATATTCCACGTGCCCGCTAGTTAACCTAGATAGTCCAAGTGCCCGATAGTTAACCTACATAGTCCAAGTGCCTGATAGGGAACGTACATAGTCCAAGTGCCCGCAGAGGAACCTACATAGTCCAAGTGCCCGTTAGGGAACCTAGATAGTCCAAGTGCCCGTAGGGAAACTATATAGTCCAAGTGCCCGCTAGGGAGCCTACATAGTAAAAGTGCCCGCTAGGGAACCTGCTTTGTGCAAGTGCCCGCTAGTTAACCTAGATAGTCCAAGTGCCCGCTAGTTAACCTAGATCGTCCAAGTGTATGCTAGTTAACCTACATAGTCCAAGTTCCCGTTAGGTAACCTAGATAGTACAAGTCCCCGCAAGGTAACCTCCATAGTCCAAGTGCCCGCTAGGTTACCTAGATATTCCAAGTTCCTGTTAGCTAACCTAGATAATCCAAGTGCCCGCTAGGTAACCTACATAGTCCAAGTGCCATTTCGTTAACCTAGATAGTCCAAGTGCCTGCTAGGCAACCTACATAGTCCAAGTGCCCACTAGGTAACCTAAATAATCCAAATGCCCACTAGGGAAACTACATAGTCCAAGTGCCTGCTAGTTAACCTAGATAGTCCAAGTGCCCGCTAGTAAACCTAGATAGTATAAGGGCCCGTTAGTTAATCTAGAGAGTCCAAGTGCCCGCTAGTTAACCTACATAGTCCAAGGGCCCTCTAGTTAACCTAGATAGGCAAAGTGCCTGCTAGGGGACGTACATAGTCCAAGTGCCCGCTAGGTAACCTAGATAGTCCAAGTGCCCGCTAGTGAACCTACATTGTCCAAGTGCCTGCTAGTTAACCTACATAGTCCAAGGCCCCGCTAGTTAACCTAGATATTCCAAGTGCCCGCTAGTTAACCTAGATCGTCCAAGTGTATGCTAGTTAACCTACATAGTCCAAGTTCCCGTTAGGTAACCTAGATAGTACAAGTCCCCGCAAGGTAACCTCCATAGTCCAAGTGCCCGCTAGGTTACCTAGATATTCCAAGTTCCTGTTAGCTAACCTAGATAATCCAAGTGCCCGCTAGGTAACCTACATAGTCCAAGTGCCATTTCGTTAACCTAGATAGTCCAAGAGTCTGCTAGGCAACCTACATAGTCCAAGTGCCCACTAGGTAACCTAAATAATCCAAATGCCCACTAGGGAAACTACATAGTCCAAGTGCCCGCTAGTTAACCTAGATAGTCCAAGTGCCCGCTAGTAAACCTAGATAGTATAAGGGCCCGTTAGTTAATCTAGATAGTCCAAGTGCCCACTAGTTAACCTAGATAGTCCAAGTGCCCGCTAGTTAACCTAGATCGTCTAAGTGCCCGCTAGTTAACCTAGATAATCCAAGTGCCCGCTAGTTAACCTACATATTCCAAGTGCCCGCTAGGTAACCTAGATAGTCCAAGGTCCTGCTAGTTAACCTACATAGTCCAATGCCCGATAGGGAACCTACATAATCCAAGTGCCCCCCGAGGAACCTACATTGTCCAAGTGCCCGATAGGGAACCTACATATTCCAAGTGCCCGTTACGGAACCTAGATAGTCCAAGTGCCCGCTAGGGAACCTACATACTCAAAATGCCCGCTAGGGAACCTGCATTGTACAAGTGCCCGCTAATTTACCTAGATATTCCACGTGCCCGCTAGTTAACCTAGATAGTCCAAGTGCCCGATAGTTATCCTACATAGTCCAAGTGCCTGATAGGGAACGTACATAGTCCAAGTGCCCGCAGAGGAACCTACATAGTCCAAGTGCCCGTTAGGGAACCTAGATAGTCCAAGTGCCCGTAGGGAAACTATATAGTCCAAGTGCCCGCTAGGGAGCCTACATAGTAAAAGTGCCCGCTAGGGAACCTGCTTTGTGCAAGTGCCCGCTAGTTAACCTAGATAGTCCAAGTGCCCGCTAGTTAACCTAGATAGTCGAAGTGCCCAATAGTTAACCTATTAGTCCAAGGTCAGCTAGTTAACCTAGATAGTCCAAGTGCCTGCTAGTTAACCTACATAGTCCAAGGGCCCGCTAGTTAACCTAGATATTCCAAGTGCCCGCTAGTTAACCTAGATCGTCCAAGTGTATGCTAGTTAACCTACATAGTCCAAGTTCCCGTTAGGTAACCTAGATAGTACAAGTGCCCGCAAGGTAACCTTCATAGTCCAAGTGCCCGCTAGGTAACCTAGATATTCCAAGTTCCTCTTAGCTAACCTAGATAATCCAAGTGCCCGCTAGGTAACCTACATAGTCCAAGTGCCATTTCGTTAACCTAGATAGTCCAAGTGCCTGCTAGGTAACCTACATAGTCCAAGTGCCCACTAGGTAACCTAAATAATCCAAATGCCCACTAGGGAAACTACATAGTCCAAGTGCCCGCTAGTTAACCTAGATAGTCCAAGTGCCCGCTAGTAAACCTAGATAGTATAAGGGCCCGTTAGTTAATCTAGATAGTCCAAGTGCCCGCTAGTTAACCTAGATAGTCCAAGTGCCCGCTAGTTAACCTACATAGTCCAAGGGCCCTCTAGTTAACCTAGATAGTCCAAGTGCCTGCTAGGGGACGTACATAGTCCAAGTGCCCGCTAGGTAACCTAGATAGTCCAAGTGCCCGCTAGTTAACCTACATTGTCCAAGTGCCTGCTAGTTAACCTACATAGTCCAAGGCCCCGCTAGTTAACCTAGATATTCCAAGTGCCCGCTAGTTAACCTAGATCGTCCAAGTGTATGCTAGTTAACCTACATAGTCCAAGTTCCCGTTAGGTAACCTAGATAGTACAAGTCCCCGCAAGGTAACCTCCATAGTCCAAGTGCCCGCTAGGTTACCTAGATATTCCAAGTTCCTGTTAGCTAACCTAGATAATCCAAGTGCCCGCTAGGTAACCTACATAGTCCAAGTGCCATTTCGTTAACCTAGATAGTCCAAGTGCCTGCTAGGCAACCTACATAGTCCAAGTGCCCACTAGGTAACCTAAATAATCCAAATGCCCACTAGGGTGACTACATAGTCCAAGTGCCTGCTAGTTAACCTAGATAGTCCAAGTGCCCGCTAGTAAACCTAGATAGTATAAGGGCCCGTTAGTTAATCTAGATAGTCCAAGTGCCCGCTAGTTAACCTAAATAGTCCAAGGGCCCTCTAGTTAACCTAGATAGTCCAAGTGCCTGCTAGGGGACGTACATAGTCCAAGTGCCCGCTAGGTAACCTAGATAGTCCAAGTGCCCGCTAGTGAACCTACATTGTCCAAGTGCCTGCTAGTTAACCTACATAGTCCAAGGCCCCGCTAGTTAACCTAGATATTCCAAGTGCCCGCTAGTTAACCTAGATCGTCCAAGTGTATGCTAGTTAACCTACATAGTCCAAGTTCCCGTTAGGTAACCTAGATAGTACAAGTCCCCGCAAGGTAACCTCCATAGTCCAAGTGCCCGCTAGGTTACCTAGATATTCCAAGTTCCTGTTAGCTAACCTAGATAATCCAAGTGCCCGCTAGGTAACCTACATAGTCCAAGTGCCATTTCGTTAACCTAGATAGTCCAAGTGCCTGCTAGGCAACCTACATAGTCCAAGTGCCCACTAGGTAACCTAAATAATCCAAATGCCCACTAGGGAAACTACATAGTCCAAGTGCCCGCTAGTTAACCTAGATAGTCCAAGTGCCCGCTAGTAAACCTAGATAGTATAAGGGCCCGTTAGTTAATCTAGATAGTCCAAGTGCCCGCTTGTTAACCTACATAGTCCAAGGGCCCTCTAGTTAACCTAGATAGTCCAAGTGCCTGCTAGGGGACGTACATAGTCCAAGTGCCCGCTAGGTAACCTAGATAGTCCAAGTGCCCGCCAAGGTATGTACATAGTTCAAGTGCCCTCTAGGTAACCTAGATTGTCCAAGTGTCCGCTAGTTAAACTACATAGTCCAAGTGCCCGCTTGGTAACCTAGATAGTCCAAGGTCCTGCTAGTTAACCTACATAGTCCAATGCCCGATAGGGAACCTACATAGTCCAAGTGCCCGCTGAGGAACCTACATAGTCCAAGTGCCCGATAGGGAACCTACATATTCCAAGTGCCCGTTAGGGAACCTATATAGTCCAAGTGCCCACTAGGGAGCCTACATAGTAAAAGTGCCCGCTAGGTAACCTGCTTTGTGCAAGTGCCCGCTAGTTAACCTAGATAGTCCAAGTGCCCGCTAGTTAACCTAGATAGTCGAAGTGCCCAATAGTTAACCTACATAGTCCAAGGTCAGCTAGTTAACCTAGATAGTTCAAGTTCCCGCTAGTTAACCTACATAGTCCAAGGCCCCGCTAGTTAACCTAGATATTCCAAGTGCCCGCTAGTTAACCTAGATCGTCCAAGTGTATGCTAGGTAACCTACATAGTCCAAGTGCCCGTTAGGGAACCTAGATAGTCCAAGTGCCCGTAGGGAAACTATATAGTCCAAGTTCCCGCTAGGGAGCCTACATAGTAAAAGTGCCCGCTAGGGAACCTGCTTTGTGCAAGTGCCCGCTAGTTAACCTAGATAGTCCAAGTGCCCGCTAGTTAACCTAGATAGTCGAAGTGCCCAATAGTTAACCTATTAGTCCAAGGTCAGCTAGTTAACCTAGATAGTCCAAGTGTCTGCTAGTTAACCTACATAGTCCAAGGGCCCGCTAGTTAACCTAGATATTCCAAGTGCCCGCTAGTTAACCTAGATCGTCCAAGTGTATGCTAGTTAACCTACATAGTCCAAGTTCCCGTTAGGTAACCTAGATAGTACAAGTGCCCGCAAGGTAACCTTCATAGTCCAAGTGCCCGCTAGGTAACCTAGATATTCCAAGTTCCTCTTAGCTAACCTAGATAATCCAAGTGCCCGCTAGGTAACCTACATAGTCCAAGTGCCATTTCGTTAACCTAGATAGTCCAAGTGCCTGCTAGGTAACCTACATAGTCCAAGTGCCCACTAGGTAACCTAAATAATCCAAATGCCCACTAGGGAAACTACATAGTCCAAGTGCCCGTTAGTTAACCTAGATAGTCCAAGTGCCCGCTAGTAAACCTAGATAGTATAAGGGCCCGTTAGTTAATCTAGATAGTCCAAGTGCCCGCTAGTTAACCTAGATAGTCCAAGTGCCCGCTAGTTAACCTACATAGTCCAAGGGCCCTCTAGTTAACCTAGATAGTCCAAGTGCCTGCTAGGGGACGTACATAGTCCAAGTGCCCGCTAGGTAACCTAGATAGTCCAAGTGCCCGCTAGTGAACCTACATTGTCCAAGTGCCTGCTAGTTAACCTACATAGTCCAAGGCCCCGCTAGTTAACCTAGATATTCCAAGTGCCCGCTAGTTAACCTAGATCGTCCAAGTGTATGCTAGTTAACCTACATAGTCCAAGTTCCCGTTAGGTAACCTAGATAGTACAAGTCCCCGCAAGGTAACCTCCATAGTCCAAGTGCCCGCTAGGTTACCTAGATATTCCAAGTTCCTGTTAGCTAACCTAGATAATCCAAGTGCCCGCTAGGTAACCTACATAGTCCAAGTGCCATTTCGTTAACCTAGATAGTCCAAGTGCCTGCTAGGCAACCTACATAGTCCAAGTGCCCACTAGGTAACCTAAATAATCCAAATGCCCACTAGGGAAACTACATAGTCCAAGTGCCCGCTAGTAAACCTAGATAGTATAAGGGCCCGTTAGTTAATCTAGATAGTCCAAGTGCCCGCTTGTTAACCTACATAGTCCAAGGGGCCTCTAGTTAACCTAGATAGTCCAAGTGCCTGCTAGGGGACGTACATAGTCCAAGTGCCCGCTAGGTAACCTAGATAGTCCAAGTGCCCGCCAAGGTATGTACATAGTTCAAGTGCCCTCTAGGTAACCTAGATTGTCCAAGTGTCCGCTAGTTAAACTACATAGTCCAAGTGCCCGCTTGGTAACCTAGATAGTCCAAGGTCCTGCTAGTTAACCTACATAGTCCAATGCCCGATAGGGAACCTACATAGTCCAAGTGCCCGCTGAGGAACCTACATAGTCCAAGTGCCCGATAGGGAACCTACATATTCCAAGTGCCCGTTAGGGAACCTATATAGTCCAAGTGCCCACTAGGGAGCCTACATAGTAAAAGTGCCCGCTAGGTAACCTGCTTTGTGCAAGTGCCCGCTAGTTAACCTAGATAGTCCAAGTGCCCGCTAGTTAACCTAGATAGTCGAAGTGCCCAATAGTTAACCTACATAGTCCAAGGTCAGCTAGTTAACCTAGATAGTTCAAGTTCCCGCTAGTTAACCTACATAGTCCAAGGCCCCGCTAGTTAACCTAGATATTCCATGTGCCCGCTAGTTAACCTAGATCGTCCAAGTGTATGCTAGGTAACCTACATAGTCCAAGTCCCGTTAGGTAACCTAGATAGTACAAGTCACCGCAATGTAACCTCCATAGTCCAAGTGCCCGCTAGGTTACCTAGATATTACAAGTTCCTGTTAGCTAACCTAGATAATTCAAGTGCCCGCTAGGTAACCTACATAGTCCAAGTGCCATTTCGTTAACCTAGATTGTCCAAGTGCCTGCTAGGTAACCTACATAGTCCAAGGTCCCGCTAGGTAACCTATATAGTCCAAGTCCCCGCTAAGAAATCAAGATAGTCCAAGTGCCCGTTAGGTAACCTAGATAGTCCAAGTGCCCGCTAGGTAAACTAAATAGTCCAAGTTCCTGCTAGGTAACCTAGATAGTCCAAGTGCCCGTTACCTAACCTACATAATCCAATTGCCCGCTATGCAACATACATAGTCCAAGTGCCCATTGGTTAACCTAGAAGTACAAGTGCAAGCTAGGTAACCGGAACTGTCCAAGTGCCCGCTAGTTTACCTACATAGCCCAAGGTCCTGCTAGTTAACCTACATAGTCCAATGCCCGATAGGGAACCTACATAGTCCAAGTGCCCGCTGAGGAACCTACATATTCCAAGTGCCCGTTAGGGAACCTAGATAATCCAAGTGCCCGCTAGGGAACTTACATACTCAAAATGCCCGCTAGGGAACCTGCATTGTACAAGTGCCCGCTAATTAACCTAGATGTTCCACGTGCCCGCTAGTTAACCTAGATAGTACAAGTGCCCGATAGTTAACCTACATAGTCCAAGGTCAGCTAGTTAACCTAGATAGTCCAAGTGCCCGTAGGGAAACTATATAGTCCAAGTGCCCGCTAGGGAGCCTACATAGTAAAAGTGCCCACTGGGGAACCTGCTTTGTGCAAGTGCCCGCTAGTTAACCTAGATAGTCCAAGTGCCCGCTAGTTAACCTAGATAGTCGAAGTGCCCAATAGTTAACCTATTAGTCCAAGGTCAGCTAGTTAACCTAGATAGTCCAAGTGCCTGCTAGTTAACCTACATAGTCCAAGGGCCCGCTAGTTAACCTAGATATTCCAAGTGCCCGCTAGTTAACCTAGATCGTCCAAGTGTATGCTAGTTAACCTACATAGTCCAAGTTCCCGTTAGGTAACCTAGATAGTACAAGTGCCCGCAAGGTAACCTTCATAGTCCAAGTGCCCGCTAGGTAACCTAGATATTCCAAGTTCCTGTTAGCTAACCTAGATAATCCAAGTGCCCGCTAGGTAACCTACATAGTCCAAGTGCCATTTCGTTAACCTAGATAGTCCAAGTGCCTGCTAGGTAACCTACATAGTCCAAGTGCCCACTAGGTAACCTAAATAATCCAAATGCCCACTAGGGAAACTACATAGTCCAAGTGCCCGCTAGTTAACCTAGATAGTCCAAGTGCCCGCTAGTAAACCTAGATAGTATAAGGGCCCATTAGTTAATCTAGATAGTCCAAGTGCCCGCTAGTTAACCTAGATAGTCCAAGTGCCCGCTAGTTAACCTACATAGTCCAAGGGCCCTCTAGTTAACCTAGATAGTCCAAGTGCCTGCTAGGGGACGTACATAGTCCAAGTGCCCGCTAGGTAACCTAGATAGTCCAAGTGCCCGCTAGTGAACCTACATTGTCCAAGTGCCTGCTAGTTAACCTACATAGTCCAAGGCCCCCTAGTTAACCTAGATATTCCAAGTGCCCGCTAGTTAACCTAGATCGTCCAAGTGTATGCTAGTTAACCTACATAGTCCAAGTTCCCGTTAGGTAACCTAGATAGTACAAGTCCCCGCAAGGTAACCTCCATAGTCCAAGTGCCCGCTAGGTTACCTAGATATTCCAAGTTCCTGTTAGCTAACCTAGATAATCCAAGTGCCCGCTAGGTAACCTACATAGTCCAAGTGCCATTTCGTTAACCTAGATAGTCCAAGTGCCTGCTAGGCAACCTACATAGTCCAAGTGCCCACTAGGTAACCTAAATAATCCAAATGCCCACTAGGGAAACTACATAGTCCAAGTGCCCGCTAGTTAACCTAGATAGTCCAAGTGCCCGCTAGTAAACCTAGATAGTATAAGGGCCCGTTAGTTAATCTAGATAGTCCAAGTGCCCGCTTGTTAACCTACATAGTCCAAGGGCCCTCTAGTTAACCTAGATAGTCCAAGTGCCTGCTAGGGGACGTACATAGTCCAAGTGCCCGCTAGGTAACCTAGATAGTCCAAGTGCCCGCCAAGGTATGTACATAGTTCAAGTGCCCTCTAGGTAACCTAGATTGTCCAAGTGTCCGCTAGTTAAACTACATAGTCCAAGTGCCCGCTTGGTAACCTAGATAGTCCAAGGTCCTGCTAGTTAACCTACATAGTCCAATGCCCGATAGGGAACCTACATAGTCCAAGTGCCCGCTGAGGAACCTACATAGTCCAAGTGCCCGATAGGGAACCTACATATTCCAAGTGCCCGTTAGGGAACCTATATAGTCCAAGTGCCCACTAGGGAGCCTACATAGTAAAAGTGCCCGCTAGGTAACCTGCTTTGTGCAAGTGCCCGCTAGTTAACCTAGATAGTCCAAGTGCCCGCTAGTTAACCTAGAGAGTCGAAGTGCCCAATATTTAACTTATAGTCCAAGGTCAGCTAGTTAACCTAGATAGTTCAATTTCCCGCTAGTTAACCTACATAGTCCAAGCCCCCGCTAGTTAACCTAGATATTCCAAGTGCCCGCTAGTTAACCTAGATCGTCCAAGTGTATGCTAGGTAACCTACATTGTCCAAGTCCCGTTAGGTAACCTAGATAGTACAAGTCCCCGCAATGTAACCTCCATAGTCCAAGTGCCCGCTAGGTTACCTAGATATTACAAGTTCCTGTTAGCTAACCTAGATAATTCAAGTGCCCGCTAGGTAACCTACATAGTCCAAGTGCCATTTCGTTAACCTAGATTTTCCAAGTGCCTGCTAGGTAACCTACATAGTCCAAGGTCCCGCTAGGTAACCTATATAGTCCAAGACCCCGCTAAGAAATCAAGATAGTCCAAGTGCCCGTTAGGTAACCTAGATAGTCCAAGTGCCCGCTAGGTAACCTAAATAGTCCAAGTTCCTGCTAGGTAACCTAGATAGTCCAAGTGCCCGTTACCTAACATACATAATCCAATTGCCCGCTATGCAACTTACATAGTCCAAGTGCCCATTGGTTAACCTAGAAGTCCAAATGCAAGCTAGGTAACCGGAACTGTCCAAGTGCCCGCTAGTTTACCTACATAGTCCAAGGTCCTGCTAGTTAACCTACATAGTCCAATGCCCGATAGGGAACCTACATAGTCCAAGTGCCCGCTGAGGAACCTACATATTCCAAGTGCCCGTTAGGGAACCTAGATAGTCCAAGTGCCCGCTAGGGAACCTACATACTCAAAATGCCCGCTAGGGAACCTGCATTGTACAAGTGCCCGCTAATTAACCTAGATGTTCCACGTGCCCGCTAGTTAACCTAGATAGTCCAAGTGCCCGATAGTTAACCTACATAGTCCAAGGTCAGCTAGTTAACCTAGATAGTCCAAGTTCCCGCTAGTTAACCTACATAGTCCAAGTGCCTGCTAGTTAACCTACATAGTCCAAGGGCCCGCTAGTTAACCTAGATATTCCAAGTGCCCGCTAGTTAACCTAGATCGTCCAAGTGTATGCTAGTTAACCTACATTGTCCAAGTTCCCGTTAGGTAACCTAGATAGTACAAGTGCCCGCAAGGTAACCTCCATAGTCCAAGTGCCTGCTAGGTAACCTAGATATTCCAAGTTCCTGTTAGCTAACCTAGATAATACAAGTGACCGCTAGGTAACCTACATAGTCCTAGTGCCATTTCGTTAACCTAGATAGTCCAACTGCCTGCTAGGTAACCTACATAGTCCAAGTGCCCACTAGGTAACCTAAATAATCCAAAGCCCACTAGGGAAACTACATAGTCCAAGTGCCCGCTAGTTAACCTAGATAGTCCAAGTGCCCGCTAGTAAACCTAGATAGTATAAGGGCCCGTTAGTTATCCTAGATAGTCCAAGTGTCCTCTAGTTAACCTAGATCGTCTAAGTGCCCGCTAGTTAACCTACATAATCCAAGTGCCCGCTAGTTAACCTACATAGTCCAAGGGCCCTCTAGTTAACCTAGATAGTCCAAGTGCCCGCTAGGGGACGTACATAGTCCAAGTGCCCGCTAGGTAACCTAGATAGTCCAAGTGCCCGCCAAGGTATGTACATAGTTCAAGTGCCCGCTTGGTAACCTAGATTGTCCAAGTGTCCGCTAGTTAAACTACATAGTCCAAGTGCCCGCTAGGTATCTTAGATTGTCCAAGGTCCTGCTAGTTAACCTACATAGTCCAATGCCCAATAGGGAACCTACATAGTCCAAGTGCCCGCTGAGGAACCTACATAGTCCAAGTGCCCGATAGGGAACCTATATATTCCAAGTGCCCGTTAGGGAACTTATATAGTCCAAGTGCCCGCTAGGGAACCTACATACTCAAAATGCCCGCTAGGGAACCTCCATTGTACAAGTACCCGCTAATTAACTTAGATAGTCCATGTGCCCTCTAGTTAACCTAGATAGTCCAAGTGCCCGATATTTAACCTACATAGTCCAAGAGCCTGATAGGGAACCTACATAGTCCAAGTGCCCGCAGAGGAACCTACATAGTCCAAGTGCCCGTTAGGGAACCTAGATAGTCCAAGTGCCCGTAGGGAACCTAGATAGTCCAAGTGCCCGCTAGGGAACCTACATAGTAAAAGTGCCCGCTAGGGAACCTGCTTTGTGCAAGTGCCCGCTAGTTAACATAGATAGTCCAAGTGCCCGCTAGTTAACCTAGATAGTCCAAGTGCCCGATAGTTAACCTACATAGTCCAAGGTCAGCTAGTTAACCTAGATAGTCCAAGTTCCGGCTAGTAAACCTACATAGTCCAAGTGCCTGCTAGTTAACCTACATAGTCCAAGGGCCCGCTAGTTAACCTAGATATTCCAAGTGCCCGCTAGTTAACCTAGATCGTCCAAGTGTATGCTAGTTAACCTACATAGTCCAAGTTCCCGTTAGGTAACCTAGATAGTACAATTGCCCGCAAGGTAACCTCCATAGTCCAAGTGCCTGCTAGGTAACCTAGATATTCCAAGTTCCTGTTAGCTAACCTAGATAATACAAGTGCCCGCTAGGTAACCTACATAGTCCTAGTGCCATTTCGTTAACCTAGATAGTCCAAGTGCCCGTTCGTTAACCTAGATAGTCCAAGTGCCCGCTAGGTAACCTAGACAGTCCAAGTGCCTGCTAGGTAACCTACATAGTCCAAATGCCCGTTCGTTAACCTACATAGTCCAAGGGCCCACTATTTAACTTAGATCGTCCAAGTGCCTCGGTTAACCTACATAGTCCAAGTGCCCGCAAGGTGACCTATAAAATCCAAGTTCCATCTATGTAACCTAGATAGTCCAAGGGCCCGCTAGTTAACCTACATAGTCCAAGTGCCCGCTAGGTAAACTAGATATCCAAATTCCCGCTAAGGAACCTACATAGTCCAAGTGCACGCTAGTTAACCCAGATAGTCCAAGTGCCCGCTAGTTAACCTAGATAGTCCAAGTGCCGCTAGGTAACCTATATAGTGCAAGTGTCCCCTAGTTAACCTACATAGTCCAAGTGCCCGCTAGTTAACATAGATAGTCCAAGTGCCCGCTAGGGAACGTACATAGTCCAAGTGCCCGTTAGGTAACCTAGATAGTGCAAGTGCCCGGTAGTTAACCTACATAGCCCAAGTGCCCGCTAGGTTACCTAGATAGTCCAAGGGCGCGCTAGTTAACCTACATAGTCCAAGTGCCCGTTAGTTAACTTACATAGTTCAAGTGTCCGTAAGGAACATATATAGTCCAAGTGCCCGCTAGGGAACATACAGAGTCTAAGTGCCCGCTAGGGAACCTACGTAGTCCAAGTGCCCGCTAGGGAATCTACATAGTCCAAGGGCCCGCTAGTTAACGTAGATAGTCCAAGTGCCGCTAGTTAATCTACATAGTTCAAGGGACCGCTAGTTAACCTACATAGTCCAAGTACCGGCTAGTTAACCTAGATCGTCCAAGTGTCCGCTAGTTAACCTACATCGTCCAAGGGCCCGCTAGTTAACCTACGTAGTCCAAGTGCCCCCTAGTTAACCTACATACTCCAAGTGCCCGCTAGGTAACCTAGACAGTTCAAGTGAGCACTAGGTTACCTACATAGTCCAAGTGCCCGTTCGTTTACCTACATAATCCAAGTGCCCGCTACGTAACCAATATAGTCCAAATGCCCGCTAGGGACCCTAATAGTCCAAATGTCCGCTAGATAACCTAGATAGTCCAAGTGCTCACTACTTAACATAGATAGTCCAAGTGCCCAGTAGTTAACCTAGATAGACCAAGTGCCCGCTAGGGAACCTATCTAGTCCAAGTGCCCGATAGGGAACCTACATAGTCCAAGTGCCCGCTAGATAACATAGATAGTCCAAGTACCCGCTAGGAAACGTACATAGTCCAAGTGCCCGCTAGGGAACGTACATAGTCCAAGTGCCCGCTAGGTAACCTAGATAGTCCAAGTGCCCGCTAGTAAACCTAGATAGTATAAGGGCCCGCTAGTTAACCTAGATAGTCCAAGTGCCCGCTAGTTAACCTAGATCGTCTAAGTGCCCGCTAGTTAACCTTGATAATCCAAGTGCCCGCTAGTTAACCTTGATAATCCAAGTGCCCGCTAGTTAACCTACATAGTACAAGGGCCTTCTAGTTAACCTAGATAGTCCAAGTGCCCGCAAGGGGACGTACATAGTCCAAGTGCCCGCTAGGTAACCTAGATAGTCCAAGTGCCCGCCAAGGTATGTACATAGTTCAAGTGCCCGCTTGGTAACCTAGATTGTCCAAGTGTCCGCTAGTTAAACTACATAGTACAAGTGCCCGCTAGGTATCTTAGATAGTCCAAGGTCCTGCTAGTTAACCTACATAGTCCAATGCCCAATAGGGAACCTACATAGTCCAAGTGCCCGCTGAGGAACCTACATAGTCCAAGTGCCCGATAGGGAACCTATATATTCCAAGTGCCCGTTAGGGAACTTATATAGTCCAAGTGCCCGCTAGGGAACCTACATACTCAAAATACCCGCTAGGGAACCTGCATTGTACAAGTACCCGCTAATTAACTTAGATAGTCCACGTGCCCACTAGTTAACCTAGATAGTCCAAGTGCCCGATATTTAACCTACATAGTCCAAGAGCCTGATAGGGAACCTACATAGTCCAAGTGCCCGCAGAGGAACCTACATAGTCCAAGTGCCCGTTAGGGAACCTAGATAGTCCAAGTGCCCGTAGGGAACCTAGATAGTCCAAGTGCCCGCTAGGGAACCTACATAGTAAAAGTGCCCGCTAGGGAACCTGCTTTGTGCAAGTGCCCGCTAGTTAACATAGATAGTCCAAGTGCCCGCTAGTTAACCTAGATAGTCCAAGTGCCCGATAGTTAACCTACATAGTCCAAGGTCAGCTAGTTAACCTAGATAGTCCAAGTTCCGGCTAGTAAACCTACATAGTCTAAGTGCCTGCTAGTTAACCTACATAGTCCAAGGGCCCGCTAGTTAACCTAGATATTCCAAGTGCCCGCTAGTTAACCTAGATCGTCCAAGTGTATGCTAGTTAACCTACATAGTCCAAGTTCCCGTTAGGTAACCTAGATAGTACAATTGCCCGCAAGGTAACCTCCATAGTCCAAGTGCCTGCTAGGTAACCTAGATATTCCAAGTTCCTGTTAGCTAACCTAGATAATACAAGTGCCCGCTAGGTAACCTACATAGTCCTAGTGCCATTTCGTTAACCTAGATAGTCCAAGTGCCCGTTCGTTAACCTAGGGACCCTAATAGTCCAAATGTCCGCTAGTTAACCTAGATAGTCCAAGTGCTCACTACTTAACATAGATAGTCCAAGTGCCCACTAGTTAACCTAGATAGACCAAGTGCCCGCTAGGGAACCTATCTAGTCCAAGTGCCCGATAGGGAACCTACATAGTCCAAGTGCCCGCTAGATAACATAGATAGTCCAAGTACCCGCTAGGAAACGTACATAGTCCAAGTGCCCGCTAGGGAACGTACATAGTCCAAGTGCCCGCTAGGTAACCTAGATAGTCCAAGTGCCCGCTAGTAAACCTAGATAGTATAAGGGCCCGCTAGTTAACCTAGATAGTCCAAGTGCCCGCTAGTTAACCTTGATAATCCAAGTGCCCGCTAGTTAACCTACATAGTACAAGGGCCTTCTAGTTAACCTAGATAGTCCAAGTGCCCGCTAGGGGACGTACATAGTCCAAGTGCCCGCTAGGTAACCTAGATAGTCCAAGTGCCCGCCAAGGTATGTACATAGTTCAAGTGCCCGCTTGGTAACCTAGATTGTCAAAGTGTCCGCTAGTTAAACTACATAGTACAAGTGCCCGCTAGGTATCTTAGATAGTCCAAGGTCCTGCTAGTTAACCTACATAGTCCAATGCCCAATAGGGAACCTACATAGTCCAAGTGCCCGCTGAGGAACCTACATAGTCCAAGTGCCCGATAGGGAAACTATATATTCCAAGTGGCCGTTAGGGAACTTATATAGTCCAAGTGCCCGCTAGGGAACCTACATACTCAAAATGCCCGCTAGGGAACCTGCATTGTACAAGTACCCGCTAATTAACTTAGATAGTCCACGTGCCCTCTAGTTAACCTAGATAGTCCAAGTGCCCGATATTTAACCTACATAGTCCAAGAGCCTGATAGGGAACTTACATAGTCCAAGTGCCCGCAGAGGAACCTACATAGTCCAAGTGCCCGTTAGGGAACCTAGATAGTCCAAGTGCCCGTAGGGAACCTAGATAGTCCAAGTGCCCGCTAGGGAACCTACATAGTAAAAGTGCCCGCTAGGGAACCTGCTTTGTGCAAGTGCCCGCTAGTTAACATAGATAGTCCAAGTGCCCGCTAGTTAACCTAGATAGTCCAAGTGCCCGATAGTTAACCTACATAGTCCAAGGTCAGCTAGTTAACCTAGATAGTCCAAGTTCCGGCTAGTAAACCTACATAGTCCAAGTGCCTGCTAGTTAACCTACATAGTCCAAGGGCCCGCTAGTTAACCTAGATATTCCAAGTGCCCGCTAGTTAACCTAGATCGTCCAAGTGTATGCTAGTTAACCTACATAGTCCAAGTTCCCGTTAGGTAACCTAGATAGTACAATTGCCCGCAAGGTAACCTCCATAGTCCAAGTGCCTGCTAGGTAACCTAGATATTCCAAGTTCCTGTTAGCTAACCTAGATAATACAAGTGCCCGCTAGGTAACCTACATAGTCCTAGTGCCATTTCGTTAACCTAGATAGTCCAAGTGCCCGTTCGTTAACCTAGATAGTCCAAGTGCCCGCTAGGTAACCTAGACAGTCCAAGTGCCTGCTAGGTAACCTACATAGTCCAAATGCCCGTTCGTTAACCTACATAGTCCAAGGGCCCACTATTTAACTTAGATCGTCCAAGTGCCTCGGTTAACCTACATAGTCCAAGTGCCCGCAAGGTGACCTATAAAATCCAAGTTCCATCTATGTAACCTAGATAGTCCAAGGGCCCGCTAGTTAACCTACATAGTCCAAGTGCCCGCTAGGTAAACTAGATATCCAAATTCCCGCTAAGGAACCTACATAGTCCAAGTGCACGCTAGTTAACCCAGATAGTCCAAGTGCCCGCTAGTTAACCTAGATAGTCCAAGTGCCGCTAGGTAACCTATATAGTGCAAGTGTCCCCTAGTTAACCTACATAGTCCAAGTGCCCGCTAGTTAACATAGATAGTCCAAGTGCCCGCTAGGGAACGTACATAGTCCAAGTGCCCGTTAGGTAACCTAGATAGTGCAAGTGCCCGGTAGTTAACCTACATAGCCCAAGTGCCCGCTAGGTTACCTAGATAGTCCAAGGGCGCGCTAGTTAACCTACATAGTCCAAGTGCCCGTTAGTTAACTTACATAGTTCAAGTGTCCGTAAGGAACATATATAGTCCAAGTGCCCGCTAGGGAACATACAGAGTCTAAGTGCCCGCTAGGGAACCTACGTAGTCCAAGTGCCCGCTAGGGAATCTACATAGTCCAAGGGCCCGCTAGTTAACGTAGATAGTCCAAGTGCCGCTAGTTAATCTACATAGTTCAAGGGACCGCTAGTTAACCTACATAGTCCAAGTACCGGCTAGTTAACCTAGATCGTCCAAGTGTCCGCTAGTTAACCTACATAGTACAAGTGCCCGCTAGGGAACCTACATAGTCCAAGTGCCTGCTAGGGAACCTACATAGTCCAAGTGCCCGCTCTGGAACATACATAGTCCAAGTGCCCGCCAGGGAATCTACATAGACCAAGGGCCCGCTAGTTAACGAAGATACTCCAAGTGCCTCTAGTTAATCTACATAGTTTAAGGGCCCGCAAGTTAACCTACATAGTCCAAGTATCCGCTAGTCAACCTAGATCGTCCAAGTGACCGCTAGTTAACTTACATAGTCCAAGGGCCCGCTAGTTAACCTACATAGTCCAAGGGCCCACTAGTTAACCTACATCGTCCAAGGGCCCGCTAGTTAACCTACGTAGTCCAAGTGCCCCCTAGTTAACCTACATACTCCAAGTGCCCGCTAGGTAACCTAGACAGTTCAAGTGAGCACTAGGTTACCGACATAGTCCAAGTGCCCGTTCGTTTACCTACATAATCCAAGTGCCCGCTAGGTAACCAATATAGTCCAAATGCCCGCTAGGGACCCTAATAGTCCAAATGTCCGCTAGTTAACCTAGATAGTCCAAGTGCTCGCTACTTAACATAGATAGTCCAAGTGCCCACTAGTTAACCTAGATAGACCAAGTGCCCGCTAGGGAACCTATCTAATCCAAGTGCCCGATAGGGAACCTACATAGTCCAAGTGCCCGCTAGATAACATAGATAGTCCAAGTACCCGCTAGGAAACGTACATAGTCCAAGTGCCCGCTAGGGAAGGTACATAGTCCAAGTGCCCGCTAGGTAACCTAGATAGTCCAAGTGCCCGCTAGTAAAACTAGATAGTATAAGGGCCCGCTAGTTAACCTAGATAGTCCAAGTGCCCGCTAGTTAACCTAGATCGTCTAAGTGCCCGCTAGTTAACCTTGATAATCCAAGTGCCCGCTAGTTAACCTACATAGTACAAGGGCCTTCTAGTTAACCTAAATAGTCCAAGTGCCCTCTAGGGGACGTACATAGTCCCAGTGCCCGCTAGGTAAACTAGATATCCAAATTCTCGCTAAGGAACCTACATAGTCCAAGTGCACGCTAGTTAACCCAGATATTCCAAGTGCCCGCTAGTTAACCTAGATAGTCCAAGTGCCGCTAGGTAACCTATATAGAGCAAGTGTCCCCTAGTTAACCTACATAGTACAAGTGCCCGCTAGGGAACCTACATAGTCCAAGTGCCTGCTAAGAACCTACATAGTCCAAGTGCCCGCTCTGGAACATACATAGTCCAAGTGCCCACTAGGGAATGTACATAGTCCAAGGGCCCGCTAGTTAACGTAGATAGTCCAAGTGCCGCTAGTTAATCTACATAGTTCAAGGGACTGCTAGTTAACCTACATAGTCCAAGTACCGGCTAGTTAACCTAGATCGTCCAAGTGTCCGCTAGTTAACCTACCTACTGCTTGGGGCACACTTAATCTGAAAAACTTGCTGGACTCACGGCTTTCCCAAAGACCCAAGATTCTCAAAGAGCGAGCGTAAGTTTGACGGAAAAACAAACTGCCGGTAGCGCCTTTTGACCTTGAAAACGGCAAGAAGCAAGCTTTCCCTTAAACCATGAATCTCAGAAACATTGTGACAGTGAAGGAAAACCAGTGAGAGCAGATGTACTTCCAATAATCCAACACTTAAATGAGACCTCATACCTAAATCCTATCCTAAAAACAACCCTAATCCTAACCCTAAACTAGGTGAAAAGCTAACCCTAGGTGTAAACCTAAACAGAGATGTAACCCTAAGCCTAGGTCTAACTGTATTCTCCTAACCTTAAACTTAACCCTAACCTAAGGCTCACCCTAAAGCAAGCCCTAACCATAACCGTATGTCTACCCTAAGGCTAACCCTAATCCTAACCCCACATCTGATGTGAACATGCAGCTGCCCCTACAACTAACCTTACTCCTAACCGTCATTCTTCGCCTGAACCTAACAACTCTATCCCTCACCTTCAATCGATAGCTCAATTTCACCGTTAATGTAAACCAATCCCTTAAACTAGACAGAGAGCTAAACTTAACCTTAATGAAAACGGATGTAACACACAAACCGTAAGCCTGACCCCAACTCAACCTCGCACACTGTCTAACCCTCACACAAATATTAACCCCAACCCATATCTAAACAGTCAAGTTTACCATAAGCCTAAATGAGACAATAGGTTCGCTCATCCTTAAGCACTAAACCCTACTCTTACCTTCAACCTCACACTCACCCTACATTTGATCCTCAGACTTACCATAACCCGAATCCTCACACAGCCGTAACTCTAACGTGAACTCTAACTCTGTCCCTAAACATGCCCAAATGCCTGTACCTATGCCCGTCTAAAGTTAAACCTAAACCGAAATCTTCTGTGCCACCATTTTGCAGCAGTTTAAAGAAGTACACTGGGAAAGATTTTTCTGCAAGGAAGAAACTGCAGGCGGCGTGCCTGAACTGAGAATATCATGCTGCACGAGTTCTTTGGCCTCAGATGCTAGAAGGGCCATGAGTGGGAAGTATAAAGAAACGGGACTTTACTTTCTCCGTGATCATCAACCTTTGTGGATTCTCTTTGTTCTAGACGCCTGAAATAAAGACAGTTGTCCTGAGTCACCTAAACCTCCACCGAGTGAGGCGCGGGAACTTGCCGGTATCAGAGAATTACGAAGAAGGCTGAACGTCCACAATTAAATGGTCATTGCCCAGAAAGAAGCGCCAGCCGGATCAGCCTGGGAAACAAGCTTTCATTAGACAATGAAGATGTGAGAATCTGGTACGGCCACAGTTCACGGTTTCCATAGATCCATGCAATTCCGTGTTGAATTTCAGTCCGAAAATGAAACCGCTGGAGCCTCTGTTCAGCAGGCCCTGGTGTAGCTCCCAGAGGCACAAGGGTGCTCCTCCAGAATTTGGACGAAAAACGTTTTCACGGGAATAAGCAACCTTGATCAAGCCAGGTGGGTCTTGGAAAAACGAAATTGCTGCGTGTGCCTGCAATACTGACAAGCACACACGTGTGTCACTCCATGGCGCATTCAGCACAGGAATCTGCATCGATTGAGCCAAGACAAAGGAAAGTTCAGGGAGGCAGCACCCGTGTAGAAAAGCATTTGTTCTTCAAAGAGGAGGCCAATATTGTGAAACGACATACCCATGGCAAATAGTTTTCATCGGCAGTTTCATGGAGCAATATTGCGGGGAGAGAAAAGGCACCACCTGAGGGAGGCACGCTCAAACAAACTACGTAGGGCAGGAGACGGGTCGCCCCCAGGCACTAGGGGTGTCGGGCCTCAACATTGTAAGCAGAGTTCACTGAAGTCCCTGAGAGAAGTTTTCTCCGGTGTCCTTCGTCTACGTTCCTAAAATTTACTCTGCGGTTTCTGATGACTCTGGGTTACGAACGGCCACCATTCACCATTCTCCTTACACTCGTGCGTCTCCATCGACCTTAAAGGAAAGGGAGGACACGCAGATGCTGGCAGCTAAATTCAGCAGAGTTAGTGTCAACACAAAAGAGACAGCTCTGTGGGGACCCGTCTTCCATGGTAAAACATTTCCTAACGAATAAGAAATCTTCCCATCGCAATGACAATATGAGAGAATTGCCACCGGTGGATTTGCCGATGTGCCTATAAACATCTTCTTCAGGCCATGAAGTAGTGAAGCAATGGAACTCAGGCGCTTCACCCTTTTTCCTAGACCAGTGAAACTTAAAGAGCCACTATTGACCTGTGAGACATGACGTTGCTGGAAGCATCAGTGTACAGAGGCATGGGAACCTCAAAGGAGTTTCTTCCGTGTGAAAATAACAACCAGGCTGAACTTCATGGCAGGGTTCCAGATTCCCAGGAATTCCACGGGCTGTATTGCTCAGAGATAGAACCTACTGCTTGGGGCACACTTAATCTGAAAAACTTGCTGGACTCACGGCTTTCCCAAAGACCCAAGATTCTCAAAGAGCGAGCGTAAGTTTGACGGAAAAACAAACTGCCGGTAGCGCCTTTTGACCTTGAAAACGGCAAGAAGCAAGCTTTCCCTTAAACCATGAATCTCAGAAACATTGTGACAGTGAAGGAAAACCAGTGAGAGCAGATGTACTTCCAATAATCCAACACTTAAATGAGACCTCATACCTAAATCCTATCCTAAAAACAACCCTAATCCTAACCCTAAACTAGGTGAAAAGCTAACCCTAGGTGTAAACCTAAACAGAGATGTAACCCTAAGCCTAGGTCTAACTGTATTCTCCTAACCTTAAACTTAACCCTAACCTAAGGCTCACCCTAAAGCAAGCCCTAACCATAACCGTATGTCTACCCTAAGGCTAACCCTAATCCTAACCCCACATCTGATGTGAACATGCAGCTGCCCCTACAACTAACCTTACTCCTAACCGTCATTCTTCGCCTGAACCTAACAACTCTATCCCTCACCTTCAATCGATAGCTCAATTTCACCGTTAATGTAAACCAATCCCTTAAACTAGACAGAGAGCTAAACTTAACCTTAATGAAAACGGATGTAACACACAAACCGTAAGCCTGACCCCAACTCAACCTCGCACACTGTCTAACCCTCACACAAATATTAACCCCAACCCATATCTAAACAGTCAAGTTTACCATAAGCCTAAATGAGACAATAGGTTCGCTCATCCTTAAGCACTAAACCCTACTCTTACCTTCAACCTCACACTCACCCTACATTTGATCCTCAGACTTACCATAACCCGAATCCTCACACAGCCGTAACTCTAACGTGAACTCTAACTCTGTCCCTAAACATGCCCAAATGCCTGTACCTATGCCCGTCTAAAGTTAAACCTAAACCGAAATCTTCTGTGCCACCATTTTGCAGCAGTTTAAAGAAGTACACTGGGAAAGATTTTTCTGCAAGGAAGAAACTGCAGGCGGCGTGCCTGAACTGAGAATATCATGCTGCACGAGTTCTTTGGTCTCAGATGCTAGATGGGCCATGAGTGGGAAGTATAAAGAAACGGGACTTTACTTTCTCCGTGATCATCAACCTTTGTGGATTCTCTTTGTTCTAGACGCCTGAAATAAAGACAGTTGTCCTGAGTCACCTAAACCTCCACCGAGTGAGGCGCGGGAACTTGCCGGTATCAGAGAATTACGAAGAAGGCTGAACGTCCACAATTAAATGGTCATTGCCCAGAAAGAAGCGCCAGCCGGATCAGCCTGGGAAACAAGCTTCCATTAGACAATGAAGATGTGAGAATCTGGTACGGCCACAGTTCACGGTTTCCATAGATCCATGCAATTCCGTGTTGAATTTCAGTCCGAAAATGAAACCGCTGGAGTCTCTGTTCAGCAGGCCCTGGTGTAGCTCCCAGAGGCACAAGGGTGCTCCTCCAGAATTTGGACGAAAAACGTTTTCACGGGAATAAGCAACCTTGATCAAGCCAGGTGGGTCTTGGAAAAACGAAATTGCTGCGTGTGCCTGCAATACTGACAAGCACACACGTGTGTCACTCCATGGCGCATTCAGCACAGGAATCTGCATCGATTGAGCCAAGACAAAGGAAAGTTCAGGGAGGCAGCACCCGTGTAGAAAAGCATTTGTTCTTCAAAGAGGAGGCCAATATTGTGAAACGACATACCCATGGCAAATAGTTTTCATCGGCAGTTTCATGGAGCAATATTGCGGGGAGAGAAAAGGCACCACCTGAGGGAGGCACGCTCAAACAAACTACGTAGGGCAGGAGACGGGTCGCCCCCAGGCACTAGGGGTGTCGGGCCTCAACATTGTAAGCAGAGTTCACTGAAGTCCCTGAGAGAAGTTTTCTCCGGTGTCCTTCGTCTACGTTCCTAAAATTTACTCTGCGGTTTCTGATGACTCTGGGTTACGAACGGCCATCATTCACCATTCTCCTTACACTCGTGCGTCTCCATCGACCTTAAAGGAAAGGGAGGACACGCAGATGCTGGCAGCTAAATTCAGCAGAGTTAGTGTCAACACAAAAGAGACAGCTCTGTGGGGACCCGTCTTCCATGGTAAAACATTTCCTAACGAATAAGAAATCTTCCCATCGCAATGACAATATGAGAGAATTGCCACCGGTGGATTTGCCGATGTGCCTATAAACATCTTCTTCAGGCCATGAAGTAGTGAAGCAATGGAACTCAGGCGCTTCACCCTTTTTCCTAGACCAGTGAAACTTAAAGAGCCACTATTGACCTGTGAGACATGACGTTGCTGGAAGCATCAGTGTACAGAGGCATGGGAACCTCAAAGGAGTTTCTTCCGTGTGAAAATAACAACCAGGCTGAACTTCATGGCAGGGTTCCAGATTCCCAGGAATTCCACGGGCTGTATTGCTCAGAGATAGAACCTACTGCTTGGGGCACACTTAATCTGAAAAACTTGCTGGACTCACGGCTTTCCCAAAGACCCAAGATTCTCAAAGAGCGAGCGTAAGTTTGACGGAAAAACAAACTGCCGGTAGCGCCTTTTGACCTTGAAAACGGCAAGAAGCAAGCTTTCCCTTAAACCATGAATCTCAGAAACATTGTGACAGTGAAGGAAAACCAGTGAGAGCAGATGTACTTCCAATAATCCAACACTTAAATGAGACCTCATACCTAAATCCTATCCTAAAAACAACCCTAATCCTAACCCTAAACTAGGTGAAAAGCTAACCCTAGGTGTAAACCTAAACAGAGATGTAACCCTAAGCCTAGGTCTAACTGTATTCTCCTAACCTTAAACTTAACCCTAACCTAAGGCTCACCCTAAAGCAAGCCCTAACCATAACCGTATGTCTACCCTAAGGCTAACCCTAATCCTAACCCCACATCTGATGTGAACATGCAGCTGCCCCTACAACTAACCTTACTCCTAACCGTCATTCTTCGCCTGAACCTAACAACTCTATCCCTCACCTTCAATCGATAGCTCAATTTCACCGTTAATGTAAACCAATCCCTTAAACTAGACAGAGAGCTAAACTTAACCTTAATGAAAACGGATGTAACACACAAACCGTAAGCCTGACCCCAACTCAACCTCGCACACTGTCTAACCCTCACACAAATATTAACCCCAACCCATATCTAAACAGTCAAGTTTACCATAAGCCTAAATGAGACAATAGGTTCGCTCATCCTTAAGCACTAAACCCTACTCTTACCTTCAACCTCACACTCACCCTACATTTGATCCTCAGACTTACCATAACCCGAATCCTCACACAGCCGTAACTCTAACGTGAACTCTAACTCTGTCCCTAAACATGCCCAAATGCCTGTACCTATGCCCGTCTAAAGTTAAACCTAAACCGAAATCTTCTGTGCCACCATTTTGCAGCAGTTTAAAGAAGTACACTGGGAAAGATTTTTCTGCAAGGAAGAAACTGCAGGCGGCGTGCCTGAACTGAGAATATCATGCTGCACGAGTTCTTTGGCCTCAGATGCTAGAAGGGCCATGAGTGGGAAGTATAAAGAAACGGGACTTTACTTTCTCCGTGATCATCAACCTTTGTGGATTCTCTTTGTTCTAGACGCCTGAAATAAAGACAGTTGTCCTGAGTCACCTAAACCTCCACCGAGTGAGGCGCGGGAACTTGCCGGTATCAGAGAATTACGAAGAAGGCTGAACGTCCACAATTAAATGGTCATTGCCCAGAAAGAAGCGCCAGCCGGATCAGCCTGGGAAACAAGCTTCCATTAGACAATGAAGATGTGAGAATCTGGTACGGCCACAGTTCACGGTTTCCATAGATCCATGCAATTCCGTGTTGAATTTCAGTCCGAAAATGAAACCGCTGGAGCCTCTGTACAGCAGGCCCTGGTGTAGCTCCCAGAGGCACAAGGGTGCTCCTCCAGAATTTGGACGAAAAACGTTTTCACGGGAATAAGCAACCTTGATCAAGCCAGGTGGGTCTTGGAAAAACGAAATTGCTGCGTGTGCCTGCAATACTGACAAGCACACACGTGTGTCACTCCATGGCGCATTCAGCACAGGAATCTGCATCGATTGAGCCAAGACAAAGGAAAGTTCAGGGAGGCAGCACCCGTGTAGAAAAGCATTTGTTCTTCAAAGAGGAGGCCAATATTGTGAAACGACATACCCATGGCAAATAGTTTTCATCGGCAGTTTCATGGAGCAATATTGCGGGGAGAGAAAAGGCACCACCTGAGGGAGGCACGCTCAAACAAACTACGTAGGGCAGGAGACGGGTCGCCCCCAGGCACTAGGGGTGTCGGGCCTCAACATTGTAAGCAGAGTTCACTGAAGTCCCTGAGAGAAGTTTTCTCCGGTGTCCTTCGTCTACGTTCCTAAAATTTACTCTGCGGTTTCTGATGACTCTGGGTTACGAACGGCCACCATTCACCATTCTCCTTACACTCGTGCGTCTCCATCGACCTTAAAGGAAAGGGAGGACACGCAGATGCTGGCAGCTAAATTCAGCAGAGTTAGTGTCAACACAAAAGAGACAGCTCTGTGGGGACCCGTCTTCCATGGTAAAACATTTCCTAACGAATAAGAAATCTTCCCATCGCAATGACAATATGAGAGAATTGCCACCGGTGGATTTGCCGATGTGCCTATAAACATCTTCTTCAGGCCATGAAGTAGTGAAGCAATGGAACTCAGGCGCTTCACCCTTTTTCCTAGACCAGTAAAACTTAAAGAGCCACTATTGACCTGTGAGACATGACGTTGCTGGAAGCATCAGTGTACAGAGGCATGGGAACCTCAAAGGAGTTTCTTCCGTGTGAAAATAACAACCAGGCTGAACTTCATGGCAGGGTTCCAGATTCCCAGGAATTCCACGGGCTGTATTGCTCAGAGATAGAACCTACTGCTTGGGGCACACTTAATCTGAAAAACTTGCTGGACTCACGGCTTTCCCAAAGACCCAAGATTCTCAAAGAGCGAGCGTAAGTTTGACGGAAAAACAAACTGCCGGTAGCGCCTTTTGACCTTGAAAACGGCAAGAAGCAAGCTTTCCCTTAAACCATGAATCTCAGAAACATTGTGACAGTGAAGGAAAACCAGTGAGAGCAGATGTACTTCCAATAATCCAACACTTAAATGAGACCTCATACCTAAATCCTATCCTAAAAACAACCCTAATCCTAACCCTAAACTAGGTGAAAAGCTAACCCTAGGTGTAAACCTAAACAGAGATGTAACCCTAAGCCTAGGTCTAACTGTATTCTCCTAACCTTAAACTTAACCCTAACCTAAGGCTCACCCTAAAGCAAGCCCTAACCATAACCGTATGTCTACCCTAAGGCTAACCCTAATCCTAACCCCAAATCTGATGTGAACATGCAGCTGCCCCTACAACTAACCTTACTCCTAACCGTCATTCTTCGCCTGAACCTAACAACTCTATCCCTCACCTTCAATCGATAGCTCAATTTCACCGTTAATGTAAACCAATCCCTTAAACTAGACAGAGAGCTAAACTTAACCTTAATGAAAACGGATGTAACACACAAACCGTAAGCCTGACCCCAACTCAACCTCGCACACTGTCTAACCCTCACACAAATATTAACCCCAACCCATATCTAAACAGTCAAGTTTACCATAAGCCTAAATGAGACAATAGGTTCGCTCATCCTTAAGCACTAAACCCTACTCTTACCTTCAACCTCACACTCACCCTACATTTGATCCTCAGACTTACCATAACCCGAATCCTCACACAGCCGTAACTCTAACGTGAACTCTAACTCTGTCCCTAAACATGCCCAAATGCCTGTACCTATGCCCGTCTAAAGTTAAACCTAAACTGAAATCTTCTGTGCCACCATTTTGCAGCAGTTTAAAGAAGTACACTGGGAAAGATTTTTCTGCAAGGAAGAAACTGCAGGCGGCGTGCCTGAACTGAGAATATCATGCTGCACGAGTTCTTTGGCCTCAGATGCTAGAAGGGCCATGAGTGGGAAGTATAAAGAAACGGGACTTTACTTTCTCCGTGATCATCAACCTTTGTGGATTCTCTTTGTTCTAGACGCCTGAAATAAAGACAGTTGTCCTGAGTCACCTAAACCTCCACCGAGTGAGGCGCGGGAACTTGCCGGTATCAGAGAATTACGAAGAAGGCTGAACGTCCACAATTAAATGGTCATTGCCCAGAAAGAAGCGCCAGCCGGATCAGCCTGGGAAACAAGCTTCCATTAGACAATGAAGATGTGAGAATCTGGTACGGCCACAATTCAAAGTTTCCATAGATCCATGAAATTCCGTGTTGAATTTCAGTCCGAAAATTAAACCGCTGGAGCCTCTGTTCAGCAGGCCCTGGTGTAGCTCCCAGAGGCACAAGGGTGCTCCTCCAGAATTTGGACGAAAAACGTTTTCACGGGAATAAGCAACCTTGATCAAGCCAGGTGGGTCTTGGAAAAACGAAATTGCTGCGTGTGCCTGCAATACTGACAAGCACTCACCTGTGTCACTCTATGGCGCATTCAGCACAGGAATCTGCATCGATTGAGCCAAGACAAAGGAAAGTTCAGGGAGGCAGCACCCGTGTAGAAAAGCATTTGTTCTTCAAAGAGGAGGCCAATATTGTGAAACGACATACCCATGGCAAATAGTTTTCATCGGCAGTTTCATGGAGCAATATTGCGGGGAGAGAAAAGGCACCACCTGAGGGAGGCACGCTCAAACAAACTACGTAGGGCAGGAGACGGTCGCCCCCAGGCACTAGGGGTGTCGGGCCTCAACATTGTAAGCAGAGTTCACTGAAGTCCCTGAGAGAAGTTTTCTCCGGTGTCCTTCGTCTACGTTCCTAAAATTTACTCTGCGGTTTCTGATGACTCTGGGTTACGAACGGCCACCATTCACCATTCTCCTTACACTCGTGCGTCTCCATCGACCTTAAAGGAAAGGGAGGACACGCAGATGCTGGCAGCTAAATTCAGCAGAGTTAGTGTCAACACAAAAGAGACAGCTCTGTGGGGACCCGTCTTCCATGGTAAAACATTTCCTAACGAATAAGAAATCTTCCCATCGCAATGACAATATGAGAGAATTGCCACCGGTGGATTTGCCGATGTGCCTATAAACATCTTCTTCAGGCCATGAAGTAGTGAAGCAATGGAACTCAGGCGCTTCACCCTTTTTCCTAGACCAGTGAAACTTAAAGAGCCACTATTGACCTGTGAGACATGACGTTGCTGGAAGCATCAGTGTACAGAGGCATGGGAACCTCAAAGGAGTTTCTTCCGTGTGAAAATAACAACCAGGCTGAACTTCATGGCAGGGTTCCAGATTCCCAGGAATTCCACGGGCTGTATTGCTCAGAGATAGAACCTACTGCTTGGGGCACACTTAATCTGAAAAACTTGCTGGACTCACGGCTTTCCCAAAGACCCAAGATTCTCAAAGAGCGAGCGTAAGTTTGACGGAAAAACAAACTGCCGGTAGCGCCTTTTGACCTTGAAAACGGCAAGAAGCAAGCTTTCCCTTAAACCATGAATCTCAGAAACATTGTGACAGTGAAGGAAAACCAGTGAGAGCAGATGTACTTCCAATAATCCAACACTTAAATGAGACCTCATACCTAAATCCTATCCTAAAAACAACCCTAATCCTAACCCTAAACTAGGTGAAAAGCTAACCCTAGGTGTAAACCTAAACAGAGATGTAACCCTAAGCCTAGGTCTAACTGTATTCTCCTAACCTTAAACTTAACCCTAACCTAAGGCTCACCCTAAAGCAAGCCCTAACCATAACCGTATGTCTACCCTAAGGCTAACCCTAATCCTAACCCCAAATCTGATGTGAACATGCAGCTGCCCCTACAACTAACCTTACTCCTAACCGTCATTCTTCGCCTGAACCTAACAACTCTATCCCTCACCTTCAATCGATAGCTCAATTTCACCGTTAATGTAAACCAATCCCTTAAACTAGACAGAGAGCTAAACTTAACCTTAATGAAAACGGATGTAACACACAAACCGTAAGCCTGACCCCAACTCAACCTCGCAGACTGTCTAACCCTCACACAAATATTAACCCCAACCCATATCTAAACAGTCAAGTTTACCATAAGCCTAAATGAGACAATAGGTTCGCTCATCCTTAAGCACTAAACCCTACTCTTACCTTCAACCTCACACTCACCCTACATTTGATCCTCAGACTTACCATAACCCGAATCCTCACACAGCCGTAACTCTAACGTGAACTCTAACTCTGTCCCTAAACATGCCCAAATGCCTGTACCTATGCCCGTCTAAAGTTAAACCTAAACTGAAATCTTCTGTGCCACCATTTTGCAGCAGTTTAAAGAAGTACACTGGGAAAGATTTTTCTGCAAGGAAGAAACTGCAGGCGGCGTGCCTGAACTGAGAATATCATGCTGCACGAGTTCTTTGGCCTCAGATGCTAGAAGGGCCATGAGTGGGAAGTATAAAGAAACGGGACTTTACTTTCTCCGTGATCATCAACCTTTGTGGATTCTCTTTGTTCTAGACGCCTGAAATAAAGACAGTTGTCCTGAGTCACCTAAACCTCCACCGAGTGAGGCGCGGGAACTTGCCGGTATCAGAGAATTACGAAGAAGGCTGAACGTCCACAATTAAATGGTCATTGCCCAGAAAGAAGCGCCAGCCGGATCAGCCTGGGAAACAAGCTTCCATTAGACAATGAAGATGTGAGAATCTGGTACGGCCACAGTTCACGGTTTCCATAGATCCATGCAATTCCGTGTTGAATTTCAGTCCGAAAATGAAACCGCTGGAGCCTCTGTTCAGCAGGCCCTGGTGTAGCTCCCAGAGGCACAAGGGTGCTCCTCCAGAATTTGGACGAAAAACGTTTTCACGGGAATAAGCAACCTTGATCAAGCCAGGTGGGTCTTGGAAAAACGAAATTGCTGCGTGTGCCTGCAATACTGACAAGCACTCACCTGTGTCACTCTATGGCGCATTCAGCACAGGAATCTGCATCGATTGAGCCAAGACAAAGGAAAGTTCAGGGAGGCAGCACCCGTGTAGAAAAGCATTTGTTCTTCAAAGAGGAGGCCAATATTGTGAAACGACATACCCATGGCAAATAGTTTTCATCGGCAGTTTCATGGAGCAATATTGCGGGGAGAGAAAAGGCACCACCTGAGGGAGGCACGCTCAAACAAACTACGTAGGGCAGGAGACGGGTCGCCCCCAGGCACTAGGGGTGTCGGGCCTCAACATTGTAAGCAGAGTTCACTGAAGTCCCTGAGAGAAGTTTTCTCCGGTGTCCTTCGTCTACGTTCCTAAAATTTACTCTGCGGTTTCTGATGACTCTGGGTTACGAACGGCCACCATTCACCATTCTCCTTACACTCGTGCGTCTCCATCGACCTTAAAGGAAAGGGAGGACACGCAGATGCTGGCAGCTAAATTCAGCAGAGTTAGTGTCAACACAAAAGAGACAGCTCTGTGGGGACCCGTCTTCCATGGTAAAACATTTCCTAACGAATAAGAAATCTTCCCATCGCAATGACAATATGAGAGAATTGCCACCGGTGGATTTGCCGATGTGCCTATAAACATCTTCTTCAGGCCATGAAGTAGTGAAGCAATGGAACTCAGGCGCTTCACCCTTTTTCCTAGACCAGTGAAACTTAAAGAGCCACTATTGACCTGTGAGACATGGCGTTGCTGGAAGCATCAGTGTACAGAGGCATGAGAACCTCAAAGGAGTTTCTTCCGTGTGAAAATAACAACCAGGCTGAACTTCATGGCAGGGTTCCAGATTCCCAGGAATTCCACGGGCTGTATTGCTCAGAGATAGAACCTACTGCTTGGGGCACACTTAATCTGAAAAACTTGCTGGACTCACGGCTTTCCCAAAGACCCAAGATTCTCAAAGAGCGAGCGTAAGTTTGACGGAAAAACAAACTGCCGGTAGCGCCTTTTGACCTTGAAAACGGCAAGAAGCAAGCTTTCCCTTAAACCATGAATCTCAGAAACATTGTGACAGTGAAGGAAAACCAGTGAGAGCAGATGTACTTCCAATAATCCAACACTTAAATGAGACCTCATACCTAAATCCTATCCTAAAAACAACCCTAATCCTAACCCTAAACTAGGTGAAAAGCTAACCCTAGGTGTAAACCTAAACAGAGATGTAACCCTAAGCCTAGGTCTAACTGTATTCTCCTAACCTTAAACTTAACCCTAACCTAAGGCTCACCCTAAAGCAAGCCCTAACCATAACCGTATGTCTACCCTAAGGCTAACCCTAATCTTAACCCCAAATCTGATGTGAACATGCAGCTCCCCCTACAACTAACCTTACTCCTAACCGTCATTCTTCGCCTGAACCTAACTTAACTCTATCCCTCACCTTCAATCGAAGCCTCCATAGCACCGTTAATGTAATCCAATCCCTTAAACTAGACAGAGAGCTAAATTTAACCATAACCAAAACGGACGTAACACACAAACCGTAAGCCTGAACCCAACCCTTAAACTCGCTCACTGTCGAAACCTCACACAAATATTAACCCCAACCCATATCTAAACAGTCAAGTTTACAATAGGCCTAAATGAGACAATAGGTTCGCTCATCCTTAAGCACTAAACCCTACTCTTACCTTCAACCTCACACTCACCCTACATTTGATCTTCAGACTTACCATAACCCGAATCCTCACACAGCCGTAACTCTAACGTGAACTCTAACTCTGTCCCTAAAAAAGCCCAAATGCCTGTACCTATGCCCGTCTAAAGTTAAACCTAAACCGAAATCTTCTGTGCCACCATTTTGCAGCAGTTTAAAGAAGTACACTGGGAAAGATTTATCTGCAAGGAAGAAACTGCAGGCGGCGTGCCTGAACTGAGAATATCATGCTGCACGAGTTCTTTGGCCTCAGATGCTAGAAGGGCCATGAGTGGGAAGTATAAAGAAACGGGACTTTACTTTCTCCGTGATCATCAACCTTTGTGGATTCTCTTTGTTCTAGACGCCTGAAATAAAGACAGTTGTCCTGAGTCACCTAAACCTCCACCGAGTGAGGCGCGGGAACTTGCCGGTATCAGAGAATTACGAAGAAGGCTGAACGTCCACAATTAAATGGTCATTGCCCAGAAAGAAGCGCCAGCCGGATCAGCCTGGGAAACAAGCTTCCATTAGACAATGAAGATGTGAGAATCTGGTACGGCCACAGTTCAAAGTTTCCATAGATCCATGCAATTCCGTGTTGAATTTCAGTCCGAAAATGAAACCGCTGGAGCCTCTGTTCAGCAGGCCCTGGTGTAGCTCCAAGAGGCACAAGGGTGCTCCTCCAGAATTTGGACGAAAAACGTTTTCACGGGAATAAGCAACCTTGATCAAGCCAGGTGGGTCTTGGAAAAACGAAATTGCTGCGTGTGCCTGCAATACTGACAAGCACTCACCTGTGTCACTCTATGGCGCATTCAGCACAGGAATCTGCATCGATTGAGCCAAGACAAAGGAAAGTTCAGGGAGGCAGCACCCGTGTAGAAAAGCATTTGTTCTTCAAAGAGGAGGCCAATATTGTGAAACGACATACCCATGGCAAATAGTTTTCATCGGCAGTTTCATGGAGCAATATTGCGGGGAGAGAAAAGGCACCACCTGAGGGAGGCACGCTCAAACAAACTACGTAGGGCAGGAGACGGGTCGCCCCCAGGCACTAGGGGTGTCGGGCCTCAACATTGTAAGCAGAGTTCACTGAAGTCCCTGAGAGAAGTTTTCTCCGGTGTCCTTCGTCTACGTTCCTAAAATTTACTCTGCGGTTTCTGATGACTCTGGGTTACGAACGGCCACCATTCACCATTCTCCTTACACTCGTGCGTCTCCATCGACCTTAAAGGAAAGGGAGGACACGCAGATGCTGGCAGCTAAATTCAGCAGAGTTAGTGTCAACACAAAAGAGACAGCTCTGTGGGGACCCGTCTTCCATGGTAAAACATTTCCTAACGAATAAGAAATCTTCCCATCGCAATGACAATATGAGAGAATTGCCACCGGTGGATTTGCCGATGTGCCTATAAACATCTTCTTCAGGCCATGAAGTAGTGAAGCAATGGAACTCAGGCGCTTCACCCTTTTTCCTAGACCAGTGAAACTTAAAGAGCCACTATTGACCTGTGAGACATGACGTTGCTGGAAGCATCAGTGTACAGAGGCATGGGAACCTCAAAGGAGTTTCTTCCGTGTGAAAATGACAACCAGGCTGAACTTCATGGCAGGGTTCCAGATTCCCAGGAATTCCACGGGCTGTATTGCTCAGAGATAGAACCTACTGCTTGGGGCACACTTAATCTGAAAAGCTTGCTGGACTCACGGCTTTCCCAAAGACCCAAGATTCTCAAAGATCGAGCGTAAGTTTGAGGGAAAAACAAACTGCCGGTGGCGCCTTTTGACCATGAAACCGGCAAGAAGCAAGATTTCCCTTAAACCATGAATCTCAGAAACGTTGTGACAGTGAAGGAAAACCAGTGAGAGCAGATGTACTTCCAATAATCCAACACTTAAATTAGACCTCATACCTAAATCCTATCCTAAAAACAACCCTAATCCTAACCCTAAACAAGGTGAAAAGCTAACCCTAGGTGTAAACCTAAACAGAGATGTAACCCTTAGCCTAGGTCTAACTGTATTCTCCTAACCTTAAACTTAACCCTAACCTAAGGCTCACCCTAAAGCAAGCCCTAACCATAACCGTATGTCTACCCTAAGGCTAACCCTAATCCTAACCCCAAATCTGATGTGAACATGCAGCTGCCCCTACAACTAACCTTACTCCTAACCGTCATTCTTCGCCTGAACCTAACTTAACTCTATCCCTCACCTTCAATCGATACCTCAATTTCACCGTTAATGTAAACCAATCACTTAAACTAGACAGAGAGCTAAACTTAACCTTAATGAAAACGGATGTAACACACAAACCGTAAGCCTGACCCCAACTCAACCTCGCACACTGTCTAACCCTCACACAAATATTAACCCCAACCCATATCTAAACAGTCAAGTTTACCATAAGCCTAAATGAGACAATAGGTTCGCTCATCCTTAAGCACTAAACCCTACTCTTACCTTCCACCTCACACTCACCCTACATTTGATCCTCAGACTTACCATAACCTGAATCCTCACACAGCCGTAACTCTAACGTGAACTCTAACTCTGACACTAAGCATGCCCAAATGCCTGTACCTATGCCCGTCTAAAGTTAAACCTAAACCGAAATCTTCTGTGCCACCATTTTGCAGCAGTTTAAAGCTGTACACTAGGAAAGATTTTTCTGCAAGGAAGAAACTGCAGGCGGCGTGCCTGAACTGAGAATATCATGCTGCATTAGCTCTTTGGCCTTAGATGCTAGATGTGCCATGAGTGGGCACTATAAAGAAACGGGACTTAACATTCTCCATGATCATCAACCTTTGTGGATTCTCTTTGTTCTAGACGCCTGAAATAAAGACAGTTGTCCTGAGTCACCTAAACCTCCACCGAGTGGTCTTAGTGAGGCGCTGCCTCCCTGAACTTTCCTTTGTCTTGGCTCAATCGATGCAGATTCCTGTGCTGAATGCGCCATAGTGTGACACAGGTGTGTGCTTGTCAGTATTGCAGGCACACGCAGCAATTTCGTTTTTCCAAGACCCACCTGGCTTGATCAAGGTTGCTTATTCCCGTGAAAACGTTTTTCGTCCAAATTCTACAGGAGCACCATTGTGCCTCTGGGAGCTACACCAGGGCCTGCTGAACAGAGGCTCCAGCGGTTTAATTTTCGGACTGAAATTCAACACGGAATTTCATGGATCTATGGAAACTTTGAATTGTGGCCGTACCAGATTCTCACATCTTCATTGTCTAATGGAAGCTTGTTTCCCAGGCTGATCCGGCTGGCGCTTCATTTCTGGGCAATAACCATTAAATTGTGGACGTTCAGCCTTCTTCGGAATTCTCTGATACCGCAAGTTCCCGCGCCTCACGAAGACCACTCAGTGGAGGTTTAGGTGACTCAGGACAACTGTCTTTATTTCAGGCGTCTAGAACAAAGAGAATCCACAAAGGTTGATGATCATGGAGAAAGTAAAGTCCCGTTTCTTTATAGTGCCCACTCATGGCACTTCTAGCATCTGAGGCCAAAGAGCTCGTGCAGCATGATATTCTCAGTTCAGGCACGCCGCCTGCAATTTCTCCCTTGCAGAGAAATCTTTCCCAGTGTACTTCTTTAAACTGCTGCAAAATGGTGGCACAGAAGATTTCGGTTTAGGTTTAACTTTAGACGGGCATAGGTACAGGCATTTGGGCATGTTTAGGGACAGAGTTAGAGTTCACGTTAGAGTTACGGCTGTGTGAGGATTCGGGTTATGGTAAGTCTGAGGATCAAATGTAGGGTGAGTGTGAGGTGGAAGGTAATAGGGTTTAGTGCTTAAGGATGAGCGAACCTTTTGTCTCATTTAGGCTTATGGTAAACTTGACTGTTTAGATATGGGTTGGGGTTAATATTTGTGTGAGGGTTAGATAGTGTGCGAAGTTAAGATTTGGGGTCAGGCTTACGGTTTGTATGTTACATCCGTTTTCATTAAGGTTAAGTTTAGCTCTCTGTCTAGTTTAAGGGATTGGTTTACATTAACGGTGAAATTGAGGTATCGATTGAAGGTGAGGGATAGAGTTAAGTTAGTTTCAGGCGAAGGATGACGGTTAGGAGTAAGGTTAGTTGTAGGGGGAGCTGCATGTTCACATCCGATTTGGGGTTAGGATTAGGCTTAGCCTTAGGGTAGACATACGGTTAGCGTTAGGGCTTGGTTTAGGGTGAGCCTTAGGTTAGGGTTAAGTTTAAGTTTAGGAGTACACAGAGTTAGACCTAGGCTTAGGGTTACATCTCTGTTTAGGTTCAGACCTAGGGTTAGGTTTTCACCTAGGTTAGGGTTAGGATTAGGGTTGGTTTTAGGATAGGATTTAGGTATGAGGTCTAATTTAAGTGTTGGATTATTGGAAGTACATCGTCTCTCACTGGTTTTCCTTCATGATCAAAATGTTTCTGAGATTCATGGTTTAAGGGAAATCTTGCTTCTTGCCGGTTTCAAGGTAAAAAAGGCACCCCCGGCAGTTTGTTTTTTCCGTCAAACTTACGCTCGCTCTTTGAGAATCATGGGTCTTTGGGAAAGCCGTGAGTCCAGCAAGCTTTTCAGATTGTGCCCCAAGCAGTAGGTTCTATCTCTGAGCAATACAGCCCGTGGAATTCCTAGGAATCTGGAACCCTGCAATGAAGTTCAGCCTGGTTGTTATTTTCACACGGAAGAAACTCCTTTGAGGTTCCCATGCCTCTGTACACTGATGCTTCCAGCAACGTCATGTCTCACAGGTCAATAGTGGCTCTTTAAGTTTCACTGGTCTAGGGAAAAGGGTGAAGCGCCTGGGTTCCCGTGCTTCACTACTTCATGGCCTGAAGATGTTTGTAGGCACATCGGCAAATCCATCGGTGGCAATTCTCTCATATTGTCATTGCGATGGGAAGATTTCTTATTCGTTAGGAAATGTTTTACCATGGAAGACGGGTCCCCACAGAGCTGTCTCTTTTGTGTTGACACTAACTCTGCTGAATTGAGCTGCCAGCATCTGCGTGTACTCCCTTTCCTTTAAGGTCGATGGAGACGCACGAGTGTAAGGAGAACGGTGAATGGTGGCCGTTCGTAACACAGACTCATCAGAAACCGCAGAGTATATTTTAGGAACGTAGACGTAGCATACTGGAGAAAACTTCACTCAGGGACTTCAGTGAACTCTGCTTACAATGTTGAGGCACGACACCCCTAGTGTTGGGGGCCACCCGTCTCTTTCCCTAGGTAGTTTTTTTGAGCGTGCCTCCCTCAGGTGGTGCCTTTTCTCTCCCTGCAATATTGCTTCATGAAACTCTGCCGATGAAAACTATTTGCCATGGGTATGTCGTTTCACAATATTGGCCTCCTCTTTGAAGAACAAATGCTTTTCTACACGGGTGCTGCCTCCCTGAACTTCCCTTTGTGTTGGCTCAATCGATGCAGATTCCTGTGCTGAATGCGCCATAGTGTGACACAGGTGTGTGCTTGTCAGTATTGCAGGCACACGCAGCAATTTCGTTTTTCCAAGACCCACCTGGCTTGATCAAGGTTGCTTATTCCCGTGAAAACGTTTTTCGTCCAAATTCTAGAGGAGCACCATTGTGCCTCTGGGAGCTACACCAGGGCCTGCTGAACAGAGGCTCCAGCGGTTTAATTTTCGGACTGAAATTCAACACGGAATTTCATGGATCTATGGAAACTTTGAACTGTGGCCGTACCAGATTCTCACATCTTCATTGTCTAATGGAAGCTTGTTTCCCAGGCTGATCCGGCTGGCGCTTCATTTCTGGGCAATAACCATTAAATTGTGGACGTTCAGCCTTCTTCGGAATTCTCTGATAGCGGCAAGTTCCCGCGCCTCACGAAGACCACTCAGTGGAGGTTTAGGTGACTCAGGACAACTGTCTTTATTTCAGGCGTCTAGAACAAAGAGAATCCACAAAGGTTGATGATCACGGAGAAAGTAAAGTCCCGTTTCTTTATACTTCCCACTCATGGCCCTTCTAGCATCTGAGGCCAAAGAACTCGTGCAGCATGATATTCTCAGTTCAGGCACGCCGCCTGCAATTTCTTCCTTGCAGAAAAATCTTTCCCAGTGTACTTCTTTAAACTGCTGCAAAATGGTGGCACAGAAGATTTCAGTTTAGGTTTAACTTTAGACGGGCATAGGTACAGGCATTTGGGCATGTTTAGGGACAGAGTTAGAGTTCACGTTAGAGTTACGGCTGTGTGAGGATTCGGGTTATGGTAAGTCTGAGGATCAAATGTAGGGTGAGTGTGAGGTGGAAGGTAAGAGTAGGGTTTAGTGCTTAAGGATGAGCGAACCTCTTGTCTCATTTAGGCTTATGGTAAACTTGACTGTTTAGATATGGGTTGGGGTTAATATTTGTGTGAGGGTTAGACAGTGTGCGAAGTTAAGAGCTGGGGTCAGGCTTACGGTTTGTGTGTTACATCCGTTTTCATTAAGGTTAAGTTTAGCTCTCTGTCTAGTTTAAGGGATTGGTTTACATTAACGGTGAAATTGAGCTATTGATTGAAGGTGAGGGATAGAGTTGTTAGGTTCAGGCGAAGAATGACGGTTAGGAGTAAGGTTAGTTGTAGGGGGAGCTGCATGTTCACATCCGATTTGGGGTTAGGATTAGGCTTAGCCTTAGGGTAGACATACGGTTAGCGTTAGGGCTTGGTTTAGGGTGAGCCTTAGGTTAGGGTTAAGTTTAAGTTTAGGAGTATACAGAGTTAGACCTAGGCTTAGGGTTACATCTCTGTTTAGGTTCAGACCTAGGGTTAGGTTTTCACCTAGGTTAGGGTTAGGATTAGGGTTGGTTTTAGGATAGGATTTAGGTATGAGGTCTAATTTAAGTGTTGGATTATTGGAAGTACATCGTCTCTCACTGGTTTTCCTTCATGATCAAAATGTTTCTGAGATTCAAGGTTTAAGGGAAATCTTGCTTCTTGCCGGTTTCAAGGTAAAAAAGGCACCACCGGCAGTTTGTTTTTTCCGTCAAACTTACGCTCGCTCTTTGAGAATCATGGTTCTTTGGGAAAGCCGTGAGTCCAGCAAGCTTTTCAGATTGTGCCCCAAGCAGTAGGTTCTATCTCTGAGCAATACAGCCCGTGGAATTCCTAGGAATCTGGAACCCTGCAATGAAGTTCAGCCTGGTTGTTATTTTCACACGGAAGAAACTCCTTTGAGGTTCCCATGCCTCTGTACACTGATGCTTCCAGCAACGTCATGTCTCACAGGTCAATAGTGGCTCTTTAAGTTTCACTGGTCTAGGGAAAAGGGTGAAGCGCCTGGGTTCCCGTGCTTCACTACTTCATGGCCTGAAGATGTTTGTAGGCACATCGGCAAATCCATCGGTGGCAATTCCCTCATATTGTCATTGCGATGGGAAGATTTCTTATTCGTTAGGAAATGTTTTACCATGGAAGACGGGTCCCCACAGAGCTGTCTCTTTTGTGTTGACACTAACTCTGCTGAATTGAGCTGCCAGCATCTGCGTGTCCTCCCTTTCCTTTAAGGTCGATGGAGACGCACCAGTGTAAGGAGAACGGTGAATGGTGGCCGTTCGTAACACAGACTCATCAGAAACCGCAGAGTAAATTTTAGGAACGTAGACGTAGGATACTGGAGAAAACTTCACTCAGGGACTTCAGTGAACTCTGCTTACAATGTTGAGGCACGACACCCCTAGTGTTGGGGGCCACCCGTCTCTTTCCCTAGGTAGTTTTTTTGAGCGTGCCTCCCTCAGGTGGTGCCTTTTCTCTCCCTGCAATATTGCTTCATGAAACTCTGCCGATGAAAACTATTTGCCATGGGTATGTCGTTTCACAATATTGGCCTCCTCTTTGAAGAACAAATGCTTTTCTACACGGGTGCTGCCTCCCTGAACTTCCCTTTGTGTTGGCTCAATCGATGCAGATTCCTGTGCTGAATGCGCCATAGTGTGACACAGGTGTGTGCTTGTCAGTATTGCAGGCACACGCAGCAATTTCGTTTTTCCAAGACCCACCTGGCTTGATCAAGGTTGCTTATTCCCGTGAAAACGTTTTTCGTCCAAATTCTAGAGGAGCACCATTGTGCCTCTGGGAGCTACACCAGGGCCTGCTGAACAGAGGCTCCAGCGGTTTAATTTTCGGACTGAAATTCAACACGGAATTTCATGGATCTATGGAAACTTTGAACTGTGGCCGTACCAGATTCTCACATCTTCATTGTCTAATGGAAGCTTGTTTCCCAGGCTGATCCGGCTGGCGCTTCATTTCTGGGCAATAACCATTAAATTGTGGACGTTCAGCCTTCTTCGGAATTCTCTGATAGCGGCAAGTTCCCGCGCCTCACGAAGACCACTCAGTGGAGGTTTAGGTGACTCAGGACAACTGTCTTTATTTCAGGCGTCTAGAACAAAGAGAATCCACAAAGGTTGATGATCACGGAGAAAGTAAAGTCCCGTTTCTTTATACTTCCCACTCATGGCCCTTCTAGCATCTGAGGCCAAAGAACTCGTGCAGCATGATATTCTCAGTTCAGGCACGCCGCCTGCAATTTCTTCCTTGCAGAAAAATCTTTCCCAGTGTACTTCTTTAAACTGCTGCAAAATGGTGGCACAGAAGATTTCAGTTTAGGTTTAACTTTAGACGGGCATAGGTACAGGCATTTGGGCATGTTTAGGGACAGAGTTAGAGTTCACGTTAGAGTTACGGCTGTGTGAGGATTCGGGTTATGGTAAGTCTGAGGATCAAATGTAGGGTGAGTGTGAGGTGGAAGGTAAGAGTAGGGTTTAGTGCTTAAGGATGAGCGAACCTCTTGTCTCATTTAGGCTTATGGTAAACTTGACTGTTTAGATATGGGTTGGGGTTAATATTTGTGTGAGGGTTAGACAGTGTGCGAAGTTAAGAGCTGGGGTCAGGCTTACGGTTTGTGTGTTACATCCGTTTTCATTAAGGTTAAGTTTAGCTCTCTGTCTAGTTTAAGGGATTGGTTTACATTAACGGTGAAATTGAGCTATTGATTGAAGGTGAGGGATAGAGTTGTTAGGTTCAGGCGAAGAATGACGGTTAGGAGTAAGGTTAGTTGTAGGGGGAGCTGCATGTTCACATCCGATTTGGGGTTAGGATTAGGCTTAGCCTTAGGGTAGACATACGGTTAGCGTTAGGGCTTGGTTTAGGGTGAGCCTTAGGTTAGGGTTAAGTTTAAGTTTAGGAGTATACAGAGTTAGACCTAGGCTTAGGGTTACATCTCTGTTTAGGTTCAGACCTAGGGTTAGGTTTTCACCTAGGTTAGGGTTAGGATTAGGGTTGGTTTTAGGATAGGATTTAGGTATGAGGTCTAATTTAAGTGTTGGATTATTGGAAGTACATCGTCTCTCACTGGTTTTCCTTCATGATCAAAATGTTTCTGAGATTCAAGGTTTAAGGGAAATCTTGCTTCTTGCCGGTTTCAAGGTAAAAAAGGCACCACCGGCAGTTTGTTTTTTCCGTCAAACTTACGCTCGCTCTTTGAGAATCATGGTTCTTTGGGAAAGCCGTGAGTCCAGCAAGCTTTTCAGATTGTGCCCCAAGCAGTAGGTTCTATCTCTGAGCAATACAGCCCGTGGAATTCCTAGGAATCTGGAACCCTGCAATGAAGTTCAGCCTGGTTGTTATTTTCACACGGAAGAAACTCCTTTGAGGTTCCCATGCCTCTGTACACTGATGCTTCCAGCAACGTCATGTCTCACAGGTCAATAGTGGCTCTTTAAGTTTCACTGGTCTAGGGAAAAGGGTGAAGCGCCTGGGTTCCCGTGCTTCACTACTTCATGGCCTGAAGATGTTTGTAGGCACATCGGCAAATCCATCGGTGGCAATTCCCTCATATTGTCATTGCGATGGGAAGATTTCTTATTCGTTAGGAAATGTTTTACCATGGAAGACGGGTCCCCACAGAGCTGTCTCTTTTGTGTTGACACTAACTCTGCTGAATTGAGCTGCCAGCATCTGCGTGTCCTCCCTTTCCTTTAAGGTCGATGGAGACGCACGAGTGTAAGGAGAACGGTGAATGGTGGCCGTTCGTAACACAGACTCATCAGAAACCGCAGAGTAAATTTTAGGAACGTAGACGTAGGATACTGGAGAAAACTTCACTCAGGGACTTCAGTGAACTCTGCTTACAATGTTGAGGCACGACACCCCTAGTGTTGGGGGCCACCCGTCTCTTTCCCTAGGTAGTTTTTTTGAGCGTGCCTCCCTCAGGTGGTGCCTTTTCTCTCCCTGCAATATTGCTTCATGAAACTCTGCCGATGAAAACTATTTGCCATGGGTATGTCGTTTCACAATATTGGCCTCCTCTTTGAAGAACAAATGCTTTTCTACACGGGTGCTGCCTCCCTGAACTTCCCTTTGTGTTGGCTCAATCGATGCAGATTCCTGTGCTGAATGCGCCATAGTGTGACACAGGTGTGTGCTTGTCAGTATTGCAGGCACACGCAGCAATTTCGTTTTTCCAAGACCCACCTGGCTTGATCAAGGTTGCTTATTCCCGTGAAAACGTTTTTCGTCCAAATTCTAGAGGAGCACCATTGTGCCTCTGGGAGCTACACCAGGGCTTGCTGAACAGAGGCTCCAGCGGTTTAATTTTCGGACTGAAATTCAACACGGAATTTCATGGATCTATGGAAACTTTGAACTGTGGCCGTACCAGATTCTCACATCTTCATTGTCTAATGGAAGCTTGTTTCCCAGGCTGATCCGGCTGGCGCTTCATTTCTGGGCAATAACCATTAAATTGTGGACGTTCAGCCTTCTTCGGAATTCTCTGATACCGGCAAGTTCCCGCGCCTCACGAAGACCACTCAGTGGAGGTTTAGGTGACTCAGGACAACTGTCTTTATTTCAGGCGTCTAGAACAAAGAGAATCCACAAAGGTTGATGATCACGGAGAAAGTAAAGTCCCGTTTCTTTATACTTCCCACTCATGGCCCTTCTAGCATCTGAGGCCAAAGAGCTCGTGCAGCATGATATTCTCAGTTCAGGCACGCCGCCTGCAATTTCTTCCTTGCAGAAAAATCTTTCCCAGTGTACTTCTTTAAACTGCTGCAAAATGGTGGCACAGAAGATTTCAGTTTAGGTTTAACTTTAGACGGGCATAGGTACAGGCATTTGGGCATGTTTAGGGACAGAGTTAGAGTTCACGTTAGAGTTACGGCTGTGTGAGGATTCGGGTTATGGTAAGTCTGAGGATCAAATGTAGGGTGAGTGTGAGGTTGAAGGTAAGAGTAGGGTTTAGTGCTTAAGGATGAGCGAACCTCTTGTCTCATTTAGGCTTATGGTAAACTTGACTGTTTAGATATGGGTTGGGGTTAATATTTGTGTGAGGGTTAGACAGTGTGCGAAGTTAAGAGCTGGGGTCAGGCTTACGGTTTGTGTGTTACATCCGTTTTCATTAAGGTTAAGTTTAGCTCTCTGTCTAGTTTAAGGGATTGGTTTACATTAACGGTGAAATTGAGCTATCGATTAAAGGTGAGGGATAGAGTTGTTAGGTTCAGGCGAAGAATGACGGTTAGGAGTAAGGTTAGTTGTAGGGGGAGCTGCATGTTCACATCCGATTTGGGGTTAGGATTAGGCTTAGCCTTAGGGTAGACATACGGTTAGCGTTAGGGCTTGGTTTAGGGTGAGCCTTAGGTTAGGGTTAAGTTTAAGTTTAGGAGTATACAGAGTTAGACCTAGGCTTAGGGTTACATCTCTGTTTAGGTTCAGACCTAGGGTTAGGTTTTCACCTAGGTTAGGGTTAGGATTAGGGTTGGTTTTAGGATAGGATTTAGGTATGAGGTCTAATTTAAGTGTTGGATTATTGGAAGTACATCGTCTCTCACTGGTTTTCCTTCATGATCAAAATGTTTCTGAGATTCAAGGTTTAACGGAAATCTTGCTTCTTGCCGGTTTCAAGGTAAAAAAGGCACCACCGGCAGTTTGTTTTTTCCGTCAAACTTACGCTCGCTCTTTGAGAATCATGGTTCTTTGGGAAAGCCGTGAGTCCAGCAAGCTTTTCAGATTGTGCCCCAAGCAGTAGGTTCTATCTCTGAGCAATACAGCCCGTGGAATTCCTAGGAATCTGGAACCCTGCAATGAAGTTCAGCCTGGTTGTTATTTTCACACGGAAGAAACTCCTTTGAGGTTCCCATGCCTCTGTACACTGATGCTTCCAGCAACGTCATGTCTCACAGGTCAATAGTGGCTCTTTAAGTTTCACTGGTCTAGGGAAAAGGGTGAAGCGCCTGGGTTCCCGTGCTTCACTACTTCATGGCCTGAAGATGTTTGTAGGCACATCGGCAAATCCATCGGTGGCAATTCCCTCATATTGTCATTGCGATGGGAAGATTTCTTATTCGTTAGGAAATGTTTTACCATGGAAGACGGGTCCCCACAGAGCTGTCTCTTTTGTGTTGACACTAACTCTGCTGAATTGAGCTGCCAGCATCTGCGTGTCCTCCCTTTCCTTTAAGGTCGATGGAGACGCACGAGTGTAAGGAGAACGGTGAATGGTGGCCGTTCGTAACACAGACTCATCAGAAACCGCAGAGTAAATTTTAGGAACGTAGACGTAGGATACTGGAGAAAACTTCACTCAGGGACTTCAGTGAACTCTGCTTACAATGTTGAGGCACGACACCCCTAGTGTTGGGGGCCACCCGTCTCTTTCCCTAGGTAGTTTTTTTGAGCGTGCCTCCCTCAGGTGGTGCCTTTTCTCTCCCTGCAATATTGCTTCATGAAACTCTGCCGATGAAAACTATTTGCCATGGGTATGTCGTTTCACAATATTGGCCTCCTCTTTGAAGAACAAATGCTTTTCTACACGGGTGCTGCCTCCCTGAACTTCCCTTTGTGTTGGCTCAATCGATGCAGATTCCTGTGCTGAATGCGCCATAGTGTGACACAGGTGTGTGCTTGTCAGTATTGCAGGCACACGCAGCAATTTCGTTTTTCCAAGACCCACCTGGCTTGATCAAGGTTGCTTATTCCCGTGAAAACGTTTTTCGTCCAAATTCTAGAGGAGCACCATTGTGCCTCTGGGAGCTACACCAGGGCCTGCTGAACAGAGGCTCCAGCGGTTTAATTTTCGGACTGAAATTCAACACGGAATTTCATGGATCTATGGAAACTTTGAACTGTGGCCGTACCAGATTCTCACATCTTCATTGTCTAATGGAAGCTTGTTTCCCAGGCTGATCCGGCTGGCGCTTCATTTCTGGGCAATAACCATTAAATTGTGGACGTTCAGCCTTCTTCGGAATTCTCTGATACCGGCAAGTTCCCGCGCCTCACGAAGACCACTCAGTGGAGGTTTAGGTGACTCAGGACAACTGTCTTTATTTCAGGCGTCTAGAACAAAGAGAATCCACAAAGGTTGATGATCACGGAGAAAGTAAAGTCCCGTTTCTTTATACTTCCCACTCATGGCCCTTCTAGCATCTGAGGCCAAAGAGCTCGTGCAGCATGATATTCTCAGTTCAGGCACGCCGCCTGCAATTTCTTCCTTGCAGAAAAATCTTTCCCAGTGTACTTCTTTAAACTGCTGCAAAATGGTGGCACAGAAGATTTCAGTTTAGGTTTAACTTTAGACGGGCATAGGTACAGGCATTTGGGCATGTTTAGGGACAGAGTTAGAGTTCACGTTAGAGTTACGGCTGTGTGAGGATTCGGGTTATGGTAAGTCTGAGGATCAAATGTAGGGTGAGTGTGAGGTGGAAGGTAATAGGGTTTAGTGCTTAAGGATGAGCGAACCTCTTGTCTCATTTAGGCTTATGGTAAACTTGACTGTTTAGATATGGGTTGGGGTTAATATTTATGTGAGGGTTAGATAGTGTGCGAAGTTAAGATTTGGGGTCAGGCTTACGGTTTGTGTGTTACATCCGTTTTCATTAAGGTTAAGTTTAGCTCTCTGTCTAGTTTAAGGGATTGGTTTACATTAACGGTGAAATTGAGGTATCGATTGAAGGTAAGGGATAGAGTTAAGTTAGTTTCAGGCGAAGGATGACGGTTAGGAGTAAGGTTAGTTGTAGGGGGAGCTGCATGTTCACATCCGATTTGGGGTTAGGATTAGGCTTAGCCTTAGGGTAGACATACGGTTAGCGTTAGGGCTTGGTTTAGGGTGAGCCTTAGGTTAGGGTTAAGTTTAAGTTTAGGAGTACACAGAGTTAGACCTAGGCTTAGGGTTACATCTCTGTTTAGGTTCAGACCTAGTGTTAGGTTTTCACCTAGGTTAGGGTTAGGATTAGGGTTGGTTTTAGGATAGGATTTAGGTATGAGGTCTAATTTAAGTGTTGGATTATTGGAAGTACATCGTCTCTCACTGGTTTTCCTTCATGATCAAAATGTTTCTGAGATTCATGGTTTAAGGGAAATCTTGCTTCTTGCCGGTTTCAAGGTAAAAAAGGCACCCCCGGCAGTTTGATTTTTCCGTCAAACTTACGCTCGCTCTTTGAGAATCATGGGTCTTTGGGAAAGCCGTGAGTCCAGCAAGCTTTTCAGATTGTGCCCCAAGCAGTAGGTTCTATCTCTGAGCAATACAGCCCGTGGAATTCCTAGGAATCTGGAACCCTGCAAAGAAGTTCAGCCTGGTTGTTATTTTCACACGGAAGAAACTCCTTTGAGGTTCCCATGCCTCTGTACACTGATGCTTCCAGCAACGTCATGTCTCACAGGTCAATAGTGGCTCTTTAAGTTTCACTGGTCTAGGGAAAAGGGTGAAGCGCCTGGGTTCCCGTGCTTCACTACTTCATGGCCTGAAGATGTTTGTAGGCACATCGGCAAATCCATCGGTGGCAATTCCCTCATATTGTCATTGCGATGGGAAGATTTCTTATTCGTTAGGAAATGTTTTACCATGGAAGACGGGTCCCCACAGAGCTGTCTCTTTTGTGTTGACACTAACTCTGCTGAATTGAGCTGCCAGCATCTGCGTGTACTCCCTTTCCTTTAAGGTCGATGGAGACGCACGAGTGTAAGGAGAACGGTGAATGGTGGCCGTTCGTAACACAGAGTCATCAGAAACCGCAGAGTATATTTTACGAACATAGACGTAGCATACTGGAGAAAACTTCACTCAGGGACTTCAGTGAACTCTGCTTACAATGTTGAGGCACGACACCCCTAGTGTTGGGGGCCACCCGTCTCTTTCCCTAGGTAGTTTTTTTGAGCGTGCCTCCCTCAGGTGGTGCCTTTTCTCTCCCTGCAATATTGCTTCATGAAACTCTGCCGATGAAAACTATTTGCCATGGGTATGTCGTTTCACAATATTGGCCTCCTCTTTGAAGAACAAATGCTTTTCTACACGGGTGCTGCCTCCCTGAACTTCCCTTTGTGTTGGCTCAATCGATGCAGATTCCTGTGCTGAATGCGCCATAGTGTGACACAGGTGTGTGCTTGTCAGTATTGCAGGCACACGCAGCAATTTCGTTTTTCCAAGACCCACCTGGCTTGATCAAGGTTGCTTATTCCCGTGAAAACGTTTTTCGTCCAAATTCTAGAGGAGCACCATTGTGCCTCTGGGAGCTACACCAGGGCCTGCTGAACAGAGGCTCCAGCGGTTTAATTTTCGGACTGAAATTCAACACGGAATTTCATGGATCTATGGAAACTTTGAACTGTGGCCGTACCAGATTCTCACATCTTCATTGTCTAATGGAAGCTTGTTTCCCAGGCTGATCCGGCTGGCGCTTCATTTCTGGGCAATAACCATTAAATTGTGGACGTTCAGCCTTCTTCGGAATTCTCTGATACCGGCAAGTTCCCGCGCCTCACGAAGACCACTCAGTGGAGGTTTAGGTGACTCAGGACAACTGTCTTTATTTCAGGCGTCTAGAACAAAGAGAATCCACAAAGGTTGATGATCACGGAGAAAGTAAAGTCCCGTTTCTTTATACTTCCCACTCATGGCCCTTCTAGCATCTGAGGCCAAAGAGCTCGTGCAGCATGATATTCTCAGTTCAGGCACGCCGCCTGCAATTTCTTCCTTGCAGAAAAATCTTTCCCAGTGTACTTCTTTAAACTGCTGCAAAATGGTGGCACAGAAGATTTCAGTTTAGGTTTAACTTTAGACGGGCATAGGTACAGGCATTTGGGCATGTTTAGGGACAGAGTTAGAGTTCACGTTAGAGTTACGGCTGTGTGAGGATTCGGGTTATGGTAAGTCTGAGGATCAAATGTAGGGTGAGTGTGAGGTTGAAGGTAAGAGTAGGGTTTAGTGCTTAAGGATGAGCGAACCTCTTGTCTCATTTAGGCTTATGGTAAACTTGACTGTTTAGATATGGGTTGGGGTTAATATTTGTGTGAGGGTTAGACAGTGTGCGAAGTTAAGAGCTGGGGTCAGGCTTACGGTTTGTGTGTTACATCCGTTTTCATTAAGGTTAAGTTTAGCTCTCTGTCTAGTTTAAGGGATTGGTTTACATTAACGGTGAAATTGAGCTATCGATTGAAGGTGAGGGATAGAGTTGTTAGGTTCAGGCGAAGAATGACGGTTAGGAGTAAGGTTAGTTGTAGGGGGAGCTGCATGTTCACATCCGATTTGGGGTTAGGATTAGGCTTAGCCTTAGGGTAGACATACGGTTAGCGTTAGGGCTTGGTTTAGGGTGAGCCTTAGGTTAGGGTTAAGTTTAAGTTTAGGAGTATACAGAGTTAGACCTAGGCTTAGGGTTACATCTCTGTTTAGGTTCAGACCTAGGGTTAGGTTTTCACCTAGGTTAGGGTTAGGATTAGGGTTGGTTTTAGGATAGGATTTAGGTATGAGGTCTAATTTAAGTGTTGGATTATTGGAAGTACATCGTCTATCACTGGTTTTCCTTCATGATCAAAATGTTTCTGAGATTCAAGGTTTAAGGGAAATCTTGCTTCTTGCCGGTTTCAAGGTAAAAAAGGCACCACCGGCAGTTTGTTTTTTCCGTCAAACTTACGCTCGCTCTTTGAGAATCATGGTTCTTTGGGAAAGCCGTGAGTCCAGCAAGCTTTTCAGATTGTGCCCCAAGCAGTAGGTTCTATCTCTGAGCAATACAGCCCGTGGAATTCCTAGGAATCTGGAACCCTGCAATGAAGTTCAGCCTGGTTGTTATTTTCACACGGAAGAAACTCCTTTGAGGTTCCCATGCCTCTGTACACTGATGCTTCCAGCAACGTCATGTCTCACAGGTCAATAGTGGCTCTTTAAGTTTCACTGGTCTAGGGAAAAGGGTGAAGCGCCTGGGTTCCCGTGCTTCACTACTTCATGGCCTGAAGATGTTTGTAGGCACATCGGCAAATCCATCGGTGGCAATTCCCTCATATTGTCATTGCGATGGGAAGATTTCTTATTCGTTAGGAAATGTTTTACCATGGAAGACGGGTCCCCACAGAGCTGTCTCTTTTGTGTTGACACTAACTCTGCTGAATTGAGCTGCCAGCATCTGCGTGTACTCCCTTTCCTTTAAGGTCGATGGAGACGCACGAGTGTAAGGAGAACGGTGAATGGTGGCCGTTCGTAACACAGACTCATCAGAAACCGCAGAGTAAATTTTAGGAACGTAGACGTAGGATACTGGAGAAAACTTCACTCAGGGACTTCAGTGAACTCTGCTTACAATGTTGAGGCACGACACCCCTAGTGTTGGGGGCCACCCGTCTCTTTCCCTAGGTAGTTTTTTTGAGCGTGCCTCCCTCAGGTGGTGCCTTTTCTCTCCCTGCAATATTGCTTCATGAAACTCTGCCGATGAAAACTATTTGCCATGGGTATGTCGTTTCACAATATTGGCCTCCTCTTTGAAGAACAAATGCTTTTCTACACGGGTGCTGCCTCCCTGAACTTCCCTTTGTGTTGGCTCAATCGATGCAGATTCCTGTGCTGAATGCGCCATAGTGTGACACAGGTGTGTGCTTGTCAGTATTGCAGGCACACGCAGCAATTTCGTTTTTCCAAGACCCACCTGGCTTGATCAAGGTTGCTTATTCCCGTGAAAACGTTTTTCGTCCAAATTCTAGAGGAGCACCATTGTGCCTCTGGGAGCTACACCAGGGCCTGCTGAACAGAGGCTCCAGCGGTTTAATTTTCGGACTGAAATTCAACACGGAATTTCATGGATCTATGGAAACTTTGAACTGTGGCCGTACCAGATTCTCACATCTTCATTGTCTAATGGAAGCTTGTTTCCCAGGCTGATCCGGCTGGCGCTTCATTTCTGGGCAATAACCATTAAATTGTGGACGTTCAGCCTTCTTCGGAATTCTCTGATACCGGCAAGTTCCCGCGCCTCACGAAGACCACTCAGTGGAGGTTTAGGTGACTCAGGACAACTGTCTTTATTTCAGGCGTCTAGAACAAAGAGAATCCACAAAGGTTGATGATCACGGAGAAAGTAAAGTCCCGTTTCTTTATACTTCCCACTCATGGCCCTTCTAGCATCTGAGGCCAAAGAACTCGTGCAGCATGATATTCTCAGTTCAGGCACGCCGCCTGCAATTTCTTCCTTGCAGAAAAATCTTTCCCAGTGTACTTCTTTAAACTGCTGCAAAATGGTGGCACAGAAGATTTCAGTTTAGGTTTAACTTTAGACGGGCATAGGTACAGGCATTTGGGCATGTTTAGGGACAGAGTTAGAGTTCACGTTAGAGTTACGGCTGTGTGAGGATTCGGGTTATGGTAAGTCTGAGGATCAAATGTAGGGTGAGTGTGAGGTTGAAGGTAAGAGTAGGCTTTAGTGCTTAAGGATGAGCGAACCTCTTGTCTCATTTAGGCTTATGGTAAACTTGACTGTTTAGATATGGGTTGGGGTTAATATTTGTGTGAGGGTTAGACAGTGTGCGAAGTTAAGAGCTGGGGTCAGGCTTACGGTTTGTGTGTTACATCCGTTTTCATTAAGGTTAAGTTTAGCTCTCTGTCTAGTTTAAGGGATTGGTTTACATTAACGGTGAAATTGAGCTATCGATTGAAGGTGAGGGATAGAGTTGTTAGGTTCAGGCGAAGAATGACGGTTAGGAGTAAGGTTAGTTGTAGGGGGAGCTGCATGTTCACATCCGATTTGGGGTTAGGATTAGGCTTAGCCTTAGGGTAGACATACGGTTAGCGTTAGGGCTTGGTTTAGGGTGAGCCTTAGGTTAGGGTTAAGTTTAAGTTTAGGAGTATACAGAGTTAGACCTAGGCTTAGGGTTACATCTCTGTTTAGGTTCAGACCTAGGGTTAGGTTTTCACCTAGGTTAGGGTTAGGATTAGGGTTGGTTTTAGGATAGGATTTAGGTATGAGGTCTGATTTAAGTGTTGGATTATTGGAAGTACATCGTCTATCACTGGTTTTCCTTCATGATCAAAATGTTTCTGAGATTCAAGGTTTAAGGGAAATCTTGCTTCTTGCCGGTTTCAAGGTAAAAAAGGCACCACCGGCAGTTTGTTTTTTCCGTCAAACTTACGCTCGCTCTTTGAGAATCATGGTTCTTTGGGAAAGCCGTGAGTCCAGCAAGCTTTTCAGATTGTGCCCCAAGCAGTAGGTTCTATCTCTGAGCAATACAGCCCGTGGAATTCCTAGGAATCTGGAACCCTGCAATGAAGTTCAGCCTGGTTGTTATTTTCACACGGAAGAAACTCCTTTGAGGTTCCCATGCCTCTGTACACTGATGCTTCCAGCAACGTCATGTCTCACAGGTCAATAGTGGCTCTTTAAGTTTCACTGGTCTAGGGAAAAGGGTGAAGCGCCTGGGTTCCCGTGCTTCACTACTTCATGGCCTGAAGATGTTTGTAGGCACATCGGCAAATCCATCGGTGGCAATTCCCTCATATTGTCATTGCGATGGGAAGATTTCTTATTCGTTAGGAAATGTTTTACCATGGAAGACGGGTCCCCACAGAGCTGTCTCTTTTGTGTTGACACTAACTCTGCTGAATTGAGCTGCCAGCATCTGCGTGTACTCCCTTTCCTTTAAGGTCGATGGAGACGCACGAGTGTAAGGAGAACGGTGAATGGTGGCCGTTCGTAACACAGAGTCATCAGAAACCGCAGAGTATATTTTACGAACGTAGACGTAGCATACTGGAGAAAACTTCACTCAGGGACTTCAGTGAACAATGCTTACAATGTTGAGGCACGACACCCCTAGTGTTGGGGGCCACCCGTCTCTTTCCCTAGGTAGTTTTTTTGAGCGTGCCTCCCTCAGGTGGTGCCTTTTCTCTCCCTGCAATATTGCTTCATGAAACTCTGCCGATGAAAACTATTTGCCATGGGTATGTCGTTTCACAATATTGGCCTCCTCTTTGAAGAACAAATGCTTTTCTACACGGGTGCTGCCTCCCTGAACTTCCCTTTGTGTTGGCTCAATCGATGCAGATTCCTGTGCTGAATGCGCCATAGTGTGACACAGGTGTGTGCTTGTCAGTATTGCAGGCACACGCAGCAATTTCGTTTTTCCAAGACCCACCTGGCTTGATCAAGGTTGCTTATTCCCGTGAAAACGTTTTTCGTCCAAATTCTAGAGGAGCACCATTGTGCCTCTGGGAGCTACACCAGGGCCTGCTGAACAGAGGCTCCAGCGGTTTAATTTTCGGACTGAAATTCAACACGGAATTTCATGGATCTATGGAAACTTTGAACTGTGGCCGTACCAGATTCTCACATCTTCATTGTCTAATGGAAGCTTGTTTCCCAGGCTGATCCGGCTGGCGCTTCATTTCTGGGCAATAACCATTAAATTGTGGACGTTCAGCCTTCTTCGGAATTCTCTGATACCGGCAAGTTCCCGCGCCTCACGAAGACCACTCAGTGGAGGTTTAGGTGACTCAGGACAACTGTCTTTATTTCAGGCGTCTAGAACAAAGAGAATCCACAAAGGTTGATGATCACGGAGAAAGTAAAGTCCCGTTTCTTTATACTTCCCACTCATGGCCCTTCTAGCATCTGAGGCCAAAGAGCTCGTGCAGCATGATATTCTCAGTTCAGGCACGCCGCCTGCAATTTCTTCCTTGCAGAAAAATCTTTCCCAGTGTACTTCTTTAAACTGCTGCAAAATGGTGGCACAGAAGATTTCAGTTTAGGTTTAACTTTAGACGGGCATAGGTACAGGCATTTGGGCATGTTTAGGGACAGAGTTAGAGTTCACGTTAGAGTTACGGCTGTGTGAGGATTCGGGTTATGGTAAGTCTGAGGATCAAATGTAGGGTGAGTGTGAGGTTGAAGGTAAGAGTAGGGTTTAGTGCTTAAGGATGAGCGAACCTCTTGTCTCATTTAGGCTTATGGTAAACTTGACTGTTTAGATATGGGTTGGGGTTAATATTTGTGTGAGGGTTAGACAGTGTGCGAAGTTAAGAGCTGGGGTCAGGCTTACGGTTTGTGTGTTACATCCGTTTTCATTAAGGTTAAGTTTAGCTCTCTGTCTAGTTTAAGGGATTGGTTTACATTAACGGTGAAATTGAGCTATCGATTGAAGGTGAGGGATAGAGTTGTCAGGTTCAGGCGAAGAATGACGGTTAGGAGTAAGGTTAGTTGTAGGGGGAGCTGCATGTTCACATCCGATTTGGGGTTAGGATTAGGCTTAGCCTTAGGGTAGACATACGGTTAGCGTTAGGGCTTGGTTTAGGGTGAGCCTTAGGTTAGGGTTAAGTTTAAGTTTAGGAGTATACAGAGTTAGACCTAGGCTTAGGGTTACATCTCTGTTTAGGTTCAGACCTAGGGTTAGGTTTTCACCTAGGTTAGGGTTAGGATTAGGGTTGGTTTTAGGATAGGATTTAGGTATGAGGTCTGATTTAAGTGTTGGATTATTGGAAGTACATCGTCTATCACTGGTTTTCCTTCATGATCAAAATGTTTCTGAGATTCAAGGTTTAAGGGAAATCTTGCTTCTTGCCGGTTTCAAGGTAAAAAAGGCACCACCGGCAGTTTGTTTTTTCCGTCAAACTTACGCTCGCTCTTTGAGAATCATGGTTCTTTGGGAAAGCCGTGAGTCCAGCAAGCTTTTCAGATTGTGCCCCAAGCAGTAGGTTCTATCTCTGAGCAATACAGCCCGTGGAATTCCTAGGAATCTGGAACCCTGCAATGAAGTTCAGCCTGGTTGTTATTTTCACACGGAAGAAACTCCTTTGAGGTTCCCATGCCTCTGTACACTGATGCTTCCAGCAACGTCATGTCTCACAGGTCAATAGTGGCTCTTTAAGTTTCACTGGTCTAGGGAAAAGGGTGAAGCGCCTGGGTTCCCGTGCTTCACTACTTCATGGCCTGAAGATGTTTGTAGGCACATCGGCAAATCCATCGGTGGCAATTCCCTCATATTGTCATTGCGATGGGAAGATTTCTTATTCGTTAGGAAATGTTTTACCATGGAAGACGGGTCCCCACAGAGCTGTCTCTTTTGTGTTGACACTAACTCTGCTGAATTGAGCTGCCAGCATCTGCGTGTCCTCCCTTTCCTTTAAGGTCGATGGAGACGCACGAGTGTAAGGAGAACGGTGAATGGTGGCCGTTCGTAACACAGACTCATCAGAAACCGCAGAGTAAATTTTAGGAACGTAGACGTAGGATACTGGAGAAAACTTCACTCAGGGACTTCAGTGAACTCTGCTTACAATGTTGAGGCACGACACCCCTAGTGTTGGGGGCCACCCGTCTCTTTCCCTAGGTAGTTTTTTTGAGCGTGCCTCCCTCAGGTGGTGCCTTTTCTCTCCCTGCAATATTGCTTCATGAAACTCTGCCGATGAAAACTATTTGCCATGGGTATGTCGTTTCACAATATTGGCCTCCTCTTTGAAGAACAAATGCTTTTCTACACGGGTGCTGCCTCCCTGAACTTCCCTTTGTGTTGGCTCAATCGATGCAGATTCCTGTGCTGAATGCGCCATAGTGTGACACAGGTGTGTGCTTGTCAGTATTGCAGGCACACGCAGCAATTTCGTTTTTCCAAGACCCACCTGGCTTGATCAAGGTTGCTTATTCCCGTGAAAACGTTTTTCGTCCAAATTCTAGAGGAGCACCATTGTGCCTCTGGGAGCTACACCAGGGCCTGCTGAACAGAGGCTCCAGCGGTTTAATTTTCGGACTGAAATTCAACACGGAATTTCATGGATCTATGGAAACTTTGAACTGTGGCCGTACCAGATTCTCACATCTTCATTGTCTAATGGAAGCTTGTTTCCCAGGCTGATCCGGCTGGCGCTTCATTTCTGGGCAATAACCTTTAAATTGTGGACGTTCAGCCTTCTTCGGAATTCTCTGATACCGGCAAGTTCCCGCGCCTCACGAAGACCACTCAGTGGAGGTTTAGGTGACTCAGGACAACTGTCTTTATTTCAGGCGTCTAGAACAAAGAGAATCCACAAAGGTTGATGATCACGGAGAAAGTAAAGTCCCGTTTCTTTATACTTCCCACTCATGGCCCTTCTAGCATCTGAGGCCAAAGAGCTCGTGCAGCATGATATTCTCAGTTCAGGCACGCCGCCTGCAATTTCTTCCTTGCAGAAAAATCTTTCCCAGTGTACTTCTTTAAACTGCTGCAAAATGGTGGCACAGAAGATTTCAGTTTAGGTTTAACTTTAGACGGGCATAGGTACAGGCATTTGGGCATGTTTAGGGACAGAGTTAGAGTTCACGTTAGAGTTACGGCTGTGTGAGGATTCGGGTTATGGTAAGTCTGAGGATCAAATGTAGGGTGAGTGTGAGGTGGAAGGTAATAGGGTTTAGTGCTTAAGGATGAGCGAACCTCTTGTCTCATTTAGGCTTATGGTAAACTTGACTGTTTAGATATGGGTTGGGGTTAATATTTGTGTGAGGGTTAGATAGTGTGCGAAGTTAAGATTTGGGGTCAGGCTTACGGTTTGTGTGTTACATCCGTTTTCATTAAGGTTAAGTTTAGCTCTCTGTCTAGTTTAAGGGATTGGTTTACATTAACGGTGAAATTGAGCTATCGATTGAAGGTGAGGGATAGAGTTAAGTTAGTTTCAGGCGAAGGATGACGGTTAGGAGTAAGGTTAGTTGTAGGGGGAGCTGCATGTTCACATCCGATTTGGGGTTAGGATTAGGCTTAGCCTTAGGGTAGACATACGGTTAGCGTTAGGGCTTGGTTTAGGGTGAGCCTTAGGTTAGGGTTAAGTTTAAGTTTAGGAGTACACAGAGTTAGACCTAGGCTTAGGGTTACATCTCTGTTTAGGTTCAGACCTAGTGTTAGGTTTTCACCTAGGTTAGGGTTAGGATTAGGGTTGGTTTTAGGATAGGATTTAGGTATGAGGTCTAATTTAAGTGTTGGATTATTGGAAGTACATCGTCTCTCACTGGTTTTCCTTCATGATCAAAATGTTTCTGAGATTCATGGTTTAAGGGAAATCTTGCTTCTTGCCGGTTTCAAGGTAAAAAAGGCACCCCCGGCAGTTTGTTTTTTCCGTCAAACTTACGCTCGCTCTTTGAGAATCATGGGTCTTTGGGAAAGCCGTGAGTCCAGCAAGCTTTTCAGATTGTGCCCCAAGCAGTAGGTTCTATCTCTGAGCAATACAGCCCGTGGAATTCCTAGGAATCTGGAACCCTGCAATGAAGTTCAGCCTGGTTGTTATTTTCACACGGAAGAAACTCCTTTGAGGTTCCCATGCCTCTGTACACTGATGCTTCCAGCAACGTCATGTCTCACAGGTCAATAGTGGCTCTTTAAGTTTCACTGGTCTAGGGAAAAGGGTGAAGCGCCTGGGTTCCCGTGCTTCACTACTTCATGGCCTGAAGATGTTTGTAGGCACATCGGCAAATCCATCGGTGGCAATTCTCTCATATTGTCATTGCGATGGGAAGATTTCTTATTCGTTAGGAAATGTTTTACCATGGAAGACGGGTCCCCACAGAGCTGTCTCTTTTGTGTTGACACTAACTCTGCTGAATTGAGCTGCCAGCATCTGCCTGTACTCCCTTTCCTTTAAGGTCGATGGAGACGCACGAGTGTAAGGAGAACGGTGAATGGTGGCCGTTCGTAACACAGAGTCATCAGAAACCGCAGAGTATATTTTACGAACGTAGACGTAGCATACTGGAGAAAACTTCACTCAGGGACTTCAGTGAACTCTGCTTACAATGTTGAGGCACGACACCCCTAGTGTTGGGGGCCACCCGTCTCTTTCCCTAGGTAGTTTTTTTGAGCGTGCCTCCCTCAGGTGGTGCCTTTTCTCTCCCTGCAATATTGCTTCATGAAACTCTGCCGATGAAAACTATTTGCCATGGGTATGTCGTTTCACAATATTGGCCTCCTCTTTGAAGAACAAATGCTTTTCTACACGGGTGCTGCCTCCCTGAACTTCCCTTTGTGTTGGCTCAATCGATGCAGATTCCTGTGCTGAATGCGCCATAGTGTGACACAGGTGTGTGCTTGTCAGTATTGCAGGCACACGCAGCAATTTCGTTTTTCCAAGACCCACCTGGCTTGATCAAGGTTGCTTATTCCCGTGAAAACGTTTTTCGTCCAAATTCTAGAGGAGCACCATTGTGCCTCTGGGAGCTACACCAGGGCCTGCTGAACAGAGGCTCCAGCGGTTTAATTTTCGGACTGAAATTCAACACGGAATTTCATGGATCTATGGAAACTTTGAACTGTGGCCGTACCAGATTCTCACATCTTCATTGTCTAATGGAAGCTTGTTTCCCAGGCTGATCCGGCTGGCGCTTCATTTCTGGGCAATAACCATTAAATTGTGGACGTTCAGCCTTCTTCGGAATTCTCTGATACCGGCAAGTTCCCGCGCCTCACGAAGACCACTCAGTGGAGGTTTAGGTGACTCAGGACAACTGTCTTTATTTCAGGCGTCTAGAACAAAGAGAATCCACAAAGGTTGATGATCACGGAGAAAGTAAAGTCCCATTTCTTTATACTTCCCACTCATGGCCCTTCTAGCATCTGAGGCCAAAGAACTCGTGCAGCATGATATTCTCAGTTCAGGCACGCCGCCTGCAATTTCTTCCTTGCAGAAAAATCTTTCCCAGTGTACTTCTTTAAACTGCTGCAAAATGGTGGCACAGAAGATTTCAGTTTAGGTTTAACTTTAGACGGGCATAGGTACAGGCATTTGGGCATGTTTAGGGACAGAGTTAGAGTTCACGTTAGAGTTACGGCTGTGTGAGGATTCGGGTTATGGTAAGTCTGAGGATCAAATGTAGGGTGAGTGTGAGGTTGAAGGTAAGAGTAGGGTTTAGTGCTTAAGGATGAGCGAACCTCTTGTCTCATTTAGGCTTATGGTAAACTTGACTGTTTAGATATGGGTTGGGGTTAATATTTGTGTGAGGGTTAGACAGTGTGCGAAGTTAAGAGCTGGGGTCAGGCTTACGGTTTGTGTGTTACATCCGTTTTCATTAAGGTTAAGTTTAGCTCTCTGTCTAGTTTAAGGGATTGGTTTACATTAACGGTGAAATTGAGCTATCGATTGAAGGTGAGGGATAGAGTTGTTAGGTTCAGGCGAAGAATGACGGTTAGGAGTAAGGTTAGTTGTAGGGGGAGCTGCATGTTCACATCCGATTTGGGGTTAGGATTAGGCTTAGCCTTAGGGTAGACATACGGTTAGCGTTAGGGCTTGGTTTAGGGTGAGCCTTAGGTTAGGGTTAAGTTTAAGTTTAGGAGTATACAGAGTTAGACCTAGGCTTAGGGTTACATCTCTGTTTAGGTTCAGACCTAGGGTTAGGTTTTCACCTAGGTTAGGGTTAGGATTAGGGTTGGTTTTAGGATAGGATTTAGGTATGAGGTCTAATTTAAGTGTTGGATTATTGGAAGTACATCGTCTATCACTGGTTTTCCTTCATGATCAAAATGTTTCTGAGATTCAAGGTTTAAGGGAAATCTTGCTTCTTGCCGGTTTCAAGGTAAAAAAGGCACCACCGGCAGTTTGTTTTTTCCGTCAAACTTACGCTCGCTCTTTGAGAATCATGGTTCTTTGGGAAAGCCGTGAGTCCAGCAAGCTTTTCAGATTGTGCCCCAAGCAGTAGGTTCTATCTCTGAGCAATACAGCCCGTGGAATTCCTAGGAATCTGGAACCCTGCAATGAAGTTCAGCCTGGTTGTTATTTTCACACGGAAGAAACTCCTTTGAGGTTCCCATGCCTCTGTACACTGATGCTTCCAGCAACGTCATGTCTCACAGGTCAATAGTGGCTCTTTAAGTTTCACTGGTCTAGGGAAAAGGGTGAAGCGCCTGGGTTCCCGTGCTTCACTACTTCATGGCCTGAAGATGTTTGTAGGCACATCGGCAAATCCATCGGTGGCAATTCCCTCATATTGTCATTGCGATGGGAAGATTTCTTATTCGTTAGGAAATGTTTTACCATGGAAGACGGGTCCCCACAGAGCTGTCTCTTTTGTGTTGACACTAACTCTGCTGAATTGAGCTGCCAGCATCTGCGTGTCCTCCCTTTCCTTTAAGGTCGATGGAGATGCACGAGTGTAAGGAGAACGGTGAATGGTGGCCGTTCGTAACACAGAGTCATCAGAAACCGCAGAGTAAATTTTAGGAACGTAGACGTAGGATACTGGAGAAAACTTCACTCAGGGACTTCAGTGAACTCTGCTTACAATGTTGAGGCACGACACCCCTAGTGTTGGGGGCCACCCGTCTCTTTCCCTAGGTAGTTTTTTTGAGCGTGCCTCCCTCAGGTGGTGCCTTTTCTCTCCCTGCAATATTGCTTCATGAAACTCTGCCGATGAAAACTATTTGCCATGGGTATGTCGTTTCACAATATTGGCCTCCTCTTTGAAGAACAAATGCTTTTCTACACGGGTGCTGCCTCCCTGAACTTCCCTTTGTGTTGGCTCAATCGATGCAGATTCCTGTGCTGAATGCGCCATAGTGTGACACAGGTGTGTGCTTGTCAGTATTGCAGGCACACGCAGCAATTTCGTTTTTCCAAGACCCACCTGGCTTGATCAAGGTTGCTTATTCCCGTGAAAACGTTTTTCGTCCAAATTCTAGAGGAGCACCATTGTGCCTCTGGGAGCTACACCAGGGCCTGCTGAACAGAGGCTCCAGCGGTTTAATTTTCGGACTGAAATTCAACACGGAATTTCATGGATCTATGGAAACTTTGAACTGTGGCCGTACCAGATTCTCACATCTTCATTGTCTAATGGAAGCTTGTTTCCCAGGCTGATCCGGCTGGCGCTTCATTTCTGGGCAATAACCATTAAATTGTGGACGTTCAGCCTTCTTCGGAATTCTCTGATACCGGCAAGTTCCCGCGCCTCACGAAGACCACTCAGTGGAGGTTTAGGTGACTCAGGACAACTGTCTTTATTTCAGGCGTCTAGAACAAAGAGAATCCACAAAGGTTGATGATCACGGAGAAAGTAAAGTCCCGTTTCTTTATACTTCCCACTCATGGCCCTTCTAGCATCTGAGGCCAAAGAACTCGTGCAGCATGATATTCTCAGTTCAGGCACGCCGCCTGCAATTTCTTCCTTGCAGAAAAATCTTTCCCAGTGTACTTCTTTAAACTGCTGCAAAATGGTGGCACAGAAGATTTCAGTTTAGGTTTAACTTTAGACGGGCATAGGTACAGGCATTTGGGCATGTTTAGGGACAGAGTTAGAGTTCACGTTAGAGTTACGGCTGTGTGAGGATTCGGGTTATGGTAAGTCTGAGGATCAAATGTAGGGTGAGTGTGAGGTGGAAGGTAATAGGTTTTAGTGCTTAAGGATGAGCGAACCTCTTGTCTCATTTAGGCTTATGGTAAACTTGACTGTTTAGATATGGGTTGGGGTTAATATTTGTGTGAGGGTTAGATAGTGTGCGAAGTTAAGATTTGGGGTCAGGCTTACGGTTTGTGTGTTACATCCGTTTTCATTAAGGTTAAGTTTAGCTCTCTGTCTAGTTTAAGGGATTGGTTTACATTAACGGTGAAATTGAGGTATCGATTGAAGGTGAGGGATAGAGTTAAGTTAGTTTCAGGCGAAGGATGACGGTTAGGAGTAAGGTTAGTTGTAGGGGGAGCTGCATGTTCACATCCGATTTGGGGTTAGGATTAGGCTTAGCCTTAGGGTAGACATACGGTTAGCGTTAGGGCTTGGTTTAGGGTGAGCCTTAGGTTAGGGTTAAGTTTAAGTTTAGGAGTACACAGAGTTAGACCTAGGCTTAGGGTTACATCTCTGTTTAGTTTCAGACCTAGTGTTAGGTTTTCACCTAGGTTAGGGTTAGGATTAGGGTTGGTTTTAGGATAGGATTTAGGTATGAGGTCTAATTTAAGTGTTGGATTATTGGAAGTACATCGTCTCTCACTGGTTTTCCTTCATGATCAAAATGTTTCTGAGATTCAAGGTTTAAGGGAAATCTTGCTTCTTGCCGGTTTCAAGGTAAAAAAGGCACCCCCGGCAGTTTGTTTTTTCCGTCAAACTTACGCTCGCTCTTTGAGAATCATGGTTCTTTGGGAAAGCCGTGAGTCCAGCAAGCTTTTCAGATTGTGCCCCAAGCAGTAGGTTCTATCTCTGAGCAATACAGCCCGTGGAATTCCTAGGAATCTGGAACCCTGCAATGAAGTTCAGCCTGGTTGTTATTTTCACACGGAAGAAACTCCTTTGAGGTTCCCATGCCTCTGTACACTGATGCTTCCAGCAACGTCATGTCTCACAGGTCAATAGTGGCTCTTTAAGTTTCACTGGTCTAGGGAAAAGGGTGAAGCGCCTGGGTTCCCGTGCTTCACTACTTCATGGCCTGAAGATGTTTGTAGGCACATCGGCAAATCCATCGGTGGCAATTCTCTCATATTGTCATTGCGATGGGAAGATTTCTTATTCGTTAGGAAATGTTTTACCATGGAAGACGGGTCCCCACAGAGCTGTCTCTTTTGTGTTGACACTAACTCTGCTGAATTGAGCTGCCAGCATCTGCGTGTACTCCCTTTCCTTTAAGGTCGATGGAGACGCACGAGTGTAAGGAGAACGGTGAATGGTGGCCGTTAGTAACACAGAGTCATCAGAAACCGCAGAGTATATTTTAGGAACGTAGACGTAGCATACTGGAGAAAACTTCACTCAGGGACTTCAGTGAACTCTGCTTACAATGTTGAGGCACGACACCCCTACTGTTGGGGGCCACCCGTCTCTTTCCCTAGGTAGTTTTTTTGAGCGTGCCTCCCTCAGGTGGTGCCTTTTCTCTCCCTGCAATATTGCTTCATGAATCTCTGCCGATGAAAACTATTTGCCATGGGTATGTCGTTTCACAATATTGGCCTCCTCTTTGAAGAACAAATGCTTTTCTACACGGGTGCTGCCTCCCTGAACTTCCCTTTGTGTTGGCTCAATCGATGCAGATTCCTGTGCTGAATGCGCCATAGTGTGACACAGGTGTGTGCTTGTCAGTATTGCAGGCACACGCAGCAATTTCGTTTTTCCAAGACCCACCTGGCTTGATCAAGGTTGCTTATTCCCGTGAAAACGTTTTTCGTCCAAATTCTAGAGGAGCACCATTGTGCCTCTGGGAGCTACACCAGGGCCTGCTGAACAGAGGCTCCAGCGTTTTAATTTTCGGACTGAAATTCAACACGGAATTTCATGGATCTATGGAAACTTTGAACTGTGGCCGTACCAGATTCTCACATCTTCATTGTCTAATGGAAGCTTGTTTCCCAGGCTGATCCGGCTGGCGCTTCATTTCTGGGCAATAACCATTAAATTGTGGACGTTCAGCCTTCTTCGGAATTCTCTGATACCGGCAAGTTCCCGCGCCTCACGAAGACCACTCAGTGGAGGTTTAGGTGACTCAGGACAACTGTCTTTATTTCAGGCGTCTAGAACAAAGAGAATCCACAAAGGTTGATGATCACGGAGAAAGTAAAGTCCCGTTTCTTTATACTTCCCACTCATGGCCCTTCTAGCATCTGAGGCCAAAGAACTCGTGCAGCATGATATTCTCAGTTCAGGCACGCCGCCTGCAATTTCTTCCTTGCAGAAAAATCTTTCCCAGTGTACTTCTTTAAACTGCTGCAAAATGGTGGCACAGAAGATTTCAGTTTAGGTTTAACTTTAGACGGGCATAGGTACAGGCATTTGGGCATGTTTAGGGACAGAGTTAGAGTTCACGTTAGAGTTACGGCTGTGTGAGGATTCGGGTTATGGTAAGTCTGAGGATCAAATGTAGGGTGAGTGTGAGGTTGAAGGTAAGAGTAGGGTTTAGTGCTTAAGGATGAGCGAACCTCTTGTCTCATTTAGGCTTATGGTAAACTTGACTGTTTAGATATGGGTTGGGGTTAATATTTGTGTGAGGGTTAGACAGTGTGCGAAGTTAAGAGCTGGGGTCAGGCTTACGGTTTGTGTGTTACATCCGTTTTCATTAAGGTTAAGTTTAGCTCTCTGTCTAGTTTAAGGGATTGGTTTACATTAACGGTGAAATTGAGCTATCGATTGAAGGTGAGGGATAGAGTTGTTAGGTTCAGGCGAAGAATGACGGTTAGGAGTAAGGTTAGTTGTAGGGGGAGCTGCATGTTCACATCCGATTTGGGGTTAGGATTAGGCTTAGCCTTAGGGTAGACATACGGTTAGCGTTAGGGCTTGGTTTAGGGTGAGCCTTAGGTTAGGGTTAAGTTTAAGTTTAGGAGTATACAGAGTTAGACCTAGGCTTAGGGTTACATCTCTGTTTAGGTTCAGACCTAGGGTTAGGTTTTCACCTAGGTTAGGGTTAGGATTAGGGTTGGTTTTAGGATAGGATTTAGGTATGAGGTCTAATTTAAGTGTTGGATTATTGGAAGTACATCGTCTATCACTGGTTTTCCTTCATGATCAAAATGTTTCTGAGATTCAAGGTTTAAGGGAAATCTTGCTTCTTGCCGGTTTCAAGGTAAAAAAGGCACCACCGGCAGTTTGTTTTTTCCGTCAAACTTACGCTCGCTCTTTGAGAATCATGGTTCTTTGGGAAAGCCGTGAGTCCAGCAAGCTTTTCAGATTGTGCCCCAAGCAGTAGGTTCTATCTCTGAGCAATACAGCCCGTGGAATTCCTAGGAATCTGGAACCCTGCAATGAAGTTCAGCCTGGTTGTTATTTTCACACGGAAGAAACTCCTTTGAGGTTCCCATGCCTCTGTACACTGATGCTTCCAGCAACGTCATGTCTCACAGGTCAATAGTGGCTCTTTAAGTTTCACTGGTCTAGGGAAAAGGGTGAAGCGCCTGGGTTCCCGTGCTTCACTACTTCATGGCCTGAAGATGTTTGTAGGCACATCGGCAAATCCATCGGTGGCAATTCCCTCATATTGTCATTGCGATGGGAAGATTTCTTATTCGTTAGGAAATGTTTTACCATGGAAGACGGGTCCCCACAGAGCTGTCTCTTTTGTGTTGACACTAACTCTGCTGAATTGAGCTGCCAGCATCTGCGTGTCCTCCCTTTCCTTTAAGGTCGATGGAGACGCACGAGTGTAAGGAGAACGGTGAATGGTGGCCGTTCGTAACACAGAGTCATCAGAAACCGCAGAGTAAATTTTAGGAACGTAGACGTAGGATACTGGAGAAAACTTCACTCAGGGACTTCAGTGAACTCTGCTTACAATGTTGAGGCACGACACCCCTAGTGTTGGGGGCCACCCGTCTCTTTCCCTAGGTAGTTTTTTTGAGCGTGCCTCCCTCAGGTGGTGCCTTTTCTCTCCCTGCAATATTGCTTCATGAAACTCTGCCGATGAAAACTATTTGCCATGGGTATGTCGTTTCACAATATTGGCCTCCTCTTTGAAGAACAAATGCTTTTCTACACGGGTGCTGCCTCCCTGAACTTCCCTTTGTGTTGGCTCAATCGATGCAGATTCCTGTGCTGAATGCGCCATAGTGTGACACAGGTGTGTGCTTGTCAGTATTGCAGGCACACGCAGCAATTTCGTTTTTCCAAGACCCACCTGGCTTGATCAAGGTTGCTTATTCCCGTGAAAACGTTTTTCGTCCAAATTCTAGAGGAGCACCATTGTGCCTCTGGGAGCTACACCAGGGCCTGCTGAACAGAGGCTCCAGCGGTTTAATTTTCGGACTGAAATTCAACACGGAATTTCATGGATCTATGGAAACTTTGAACTGTGGCCGTACCAGATTCTCACATCTTCATTGTCTAATGGAAGCTTGTTTCCCAGGCTGATCCGGCTGGCGCTTCATTTCTGGGCAATAACCATTAAATTGTGGACGTTCAGCCTTCTTCGGAATTCTCTGATACCGGCAAGTTCCCGTGCCTCACGAAGACCACTCAGTGGAGGTTTAGGTGACTCAGGACAACTGTCTTTATTTCAGGCGTCTAGAACAAAGAGAATCCACAAAGGTTGATGATCACGGAGAAAGTAAAGTCCCGTTTCTTTATACTTCCCACTCATGGCCCTTCTAGCATCTGAGGCCAAAGAACTCGTGCAGCATGATATTCTCAGTTCAGGCACGCCGCCTGCAATTTCTTCCTTGCAGAAAAATCTTTCCCAGTGTACTTCTTTAAACTGCTGCAAAATGGTGGCACAGAAGATTTCAGTTTAGGTTTAACTTTAGACGGGCATAGGTACAGGCATTTGGGCATGTTTAGGGACAGAGTTAGAGTTCACGTTAGAGTTATGGCTGTGTGAGGATTCGGGTTATGGTAAGTCTGAGGATCAAATGTAGGGTGAGTGTGAGGTTGAAGGTAAGAGTAGGGTTTAGTGCTTAAGGATGAGCGAACCTCTTGTCTCATTTAGGCTTATGGTAAACTTGACTGTTTAGATATGGGTTGGGGTTAATATTTGTGTGAGGGTTAGACAGTGTGCGAAGTTAAGAGCTGGGGTCAGGCTTACGGTTTGTGTGTTACATCCGTTTTCATTAAGGTTAAGTTTAGCTCTCTGTCTAGTTTAAGGGATTGGTTTACATTAACGGTGAAATTGAGCTATCGATTGAAGGTGAGGGATAGAGTTGTTAGGTTCAGGCGAAGAATGACGGTTAGGAGTAAGGTTAGTTGTAGGGGGAGCTGCATGTTCACATCCGATTTGGGGTTAGGATTAGGCTTAGCCTTAGGGTAGACATACGGTTAGCGTTAGGGCTTGGTTTAGGGTGAGCCTTAGGTTAGGGTTAAGTTTAAGTTTAGGAGTATACAGAGTTAGACCTAGGCTTAGGGTTACATCTCTGTTTAGGTTCAGACCTAGGGTTAGGTTTTCACCTAGGTTAGGGTTAGGATTAGGGTTGGTTTTAGGATAGGATTTAGGTATGAGGTCTAATTTAAGTGTTGGATTATTGGAAGTACATCGTCTATCACTGGTTTTCCTTCATGATCAAAATGTTTCTGAGATTCAAGGTTTAAGGGAAATCTTGCTTCTTGCCGGTTTCAAGGTAAAAAAGGCACCACCGGCAGTTTGTTTTTTCCGTCAAACTTACGCTCGCTCTTTGAGAATCATGGTTCTTTGGGAAAGCCGTGAGTCCAGCAAGCTTTTCAGATTGTGCCCCAAGCAGTAGGTTCTATCTCTGAGCAATACAGCCCGTGGAATTCCTAGGAATCTGGAACCCTGCAATGAAGTTCAGCCTGGTTGTTATTTTCACACGGAAGAAACTCCTTTGAGGTTCCCATGCCTCTGTACACTGATGCTTCCAGCAACGTCATGTCTCACAGGTCAATAGTGGCTCTTTAAGTTTCACTGGTCTAGGGAAAAGGGTGAAGCGCCTGGGTTCCCGTGCTTCACTACTTCATGGCCTGAAGATGTTTGTAGGCACATCGGCAAATCCATCGGTGGCAATTCCCTCATATTGTCATTGCGATGGGAAGATTTCTTATTCGTTAGGAAATGTTTTACCATGGAAGACGGGTCCCCACAGAGCTGTCTCTTTTGTGTTGACACTAACTCTGCTGAATTGAGCTGCCAGCATCTGCGTGTCCTCCCTTTCCTTTAAGGTCGATGGAGACGCACGAGTGTAAGGAGAACGGTGAATGGTGGCCGTTCGTAACACAGAGTCATCAGAAACCGCAGAGTAAATTTTAGGAACGTAGACGTAGGATACTGGAGAAAACTTCACTCAGGGACTTCAGTGAACTCTGCTTACAATGTTGAGGCACGACACCCCTAGTGTTGGGGGCCACCCGTCTCTTTCCCTAGGTAGTTTTTTTGAGCGTGCCTCCCTCAGGTGGTGCCTTTTCTCTCCCTGCAATATTGCTTCATGAAACTCTGCCGATGAAAACTATTTGGCATGGGTATGTCGTTTCACAATATTGGCCTCCTCTTTGAAGAACAAATGCTTTTCTACACGGGTGCTGCCTCCCTGAACTTCCCTTTGTGTTGGCTCAATCGATGCAGATTCCTGTGCTGAATGCGCCATAGTGTGACACAGGTGTGTGCTTGTCAGTATTGCAGGCACACGCAGCAATTTCGTTTTTCCAAGACCCACCTGGCTTGATCAAGGTTGCTTATTCCCGTGAAAACGTTTTTCGTCCAAATTCTAGAGGAGCACCATTGTGCCTCTGGGAGCTACACCAGGGCCTGCTGAACAGAGGCTCCAGCGGTTTAATTTTCGGACTGAAATTCAACACGGAATTTCATGGATCTATGGAAACTTTGAACTGTGGCCGTACCAGATTCTCACATCTTCATTGTCTAATGGAAGCTTGTTTCCCAGGCTGATCCGGCTGGCGCTTCATTTCTGGGCAATAACCATTAAATTGTGGACGTTCAGCCTTCTTCGGAAATCTCTGATACCGGCAAGTTCCCGCGCCTCACGAAGACCACTCAGTGGAGGTTTAGGTGACTCAGGACAACTGTCTTTATTTCAGGCGTCTAGAACAAAGAGAATCCACAAAGGTTGATGATCACGGAGAAAGTAAAGTCCCGTTTCTTTATACTTCCCACTCATGGCCCTTCTAGCATCTGAGGCCAAAGAACTCGTGCAGCATGATATTCTCAGTTCAGGCACGCCGCCTGCAATTTCTTCCTTGCAGAAAAATCTTTCCCAGTGTACTTCTTTAAACTGCTGCAAAATGGTGGCACAGAAGATTTCAGTTTAGGTTTAACTTTAGACGGGCATAGGTACAGGCATTTGGGCATGTTTAGGGACAGAGTTAGAGTTCACGTTAGAGTTACGGCTGTGTGAGGATTCGGGTTATGGTAAGTCTGAGGATCAAATGTAGGGTGAGTGTGAGGTTGAAGGTAAGAGTAGGGTTTAGTGCTTAAGGATGAGCGAACCTCTTGTCTCATTTAGGCTTATGGTAAACTTGACTGTTTAGATATGGGTTGGGGTTAATATTTGTGTGAGGGTTAGACAGTGTGCGAAGTTAAGAGCTGGGGTCAGGCTTACGGTTTGTGTGTTACATCCGTTTTCATTAAGGTTAAGTTTAGCTCTCTGTCTAGTTTAAGGGATTGGTTTACATTAACGGTGAAATTGAGCTATCGATTGAAGGTGAGGGATAGAGTTGTTAGGTTCAGGCGAAGAATGACGGTTAGGAGTAAGGTTAGTTGTAGGGGGAGCTGCATGTTCACATCCGATTTGGGGTTAGGATTAGGCTTAGCCTTAGGGTAGACATACGGTTAGCGTTAGGGCTTGGTTTAGGGTGAGCCTTAGGTTAGGGTTAAGTTTAAGTTTAGGAGTATACAGAGTTAGACCTAGGCTTAGGGTTACATCTCTGTTTAGGTTCAGACCTAGGGTTAGGTTTTCACCTAGGTTAGGGTTAGGATTAGGGTTGGTTTTAGGATAGGATTTAGGTATGAGGTCTAATTTAAGTGTAGGATTATTGGAAGTACATCGTCTATCACTGGTTTTCCTTCATGATCAAAATGTTTCTGAGATTCAAGGTTTAAGGGAAATCTTGCTTCTTGCCGGTTTCAAGGTAAAAAAGGCACCACCGGCAGTTTGTTTTTTCCGTCAAACTTACGCTCGCTCTTTGAGAATCATGGTTCTTTGGGAAAGCCGTGAGTCCAGCAAGCTTTTCAGATTGTGCCCCAAGCAGTAGGTTCTATCTCTGAGCAATACAGCCCGTGGAATTCCTAGGAATCTGGAACCCTGCAATGAAGTTCAGCCTGGTTGTTATTTTCACACGGAAGAAACTCCTTTGAGGTTCCCATGCCTCTGTACACTGATGCTTCCAGCAACGTCATGTCTCACAGGTCAATAGTGGCTCTTTAAGTTTCACTGGTCTAGGGAAAAGGGTGAAGCGCCTGGGTTCCCGTGCTTCACTACTTCATGGCCTGAAGATGTTTGTAGGCACATCGGCAAATCCATCGGTGGCAATTCCCTCATATTGTCATTGCGATGGGAAGATTTCTTATTCGTTAGGAAATGTTTTACCATGGAAGACGGGTCCCCACAGAGCTGTCTCTTTTGTGTTGACACTAACTCTGCTGAATTGAGCTGCCAGCATCTGCGTGTCCTCCCTTTCCTTTAAGGTCGATGGAGACGCACGAGTGTAAGGAGAACGGTGAATGGTGGCCGTTCGTAACACAGAGTCATCAGAAACCGCAGAGTAAATTTTAGGAACGTAGACGTAGGATACTGGAGAAAACTTCACTCAGGGACTTCAGTGAACTCTGCTTACAATGTTGAGGCACGACACCCCTAGTGTTGGGGGCCACCCGTCTCTTTCCCTAGGTAGTTTTTTTGAGCGTGCCTCCCTCAGGTGGTGCCTTTTCTCTCCCTGCAATATTGCTTCATGAAACTCTGCCGATGAAAACTATTTGCCATGGGTATGTCGTTTCACAATATTGGCCTCCTCTTTGAAGAACAAATGCTTTTCTACACGGGTGCTGCCTCCCTGAACTTCCCTTTGTGTTGGCTCAATCGATGCAGATTCCTGTGCTGAATGCGCCATAGTGTGACACAGGTGTGTGCTTGTCAGTATTGCAGGCACACGCAGCAATTTCGTTTTTCCAAGACCCACCTGGCTTGATCAAGGTTGCTTATTCCCGTGAAAACGTTTTTCGTCCAAATTCTAGAGGAGCACCATTGTGCCTCTGGGAGCTACACCAGGGCCTGCTGAACAGAGGCTCCAGCGGTTTAATTTTCGGACTGAAATTCAACACGGAATTTCATGGATCTATGGAAACTTTGAACTGTGGCCGTACCAGATTCTCACATCTTCATTGTCTAATGGAAGCTTGTTTCCCAGGCTGATCCGGCTGGCGCTTCATTTCTGGGCAATAACCATTAAATTGTGGACGTTCAGCCTTCTTCGGAATTCTCTGATACCGGCAAGTTCCCGCGCCTCACGAAGACCACTCAGTGGAGGTTTAGGTGACTCAGGACAACTGTCTTTATTTCAGGCGTCTAGAACAAAGAGAATCCACAAAGGTTGATGATCACGGAGAAAGTAAAGTCCCGTTTCTTTATACTTCCCACTCATGGCCCTTCTAGCATCTGAGGCCAAAGAACTCGTGCAGCATGATATTCTCAGTTCAGGCACGCCGCCTGCAATTTCTTCCTTGCAGAAAAATCTTTCCCAGTGTACTTCTTTAAACTGCTGCAAAATGGTGGCACAGAAGATTTCAGTTTAGGTTTAACTTTAGACGGGCATAGGTACAGGCATTTGGGCATGTTTAGGGACAGAGTTAGAGTTCACGTTAGAGTTATGGCTGTGTGAGGATTCGGGTTATGGTAAGTCTGAGGATCAAATGTAGGGTGAGTGTGAGGTTGAAGGTAAGAGTAGGGTTTAGTGCTTAAGGATGAGCGAACCTCTTGTCTCATTTAGGCTTATGGTAAACTTGACTGTTTAGATATGGGTTGGGGTTAATATTTGTGTGAGGGTTAGACAGTGTGCGAAGTTAAGAGCTGGGGTCAGGCTTACGGTTTGTGTGTTACATCCGTTTTCATTAAGGTTAAGTTTAGCTCTCTGTCTAGTTTAAGGGATTGGTTTACATTAACGGTGAAATTGAGCTATCGATTGAAGGTGAGGGATAGAGTTGTTAGGTTCAGGCGAAGAATGACGGTTAGGAGTAAGGTTAGTTGTAGGGGGAGCTGCATGTTCACATCCGATTTGGGGTTAGGATTAGGCTTAGCCTTAGGGTAGACATACGGTTAGCGTTAGGGCTTGGTTTAGGGTGAGCCTTAGGTTAGGGTTAAGTTTAAGTTTAGGAGTATACAGAGTTAGACCTAGGCTTAGGGTTACATCTCTGTTTAGGTTCAGACCTAGGGTTAGGTTTTCACCTAGGTTAGGGTTAGGATTAGGGTTGGTTTTAGGATAGGATTTAGGTATGAGGTCTAATTTAAGTGTAGGATTATTGGAAGTACATCGTCTATCACTGGTTTTCCTTCATGATCAAAATGTTTCTGAGATTCAAGGTTTAAGGGAAATCTTGCTTCTTGCCGGTTTCAAGGTAAAAAAGGCACCACCGGCAGTTTGTTTTTTCCGTCAAACTTACGCTCGCTCTTTGAGAATCATGGTTCTTTGGGAAAGCCGTGAGTCCAGCAAGCTTTTCAGATTGTGCCCCAAGCAGTAGGTTCTATCTCTGAGCAATACAGCCCGTGGAATTCCTAGGAATCTGGAACCCTGCAATGAAGTTCAGCCTGGTTGTTATTTTCACACGGAAGAAACTCCTTTGAGGTTCCCATGCCTCTGTACACTGATGCTTCCAGCAACGTCATGTCTCACAGGTCAATAGTGGCTCTTTAAGTTTCACTGGTCTAGGGAAAAGGGTGAAGCGCCTGGGTTCCCGTGCTTCACTACTTCATGGCCTGAAGATGTTTGTAGGCACATCGGCAAATCCATCGGTGGCAATTCCCTCATATTGTCATTGCGATGGGAAGATTTCTTATTCGTTAGGAAATGTTTTACCATGGAAGACGGGTCCCCACAGAGCTGTCTCTTTTGTGTTGACACTAACTCTGCTGAATTGAGCTGCCAGCATCTCCGTGTCCTCCCTTTCCTTTAAGGTCGATGGAGACGCACGAGTGTAAGGAGAACGGTGAATGGTGGCCGTTCGTAACACAGAGTCATCAGAAACCGCAGAGTAAATTTTAGGAACGTAGACGTAGGATACTGGAGAAAACTTCACTCAGGGACTTCAGTGAACTCTGCTTACAATGTTGAGGCACGACACCCCTAGTGTTGGGGGCCACCCGTCTCTTTCCCTAGGTAGTTTTTTTGAGCGTGCCTCCCTCAGGTGGTGCCTTTTCTCTCCCTGCAATATTGCTTCATGAAACTCTGCCGATGAAAACTATTTGCCATGGGTATGTCGTTTCACAATATTGGCCTCCTCTTTGAAGAACAAATGCTTTTCTACACGGGTGCTGCCTCCCTGAACTTCCCTTTGTGTTGGCTCAATCGATGCAGATTCCTGTGCTGAATGCGCCATAGTGTGACACAGGTGTGTGCTTGTCAGTATTGCAGGCACACGCAGCAATTTCGTTTTTCCAAGACCCACCTGGCTTGATCAAGGTTGCTTATTCCCGTGAAAACGTTTTTCGTCCAAATTCTAGAGGAGCACCATTGTGCCTCTGGGAGCTACACCAGGGCCTGCTGAACAGAGGCTCCAGCGGTTTAATTTTCGGACTGAAATTCAACACGGAATTTCATGGATCTATGGAAACTTTGAACTGTGGCCGTACCAGATTCTCACATCTTCATTGTCTAATGGAAGCTTGTTTCCCAGGCTGATCCGGCTGGCGCTTCATTTCTGGGCAATAACCATTAAATTGTGGACGTTCAGCCTTCTTCGGAATTCTCTGATACCGGCAAGTTCCCGCGCCTCACGAAGACCACTCAGTGGAGGTTTAGGTGACTCAGGACAACTGTCTTTATTTCAGGCGTCTAGAACAAAGAGAATCCACAAAGGTTGATGATCACGGAGAAAGTAAAGTCCCGTTTCTTTATACTTCCCACTCATGGCCCTTCTAGCATCTGAGGCCAAAGAGCTCGTGCAGCATGATATTCTCAGTTCAGGCACGCCGCCTGCAATTTCTTCCTTGCAGAAAAATCTTTCCCAGTGTACTTCTTTAAACTGCTGCAAAATGGTGGCACAGAAGATTTCAGTTTAGGTTTAACTTTAGACGGGCATAGGTACAGGCATTTGGGCATGTTTAGGGACAGAGTTAGAGTTCACGTTAGAGTTACGGCTGTGTGAGGATTCGGGTTATGGTAAGTCTGAGGATCAAATGTAGGGTGAGTGTGAGGTTGAAGGTAAGAGTAGGGTTTAGTGCTTAAGGATGAGCGAACCTCTTGTCTCATTTAGGCTTATGGTAAACTTGACTGTTTAGATATGGGTTGGGGTTAATATTTGTGTGAGGGTTAGACAGTGTGCGAAGTTAAGAGCTGGGGTCAGGCTTACGGTTTGTGTGTTACATCCGTTTTCATTAAGGTTAAGTTTAGCTCTCTGTCTAGTTTAAGGGATTGGTTTACATTAACGGTGAAATTGAGCTATCGATTGAAGGTGAGGGATAGAGTTGTCAGGTTCAGGCAAAGAATGACGGTTAGGAGTAAGGTTAGTTGTAGGGGGAGCTGCATGTTCACATCCGATTTGGGGTTAGGATTAGGCTTAGCCTTAGGGTAGACATACGGTTAGCGTTAGGGCTTGGTTTAGGGTGAGCCTTAGGTTAGGGTTAAGTTTAAGTTTAGGAGTATACAGAGTTAGACCTAGGCTTAGGGTTACATCTCTGTTTAGGTTCAGACCTAGGGTTAGGTTTTCACCTAGGTTAGGGTTAGGATTAGGGTTGGTTTTAGGATAGGATTTAGGTATGAGGTCTAATTTAAGTGTTGGATTATTGGAAGTACATCGTCTATCACTGGTTTTCCTTCATGATCAAAATGTTTCTGAGATTCAAGGTTTAAGGGAAATCTTGCTTCTTGCCGGTTTCAAGGTAAAAAAGGCACCACCGGCAGTTTGTTTTTTCCGTCAAACTTACGCTCGCTCTTTGAGAATCATGGTTCTTTGGGAAAGCCGTGAGTCCAGCAAGCTTTTCAGATTGTGCCCCAAGCAGTAGGTTCTATCTCTTAGCAATACAGCCCGTGGAATTCCTAGGAATCTGGAACCCTGCAATGAAGTTCAGCCTGGTTGTTATTTTCACACGGAAGAAACTCCTTTGAGGTTCCCATGCCTCTGTACACTGATGCTTCCAGCAACGTCATGTCTCACAGGTCAATAGTGGCTCTTTAAGTTTCACTGGTCTAGGGAAAAGGGTGAAGCGCCTGGGTTCCCGTGCTTCACTACTTCATGGCCTGAAGATGTTTGTAGGCACATCGGCAAATCCATCGGTGGCAATTCCCTCATATTGTCATTGCGATGGGAAGATTTCTTATTCGTTAGGAAATGTTTTACCATGGAAGACGGGTCCCCACAGAGCTGTCTCTTTTGTGTTGACACTAACTCTGCTGAATTGAGCTGCCAGCATCTGCGTGTCCTCCCTTTCCTTTAAGGTCGATGGAGACGCACGAGTGTAAGGAGAACGGTGAATGGTGGCCGTTCGTAACACAGAGTCATCAGAAACCGCAGAGTAAATTTTAGGAACGTAGACGTAGGATACTGGAGAAAACTTCACTCAGGGACTTCAGTGAACTCTGCTTACAATGTTGAGGCACGACACCCCTAGTGTTGGGGGCCACCCGTCTCTTTCCCTAGGTAGTTTTTTTGAGCGTGCCTCCCTCAGGTGGTGCCTTTTCTCTCCCTGCAATATTGCTTCATGAAACTCTGCCGATGAAAACTATTTGCCATGGGTATGTCGTTTCACAATATTGGCCTCCTCTTTGAAGAACAAATGCTTTTCTACACGGGTGCTGCCTCCCTGAACTTCCCTTTGTGTTGGCTCAATCGATGCAGATTCCTGTGCTGAATGCGCCATAGTGTGACACAGGTGTGTGCTTGTCAGTATTGCAGGCACACGCAGCAATTTCGTTTTTCCAAGACCCACCTGGCTTGATCAAGGTTGCTTATTCCCGTGAAAACGTTTTTCGTCCAAATTCTAGAGGAGCACCATTGTGCCTCTGGGAGCTACACCAGGGCCTGCTGAACAGAGGCTCCAGCGGTTTAATTTTCGGACTGAAATTCAACACGGAATTTCATGGATCTATGGAAACTTTGAACTGTGGCCGTACCAGATTCTCACATCTTCATTGTCTAATGGAAGCTTGTTTCCCAGGCTGATCCGGCTGGCGCTTCATTTCTGGGCAATAACCATTAAATTGTGGACGTTCAGCCTTCTTCGGAATTCTCTGATACCGGCAAGTTCCCGCGCCTCACGAAGACCACTCAGTGGAGGTTTAGGTGACTCAGGACAACTGTCTTTATTTCAGGCGTCTAGAACAAAGAGAATCCACAAAGGTTGATGATCACGGAGAAAGTAAAGTCCCGTTTCTTTATACTTCCCACTCATGGCCCTTCTAGCATCTGAGGCCAAAGAACTCGTGCAGCATGATATTCTCAGTTCAGGCACGCCGCCTGCAATTTCTTCCTTGCAGAAAAATCTTTCCCAGTGTACTTCTTTAAACTGCTGCAAAATGGTGGCACAGAAGATTTCAGTTTAGGTTTAACTTTAGACGGGCATAGGTACAGGCATTTGGGCATGTTTAGGGACAGAGTTAGAGTTCACGTTAGAGTTATGGCTGTGTGAGGATTCGGGTTATGGTAAGTCTGAGGATCAAATGTAGGGTGAGTGTGAGGTTGAAGGTAAGAGTAGGGTTTAGTGCTTAAGGATGAGCGAACCTCTTGTCTCATTTAGGCTTATGGTAAACTTGACTGTTTAGATATGGGTTGGGGTTAATATTTGTGTGAGGGTTAGACAGTGTGCGAAGTTAAGAGCTGGGGTCAGGCTTACGGTTTGTGTGTTACATCCGTTTTCATTAAGGTTAAGTTTAGCTCTCTGTCTAGTTTAAGGGATTGGTTTACATTAACGGTGAAATTGAGCTATCGATTGAAGGTGAGGGATAGAGTTGTTAGGTTCAGGCGAAGAATGACGGTTAGGAGTAAGGTTAGTTGTAGGGGGAGCTGCATGTTCACATCCGATTTGGGGTTAGGATTAGGCTTAGCCTTAGGGTAGACATACGGTTAGCGTTAGGGCTTGGTTTAGGGTGAGCCTTAGGTTAGGGTTAAGTTTAAGTTTAGGAGTATACAGAGTTAGACCTAGGCTTAGGGTTACATCTCTGTTTAGGTTCAGACCTAGGGTTAGGTTTTCACCTAGGTTAGGGTTAGGATTAGGGTTGGTTTTAGGATAGGATTTAGGTATGAGGTCTAATTTAAGTGTTGGATTATTGGAAGTACATCGTCTATCACTGGTTTTCCTTCATGATCAAAATGTTTCTGAGATTCAAGGTTTAAGGGAAATCTTGCTTCTTGCCGGTTTCAAGGTAAAAAAGGCACCACCGGCAGTTTGTTTTTTCCGTCAAACTTACGCTCGCTCTTTGAGAATCATGGTTCTTTGGGAAAGCCGTGAGTCCAGCAAGCTTTTCAGATTGTGCCCCAAGCAGTAGGTTCTATCTCTGAGCAATACAGCCCGTGGAATTCCTAGGAATCTGGAACCCTGCAATGAAGTTCAGCCTGGTTGTTATTTTCACACGGAAGAAACTCCTTTGAGGTTCCCATGCCTCTGTACACTGATGCTTCCAGCAACGTCATGTCTCACAGGTCAATAGTGGCTCTTTAAGTTTCACTGGTCTAGGGAAAAGGGTGAAGCGCCTGGGTTCCCGTGCTTCACTACTTCATGGCCTGAAGATGTTTGTAGGCACATCGGCAAATCCATCGGTGGCAATTCCCTCATATTGTCATTGCGATGGGAAGATTTCTTATTCGTTAGGAAATGTTTTACCATGGAAGACGGGTCCCCACAGAGCTGTCTCTTTTGTGTTGACACTAACTCTGCTGAATTGAGCTGCCAGCATCTGCGTGTCCTCCCTTTCCTTTAAGGTCGATGGAGACGCACGAGTGTAAGGAGAATGGTGAATGGTGGCCGTTCGTAACACAGAGTCATCAGAAACCGCAGAGTAAATTTTAGGAACGTAGACGTAGGATACTGGAGAAAACTTCACTCAGGGACTTCAGTGAACTCTGCTTACAATGTTGAGGCACGACACCCCTAGTGTTGGGGGCCACCCGTCTCTTTCCCTAGGTAGTTTTTTTGAGCGTGCCTCCCTCAGGTGGTGCCTTTTCTCTCCCTGCAATATTGCTTCATGAAACTCTGCCGATGAAAACTATTTGCCATGGGTATGTCGTTTCACAATATTGGCCTCCTCTTTGAAGAACAAATGCTTTTCTACACGGGTGCTGCCTCCCTGAACTTCCCTTTGTGTTGGCTCAATCGATGCAGATTCCTGTGCTGAATGCGCCATAGTGTGACACAGGTGTGTGCTTGTCAGTATTGCAGGCACACGCAGCAATTTCGTTTTTCCAAGACCCACCTGGCTTGATCAAGGTTGCTTATTCCCGTGAAAACGTTTTTCGTCCAAATTCTAGAGGAGCACCATTGTGCCTCTGGGAGCTACACCAGGGCCTGCTGAACAGAGGCTCCAGCGGTTTAATTTTCGGACTGAAATTCAACACGGAATTTCATGGATCTATGGAAACTTTGAACTGTGGCCGTACCAGATTCTCACATCTTCATTGTCTAATGGAAGCTTGTTTCCCAGGCTGATCCGGCTGGCGCTTCATTTCTGGGCAATAACCATTAAATTGTGGACGTTCAGCCTTCTTCGGAATTCTCTGATACCGGCAAGTTCCCGCGCCTCACGAAGACCACTCAGTGGAGGTTTAGGTGACTCAGGACAACTGTCTTTATTTCAGGCGTCTAGAACAAAGAGAATCCACAAAGGTTGATGATCACGGAGAAAGTAAAGTCCCGTTTCTTTATACTTCCCACTCATGGCCCTTCTAGCATCTGAGGCCAAAGAGCTCGTGCAGCATGATATTCTCAGTTCAGGCACGCCGCCTGCAATTTCTTCCTTGCAGAAAAATCTTTCCCAGTGTACTTCTTTAAACTGCTGCAAAATGGTGGCACAGAAGATTTCAGTTTAGGTTTAACTTTAGACGGGCATAGGTACAGGCATTTGGGCATGTTTAGGGACAGAGTTAGAGTTCACGTTAGAGTTACGGCTGTGTGAGGATTCAGGTTATGGTAAGTCTGAGGATCAAATGTAGGGTGAGTGTGAGGTTGAAGGTAAGAGTAGGGTTTAGTGCTTAAGGATGAGCGAACCTCTTGTCTCATTTAGGCTTATGGTAAACTTGACTGTTTAGATATGGGTTGGGGTTAATATTTGTGTGAGGGTTAGACAGTGTGCGAAGTTAAGAGCTGGGGTCAGGCTTACGGTTTGTGTGTTACATCCGTTTTCATTAAGGTTAAGTTTAGCTCTCTGTCTAGTTTAAGGGATTGGTTTACATTAACGGTGAAATTGAGCTATCGATTGAAGGTGAGGGATGGAGTTGTTAGGTTCAGGCGAAGGATGACGGTTAGGAATAAGGTTAGTTGTAGGGGGAGCTGCGTGTTCATATCAGATTTGGGGTTAGGATTAGGGTTAGCCTTAGGGTAGACATACGGTTAGTGTTAGGGCTTGATTTAGGGTGAGCCTTAGATTAGGGTTAAGTTTAAGTTTAGGAGTGTACAGAGTTAGATCTAGGCTTAGGGTTACATCTCTGTTTAGGTTCAGACCTAGGGTTAGGTTTTCACCTAGGTTAGGGTTAGGAATAGGGTTGGTTTTAGTATAGGATTTCGGTTTGAGGTTTAATTTAAGGGTTGCATTATTGGAAGTACATTGGCTCTCACTGGTTTTCCTTCACGATCAAAATGTTTCTGAGATACAAGGTTTAAGGGAAATCTTGCTTCTTGCCGGTTTCAAGGTAAAAGAGGCGCCACCGGCAGTTTGTTTTTTCCGTCAAACTTAAACGCTCGCTCTTTGAGAATCTTGGGTCTTTGGGACCGGCAAGCTTTTCAGATTAAGTGTGCCCCAATCAGTAGGTTCTATCTCTGAGCAATACAGCCCGTGGAATTCCTGGGAATCTGGAACCATGCCATGAAGTTCAGCCTGGTTGTTATTTTCACACGGAAGAAACTCCTTTGAGGTTCCCATGCCTCTGTACTCTGATACTTCCAGCAACGTCATGTATCACAGGTCAATAGTGGCTCTATAAGTTTCACTGGTCTAGGAAAAAGGGTGAAGCGCCTGGGTTCCCATGCTTCACTACTTCATGGCCTGAAGAAGATGTTTATAGGCACATCGGCAAATCCACCGGTGGCAATTCTCTCATATTGTCATTGCGATGGGAAGATTTCTTATTCGTTAGGAAATGTTTTACCATGGAAGACGGGTCCCCACAGAGCTGTCTCTTTTGTGTTGACACTAACTCTGCTGAATTGAGCTGCCAGCATCTGCGTGTCCTCCCTTTCCTTTAAGGTCGATGGAGACACACGAGTGTAAGGAGAACGGTGAATGGTGGCCGTTCGTAACACAGACTCATCAGAAACCGCAGAGTAAATTTTAGGAACGTAGACGTAGGATACTGGAGAAAACTTCACTCAGGGACTTCAGTGAACTCTGCTTACAATGTTGAGGCACGACACCCCTAGTGTTGGGTGCCACCCTCTCTTTCCCTAGGTAGTTTTTTTGAGCTTGCCTCCCTCAGGTGGTGCCTTTTCTCTCCCTGCAATATTGCTTCATGAAACTCTGCCGATGAAAACTATTTGCCATGGGTATGTCGTTTCACAATATTGGCCTCCTCTTTGAAGAACAAATGCTTTTCTACACGGGTGCTGCCTCCCTGAACTTTCCTTTGTCTTGGCTCAATCGATGCAGATTCCTGTGCTGAATGCGCCATGGAGTGACACACGTGTGTGCTTGTCAGTATTGCAGGCACACGCAGCAATTTCGTTTTTCCAAGACCCACCTGGCTTGATCAAGGTTGCTTATTCCCGTGAAAACGTTTTTCGTCCAAATTCTAGAGGAGCACCATTGTGCCTCTGGGAGCTACACCAGGGCCTGCTGAACAGAGGCTCCAGCGGTTTCATTTTCGGACTGAAATTCAACACGGAATTGCATGGATCTATGGAAACCATGAAGTGTGGCCGTACCAGATTCTCACATCTTCATTGTCTAATGGAAGCTTGTTTCCCAGGCTGATCCGGCTGGCGCTTCATTTCTGGGCAATAACCATTAAATTGTGGACGTTCAGCCTTCTTCGGAATTCTCTGATACCGGCAAGTTCCCGCGCCTCACGAAGACCACTCAGTGGAGGTTTAGGTGACTCAGGACAACTGTCTTTATTTCAGGCGTCTAGAACAAAGAGAATCCACAAAGGTTGATGATCACGGAGAAAGTAAAGTCCCGTTTCTTTATACTTCCCACTCATGGCCCTTCTAGCATCTGAGGCCAAAGAACTCGTGCAGCATGATATTCTCAGTTCAGGCACGCCGCCTGCAATTTCTTCCTTGCAGAAAAATCTTTCCCAGTGTACTTCTTTAAACTGCTGCAAAATGGTGGCACAGAAGATTTCAGTTTAGGTTTAACTTTAGACGGGCATAGGTACAGGCATTTGGGCATGTTTAGGGACAGAGTTAGAGTTCACGTTAGAGTTATGGCTGTGTGAGGATTCGGGTTATGGTAAGTCTGAGGATCCAATGTAGGGTGAGTGTGAGGTTGAAGGTAAGAGTAGGGTTTAGTGCTTAAGGATGAGCGAACCTCTTGTCTCATTTAGGCTTATGGTAAACTTGACTGTTTAGATATGGGTTGGGGTTAATATTTGTGTGAGGGTTAGACAGTGTGCGAAGTTAAGAGCTGGGGTCAGGCTTACGGTTTGTGTGTTACATCCGTTTTCATTAAGGTTAAGTTTAGCTCTCTGTCTAGTTTAAGGGATTGGTTTACATTAACGGTGAAATTGAGCTATCGATTGAAGGTGAGGGATAGAGTTGTTAGGTTCAGGCGAAGAATGACGGTTAGGAGTAAGGTTAGTTGTAGGGGGAGCTGCATGTTCACATCCGATTTGGGGTTAGGATTAGGCTTAGCCTTAGGGTAGACATACGGTTAGCGTTAGGGCTTGGTTTAGGGTGAGCCTTAGGTTAGGGTTAAGTTTAAGTTTAGGAGTATACAGAGTTAGACCTAGGCTTAGGGTTACATCTCTGTTTAGGTTCAGACCTAGGGTTAGGTTTTCACCTAGGTTAGGGTTAGGATTAGGGTTGGTTTTAGGATAGGATTTAGGTATGAGGTCTAATTTAAGTGTTGGATTATTGGAAGTACATCGTCTATCACTGGTTTTCCTTCATGATCAAAATGTTTCTGAGATTCAAGGTTTAAGGGAAATCTTGCTTCTTGCCGGTTTCAAGGTAAAAAAGGCACCACCGGCAGTTTGTTTTTTCCGTCAAACTTACGCTCGCTCTTTGAGAATCATGGTTCTTTGGGAAAGCCGTGAGTCCAGCAAGCTTTTCAGATTGTGCCCCAAGCAGTAGGTTCTATCTCTGAGCAATACAGCCCGTGGAATTCCTAGGAATCTGGAACCCTGCAATGAAGTTCAGCCTGGTTGTTATTTTCACACGGAAGAAACTCCTTTGAGGTTCCCATGCCTCTGTACACTGATGCTTCCAGCAACGTCATGTCTCACAGGTCAATAGTGGCTCTTTAAGTTTCACTGGTCTAGGGAAAAGGGTGAAGCGCCTGGGTTCCCGTGCTTCACTACTTCATGGCCTGAAGATGTTTGTAGGCACATCGGCAAATCCATCGGTGGCAATTCCCTCATATTGTCATTGCGATGGGAAGATTTCTTATTCGTTAGGAAATGTTTTACCATGGAAGACGGGTCCCCACAGAGCTGTCTCTTTTGTGTTGACACTAACTCTGCTGAATTGAGCTGCCAGCATCTGCTTGTCCTCCCTTTCCTTTAAGGTCGATGGAGACGCACGAGTGTAAGGAGAATGGTGAATGGTGGCCGTTCGTAACACAGAGTCATCAGAAACCGCAGAGTAAATTTTAGGAACGTAGACGTAGGATACTGGAGAAAACTTCACTCAGGGACTTCAGTGAACTCTGCTTACAATGTTGAGGCACGACACCCCTAGTGTTGGGGGCCACCCGTCTCTTTCCCTAGGTAGTTTTTTTGAGCGTGCCTCCCTCAGGTGGTGCCTTTTCTCTCCCTGCAATATTGCTTCATGAAACTCTGCCGATGAAAACTATTTGCCATGGGTATGTCGTTTCACAATATTGGCCTCCTCTTTGAAGAACAAATGCTTTTCTACACGGGTGCTGCCTCCCTGAACTTCCCTTTGTGTTGGCTCAATCGATGCAGATTCCTGTGCTGAATGCGCCATAGTGTGACACAGGTGTGTGCTTGTCAGTATTGCAGGCACACGCAGCAATTTCGTTTTTCCAAGACCCACCTGGCTTGATCAAGGTTGCTTATTCCCGTGAAAACGTTTTTCGTCCAAATTCTAGAGGAGCACCATTGTGCCTCTGGGAGCTACACCAGGGCCTGCTGAACAGAGGCTCCAGCGGTTTAATTTTCGGACTGAAATTCAACACGGAATTTCATGGATCTATGGAAACTTTGAACTGTGGCCGTACCAGATTCTCACATCTTCATTGTCTAATGGAAGCTTGTTTCCCAGGCTGATCCGGCTGGCGCTTCATTTCTGGGCAATAACCATTAAATTGTGGACGTTCAGCCTTCTTCGGAATTCTCTGATACCGGCAAGTTCCCGCGCCTCACGAAGACCACTCAGTGGAGGTTTAGGTGACTCAGGACAACTGTCTTTATTTCAGGCGTCTAGAACAAAGAGAATCCACAAAGGTTGATGATCACGGAGAAAGTAAAGTCCCGTTTCTTTATACTTCCCACTCATGGCCCTTCTAGCATCTGAGGCCAAAGAGCTCGTGCAGCATGATATTCTCAGTTCAGGCACGCCGCCTGCAATTTCTTCCTTGCAGAAAAATCTTTCCCAGTGTACTTCTTTAAACTGCTGCAAAATGGTGGCACAGAAGATTTCAGTTTAGGTTTAACTTTAGACGGGCATAGGTACAGGCATTTGGGCATGTTTAGGGACAGAGTTAGAGTTCACGTTAGAGTTACGGCTGTGTGAGGATTCAGGTTATGGTAAGTCTGAGGATCAAATGTAGGGTGAGTGTGAGGTTGAAGGTAAGAGTAGGGTTTAGTGCTTAAGGATGAGCGAACCTCTTGTCTCATTTAGGCTTATGGTAAACTTGACTGTTTAGATATGGGTTGGGGTTAATATTTGTGTGAGGGTTAGACAGTGTGCGAAGTTAAGAGCTGGGGTCAGGCTTACGGTTTGTGTGTTACATCCGTTTTCATTAAGGTTAAGTTTAGCTCTCTGTCTAGTTTAAGGGATTGGTTTACATTAACGGTGAAATTGAGCTATCGATTGAAGGTGAGGGATGGAGTTGTTAGGTTCAGGCGAAGGATGACGGTTAGGAATAAGGTTAGTTGTAGGGGGAGCTGCGTGTTCATATCAGATTTGGGGTTAGGATTAGGGTTAGCCTTAGGGTAGACATACGGTTAGTGTTAGGGCTTGATTTAGGGTGAGCCTTAGATTAGGGTTAAGTTTAAGTTTAGGAGTATACAGAGTTAGATCTAGGCTTAGGGTTACATCTCTGTTTAGGTTCAGACCTAGGGTTAGGTTTTCACCTAGGTTAGGGTTAGGAATAGGGTTGGTTTTAGTATAGGATTTCGGTTTGAGGTTTAATTTAAGGGTTGCATTATTGGAAGTACATTGGCTCTCACTGGTTTTCCTTCACGATCAAAATGTTTCTGAGATACAAGGTTTAAGGGAAATCTTGCTTCTTGCCGGTTTCAAGGTAAAAGAGGCGCCACCGGCAGTTTGTTTTTTCCGTCAAACTTAAACGCTCGCTCTTTGAGAATCTTGGGTCTTTGGGACCGGCAAGCTTTTCAGATTAAGTGTGCCCCAATCAGTAGGTTCTATCTCTGAGCAATACAGCCCGTGGAATTCCTGGGAATCTGGAACCATGCCATGAAGTTCAGCCTGGTTGTTATTTTCACACGGAAGAAACTCCTTTGAGGTTCCCATGCCTCTGTACTCTGATACTTCCAGCAACGTCATGTATCACAGGTCAATAGTGGCTCTATAAGTTTCACTGGTCTAGGAAAAAGGGTGAAGCGCCTGGGTTCCCATGCTTCACTACTTCATGGCCTGAAGAAGATGTTTATAGGCACATCGGCAAATCCACCGGTGGCAATTCTCTCATATTGTCATTGCGATGGGAAGATTTCTTATTCGTTAGGAAATGTTTTACCATGGAAGACGGGTCCCCACAGAGCTGTCTCTTTTGTGTTGACACTAACTCTGCTGAATTGAGCTGCCAGCTTCTGCGTGTCCTCCCTTTCCTTTAAGGTCGATGGAGACACACGAGTGTAAGGAGAACGGTGAATGGTGGCCGTTCGTAACACAGACTCATCAGAAACCGCAGAGTAAATTTTAGGAACGTAGACGTAGGATACTGGAGAAAACTTCACTCAGGGACTTCAGTGAACTCTGCTTACAATGTTGAGGCACGACACCCCTAGTGTTGGGTGCCACCCTCTCTTTCCCTAGGTAGTTTTTTTGAGCTTGCCTCCCTCAGGTGGTGCCTTTTCTCTCCCTGCAATATTGCTTCATGAAACTCTGCCGATGAAAACTATTTGCCATGGGTATGTCGTTTCACAATATTGGCCTCCTCTTTGAAGAACAAATGCTTTTCTACACGGGTGCTGCCTCCCTGAACTTTCCTTTGTCTTGGCTCAATCGATGCAGATTCCTGTGCTGAATGCGCCATGGAGTGACACACGTGTGTGCTTGTCAGTATTGCAGGCACACGCAGCAATTTCGTTTTTCCAAGACCCACCTGGCTTGATCAAGGTTGCTTATTCCCGTGAAAACGTTTTTCGTCCAAATTCTAGAGGAGCACCATTGTGCCTCTGGGAGCTACACCAGGGCCTGCTGAACAGAGGCTCCAGCGGTTTCATTTTCGGACTGAAATTCAACACGGAATTGCATGGATCTATGGAAACCATGAAGTGTGGCCGTACCAGATTCTCACATCTTCATTGTCTAATGGAAGCTTGTTTCCCAGGCTGATCCGGCTGGCGCTTCATTTCTGGGCAATGACCATTTAATTGTGGACTTTCAGCCTTCGGAATTCTCTGATACCGTCAAGTACCCCCGCCTCACTAAGGCCACTCGGTGGAGGTTTATGTGACTCAGGACAACTGTCTTTATTTCAGGCGTCTAGACAAAAGAGAATCCACAAAGGTTGATGATCGCGGAGAAAGTAAATTCCCATTTCTTTATACTGCCCACACATGTCACTTCTAGCATCTGAGGACAAAGAGCTCGTGCAGTATGATAGTCTCAGTTCAGGCACGCCGCCAGCAGTTTCTTTCTTGCAGAAAAATCTTTCCCAGTGTACTTCTTTAAACTGCTGCAAAATGGTGGCACAGAAGATTTCGGTTTAGGTTTAACTTTAGACGGGCATAGGTACAGGCATTTGGGCATGTTTAGGGACAGAGTTAGAGTTCACGTTAGAGTTACGGCTGTGTGAGGATTCGGGTTATGGTAAGTCTGAGGATCAAATGTAGGGGCAGTGTGAGTTGGAAGATAAGTGTAGGGTTTAGTGCTTAAGGATGAGCGAACCTATTGTCTCATTTAAGCTTATGGTAAACTTGACTGTTTAGATATGGGTTGGGGGTAATATTTGTGAGAGGGTTAGACAGTGTGCGAAGTTAAGAGTTGGGGTCAGGCTTACGGTTTGTCTGTTACATCCGTTTTCATTAAGGTTAAGTTTAGCTCTCTGTCTAGTTTAAGGGATTGGTTTACATTAACGGTGAAATTGAGGTATCTATTGAAGGTGAGGGATGGAGTTGTTAGGTTCAGGCGAAGGATGACGGTTAGGAATAAGGTTAGTTGTAGGGGGAGCTGCGTGTTCATATCAGATTTGGGGTTAGGATTAGGGTTAGCCTTAGGGTAGACATACGGTTAGTGTTAGGGCTTGATTTAGGGTGAGCCTTAGATTAGGGTTAAGTTTAAGTTTAGGAGTATACAGAGTTAGATCTAGGCTTAGGGTTACATCTCTGTTTAGGTTCAGACCTAGGGTTAGGTTTTCACCTAGGTTAGGGTTAGGAATAGGGTTGGTTTTAGTATAGGATTTCGGTTTGAGGTTTAATTTAAGGGTTGCATTATTGGAAGTACATTGGCTCTCACTGGTTTTCCTTCACGATCAAAATGTTTCTGAGATACAAGGTTTAAGGCAAATCTTGCTTCTTGCCGGTTTCAAGGTAAAAGAGGCGCCACCGGCAGTTTGTTTTTTTCCGTCAAACTTAAACGCTCGCTCTTTGAGAATCTTGGGTCTTTGGGACCGGCAAGCTTTTCAGATTAAGTGTGCCCCAAGCAGTAGGTTCTATCTCTGAGCAATACAGCCCGTGGAATTCCTGGGAATCTGGAACAATGCCATGAAGTTCAGCCTGGTTGTTATTTTCACACGGAAGAAACTCCTTTGAGGTTCCCATGCCTCTGTACACTGATGCTTCCAGCAACGTCATGTATCACAGGTCAATAGTGGCTCTATAAGTTTCACTGGTCTAGGAAAAAGGGTGAAGCGCCTGGGTTCCCATGCTTCACTACTTCATGGCCTGAAGAAGATGTTTATAGGCACATCGGCAAATCCACCGGTGGCAATTCTCTCATATTGTCATTGCGATGGGAAGATTTCTTATTCGTTAGGAAATGTTTTACCATGGAACACGCGACCCCACAGAGCTGTCTCTTTTGTCTTGAGACAAACTCTGCTGAGTTTAGCTGCACGCATCTGTGTGTCTTCCCTTTCCTTAAAGGTCGATGGAGACGCACGAGTGTAAGGAGAACGGTGAATGGTGGTAGAGTCATCAGAAACCACAGAGTAAATTTTAGCAACGTAGACGTAGGATACTGGAGGAAACTTCACTCAGGGAGTTCAGTGTACTCAGCTTACAATGTTGAGTCCAGACACCCCTAGTGCCGTGGCCAACCCGTCTCCTGCCCTAGGTAGTTTTTTGAGCGTGCCTCCCTCAGGTGGTGCCTTTTCTCTCCCCGCAATATTGCTCCATGAAACTCTGCCGATGAAAACTATTTGCCATGGGTATGTCGTTTCACAATATTGGCCTCCTCTTTGAAGAACAAATGCTTTTCTACACGGGTGCTGCCTCCCTGAACTTTCCTTTGTCTTGGCTCGATCGATGCAGATTCCTGTGCTGAATGCGCCATAGAGTGACACAGGTGTGTGCTTGTCAGTGTTGCGGGCACACGCAGCAATTTCGTTTTTCCAAGACCCACCTGGCTTGATCAAGGTTGCTTGTTCCCGTGAAAACGTATTTCGTCCAAATTCTAGAGGAGCACCATTGTGCCTCTGGGAGCTACACCAGGGCCTGCTGAACAGAGGCTCCAGCGGTTTAATTTTCGGACTGAAATTCAACACGGAATTGCATGGATCTATGGAAACCTTAAACTGTGGCCGTATCAGATTCTCACATCTTCATTGTCTAATGGAAGCTTGTTTCCCAGGCTGATCCGGCTGGCGCTTCATTTCTGGGCAATGACAATTTAATTGTGGACGTTCAGCCTTCTTCGGAATTTTCTGATACCTGCAAGTTCCTGCGCCTCACTAAGACCACTCAGTGGAGGTTTAGGTGACTCAGGACAACTGTCTTTATTTCAGGCGTCTAGAACAAAGAGAATCCACAAAGGTTGATGATCATGGAGAAAGTAAAGTCCCGTTTCTTTATAGTGCCCACTCATGGCACTTCTAGCATCTGAGGCCAAAGAGCTCGTGCAGCATGACATTCTCAGTTCAGGCACGCCGCCTGCAATTTCTTCCTTGCAGAAAAATCTTTCCCAGTGTACTTCTTTAAACTGCTGCAAAATGGTGGCATAGAAGATTTCGGTTTAGGTTTAACTTTAGACTGGCATAGGTATAGGCATTTGGTCATGTTTAGGGACAGAGTTAGAGTTCACGTTAGAGTTACGGCTGTGTGAGGATTCGGGTTATGGTAAGTCTGAGGATCAAATGTTGGGGCAGTGTGAGGTTGAAGGTAAGAGTAGGGTTTAGTGCTTAAGGATGAGCGAACCTATTGTCTCATTTAGGCCTATGGTAAACTTGACTGTTTAGATATGGGTTGGGGTTAATATTTGTGTGAGAGTTAGACAGTGTGCGAGGTTAAGAGTTGGGTTCAGGCTTACGGTTTGTGTGTTACATCCGTTTTGGTTATGGTTAAGTTTAGCTCTCTGTCTAGTTTAAGGGATTGGATTACATAAACGGTGCTATGGAGGCTTCGATTGAAGGTGAAGGATATAGTTAAGTTAGGTTCAGGTGAAGAATGACGGTTAGGAGTAATGTTAGTTGTAGGGGGAGCTGCATGTTCACATCAGATTTGGGGTTAGGATTAGGATTAGCCTTAGGGTAGACATACGGTTATGGATATGGCTTGCTTTAGGGTGAGCCTTAGGTTAGGGTTAAGTTTAAGGTTAGGAGAATACAGTTAGACCTAGGCTTAGGGTTACATCTCTGTTTAGGTTTACAACTAGGGTTAACTTTTCACCTACTTTAGGGTTAGGATTAGGGTTGTTTTTAGGATAGGATTTAGGTATGAGGTCTAATTTAAGTGTTGGATTATTGGAAGTACAACTGCTCTCACTGGTTTTCCTTCACTGTCACAATGTTTCTGAGATTCATGGTTTAAGGGAAATCTTGCTTCTTGCCGGTTTCAAGGTCAAAAGGCGCCACCGGCAGTTTGTTTTTCCGTCAAACTTACGCTCGCTCTTTGAGAATCTTGGGTATTTGGGAAAGCCGTGAGTCCAGCTAGTTTTTCAGATTAAGTGTGCCCCAAGCAATAGGTTCTATCTCTGAGCAATACAGCCCGTGGAATTCCTGGGAATCTGGAACCCTGCAATGAAGTTCAGCCTGGTTGTTATTTTCACACGGAAGAAACTCCTTTGAGGTTCCCATGCCTCTGTACACTGATGCTTCCAGCAACGTCATGTCTCACAGGTCAATAGTGGCTCTTTAAGTTTCACTGGTCTAGGAAAAAGGGTGAAGCGCCTGGGTTCCCGTGCTTCACTACTTCATGGCCTGAAGAAGATGTTTATAGGCACATCGGCAAATCCACCGGTGGCAATTCTCTCATATTGTCATTGCGATGGGAAGATTTCTTATTCGTTAGGAAATCTTTTACCATGGAAGACGGGTCCCCACAGAGCTGTCTCTTTTGTGTTGACACTAACTCTGCTGAATTGAGCTGCCAGCATCTGCGTGTCCTCCCTTTCCTTTAAGGTCGATGGAGACGCACGAGTGTAAGGAGAACGGTGAATGGTGGCCGTTCGTAACCCAGTCATCAGAAACCGCAGAGTAAATTTTAGGAACGTAGACGAAGGACACCGGAGAAAACTTCACTCAGGGACTTCAGTGAACTCTGCTTACAATGTTGAGGCCCGACACTCCTAGTGCCTGGGGGCGACCCGTCTTCTGCCCTACGTAGTTTTTTTGAGCATGCCTCCCTCAGGTGGTGCCTTTTCTCTCCCCGCAATATTGCTCCATGAAACTCTGACGATGAAAACTATTTGCCATGGGTATGTCGTTTCACAATATTGGCCTCCTCTTTGAAGAACAAATGCTTTTCTACACGGGTGCTGCCTCCCTGAACTTTCCTTTGTCTTGGCTCAATCGATGCAGATTTCTGTGCTGAATGCACCATAGAGTGACACAGGTGTGTGCTTGTCAGTATTGCAGGCACACGCAGCAATTTCGTTTTTCCAAGACCCACCTGGCTTGATCAAGGTTGCTTATTCCCGTGAAAACGTTTTTCGTCCAAATTCTAGAGGAGCACCATTGTGCCTCTGGGAGCTACACCAGGGCCTGCTGAACAGAGGCTCCAGCGGTTTCATTTTCGGACTGAAATTCAACACGGAATTGCATGGATCTATGGAAACCGTGAACTGTGGACGTACCAGTTTCTCACATCTTCATTGTCTAATGGAAGCTTGTTTCCCAGGCTGATCCTGCTGGCGCCTTATTTCTGGGCAATGATCATTTAATTGTGGACGTTCAGCCTTCTTCGGAATTCTCTGATACCGGCAAGTTCCCGCGCATCACACGGTGGAAGTTTAGGTGACTCAGGACAACTGTCTTTATTTCAGGCGTCTAGAACAAAGAGAATACACAAAGGTTGATGATCATGGAGAAAGTAAAGTCCCGTTTCTTTATACTTCCCACTCATGGCACTTCTATCATCTGAGGCCAAAGAGCTCGTGCAGCATGATATTCTCAGTTCAGGCACGCCGCCTGCAGTTTCTTCCTTGCAGAAAAATCTTTCCCAGTGTACTTCTTTAAACTGCTGCAAAATGGTGGCACAGAAGATTTCGGCTTAGGTTTAACTTTAGACGGGCATAGGTACAGGCATTTGGGCATGTTTAGGGACATAGTTAGAGTTCACTTTAGAGTTACGGCTGTGTGAGGATTCGGGTTATGGTAAGTCTGAGGATCAAATGTAGGGTGAGTGTGAGGTGGAAGGTAAGAGTAGGGTTTAGTGCTTAAGGATGAGCGAACCTATTGTCTCATTTAGGCTTATGGTAAACTTGACTGTTTAGATATGGGTTGGGGTTAATATTTGTGTGAGGGTTAGATAGTGTGCGAAGTTAAGATTTGGGGTCAGGCTTACGGTTTGTGTGTTACATCCGTTTTCATTAAGGTTAAGTTTAGCTCTCTGTCTAGTTTAAGGGATTGGTTTACATTAACGGTGAAATTGAGGTATCGATTGAAGGTAAGGGATAGAGTTAAGTTAGTTTCAGGCGAAGGATGACGGTTAGGAGTAAGGTTAGTTGTAGGGGGAGCTGCATGTTCAAATCTGATTTGGCGTTAGGATTAGGCTTAGCCTTAGGGTAGACATACGGTTAGCGTTAGGGCTTGGTTTAGGGTGAGCCTTAGGTTAGGGTTAAGTTTAAGTTTAGGAGTATACAGAGTTAGACCTAGGCTTAGGGTTACATCTCTGTTTAGGTTCAGACCTAGGGTTAGGTTTTCACCTAGGTTAGGGTTAGGATTAGGGTTGGTTTTAGGATAGGATTTAGGTTTGAGGTTTAAGTGTTGGATTATTGGAAGTACATCGGCTCTCACTGGTTTTCCTTCACGATCAAAATGTTTCTGAGATACAAGGTTTAAGGGAAATCTTGCTTCTTGCCGGTTTCAAGGTAAAAGAGGCGCCACCTGCAGTTTGTTTTTTCCGTCAAACTTACGCTCGCTCTTTGAGAATCTTGGGTCTTTGGGAAAGCCGTGAGTCCAGCAAGCTTTTCAGATTAAGTGTGCCCCAAGCAGTAGGTTCTATCTCTGAGCAATACAGCCCGTGGAATTCCTGGGAATCTGGAACCCTGCCATGAAGTTCAGCCTGGTTGTTATTTTCACACGGAAGAAACTCCTTTGAGGTTCCCATGCCTCTGTACACTGATGCTTCCAGCAACGTCATGTCTCACAGGTCAATAGTGGCTCTTTAAGTTTCTCTGCTATAGGGAAAAGGGTGAAGCGCCTGGGTTCCCCTGCTTCACTACTTCATGGCCTGAAGATGTTTGTAGGCACATCGGCAAATCCATCGGTGGCAATTCTCTCATTGTCACTGCGATGGGAAGATTTCTTATTCGTTAGGAAATGTTTTACCATGGAACACGGGACCCCACAGAGCTGTCTCTTTTGTCTTGAGATAAACTCTGCTGAATTTAGCTGCCAGCATCTGCGTGTCCTCCCTTTCCTTTAAGGTCGATGGAGACGCACGAGTGTAAGGAGAACGGTGAATGGTGGCCGTTCGTAACCCATAGTCATCAGAAACCGCAGAGTAAATTTTAGGAACGTAGACGTAGCATACTGGAGAAAACTTCACTCAGGGACTTCAGTGAACTCTGCTTACAATGTTGAGGCACGACACCCCTAGTGTTGGGGGCGACCCGTCTCTTGCCGTAGGTAGTTTTTTTGAGCGTGCCTCCCTCAGGTGGTGCCTTTTCTCTCCCCGCAATATTGCTCCATGAAACTCTGCGGATGAAAACTATTTGCCATGGGTATGTCGTTTCACAATATTGGCCTCCTCTTTGAAGAACAAATGCTTTTCTACACGGGTGCTGCCTCCCTGAACTTTCCTTTGTCTTGGCTCAATCGATGCAGATTCCTGTGCTGAATGCGCCATAGAGTGACACAGGTGTGTGCTTGTCAGTGTTGCGGGCACACGCAGCAATTTCGTTTTTCCAAGACCCACCTGGCTTGATCAAGGTTGCTTATTCCCGTGAAAACGTTTTTCGTCCAAATTCTAGAGGAGCACCATTGTGCCTCTGGGAGCTACACCAGGGCCTGCTGAACAGAGGCTCCAGCGGTTTCATTTTCGGACTGAAATTCAACACGGAATTGCATGGATCTATGGAAACCGTGAACTGTGGACGTACCAGTTTCTCACATCTTCATTGTCTAATGGAAGCTTGTTTCCCAGGCTGATCCTGCTGGCGCCTTATTTCTGGGCAATGATCATTTAATTGTGGACGTTCAGCCTTCTTCGGAATTCTCTGATACCGGCAAGTTCCCGCGCATCACTCGGTGGAAGTTTAGGTGACTCAGGACAACTGTCTTTATTTCAGGCGTCTAGAACAAAGAGAATACACAAAGGTTGATGATCATGGAGAAAGTAAAGTCCCGTTTCTTTATACTTCCCACTCATGGCACTTCTATCATCTGAGGCCAAAGAGCTCGTGCAGCATGATATTCTCAGTTCAGGCACGCCGCCTGCAGTTTCTTCCTTGCAGAAAAATCTTTCCCAGTGTACTTCTTTAAACTGCTGCAAAATGGTGGCACAGAAGATTTCGGCTTAGGTTTAACTTTAGACGGGCATAGGTACAGGCATTTGGGCATGTTTAGGGACATAGTTAGAGTTCACGTTAGAGTTACGGCTGTGTGAGGATTCGGGTTATGGTAAGTCTGAGGATCAAATGTAGGGTGAGTGTGAGGTGGAAGGTAAGAGTAGGGTTTAGTGCTTAAGGATGAGCGAACCTCTTGTCTCATTTAGGCTTATGGTAAACTTGACTGTTTAGATATGGGTTGGGGTTAATATTTGTGTGAGGGTTAGATAGTGTGCGAAGTTAAGATTTGGGGTCAGGCTTACGGTTTGTGTGTTACATCCGTTTTCATTAAGGTTAAGTTTAGCTCTCTGTCTAGTTTAAGGGATTGGTTTACATTAACGGTGAAATTGAGGTATCGATTGAAGGTGAGGGATAGAGTTAAGTTAGTTTCAGGCGAAGGATGACGGTTAGGAGTAAGGTTAGTTGTAGGGGGAGCTGCATGTTCAAATCTGATTTGGCGTTAGGATTAGGCTTAGCCTTAGGGTAGACATACGGTTAGCGTTAGGGCTTGGTTTAGGGTGAGCCTTAGGTTAGGGTTAAGTTTAAGTTTAGGAGTATACAGAGTTAGACCTAGGCTTAGGGTTACATCTCTGTTTAGGTTCAGACCTAGGGTTAGGTTTTCACCTAGGTTAGGGTTAGGATTAGGGTTGGTTTTAGGATAGGATTTAGGTTTGAGGTTTAAGTGTTGGATTATTGGAAGTACATCGGCTCTCACTGGTTTTCCTTCACGATCAAAATGTTTCTGAGATACAAGGTTTAAGGGAAATCTTGCTTCTTGCCGGTTTCAAGGTAAAAGAGGCGCCACCTGCAGTTTGTTTTTTCCGTCAAACTTACGCTCGCTCTTTGAGAATCTTGGGTCTTTGGGAAAGCCGTGAGTCCAGCAAGCTTTTCAGATTAAGTGTGCCCCAAGCAGTAGGTTCTATCTCTGAGCAATACAGCCCGTGGAATTCCTGGGAATCTGGAACCCTGCCATGAAGTTCAGCCTGGTTGTTATTTTCACACGGAAGAAACTCCTTTGAGGTTCCCATGCCTCTGTACACTGATGCTTCCAGCAACGTCATGTCTCACAGGTCAATAGTGGCTCTTTAAGTTTCTCTGCTATAGGGAAAAGGGTGAAGCGCCTGGGTTCCCCTGCTTCACTACTTCATGGCCTGAAGATGTTTGTAGGCACATCGGCAAATCCATCGGTGGCAATTCTCTCATTGTCACTGCGATGGGAAGATTTCTTATTCGTTAGGAAATGTTTTACCATGGAACACGGGACCCCACAGAGCTGTCTCTTTTGTCTTGAGATAAACTCTGCTGAATTTAGCTGCCAGCATCTGCGTGTCCTCCCTTTCCTTTAAGGTCGATGGAGACGCACGAGTGTAAGGAGAACGGTGAATGGTGGCCGTTCGTAACCCATAGTCATCAGAAACCGCAGAGTAAATTTTAGGAACGTAGACGTAGCATACTGGAGAAAACTTCACTCAGGGACTTCAGTGAACTCTGCTTACAATGTTGAGGCACGACACCCCTAGTGTTGGGGGCGACCCGTCTCTTGCCGTAGGTAGTTTTTTTGAGCGTGCCTCCCTCAGGTGGTGCCTTTTCTCTCCCCGCAATATTGCTCCATGAAACTCTGCGGATGAAAACTATTTGCCATGGGTATGTCGTTTCACAATATTGGCCTCCTCTTTGAAGAACAAATGCTTTTCTACACGGGTGCTGCCTCCCTGAACTTTCCTTTGTCTTGGCTCAATCGATGCAGATTCCTGTGCTGAATGCGCCATAGAGTGACACAGGTGTGTGCTTGTCAGTATTGCAGGCACACGCAGCAATTTCATTTTTCCAAGACCCACCTGGCTTGATCAAGGTTGCTTATTCCCGTGAAAACGTTTTTCGTCCAAATTCTAGAGGAGCACCATTTTGCCTCTGGGAGCTACACCAGTGCCTGCTGAACAGAGGCTCCAGTGGTTTCATTTTCGGACTGAAATTCAACACGGAATTGCATGGATCTATGGAAACCATGAAGTGTGGCCGTACCAGATTCTCACATCTTCATTGTCTAATGGAAGCTTGTTTCCCAGGCTGATCCGGCTGGCGCTTCATTTCTGAGCAATGACCATTTAATTGTGGACGTTCAGCCTTCTTCGGAATTCTCTGATACCGGCAAGTTCCCGCGCCACACTAAGACCACTCGGTGGAGGTTTAGGTGACTCAGGACAACTCTTCATTTCAGGCGTCTAGAACAAAGGGAATCCACAAAGATTGATGATCACCGAGAAAGTAAAGTCCCGTTTATACCTCCCACTCATGGCACTTCTAGCATCTGAGGCCAAAGAGCTCGTGCAGCATGATATTCTCAATTCAGGCACGCCGCCTGCAGTTTCTTCCTTGCAGATAAATCTTTCCCAGTGTACTTCTTTAAACTGCTGCAAAATGGTGGCACAGAAGATTTCGGTTTAGGTTTAACTTTAGACGGGCATAGGTAAAGGCATTTGGGCATGTTTAGGGACAGAGTTAGAGTTCACGTTAGAGTTACGGCTGTGTGAGGATTCGGGTTATGGTAAGTCTGAGGATCAAATGTAGGGTGAGTATGAGGTGGAAGGTAATAATAGGGTTTAGTGCTTAAGGATGAGCGAACCTATTGTCTCATTTAGGCTTATGGTAAACTTGACTGTTTAGATATAGGTTGGGGTTAATATTTGTGTGAGGGTTAGATAGTGTGCGAAGTTAAGATTTGGGGTCAGGCTTACGGTTTGTGTGTTACATCCGTTTTCATTAAGGTTAAGTTTAGCTCTCTGTCTAGTTTAAGGGATTGGTTTACATTAACGGTGAAATTGAGGTATCGATTGAAGGTGAGGGATGGAGTTGTTAGGTTCAGGCGAAGGATGACGGTTAGGAATAAGGTTAGTTGTAGGGGGAGCTGCGTGTTCATATCAGATTTGGGGTTAGGATTAGGCTTAGCCTTAGGGTAGACATACGGTTAGTGTTAGGGCTTGATTTAGGGTGAGCCTTAGATTAGGGTTAAGTTTAAGTTTAGGAGTATACAGAGTTAGATCTAGGCTTAGGGTTACATCTCTGTTTAGGTTCAGACCTAGGGTTAGGTTTTCACCTAGGATTGGGTTAGGAATAGGGTTGGTTTTAGTATAGGATTTAGGTTTGAGGTTTAATTTAAGTGTTGCATTATTGGAAGTACATTGGCTCTCACTGGTTTTCCTTCATGATCAAAATGTTTCTGAGATACAAGGTTTAAGGCAAAACTTGCTTCTTGCCGGTTTCAAGGTAAAAGAGGCGTCACCGGCAGTTTGTTTTTTCCGTCAAACTTACGCTCGCTCTTGAGGATCTTGGGACTTTGGGACCAGCAAGCTTTTCAGATTAAGTGTGCCCCAAGCAGTAGGTTTTATCTCTGAGCAATACAGCCCGTGGAATTCCTGGGAATCTGGAACCCTGCCATGAAGTTCAGCCTGGTTGTTATTTTCTCATGGAAGAAACTCCTTTGAGCTTCCCATGCCTCTGTACACTGATGCTTCCAGCAACGTCATGTCTCACAGGTCAATAGTGGCTCTTTAAGTTTCACTGGTCTAGGAAAAAGGGTGAAGCGCCTGGGTTCCCGTGCTTCACTACTTCATGGCCTGAAGAAGATGTTTATAGGCACATCGGCAAATCCACCGGTGGCAATTCTCTCATATTGTCATTGCGATGGGAAGATTTCTTATTCGTTAGGAAATCTTTTACCATGGAAGACGGGTCCCCACAGAGCTGTCTCTTTTGTGTTGACACTAACTCTGCTGAATTGAGCTGCCAGCATCTGCGTGTCCTCCCTTTCCTTTAAGGTCGATGGAGACGCACGAGTGTAAGGAGAACGGTGAATGGTG